>NC_090448.1:1077618749-1078868749 GCF_031143425.1 Pleurodeles waltl | reverse complement strand
CGTTTGACCGAGCCTACTGGCCCTACCTTGAGGCCACTCTAGAACATTTGACCTTGCCCATAGATTCGGAGCCTGGATCAGAAGTAACACCCCGACAGCCTCAATGAGAGTTAAGGGGTTGACATCACCCCCCTTTTCCAATTTGACGGGGGGCAAGACAAGGCTGTCCACTCTCACCCCTGCTGTTTGCTCTCTATATGGAGCCCTTTGCCCAGCGGGTTCATGAGAACCCGGATATTATAGGTGTTGTCTTTGGCGGGGGAGGAGCATGCCCTAGCACTTTATGCAGACAATATAATAGTTGCACTGGATGGCCCACAAAAGGTCCTCCCCACATTCCTTCAGGTGAATGAGGCTTTTGGGACAGTGTTGGGTTTCCGGATAAACATCAAGAAATCCCAGGTCCTCAAACCCTCCCTTCCCCCAGAAATGGTGTTGCTTCTAGCCTTTCAATGCCTATTTCAGTGGCAATCACTTTCTTTCCCTTATTTGGGGATACAGCTGAGATGTCGCCGTTGAGCTATCAGAAGCTCCTACAAAAAATCTGGAGGGACCTGGCGCAATGGAAACTCTACCCCATATCTTGGCTAGGAAGAATCGCGGCCATAAAAATGACTGCTTCCTAGAGTTCTGTTCTTGTTCCAGGCCCTCCCAATCGAGCCCCCACCTGGGATGCTCCAAGCACTGCAAGGTGAAATCAATTGCTTTATTTGGGTGAAGAAGAGACCTCGTATGCACCGTGCCTTGGTGTACCAGTCCCTGTTATCAGGTGGCTCAGCTTTGTTACCTAGGGGAGTGATCCAGTAGGGAATCTGATAAATGCTGGTTAGTTATGGACCAAGCCATAGCAGGGACTTCCCTCTGGAAAATTCCCTTTTTATTGCGACAACACAAACTCTGGTGTCTATACTCATCATGGTGACTCCCACAACCCTAAAGGTCTGGGACCTGGTAATGCTACAGAAGGGCCTTTCTACCTTACCCTCTGACCCCTATGATGGAAAATTTAGACTTTGTGCTGGGACTAGATCCAGGAGCCATTAATAACTGGCTAAGCTCAGCCTGTTGCTCTATTGGACACTTATATGATGAAGCAGGACTGATTCCTTTTGAGAGCCTGAGGACAGGTCATGGCCTCCCAGAGACAGAGAGGATGTGGTACTTACAAATACGTCACTGGTTGACACACCCCAAGATACGGGCTGTGGCTCAAAGCCCCTTACTGAATATGAGAGCTGGATGTTGTTAAAGAATAATCACGTTATTTCTGATATATATGCTTTTTTACAACAATCGTCTTTGACACTTAAATCACCGAGCCAAGCCTGATGTGAGGCGGAACTGGGGAGGCCTCCTCACAACCAAGGAATGGGAGCAGGTTTATTACAGAACACGATATACTGCATGGGACACTGCCAAAGTAGAGACGGCCACCAAAATTGCCACCTACTGGTATATTTCCCCTGTACGCTTACAAAAGAGTGACCCCACATGGAGTCCTAATTGTTGGAGGCAATGTGGCGCACCTGGAACACTGTTGCACCTGTTATGGGATTGCCCAAAACTCACCTCCTACTGGGAGAGTATCTTACATGATATTAACACTCACCTTCAGACTCAACTTCCACGATCTCCTGCCTATGTGATACTGGGACTCCCCAAGCCTCGGACATCCCCCCTTAGCTCCCTTAGGGGTCAACAGATAGGCCTGCGACTGGGGGGAGGCTCTACAGAACATCTTGTCTTACTGGGGCATCCCCACCACTCCAAAGCATTGGTGCTGCCTACACAGACTGTGGCATATCTTGGGAATGGAGAAACTCACTTTGGTGCTCACGGCTCAAGCTGACTCCTTCAGTGAGCTGTAGCGTCCCTATCTGTCTCCCCTTGCTGGGGAATTTCAAGAATTTACTTGTCCCAAGAACTCAAGACTGCCCCATTTGTCAGCTGTAGATGACTCCAAGTAAATGATACAGGGGTAATGGAATGTAACAATGACATGGCCAAGACGCTAGAAGATGAGCTTACTCTAGGATGTACCTTGGGGGGCGTACTTGTTTGTTTAAGTGTTACATTTTTCTAATCCTGACCATTTTTTAAAATGAATATTAATAAAGAGATTTGAACCATAACATTTTATAAGGCAACTCCAATGCTATCCTTAGGGATAGAGAGACCTTGCAGCAGTGAAAAACGATTGTAAGAGAATTTCACTACCACGACATGTAAAACTCAAATGTACATGCTCTTCCCTTCAAATACATTGTACCCTGCCCTCTGGGTTCTTCAGAGCCTACCTTAAGGGTGACATATGTATTAAAAAAGGAACATTTGGGCCTGACAAAAGATTTATTTTGCCAGGTAGACATGACACCATCCAGAGTCCTAATGTCAGCAAAAACAAGATCAGAATAAAATAGAGAAGGAAAGTAAAAAGTTGGGGTTGGGGTGAGCGGTGGAAGAGGGGGGAGGAATAGACCACCCTAATGCTGACAGGTCTAACACTGTCTTTACATTATTGCTTCACATATGTTTTGTTTCACGTGTGCATTTATTAATAGAATATTTGTTTAAAAGCTGAATGTCACTTTGCATTTCAGTGTCACAACTTACTATGGAATGCTTCCTCCACAGGGATCCAGTTCAAGGCAAAATGCTGTACCTTAACAAAAAAATCGGAATCCATACCATGTAAGCAATGCACTTCCCTACTTAAAGAGACAGTTGTTTAGTGGTGTTGTGTGATACATGTCTCTCCTCACTCATTTGCAGTTAAATTATTTTAATTTACGATGTGCAATGCAGGACATAAAAATATAATTCTTCTTATTCTATTTCGGCAATACAATACCAAGCATGGTTTGGGAGATTGTTCTTCTTCCAAACCCTGTTCCACCTAAACTAATGTACTAAAGTTCTTCAGTGGTAGAATTAAAACCATCTGTACCTTTGCACTTTTTTATGTTCTATAAGTTGAAAAATTAACATTCCCAAATGCATCCAATCTTCATTTAAATCTGGTGACATACTACTTATGCAGGATTCCACAGAATTTCTTAGTAATAGGACCAAAGGTGCTTGAGTTAACCAACCTCCTTGACTGCATAGTTATGGATATTTAGATATCCAGAAAACAGTGGATATTATAAAGTTTAAACATCTGAAAGTGAATCAGCTCACCTTTACTCAAGGTAGGTTTCTTTCGGGAGATTGGAGTCATAAACGTTCCACCCTGCATACAAAGTTAAAGCCAAATGATATTAATACAAGATCAAAATGATCAGCTGTAACAAACAAATAACAAACATATAACCCAGGTTACATCTCATTCTGATGATAAAATCTAACTTCTAGACAATTATCTTTAAGAGGTAAAACTGAGCTACAACTTAATTTGTCCACATATTAAAAATAATCTTGTTGTCCAGATGAGATTAAATGCCGAACTCCTGAAAGTCTGTGATAATGGCACATAAATGTTTAAATTACAAACCAAAGATCGAATTTCTGGAAGTCAGTATGTTTCCCCATGCCAAAGACTTATTCCTGCCAGAGAAAAATGTTAAGAATGAAAAGGGGAGGGAGGTAGGGGAAGAAATGGTTGGGGGAGGGTGTAGTCTCCCAGATGTAGTATTAAGATGAGGCACCATGAGTTCTTTCACATCTCCAGGGTCCAACATCTATCTCTGCAGGTCAGGGTGAGAGTTTATCAGCACGCACACATTACCAAGAAACTGAAACAGCATCAAGCTGCTATGAAACTGCTGCTAGGATGAGAACAGAACCCTGGGAGGTGGTGACAGTGCGTAGTGGCAGACAACCAGTTTTCAGATTGTGTTACCTTTGGAAGAGCTCCTACTGAGAGGAAAGCATGATGGGTGAATTTCAGGCTGATCACTCAGGAAGAAGTGGTCATGAGTGCAGCGGCGTAAACAGGAGGCTCTAAGCACAGTCTGCCCAATGGAAATGTGCTCATGAAAAGAAGATCAGAGTATAAAGGATCACAAAACTTAGATTCAAGGGTCCTGATCAAAATGTGAGTGTGAGGGCAAAGGGGCAGAGTTAAACTTAAAGCAAATCCACATCTATCCTTTACACTATGTAACCCAACCAAGAGTAAGAGATAGGACAATAGCCGGTTCCACTAAGAATGGGAGCAGGTCATCCTGGCTTAACATAACATGAATATGTATAAAGTGCACAGTCTTCCATTAGGTTATCTTGATGTTCAATAACAGATATTGTCATACTAGCGGCACTAATTTTATCAGTCAAGGAAGAAAAAAAGTTGAGCGGACCAGAAAGGGCTAACACAACCAATGGTTTGAAAGATTTATTGATAGCTATATCAGTTACAGGGACAGGTTTAATGTTTTTTCCCATCAGGAATATGGTAATTTCAAAGACTCCTTGTTTGTCCTATGACACTATTTGCCTTATTAATTCTAGTAACTGTGCCAAACCGATCCAGTGTAGAAGGGTCCATTTCATTAAATCGTTTGGAGCAGTCCTTAATTGTAGCTCTTAGATTGACCCCAACCATATTAACTATTGATTATGATTTAATTAAATGAAATGCATTTCAGTAGCAACCTACGGGACAGGGGTGTGGGACACAGTTGATGGCAAGGCTTTACAAAGGGAGGAAAATCGATTCTGCAGAAGGTTGTAGTGCCTACCATAATGTATGTCCAATATTTGGAGGGTATAATCCAGATGATTCCCTTCCTTTTGTGGATTTCTATCTGGACTAATAATACAACTAAACCGTTCCAAGGTATCACTCAGGGTTGTTTAAAATGATCCTCTTTCGAGTGTTTTCTTGTTTAAAATCTTCGAAAAGGTTGTAATTTAGTAGGTCGCTCACAGCTTTTTTTTTTTGTCACCAGATGTCATCTTTAAGCTCGCCAGGTCTGATATTAAAAAGGGTTTCTGCAGTACAAAAACATCTAGTAGAGAAGATGGGGGAACTGACGGAGCCCCCAGCAGGTCTTACACTTCAACTATAATCCTCCCTATGCACCATCCTTTCTCAACACCTTGAGGCTGGCGGAGCTCTAACATGTTGTATCTCAGTTGATCTTGTGTGAATTACAATATATGCGGGCCGTTCCTTGTCAAACAAATATTAAGATTCCACACCACAGCAGCCACTTTAACTGTTATGTAAGTGTGTGTCACACAACTTAATTGATCAGCTCTTGCAAGCACTCCAAAGAGACATGTGATGCAATTAATGTTGCTAATAGGAGTTCAGGTACTGACGCCATTGTTGGGACTACGATACAAGCACAAACAAACTGATCTTCTATTTCTAGCTTTGCACGGACTATACATGCAAATAATGTATTTTACGATGTATTTAATAGGAAATAATGTGAACGCAATGCTTGATCTGTCATGTAATGGTTTAATTACCTATACATGGTAAATAACTAAAGATTATAAATTGCACAGAGTTAGACAGTTACTTAAGGATTTGAAGTTTTAAACTGTTGTGAGTTTTTTTGTACTTGCAAAAGTAATCAAACTTTAAATAAACATTCTGTTGGGAGATTTCTAAAACCTGCATCATTTTTGCGTTTTAAACTGTATTTTAACTCTTTAGATAATTATTAAATTTAAATGTGAGAGAGAGCACTCCTTATAACAATTACTGATACTGTAAATGTTCCTTTATCGGAATAGACTATTTAAATAAATGTAGGTATTAGTCATTCATTTATGTAAAGAATAGCGATTTTTTAAAATAAATTCAGTCTGGATCCAGCAACGTCTGTGACCTATATTTTTCAACTGACTCATTAAATTTTACAGACAAAAGAATGTTTTGCACCCAACGGAAATGGTGTGGAGTGCCTCTCTTATTTTCAGCATTGATTGATGCCTTTGCCCATTACGCAAACATAGCACCTGTTAGATAAGGATAAGTTAGGCACACCTGCTTGATAGGAGGGTATTGTAGGAAGTTGGCTCTGTATGTGCTATTTCAAAGTAAGGAATAGCATGCACAGAGTCCAAGGGTTCCCCTTAGAGGTAAAATAGTGGTAAAAAGAGATAAAACTAATGCTCTATTTTGTGGTAGTGTGGTCGAGCAGTAGGCTTATCCAAGGAGTAGTGTTAAGCATTTGTTGTACATACACATAGACAATAAATGAGGTACACACACTCAGAGACAAATCCAGCCAATAGGTTTTGTTATAGAAAAATATCTTTTCTTAGTTTATTTTAAGAACCACAGGTTCAAATTTAACATGTAATATCTTGTTTGAAAGGTATTGCAGGTAAGTACATTAGGAACTTTGAATCATTTCAATTGCATGTATACTTTTCAAGTTATTCACAAATAGCTATTTTAAAAGTGGACACTTAGTGCAATTTTCACAGTTCCTGGGGAGGTAAGTTTTTGTTAGTTTTACCAGGTAAGTACGACACTTACAGGGTTCAGTTCTTGGTCCAAGGTAGCCCACCGTTGGGGGTTCAGAGCAACCCCAAAGTCACCACACCAGCAGCTCAGGGCCGGTCAGGTGCAGAGTTCAAAGTGGTGCCCAAAACGCATAGGCTTCAATGGAGAGAAGGGGGTGCCCCGGTTCCAGTCTGCCAGCAGGTAAGTACCCGCGTCTTCGGAGGGCAGACCAGGGGGGTTTTGTAGGGCACCGGGGGGGGGGGACACAAGCCCACACAGAAATTTCACCCTCAGCGGCGCGGGGCGGCCGGGTGCAGTGTTAGAACAAGCGTCGGGTTCGCAATGGAAGTCAATGAGAGATCAAGGGATCTCTTCAGCGCTGCAGGCAGGCAAGGGGGGGCTTCCTCGGGGAAACCTCCACTTGGGCAAGGGAGAGGGACTCCTGGGGGTCACTTCTGCAGTGAAAGTCCGGTCCTTCAGGTCCTGGGGGCTGCGGGTGCAGGGTCTTTTCCAGGCGTCGGGACTTAGGTTTCAGAGAGTCGCGGTCAGGGGAAGCCTCAGGATTCCCTCTGCAGGCGGCGCTGTGGGGGCTCAGGGGGGACAGGTTTTGGTACTCACAGTCGTAGAGTAGTCCGGGGGTCCTCCCTGAGGTGTTGGTTCTCCACCAGCCGAGTCGGGGTCGCCGGGTGCAGTGTTGCAAGTCTCACGCTTCTTGCGGGGAGATTGCAGGGTTCTTTAAAGCTGCTTCTTGAAACAAAGTTGCCGTCTTTTTGGAGCAGGTCCGCTGTCCTCGGGAGTTTCTTGTCGTCGTCGAAGCAGGGCAGTCCTCAGAGGATGCAGAGGTCGCTGGTCCCTTTGGAAGGCGTCGCTGGAGCAGAGTTCTTTGGAAGGCAGGAGACAGGCCGGTGAGTTTCTGGAGCCAAGGCAGTTGTTGTCTTCTGGTCTTCCTCTGCAGGGGTTTTCAGCTAGGCAGTCCTTCTTGTTGTTGCAGGAATCTAATTTTCTAGGGTTCAGGGTAGCCCTTAAATACTAAATTTAAGGGCGTGTTTAGGTCTGGGGGGTTAGTAGCCAATGGCTACTAGCCCTGAGGGTGGGTACACCCTCTTTGTGCCTCCTCCCAAGGGGAGGGGGTCACAATCCTAACCCTATTGGGGGAATCCTCCATCTGCAAGATGGAGGATTTCTAAAAGTTAGAGTCACCTCAGCTCAGGACACCTTAGGGGCTGTCCTGACTGGCCAGTGACGACTCCTTGTTGCTTTCTTTGTTCCCTCCAGCCTTGCCGCCAAAAGTGGGGGCCGTGGCCGGAGGGGGCGGGCAACTCCACTAAGCTGGAGTGCCCTGCTGGGCTGTGACAAAGGGGTGAGCCTTTGAGGCTCACCGCCAGGTGTTACAGCTCCTGCCTGGGGGAGGTGTTAGCATCTCCACCCAGTGCAGGCTTTGTTACTGGCCTCAGAGTGACAAAGGCACTCTCCCCATGGGGCCAGCAACATGTCTCTAGTGTGGCAGGCTGCTGGAACTAGTCAGCCTACACAGACAGTCGGTTAAGTTTCAGGGGGCACCTCTAAGGTGCCCTCTGGGGTGTATTTTGCAATAAAATGTACACTGGCATCAGTGTGCATTTATTGTGCCGAGAAGTTTGATACCAAACTTCCCAGTTTTCAGTGTAGCCATTATGGTGCTGTGGAGTTCGTGTTTGACAAACTCCCAGACCATATACTCTTATGGCTACCCTGCACTTACAATGTCTAAGGTTTTGTTTAGACACTGTAGGGGTACCATGCTCATGCACTGGTACCCTCACCTATGGTATAGTGCACCCTGCCTTAGGGCTGTAAGGCCTGCTAGAGGGGTGACTGACCTATACTTGCATAGGCAGTGAGAGGCTGGCATGGCACCCTGAGGGGAGTGCCATGTCGACTTACTCGTTTTGTTCTCACTAGCACACACAAGCTGGCAAGCAGTGTGTCTGTGCTGAGTGAGAGGTCTCCAGGGTGGCATAAGACATGCTGCAGCCCTTAGAGACCTTCCTTGGCATCAGGGCCCTTGGTACTAGAAGTACCAGTTACAAGGGACTTATCTGGATGCCAGGGTCTGCCAATTGTGGATACAAAAATACAGGTTAGGGAAAGAACACTGGTGCTGGGGCCTGGTTAGCAGGCCTCAGCACACTTTCAATTGTAAACATAGCATCAGCAAAGGCAAAAAGTCAGGGGGCAACCATGCCAAGGAGGCATTTCCTTACACAATCCCCCCCCCCCCCCCAAACGAAAGAGGATGAGACTAACCTTTCCCAAGAGAGTCTTCATTTTCTAAGTGGAAGAACCTGGAAAGGCCATCTGCATGGGCATGGCAAGGGAGATGGACCACCTCAACAGTTTAGGATTTTCACCTTTCATTTGCATCAGCCATTTGAGAGGTCTGTGGTCAGTTTGAACTAGGAAGTGAGTCCCAAAGAGGTATGGTCTCAGCTTCTTCAGGGACCAAACCACAGCAAAGGCCTCCCTCTCAATGGCACTCCAACGCTGCTCCCTGGGGAGTAACCTCCTGCTAATGAAAGCAACAGGCTGGTCAAGGCCATCATCATTTGTTTGGGACAAAACTGCCCCTATCCCATGTTCAGAGGCATCTGTCTGCACAATGAACTGCTTAGAATAATCTGGAGCTTTTAGAACTGGTGCTGAGCACATTGCTTGTTTCAGGGTGTCAAAGGCCTGTTGGCATTCCACAGTCCAGTTCACTTTCTTGGGCATTTTCTTGGAGGTGAGTTCAGTGAGGGCTGTCACAATGGATCCATATCCCTTCACAAACCTCCTGTAATACCCAGTCAAGCCAAGGAATGCCCTGACTTGAGTCTGGGTTTTTGGAGCTACCCAGTCCAGAATAGTCTGGATCTTGGGTTGGAGTGGCTGAACTTGGCCTCCACCTACAAGGTGGCCCAAGTAAACCACAGTTCCCTGCCCTATCTGGCATTTGGATGCCTTGATAGAGAGGCCTGCCGATTGCAGAGCCTTCAAAACCTTCTTCAGGTGGACCAGGTGATCCTGCCAGGTGGAGCTAAAGACAACAATATCATCAAGATAAGCTGTGCTAAAGGACTCCAAACCAGCAAGGACTTGATTCACCAACCTTTGGAAGGTGGCAGGGGCATACTTTAAACCAAAGGGCATAACAGTAAACTGATAATGCCCATCAGGTGTGGAGAATGCTGTTTTCTCTTTTGCTCCAGGTGCCATTTTTATTTGCCAGTACCCTGCTGTCAAGTCAAAGGTACTTAAGAATTTGGCAGCACCTAATTTGTCTATGAGCTCATCAGCTCTAGGAATTGGATGAGCATCTGTCTTGGTGACAGAGTTGAGCCCTCTGTAGTCCACACAAAACCTCATCTCTTTCTTTCCATCTTTGGTGTGAGGTTTGGGGACTGAGACCACTGGGCTAGCCCAGGGGCTGTCAGAGCGCTCAATTACTCCCAATTCCAGCATCTTGTGGACTTCCACCTTGATGCTTTCCTTAACATGGTCAGACTGTCTAAAAATTTTGTTTTTGACAGGCATGCTGTCTCCTGTGTCCACATCATGGGTACACAGGTGTGTCTGACCAGGGGTTAGGGAGAAGAGTTCAGGAAACTGTTGTAGGACTCTCCTACAATCAGCTTGCTGTTGGCCAGAGAGGGTGTCTGAGTAGATCACTCCATCTACTGAGCCATCTTTTGGGTCTGATGACAGAAGATCAGGGAGAGGTTCACTCTCTGCCTCCTGATCCTCATCTGTTACCATCAACAGATTTACATCAGCCCTGTCATGGAAGAGCTTAAGGCGGTTCACATAGATCACCCTCTTGGGGCTCCTGCTTGTGCCCAGGTCCACCAGGTAGGTGACCTGACTCTTCCTTTCTAGCACTGGGTAAGGGCCACTCCATTTGTCCTGGAGTGCCCTGGGAGCCACAGGCTCCAGAACCCAGACTTTCTGCCCTGGTTGGAACTCAACCATTGCAGCCTTTTGGTCATACCAAAACTTCTGGAGCTGTTGGCTGGCCTCAAGGTTTTTGGTTGCCTTTTCCATGTACTCTGCCATTCTAGAGCGAAGGCCAAGTACATAGTCCACTATGTCTTGTTTAGGCTCATGAAGAGGTCTCTCCCAGCCTTCTTTAACAAGAGCAAGTGGTCCCCTTACAGGGTGACCAAACAGAAGTTCAAAGGGTGAGAATCCTACCCCCTTCTGTGGCACCTCTCTGTAAGCGAAAAGCAGACATGGGAAGAGGACATCCCATCTCCTTTTGAGTTTTTCTGGGAGCCCCATGATCATGCCTTTTAATGTCTTGTTGAATCTCTCAACTAAGCCATTAGTTTGTGGATGGTATGGTGTAGTGAATTTGTAAGTCACTCCACACTCATTCCACATGTGTTTTAGGTATGCTGACATGAAGTTGGTACCTCTGTCAGACACCACCTCCTTAGGGAAACCCACTCTGGTAAAGATACCAATAAGGGCCTTGGCTACTGCAGGGGCAGTAGTCGACCTAAGGGGAATAGCTTCAGGATACCTAGTAGCATGATCCACTACTACTAGGATGTACATATTTCCTGAGGCTGTGGGAGGTTCCAGTGGACCAACTATGTCCACACCCACTCTTTCAAAGGGGACCCCCACCACTGGAAGTGGAATGAGGGGGGCCTTTGGGTGCCCACCTGTCTTACCACTGGATTGACAGGTGGGGCAGGAGAGGCAAAACTCCTTAACCTTCTGGGACATATTGGGCCAGTAGAAGTGGTTGACTAACCTCTCCCACGTCTTGGTTTGTCCCAAATGCCCAGCAAGGGGAATATCATGGGCTAAGGTCAGAATAAACTCTCTGAACGACTGAGGCACTACCACTCTCCTAGTGGCACCAGGTTTGGGGTCTCTGGCCTCAGTGTACAGGAGTCCATCTTCCCAATAGACCCTATGTGTTCCATTTTTCTTGCCCTTGGACTCTTCAGCAGCTTGCTGCCTAAGGCCTTCAAGAGAGGGACAGGTTTCTTGTCCCTTACACAGCTCCTCCCTTGAGGGTCCCCCTGGGCCTAAGAGCTCAACCTGATAAGGTTCAAGTTCCAAAGGCTCAGTTCCCTCAGAGGGCAGAACTTCTTCCTGAGAAGAGAGGTTCTCTTTTACTGACTGTGTTGCAGTTGGTTTCCCAACTGACTTTCCTTTTCTCTTGGTAGGCTGGGCCATTTTTCCAGACTCCAGCTCTACTTTTTCACCCTGTGCCTTGCACTGTGCTCTTGTTTTTACACACACCAGTTCAGGGATACCCAGCATGGCTGCATGGGTTTTTAGTTCTACCTCAGCCCATGCTGAGGACTCCAGGTCATTTCCAAGCAGACAGTCTACTGGGATGTTTGAGGAGACCACCACCTGTTTCAGGCCATTGACCCCTCCCCATTCTAAAGTTACCATTGCCATGGGATGTGCTTTAGTCTGATTGTCAGCGTTGGTGACTGTATAAGTTTTTCCAGTCAGGTATTGGCCAGGGGAAACCAGTTTCTCTGTCACCATGGTGACACTGGCACCTGTATCCCTCAGGCCCTCTACACTTGTCCCATTTATAAAGAGCTGCTGCCTGTATTTTTGCATGTTAGGCGGCCAGGCAGCTAGTGTGGCTAAATCCACCCCACCCTCAGAGACTAGAGTAGCTTCAGTGTGGACCCTGATTTGCTCTGGGCACACTGTTGATCCCACTTGGAGACTAGCCATTCCAGTGTTACCTGGATTGGAGTTTGGAGTGGAACTTTTCTTGGGACAGGCCTTGTCTCCAGTTTGGTGTCCAGACTACAGTTTCGACACCAGGCCTTTTTGGGATCAAAGTTTTTACCCTTGTACCCAGGATTGTTTTGTGAAGAGGCTCTGGGCCCACCCTCCTGTGCAGGTTTTTGGGGGCCTGTAGAAGACTCTTTACTATTTTTATTTTTGGCTGTCTCACCACCTTTCCCCTGGGGAGGTTTTGTGACCCCTTTCTTTTGGTCACCCCCTGTGGAAGTTTTGGACACCCTAGTCTTGACCCAATGGTCCGCCTTCTTTCCCAATTCTTGGGGAGAAATTGGTCCTAGGTCTACCAGATGCTGATGCAGTTTATCATTGAAACAATTACTTAACAGGTGTTCTTTCACAAATAAATTGTACAGCCCATCATAATTACTTACACCACTGCCTTGAATCCAACCATCTAGTGTTTTTACTGAGTAGTCTACAAAGTCAACCTAGGTCTGGCTCGAGGATTTTTGAGCCCCCCTGAATCTAATCCTATACTCCTCAGTGGAGAATCCAAAGCCCTCAATCAGGGTACCCTTCATGAGGTCATAAGATTCTGCATCTTTTCCAGAGAGTGTGAGGAGTCTATCCCTACACTTTCCTGTGAACATTTCCCAAAGGAGAGCACCCCAGTGAGATCTGTTCACTTTTCTGGTTACACAAGCCCTCTCAAAAGCTGTGAACCATTTGGTGATGTCATCACCATCTTCATATTTAGTTAAAATCCCTTTAGGGATTTTCAACATGTCAGGAGAATCTCTGACCCTATTTATGTTGCTGCCACCATTGATGGGTCCTAGGCCCATCTCTTGTCTTTCCCTCTCTATGGCTAGGATCTGTCTTTCCAAAGCCAATCTTTTGGCCATCCTGGCTAACTGGATGTCCTCTTCACTGGAGTTATCCTCAGTGATTTCAGAGTTGTTGGTCCCTCCTGTGAGGGAACCAGCATCTCTGACTATTATTTGTGGAGTCAGGGCTTGAGAAGCCCTGCTCTCCCTAAGTAGGACTGGAGGGGGGGAATTTCCCTCCAAGTCACTATCTTCATCCTCTGAGTTGCCATCCTCAGAGGGGTTGGCCTTTTCAAACTCTGCCAAAAGCTCCTGGAGCTGTACTTTGGTAGGTTTGGGGCCCATTGCTATTTTCTTTAGTTTACAGAGTGACCTTAGCTCTCTCATCTGTAGATGGAGGTAAGGTGTGGTGTCGAGTTCCACCACAGTCACATCTGTGCTAGACATTTTGCTTCTAAAAGTTGGAATACTTTTTAAGGATCTAAAACTGGTTCTAGAATCTAATTCAAACTTTTACAAACTTTTAAACTCTAAAAGAAATGCTAAACAGGATCTAACACAAGGCCCTAGCAGGACTTTTAAGAATTTAGAAAACTTTTCAAATTGCAAAAATCAATTTCTAATGACAATTTTGGAATTTGTCGTGTGATCAGGTATTGGCTGAGTAGTCCAGCAAATGCAAAGTCTTGTACCCCACCGCTGATCCACCAATGTAGGAAGTTGGCTCTGTATGTGCTATTTCAAAGTAAGGAATAGCATGCACAGAGTCCAAGGGTTCCCCTTAGAGGTAAAATAGTGGTAAAAAGAGATAATACTAATGCTCTATTTTGTGGTAGTGTGGTCGAGCAGTAGGCTTATCCAAGGAGTAGTGTTAAGCATTTGTTGTACATACACATAGACAATAAATGAGGTACACACACTCAGAGACAAATCCAGCCAATAGGTTTTGTTATAGAAAAATATATTTTCTTAGTTTATTTTAAGAACCACAGGTTCAAATTTAACATGTAATATCTTGTTTGAAAGGTATTGCAGGTAAGTACATTAGGAACTTTGAATCATTTCAATTGCATGTATACTTTTCAAGTTATTCACAAATAGCTATTTTAAAAGTGGACACAGTGCAATTTTCACAGTTCCTGGGGGAGGTAAGTTTTTGTTAGTTTTACCAGGTAAGTACGACACTTACAGGGTTCAGTTCTTGGTCCAAGGTAGCCCACCGTTGGGGGTTCAGAGCAACCCCAAAGTCACCACACCAGCAGCTCAGGGCCTGTCAGGTGCAGAGTTCAAAGTGGTGCCCAAAACGCATAGGCTTCAATGGAGAGAAGGGGGTGCCCCGGTTCCAGTCTGCCAGCAGGTAAGTACCCGCGTCTTCGGAGGGCAGACCAGGGGGGTTTTGTAGGGCACCGGGGGGGACACAAGCCCACACAGAAATTTCACCCTCAGCGGCGCGGGGGCGGCCGGGTGCAGTGATAGAACAAGCGTCGGGTTCGCAATGTAAGTCAATGAGAGATCAAGGGATCTCTTCAGCGCTGCAGGCAGGCAAGGGGGGGCTTCCTCGGGGAAACCTCCACTTGGGCAAGGGAGAGGGACTCCTGGGGGTCACTTCTGCAGTGAAAGTCCGGTCCTTCAGGTCCTGGGGGCTGCGGGTGCAGGGTCTTTTCCAGGCGTCGGGACTTAGGTTTCAGAGAGTCGCGGTCAGGGGAAGCCTCGGGATTCCCTCTGCAGGCGGCGCTGTGGGGGCTCCGGGGGGACAGGTTTTGGTACTCACAGTCGTAGAGTAGTCCGGGGGTCCTCCCTGAGGTGTTGGTTCTCCACCAGCCGAGTCGGGGTCGCCGGGTGCAGTGTTGCAAGTCTCACGCTTCTTGCGGGGAGATTGCAGGGTTCTTTAAAGCTGCTTCTTGAAACAAAGTTGCAGTCTTTTTGGAGCAGGTCCGCTGTCCTCGGGAGTTTCTTGTCGTCGTCGAAGCAGGGCAGTCCTCAGAGGATGCAGAGGTCGCTGGTCCCTTTGGAAGGCGTGCTGGAGCAGAGTTCTTTGGAAGGCAGGAGACAGGCCGGTGAGTTTCTGGAGCCAAGGCAGTTGTTGTCTTCTGGTCTTCCTCTGCAGGGGTTTTCAGCTAGGCAGTCCTTCTTCTTGTTGTTGCAGGAATCTAATTTTCTAGGGTTCAGGGTAGCCCTTAAATACTAAATTTAAGGGCGTGTTTAGGTCTGGGGGGTTAGTAGCCAATGGCTACTAGCCCCGAGGGTGGGTACACCCTCTTTGTGCCTCCTCCCAAGGGGAGGGGGTCACAATCCTAACCCTATTGGGGGGATTTCTAAAAGTTAGAGTCACCTCAGCTCAGGACACCTTAGGGGCTGTCCTGACTGGCCAGTGACTCCTCCTTGTTGTGGGGGCCGTGGCCGGAGGGGGCGGGCAACTCCACTAAGCTGGAGTGCCCTGCTGGGCTGTGACAAAGGGGTGAGCCTTTGAGGCTCACCGCCAGGTGTTACAGCTCCTGCCTGGGGGAGGTGTTAGCATCTCCACCCAGTGCAGGCTTGGTTACTGGCCTCAGAGTGACAAAGGCACTCTCCCCATGGGGCCAGCAACATGTCTCTAGTGTGGCAGGCTGCTGGAACTAGTCAGCCTACACAGACAGTCGGTTAAGTTTCAGGGGGCACCTCTAAGGTTCCCTCTGGGGTGTATTTTGCAATAAAATGTACACTGGCATCAGTGTGCATTTATTGTGCTGAGAAGTTTGATACCAAACTTCCCAGTTTTCAGTGTAGCCATTATGGTGCTGTGGAGTTCGTGTTTGACAAACTCCCAGACCATATACTCTTATGGCTACCCTGCACTTACAATGTCTAAGGTTTTGTTTAGACACTGTAGGGGTACCATGCTCATGCACTGGTACCCTCACCTATGGTATAGTGCACCCTGCCTTAGGGCTGTAAGGCCTGCTAGAGGGGTGACTGACCTATACTTGCATAGGCAGTGAGAGGCTGGCATGGCACCCTGAGGGGAGTGCCATGTCGACTTACTCGTTTTGTTCTCACTAGCACACACAAGCTGGCAAGCAGTGTGTCTGTGCTGAGTGAGAGGTCTCCAGGGTGGCATAAGACATGCTGCAGCCCTTAGAGACCTTCCTTGGCATCAGGGCCCTTGGTACTAGAAGTACCAGTTACAAGGGACTTATCTGGATGCCAGGGTCTGCCAATTGTGGATACAAAAGTACAGGTTAGGGAAAGAACACTGGTGCTGGGGCCTGGTTAGCAGGCCTCAGCACACTTTCAATTGTAAACATAGCATCAGCAAAGGCAAAAAGTCAGGGGGCAACCATGCCAAGGAGGCATTTCCTTACAGGTATGTTAAGGAAACCTATTCAATCAGGGTAAGTTATACAAAGAGGAAAAGAGGCGACACAATTAAAGAGTACCCTGTCATCACTACGCAACTAGATCACTATGGAGTTTCAAAGAGTTCAGGTCAACTTGTCCTCTGTCACACTGGTGAGACTGAGACTCCATCTCGGTTTGTGTGAAACAGCTCCACTTTTTAAATAAATGGTGGGGGTTATCTTCTACTGACACTACCACATACACCTCTAGAAAAGTGCCAACACATTAAGTGTATACCACAGCAACAGTATAGTGAATAATGTACTGCATATGCTTCAATAAGGCCTCTTTACCGAAGGTGCACTTTACTTGGGGGATCAGTTCACTTGACATCCGATTTTCATATTATAATTTTAATACTTTAATAGTGCAAACTTTCTCATTACGACCAGTTCATTACTAGTGGACTGAAAGCACTCGTAGTCTATTCCTGATCGGATTACATTTTACTGGATGCAAACATGCAACATTGATACCTTGGAGCTCTTAAAAAGACACATTAACAAAAGTGCTTGCATTTGGCACTGAGAAACACGACTTTAGTTCGACAGATCTATTGACCTAATAACACTTGAGCTTCCAGTTTGTGATGCAGAATTATCTCAACCCTTAAAGGAAAAAACACTTAAAAGAAAATGCAGAATGATCGGCACAGAGGGACATGTCTTACTAGTAATATTCGTCTCTCACCACAGTAAGTCAATTATTCGCTGAGCTCCAAGTTAACAGGAACAGGATAGAACTTTGTTGTCAATGCAGCGATGCCACATGCATTTAACAGGGAAAGACGGCGTTTAAAGGTCCAGTTTACTGGTCCTCTGTTATCTTTTGTAACAACTGGCAAGCGCAAGGCTTCTGAAAACGGTGAGTCAGGAAGCAGACAGAAAACAAGGTGAAACCAAGCAAAAGTCATCAAATCGGAAGCACTAACAATCATTGACACTTCTTGCGAACATAACTCAGTTGAAAAGTTTATAGCTGCTATTTTAAAGATTGTTGGACCCTATTTATTCTGTGGAGCGCTTTATGCTAGGGTATTGCTATTTTAAGTGATATATCACAAACAAGTGTTACAATTCAACCACTTATGCTAGAAATGTACTCGGTAAAGCATGGGAGCTGTTCTTAGAACTTGTCACTGTTTACATTTCAGGAGACCTATTCCAAACCTACCTCTACTTACTTCGGAAAAATCAACACTTTCCATTGCAAAAGATGGAAAAACTGTATTTCTTTACGTACGATTATAATCCAGTTATAAAGAAATAGGTGAGAGGGAGCAGAACTGAATAATACAAAAGGACACTGTGTACAAACTACATTGTTCTGACACAAAAATAAAATTCTTACCGATCTGTTCCGGAAGTTGCCCCAAGTCTTAAACTTGTCATTCTTTGTGCTCTTTTGTATTCTGTACATATATTGGTCGTTAATATCTCTGTTGGAATCAATATATATTCAGTCACAAATTGATCATTGTATAGGCAAAGGTAAATAATGTTACTGAAAGTTTGAAATTTGTATTTAGCATGCTTGGGTTGTAGTTGTTCCTAGAGACAAGCCATGATAGAAGAACAAGATACTTAGTTTAGGTAACAATCTTTCTGGTACATACCTCACCTTTTACCCAGGAGTCAGATTGCCCTAAAGCAGTACTCCTGTACGCCAGTAGGTGGTGAGTGCGGCTCCATGCTAAAGCCATTCTGCTCTGAATTTGACAAGCGAAGCTGCATGTAAGCGCTCCCATATGCGCTAGGGGCAGTTTCTTTCTAGGCTGTCAACACCTTCAGATGCCGAGCCCATCGGCAGACTGGCATGACTAGTGCCCAAATCTGTAGATTGGGATCTTTTTAGATGAACAAAGAGCCCAAATCACAAAATGGGGAAAGGGGGGGGGGGGGGGGGAGTTGTTTAGAAAGAGTATTCACCAGAAAGATTGTTACCAAAGGTAAGTAACTTGTTCTTCTGATGGATACTTCTAACTGCAGGTTCCTCACCTTTTGATTAGATACCATAGCAGTACCTCAAGGTGGTGGGTCTGTGAACTGGCTCAACCAAAATGTCATTCAGAACTGAATAGTCAAAATACCTGGCTGTTGAGGCAATAGTGCTTTGTGAACGTATAGACTGACGCCCATGTAAATGTCTGACAAATGTCTAGGGCTGGCACTCCGCATTCCAACATAGTGGTAGCTGATTTGGCCCTGGTGGAATGACCCAGTAAGCCTTGTAGGGGCTGTTCTTTTAGAGCATGCAGCAGATCTTTATGCAGAGAACAATCCCATCCAGAGATTTCCTTTCTGCACTGCCTTGCCGTTTTTTGCTCCGTAAAAACCAACAAAAAGCTGATCATCCACCCAATGTCCTTTGGTGCGATTACTATAAAAGTTGAATGCACTTTTAGGGTCCAAACTTTGGAGTCTCTCTTCCTCCATTGAGTTGATGAGGTGGAGCAAAGAATGCTAAAAGGGTGATAGACCGCCTGAAATGGAATGGAGTGACCACTTTCTGTGGATGCTTGGGCCCTAAACACCAAATTTATACAGAAAAATCTTTGTAGAAGGGGGGTTGATAAAATAACCTGCAGCTTGCTCGTGTGCCTACCCAATGTTATGGCAATGAGACAGACTGTCTTCAACATCAGTCTCAATAGACATCTAGGCAGTGGCTGAAAGAGGTTCACATAAAAACTGAGGACTAAGTTGAAGTATCACTATGGCATCAGAAAGGGTTTTTACAGGACTAGATGTTGCAACTATTTCAAAAACCTTAGTACAACAGGCAACCTAAATAAAGAGGTCTGATCTTTGACCGAAAAATAGGCAAAAGAGCAAATAAATAGGCCTTAACAAGTGACCAAAGCAAATCCTTGCAAGGGCAAAAAGAATAATAACACTTAAGAGAACTTTGCTTGCAATGGGTCAGGTTGTCGGGTGCTGTACCAATCCACAAGTCTGTCCCAATGAATGGCGTACACTGATTAGTGGAAGGACGCTTTGCTGTCAAGATGACATCCAGATTACATTATTGATCTCAGGAGGAAGGTGGAAGGAGGCCAAATACCTCTCCATCTCTAAGCATCAGGATGAAAATTGTGCAGGCCTGGGTGCAGTACCCTGCCTACTCCTTCGACATAAGATCTTTCCAAAGGTCAATGCTCAAGCCCAAGAGTTCTAGGTACCACACTTACAGGGTCCAATTGGGAACCACTAGGGTGACTCTGGCCCAGTCGTTCTTGGTTTTCTTCAGTATTTGGGGCAGGAAAGGCAGGGGAGGAGATTGTACAGGAGTTCTGAGCTCCACTGTTGAAGGAATGTTGACTCTGAGAAAGAGCTGCTTTGGGAACTCTAACACGCAAAAGTGATGATATTGCAGGTCCTCAGAAGTGGCAAAAAGATCAAGTCATGGTTCTCCTCATTGCTGGAAGACTCATACTGCCCCCCTCCCCTCGTTGTAAATACCATTTGTGAACCGCTGAGCATTGGTGACAGAGTTCATCCTCCCTGGCATTTGGAGATCCTGCAAGATGTTTTTTCACCCTCGTTGCAATACCACATGGTGGTAATGTTGCCTATGAGCACCTGCACCAGCCTTCCTCTGGTGATGGGCAGGAAGGAATTCTATGCCATGCAAATGGCCCTCAAGTTCAACAAAGTTATGTGGAGTTGAGTCTCCATGAGTAACCAGTAGCCTCTCATCCCCACCTTTCCAATAAGGCATCCCAACAAAGTAGTGATGCATCGGTGTCCACCATCAAAACTGGCTGGGGAAATGAGAGGGATCTGCCACTGACCAAGTTGTGGTCCATTAACCAGCACTACAGATCTTTTGCAGTCTCTTCTGAAATCTGGATCCAATACAATTGATTCCCTGTTTCTGTACCCACTGGGATTTGAGATCCCACTGCAGTCCCTCCCTGGTGCCAGAACGTATGACAAACTTTGCAGCATTGTGACCATCTTGAATAGTCTGGGTATGGGGTGCCTGAAGGTTGTCCAGGACAGCGGGTAAAACTCTTTCCAGTGTATCCAGAGGGCATGAGAGTAGTGGCCTAGCAAGAAACTGGCTTTCAATGACCTCAGGGCAAGGCTTGTACAGGAGAAAATCCATTTTCCAAATGTCTGTTCGTTTAGATTCACGATCAGACGGTGTGGAAGGAAAAAGGCTGGGATGTACCTTGCTTGTGGACACCCATACCGCCAAGTTCTCTGTCATCGGATATTCAGTAAAAAGGCTTGGCTGTCTGGCGTGGGACGATCATGATGAGCGACCTGCCTATTAACAGGCAGACCTTAACATGGTTTTGACCGTGTCCACACGGGTATCCGTAAAGGCTTTGTTAAATGGTAAAAAGGGTTCTGGCCGAAGTACCTCAGCTAGCAAAACAGCCTTCACTTCCATAGTACTGTAGGTCTAGTACTTCTGCTGCCCTTTTCAAAACAACTGTGAATGAGACCCCTTCCTCTGTGGCGGTACCAGAGGAAACACAAGACCAGTGTCTGGAGAAGTATTCAAACCAGTGGATTACTGAAGCTCCTTATACCAATTTTACTCATAATACTGGGGAACATAGCCCTCCCCCATCGTAATTGTCATTGATAGAGTCAGTGTCAAAACGTATGTGTAAAGTTTTGGCCTAATTACATGTTAAGACCAAGGTATTGGAATCTGAGAAATAGTCTATTGGCTGGGTGTAGGTAGGAGCTAAAATCAACCTTGGTTAAGTTGGATTCTGCTTGGAGTCAGATAGCACGATGGGCTGCGCATGCGCCTCCAGCATCAAAATGAAGTGAAACGGTGCATGGGTTGACGCTGGGACGGAAGTCAGTATTGGACCTGATACAGGTTCAAGAGGCACTGATGGGCCAGGGACGGACCCACTGGTCGAAGTCCGACTGGAAGCACCTGTGGATCCCTTGACTTCCCAAGGCGCACCAGAGGGAGCCAGTAAAGTGACAAATAAGCACAACATGTTCTCCCTAGGGGCCTCTACTTCTTGCCATTTCGCTGCACGGAAAATTGGGATGCCCTGGCACCACACTCTGAATCAGCTCTGATGGAGGTCTGGAGCGAAATAGGAAGGCACGTTGGCACCCTTAAGTCCAATCTGGAGTCTGACAGTGGCAGGAAGAGACCAATTCCTGTTTTGTCTTCTTATGCTTGTTTTTGGACTAACTCGAATACTTTGATTGCGGTGATGATTTGCCTCTGGAATGACTTCGGGAGTGAGAAAGGCACCTTCCTTTTGACTTTGACCAACAACAATGTGTTATCTTCTTGGGTTTAGTGATTTAAAGTTTCTGCCCCCTATGGCTTTAAAGTGTATGAGGATGCAGTAGTTGCAGTTCCTGGAGTCATGATAAGACCCCAGGCACCATGAGCATACTTTGTGAGGGTCAATTACAGACATTTGTCTGGGACAGTCTTTACAAAGTTTAAACACTGTCCTCTTAAGGGCTGAAGTTTTCACTTACATAGTGGTAACTTTGATAAGATTTGTTGTCTAAGGACCACAAAGAAGCTCAAGATCCACCTCTGAAGGTGTGGATAGATAGAAATTGACGTTCGCACATATGGGTAGTGCTGAAATGTGTCTCGGCTTGTCACTTCCGGATTCAGTTTGATGCCCGAGGAACATTAAGAAGGTGCAGGATATGCGGTTAGAAGTATCCATCAGAATAAGCATTGGAAACAGGGACTCTGCACTCCAGTTGAAAGGCCATCTAGATATTTCTTAGTTTGCCATTTGCCATTTCTCATTTTATATATCACGTGAGATGTGCTCTGTCATCATTGGGTGTGCATGGGCAAGCAATGTTACCTAGAATTTTTTCAACACACAGCTACTACTAGTGATACACAGCAGAAGGAGTTGCAGGGCAGACCATAAGGACCAAAGATGTGATGTTTTGTGTCACAGTTGAAGTTAAGCAGAAGACTAGTAGAGGCGGTGGTACATCTGCATACAGTGCATGGTTAGATAAGAAGTAACGGAGAAGGTTAAGGTTGTTCTTGTGGGATTGTCCTACATGGGGAATTTGGGTGTGATATATGAGGATGAGAGACATGGTACGTCTGTTGTTTTGAGTAGATATTTATACAGTGTATGTTTACCTAAATGCTTTAAAGCACAAGTACTAAAAGGCTGAATCTGATTGCTAGGCACTAAGATCGAATGCATTGGCAAATCAGAGGTTTAAAGTATATTCATACAGATTCCATTACCACAGATGGTCTGCAGAAGGCTTGCTAATAAAGAAAACTATTGCTTGTAAATGATCCCTTAGCTACTCAGTCAGCTGGCCCGAAGATCCGAAAAAAAGAAGCAGGGAGAAGAGCTGAAAGTTAGCAGAATTCAGATCTGTGAAATTGATTTGAGCTTTTTTTTTTTTTTTTTTTTTTAAATGGGAGCTGTTCAATTGCGTTTCTATTTATTTTATCAGATGTTACAACGCTAGGCCACACTTCTCTAACAAGTAGCCTGAATTATCAAGGTTCAATGATGGGCAATTATCTTCTAGTGACCAAGACTGAAATGTATCTGCCTCTGAAATGATGGGGGAAACCATTAGTTACAGATTTCACCCATGTTTCAGGTAAAAGCATGCCAAGCAGGTTTGAAGCTTTACTTTTTTACATCAATATTTAAACATCTGACAGTCAAAGTGATAGCAAAGTCACTGTAGAGTTCGAAAGCAGCTCTCAGACCGAGGTAGATGCAAGATTAATTTTGAAGATGCAACACTGTATTTTCGCCTGCCCAGAGAGACTGCTCTACTTGTGTATCTGAATAAGGTATTTTACAAGTTAAAGTGTTGAGGTTACCTACATAAAAAAAAAAAATCTACATTTATATTTAAAAGTTGAATAATTAGGGGGGGCGTGGTCTGGCCGTCAAAGGAAATGGCCGCCTGAGAGGAGATCTCCGCGCGCCGGACAGGCCAAGCTGATAAACGGAGGGTCTCCCCCTGCGTTTCTGACCTCCGGCGTGGCCTCCCAGGTGGTGGAGAGGAGGGGCCTCCGGGGTGGCGGAGTTACGGGACCCGAGCAACGGCGGCCGTGACCGGAGAAGCTGGAGTGGATGCGGCCTCCGGACCTCCGCGGAGCTGCGGACTAAGGTGCGGCGCCGCACGGGCCCGGGAGCACATCGAGAGGGAGGTGCTCGGACCGGCCCTCTGCCGCCTCGGCTCCCCGGGTGCTGGGGTGCCGCACCGCCCCCCCTTGCGGAAGGGGGGGGGGGGGGGGGGGAGGACCCTGAAGGCGATGAGCCACCATGGTGCCAGGGCCTGAAAACGACCGTGACGGAACAGCAACGCATCGGCAAGGAAGCGCTATCTCATGAGGACTAAATCGTACCTGATGGGGACTGGTAACAACACGCTGAAACGGTGAGCCCACTAGGTGAGATTCCCCAAGCGGCACTACCCAACAAAAAGACCCCCCAGCAGCAAACAAGGGACACATTCCTCCCCCCCCCCTTTTTTATTGATCTAGCACACGGAAGAGGAGGCCAAGAATAAGACTCTTTGCAACACCCAGAGGGGGAGCGGGGGAGAAGGGGAAGGAAAAAAAGGGGGGGACAGCGAAAGGACACCAGAGAGCAATGGAGGGAGAACGAGAGGAACAAAGATTAAATACATAAAGAACAGCAAAGAAGCAAAGAGGGGAGAGGAAAGCCGGAATAGGAAGAAGGGAGGAGAACAGAACGAAACAAGAGGGGAGTAGGACCCCGAACAGCACGTGTATCACCAACCAACCCGACCCCTCGCCCAATTGCCCCCCCCAAAAAAAGACCATCGTACTGGGCAATGCAACAAGGGACTCATCCAAAACGAAACATAGGCGAGATGCCCCCTTCTGTTGCACGCTGTAACATACCCAAACCTGTTGACCCCTCTCCATCCCTCTATCAATGAACATACCTCTTACCCGCCCCTATCAGAAACTGAGCGTATTCTAGACTGTCCTCTATAGATCATGCTCTGAAGCTTCACGGGTCACAGCAGGATGCCGAACCGAGGGGGAACCCTACACACAGATCCTATAACCCAAAGTCTGACCCATCCTCGGAAGTCAAAGAAACCGTCCTTAGTTCTGAACAGACTCATACAAGTTCTCGAGTGCTAGCTCTTAAAATAGTATCTTCTATCTGACCTCCACTCCTTGAGAACAATGCCCAACGACAGGACCACAAGTAAACATTCTCGCCAACTGCTATTCTCAGAAGCCATTGCTCAACCCAAAACCATGGCGGCACAAACGGCGCCACAGGGACATACATCACCTCCGGTAGATCAACCCACACTAGACGCCACAGATCGTATACTGCAAGAGATTGCCTCAGTTGGACGGCGCTTGGAGGTAATGGACCTAAAAATAACAGACCTTGCTTTGGCCTCTTCCTCAATCCGCGCTGACATAGCAGGCTTCAGAGAAACGGTAACCAACCTAGACCAGCGCCTGTCAGCAGTGGAAGACCATGTAGCAGCAATCCCTGATCAGGAAGAGGAACTAAAGTCGCTCAGAACTAAACTCACTGACCTAGAGGACCGAAGTCGTAGAGACAATGTACGCTTTTTCGGTATCCTGGAACAAAAAGAAGGATCCAATATCAAAACTTTCCTTAGCTCGCTGCTGACCAACCACTTCGGCATAGAGCTTTCACCACCTCCAGAATTCCAGAGGGTGCACAGAATTGGTCCCCCACACAAAGCGTCTACAAATAAACCGCGCCCTATCATTGCATGCTTCCTGCACCATGAACAAGCCCGCCAGGTCATCTCCACAGCTAAAACACGACAACTGATATCACTGGATGGACATGAAATCAGAGTAGCAGCAGACTTCTCGAAGTTAACGAATGATAGAAGAAGGGCATTTCTTTCTCTCCGCCCGCAACTAAGATCCCTAGACATCAAGTATGGTCTTTTTGAGCCGGCACGTATGTGGATCACACACCGCAGCACATCCAGAGACTTCACTGACCCCGAGGACCTCAGCGGGGAGAGGATTCTGCATAGGAACCAGGACAAGGAATAGATAGGAACAGACTCGGTGGACACCACACAGCACCACCCCCAATCTCCTTAATGGGGGAGTCCTTAACATAGTCATAATCAAGTCACCCGTACGTCCCCCCCATAGGGCAGGCATACACAAACGTGAAGATACACATCGCGCTCCCCGCGCCGTACCATCTCGAACACTATACACTTACTAGACAGACGGCTAATAGGGGAGGTCACCCTGATGGCCCGTTGTCTCCACCCCCGCCCCCCCCTCTCCCCATCCCAGGAGGGGGCGGGCGGAACACTCAGTACCCTTGGCCCAAGCAGTACCAGCATAACAATACTGATAGCATCTTCTGGGAAAGCCCCAATGCCCCCACCCACTAGGAGAACCTACAGACGATCCTAACAGATAATACCGTGCCCCTAACCTTATTGAAGAAGAACCACGGAAGGCACACCCGCCGAACAGTGCAGCAAATTCTCAGACATATAATAACCGCACTGAAGGGAGTAATAAGATCAACACAACTCCGGGTCGCGGAGGCTCCGGGACTGCCACATGGGACATATTCCTGGGCGATCACACAGAACGCAGCACCATAGATCATCATAATATACCGCAAATTTTTACATTCTACGATATCTTAACAGATAACAAGCATAGAGTGCGTGTTATGGGGTGTCCGGTGGCTCGCCGCCCTGGGCCCATTCCTCCCCTCCCCCCCCCCCCCCCTGTCTTTAGACCCTAAAATCTGTTCCGGGCCCACTCCCGGCCCCTCGGCCTTTCATGCACCCATTTATGCGCCCACACGACTGGGGGGCCCCCTGGGAGGTCTCACAACATCAGGAACAAAGCACATATTCCCTCATTATCTCCCATTGATATAATACCTTACCGGCGTGCGGGCCTTACAGGATTAGACCCGCAGATTAGAAGGCTTTAGGCAGTAGTGAGTGTTTTCCTACCCTGACCAATTTCCATTCCCTATTTTCTCTATTTATCCTCTCATTATTATTATCATTTACTTCCTCGTTTTAGTGAGGCTCCTAGACCCACTTCCCTTTCTACTCCTATATTCACCCACACCCGCGTAGTAATCGCTGTTTGTTGCTCTACACACATTACCCTACCTCCTTCCATCCTCCCCCCTTTCCTCTTCTTAAATATTCTTCGTATTGTGACCGAGGGGACCCCTCTCAGCATCCCAAGGCCTAACTAAACAAGAAACCTTTATTGCTCGCTTCTCAGGCTTATCATTACCCACTTCTTGGCTCTATCACACGGACCACAACACATCCAATACACTATAAACCATGACGCACCCGGCACCCTTGGGGACGACAACCCCACTCACAGCCCTGTCCTGGAATGTACCCGACATGACCCACTATATTAAACGACAAAAGATACTGTCCTATCTCCACTCCAAACATACCGACATTGCTATGCTACAGGAAACACACCTCTCCTCGAGGGAATCTGTAAACTGCGCAGGGATTGGGTGGGAAAAGTAATATACAGCGGAACACCACCTATACTGGCAGGTACACAGGGAACGGGAAGGAAATGTGGAGTGGCAATACTTCTGCGTCGCTCCCTGCAATTCTGATTAGTTAAAACATGGCATGACCCAGAGGGACGCTACGTACTGACCAAGCTAGTGGTGGGATCCTCCACAATATGTATAAGTTCGATATACGCCCCCACCGGCCCTAAGCGCTCCTTTTTTCTCTCTCTTAATCGTCTTCTAACACAGATAGGTGCCTCACAATATATTCTTGGGGGGGATTGGAACATAGTCCAAGATGCTATCTTAGACCGATCAAGTGGTCTTGACTCGGGCAACAATGCAGATAGAGCCGTACTAAAAGACATCCTCTCAGACCATGGCCTAATAGATTGTTGGCGCCTCTCCCACCCTTCCAATAGGGAATATACCTTTGTCTCTTTGGTCCACGGGACCCAATCACAGCTAGACTATTTCTTACTTAATCATAGAATGCTACAATCGGTTAAGTCAGTAGAAATACTGGTGGCCGCACTATCAGATCATTCCCCGGTATTAATAACCCTGGAACTCGGGTTGATTGCACCTGGCCGTAAACCCTGGCGCCTCCCTAACACTAGGTACCGCTCCCCGAATGGGAAGGAACAACTCAAGACCCATGTGGCCACATACCTGAAGGATAACAGAGGTTCAGTAACCTCACCGCAACTTCTCTGGGCTGCGGCGAAAGCAACTATTAGAGGGCAACTAATGAGAGATGCAGCTATCTCCAATGCTCATAGAAGGGCTCAACAGCGCACGTTAGAAGATACAATAATGCAGGCCATGAGGAAATATACAAAGCAACCTACCCCCGCCCCCCCAACCGCCGCTCCCTGGAGCAGGCCAAAATGGAGCTTAATTCCCTTTATATCTCACAGGCAGAATATGCCCTACAAAGGCTGAAGGGATGACACTACGAGCACAGAGAGAAAGGGGGCCGCCTACTGGCTGCCCAACTACGTCAACGGGAAACAGCACTTGCCATACCGGCACTGCGCACCCAGGATAACTTACTCATCACGCACCCCCAAGCGATCGCAGAGGAATTCGTCCGGTACTACCAAACTCTGTATTCCTCAGAAACATCGGAGGATATTGCCCGCTTAGACGCATTCCTGCAGAGGATGCAAGTTCCCCATCTTACAGATGAAGGCAGGGCTCTTTTAGAAGGAGACATTAGTAAGGTAGAGATACAACAGGCAATAGCCAATCTGTCATATCACAAAGCACCGGGGGAAGATGGGTTCACATCTGAATTCTATAAATGGACGGGAACCGATACAGTGGATGCCTTATATGAGGCGTTCCAAGGGGCTGAGAGGGAGGGTTCCATACATCCTATGTCTAATAAAGCCACCATCACAGTTTTACTGAAACCCGGAAAAGACCCACTTCTCAGCGGAAGCTATCGTCCTATCTCCTTATTGAACGGAAATATTAAAATATTAGCGGGAATACTGGCCACTCGCCTCAAAAAAGTTATACCCTCTCTAATTCATCACTCCCAGGTAGGCTTTGTACCGGGCCACTCTTCCAGGAACCACCTCCGCACACTCTTTCATGCTATTTGGACTGCCCGTGATACACGAGAGGAAGCCTTAGCCCTCTCGTTGGATGCCGAGAAAGCATTCGACCGAATAGAATGGTGGTACCTCTTTGAAATCTTGAAACGTTTCGGGTTAGGAGACGGTTTAATCAATAAAGTGCGCCTCTTATATGATTCCCTGACAGCACAGGTAAACTGTGGGGGGGTTCCTATCGGACACTTTTACGATTCGGAGAGGGACACACCAAGGATGTCCGCTATCCCCCCTCCTATTTCTACTCGCAGTGGAGCCTTTGGCAGCAGTCATCCGTAGTTCCAACCTCATATCAGGAATCCCGCTACCAGGCGGAAACTCTGACATATATCTGTACGCGGACGACATCCTACTTACCCTCCCTGACCTACCCAACTCCATCACTGCCCTGAGGGAGATTCTAACGCAATTTGAACACATATCAGGATACCAAATCAATTGGGACAAATGTGAAGCCCTACCACTCTCCCCAGTCACAGTTAGTGCTTCCATACAAGGTTTACCGATCAAGTGGAAAGACTCCCGACTAAGATACCTAGGAATTGATGTAAACACAGGGCTGGTCAATGTAATAACAGACAATATAGATCCACTGATCAGTGCTATGAAACGGGACTTTGAGAAGTGGGGTCAACTGAGCCTCTCTATGTGGGGCAGGGTACAAGCGGTGCGGATGGTGACCTTGCCGAGGTTTTTATATGTCCTAGGTATGCTCCCCTTACAGATCCCCTTAACTGTATTAAGAGAGATAGACCACTTTATCCGCTCCTTTGCTTGGGGATCCATGCGCCAACGACTACCCAGAACCACCTTAATAGCCCGACAGGAGTGCGGCAGACTACGCCTGCCTTCAATCGAACATTATTCTTACGCGTTACATCTTTCACAAATGCCCCTCCTACTACCGAATGAAAGAAATTCCCCGTTATGGGTAGACGTAGAACTAGCACTTCCAGGAGCCCCCTACGGCCTCCAGTTAATATACGATACGAGTCAAAAACACCCCCGAGCCACTAATCCTATGATAGGAGCCATGAGGAAAACCTGGCAGCAGGTACACCGACTTCTTAAAATAGACCCCTACCTACATGACAGAGCCCCACTATGGGGCAACAAAGGGTTCCAGATTGGGGGGAAAACTATTATCTGGAGGGACAGGGGCCAACAAGGCATCATGCGAGTGGACCAACTTATATCAGGGGAGACCTGGAAAACATTCAGGGATCTACAGGAGGAATTCAATCTCCCGGAATGTCATTCATGGCGCTACCTCCAACTCAGACATTGTCTTATACAAAGACTAGGTGCCCATCCCCAACAGCTCCCACGCTCCCCCGTACTACACTACCTGGAGACATGGGGGCAGCTGAAGGGCGTGGTATCGGGACTTCAGGCATTGCTGAATCATCACCTTTTCTCACTCCCACTCCTGACTTCCCTAAAAAATAAATGGCAGACGCACTTGCAGACCGAATACGACTTGGAGGACTGGGCAGACTTGATCGAAGCTAGAGACCGCGGAGCACGCGAGGCTCGCTTGAAATTCTGTCTCTTTAAGACCCTACATGATTGGTACTGGATCCCACAGAAATTACATACGGCAAGACTTCTCCCCCATGCAAACTGCTGGAGATGCCCACACACACACTGTGACTTACTCCACATCCTACACGATTGCACAGCCGTACAACCTTTTTGGAGGTCAGTGGGAAACACTCTCCGGGAAACTATACCCCTTCCACCACTCCTCACCCCATCTCTCCTATTGTTACACGATACTGGAGAACTCCATAAGATTACACGAACACAAAGTAGACTCCTACACACCGCGCTAGCAACGGCCAAACTATGCATCCTTAGACATTGGCGTGCATCGACTGCTCCCTCCCATGATGAATGGTTGATAGCAATGTACCAAGCAGCCACACATGAACGACTTATCTACAGTTTACAGGACAGAACAGAGGTGTTTCTCCAGACCTGGTCACCCTTCATCTCCGGACACTAGGACCGGATCTCCCCTAAAGAACTCTACAAAATACCACGTAGTGGAAATACATCATTCCCGATGCCATGCCCATACAGGTGCACCCGCCCATACTTAACTCACCTCCCCTCCAGGACTCAGATGACCACCCGGTAGAAAGCTACCACATAACCCACGGTAAAGCCACTGCCCATTATCCACTGCTCATTGACCTTTTTGGCATAACCCATACCCCTACTCATATCCCGATCCCTAGAAATATATTACTGATGTCCATATTACCGCACCATCCTTCGCCCCCCCGCCCCACAACATCTTGTAACCTGGCCCTATTCCCTCCATATGGACGCAGCCAATATAATGATTTGCCTCTTGAATCTACACGACCCCTTCCCCTCGGTCACTATCACTATTAATATCAATATCATTATTACTGCAGTGATTATTATCATTACTACCGTATTTTCTTATTCTCCCTTTTCCTATTGGAGATCACAGATACTAATACAATTCATATGTATGGTTTTTCTTTCCCTATCTCTTCCATGCCTTTTCTTTTTACTCTCTATCTTCTCTGATCTTTATCGTAGGCACCCCCCCTCACCCGTCATCCCTCTTCCTTCTTCTATTCATACAACCCACACTAACCATTGCTTTTTCTTATATTTCTCAGTACATCCCTAATGGTCTCCCATTACCCCTGACCGTACCCCATCCTTAATACGAATGCATTATGACTTATGTTCCTTAAATGACTAGCAGCATATCTCTGGGAGTCTCGAGGGGATGGCAACTGGGGCATTTGATTAATATTGAACCCGACTGTTATTACAGCAGAGATATATAACGAGGACATCATGGAGCGAATGGGTTCTTGTTCTTTTGTTTTTCTTCCTCTTCTTTTACAAGATGGTTATAATGGATCGTTCAACGAACCTTTGATTGTATCTGTATCGTTATACGAAAAATGTCAAGGCTGTGGCAAATGACATGGAGGTAGACAAGAGAGATATAAAAATGTAATCACCCATGCATAATGTTTAAAGGAAACAGACATGTACATTGATAATGATTCACAGAATATATATTTGTACTTGTTGCCTACACTAAGAGAAAATATGATTAGAAACAGAAATGCATTAGATTAATAGATTGTTTTCTGTACACTGTGTAATATGATGCAACTAACAATAAAAAAAAATACAACACAACAAAAAAAAAGTTGAATAATTAAATGATGCTCAGAACTTGTGGCAAACTACCTCTATTTGCCTTTCAGTTCACTCAAAGTTTCTAGAAACTATAAAATGATGAATACAGAATGCAAGGAGTCTAAGACAGCTGTAAAAACATATATCCATGAATTGAAAGTCAGTATATCAAAGCCTCACAGAATAAGACACCCAAGAAGGTATCCAAACCACATGAGCAGGTCTTTTACTTAGCACCCTTATCACATACACAAATAGGGGGGCTTCCTCTGATCCATGAGGCTGTCTTGTAAATGGTGACTGGCCGTTCTCCTGGGCAAAATTTTGTGAGCATTAGATACAAGACCCTGCATGACTCAATGTTCCCACGATCAGCTTACCACCTCACCTCTCTTCACCCTATTTGCTGCTCTTTAATTAACCAATTAGGAAGCTTGGAGTAGCAAACCACACCAATATACACCTCCCCCCTTCTCTTGCCTGTCAGCCACACTGGACCGTGGGCGACCAGCTCCATCACTTCACTGCATATTTAGCCAGTCCACTAGCTATCTCAGGGAAAGCATGACAGTAGGAGAGCATGCTACCACAACACGAACCAGCATAAATGCAGCAGTGAGAAAAGGTGCAGGTCCCATCACATCCAGAAGATTATGTTGCTGAACAAGAAGGCAGAGGGAGTGAGAAAGGAATGGCGAACTCTAGCAGTCGCAGGCCTCTTATTTGATTTGTGTAGTTTAAATAAGTGTTTCAGCTTATAAGAAATAGTATAGGTAACCCAGTTGCTAAGAACAGAGCTCCTGTGGCTATATACCTGGTAAAGCCAGTTATGATTCTCCCTTGCCAAATTGTTATGTGAGTGGCTGAGGTCCACTTAAGCAACATGTGGAGAGGTAATAGAGATATGAAAGGGGAGAGGTGAATAGAGGAAAGGGAAATAGTTAGGTCTCACTACAAAAAAAACGGGTTCCAGTCATAGGCCCTAAATTAGACATCAAAGTCAGAGCTCCTTCAAGGTATTATTCGGTGTACTGTGTTGAACACTAATGCAGATCTGTGAGGATGGTACAGCTGTCACATTCAGGTCTTTTTTGATTCTGAGGTCATCTGAGGTGGCAAGGAGGGCAGAAAACGCTTTTTTTGTGGCAACAAGGGCTGTTCTCTTCAGTACACTCCACTAATTGGAGGCAATGCTACTGTTACATCAGCTTGGCACGGAATCTTTCTTTGACAAAAGGTCATAGTCAGTTCTTGGATGGTTTGACATATGTACCTGTAACAGGTAAAATCTTACTAGTGAAGTAAATGTCTATGCCTGAGGTTTTTTACTGTAGTGTCTGGCTAGTACCTCTCAAAGATGTTATGAAGTATCCTTTTTTGGCACAGGTGGCACCAGGTTTCTGAATTCTCCTTGGAACAGCAAAAGGTGTACTTCAAATTAAAAGAGCTTGCATTTGTAGCACTTTCTGCTGTTGATGTGCAATTCCTTTCCTTAATTATTTTAAGTGTACAGAGAGTGTGATTACAGACCAGTGTCCTAGCAGCTGAACAGAAGGGAAATACAAGTAATAGTTTGGTGTAATGAACCTAGAGCTGAAACAGTCAAGTGTTTAGCTGTTTGATGAATATGTGTTAGTCTGAGAATTAGGATGGAGAGAAAGCTTGTTCTAATTTTTATCCATCAGACAGATGAAAGAGCGACCAGGCCTGGCACATCCTAGTTACTGCTGGAATGCTCTAGAAGGACATTAGCAATGAAACAGACAGAGCCTAAAGACTGCCAAGAACATTCAAAGCCTTACAGCAAATACAGACTCTTAAAACCATTCACTGGCAATAAATGATTTAAACACATTGAATTGTATCTGTCGGAGGGCTTGGATGAAGAGCATTACAGTTAACCAACTCCACTCCAATTATGGCTTGAGTAGCAGAAAAGTGGTCTGATACTAGCAGAGAAGGAAACATTTTCCATGACAGCTATCACAACGACAAACATGCAGAGCTAAGATTATTAATCTTTTGTACAAAAATTGATTATTATGCAGCATGGTTGTGAGAAATTACCATGTAATAATGTCACAATCTTTGCCATGTCCAGTTAGAATTCTTTAACAAACCTTTAGGAGTACCAGAACAATTAAAAAGCAATAGAACACAATAAAAATCTGAAACCAACTTATAAAAATCAAGAGTATTTTTGTCTTAAAACAGACATCAAAATGACAAAAATCCATTGAAAGGAACAAGAGATATTAATTTTTAAAGGTATGTAGTCACTGTAGTTTTCCTCTTGAAAAATTTGAATGTAAGAAGTTCTTAGCCAACTGGCTAATACGGCTACTTCTCTTCAATTGGATAGGCCTCAATGAGTTGGAGGTAAGTCACAGGTAGGTCGAGGGAGGCAGTTGACTGTCAGGGTCGAGCAGTCTCAGGGTCTTTTCTGAACTGTTATCCTATATCTCGGTCCAGCCACAAAGTGGTCCTGATACTGGGAATGCAGGATGCTGAAAAGATGTGGTGAGTTTTCCTTCTGCCAAACTAGTATCCATGAGTGTCAGGGGTGATCTCCAGCCCCAGGACTCGCTCTCCCACAATTCAGTAGGGGAATCCAGTAGCTACTCCTGAACTGGTCTCCCAGTTACGGCAGTTGAAGTGGCTGCTTACAGGTAAGCAAATCTTTTGTTTCTGGGGATCAAGGTTCACTTCAACTTTGGCTACAGGTCCCACGTGCTTGGGGACCTTTTGGGAAGGTCAGGACTCTGTTGCCCAACAGGCACTTCGGAATTCAGCAGCAGCAGTTATTCCTGGGCTTTTGGGATCTCGAGGAGTGCAGGATTCCTTAGCTTTTGGTGATCCTGAAGCTTAACAGGTTGTCCATCCGGGAACAAATGGAGCTCTTTTGCATGAGTATGCACAGCAGGCACAGTTTAGTTTTTGGTGTAGCCTCTCCTTGCTGGGTCCAGGCAGCAATAGGGCAGTCATTACTCTGCCTTCTTTCCAGTTCAGTAGTGATCTGAGAACTGTGTACCAGAAGTGCTACTTGTATGCCATCTTTCTGTTGGAGAGGAGGTTGCTTTAGCCAATGTGGCAGCATTTCTCATTGGTTACCTTTCCCACTATACATCACTTCCTAGGGCATTGGATAAAACAATGCAAGAGTACTCTTCTTTGCCTTAATTCAAGATGGCGAAAGGTATTCCCTTGTGAGGAGCCCTAGGGCACACCACTGGGGTGTAACCCAGCACAATGTACCCCTCATCCTGGAAAACCAGTTCGGCAATGTCAGAAGAGAGAGAGTGAATTACCTCACCATCTAAATAAAGAAAATGTGATTCAAAAAGAAAAACTACCTAAAAGAGTATTTTTTAGTTGGCACAAGAGAAGCGCATTTAATGCAATCAATTCTAAATTAAATGTTATACATATGTGAGAATAAGTAAGAGGAAACAAGTACAGTGCGGGAAACAAAATCCAAGGTTCATCTCTCACCTGTTGATGGGACCCAGCATGCTAGGGCTGATATGGTCACATTGTGGTGTCTTTGCTAATGGGAAGATAACAGATGAAGGTGTGGTTGGGTTTGCTTGCTCCAAATGGAAGACATCATCCTCTTGGCTTGTACGAAGTGTTGGTAACTAAAAAGGAGATTATAAGTATGATTCTCAATAAGGAAATCTATTTCAGAAAATATCTACACCATTACATTTATTAGGAAACTTTCACAAACATTTGTGACAGCTGCAATCAGTAAGTATGAGCAACAGAAGGACGCATGGTAAGTAATTATAACATTCTGAACAAGTGGTTCAAGTGTGTTTGCCAATGATAAACTGAAGTTGTTTTGCAGGTTATAGATCCCAATACCGTACTATGTCTTGATACTATATGTACATCAAAGAACACAGAACTTCTGTGAAGGGAAACTGTAGTTCGGAATTACTGTTTGATTAATATAGGATCCTAAAGCTAATGTTGCCTTAGAATGTTTGGTTACTGCTAGCTGTGGACTGACTTGTGTGGGTGTATGGATGGGTGAGTGGGTGGGTTTATGGATTATACCTGTGAGTCTGAATGGGTAGCTGGACAGATGGTAGCAGATGGTTGGGTAATGTACCCATTGTTATAACAGAGTTGACTATTAACACAGTGTAGTAATTAAAATGATCTTGAGACCACCTGAGGGACCAACATTAAACTTTCAGAAACAGTGCTCAACAGTGTATTTCAATACACATTTGGTACAATGCTTTGTGCTCAAATGCACTGCAACAAAAGACTTAAAATGCCCGTCTTTATAAAAAATACTCCTACTTTCTGATTTCAAAATGTAAGATTCATTAAGTATCAGAGCAGGAGATTAAGGGGGGAAGAAAAACAAAATAGAAGAAACAATAGGCAGAGTTTTAGAATGAACATGTTAGAAATACAAGACAATTTCAAATTATCCTTTTGGTCATTCACCATAGGATGGAACAGCTCACTGACCAGGACTTTGGAGACTCACTACAGATAGTCTGTCTAAGCAATTATTTACGTTTGCAGTGGCAAACAGTGACTAAACCACTTTTGTGGTTGTACAGAGTGAACATAGCAGCAAAAAAACATGCAAAATCCAAATATATGTCCCTAAACACTGACACGCTTGGTTTTAAATATGTCCGCATTGTAATTTAAGACACACTTGTAGAGCTAGTATTGGTCAGAAAGAGCTTCTAAACACCAAACCTCAACAAATATAAGAAGGGAGTCCAAAAGAGAGAGGCCCCATAGACAGAGAGCCGTGAAATTTAGATCAATGTTTGTTTAAATAATCAAGTTTTAGGATCTTTTAAGAATCAGGAGCGGTCCTTAGACAGTGTAAGGAAATGCCTCCTTGGCATGGTTACCCCCTGACTTTTTGCCTTTGCTGATGCTATGTTTTGAATTGAAAGTGTGCTGAGGCCTGCTAACCAGGCCCCAGCACCAGTGTTCTTTCCCTAACCTGTACTTCTGTTTTCACAATTGGCACACCCTGGCATCCAGGTAAGTCCCTTGTAACTGGTACCCCTGGTACCAAGGGCCCTGATGCCAGGGAAGGTCTCTAAGGGCTGCAGCATATCTTATGCCACCCTGGGGACCCCTCACTCAGCACAGACACACTGCTAGCCAGCTTGTGTGTGCTGGTGAGGACAAAACGAGTAAGTCGACATGGCACTCCCCTCAGAGTGCCATGCCAACCTCACACTGCCTATGCAGTATAGATAAGTCACCCTTCTAGCAGGCCTTACAGCCCTAAGGCAGGGTGCACTATACCATAGGTGAGGGCACAAGTGCATGAGCACTGTGCCCCTACAGTGTCTAAGCCAAACCTTAGACATTGTAAGTGCAGGGTAGCCATAAGAGTATATGGTCTGGGAGTCTGTCAAACACGAACTCCACAGCACCATAATGGCTACACTGAAAACTGGGAAGTTTGGTATCAAACTTCTCAGCAGCACAATAAATGCACACTGATGCCAGTGTACATTTTATTGTAAAATACACCCCAGAGGGCACCTTAGAGGTGCCCCCTGAAACCTTAACCAACTACCTGTGTAGGCTGACTGGTTTTAGCAGCCTGCCACACTCGAGACATGTTGCTGGCCCCATGGGGAGAGTGCCTTTGTCACTCTGTGCCCAGTAACAAAGCCTGCACTGGGTGGAGATGCTATCACCTCCCCCAGGCAGGAGCTGTAACACCTGGCAGTGAGCCTCAAAGGCTCACCCCCTTTGTTCCAGCACCACAGGGCACTCCAGCTAGTGGAGTTGCCCGCCCCCTCCGGCCACGGCCCCACCTTTGGCGGCAAGGCTGGAGGAAATAATGAGAATAACAAGGAGGAGTCACTGGCCAGTCAGGACAGCCCCTAAGGTGTCCTGAGCTGAAGTGACTCTAACTTTTAGAAATCCTCCATCTTGCAGATGGAGGATTCCCCCAATAGGGATAGGAATGTGACCCCCTCCCCTTGGGAGGAGGCACAAAGAGGGTGTACCCACCCTCAGGGCTAGTAGCCATTGGCTACTAACCCCCCAGACCTAAACACGCCCTTAAATTTAGTATTTAAGGGCTCCCCTGAACCTAAGAATTTAGATTCCTGCAACTTAAAGAAGAGGACTGCTGAGCTGAAAAACCCTGCAGAGAAGAAGACACCAACTGCTTTGGCCCCAGCCCTACTGGCCTGTCTCCCTCCTTCGGAAGAAAAATTGCTCCAGCGACACTTTCCCATAGGACCAGCGACCTCTGAATCCTCAGAGGACTGCCCTGCTACCAAAAGACCAAGAAACTCCAGAGAACAGCGGCCCTGTTCAACAAAGACTGCAACTTTGTATCCAGAGGCACAGATTTAAAGACCCCTGCAATCCCCGCAAGAAGCGTGAGACTTGCAACACTGCACCCGGCGACCCTGACTCGACTGGTGGAGAAATAACGCTACAGGGAGGACCCCCCGGCGACTCCAAGACTGTGAGTAACCAAAGTTGTCCCCCCTGAGCCCCCGCAGCGATGCCTGCAGAGAGAATCCCGAGGCTCCCCCTGACCGAAACTGCCTGACTCTGAAATCCCGACGCCTGGAAAAGACCCTGCACCCGCAGCCCCCAGGACCTGAAGGATCGGAACTCCAGTGCAGGAGTGACCCCCAGGAGGCCCTCTCCCTTGTCCAGGTGGTGGCTACCCCGAGGAGCCCCCCCATTGCCTGCCTGCACCGCTGAAGAGACCCCTTGGTCTCTCACTGAAACCTATTGGAAACCCGACGCGTGTTTGCACACTGCACCTGGCCGCCCCCGTGCTGCTGAGGGTGTACTTTTTGTGCTGACTTGTGTCCCCCCCCCGGTGCCCTACAAAACCCCCCTGGTCTGCCCTCCGAAGACGCGGGTACTTAACTGCTGGCAGACTGGAACCGGGGCACCCCCTTCTCCATTGAAGCCTATGTGTTTTGGGCACCTCTTTGACCTCTGCACCTGACCGGCCCTGAGCTGCTGGTGTGGTGACTTTGGGGTTGCTCTGAACCCCCAACGGTGGGCTACCTTGGACCCCAATTTGAACCCCGTAGGTGGTTTACTTACCTGCAAGAACTAACATTACTTTACCTCCCCCAGGAACTGTGAAAATTGCACTGTGTCCACTTTTAAAATAGCTATATGTGTTTTATGTAAAAAGTATATATGCTATTGCGATTATTCAAAGTTCCTAAAGTACTTACCTGCAATACCTTTCAAATGAGATATTACATGTAGAATTTGAACCTGTGGTTCTTAAAATAAACTAAGAAAATATATTTTTCTATACAAAAACCTATTGGCTTGGAATTGTCTCTGAGTGTGTGTTCCTCATTTATTGCCTGTGTGTATGTACAACAAATGCTTAACACTACTCCTTTGATAAGCCTACTGCTCGACCACACTACCACAAAATAGAGCATTAGTATTATCTCTTTTTGCCACTATCTTACCTCTAAGGGGAACCCTTGGACTCTGTGCATACTATTCCTTACTTTGAAATAGTGCATACAGAGCCAACTTCCTACAGACAGCCAGAGTGAGACAGGTAGGCTGCTCCACAGCTTCATCCCCTAATACTGCTGTGGAGCTGGCTTCTATTTTACTCCGCCAGAATTTGGCAGACCCAGGTTCCATTGATGAAGCATAAGGGATGAACAAATTCAGGAGCCTGGTGGGACCAGAGAGAGGTAAACCTCTGTATGAGTGCATCAAGGTTTTAAATTGAATATTTACAGCAACAGAGAGCCAGTATAGATCTTGCAAAAAGGAGCCAACAGAGCTATGTCAAGGAAGATTCCGAAGAAGCCCAGGAGCAGAGCTTTTATCAGGTGGAGCGTCCTGAAAAGTTTAGATGAAAGCCCAAGATAAAGCAAATTGTAATAATCCAACACAAAAGTAATGAAAGTGTTTATTACTGTTTTTTAACCCCGAAGGGTAACAAAGAAAGACATTTACTCATGGTTTTAAGTAGTCTGAAACATGATGTTACCGCATGGACTGGTTGATTAAAAGAAAGAGGAGTCTTGAATTTGACACCCAAATTGCAGACCACTTCTACTGGGGACACAGGTGGTCTCAGTTCCACTGACTACCATTGGTTATTCCAGACATGAATGTTCTTGGCTAGAATCAACACCTCAGTTTTATCCAGATTCAGCTTTAATTGTTTTTTATTCATCTAAGCGGCAACTGAAACCATACAACCTCTGAATTTCTGTTGTCGCTGGAGGCTACGCTTTTCCAGGGAAACTACCAATTGGGTGTTGTCGACATAGGAAAACACCTCAAAGCTGTGACTGTGGATTAGCTCTGCTATAGGAGATATATTAAATGCTGAAGTGTGGCTCAGGGAAGAATTCTGAGGGACCTCACAGTCTAATGAAACTCGACTCAACATAAAAGGTGGAAGTCTAATCGCTTGCTGTCTAATAGCTAGGAAGTTGCCAATACAATTATGTGCAGAGCCTTTGACACCAATCCTTCTTAGGTGTTGGATCAGGACAGCACAGGATATGGTGTCAAAGGCTGCAGCTAAATCCAGATGGATAAGGGCAACTGTGTCATCAGCATCAAGGATTTGTCCGAAATCTTCAGAGGCCGTAAACAGTCTGAATTATGTACTATTGGCGGTACGGAAACCAAACTTTGTGGGATCTAGAATGTTGTTGCCTTTCGGAACACCAGAGCTGATGGTTTATATTGGATTCCAACATCTTTGTCGACACAAGAAGCTTGAGAAGGTTGTTGGAATGTTTGGGTCTGCATTAGCCTTCAGTAACATTTAAGAAACCATAAACCTTCTTAAAGAAACCTTTGCTACTTTCCAAGCTCTGCTTAAGGATGCTGATTTAATAGAAGAATTAAGTAAATGTGTTAGAATGGGAACACATTTTGGAGCTGGCAATTTTAAAATAGATGGTGAGCTGGAATTCCATTTTTTCAAAAGAACATCCAGATCCATCTCTAAGATAGGTGTGAATTTTCTCAGGGAAAGATGCTGTTTGTTCCTAAAGCAACACTTATCGAGTTCTGTAGGAGTGAAAAAGGAATTCTGGATAGTCTCAATTTTAGTTTTACACCTGTCCTGTAAACGTTCCAGCTTTTGACCAACTGCCTGAGGGCAACCCATTGTTCTTACAATTCCGAAGACCTCCTTTGCGGAATGCTTAGCAGGCTCACTTTTCTTGGCCTAAAATGTCATTTTTTGCCAATTTAATGGCTTAGTGAGAGTCCCTACTAGAAACTTGAGTTTTTTTTTTTTTTTAAATCAGCATTACAGTGCGTAATGCACCACTTTCTTTCTAATCTACAGCTTTTTCTTTTAAAAGGGACTAGGGGGGTGATTCTTACTTTGGCGGGCGGCGGAGGCCGCCCGCCAAAGTAACCCCGTCAGAACACCGCACCGCGGTCGAAAGACCGCTGCGGTGATTCTGAGATTTGCCCTGGGCTGGCGGGCGGCCGCCAAAAGGCCGCCCGCCAGCCCAGGGCAAATCAACCTTCCCACTAGGATGCCGGCTCCGAATGGAGCCGCCGGAGTGGGAAGGTGCGATGGGTGCAGTTGCACCCGTCGCGTATTTCAGTGTCTGCAAAGCAGACACTAAAATACTTTGCGGGGCCCTCTTACGGGGGCCCCTGCAGTGCCCATGCCATTGGCATGGGCACTGCAGGGGCCCCCAGGGGCCCCGCGGCACCCCCTACCGCCATCCTGTTCATGGCGGGATTCCCGCCATGAACAGGATGGCGGTAGGGGGTGTCTGAATCCCCATGGCGGCGGAGCGCGCTCCGCCACCATGGGGGATTCAATGGGGCAGCGGTAAACCGGCAGGAGACCGCCGGTTTACCCTTTCTGACCGCGGCTGAACCGCCGCGGTCAGAATGCCCTCGGGAGCACCGCCAACCTGTTGGCGGTGCTCCCGTGGTCGGTGACCCTGGCGGTCACCGGCCGCCAGGGTCAGAATGACCCCCTAAATCCATAGTGAACCAAGATGCTTTCTAGGGTGTCAATAGCTGTAGTTACATTCAAGTCAAACATTATAAAACAAAAGGCTCTTGAGTTATTCAACACATCAATTACTGTCTTTCTAGAAGGATTATCCTATAGTTGGACCTCCCAAAATTATGATAAAGTCCTATTTTATGGTAAAACAATCTGACACATTTGCAGAAGTGTGGAGGGAGATGGATCAAATATTTTCTAAAAATGCATTCTCAATTTATCAATGTATTCACATGATTCACCCACAAAGTGATAAAGTAACTTAGTACCAGATGTAGGCACCATTCTGATAAAAAAAAATCTAAATCGAAGTTTCCAAAAACGGTTTCTGCATTGTGCAAATCCCACTAAGTAGGTAAAAAAGGATTGTGACTGGATGCCGCTGAAAAGGTACCGACCCACAAGTTCGAATAGTACCCCATTCACAAAGGAGAAGGGGTTCTTGGATCCCTTCCCCTTTGTGCCTGTTGAAAAAGGTTTCAGCTTTGGTGGGCCTAGCCCGCTCACAACTCTCAATTAAATTAAACTTTTTAAAGAAGATATCTATTTTCCTTTAATGAAGGTGGCCTGCATTAGAAAAAATCTGGTAGCCTGCTGAGCCTTAAAGGCCACAACTCTGTGATAAAGTCCAACTATAGTGAGTTGCAATTTACAGCATACCTCATGAATATAAATGAGATAGGTCAGATTCCACCCACTACAGTTGTTAACCGACCTATTGAAACAGAGATTGGTTTGGAAAACTCCACAATGGTCGCAAACTGCGACCAGTTTTGGCAACCAGTGTATTAGTACAGCTGACATGACTGTAGCCCTCTAAAAATGCATATTTATAGCAATCCACATTCTTTGATAACCTTAATAAAATCACCCAACTTCAGACGGCACAGAAACAAAAAAATACTTAGATTTGGGCGGCTAACCATTCATTTGTTTTATTGTTTAGACCAGACATTATCTCAAGGGATGTTAGAGAGCTTTACATGTGATGTACTGGAACATCAACAGGGAAAGGTTACAGGAGCAACTTTAAAAAAATATAGATAGTTTTGCAGCATAGGTGGCTCCACACACAGGGTGAAGGGATATAATGGAAGAACAGTTATTTTGTTACCCTCTTTTTGATGGATACTCTAGGTGTAGTTCAGTGTCAGGATGATTATGATAATGTGGGGGGAACAAATTGTCTCCCTCCTCCTTGTCATCATCATCAAGTGAAACATTTTGAAAACAGTGAACTGTACGTGAATACGAGCTAAACAGGGACGCGAACCTCTGGAAATTCGGGCATCAAAGAAGAGGCTCGGGATGAATAAGTGAATGAAATTAGTTTTATAAAGCACAGTCACCCAGGAACAGGATGTTCCGATGCTAGTTGAAGAAGTTGTTTAGACTGAAGTACCCAGGAACTGAAGAAGATCAATGTGAAGGTAAATAGGTTTTGAGGAGCTTATGAAATTTGGTAAGATTCCACTCTGATCAAAGGTGTAGCATGGAAATTGTTTCAAGCTTTAATAGTAACCACAGAGAAGAGTACTTTGGCATTTGTATAAAGACAGTCATAATGGAATGAAGATGTTTTAAGACGCAACTTATTTGCGATCAAGAATATGAATATCTGAATCCTCAAATTACCAGGACTCCAGTGTTATATGGGGTACCTAAGATTCATAAAAATTAGGATGATCCCCTCTTTTGCCCAATAGTATCTACAATAGGCTCAATCAATGAACCTCTATCAAAGTATATGGAGAAGTTCCTCAAACAGAGGGTAGTTGGTCTCCCTGCTTATGTCAGAAACACTGAGCACATTACTCCTAAACTTGAAGGTATTCCCTTTAATCCAGATACCCAAATCTTGGTGACAATGGATACTGAGGCACTGAATACGAACATCCCTCAGGTGCAAGCTTGGCAAGCAGTCGCTCAGCTGTTTGAAAAGAAGGGGATGCCAGACCATCTTAAGTTTGTCTTGCAATGCCTGAAGATTGTTCTTGAAGAAAACTACTTTGAGTTTGATAGAGATATCTAATAGCAGAGAAAAGTAGTCAGTATGGGGGCAGCCTGTGCCCAGAGTGTAGCCAATATCTATGTGGGTTTGTTTGAGGAAACCCACATATATAATGAAGTGGCACCCTTCTATGAAAATGTCCTGTTATGGTCCAGATATATAGATGACATCTTTTTTATTTGGTCAGGCCAGGAAGAACAGCTCAACGAATTTTGTGATTGGATCAATGTATGCGATGCCTATCTTAAGTTTAGTATCCATAAGAGTAGGGAGAAAGTTGAGTTTTTAGATATCTGGATATGACATAAAACTTTAGTCTTAGAGGTGTCTTTATACACTAAACCTACTGCAAATAACACCATACTTCATTTTGATAGCTTTCATCCTAGGAGTCAAAAGCAAGGTATACCTTTTAGTCAATCTCTACGCATCCGAAGGAACTGTACTAATCTGGCAGATTATGATAAACATGCAGGGATTTTGAAGCAGAAACTACTGATAAGAGGTTACCCAAAACAATTTATACGGAAATCCTATAAAAGAGCTAAATACTTTAACAGGGACAGTATGTTTGAAAAACTAAATAAAAGTTCAAAGGAACAAATGGTGTGTGTAGTCCAGCATTTTAATTTGAATGATAAAATTAGGAAAATAATCTGGACGAACTGGCAAATCCTTAATATCAACCAGGACTTGCTTCCTCTCGAAAAACCACTTCTTCCATTCAAGAAGAATCAGAATATCTGTAATCGGTTGGTTAGATCAACCATACCGAAGGATAAAGATTTTTGTCAAAAGTCCATTATGGGGCAGCTACCTATTAGAGGTAACCATAAATGTGGAACCTGTAAGACCTGTCCAGGAGCAATTGTAGGGGATACACTACCCTGGAGACATAGGGAATTTAAACTTAATGATATGACCAACTGCAGAACAGCTAACTGCGTGTACCTAATTTGTTGCCCGTGCACGGTAGGATATGTAGGAGAAACGGGACGTGAACTGAGAATGAGAATATCAGAACATAAATCTAAGATCTATAATGGAAGGGAGGGAGCTCCCTTAGTCTAACATTGGCAAACTATGGGGCACAAGATAGATGACCTTAGGTAGACAATCTTGGAAAAAATTAAGAAAACCCATGAAATTGAATGAACTAAAATCAGGAAAAAGCGAGAGGTATATTGGATTTTTACCTTGGATACATGTAAGAACGGTTTAAATGAACATATTCCATGGGAAAATGTGATTACTTGAATTAACTAACAGCCAGTCTGTGATATATTCATTGCCACGAATTGTTATAAATATAATAAACATATTAAAGACTATATGGCTAATCTAATTAGGTATGCCTAAATGGATAGAATAAATATGTACATATAGCGTACCATTAGATACCTTACGAATTAAGTGAAGAAAAGTGTCATATAAAAACATATTATGCTGGGATTTGTGAGATAACAATCTTTTGACATACCTATCAAAAACATATTGATTAGGCTTTTGTTTGTGTGCTTCTCATGTAAATGTTTGTAGTAAAATTGAAGAGTAGGTCTAATATTGTTGGCAATTGCTAAATTTCCCTGGACGAGCTACATCATCATAGCAGGGACCCTCGATGTTACTGACATTTAAGAGGCAATGCTGCTGATCAGGAACCGGTGCAAGTGATTGAGGTATGCTGAGATCCCTGTTCTCTTGCGGCAAACCAAACACAGTGGGGCTAAAGCATTTTGTATGTACTGGAATCTGCCAAGCAATTATATGGAAAAGCCAATTAAGTCTTTCTGCATGAGTTGGGAAAACGGATGATTATTTGGTGACTTTCATCAAGAGCAAGCAAATGCATGTGAGCTCATAGAATGTTCAAAGAAGAGTTTGTTGCATGAAAATCACATCCAGAATACTGGCTGCAGGGACCACATAGGATGTGGTCCTAAATCTGTTGGCCATCAATTGGGCTATCACAAAGTAGTTAGTGAAAACTATGATTTCTACTTCACCTGTGTTTAACAAAAGTTAGAATACACCCACTTTGCTACAGCACATAAACAGCTTATAAATGGTACTACGTGTTTCTGCTAAAAAAAACTAACACAGGAAAATGGTTCTTTCAAATTTATTTTGTTGAACAGCATGTTTAAGAATGTTGTTACCAGGTTGATGAAAGCACACTGGGGAAAATCATTCCCAAAGAAACATTACTTTCTTTATGATAGTTTATTTTTTTTAAAGCGGGGGTGAGGGGTTTCTCCTCCTTTTAAATTTCTTTACTTTTACTTGTGATGCTTCTCTCCCACTTTTACCTTTATTTTTCCTTCCGAATTACCTCTAACACCTTGCCCCACCCCAACAAGCCTCCTCCTCCTCAGTAGCCTCTGCTTTTTGAACTTCTTACATTCTTCTTCTTGTGTTCTTCTTCCTCTCTGATACTTTTTTAAACTACTAGGTTATGGCACAAAAGAAGGACTACTTCGACCCATAGCAGTCTTTTTGAAACAAAGTGTTCCTGAACAAAAATATATATTTATCTTTGATTTTCTCATTAATAAATAAATTCTTCGAAGTTTTGAAAAGTTTAAAATACAAAAGTTACAGATCTCGGATTCATACCAAGATCTATGCTTTAAATGCCTCTCTCTTTAAATTAAAACCTATTTACTACTATGTTTTCTGGCTTTTCGTCATTTTAAATAAAATTTCATCAGAATGAAAGTAGTTCTGTAAAATGTAATTTCGATAACGATTGTGTCTTCAAATTGTTTCTTCATCGATATGCCTCTATCCCCTTTTAAATTGGTCTTGCAGGATGGCTACACTAAAATCAAGCACTAGGAATAAGCTGGGTCTATACGCATGAGGACAGAATTTTAATCCAAAAGACTGAATTAGGTCAATCAGAGGAGGCAAGTAAATATTATACAGTGGAATTTGCGGAGAAACCCTGATGAACGTCACAAATAATGCCTGATGATCAAACAGAACACCATGTTCCACAGTGTTGAAAGCTGTGGAACCGTCTAAAGGGACCAAGAAGGCTGTTTCCACAGAGTTGAGGATATTTGTGATGTCATCAGCACTGACGCCAGTTCTATTTCAGTCAGTGCTAAGTTTAATGCAAAAGCCAGACTGTGGCGTGCTTAGAAATTCATTATCATCGTAATATGACAGCTGTTGATTAGCAAAGCGTTCCATGATCTTGAAGTGAATGAAAGAAAAGAGATAATCGGATAGCAGTGAGGGGTATGCAAAACAGTCGTTTTTTTTTTTTTTGTAGAAGAAAGTTTTAATGCCTTTTTTCCGGAATCCAGTACTATAACTGAAGACAAGGAGGAACTGCAAAACAAGGTCAGATAATGGACTATGGAGGTGAAAGCTTTAGCAATTTTGATGGGATGGCGGGAGGGGTGGGGGTCAAGCAATTAATTAAAGAAAAAGTAGATTAATTTAGCAAGGACCTCCTGGTGACTCACTTAAGTAAAAAGGAAAAGGTGAATGGACCTTTAGCAGGATGTGTTGAGTGTCTAGCATCACGTTGGTTTGAAAACGTGCTGTGGAGTTTAATGATTTTGTCATGAACAAATTTCTAAAGATGGGATCAGCTGAGGTGGCTATTGAGGGGAAGATGTTGGGGAGGATTTGACTTTAGAGACATAAGCTTAGCACATACCGATGTTGGCTCCGATTTAGAAACTGGAGTTGTGACCAAATCTGGGGTGAGCACCATGGGAGCCAGAACTGGCACCAGAGCGATTAGGACTGATGCAGCTTTCAGTGGTGGTTTCTGGTGAGGGGTACAGGGGCTGTGCCCCCATGCTTTACAAATCCTATGGATGGTAAGAGCAAAAAGAAATTACCTTCCAGATTGCCTTGCATACCTAGAGTGATGCTCCTCGAAACGGACGCCAGGCAGTTTTTCTTGGGCACATGCCCCAATGCGCATGTGCCAGTCATAGGTGTGAAGTTTCAGCAGCCTGCGGGCCGACAAGGTGCCTGCCCAGGCCTTCAATACTTAGGGTCCTTGGGCATCGCCCAGTAATGACTTGATGCAGCATTGTATTTTAACAGCAGCCCGGGTGTGTACAGTAACAGTCCTGTAATTTCTAGGGCTGCCTGTCAATTCCAGGCTAACTCTCACCACCCCTTCCTTTCTCAAGACGTCACATGGTGACGAGCTGGGAAAGGGAGGTGTTTGAGCCTTTGCAACAGGGCCTGATGTCACAGAGTCATTAGTCTCAACTGATGGCTTTGTGAAGCCAGGTCATGTGCTGTATGTTCTGAACAGAATACAGTGTGAGTGCTTCTGCACCTTGTGTATCTTGTTAGAGCATTTCAGCAGCTCGTCCGGTAGATCTTCTACAGAGATTAGTAAAAAAGAGAAAAGCGAAGCGTCAAACTGCTCTACAGGGACCTGTGCAAGTTTACAAGCAGCAGCTTTGGGAACGCTGAAGATGAGAGGTGCTTAATTGTTCCAGGGCGGGTAAATGGACAGCTGGAAATTAAATACAGTTCACCAGCAAGCCTGCCCGGCCTTGGACGCTTTCTCAGCAAGCATAGTGAGCTCTATGTGTGTTTATTTCCTGTATAATTATACCAGCCTCTCAGTTTCTGACCCCAGTAGAAACTCTATCAGCACACCTAACTCTGTGAATCTCTGGCTGCGAGCTCAGTCTGCATCACGCTCATAGAAATAGCACTCAATTTCACAGACAGTTCTTGTGTCCTCCACAAACGGGAACAAAATGATGGGTAGTTAGTGTTTCTTTGAAACTCATGGCCAGTGTAGTTTAATATCTGGTGTCCCTGCCAATCTGTGTATCCTCTGCCCTTAGGCTTTACTGGGGTCTCCTTCGGCACCATAGTCTTTGCTAACTCTGAGCTGCAACTCGCCACTGAGAGCTCTTTTCTAGCCTCTGCCTCTCACTGAATTAACCCAACAATCCTCAAAATAAACCAGAGCCAACTTGCTTTTAGTGTGCATTAATCTCTTAATTTAATTAACTTAAATTAATTTTCACTTTAGGATCGGTAGAGGGAAAGCACCAAGGTATAACAGCCGTAAAAAAGGTGTGTATTCTTCGCTCTGCAGCATCTGTAAAGCTATTTCAACAGCCTTGGTACGAATAATCAAAACATCTAAAGGTTGCATAGGAGCCAGTGCCAGGGGGTCACCCTTCTAATAGAAGTTGATAAAAACGTTCTACACTATGTTTGGTACTGTCTGATTGGAATATACAGCTTGAAAACTTTTGTTTAATTTTAAACTCTGAAGCTTTATGTGGCAGCTAATTTTATACTCTGCGTTATATAATTATATAATATTAAAATGATGACTTGCATATTTACAGTACTTATGTTCGCAGGCTGAGGCTTTGTAGCTTGAAAGAAAACACATTTAGCTATTTCCCACTGCACCAACGGGTTCACTTCTGTGACTAGTTTCCCACATAGATATCTGCTGTGATTGCATTAACAGACTTTTCATAACATAACAGTAAATGTTCCACTTCTGATTTAAGAGGAGGGGTGTTTGTGTATATATCCATCTGCCGCGAAGGCCTTCCTCTTGGCTACTTGGCGCTTCTGCAGAGCGCACAGAGCAATGGTCACATATTACAGTGGCGATTCTGTGCAAATATATGTGAACGAGGTACACAGTTGTCAAAATTTTGACAAGGCAAAAGTAAAAGAAAATGCAGTGCTTACAGGTTAGGTGGTTCACAGTGTGTCTGGGCATGGTGAAATGAAGGAGATACGAGGAAGTACATTCACAAGATGTGGAGAGAAAAAGGGCACCAAAATTGCTACAAAATACACCAATTTTAAACATTTTCCTAGGGGTAGGGCCCCCGAACCTCTGGATAAATGTTGGGTTTGCTCACTCTAATTAATTCATTGCTCTTACGCCCCATCAGTTTAAAATTCCACCAACTTCCACTGTTATCTTGTAGGGCCAAAGAAGAGGCGTAGGCTGGTGCAGGCAAGGACCTGAGAGAGGGCAAACGAGGCCAGTCGGTGTTGATGAAGTGTCTGTTGGAAGAGTTATGACAGGCCCAAGGGCACTCCAAAGGGAGCTGGCATTTCCTTAAAATCTGCTGCATATCTTTGAAGGTTTCTATCCGCTACGGTTTCAAGAGGGCACGGGAAACTTGGGATACCTTGGGACCTGCCTTGGGAAAGACACTACGTCAGATTACTGCTTCATTGTTGCCCTCTTATACTGTCACAATTTCTTCCCTGTGCTACTTTTTGTGCCTTTCGACAAAGTTTTGCTTCCTCTTCCTCGATTGCCTTTGGCCGCATCAAGTAGAAGTTGTCAGATGACTGAGTCATGACCAGAACTTAGAAACCAGAGACATGCCGTTTGAGTCTTTGACCGACAAATACTTGGTGCAGTCGCAGCACGGAATAAAGCCTGTGGTCTTGGGCAGAGATATTCCTTTGATAGACTAGCAAGATTTTCTTTAAGGATCATTACCCACAGCCAAAAATTAGGAAAAGCTCACCTGATCTGCATCGAATGGCACAGAACAAAATAACTGACTCAGCCTCTGGATTTTTTTAGAAGCAAGTTACACTATCAGATCCAGTGAAGCACATGGGCATAGCCAAAATGAGACGATTCTGCTTTAGAGGTTTTGTAGGAGGCTGGCCTGGTTTGTAGTGGGTACCTTGGGTACTTACACCTTATACCAGGTCCAGTTATCCCTTATTAGTGAAATGTAGTACTGTTCTGGCAGCTTAGGCTGATAGAGGTAGCTATAGCGGAGCAGCTTAGGCTGAACTAGGAGACATGCAAAGCTCCTGCAATACCACTTATAGTTACACAGTACTTATACACAAGTAAAGACAATACTCAGTGTTACCAAAAAATAAAGGTATTTATTTGGGTGACAGTACCAAAAATATTTTAGAGACAATACTCCTTCTGGAGGTAAGTATTATACACAATATAGATAGCAAAATTAGACAAGTAAATAGTCATAGAACAATGCAAACAACAGAAAATGCTATAGACTGCAATGGGACAAAATGTGTCTAGGGGCAACACAAACCATATACTAAGAAAGTGGAATGCGAATCACTAATTCCCCCCTAGACAAGTGCAGTGTGTGCAGAATCGCTGGGAGAGTAAGAATACGGTAATGGTAAGAAAATTACCCCACCCCAGAGCCCAGAGAAGCAAGAGTAAAGTACTGCAAGTTTTCTTAGGACACACTACACCTCGTAATTGGGATTTTGCAGCAGCCAACCAAGTCTGCAAAGAACAACTGCTGGATTCCTGGACCTGAAGACCTGCAAAGGAAGGGCAAAGTCCAGAAGTCAAAAGAAGTTCCAGGAAGGGCAGGAGCCCCTGCCAACCCAGAAGAGGGTGCAAAAGAAGAGTCCACGGTTAATCGAAGACTGCAGGAACGCACCCTTGGAAGATGAGAGCAGGTTCCTGCATGATGCAAAGGATGTCCCACGACATGAAGATCGTTGCAGTGATTTTGTGTTGGAAGTCGCCAATAAGCCTTTGCTAAGACAAAAGTGCGTTTTGAGTCAAAATGGCACTGGATGGACCCAGGAGGGACCTGGGGGCCTCAAGTCTGTGTGAGGAGGAAGAGGGGGCTTTCAGCACTTTAGAGAGCCCTCAGGATGCCAGCTAGCACCCCGGGAGGTCCCAGGACACGGGGACAAAGGAGGTGCAAAACACGGTTGATGCAGCACAACAAAGGAAGGCCCCACTCCGCCAGAGAACAACTCAGCAAGTTGAGCGTTGCAGCATGGAGTGCTGGGGACCTGGGCCAGGCTGTGCACGAAGGAATTTGCAAATAGTGCACAGAGGCCCCAGGAGGTGAAGACGACGCAGTACACAGGTGTACCGTCGCTCTCTGGGAAGGCAAGGTCTTACCTCCTCCAAATTGCGTCAGCAGGACCTCAGGACAGTCTATGTCGATGATGTCCACCCTCTGTGTCCTTAGGAGCACGCTCGTCGCTGAGAGAGGAGTCCAAGGGTACTGGTCATCATCTTGGAAGGTGCCTGCTGGAGCAGGGGAGTGACTCCGTCACCCCACGGAAGATTTCTGGTGCAGGATGAAGACAGGGAGTCCTCAGAGCATGCACAATGTGGAAACTGTTGCAGTTGCTGACTTGGAGCTGAGGTTGCTGAAGAAAAGTATCACTTGTGGATACTTTGTTGCAGTTACAACGTTTCCTGGAGAAGTCTGCGGTTGGTCAGAGAATGCTGAAGTTGTTGCAGAGGATTCCTGAAGGAAACTTGCAAGCAGAACCTGAAGAGAACCCACAGGAGAGGCCCTAAATAGCCCTGAGAGGGGGATTGGCCCCTTCTCAGGTATGGACTTATCAGGAGTGGTCTCTGAGTTCACCTGCTTGCACTGGCCACTCAGAGTGCCCCCACACCTTGTAAAGCAAGATGGCTGAAGTCTGGGACACAATGGAGGAGCTCTGGGCACCACCCAGAGGGTGGTGATGAACAGGGGAGTGGTCACTCCCTCTTCCTTTGTCCAGATTTGCACCAGAGCAGGGGAGAAGGGGTCCCTGAACCAGTGTAGACTGGCTTATGCAAGGAGGGCACCATCTGTACCCTTCAAAGCATTTCCAGAGGCTGGGGGAGGCTACCACTCCCTAGCCTGGATCACCTATTTCCAAAGGGAGAGGGTGTAACACCCTGCTCTCAGAGGAAATGCTTTGTTCTGCCTTCCTGGGACTGGGCTGCCCAGACCCCAGGAGGGCAGAACCCTGTCTGTGAGGTGGCAGCAGCTGTAGCTGCAGTGCAAGCTTCAGAGAGCTGGTTTGGCAGTACTGGGGGTCCATTGTGGAGCCCCCTGGATGCATGGAATTGGCTCCTTAATACCTGATTTGGAATGGGGAGACAATTCCATGATCTTAGACATGTTACATGGCCATATTCGGAGTTACCATTGTGAAGCTACATATAGGTATTGACCTATATGTAGTGCACATGTGTAATGGTGTCCCTGCACTCACAAATTCTGAGGAAATGGCCCTGAACTATGTGGGGGCACCTTTGCTAGTGCAAGGGTGCCCTCACACTTAGTAACTTTGCACCTAACCTCCAGCAAGTGAAGGTTAGACATATAGGTGACTTATAAGTTACTTAAGTGCGGCGAAAATGGCTGTGAAATAGCATGCGCGTTATTCCACGCAGGCTGCAATGGCAGGCCTGTGCAAGGGTTTGTCTGAGCTCCCTATGGGTGGCAAAAGAAATGCTGCAGCCCATATGGATCTCCTGGAACCCCAATGCCCTGGGTACCTAGGTACCATATATTAGGGACTTATAAGGGGGTCCAGTGTGCCAATTGAAATTGGTAAATGAAGTCACTAGCCTACAGTGACAAATTTAAAAGCAGACAGAGCATAAGCACTGAGGTTCTGATTAACAGAGCCTCAGTGACACAGTTAAGGACTACACAGAGACACACATTAGGCCATAAACTATGAGCACTGGGGCCCTGACCAGCAGGATCCCAGTGAGACAGGCAAAAACATACTGGCATACAGGTAAAAATGGGGGTAACATGCCAAGGAAGATGGTACTTTCCTACAGGTTTCCATCAGGACATAGGGTTATGTTTTGCATAGGTGGCTTAGCAGCGGGTGATCTTTCAGTCTTGCTTAAAGAGACGTATAGGAAGAATCTTGAGATGAAATCAGAGAACGAGCAAGATAAATTGGAAGTCTTGTTACATTGTTGGAATTCTAAATGGAAATTGTAAGTGCTTGGACAATAATCCATGGTTTAAAAAAAATCTATTAGTTTCAGCACTATAAAGAACCATAACCTTGAAAAGTAGCGCACTTTCAGGAAAACAATATTTTAGGTTGATACTTCCCCATCTACCCGTCATGTAAGTTCCATCATTGCGCAGTAGGGATTCCACTCTTCACAGGTCACTGTAGGCCACTGGGGTAGGGGCATTACAAATAAGCCCTCTATAGTGGTTCCAGGGTCCCTAGATCTTGTTTGATTTTTGTGGGTAGCCTCGGCTCTATTAACCACCTTTTCCGCCAACATGCACCAATCCATGCCTCTCCTACAGTTCTCCAATTGAGGCACCTATTCTGATCCCCAAAGTCTGTCTATATTTCATTTAGCAATAATCAACCCCAGTGTAACACAGATATGTTTCGTGGGGGTTATATCTGTTCCCTCCCAAATGTTCAAGAGGCACAACCTGTTCAGACACTCAAACACCACCTACCAGAAGTGTCACATTTTGGAGCATTCCCAAATCATATGAAAGAACGTGCTCTCCTGACCACAACCCTGTCAGGGTGGCTGGGGAATAGTATGTACGGTGTAGGAAACCTTGAGTGTATGGCTACTTCCTTGGGGGAGGCTGTGGCCTCCTGCCAGTCATCATAGTCGAGGCCACCAAGGTACTGTGCCCAGCGCGCCCTCAGTCTAGTCAACAAGCCAAGTATGTTGTATAATATTTTTTTGTATGTCAATGATTGGCTTTATGTGGCATGTGTTTGAGTAATCTGTCCTCGTGGTGAGGGCTCTGGCAGTGTCACGGCCTTTGGCAGAGCCACCTTGAGTGGCTGTCTAATCTGCAGGTAGCAAAATATAACGGTAGGTGTCAAATTGTATTTTTGCTGTAATTCTGCAAAGGGGGCAACGCCACCCTGTTGCCATAGATCCCCTACTCTTGAAATACCACTTAGATCTCACTTATCAAACCCCGGGAGACGCCTCAATGTTCCTAGCGCAGCTGTGTCCCAGAGAGGTGGGCTGTGTAATTTTACCTCTCTAGCCCAGTTTATGTGTTACTGTAAGCAATTTTTAACTTTTAGGAGATCCATGGAGTGCCCCACGATATTCCCCTGGCTGTAGAGTTAATGTATACATTCAGTAGGCCGGTTCTTCAGGGAACCCAAAGATCCAACCCTTATTAGTAGATAGCTGAGCTGCCCAGTAATACTTCTGAATGTCTGGGAGAGCCACTCCCCCGCCATACCGGCTCTTTGTTAGTTTGTAAGCGCCATTCAAAATGGGCTTGCATCCTAAAGCAGAGCCCCTATCTCTCTTTCTATGGCCTGGAAATATGTTTTTTGCACTGGGCAGGGAGTGTTTAGTAATATGTATAGAAAGCAGTTCAACAGCATAATTTTGAAGACAGCCGTTCGTCCCAGAAGTGTCATAGGGAGGGATCTCCAGTGTTGGACATCTCTTCTCAGTCTCTAGAGGGGGTGCCATGTTTCACTCAAAGAATGACGCTGGATTAATCTTAAAAACAGTTGAGGTATTGGAAGGCCTCAGTCACCAGCACCACATTGCAGTCAGGAGGCAGACATGGTGGCTGCTCTTGCAAGGTATAAATTTGGGATTTTTGTCAATTTATTGTGTATCTGGAATGGTGGCCAAAAATATAAAAAATATGCAGAAGTCTGGTCAACATGAGTTCTGGATCCACAATGTACAGCAGGACATCGTCGGCATAAAGTGAGTTTCAGTCCTCCCAGTGTTCGGACCAGGACCAATGGGTCCCGTCTTACCCAGGCTGCTAGGGGTTCCAGTGCCAATGCAAAAATAAAAGGGGAGAGGGGACAGCCCTGGCGAGTTCCCTGTTGTAGTTGGAAAACTCAGGATGTTCCCCCCATCAACTGTCACCTGTGCTAGGGGCTCAGAGTATAGAAGGAGCACCCATTTGATATAGTCTGGGCCAAAGCCCATCTTAGCCAGAACCTCAGATATGTTCATTCTACTGAATCAAATGCCATGCGGGCATCCAGAGAAAACACTAGAGCCTGCTCTTGTAGTTGGGGGACCCTGCTCAGTACACTGTTAAGACACCTAAGGTTTAGTGCGGTTCTATGATGGGGCATATAGCCCGATTGATCCAGGTGGACCAGTTCTGGGATCAATTTCATAAGGCGACTGGGCAGAACCTTGGCTGGGATTTTGGTCTCCGCGTTTAGCAGAGAAATGGGCCTTTAGGAGGCACAGTCCTCGGATGGCATGCTCTCCTTTGGGATCCTTACTTTGGTCAATAGCCGTTGGTCTTGGGGTAGTATGCCCTTTTTGGCAGCTCTCAACAAACATCTTAAGAGATGTGGGCTAGTTTTTGACTTGGTGGTTTGTATAACTCAATTGGGAACCCATTTGGGCTGACTATTTTACCTGAGGACAGTTCTCATATCGCCATCACAATTTCCTCATCTGCGACCTCCTCGTCTAGACTTGCCTGGCTCATGGTGGATAAGGATGGCATTTGGATATCAACTAAGAACTCTCAAGAGTATTCTGCGGTAGCTGTGACGGCAGGAGAGTAGAGCTGAGCATAATATGTGGCGAAGGCATCAGCCACCTCCTGTCTACTCTTTAATAGATTCCCTTCTTGTGAACGCACTTCCAATACCCATAGTTTTGCCTGCTGTCTTTTATCCAACCAGGCCAGGAGTTTGCACGCTTTGTCCCCAACCTCATAGATTTGAGACTGTATTGCTCTGTGGTTTAAACGGGCGGCCTCTGTGGATGGTAATCCATTGTTAATAAAGAACTAGGACACCAGGCCGGTGTGCCATCAGTACTTTGCCATGATTATATCAGGAGAGTTTAAAGTGCAGTCTGCCAGTATTGGGCTTTTTGTAGGACATGAATGTCCACACAGAAATGTTTAATGAATGTGTTGATAGCAGACCACATCACAGCTCCACAGATGTCAGAGTGGGATTTTGCGTAGGAAAACCACACTGACTCCTTTATTACAAGATGAATGTGTCCTACACAAAGACTCTAGTGTGTATTTGGCTATGGCATATCAAATGTTGATATATTTGATGATCCATCTGGCAAGACTTACTTTAGAAATGGGATTTCCTGGGTGGGCTAGGCTAAACGCTACAAAGATGTACTTAGTTTTCATTAAGGATTTGTTTATGGTCAATGAAGTATATAAGGGCTGTTTTGAAAGCTTGTTTTGCAAAGAAATGTGTCTGAGGGCAAGAAAAAGAGGGTAAAACAATTGTTTAACTCATGTTGAAAGGGTCGAGAACTTTTGGCACAAAATCAGGATGTGTTCTAAGGACAAACTAATCTTTGTGTACCTATATAATAAATTGGTACTTGAATGATGAGGCTTGCTGTTCACTAACCCTGCAGAGGGAAGTGATTGTAATGAGAAGACTACATTCCAGGAAATTTGTGGATGTCTGGACATCTCTAGGAACAGGGAGTATCATTTGCTATATATTTAAGGTACTGTGAGTGAACTGGGAGGTTGGGGAAATTTGTGTGCTTTAAACTGAATATTGCCTTGTAGTCCCCCATGCAGAGCACTGAAATTACTTCTTGGATAGCGGTTATCTTGAAGTGATCTGATGTGCTGTACAGTTCAAACAAACAGACAACTTTTTTCCTGGAGATGCTGTGGGACAGATTTCATACCTCTTTTTTTTAAGTAATGCCTGCACTTCTTCTAGCAGCCATAGGATCTTTTCACTGATACTGTTCTGGTGAACTATGTATTTATAGTTGGTAAAACATTTTTGGGTAGATACACTTATCTACCCACAAATTCGTCACCTGAGAATTTTCCTTGGTGCCAAACTGGATCTGGAGAAATTTTGCAGCAGTGGTCTACATTGGCTTCATACTGCCCCAAAAATGAGTGCAGCACCATATACGTGTTACCCCCGCGCTTACATGCCTGGCGTCAATTTCTTATCTATCCTTTTCTTTTCCATGTCCTAAAATGTAGAGCACAAACAAGTGTTGGTCACAATGTGCAGAGTATAAACTTGGGACATTCTCATATGTTAATTAGGACACTCTACTGACTGGGGGTAATGGGAGGACATTTAGGTGTCTGCAGTTAAAATACCCACCAGAAAGAGTGTTACTGAAGGTAACCTGTTCTTCTGAAGGATATTTCTTAACACAGATTCCACACTTTAGAATAGATACCAAAGCAGTGCCTCCCCCAGGTCAGGGGTCTGTAGAGTGGACCTAGGCCAAAAGGTGTTGCAGGAAACAGCAGGCAGTGTCCTTCTTGTAGGACTTCGCTGTCAAGGCAGTAGTGCTTAATGAACATATGCACTGATGTCAATGTTGTCTCTTGGCAAATATCAAGGACTTCCACTCCTCACCCCAAAGCAGTAGTATCAGCCTTAGCCCTTGTGGAATGGTCTTTCAGAGCCTTCCAGGGCTACTTCTTATCCAGTGCATAGCAGATCTTACTGCAGAAGACTATCCACTTCAACAAGGTCCTCTTGTACACAGCCTTCACTTTCTTCTCTTCAGAAAAAAACCTCTTCGTCCACTCGATAATCCTTGGTAAAATCAATGTAAAATTAGAAACATTTGGGGATCAACTGAGACTCTATTCATTTTCGAGGGGTGGAGGAGGAGCAAGTGATGCTGGGAGAGTTATGGATTGTCCAATGTGAAAGGGAGGCAAATTTAGGTAAGAAGGCCAAGCCCTCAGCACTAATTTGTCCAGGAAAAAGGTGGTGTAGGGTAGTTGCTATGAAAGTGTTTGTGGTTCACTCACACAATGAACTGGTATAATTGCAATAAGAAAGGCAGTCTAAAAGGTCAGAAGACGCAGAGTGCAACTATACATTGGCTCAGAGGGCGTACACGTAAGCACTTTCAAAACCAAGTTTAGGTTCCACTGCGGCATCACAAATGGAGAGGGAGGAAATGTGTCTTGAAGAAGGGTGACTGGTCTGACAAACATGGAAAGGCAGACAAACACCCCTTTCTAGTGGCCACTGCAATGCCTTTGTGGACAAAACAATTAAAAGAACAGCAACAAATATTGCCCTTAAGTGGTCTGATTGCTCGGCACCACACCAGGTCACAATTTTTTCCAGGGCCCATCATAAATGGATTTTTTAAAGGGGGTGTCTTTCCTTAAGGATGACATCCAACAGAAATCAAACGTAGTCGACTGTCATCGCTCAGTGCCCATGCACTCAGATGTGGGTATTGTAGATTCGGGCGGATTCTGACCTGTTGCTGAGACAGGAGGTCCTTCCAAAGTGGCAGCCTGATCGGAGGACAGATGCTCATGCTCAAGAGGTCTGAGGGTACCAAACTCCCCTGGCCTCAACCAGGGCCACCAGGATGACTTGGGCCAGGTTGTTCCTAATTTTCTTGAGAATTCTGGACAGGAGAGGAAGTGATGGGAAGGTGTCTAGGAAGTCCCTTGTTATGTTTCAGTTGGAATGTGTCTTTCTGTCAATGCACTTGCGAAAACTCCAACATGCAGAACTGGTGACACTGCACATTTTCCATGGTGACAAAAAGATCTACCCAGGGTTCTCCCCACTGCTGGAAGATGCTATGTGCCATCTTGGGATGTAGCTACTACTTGTGATTTGCCAGAACACATCTGCTTAGCTCCTCTGCCCTGGCATTGGCATTTAGGAAACCTATCACGTAACTGTCGACCAGGAAGTTGCCCCAGTGGGAAAAAACATTTCCAGAGATGGAAGGTCTCCTGGCACAGGATCTGGAACCCTCTCTGGCCCAGTTTGTTGCAAAACCACATGGTGATAGTGCTGAATGTGAGAACGTGCACCATTCTCCCTTGATGGACAGCAGAAAGGCCTCCAGAGCCAGACAAATGGCCCATAGCTTCAGAAAACTGGTTTGGAGCCACGCCTCTATTGGAGATCAGAGTCATCCGATCTCCGCCTCCCCAAGATCACCAATCTAAACCAGCAGTGATACATCAGTCCCCCACAGTAAGCTCCAAGAAGGGAAGGAAGAGTGGCCTGCTACAGGACAAACTGTGGTTGACCAACCATCACTATAGATCTTGAGCTGCCACAGCAGAGATCTGGATGGTATCGGAAAATGGTCTTGGTGTTGGGCCCACTGGGACTTCAAGTTCCACAGGGAGGCCAACAAGCGTCACCTGGTGTGGCCAACAAGGTGGATGCACAAGAATAAGAAGTCTCAGAACCACCATCAACAAGATCACGGACGAGCCTGAAACAACAGGATCATAGCCTGAATGTACTGGAATGGAAGATGAGCAGCGACCATGCCATCACTTTCATGAACATCCGAGGGGTGCTGGTGAGAGTGAAGGGGAGCACAGTAAACTAAAAATGATACTGGCCCACCTTGAACTGCAGGTAACACCTGGGGGACTGCAGGAAGAATATATGAACATATGTGTCTTGCAAGTTCAGGTGTCTGTGTCTAATTGAGAGATTAGGGCCACCGGGACTCTCTTCAATCAGTCTTTCTTTAGGGAAGCATTGAGAGGATGGAGGTCCACCCCAGTCTTTTTTCTGGACAAAGACGTAGTGAGAGTAACAAACCCGCTATTTCCCAAGTATGGTACCTTCTCTATGCACCTCCTTTAGCAGGACAGGGGCTTCTTTGAAATCCATTCCGGTGTTGGAGGGATGTTAGGTACTGACAGAAAAAAGAGTAGGGCACAGCCATTTGAAGTAATTTGGGAGGAAATGTTGGATTCTGCCTCCCACTGGATGGGCATGAGCCACTGAGGGCACACTAAAGCAATTTGCTGGCAGTTTGAGCAGGAGAGAACTTGGAAAATTGACCCCCTTTGGCCCACACTGTAAGCCAGATCAGCATTCGCAGCCCCAGAAGAACTGGGTTGCCTGCTGCATCACTGGTATTGAAAGTTGTCTCTGTGCATCCATCAGTCCCCTGGAGTGTTCTCCAAATTTCCAAAAGTGTTGCAGGAATTGTTTTGCATGAACCTACAGCCCGAAGGAATGTGCTGTAGCTCAGAATGTTCCAAAGATGAGTCTGCTTTTTCAAGGAAGAGTATATCAATCAGCAAAGCCAGCACACTGCCTTAGAACGTAATAGACCACAATAGACCTACCCAGTCTGCCTAGGCAATTTGTGGCAGACAAACCTGCGTGGATAATATATTTGGCTGTGTCTTGTATCTCATTGATTGAGTGGCCCAAAGACTCATGGATCTCCCAAGATTGACCGCAAGATCTTGCTAGCCATGTTACAAAGGGCATGGGTGTAACGACCCAAGAGGCAGACTGCACTAATAGACGACAAAGCCAGAGTGGCTGAAGAAAATCCATATTTGGAACAGTGATGGGCAATGAACTGAGATTCACTTTACTGGTCCAGGCCTGCACAAAAATGCTTACTGGTGTGGGATGCTTGAAGAGAAAATCTGGGCCACCAGGGGCCTAGACTCTACCTTTCTATAGATGGGCAAAGACGTAGTTTCTACCAGTTAGCCAATAGGGTACCTTTAAGAGCATCACTGAAAGGAAGCAAGTGTTCAGAATCTGCTGACCCAGGCTGTAGGATTTCTGTCAAAAACATTCAGTTAGTCTCAATGGTGGTCAGCTATAGGTCTAGCATGTTGGCTGCCCTCCGAACCACCAGAGCAAATAAGGTACTCTCTTCAGTTGGTGGCGAGTAAAGCTCCATCTCCAGGGAGGTGTCAAGCCTCCTGGAGTTTAGTAAATCATGGTATAAGGCATCATTAGTGTGATGAGCGGGGAGCAAGCCATCCCCCCACACCTTAATCACGATCAACACCATGAAGTGCACCCTGCTCTAGAACAGTTTCAGAGTCAGAACCAAAAATGTAAGCCTCTGCTGACAGCTGCTATGCTGTATAGGCACAGGATTAGAGTCAGGCTGCATGATGACTGGTGGCACATTTGTAATTTCGAGGCATGACATTGGCAAAGCACAGACTGACAACATCCCGATGTGACACATGCATTGGGTTATCTTCTGATGGGGACACCAACCTCAGGGTGGTATGAACTGGCACTGATTAATTGACCGATGTGGAAGCCAAAGTACCAAAGTCAGTCGAAGCTGTGTAGTGGGTTCCAAGGGGCAGACAGTGCTAGAGGAGGACACAACAACTGTAATTCAACTGGAGGTCCCTGCAGTTCTTCGGAGCCTGAAGAGGTGGCTCAGGGAGCTAGATGCACACTTTCTGCCGGATGACTCTTTCAAGGCCTCAATCTACTGCAGGATTGACGATGGCCTAGAAAACTGTGGTGTGTCAGGAGCCGCTGAGGATTCGGCGACCTTTATGGAGTGTGACTTGCATCTTGACATTGTTGCACCCCCTGCTTGAAGTCAGAGAGGCGGGATGGTGCTGCTGTTCCTCATGCTGAAGTCAGACACTCCTAAGCCAAACATGGGGGCGGAGGAGTCAGATGTTGCCATTTGAAAATATTTGTCCTGATTTCACAATTTCTTTTGCTTGCTTTTTGTAACTATCAGAAAGGTGCTTTATAACATTTTAATTTACTCCCAATTATTTGTGTCTTACCTGGCGAGCAATCTGAAGAAGATGGCAATTCACTATTGTGTGGTGCCATCTACAGCTAATCTCTTGCCTAAGGCATTGATCTTCTAGCATTTCTTATCAGTTGGAGGAGTATCCTCTGTACCTTGCATGAGTGGCATGTGGATGACTAGGGAATTGGTTGGAACATGGCCACAAATAAATATGGGATCTTGCAGACCAGGCTAGTATCTTTTCTCCACCCTAGATGTGATTTAACCTGGAATTTGAAGTTGTCAGAGTATTTGACCAATGTACAGACTGCTCTGTTTTAGAGAGGGTCGCAATAATGAAGTCATTTTCTGCTTCTTCCACAAGGAGTCTGAGTTTGTGGCTGTGTGCTGCATGTTGTATGACCCTGAGGTGGGAAGCTGTATCCTCGGTTGGGGAGAGTTTTACAGGCTATTTCTCCAAAGAGGGGTTGTTTTGAGTAGTTGTGCCAATGGTTGTTGTCATCTGTGGCTATGGGTTCGTAGCAAGGGTTTGGTTGGTGTGCAGAGGGGTCCTGGTCAAAGTCTGTGTACATGAGCTGGGTATGTTGAGCATGAAAGCAAGAGTAAGGGTGGAGGTGTAGGATCCCATAACCAATACTGCGGTACAGGTAAATTCAGCAAGAAGCATCTAGGCACACATTGGGATCTGTAAGCGGTTTCTGCCAGCCAAAGGAGCTGTGTTAATTAGTAGGGTCAGTTGCAAGCAAGATTAGCCATTCAGCAAAAGTGTCTACACCAGGGGTTACCAGAGTGCCGGTAGAAGAAGCAAAGAAAGAGGCTACAAAATATAACTTGATCTCTGGGGCAAAAGTGCTTGAAGAGAACCTGCCTAGTCTTCAGACATTTTCTCTACTTTCTCTGCCCGCAGCCTTTGTAAAATGGTTTTATGTTACTGCCTACAGAACATCATTTGGCCATTGTGAGAATCTAGCCAATCTGGAGATGCCTAACTGTTCAGTCCATAAACTAAATGGATTTCAGTGAAAGTAACCTTTGGTTGAAGGACAACTCTGTGACCCGGGTTAAAGCAATCAAACTGACAAAGGGGAGAACCTGACCTGACAGTGCTTGTGCCCGCCCCCCAGAAACCCTCTTCCGGATCTGCAGACACTCGGAGTGCCGCATACTGGGAAAAGCAAATGTCGGAAACCGGACAGATTGGGCAGAGCACCTGGTGATCAGTGTAGGGAAAGGTGCAGAAGACACTGTAACGCAAAGGGTTAATTAGTCTGAGCAGTGTAGATGAGCGTGCTACATGCAGAAACCTGAACAGTACGTGGAAAAGTTCATTATGTCGCTTTCAAGCTCGTTTTCCAACTTTTCATAGATAACATTATCTGCAGTCTGCATGTGCAAGAAGCAGGAAGTGTAGTAGAGAGGCAAGCGAAGATTGCTCTAACCCTGAGAAAGAAAAGGCCAGAAAATAATGACTAGTAAGCAACAGGGCAGCCAAGGGACGTGTACTGAGAACATAGCTAGAAAATGTGAGAAAAGAATAGAGTCCAAGCTTCAGGTTATTTGGGTACCGAAGCACATGTGGGGGAATTGAAGCTCGCAGATGGAGTTGTGCAAGCTGCCATCGCCCCCATCGCTGCCTCCCTGGCTGTGCTGTTCTTAGACTGCGACGCTCGAGGGGGAGAGAGGTTTGAACAAGCGGGAGAGGGCTTCCCAGCATTGTGGATAAAGTTAAGTTCCACCCAGGGATGAAAGGCCTTTGTTTCTCTGCTTTATTCTGATTGATCAACATACTAGCGCTATGTCTATTCTGCTCACCTATATTTGATCTCCTCAAATGTCTCAATGTAAACGTGATGCAGTAGCTGAATATGTATTTCACGGACAGTCAATTAATGTTGTTTCGTATATTAAAGCTATATTTGGATTGCTATATTGGCAAACTCTTTGCATACATATATATAGATTTTCTTATTGCTATTTTCATTCTACTCTGTTGGTGTGCCAAATATATATATATATATACATATATTTCACTGATCATTCTATTAAAGCTAATCTATGTGCATTACTGGTGTGTGGTCCTTCATTGAGCGTCCTTATTGACTTCTATCGATTAGATCAGGTGTCAATCACCTGGATAAGACACCTGGAATGCGCACGCCGGACAGCTCGTGCCGCCTCTCAGGGGCGTCCAGTGAGGAAAGTCACGAGGAAGCAAAGAAGACGTGAAGGAAGAACAGAAGCAGTGTTCTGTGCTTTGTGGCTGGATTTTGAGTGCAGGACCTTCACTCATTGAGGGCAGTGGTCCGAGAGGTACTAAATCTGCGGGTGGAGGCGGTGGTCAGGTAAGTGCACTTCGTTTTTTTTTTTTTTGTGCTTTCCTGTCTTTTTCTTCTTCTCCTCCATGGCTCCCTAGAAGTTCCAAAAAGCTGCAGGAGCTTGGAAGGGGAGGAAAGTGAAAGCACAGGTATCACCCACAAGTGCAATAAACAATAAAAGATAATGAGGAGAATATTGCACTGGGGGATCATGCAGAGACTAGATTTACACAGGAGGAGGCTAATACTGGATTACAAGGGGTATCGCCGATGGTGAGGTCTATTAAGGTCTTTGGGGGAAACATTTTAAAGGTGCTCGTTCTAGGAAGGAACTGGGAAAAAGGTTGCCTGTATCCCACAGCGCTACCTCTGAGTTGTTATACAAGGATATGATAGGGGACTCTATGCCCCAGACCCCCTCGGACAAGGATATGTTCTGCTCGGAACCTAGATTATCATCTTCCCCATTTCCCAGTAAGGAGATTTGGGAGTGTTTACTTCCATGAGGATCAGCACGATATGTGGGGGCAAGAAAAAGTGGGTATAGACGAACTCACCGCAAGTGGAGCCCCACCCCCAAACTCAGGACACTGACCACAGGGCAAATGGGAAGCAGGGAGATCACTCCCCAAGTCCATTTCACTTGGGGGGTTGAAAATCTTACCTCCACACTCCCATCGGATTTTGTGGCTGGCCCTAGCTCCTCAGCATCAATTTTAGACGTGAGGGTATTGATGCAAAAAACATTACAAGGTATTTTTGAAGCTGTAGTAGTGAACTCGGATATGTTGAAGGCACATAAGGTTTACCTGCAGTGTATAGTTTCGGAGCTGAAGCAAATTAATAGTTGTATGCCTAAAATGGTGAGACCTGTCGAGGTTCAGAGACGGCAGGCAGGCCAGGATGAGGAAACTAAAGTTGGAAGCGATATGCAGTTGGGAGATAAAGCCTCTGTATCAGAGGAGAAGCCCTCCGTATATATCTTTAAATGCCCAATGTTAATAAAAAGAGGGGGATGCCAGTATGGATATGGAATCCTTCCTTATTTGGGATTCAATGAAGGAGTAAAAGAACAATGAAAAGAGGGCAGGGGAGATCTGGCAGGGAACGTAAAAGGAAAGTCGGCCAGCACAACCTTATTGGGGGAGTCCAAGTGGATGCTAATGCTAAAAGTAAAAGTTGTATATCAGGTAGTAAAGGCCCAACTGCAGTGACTAAGATTTAGGCTAAGTCCAAGGCTAAGGAAAATACTAGTAATTATAAGATTTTGAATTCTATTCCTAACACATTGCAAGTAGACTTGAGTGGCAGACATCAAAAAAAGTATCCAGTATGTAACAGTGGGCAAAGGGAGGCTCCCAGTGATGATTGTGAAATCTGGAATCAGGAGCTGGCGAGTAGAAAAGAGTATAGTGAAATCTGGAATCAGGAGCTGGCGAGTAGAAAAGAGTATACTAATGCGATAAGAAGTATTGATACACAGGACCACAATATCAGAGGGCACCCCAATGTAGAGGGATTATCGTTGGGTTGTATTGAAGCTACAGAGAAGGCCTTTATGGGATTATTTCAAGACTTCATTAGGTAGACGTGGAGGGAAAAGGATAAGGAAGCTACTCTTCCTTAACAGGTCATGGCTTCTGGAATTTCTTTCCCCTGTGTCCCAGTTTGAAGTCAATCTTAACAACTGATTTGAAACAGGTAGGCTTCCTGCAGAAGACAGATGGTAAAGATGTCACAAAGCTCCTGTTGTATTCAGGATTGGTGCGAGAAACCATTCTTAATGCAGAAAGTGAGCTACAAATTCAAGGTGTGAAAATATTTAGGGAGGCAGCTGGGATAATAGATGGGGAATACCCCGCAAGTCACATTCTAGGTTTTCCCAATCATCATGGTGGACTTAAGTCAAACCAAGTTGAATGGGGGCAGCAGGAAGGTACTACTAGTAACAGATTAGTGTTGGAAAACAGGGTAGGCAGGATCAAGGTTACTATATCTTCAGAGGATAACAACGAATATGGGGGATTCCATCTCAACCTAACAGGCACAACAGTTTGAGGGGGGTGGAGGCTACCCATGATTTGAGTGAGGTGGATTAGGAACAGGCCTCTCTGCACAGCATCAGTTTGCTCTCCTAGAACATATATGGGCTACGTAGTGCAAGGAAACAGCAAGTGGTTGATGGAATTTTAAGGCAGTATTCTATACTATATTTCAGGAAACTTGGCTGTGCAGAGAACCCCCACCAATGGTTTTATGGGGATTTATCAAGCGGCCACAGAAAATAATGTAGGCCGGCCCTCTGGGGGATTGTTAACCTTGGTCTTGACCCAAATTGCCTCCAGGGTATAGCAGATTAAAACACAGTGTAACTGGATAATGGCCTGTGGCTTACAACTGCAGGATGTAGGTAGGAGAAAGACAAAATATTAATTTAAATGTATATATAAGTGTGTATGGTAGCACTGATTATACTGGGCAGACTGAATGTTTTAAGAATGATGTTATTGCCATAGGTGAATTATACCCTCAATCCATGAAGATTAAGTGGGAGATTTTAATCATAAACTGCTTTCTGAGTTGGTGGACAAAAAGTACAGGGAGTGTCTCGCTGCTTTCTTTATACAACCTATTTGCATGCCACATAATGTGGCAACTGGGAAGGATATTGCTTTATCAGATTTCCTTTTGTCAAATAGATTAGTGAATTTAAATGGTCGTGTGCACCTACAGATCCCAGGTAGAAAAATGTTTAAACAAGGCAATCAGATGTGCCCAATCTCTTATGTGTTTGTATCGATGTGGGCCTTTGCGCTGGTGATGAACTTTGAGGTCTTGCTTGTGGAGGGGAGTGATCATTATCCTTTAAGAACCATTATCCAAATAGATATTGCCCAAAGACAGAGGAGGGACCTAATGTTGAATACTGTTTGCTTAAAACGTTTACGAATAAGGCTCTCTGAAAAGCACCTAAATTTATTGAAGGAATTGTAGTGCAACTATACAGGGAGTGCAGAATTATTAGGCAAGTTGTATTTTTGAGGATTAATTTTATTATTGAACAACAACCATGTTCTCAATGAGCCCAAAAAACTAATTAATATCAAAACTGAATATTTTTGGAAGTAGTTTTTAGTTTGTTTTTAGTTTTAGCTATGTTAGGTGGATATCTGTGTGTGCAGGTGACTATCACTGTGCATAATTATTAGGCAACTTAACAAAAAAAAATATATACCCATTTCAATTATTTATCATTACCAGTGAAACCAATATAACATCTCAACATTCACAAATATACATTTCTGACATTCAAAAACAAAACAAAAACAAATCAGTGACCAATATAGCCACCTTTCTTTGCAAGGACACTCAAAAGCCTGCCATCAATGGATTCTGTCAGTGTTTTGATCTGTTCACCATCAACATTGCGTGCAGCAGCAACCACAGCCTCCCAGACACTGTTCAGAGAGGTGTACTGTTTTCCCTCCTTGTAAATCTCACATTTGATGATGGACCACAGGTTCTCAATGGGGTTTAGATCAGGTGAACAAGGAGACCATGTCATTAGATTTCCTTCTTTTATACCCTTTCTTGCCAGCCACGCTGTGGAGTACTTGGACGCGTGTGATGGAGCATTGTCCTGCATGAAAATCATGTTTTTCTTGAAGGATGCAGACTTCTTCCTGTACCACTGCTTGAAGAAGGTGTCTTCCAGGAACTGGCAGTAGGACTGGGAGTTGAGCTTGACTCCATCCTCAACCCGAAAAGGCCCCACAAGCTCATCTTTGATGATACCAGCCCAAACCAGTACTCCACCTCCACCTTGCTGGCGTCTGAGTCGGACTGGAGCTCTCTGCCCTTTACCAATCCAGCCACGGGCCCATCCATCTGGCCCATCAAGACTCACTCTCATTTCATCAGTCCATAAAACCTTAGAAAAATCAGTCTTGAGATATTTCTTGGCCCAGTCTTGACGTTTCAGCTTGTGTGTCTTGTTCAGTGGTGGTCGTCTTTCAGCCTTTCTTACCTTGGCCATGTCTCTGAGTATTGCACACCTTGTGCTTTTGGGCACTCCAGTGATGTTGCAGCTCTGAAATATGGCCAAACTGGTGGCAAGTGGCATCGTGGCAGCTGCACGCTTGACTTTTCTCAGTTCATGGGCAGTTATTTTGCGCCTTGGTTTTTCCACACGCTTCTTGCGACCCTGTTGACTATTTTGAATGAAACGCTTGATTGTTCGATGATCACGCTTCAGAAGCTTTGCAATTTTAAGAGTGCTGCATCCCTCTGCAAGATATCTCACTATTTTTGACTTTTCTGAGCCTGTCAAGTCCTTCTTTTGACCCATTTTGCCAAAGGAAAGGAAGTTGCCTAATAATTATGCACACCTGATATAGGGTGTTGATGTCATTAGACCACACCCCTTCTCATTACAGAGATGCACATCACCTAATATGCTTAATTGGTAGTAGGCTTTCGAGCCTATACAGCTTGGAGTAAGACAACATGCATAAAGAGGATGATGTGGTCAAAATACTAATTTGCCTAATAATTCTGCACTCCCTGTAGTGCTATAGATAATGAAGAGTTTCCCTTAGATCCTTTAGTCGAGTATGAGAAGGTAATAAATAAGGTGGTCACGTGCCTTACTCCCGAAGTCAGGAATTTTAATATCGGCAACTCTAAAAATAAAGTTAGGATGCATGAAATAAATAACTGGTTCGATAAAGAATGTAAGATATTAAAATGTAATATTAGGACATTGGAAAGGTACCAAAGGTGTGTAAGAAACATAGATGGGGGACGACAGCTTTATAGTTTAAAAAGGGAACTTAAAATGTTGGTATCACGAAAGAAAATGGAATCAAAAGAAAAATGTTGGGATGTGATGTTAAAAACTATGAAATCTAACGATGTTAGGAAATTTCGGAGATTAGTACAGAGTGGGACAGGTATTTCTCAAAAAGCGGGCCCTGAAGAGACATACAATCATGGTGTTTCGTTAGAGCAGAGTAGCACCATCTTTAGTATTGACGAGGAAACAAATTCAGTAATTAAGGACTATCGAAAGGATAAAACTCTCAAGGGTGGCTGGCCTTGATAATGTGCCAACAATTGTAATAAAAATGAATATTGCATGGTGGGCCAGGCTGTTTCATTCTGTGTTCCAGGATATCCTGGCAACAGAAGATTTCCGCAGAGCTGGAAAGGGGCTGTGATAAAACCAATCCACAAAAAGTGTTTATTCTCTTCCGGGAAACTATAGGCAAATTAACTTGCTGGATATACGTGTCAAGATTTTTTTCAAGATATTATTGAAGATGATTAAGGAGTGGGTGGATGCAAATTCTATCATACCTCTGAAGCAAGGTGGTTTTAAGGAGAGTGGCTTGTCGGCCATTGCAAAGAAATCTGTAAGGTGGGGGGGTGCACTTTATTGTTGCTTTGTTGATGTTAGCTCAGCATTCAATTTGGTTGATCGGGTACTGCTGTGGGAGGTATTAAAGGGATAAGGAATACCAAAAGATTTGATTTTAATTTTTAAGGTACTGCACATGGACAAGCAACATGGAAATCAGTTTAAGAAATGGCTTCAGGAAAGGATGTGTACTGGTCCCTTCCTTGTTTTCTTCATTTCTTGCCGACTTACCTGAAGTCTTAAGTTTGCCAAATGCTTTCAGTCCCAAAATGAATGGCAGAAATATTATTTGCCTTTTGTACACGGACGATTTGGTGATTTTTGATCAGACAGGAATTGGATTGTAAAGGAAACTATATACATTTGGGGATTATTGCATAAGGAAAAAACTAAAGAGCTCAAAACAGGGAAGCTAGCAAAGAGTATGAGTTTGACAAATAATAATATAACAATAGAGAGAGTGAGCAAATATAAATATCTAGGGGTATAGTTTTCACAGAGTTTAGGTTGAAAGGACCCCCTCGCCTTCTCGCAAGATAAAGCACTGGTGTCAATAGTGGGCCTAAGGAAATTTGATAAACGATATGAGGCCCCATATCTCCGACCAGTATTACAAGCCTATCAAGCTATTGTAAGACAGCAATTTTTATATGGAGCAGAGGTGATGGGTATAGGGAATAAGAAGAGATGGGATCTGGAAGAAGGAATGTATCTGAAAAGGTTATTTGGCCTCCCCACCTTGACCATGGCGCAAGCAATTAGAATAGACACAGGTTTATTAGGGTGGACACAAACCGCTTGGGAGAGATTTTAAAAATTCTGGATAAGAATTGATAGTGTAGAAATATCAAAAATCTCCCAGTGACGTAAAAAGAAGATACTGCAAAGTGAATGAACTTGGGCATGGGGGGGTTAGAGGAAGAATTCTGGCCTGCGCCAAGTTACTAAATATACAGGTAACAAGGGGGATCGATGAGATGGGTGTGAGTAAAGCAGAGTTTAACTACTCCAGGGCCGAGGATCCATTTCTCATTTGCTAAATTCCTGGGAGAATGATGGAATTTTACCCTATTTGGAAAAGATTCCAAACAGTAAGATGTGTCACAGAATATTAAGGTTTCGCTGTGGAATAAATTGACTCAATTTCAGACAACCAGGAAGGTCTACAAAATGAACAGAAAATTTGTCAATGGGGTATTAATGGGAAAATTAATTCAGTCCATATCCTGATTGACTGTTTGTGGTTTTTACCCCAACGAAAAAAGTACTTAAAACATATTTTTTTTAAATATGATATTAGAGAAAGAGGACAAGCGATCAACCTTTTAATGGACATGAGATTTTTAGATGTGACGTGCGCTGGGTCGCTTTTTCATCACAGTGGAGACAACATTGAGAGATAATAATGTGGGTTGATTACTAGATTGAGGAAGAACAATTACCTCATATAGTAGGGTGTATTTTTATATTTAGGACATGTTTTATTACATTTATGATCTAGTGTTCAATTGTGTACAGTGGATTTTTATGTGATTAGGTGTTTTACCTAATGTTTAAAAAGGCTATGGCGTAATAATAAACATGTTTTTTTGCTGTTAAATTCCCTCCAAGAATATTTACTGCAGACCACGAGAACATCTGCTGTGCAGCAATTGGTCTTATTAGATGTTCTCAAAATACAAGAAAATATATGGATTTCTTATTTATAACAGACGGTGGCCTGGAGATAGTTTTTATTCCTTACCTTGGCAACTTACAGACTATGTCTAAGAATAACACGACTGTTTTATTTGATTTATTACTGTTTTAATTGATTTTTAACTATTGACAAGTTTTATCATCTTAGATTTTCAGTGTTAATTTTTACTTGCTCTTTATAGTTGGTAAATGCACTGTGCATTTTGATATACATTTTTTTTGTACTTTTATGGCATTATTGCCGAATAAAGTACATTTTCTGACTGACTAAAGCTCTTCAGAAATTACAGCCTCAATGTTGAGGCAGGGTTTCTTTGTGTGAAGGTGTTGTTGGAGCAGGTTGTCCCAGGAAATGACACTTAGACCTTGGTGTATTTTCTCCCTTTTATTTAGTGATTGCACACGAAAATTACACAACAATCAGTGGTAATGGGGTGGTGTCTTCTTTTCTTCTAGGTGTTGAAGGAGCCAGGGCCGCAAGGACAGAATGTGCCTTGGAGAGAACAGATATGCCACTGGTAAGTGCTTTGTTTTAGGGTGCTTGCCTAATTTGTTCGATTGTGCACACGATCACCACTTTAATAGTTTTGTGTTATTCCCTTCCTCACCTACCGTCCACTCCTGTGTTCCCCTTTTGAAACTTCCCCAGGAGGTATTTGCGTACCTTGGCAAGCCATGCTCCTCTGGTAGCATCGCAGGAGTTGTCACCCTGTCGCTGGCTCACTGGGTCACCCGGAGTCTTTGTCCGTCTTCTTGCTTCGGTGACCTCCATCTCTAGTAATGGCTCCTGCTCGGCATCCTCGGGTGTTTCCTCCTGGCCTGGCTCTGTCTCAGCCCTTATCTTTGGAATGGCGTCTACAGCCTCCTCCTCCCAGCTTGGCTCCCTCGCCAGTATAAAGGCGTCTTCCACAGTTCCCTTCTGCTTGCTGTTTCCTCTCTCCTCCTGTCGGACAGCGTCTTCCAGGCGACAGATTCCTTCCTTTATGTGCTGCTTTAACTCCCGGCTTGAGTCCTGATTGGTTGCGAGGTCTCCCACACGACCCTCAGTGTTTTCAGAATTTAGGGGCCTGCGTCTTGAAAAGTGAGCTGTTAAAAGTCGGGCAGATTCTTTTCCTGAGGGTGTGGGTATGTGTCTGCTACAGCGACACCCTTTGATTATATTTCTGTGACGGGCTGTGAATAGAGAAGACGTGAGTCAGCCGGGGGAATTAGAACAGAGTGGAGATGCCATCAGATACCCTCTTCCTCTTCTTCACATATCCCTTCACTACGGTCCCCTGTCTGACAGGGAGTTATCCAGGAGGTGATTGTGCAATGATGTGGTCGGAGACCTGATTAACGTAAATCCTCCTATGATGAACATCAGGCTGGTAGCTTTTACCTTTGACAGGGAGTGGGTTGCTCAGAGATGAAATATATTCATAGATGGTTCAGTCGGTTCTCAGTGTTGAGGTGAAAACACTAGAATGAGAAGAGTTTCTGGTGCCAAAGGTGTTTTCGTGTCTGAATGGCCTTAGGAACAGTAGGTAGCGCCAACTCTTGAACCAGTTTATTAGGCAATTTGAGGGTTGATGCTTGAAGCTCTCAAGGCCATTCCTGGCCCTGGAGCTGAGGTTATGTTCAAGGTCAAACCCCAAAGGGAAGATCCTCGGCATAAGGTGTGTGTGAAACCCTAGGCATTACCTTTGTCCTGGTTTTCATTGACGGCCCTGGAGAAGAATGGTCTCTGAAGTCGGAGTTGAAAGACATATATTTGGTACTTTGCTTCCCATTGTTCTCAAACTACCAGAGTGACTGCCCCTTTCACCATCTGAATAAACCCCTTCTAGGTCTTCAGTCCATGTCCACATAGTGGCTTGGGAGGACCCTGGCACTGCAACTCTAATGCGTCCACAGTGAATCTCATTGAAACTCTTAGGACATCAAACAAGCCTCAGTGTGATTCCTCTGGAGGAGGAGGTTGAAAAGTTTATGTATGTCCGACCACTGGAATGTACTACATTTAGGGAAGAATTTGAAAGGGGTGTTCTCTGTGGTCCTGGGGTTCGTGGAAGGATTCAGCTTGTAAGCTGTTGCCAGTTGTACAATTTCTTCACATGTAAAGTCACCATTACAGTATCACAATATTGAAAATGTTGTCTTCTGTAGCATGATGGTCCGAGAGGAGTCAAAGAAACGCCTGAACACAACAGCAGAAGAAGAAAAAAAACCTAAGATGGAAATCTCTCTGGATGCCTTGTGGGTTTCAGGGGAGGTATCACGAGTTACCTTTAAATCAAAACATCTTCTTCAAAGAAAAACAAAATGGTTACTAACTAGTAGTAGTTTGACAGCTTGAAGAGTTTTCTGGATTCACATGCTGTGCTTTATTCCACCATCTAGTGGTTGGGGCCCAGAACTGTCTTTTTCCTTTTCTTTCTTTTTTTTTCAATCCTGAGCCACAGCTGGTACGTGGTCTGCTGTGTGGCTTGGTGTGAACTGCCTTGAGGTTGCTGCTTTTACTGCCCTGACGTATAAAGGTGCTCTGATAGCAGGTCTTCCTTTCGTAATGAACCTCTGTATTGTAGAGCTCCCATTGCGTTGGCAGTTTCATTGTCCTTTCTTTAGTTGTTCCATGGATTCATCAACCGCCTGGCCAAACAGGGCAACTCCTGTAAAGGGCACATTGATTACAGAGGCTTGAACCTCTGACTTGAACCCCGGCACTCTGAGCCAAGAAGGTCTTCTTAGGTTTGTGAATGTGCACATCTGTCTGCAGCGCCCAAGGCTGATTGTAGGCATGCATTGCTATGTTTCGGCCCTTTTGCATAATTGCCGTGGCCCACTTTTTGTACTCTACTGGGAGGTGTTTCAAGTGGGACTCCATCTCGTCCCATTGTTGGTGGTTGTATCTATTTAACAGTGCACTGAAGTTGGCAATCCGTCACTGGGTTGCGGCCTCCCTCTCTATCTTCCTCCCCACCATGTCAAGCCTACTGCTCTCCTTTTCAATTGGTGGGCCTGTGAAGGTGTGTGCGTTGTTCCGCTTTCTTGTGGTTGCCATGATGATGCAGTCAGCAGGGGCGTTCCTTGTATGTATTTCGGTTCTTGAGTAGATGGTCTGTACTTCTTTTCTACTCTCTGGATTACCGCTTCAGCAGTGGCAGGTTCCTGAAAGCTTACTTCCCTTGATCCACTCTGCTGTGCAGCATTGGAAGATAGAGGTTTCCCTTGCTGGCTGGCATTAGGGTCTCAAGGAGAAAAAAAAGTCTCCTTTTCCTTCCTCCAGCTGGACTTCAAGTTTCAGGAGCCCTCATAATTAGGTTGTAGTACATGGAGAGGTTGTCTGGTGGTGATGGACTTGAAGGGTAGTTGTCTACTACTTCCTCAGGGTAAACTACGTCAAGATTGTGCCACAACTCTTTGCTGAATCCTGTTGTCTCTTTGGCATCCTCAAGTTCTCTGGTGTTGCTGGAGCCTCCAATGCAGACTGATCGTCTTCTGTGTTGAAGGACCTCAATGGCTTTGGCAGGATCCAAAAATCCTTTAATGACTTGTCAAACTCCTTTGTTCTTTGCAGAAGTTCTGCCATTTTTGTCTCAAGCCTTCTTTTCTTCCTGCAGACCTTGAGCAGTTTGTCTTCTGCATCGGCGAAAAACAAGCATTGGCAAAGTCAACAGGTCTGTGCCGATCATGGGCATGACCTACACTGCCTTCCCCAATATTTTTGTGAAGAGGCTCAATTAATCTGTTAGGGGCATACAAGTTGGATTCTTCCTGAGTGGAGGGAATTTTTACACCTCTCTCATTTGATGTAGCTCTATTACTTAGAACATGCAGCAGTCCTACTAAATGTTTATTTTCTTTTGAAACCATTGATTAGCACTCAGAGATGTTGGGCACTGAGTACAAGTGCAAATTATTACTTCTTTCACATTTTACCTACTGTAAGTCCTCTTGGGTAATGCAAAAGAAAATCTAGGAATCATAGTTGGATTCCTGAAGTGAATACATAGAAATGGCGACTCTAACGATTTGTAAGTCCACATGTAAAGGTTCAGCACTGTGTACTTGTATGCCTCCGGGACTGCACTCCACACATCCTTCCCAGATCTGCAGAAGCTCATATAGCCTGTTTAAACCTCCCACTGTTAAGTACTGTGATGAGTGATTCACTGATCCTTCACATGGTGCAATAGGGGCAGCAAGAAATGGCCCTGGTGAGTCAATCAGATTGATAAAATCTGCAGTTCTTTCAAGGATCCGTGGGCCCAGCAATTCAATAACAAAAAAAAAAAACGTTTCTACTTTTATTCGGAATCATACATACATGAAATTTGTTCTCCACAGATCAGGAGTATCAGCTAATTAGAGGATAAATGGGCAATATATCCTCATCTTTCAATACTGTGAGGTCCACCTGACATCCTTTTGAACAGCAAATATCTCAATGCCATCGCCACATCCAACTACCTCATTGTGAAGATGCTGAGTAAATGACTCTACAGCAACACCAAAAGAACAGTCATCCATGCCCTCATCCCCAGTAGGCTGGACTATGGAAACTCACTCTGTGCTGTATCACCAAAAATATCAACAGAAGACTGTAAACCTTCCAGGATGCAGCAAGCAAGACTCATTCTCAACCTCCCAAGCAGGCCTCACATCACAACACATCTGAAGAAGCTCCACTGGTTCCTGATACACACAAGTGCACAGTTCAAGCTCCTTATCCACACTTTCAAAACACTACACAACACGGGCTGTACCTCCTTCCACCACCCATCCAGGCACCTCTGCTCAGCTGGTCCCTTTCTTGCACACAGCCCAAGCATGCACAGGAACAGAACGGAGGGTGAGCCTTGTCATATGTTATTCCCGAAGAACGGAAGAACCTTCTACTTCACTTCAGAGCCTCCTCCTCCTCACTTCTTGAATCGCACAAGAGGCTAAAGACCTGCCTTAGTGTTTGGTGGGGTTTTCTGGAATTACATTCACTTTGTAAAACATCTGCATTTTATATTAAGGAAGTGGTATGATAGCCATCTATATAGTCAAAGTAGACTTGTAATCCCAGAAAATCATCCGTATGGTGTCCAGTAGCATTGTGGGCAATTCTGACTTACTACAATGACTGCAAAGCTGGTGCATTGCAGCAATATCCCACAAAGGTCCATCAAAGTGCCCAAACAATGCTCTAAAACCAAAACATGTACCCAACTGCGAGTAGTCCCCTCACAGATTTAAGTATTATGGCATTCCTTCTTGCAGTACTAGGTAGCCAAATCTCAGAGATCTTTTGAGGTCACATTTGTGACCTTGGACATCTCCCCAATACCACTGATAAACACTCACTAGATGGAAGAGAAATGATAAGTGACATGGGTACCTCCTTCAATGTCAAGGGCATCTACAAAGTCAACCATATTCCTTTCAACATCCAAGAGAATGTTGCTCTCCACATCTAAAGACATTCATTGGTGATGTTAGTTGCTGTGGCAGCATGCTTCCTTGGACTTTGGGTCATTTGAAGACCTAAGAGGCAATGCATCAGCATGGATGGGGTACCACCTATAATATGCCTATGATGTATCGATTTAACTAGTAATTAGGGGCACAAGAGTGAAAACTCCCTTTGGACTGTTGTGGAACTTCCTTATTTATTTAAGATATTTGTAAAGCACATCTGTGAGCATGACTGGTATCCTGGCACTGCAGCAACTATTTGGAAATGTAGAGAGGAAGAAGAGAATCAGAGTATAAGGAAGCCTGGATAAGAGGAGAAAGTACAGTTGGGAAATAGCAAAGTTTTCAGGGCTTTCCTAAATTTCAGCAGCTCAGAATGCACTCTCACAGTAACTGGAAACGCATTCCACTGCTGAGGAGCTTTAAAAAAGAAGGCTCCGGGACATGGCTAAGATGACGGCGGGCTGAGATGTTTCCCAACCCTTCATCCCCAAGGCCCGCGGAATCCCGCGCCAACGCAGCCAGAGGTCCCCACCACACAAGTCAGGTGTAAGGAAATGCCTCCTTGGCATGGTTACCCCCTGACTTTTTGCCTTTTGCTGATGCCAAGTTATGATTGAAAGTGTCCTGGGACCCTGCTAACCAGGCCCCAGCACCAGTGTTCTTTCCCTAAACTGTACCTTTGCTTCCACAATTGGCACAGCCCTGGCACTCAGATAAGTCCCTTGTAAATGGTACCCCTGATGCCAGGGAAGGTCTGTAAGGGATGCAGCATGTCTTATGCCACCCTGGGGACCCCTCACTCAGCACATGCACACTGCATCACAGCTTGTGTGTGCTGGTCGGGAGAAAATGGCTAAGTCGACATGGCACTCCCCTCAAGAGTGCCATACCAACCTCACACTGCCTGTGGCATAGGTAAGTCACCCCTCTAGCAGGCCCTACAGCCCTAAGGTAGGGTGCATTATACCACAGGTGAGGGCATATGTGCATGAGCATTAAGCCCCTACAGTGCCTAAGCAAAACCTTAGACATTGTAAGTGCAGGGTAGCCATAAAGCGTATATGAAAAGTTCCATAATGGCTACACTGAAATCTGGGAAGTTTGGTATCACGTCCCTCCGGCCACTGCCCCCACTTTTGGCGGCAAGACTGGAGGAGATAATGAGGAAAACAAGGAGGAGTCACTTACCAGTCAGGACAGCCCCTAAGGTGCCCTGAGCTGAGGTTGCCCCTGCCTTTAGAAATCCTTCATCTTAGTTGTAGAGGATTCCCCCAATAGGATTAGGGATGGGCCTCCCCCACCCCCCCCCCCCTTTCAGGGAGAAGGCACAAAGAGGGTGTAGCCACCCTCCAGGACAGTAGCGATTGGCTACTGCCCCCAGACCTAAACACACCCCTACATTGACTATTTAGGGGCACCCCAGAACCCAGGAAATCCGATTCCTGTAACCTGAACCAAGAAGAAAGACTGCTGACCTGAAAGCCCTGCAGAGACGACAACTGCTTTGGCCCCAGCCCTACCGGGCTGTCTCCTGACTCGAAGAAAACTGCAACAGCGATGCATGCGACAGGGACCAGCGACCTCTGAAGCCTCAGAGGACTGCCCTGAACCAAAGGACCAAGAAACCCCCGTGAGCAGCAGCTCTGCTCAACAACAGCAACAACTTTGCAACTTTTAAAGACTTCACCCTCTGCACACGACGCCCCCGGATCGAGCTCCAGAGAACCAACACCACAGGGAGGACTCACAGGCGACTGCGACCTCGTGAGTAGCCTGAGACAACCCCCCTGGACCCCCACAGCGACGCATGCAGAGAGAATCCAGAGACTCCCACTGACCGCGACTGCCTGTAACAAGGAACCAGACGCCTGGACCAAGCACTGCACCCACAGCCCCCAGGACCAGATGGAACCGAACCTCAGTGCAGGAGTGACCCTCAGGCGACCCTCTGCCTAGCCCACTCGGTGGCTGGCCCAGGAAGCCCCCCCCTGTGCCCTGCCTGCATGGCTAGAGTGACCCCTGGGTCCCACCATTGTTTCATATACAAAACCCGACACCTGCTTTGCATACTGCACCCGGCCGCCCCTGTGCTGCTGGGGGTGTGTTTTGTATGCCTACTTGTGTCCCCCAGTGCTCTATAAAACCCCCTTGGTCTGCCCTCCAAGGACGCGGGTACTTACCTGCTGGCTTGCTGGAACTGGAGCACCCCTGTTCTTCAAAGGCGCCTATGTGTTTTGGGCTCCTCTTTGACCTCTGCCCCTGACCGGCCTTGTGCTGCTGGTGTGGTAACTTTGAGGCTGCCTATGCCCAGGAAATGAGACTTATAAGTGCCTTACTTACCTGACAAACTAACCATTACTTACCTCCCCCAGGAACTGCAGATTCTTGCAGTCTCCACTTTAAAATAGCTTTTTGCCATTTTTACTAAAACTGTGTATGCTATTGCTCTAATTCAAAGTTCCTAACTTACCTGTGTGGAATACCTTGCATTTTATGTATTTACTCCAAATCTTGAACTTGTGGTTCTAAAAATAAATTATGAAAAGATATTTTTCTATATAAAAACTATTGGCCTGGAGTTAAGTCTTTGAGTGTGTGTTCCTCATTCATTGCCTGCGTGTGTACAACAAATGCTTAACACTACCCTCTGATAAGCCTACTGCTCGAGCACACTACCACAAAATAGAGCATTAGAATTATCTAATTTTGCCTAGCAATGACAAGGGGTTAGGGCCTCACTAGGGCTTGGCTTGTGGCCTGCAAGTTGTGGATATGAGAAGGGATGCTCTTGGCAACGGGCAACTGAGATGATTGAGGCAGTGGTGGTCTGTCAGGAACAGCACAAGGCAAAGAGGGAGAGGAGGGGCTGGCTGACGGGGACACCGGCTTCGAGCTTGGCCCTCTGCCATAGCCAGCCGCACGCTTGCCGAAGATCTGCCGCCTGTCTGCAATGCCCCCACTTGAGGGCTGAACAGGCATCCCCTGCCAGAAACCTCCGCCACTTCAGCAAAAGGCCTGCTACTGACTGCAGCAACCGCGACTGGAAGTGACTGAGGACCGAGGGTTCGGGCCTTGAGCGGGGGAGTTAGCTGTCGGCCTTTAGAGACCTGGGGCCTGTGTGGTCGCATCACGGGCGTGAGGACCGAACTACCATACTACTCATGTGCCAACCTGGTGGCACGCACATGCAATGCTTCAAGGGGTGCAGGGGAGGGGCCTGGATGGCTCCTCTTTACTCAGAGCTCAGAAGATTCTGGGGCCACACCTTTGGGGCTAACCTGGCAACACGGAAGATACATCATACCTAACCTGCACACCACCAGCAGCCCGACATAGGTTGCGGAGACGAGGTTTCACACAGAATCCACGCGGCATCCACCCAGACTCTCTCCCAAGGACGTACCCTCTAGCTCTGCTCCCCTGACGTCGCACCCATATTGCTAACCTGACCGCAGGGTAAGACTGAGCGAGAAAGAACGTAAAGACAGCGGAGTGGGGCGAGGAGGGGCTGGCTCCTGCGGGCAACTCCCAGCCCCAGCTCTCTTTGAGGCACCGCCAGCTACACAAGCGCTACCTACTCAGGGTCTTCCCCTGCTGGCAGGCGCACAGTGGAACAGGATCAGAGGCAGTGACCCCCATCTCATGGGACGGTGACGGAGAGCAGGGGGGGTGGGCCAGGGAGGGATTTGCACACCTGCGACGGACCACCAAGGCCGCGGCTCTCTCCCTAAGAGGGAAAGCTCCCTTAAAGAAATGCTGACAAAGACGACCATCACCGATCAACCTACCAGCCGGCCCAGGTCTCTCCCAATGAGACGGAAGACACAGAGAAGCCGGTAACACACTCCTTCCTCGAAGCTCTCTGGAAGATAACGCGTCCGGCAGAGATGAGGAACTTGAGGCCCTACAGCAAGAAGTCATTCGCCTTCAAGAACAACATGTCGACCTGTAGACCAATGCCGAGGAACTTGAAAATAGGTCGCGAGGCAACAACGTCACATAAGGGGTGCACCTACAGCTTAAGAGGGGAACAACATCGGCTCCTACATTCAAACTCTCTTCACTAACATCTCAGGGCCCTCCTAGACTGCCGTTCGGTTAGACAGGGTGCACAGGGTAGGCCTCCCCAGGTCGCCCCTCTCCCGCCCAGCTGATATCCCGGTGTGTCTACATGATTTTCCAGTAAATTAAACAATAATACGCAAAGCAAGATAGCTCCAACCACTAAACTTTTGGGGTCACATGCTGACATTATACCAGGACCTCACCCCAATTACACGCCAAAAAAGAAGGGACTTCTATTTTCGAGAGAATGGGGTGTCCTACTCCTGGGAACATTTGTTCAGCATGATTTTCTGATGGGAGGGTCAGCACCACAAACTTTGCTCCCTGTCGGCAACCTATGAACTCTTGGGATTGGACAGGAACGTAAACACATAGGTAAAGTTAAGTCTAACCAACCGCAGACCCACAAAGCGTTCCTGCTGGCACAAGCACCCGTCATCCACCAGAGACCGGCACTCTGATCCGGACGCCATGGCGCCAAAACGACGGATGGTGCTGGAGACATTGGCAGGAGAGTCAGACACACTGGTGCATACCTGATCTACTAGCATCTCCTTGAACGATTCAGGGCTCTAGGGCTGCACATTTGGCAACCGACATGGCTTGGCGGGCTTGGGAGGAGGGCAGGACTGGAGGAGTTGCGTCGGCCCACGACTTCAGAGTCTCCATCTCCACTAGAGAGCAGGGGATTGGCAACAACCCACTCTCGCCCGGGGACATTGTTCTTGTTCTAGTTCATGTTGATTGAAGGGGTTTCATGTTGGAGACACTCATCAAAGCAGGTCAGGCTTTTTTTCAAAGGGTACCTATTTTGGACACTAGACACACAGGTTGGGGGATGCTGTCAAGCACAACTCGGGGTAAACAATGAGAGGGTCAGCGACTTGCACCCACAACTCATACACACCTCATGATACACTGCGCATAGGTACACTCAATGTGAAGAGCCTGAATAGCCCTGTCAAACAGAAGACCATCCTTTCCTATCTGGACCAAACAAGGACAGATATATGTCTCTTACAAGAGACCACCTTCTGGCTAAAGATTGGCATTGCCTGAAGTCCCGGGCCTTCCTGCAGCAACTACACTCATCCGGGGCCAGTAAGACAGCGGCAGTGGCTATCTTGTTCTCTATATCTTTCAACAGGAAGATAGAGGCAGCTCTTAGCATACCACACCCAGGTGGGAGAGCAAGTATTGGCCCTGGGTTCTTTATACACCCCAAATGATGGTCAAGAAAGTTTACTTTGGAAAGCAGTCGCCAACACTCTGACCTCGAGGGAGAAGCTGGCCCTGCTGGGGGGAGACCTAAACATAGTATTTAGTAATGTCATAGACTGCTTAGAACAACACCAGGGTGTGTCCGGGGAGATTTCGGCCAAGTGAGCTAGCTGGTTACGAGAAATGGGATTGAAGGATCTATGGAGGTTGAGCCACCCCGCTCCCATGACTACACCTTCTACTCTCAAGCACAGAAACCTTATGCCAGGCTGGTACTTTTTTTGGGGACGAGGGAATTTCAGATCTTGATCACTGCCACTGATATAGAACGCCACAGATGTGGTCAACCTCCCCTTTCCACCAGTGACCTGTACGCATCGCTCTGTGGGCCTGCGTGAGACTCTTCTGCACAGATCCCTGGTGGTTAAACAAATTGAAAATTGAAACCTACCTTAGGCTCAACAACACAACTGACACCTCCGTCAGGGTCCTGTTGGAGGCTTTAAAAGCGGTAGTTTTGGGGGTGGGGGGCGAGTCATAGCTATCTCCGCGGAATACAATAAACTACGGCAGAAGAAGAGGGAACAACTGCAGCAGCAAGTCAGAGACTTGGAGTGCATTCGTCACCGCACTGGTGTTCCTAGCATGTGGAGGCAACTGGAGACAGCCTGAAAACAACTAGCACATCTAGATCTTGATGTACCGGAATACTCCATCCTCCGCCTGAAACACTCCTTTTATCTTGTGAGAATTAAGTGTGGGTGACTGTTAGCCAACAGACTGCGAGCCCAATGCCACGCCATGACTGTAGAGACACTGGCCCATTCAGACCGTTCCATGCTGCGAACCAATACCCACATCACAGCCAAAGTCAGGGATTTTCATAGCAGCCTTTACACTGTGCAGCACATACTGATTACCACCATTGCCAGATACTAAAAGACCCCCAACATCTCACCTTTGCCTCCAACACATGTGGATGAGATTGACCAACCTGTCCGGACGGACGTTGCCAGATTCCCAGCGAGTCTCTCCAGGACCTTTTGTCACTTGCTGGCTCCTGTTGCGACCCAAGAGTTTAATTCAAAAGAAGGCCCACAGGACCTACCCCCATCTATGCGAGACGTGTCCATTGTTGTCATTCCCATGCCTGGTAAAGACAAGCAGAAATGCGAGTCCTACCGGCTGATTTCCCTTCTCAGTGGTGACGCAAAGTTACTTAGGGGCAACCGAACAGCGCAACTGAATCTACTGATGGCGGGAATGATCAGTTCAGACAAGTCTTGGTTTATTCCCCAATGCCAATTCAGTGACAATACAAAGAGAATCCTTCAAATCATAGATAAAGCTAAAAGACATGGAAGTGAAATTGTGCTGCTGGTAGTGGATGCCGAAGAAGCCTTAGGTAAGAAGGCCCAATCGAGACACTCACTCGCTTTGGTATAGGACCTGTTCCTGAAATTGGATATTGAGTAACTTTAGCCACCTGAGGGCAACGGTCAGGGAGAATTGTCTTACATCAACACCCTTCCCCATAAGTAGAGGAACTCACCAAGGGTGTCTGTTGTCACCACTGCTATTTGCTCTCTATATGGAGCCCTTCGCTCAACGGGTACAAGACCACTCACGTATTACCAGGATCAGCTTTGGGGGAAGAGGAAAAACACCATATGCCTCTATCTATGATTTCATAGTTGCCCTGGATGACCCGCATACGGCCCTACCAGATTGAGGCTTTTGGCGCAGCAGCGGGATTCCGCATCAATGTCCAAGAATCTCAAGCTTTGAATATCTCGGGTTTCCTGCAACAGCAGAACAGCTGTCAGGTAGCTCTCCTGTCCAGTGGATCATGATCACTATCCCCCATTTGGGAATTTAATTAGCAATGACATTGGCTGCCACTGCACTGGTGAACTTTCGAGGCATTAGGCAGAACAAAGAAGACCTTACTCAGTGGCGTTTGTACCCCCTTTCCTGGCTAGGTCACTTGGCGGCGTTCAAAAAGACTGCATTTCCAAGGATCCTCTTCCTGTTTTAAACCTTATCTCCCCCACCATATTAGCTGGGCGGACAGACATTCATGGATAACTCATTCCCTTGGTAAACAACCCCTAATGGACGGCGTGCTGGGCATTACCAAGCTCAACACATACTATCACGCAGCCCAGCTCTGTTACCTTGTTGAATGGTCCAGGGAAAAATCTGAAAAACATGGCTTTTCTTGGACCGGGCAATCGGCGGTACATACCTTTGGAAGGTGCCTTTTCTTAAAAAAACACAAACACAGTGTCTACTCCTCCACTGTCATGGAGCCCATGCTTAAGGTTTGGGACAAAGTGGCCACGACTACAGGCCTGACTACACCCCCCCCCCCCCCCCCAATGCCCATACTTAATACAGCCTTCACGCCGGAACAAGATCACCGGTCATTCTACTGGTGGTAGACCAGCGGGTGCCGTTCTGTTGGCCATCTGTACAGCAAAGATGGTGTCCGCTCCTTTGAACAATTAAGAGAGGACTTTATACTACTTGAAGCCGAAAGACACCACTATCTCTAAGTCCGATACTGGGTCATGCATCCTGCAATCTGGCCTGGGGCCCAGAGACCATTAACGCTTCTTGAACAGTGGCTTCTTTGGAAGCTAACAGAGTAAGTCATAATATCAGATCCTTATATCATTCTCCTTCAAGCCTCCCCCCGATTCCAAGATCCTTGGGGCAATGCCGTTGAGAGCAGGAACTGGGTAGACACTCGACTATTAAATAATGGAGGGGAGATACACTATAGAGGCCGACATACAGCTCGCAACTCTGCAAGCTTAGAAACAGCAGTTCCAACTACCACCTACTGGTATAAAACGCCCCCCTCCCACCGATACACCAATATAATCCCACCCGCGCAGCCAAATGCTTGAGGCAATGTGGGGCACACTACTCCACATCCTCTGGGACTGCCCCAAGCTCTCCCAGTTCGGGCACCAGGTCCTATGAGACAGACACCCACCTTGATACTCAGCTACCCAGATTGCCAGCCTACACCATACTTGGCTTTCGCAACCCACTCACATTTCCACTTAAATCTTGTAGAGGACGACAGATCAAACTCATGCTAGGAGTGGCCCATCAAACAATACTTGCACTCTGGGGCACCACAACAGTTCCTACATGTAGGAAGCTGGCGTGGTGGACACCTATGGTGTTATCACCTTGTACCTGGTCTAAGTATCCCCTATTAGTGAAGTATAGGCAGCGCCTGGGAAGCCAGGGCTCTCTAGAGGTAGCTGTGGATGAGCAGCCAAGACTTATCTAGGAGACATGCAAAGTTTATGCAATACCACTACAGTCACACAGCACCTACACACATGAAAGAACCACAGTGTTACAAAAATAAAGGTACTTTTCTATGGTAACACAAATACTACAATGTTGTATAGGCAAACCCCCAATTTGAGGTAAGGAAGTAAGCACACTACTATATAGATGATGTTACAAGCCCCGCTTCAACTGATGAAAAGGAAGAAAACAAAGTAGCTAAGAAAACATACACCTGGAAGAAGAAGCAAAATAAGCATTTAAATAGCTTTAAAAAGCAAAGGTATTTTAAATAGTCTAATTATGATGTGACACTAACATTTGCATTCTTTGAGACATCTAGATTATTTAAAAATTGTGGGCTACCTTGAATATTATACATGCATGAATAGTATGAAAACATTTTATTGACTATTAGATCAAAATATTTTTGTGTGTTTTTGTTATGGTCATTAGCAACGACCCGCTTTACAAAATACTGTTTCTCATTGCTCAGCTATCACATCAGTTAAAATGCTAACTATTTCCCTTCTGCCGAGTATTGTTTGGAGTGGACAAGTATCCATCGCAAAGGATAAGGCCACCATCTGCTGGTTGTCACACAGATTTAATAAAATAAACCTGTGCTCAATTCCAGGTAATGTGACCTAAAGCAGTCAAGCCTAAATCAAAGGCAATGTGTAAAGTTTTTAAGCAGTGCATACACAGTAAGTCACACAAAACAGAGATTTCAGAACCAATTTTAAAATTAAGAGCATTTATGGATAAAATAAGGCCAAAACGACAAATCCAATAAGGTATATTGGAGACAAGTGGATTGGTTCTGGTGCTGATTTGAAAGTCAGGAAAGTTGAAAGTTTCATAGTCACAATCCAAAACATTTTTTTTTTTAAAGAAAAAGGTAACTCTCTGCAGGACAGATCTGAAAATGTAGCTGCCGCTGTGGAACTGCTGGTCAGACATCTGCCACAGTTAGCTCCCGCTAGGGCGCTGGAGCTTTTGAGGTTTTTGCTTGAAAATTGACTAAGTCCTAAAATGGAGATGCTGTCGCCTTCCAGGAGGGAGAATCTGAAATGAAGTCTGACACCATGGGTGGACTTGCCGGTCCTTTACCTTTTTCAGTAAGTCACATTCCCTTGGCTCTAGTGGAATTTTTTTAAAACGTTTCTTAACTTTTAATTGGTGCCCAAGTAACCACAAGAGTACACTTTTAAGCTTCCTCAGAACCTTGAGGGAGCACCTAGAGACGCTCAAGCTGCCAGTTAGAGGCCATGAATAAAGTCCAGTCCAAGTTCCAGTTGTCACTGGTCAGCTGGGAAACTAGCAAAAAAGCCTCTTGTAGCTTTTTATGTTACTGTAGCTCCATAGGTCAGCCAGCTGAACCTTGTTAGTACTGAGTAGAAGGGGGAACAGGTACAGTTCCTCAGAGCTCATCGCAGGTCACTGACAGCAGGTCCAGCCCTCATCTGTTCTTCTGCAGGTCCAGAATGTGCTCTAAAGTGGATGCCAGAAGGTGCCACATTTATGCTTGGCACCAGATAGTGGATGGGGGGATGACTCCTGACTTGCCCTAACCAATGGGGTAAATGTTCCATTGGCCAACTTGGATGGGATAAGTCTCTGTACACACTAAATCTGGGCTCCAAGGGCTGAGGTATTTTCCATTGGGAGTGTATTATTTTATTCCTAGTGCCACCCACATTTAAAACTAAAATCCACTTTGAGGCAGTCACTGGAACCAAAATAAAAGCAGAGGCAGAAGTCCAGTAGGACACATGTAGCCCTTCAGCAACCAGCAACACAAGAGGGTTATGGACGGAGTGCTGAACAATGCAAACACTCACCCCCAGTTACAGATCTGGGTTTAATCCATCGTTCTTTTGCTCACCATGCCACCCCAGTTTGGACCCAGCCATAAGCAAATCAGTCTAGACCCTGTTCCCACATGGGAACAGTCCAGCCCGAACTGCCAAGCCAGGTCCTCCCTGGACCGGAAACAAGCATCCTGGGACCGGTTTCGGGGTTTCACCCTTCATCAGCCAGGCTAGCTTGAATCCAGTGGCACAGTGAGTAAGAGACCCACATCTGGGCATACCCTTCCCACTTAGGGCAACTTTAGCAACACAAAAGGATGATGGATAGAGTGCTGAACAATGCAAACACTCACCCCCAGTCACCGATCTGGGTTTAATCCATTGTTCTTTTGCTCACCGTGCCACCCCAGTTTGGACCCTCCCATAAGCAAATCAGTCTTGGCCTTTCAGCAACCAGACAGTGACTCCACAAATGTTGTCTTGACACACTCTGATCTTCTCTTTGAAGTGTGCTGTAAGAGTTATAAGTGGATACAGCAGTCCTGTTGAACATAATCTGACACTATATTGCCATAAATGAGGCCCACACCTGCACCCTGCATATTCTGTGGATTTCAGAGAAGTCATCTTGGCCATTTTGGATCAGCCTATTGCTTGCTTATGGGAAGCATTTCACACCTACTGACATCTATTTAAGGCAAAATGCTGGCGGGGAGAAGCTGGAGAGCCAATGCAAATATGACTCCAGGAACTTCAGGCAGGGCAAAGGCAGCTTCATAAAAATAATTCCGTAATGTTTTTTAAAATCCAACTTCACTACTGAATTGATTTTTTTAATAACTCTTTCAAATAGTTGTTTAATTATTTGTCTAGCTGGACCCATTCCTGAGATACAGTATTAGTATTTTCAGCTGGTTTCTACATATGACATCTAGGCCTGCCACAGTAGGTTGTTATACTAGATATCTATGAATTCCTGCTCTCATCTTATCACACTTCTCTACCCATCATCATATGTCATGTCTCTATCAAACTATCCTCCATTCTCACTCTGACTCATCCCAAATCCTTTCTACTACTTTCATCTCCTAAATAACTCTGGGTAAGCACTTCCCTGCGCTTCCACATCTAACTCACCAAACCTCACTCTACTACTGTGACCTCCCACACAACCCTACTAAATTCTCTCGCATTTATCTCACCCTGTTACTGTGCTCTCCCTAACCCTTCCACATACTCTTCCCTCCTCCATCCCCCTTTACTCATCCAAAGCCTTTGGGTTGAGTAAATTAAGGATATACTCCCAATTAACACTTCTGGATTTCTTTCCTCCTCCACCCCTCCATTACTCCAGTCAATCTAACTAACAAACTCCCATATCCGCTGCTCAAATTAACTCATAATAATACAAAAACTGTACTCATTATTTCCCTATACTAATCCATCACTAATTCTTGCTGGGTTCCAGAGTAGCGTGCTACTCAACGAAAATCGCTTTGACGCCTCATCAGGGGTAGTAAGCGCTATATAAATACGATTACAATACAATATAATATAATACAATACAATACACACATTAGCAATCGGTACAGGGAACGCATAACGCAATATGTATTGGTAAAAAAAATATCAAATAGTGAGGGCCCTACCATATACTAAGAAAGTGGAATGTGAAAGGCAGTCCCCCACCCAAGGAAGTGGAATCAGTAGAAGGAGCTGGAGGAAATAGGAACCCTAAGAGGTGAGTACCAGAGTGACTCCCAGCGACCAGGAGAGCAGAGGTAAGTACCTGGTTTTCCCCAAAACCAACTGGAGGACTTTGGAAGAGTATTGTGCAAGACCCACCCAAGACTGGAAGAACCCAAAAGTGGATCTTGACAGAAGAGGACCGGCAACCTAAGGGGACCAAGTCCAGTTCGCGATGAAGTGTCCCGCTGTGGCAGGAGCCTCTAACCACCCTTCTGTGGATGCGGCACAAGGTCGACGGAGGACTAAGAAAGTCAGCAGTGCAGCACCAGAGATGAAGAGGAGTCCCAGGAGTGATGCAAGTGATGTCGCATGTCGGCAGTCGTGATGCAGTCGGTTAGTGTGCTGGAAAACCACCAACAAGCCTTGGCAAATGCAAGAGACAGAGAAGGTGGTTTGCAAGGCTAAAGAGGACCAGCAAGGTCCAGGGGACTTGGCCCAAGGAGGGGAGTCCGAGGTGACCCTCAGCAGCTGGGAGAGTCACTAGAATAGGAGTCACCCCCCCACAGGAAACCCACTGGCAGCAGGCACAGGAGTCGCAGTGAGGCCCACTCAGCCTACCTGAAGAGGAGCCCCACGTCACTGGAGCAGCAGGCAGGAGACTGTGCTTTGCAGGAAGGAGAGCTGGAAGCCGAGGCTACACGGAGCCTGAAGATCCCTTGGAGGAGGAGCAAACAAGCATTGGTAGCTGCAAAAGTTGCGGTGCACAGGGGTACTGTCATGCAAGAGGCAAGGGCTTACCGTCTCCCAAGTTAGACAGCTGGTAGAAAGGACCAAGGGGACCACTCCAGACCACCACCTGTGATGCAGGATCCTAGCAGTTCCGGAGGAGAACAGATCCACCAGCTGGTCGTCGTTGCAAATTGTGACTCCTTCACTCCAAGGGAGATTCCTTCGTGCTTCTTGGACAGGCTGAAGCCTAGCTGCCCTCAGAGGATGCACAGCTGGGGAAATGTTGCAGTTGCTGGAAGGAGCAGGAGAAACAATGTTGCAGAGCGCAGTCCTCACTGAAGTTGCAGATTGTCAGCTCCTGGAGAGTCCATTTGCAGTCCCGGTGGCCAGAAGATGAAGTAAATGATGCAGCGGAGTCCTGCAGGAATGGTAAACATGGAATCCGAAGGCCCACCCAAGAGGGAGACCCTAAATAGTCCTAAAAGGGGGTTTGGTCAACTGCAAGGGGACCACCTATCAGGAGGGGCTGTGACCTGCCTGACCTGGCCACTCAGATGCTTGCAAGGGCCTCTGCACATCCTGGAATCAAGATGGCAGAACGAAGTGACCACCTGGAGGAGCTCACGGCGCCACCCCTGGGGTGGTGATGGACAGGGGAGTGGTCACTCCCCTTTCCTTTGTCCGGGATTCGTGCCCCAGCAGGGACTGAGGGCCCCTGAACTAGTGCAAACCAGTTTATTCAAGGAGCGCACCAAATGTGCCCTTCAAAGCATACCAGTGGCTTGGGGAGGTTACCCCTCCCAAGCCATGTCACACCTATTTCCACGTGGACAGGGTGTTGCCTCCCTCTCCCACAGGAAATCCTTTGTTCTGCCTTCCCCTTGCTTGAGCTGATCATCTGGAGGGTGGCAACAGGGCGGCCTGCTTGCAAAACCCTGAAAGACTAGGAGGGACAATACTGGAGGGGGGGGGGTCCTCTAAGGAGCCCTCAGAGATCATGGAATCGTGCAACCAATAATGGCAACAGTATTGGGGTATGATTCTGACATGTTTGTTACCAAACATACCCACGTTCGGAGTTACCATTATGTAGCTGGACACAGGTTATGTGTCCAGTACACAGGTATAATGGCTTCCCCGCACTTACGAAGTCCAGTGCAATGGAGTTGGATCTCGGAAGGGGCATCTCTGCTCATGCAGGAGTGCCCTCACACATAGGTGCCTGCACCCTGCACTCTAGGCTAGGAGGGCCTACCATAGGGGTGACTTACAGTGACCTGGTGTAGTGACCTGTAGTGAAAGGGCGCATGCATCTTTTCACCGTGCTGCAATGGCAGGCCTGCAGAAACATTTTGCATTGGGTCCCATGGGTGGCACAATACATGCTTCAACCCATGGGGAACCCCTGGTGCCCCAGTGCCCTGGGTACCTAAGTACTATATACTAGGGACTTATATGTGGGCACCAGTATGCCAATTGTGAGGTGCGCAAAGTCCTAGTTAGCAGGATCCCAGTGAAAACAGTCAAAGCACACTGACAGCAGGCAAAAAGTGGGGGTAACCATGCCAAAATGAGGGTACTTTTCTACACTACACACAGGGGTTGGCTTCACAGACCAGCACATAATGAGAATGGAAAACCTATCTCTGGCCCTGTTATTTCAGGATGACTTCTATAGGTACCTATGAACATCGCTTTAAAATTAATCCTCTGTTCTATGGGGAGCCAGCGTAGATCTTAAGAGCACTAGACACAGAGGATCTGCGGGGTCTAATCAAAGCCAGTTTTTCAGCAGCCCACTGGACTCTTTTGAGTCTCTTGATCAGGAAGACTGTAGGTAGAGGCCAAACATTCAGGGGTAGTGGAACTGGGACCTTGTTTGGGGCACAACAAAGAAGATCCATTTTATCCCTGTTTAATTTCAGAGAGTTTGCATCCATCCATTTCACAATATTGATTATGCAGGATTGAAAAGAAAATATCTCACCCTGTTGATTAAGTGACAAGATCAGTTGTCTCTCACCTGCATAATTTACAACCAGGATATTATTATTAGTGGCTTAATATATACATTGAATAGGATCAGACTAAGTGCAGACCCTTGCGGTACCCAGTGTTGGAGCCTTCTGAATACTGAGCAGTATGGGGGCAAAGTCACTGCCTGACTCCGGTCCTGTAAATCGGATTGCATCCACTTTAATACAATACCACCCAAGCCACAAGATTCTAACATAGTTAGGAGAGTTTAGTGATTAACCGTATCAAATGCCGCAGACAGGTCAAGCAGCATCAGTATAACCGCCTGACCATTGTCTGCTCTCCTACATAGCTTGTCCTTTGCACTCACTAGGGCTATGACTTGGCCTAAAGCCAAATTGTTCTGCCTCTAGTATAGAATGGTCTTCCAGATAACGTGAAAGGACTTTGCTAACGTATAGTTCCAAGATCTTTCCTGGATAAGGGAGGAGAGAGATAGTCCTATAATTACTCAAAATGGCCGGGTCTGCTGATGGTTTTTTCAGTAGGGTGGAGACCATGGCCTTTTTCCATATTATGGGAACTTCTCCTGTACTCAGTGTGATAATCTACAAAGTGCCCCCAGGGGTGGAAAAAACTCTCCTGCCCATTTCTTCCACTGTATAGCTGCAATGGGTCTAACAGGGCCACAGCAATATAGCAGTTACCTCCGAGATTGGTTCAAAACTGTCTAGTTGAAACCAGATTCTTACTACCATAACCTTTGACTATCGTAACTCTGTTTTCAGTACAAATGACATTGCCAGAAATGGATTCCCCAATTAATGGTGGTTTTTCCTCGCTAGACATTTAGAGTCAATATCCGCTATAATTTTTGAGATCTTGTTCTCAAAAGATTGCTAGATCATCACAGAATTTCTCCAAGAGGACAATAGTTTTCGGACAATGGATATTAGATAATTTATGGAGCATTTCAAGCACCTTTTTTAGCATTATTGGAGGCTTCTAAAATGGAATTAGTGTAATACTCTGCGTTCACCTCCCTAATCTCCTCTTTATATTTACTCAAAACTGTCTTCAGCTCCTGCTTATCCATATCTGTGTCACATCTCCGCCATTTTCTTTCCAATTGTCCACAGACCAGCTTAGCTTGCTTCCTGTGGACCCGCCTTACGTCCAGAACTGATTCTACTCCCATCCTGGAGGGTATGCTTTAAAGCTCTAGAAGACACAGTAAGCTCACAATGCACCTTGGCTGGCATGAACAATTTTCCAAACATTACACAGACCACTAATCATGCTGCCACAAGACCTGACATTGCTAGCGAAAAGAAATATTGTGTAGCATCTGTGGAACGTGAAAAAGCCTAGAATCTATGCGTTCAAGGTTGCCTCTGGAGTGCTAGATCCATGACAAACTCTTAGGTTAAACACAGGTGATATATCTATGTAATAAGTTCCATTTTGATTAACTTGATGCACATTTATATTACAGGTATAGTTTGTAAATGTGACACAGATTCGGTCTTCATGGACCTATGCTGGTCACCCCCTACCGCTGGCATTCAGTGCCATGAAAAACAATTCAGATTCAATGAATTACAATTAAAAAAAATTGATTTTTTGGTGAAGGTGTAAAACTGTACAAAGGGTGGTAACACTTTAAATATGTGGTATTACCTTTACTCTCTTCTTCTGGAAAGGCGTTGCACTAAAAACATCATCATGGTTATCCTTTGGTATCTGTTCCAGGAATTCCCTCATTTGTTGCTTTCGCTTAAGAGTTCCCACTTTAGCGGTTATCTTTACTGGTAATCCATGTTTATCATCGCCTGTCACAGATTAATTGTTAGTTTTTTTAAAAACCACATTTATTGGTATTTTAGAATACAGTATAAGCTCATAAGAGTTACAGCATAAAGGAGAAGCACTAATAGACATATGACACTGAGTTAACAGTTTTGAAGGGCTATGCAGAAGAGTGTCACGACATGCTATTACGAAAGGGACTTCTTCTCCTTACTAAAGTAAATCATTAAGCTATCACGAGGTCACACAGTAAACAGTTAACAGGAGAATTAATCAGGCAATGGCAAAACCAACAGGTCTTGCCTACACAAGAGCTATTGGCTTTTTCAATGTTTTGTTTAGCCACATTCTCTTTTTTTGTTTAACAGCAAAGCAGCAGTGTAGTATGGCTGAAAGTAAAGTAGAACAAAATCGTATGATGTAGCCAGAGCTGGCCGCATCATGTTGCTTTTTTTTAATTCACTATCAGCAAAGCATCCACGCACACATACAACATGGCTAAAACATATTCACAAAGCCAATAGCAGGGGCGCAGATCATGCCTTTGGACCCTCTATAGGCCTTGTCAGTTGCCTTTAGTCACTCTACACAGCATATGCGATCTGAGGTATCGATCAGAGTTAGAACAGTAACTAAAATGGAAATAAATGGTTAAAAACATTTATTTTTAAAGTGTGTGTGTGGGACACAACATTGGGTTGGGAGATATCAACACGGAGGTTGTGGGTGGTGGGAAGAAACAAGTAAAGAGTGGGGAGGCAATTTGTAGCACCAGAAGGGGCAAGTCAACATGAAGGGAGGCAGGGAGAAGCACTCCGGCAACAGGGAGTAAACCTGAGTACAGAAGCAGAGAAGTATATGTGAGAGTCAGCTCAAAAACACATGCACTCAAATGGAGTGCTTAATACAAAAGAATAAAGTAGTTCTTGAAAAGTAAGCAACGGAAGCAGAGATTCCAGCCAATCAAAGAGATTGTAAAGCAGCAATCCTCCACGGGAAGAACACACACAAAATTGACAAGCTGGGACACCACTAAGAAGCAGAGAAATGAGAAGGCAGCCAATTGGCAGGCTACAAACCGTAGACAGACAGTGCATATGCTGTATCTTAGTTGGTAAGTTTTCCAGGTCCATGTGTGATGTGGTTATCGAGTCCAGGCTTTTAATTTGAATTCTGGGACTTCTACTTCTGTTTTAAAATGGTTTAAACATGACTACAAATCCCACAATTCAAAGAAAAAACCTGGACTGGAGCAACTTAACATGCATGGACCTAGGAAACTTGGCAGACATGATCTCTAGTGTATGCTCAACCTAAAAAGACAACTCACAGTGCAGCACAAACAAGGAGAGAAAGATACATGTGTGAATGGATGTCTGAAAGGAAAAACATATGTTACTGTTACACAGAGGGGTCAGATAACCTCATACTGTGACTTGCAGAGGTAAATTAATTCTGTATTGTTAAACAAAGGGATGAGCTCAACTTGCTGTGCTGTCACACTAGTGAGAGTTAAGTATGATTGTCACACAAAGCTGCAAGATAAACCTGGTACTGTCATATGCAGCAGTGAGATAAACCTATAGTTTTCACCCACAGATGTAATAAGTTATTATGAAACAGGAGTGCCACTGCCCTTGTAATGTTACAAAGAAGGTGGGATGGGGAATAAATGTTGTGTAGTCACAAGCTGAGTGAGGCGAACTTCCTGCAGGTTTATGTCACCAACTGATGAACATAATCCTGATGTGGCCACACAGTGAGGTCAACCTTTATTACAAGCTTTAGCCCAAGATTAACCTCACAGTTTGTCACTCAGTCAGGCTAATACATCTTGTGCAGTTAAATGTTGGCTGAGATTCTCGCCAACAGTGTGGAATAAAACCCTTATTGGGAAACACAGGATTAGAGAATCAACTTATTGCCGGGTTGAGCATGAGATAAACCACATTTGCATCACACAAAGTAACATAAAACAGTAATTACAACACCAGTGTGAGATAAACCCCAATTTATTTCTGAGGTTAAGATAAACCTCATGTTATCACACACTGGATTACCGAAGATATTAACAGACACTCAGAATAATGTCAGTTCAGTTTTTAGAGGAAGGAAGATAAAATGCTGTCATACTTTGTACTTGAAGAGTAGGCAGCCCAATGAAACCCTTCTATAAAACAAATGTTGTTCTTGAGTGTCTAATGTAAGAAAAAGTAGAAGAAATGAATGTTAGGAAAAATGAGGAAATTAAAGTAATATAACAATGCTGAAGAAGCCAAATTCTGTAGCAATACTGAAGAAGCAAACAATGCTCACTAAGGTAACTTAGAAAGACACACACACCACATTCTCGTTATACTCTGTACACAGATCAGACTTTTGTGCAGCATCCATGGATTTGGAGTTCTGGTCTGTTTGCTTACCTCAGAGTGCCTCTTGGAGTACATGTCTTTCAGAGTGGAAATCGAAATGAGACTATGTTACTGCTCTTTGCACGGCCCTAGATATACTCCGTATAGTGCATGGATTATGTACCTGTCAATGGCTATAATGCAATAAACAATCTTTTCTTGTGCTATAAGAATGGTGAAGAAAACACAATAGCAAAACAAGACCTGGAGGGGACCCAACGACTGGGAAAGCAACAATAAAAAGATAGGAAGTGGGTGGCATAGTGTCTTGCATATTTTAGGACAGAACCTTTTTAGTTCCCAACAGAATAAGTGTGAGGTGAGCGCTAGAATAGAATGTGATGAAAGCTTGTTTTAGAATGTTGGAGTTCACAGGTAAACACAGAGGAATAAAGAGGTGGGATTTACAGCTCCATGTGTGGCGTAGTCATTGGCGGATACCCAGGCTGGGGAACATACTGCGACTGGTGATGACATAGGGGATAAGTAACCTGAAGGACAGTGCTCTTCTAGAGAGTTTGTCATAGTCCAAACAAACAGCTTGTGTGTGTCACTTGTGCCTTCATCAAAGTGCAGAGTTACGGTTGGCATATGTGGAGTCAAAGCTCAACTCTAGCTGGTGTGAAGCGTTTGAATGTAAAGAAAGCTGCTACCATCAAAACCATACTAAATGGTAAAGCGCTGCCACACAAAATAAATGTATTCATTGTACGAAGTGTTAATGAAGGTGGGTACAACCAGGTGTACAGAGCTCAGTCAAAGACAATGATAATTTACCACATAAGATTGTGAATAATAGCACTGGCTGACAGAAAAAAAGTAAAAAGAAAGCACACTGTTATTACACTTACCAGAGTCTTGATAAATGGAGTGTTACAATCTCAGCATCGGGCGGGGAAACCCAAAAACTCCAGAGATCTCCATGAGTGACAAGGTTCCAATAGACACCAAGAAGACGGCCAAAACACCAAACACTGTCCTGAATGACCTGGAGGATGATCCAGTGTCGGGCCCCAGTGATAATGCAAATTTTCAGGGACAGCTGACAGCATCTTAAAGAGCTCCACCCTGAATGTCAGCCACTCCAATGAACAGTTACAATGCTGCTGCTTTCCTGAAACCACCCTCACCCCTCAATACTGCCATAAAGCAAAATATTGGCAATAGGATTGAGACATTTAAGGATTTTATTGACGCACTTGGAGAGACTGATAACAGAAAGATTATCAAGAATCTCAAAAATCTTGAATCGTGAAAGAAGTTATAAAGAAAGTGACAAAGTCACATACAGTCAGATAAAAAATGTTTTGAACCTCAAGTTCAATTCAGTACCAAACGTTGATTAGGAACTATAGGTTTTCAATTAAGAACGTCAAAGAGTTGGTGAAACTATCAATGAATTTGTAGGCCGACTTGACACTCAAACACTGTAAGTTCAACGAATTTAATGATGAAGAAGCTATGCGCCTCAGAATTATTGATGGATTATCTGATGATTGTCAGATTGGTGCTGAGAGAAGCTCTTAGTCTAGAGCGAGTGATGATGGCTGCCAGAGCTGAGGAATGTGCTAAGAGACAAGCTGCTGACATGTAGGCCGGAGGTGCCCTAAGCGAGTCAGTCAAGAGTGTCAAAAGTAATCCGAAGCAAAAAACTGAAGGACACAAAGTGATGTCTACGCTTAAAAAGAAGTTGTGTTTGAGATGTGAATTTTCGTTTCCACATGAAGGAACTTCTACCGCCACTTGACAGATATGTAAAGGCTGCTGGGAAAGAAAACCATTTTGTGACGATGTGCAGAGCGAAAGAAAAAAGTAAGTGCGTCATGGCACAAAGAAAAAAAGGCCGCCAGAATGATACAGAAGCAGTTTTCGATGTGCGCCAAAACAAAGTGGCAACACCAGCTGAGGCAAATTGAAACTCAACAAAGTTGATCAAGTGAAAATGAAGAAAGTGACTGTGCCATGTCGATGTTTTACCTCAGAGAAATCGGAGCATGTTGGATTGGATGCATATGAAGAAAAATGTCAGTCCAAGAAAAGTCGACATACCAAAGCTGCTAAATCCTACAAACACTGTCCAAAGATTACACAAAAATAAATGATTGTTTGATACCTTTCATTATTGACAGTGGGGCATCGATAGACATAATGCCTGAAGAAAAAAAACAATGAACTGTCTCAGTTACCGCAGTTCACGCCATTGAAAACCGAAGTGTATATATGGCTGCATCGACGCGCATACAAAGTCATGTTTCATTTGTAGCGACAGTGAAACACAAAAAAACAAAGGTACAAGCAACAATCCATGTGCTACAGGGTGCAGCATCAAGTGCCTGTTTACTCAGTTTCAGTACGGCTGCTGATATGGGACTGATTTCTGTGAATTACAACTTGAATGCTCACCATGAAATAGTAAGTACATTTCCTTTGTTGTTTCATGATTTGGGAAAGATTAAGACTATGAACGTAAACCTGCATATTATTGAAGATGTCCGCCCGGTTGGTCAGAGAAATGGACAAATTGCTCTTCATTTACAGGAAGCTGTTGAAAAAGAATTTGAATTGTTACTGAAACATAACATTATTGAGCGTTTCACTGGTCCAACATCATGGGTTTCTCTTACAGTGATAATGCCTAAAAAGGACAGTGAAGGCGCTGTACATATCTGCGTTGACATGAGTCCGGCAAACAAGGTAACTGAGTGAGAACGGCATCCAGGTCCACGCACTTCTGACATGATAATGCAATTGGTGCAAAGTTCTTGTCCAGTCTTAATTTGAATAAAGGTTATCATCGGTTGGAATTTTAAGAACATACAGGTATATTATAGCATTTTCTACACTCATGGGTTTGTTTTGATATAAGAGACTTAGTTTTGGTGTGTGATCAGCTGCAGAATTTTTCAAGACGTCATTAGACGTATCATACAGCCTGTTGTAAATACTTTCAATCACTGCGATTATATTTTATTTTTTGCAGCTATGCAGAGGGAGCATGCTAGAGCTCTCACACAAGTATGTTGTTTACTCAGTGATGGAGGTTTGACTTTGTCAACGACAAGTGTGAGTTCAACAAGATAAAATAAAAGTTCTTTGGCCATATCATTTCTGATGGGAGTATGACACATGATCCTGCAAGGGTACAAGCTCTGTCAAATGCTGATCCCCGCAAGACGTCTCAATTATATGTTCTTTTCTAGGTATGGCCAGCTACTGTTTAAGGTACATAGAAGACTTTGCACTGTTAGTGCTCCATTACGAGAGTTGACAAAGAAAAATGTTTCCTTTCAATGGTCACAAGAATGTGAGAATATTCAGGAGAAGTAAACATGCCATTGAAAATACTTCTGAAATGGCATACTTCAATTCAAAGCTTCATACAGAGATTGTAGTTGACCTTAGCCTGGTCGGGTTAGGCACTACCCTTGCACGACATTGTGGACGCTCAAATGCTCGACCGCATATTGTGGCCTATGCTATTTGAAGTTTGTCCCTAACAGCACATGCTTATTGACAAACTGAGAAAGAAAGTTTGGCTGTGGTATGGGCCTGTGAAAATGTCCATGTTTTCCTGTACAGAAAGTCTTTTATGCTGGTAAGTCATCATCAAGTTCTACGGACTATCTTTGGCAATCCAAAAGCCAAGATGCCTTCTCGCATTGAACGCTCTGGACTAAGATTGCTGGAGTATGATTTTACAATTGTGCCTCGTCCAGGAAAGGATCAGAATCCTGCCGACTACATTTCAAGAGTACCTATGGAAGGTCGCGGAACTCCATCCAAGACGGCTGAAGCCTACATTAATTTAATCGTCGATTCAAATACACCAGCTGCTACCTCATTAGCCCAGATTATCACTTCAAGGAGCCATGACAGTGACATGCCATAGTTAGAAGACATACTTACGCATCAGTGGTGGAACAAACACAATTGACCTCTCACAAATGATAGTGAATATCAAAAAATACAAAAATGTCATAGATGAATTATCCATAACTGCAAGGGTTGAGAATACTGATCCCGGACAGTCTGCGACAGAAAGTAACTGAAGTGGCTCACATAGGACATTGTGGTATTGTTGCCACAAAAGGAGCTCGCCAAGACAGAGTTTGAATCCATACTTAGATGGAAGACTTGGGAAGAAACTCAAGGTATGTCATATATGCAACTGCCTTTCTACCAATGTTACTCAACATACTCTGAATATGTCAGAACTCACTAAACAAGCATGGGAGAGAAGAACCATCAACTTCTTTGGCCCACTTGATAATGGACATCACCTAATGATGACTGTAGATAAATACGCATGTTTCCCTTTGGTTGAAGATCTCTTATCTATGTCTCACAAACGAGTCATTAAAAAGCTTGATGACATCTTTGCAACATGGGGCATTCCAGCCATTGTGATGTCTGATAATGGCCCATCCTTCAACAGTAGAGAATTCAAAAAGTTCCTAGATCATCTGAACATAAAGCATCAAAGGACTACACCTTTATGGTTGCAGGTCAATGGACTTATTGAACATCTTATGAGTACACTAAAGAAAGCAGTACAGTGTGCAACTCTTTGAACAGCTCAGTTTGAAACCAGTACTAACTTCTACTCTAAGAGCTTATCATTCAACAACCCACTCAACCACAGGTCGAAGTCCTGCTACTTTGATGTTCGTGAGAGCAATGACAACCAAGTTACCTCAATGGACCATCAAAAGAGACCAAAGTGAGAACATAACTCCTACCTTGGACGAGGATAACAAGCAGAAAATTTAAGCTTACGCTGACAAGAGGCAACATGCAAAAGAAATCACATTTAAAAAAGGTTACTGGGTGACTGCCCGACAGATGCACAAAAGGAAATCTCATGCTCCATCTGATGCTGAACCTTTCCGATTGGTATCTACTAAGGGACACATAGCGACTACCCAGGGCAATGGGACATCTGTTACCAAAGACTCTTTTTACTTCAGGCCTGTGATTCTTCAGCCTTCAACTTGAAATGGTGAAATAAAGACTGACCCTGAAACCTCAGTGACTGCGGTTATTTCTTCACTATCCTTGGCAATCTCGGACACTGAAGTTGACAGCTTCCAGTAATCAGATTGGGTCTTATAATTGAAGTGCCAAGAAAACAGATTTAAGAGATATAGTTGTTCCAGTTTCTATATGTGTGTGTATGTCTAGTAATTATTCCTTTAACAGAGGGGGAGATGTTAGTGTAGTGTAATCATTTTTGCTCCCAATGGACTCCATATCAGTGTGACTAAAGAGCTAGAATAGAATGTAAGGAAATCTTGGTTTAGAATGCTGGAGTTCACAGGTACATGTAAAGGAATAAGGACATGTGATTTACAGCTTTGTGTGTGACGTAGTCCTTGGCAGGTACCCAATCTGAGGAAGACACTATAGGTGGGTGTAGATGCAAGTAAGAAAATAAAAAAGGTCCAAGGGAGCTCCAGTCATAGTGACACAACATGTACACCTGGCGACACGTTGGAATGGTCGTCAGATTTTTGTTTTGTTTTTTTAAACGAATTTGTGCATGCAGGAGTACAGATATAATAACAGAGTAGCATGAGAGCACTGAGCAACTGCTGGGACAGTCAAGAGAAAGAAAATATGTTTTGGCAGTGGCAAGAGAAGGGGAGCCAGCAGGGGCTTTATGTGGGCTCTTGTAGACATAAGAGTTCCTGACTGCGAACATAAAAGCTGCAAAATTGAAAAATGAAATAAGATAACAAAAGCAAACAAGAATAAAAAATAAAAAAAAGGTTATGGAGAGAGTAACAGGCAGGGAGAGTAGGAAGGGGCTGAAATAGTACCTGAATTATGTAGGGAGCAGTGGAAAGGTACTGATTAAGTTAAATCAATCTTTGCCTGGTCCCTACCCCACAGCACATACCAGAAGTGGTGGTTTGGCTGCACCAGCCAATTATGATGGTTGCAAGGAACAGTGACGCTGAAGCAGACAAATAGTAAGCAGTGGGCTGGCTACGCAAACGCATCCGCATGCAGGCTCAATCCTAAAAATACTGAATAAAAAATAAACTCCAGAGGCAGGGAGGCGGCAGTGTTGTAAGTGGAGCCAAGCAGGTAAGGGGCTAGAATATTGCCACTGGGTGCAAGCGAGGAGGCATCTAGTAACTTATGGCAGCCGATGGGGTGGGAGACCAAAGAATGTCAGAGGAAAGGAAGAAAGAACTAAAGCTCTGTAAGAGCCACAGCTCAGCAGACAGCAGACTTGGGGCAATCGATCAGCACCTAGTAAGTACCAAGAAGAGCAATGGGCCCTGAACAAGTTCCCTGCAAGGGCCCAATGTCAAGAAAAAACTAGGAAATGTATCTAGAGGCACAGAAAGCAAATTATCATTGTTGGGTGCCTCTGCTAAAGTAATAGTCACCGGCGACTGGGTGCAGCCACTGACTTCCACGCAATGTAGAGCCTTACTCTTGGCCTCAGAGCCCATTTACGGGTGACTCGATGCCATGTGATGAGGGCAGCGTCACAGCCACCCGTTTGCTAGTGATGTCCTGTTTGGCCACGAGTAAGAAAAGGGTAAGGATATGACTAACAACTTTATACTTTTTAGGCAACAGAGAGTCTCAGAGCACAAAACTCACAGCTATTCAGTCTGGGTAACTCTGTCAAAGGGGTCAACCTGTCTATGACCTCTGACCAGTAGGCCGCCAAGGACAAACAATCCCATAACAAGTGGTGGAACTTGGCTAAGGGTTTTATACAGCAAGAATAGGAGGCGATTACGGCAGGGAAGATTTGTAAATTTTATCAGGGGAAAGGTAAAGCCTATGTAAAATACTGAATTGTGGGGGGAGTGGCCAAGATGGCGGCAGTGTAGGAGGTGCTCCTCACTCCTCCACCTCCTACTCCACCTCCACCTCCACCTCCCAGGTCCTCAGTGCTCATACCTAGCGGTGCCCCGGGCCCTCTGATTACGGCATGGCCCCTGTTCCTGGTTTCAGGGAATGTCCTAAAACAGCGAAGAGGCAGGCCCTGTCCTTAGGGACACCTTACTCATACCGCGGAGGCAGGAGCGGCATGCTGCACATTGATTAAAAAGGCGGCCCCCGGAGACATGGTTACGCCGGTCGTGCCACACTGCCCTCTCCTGCTGCGTCCACAGAAGAAGAGCCAGCCGACCCCGGAAGACCATGTGGGGCACATCAATTCCCCACGTCTGGAACACGCAGATCCTGCAGGGTACCCACTGAAAACATACGGTGGCCCGAGCAACGCAGGTTGGAGTTCACTGGAATCAGACCCTGAACCTCAGCAACATTAGCACAGAGATAGGGACCCTGTGTCCCCCCTCCCCCCCACATTACCGGTAGCAGCTACAAGGAGGCAAGCGACCCTTGACAAGGGGGGCGGATAAGGGTGAATGTTACTGGATCCTGACAAGGGCAACAACTGCCTGGTGAGTGACGCAGGCCACTGGGTGCTCCCTTGGGCCCCCAACATTGCATATTGTCTACACCAATATGAAATGGGGGCCAGAGGCCTGCAGGGCGTCAGCCGGTGAGGACTGCTAACTTGACTATCCCAACCAGAGCACAGAGGAGGAGCCCCACCTTTCCCCATGAGTGTGTCCATAACAGTGCAGCGACTGACTCCAGGGTGCTGCTCCCTCACCCGAAGACCAGCTTTGGCTAGCAGCGCCAAGCGCAGTGATAACAGAAAGTCGGGCAGAGAAAACGTCCAGCAGAGAGACCCCACGGGAGCAGATCAGACTGGCCTTGCTGTTCTCCAACTCCTGCATAGGGCAATTGAATGCACCAGCAAACCACCAGGTGAAACCAGACCACTCAGCCCATGACACTCATGTAAACCCTGAAAAACTGTACACGACGGGACACCCTGCTACGAGGCCTGATAGAGGGTGGAACGAACAGGATCCACATGCGCACATCAAACCCTCAAGCCATGGCAGCGGCCAAGAATAAGCCTGACCAACCGGTGCGGGACATGCTCACCCGCTCCACACCCGCCTCCTCCACACTCAGCCACACACTGCACTCCGCAAGTGGATGTGGAGGAGACCCCCCCCCCCCAAACGGAATCCTGGCCTGCCTATTTGACTCACTCAAGACGAACATGAAGGATCTCAAAAGAGAACTCTCTCAAGACATGCAGGAGGTAAGACAGAACCCTCCCTCAGTAGGAGAGCGGCTCTCTGCCTTAGAGGATAACAAATCTACGAGAGGCGAAGAGGTGGAAATGCTGTGACAGGATATCATTCTCCTCAACGAGCAACACAATGACCTTCGGGCCCAGACAGAGGTCCTAGAGAATAGAGCCTGATGCAATAACATCCGCCTAAGAAGAGTCCCCTTAGGGTCCGATATCCAGGGCTACATACAGACGCTGTTCCACTCAATCCTGGGTTGGGCGGATGGCTTTGGACTGCAGATGGACAGAGCGCACTTGGTCAGCTGCCCTGGGAGCTCCAACACCAAAACACCAGACACCTTGGCCTGTGTACATGACTTTCACACCAAAGAGGTCATCCTGAAGACAGCCAGAGCTAAACAACCCGTCCACTTCTGCGGTCATCCAATCGGGCTCTTCAAAGACATCTCCCTCCTCACCCTCTAGCACCGTGGGGAATTTAAACCAGTCACCAAGTACCTGCGCTCCAAAGAGGTATCCTATGGCTGTGGACATCCCTTCAGGCTGGTCTTTCACAGGGAAGGCCAATTCCATCACCTCAAAACGCTTAAGGAGGCCTACCACATTCTTGATCTGTCAGACGAGCGCTGTAATGGTCAAAGTTCGGCAAACGTAAGATGCACTCAAGCCCTGGGCCACAGGAATGCGTTTAGGAAAGCCAGGCAGTTCTGGACAGCCTAGCCTCAGGTACTGACAAGGCCACTACTTGACACTTTTACTACTTGCGTCCAGGCTGCCTACTCCATGCTGGGGTGACACCTGTCCAACCCTGTCCTGTGGCAGCGGAGGACTCGCTGACTAAATACGTTTACTGAGAGATGCAGCCTGCTCGTCTGACCAGACCACGACCAATTGGCATAAGTTCATGACTGATGAACTTTTCACTGTTATTGTTTTGATACCATTGTACTTGGGAAGCTGCTCTTGATTGCTTTTACTGTTTCTAAATTCACGACCTACTGATGCTACCAAGCAGGGTCCTATGACAGACCGCTCATTAACAGACCAGCCCTCTAAATCCCACATCATAGCAGTAACTTGGGATGGCATGCCACAGAGCCTTCTCTCTCTCCCTACCCTCTTGGAGATGAAAGTGACATGCTTCAATAACCCAACCAAGAGGCTGCTGTCCTGTCTCTATAAGAACGCTCAAGCAGTGATACATGCCTCCTTCAAAAGACCCACTTATTGCCCAAAGACATACAAAGGATGAAACATTCTCAAATTCCAAGAAGGAGGGAGTGGCGATCCTTCTCTTTAGAGGTTTCAGGGGAGAGATTTTGACTAAGGTAGCCTAACTTAAGGGCGACTTCTGGCCTAAAAGTTCCAGCTCGGTAACTTCCACGTTACACTTGCTTCCATTTATGCACCCACCAAACAACAGGAATAATTTATCATGGAAGCCCTCACACCTGTGTTGCAACCTCCTAATGCCGCTATACTGGTGAGCAACCGGAATCTAACTATGGATACCAACTGGTCCGACCAATGCTTCGGCCAATCTGGTGACTTTTTGACTTAATGTCTTTGATGTCTCACTGACTGCGGCACAGGAGATGTCTGGTATCTATCCCACTCTAACACACGTGACTACACATACTACTCTGTAGCACACAAAACCTATGCCTGAATTGACCACTACCTAACGAAATCTGCATTGCAGACGCTCGTCCAAGAAGTCTTCATTGCTCCAAACTCCCCATCCGACCATGCTCCCCCTCCTAGTGTTGCTGTTAGAGTCTTATCGGACTCTAGCTTCCCACTGGCAACTCAGAGGTTGCCTCCTCCAGTGCAAGCCTATGGTAGAAATATTGCAAAGTGATTGCCGACTTTTATAATGAAACTGGGGAGACATCTCAGTGGCTGACAATCGCCACCACAAGGAGAAACAACACAATCTGGAGCAGAAAATCTTTAGGCCATACATAAGCGCACCAGGGCCCCAAGGGTGTGGAGGGAACTGGAAAAGGCATGCCTACCCTTTAAACGCTTGGACCTCACCAGGGCAGAATACGCAATGGCACACGTAAAGAACGAGTTACTTACCTTCGGTTACGACTTTTCTGGTGGATACCTCACCTAATGAATACTCCCATTGCGCCAGCATTCAACGGAAATCTTCTTCCTAGCTTCTGTACGTCGACGAGGACGTCACAATTGCCCACGCGACGCCGTCTGATGTCATAAAGGCAATAAGAGGTCCTCGCCGACGTGCCGACGTCAGTACCAACATTTTTTACGTGCCGGAGAATAATAGGCCATTGATAAGAAAGAACAAATTGCAAAATTTAATGATATTCCAAATAAATACATCATTCTAATAATTCAATCCTTCTTCTATTTTTTTTTTTTTTAAACAAATAAACAAGTATATGAACAATATATATCAATATGAATATATATATACAGAATATATACAAGTCCTCAAAACCAAGAGGAGCACACTCAAGAATTACTTGGCTAGACCAGACAGGCAACGGGGAGGCAGGTGGGACCGTGAGGAATCCACAGGTAGCTAATGTATCCACCAGAAAAGTCGTTACCGAAGGTAAGTAACTCGTTCTTCTGATGGATACAACTACCTGTGGATTCCTCACCTAATGAATAGAGTCCCAAAGCAGTACCGCACTCGGTGGAGGGTGCCTGAATGGTCAAACCAAGAAATCCTGCAGCACCGACCGTGCAAAATGGCCATCCCTTCTGACCTCAAAGTCCAAGCAGTAATGCTTCGCAAAAGTATGAAGGGATGACCAAGTTGCGGCCTTGCAGATGTCAACCACAGGAACACCCCTAGCCAAGGCCTAAAAGGCCGACTTAGCTCTGGTGGAATGAGCTCTTATACCATCAGGGGGTTCTTTCTTTGCTAAAGAGTAACACATTTTAATACAAAGAACAACCCACCTGGAGCATGTTCTCTTGTGGACTGCCTTCCTCTCCTCTTTCCCACGTACCCGATGAAGAGCTGATCCTCCAGCCTGAAATCCTTCATTCTGTCTATATAAAAGCTTAGTGCCCTCCTTGGATCTAAGCGGTGAAGTCTCTCTTCTTCCTTTGAAGGATGAGGCGGAGGATAAAACGTGGAAAGAGTAATCGTCTGGGACATATGAAAGGGTGAAACAACCTTCGGAAGGAAAGCAGCCTTGGTCCTCAACACCACCTTATCCCCATAAAAAGATTTATAAGGGGGTTTTACAGACAGAGCTTGCAACTCACTCACTCTCCTTGCAGAAGTAATTGCAACCAGAAAGGACCAATAATCTCATGGGGCAAGAGTGCATAGGCTCAAAGGGGGACCTCATAAGGAAAGTTAGAACCAAGTTCAAATCCCACTGAGGCATAACGAAAGGAGTAGGAGGGAATTTATTCATAAGACCCTTCAAGAACCGAAGTACTGTAGGGGATTTAAACAAGGAAGGCTGGTCTGGAAGACAAATAAAGGCTGAAAGAGCAGACAAGTATCCCTTAACCGTAGCCACTGCACAACCTCTCTGTGCTAGAGACAATGCAAAAGATAAAACATCCGACAAATGAGCACGTAAGGGATCAATCTGCCTCTCTCCACACCAAACCACAAATTTAGACCACCTATTAGCGTAGATAGATTTAGTGGAGTGTCGCCTGGCCACTAAGATAACATCCACTACATCAGGCGGGAGAGAGAAATAACTCAGGTTGCCCCGTTCAATCTCCAGGCATGAAGGTGCAGGCTCTGGAGGTGGGGGTGTAAAACCTGCCCCTGCGACTGCGAGAGGAGGTCTGCCCTGAGAGGGAGACGGAGCGGCGGGCACAGTGAGAGTTGGAGAAGGTCCGTGTACCACACCCTCCTTGGCCAATCCGGAGCTATTAAGATGACTTGGGCCCGGTCTTGGCCTATTTTCCTCAATACTCGAGGAATCAAAGGTATGGGGGGAAACACGTAAAGCAACTGGTCGCACCAGGTCATCTGAAACGCATCCCCCAATGCTCCTTGTAGCGGATACTGGAGGCTGCAGAATAATGGGCAGTGCGAGTTCTCCCAGGTGGCAAACAGATCTATCCGAGGAAACCCCCACATCTTGAAGATTAGACTGACTTGATCTGGATGGAGATGCCACTCGTGATCGGCCGAGAAATGGCGACTGAGACTGTCCGCACATACGTTCAAGACTCCGGCCAGATGATTTGCTACCAAGCAAATCTGATGGTCCTTTGCCCAGGACCATAGCCGAAGAGCTTCTCTGCAGAGAAGGTACAACCCTACCCCTCCCTGTTTGTTTATATACCACATTGCGGTAGTATTGTCCGTCAGGACCTGAACCGACTGACCGCAAAGGGATGGGAGGAAGGCCCTGAGAGCCAGACGTACAGCCCGTAACTCTAACAGATTGATATGAAACATCCGTTCCTCTGGAGACTAAAGCCCTTTGATCTCCAGGTCCCCCAGATGAGCTACCCACCCTAGAGTGGAAGCATCCGTTATGACCGTGGTCACTGGTGGAGGCTGCGTGAACGGCCTTCCCTGGGAAAGATTGTCGTCTGCAATCCACCACTTCAAATCCGTGGCAGCATCTCTGGAGATCTTGAACGAACCTTCAAGATCTCCTTTGTGTTGAGACCACTGCCTTCGGAGGCACCACTGAAGAGCCCTCATGTGCCAGCGAGCATGCGTGACCAACAGTATGCAGGAGGCAAACAGACCGAGCAGACGTAGGACCTTGAGGACTGGAATGACCACTCCACTTTGAAACATTGGAACCAACGCCTGAATGTCTTGAATCCGCTGAGGCGGAGGAAAGGCTCGCTTCAATGTTGTATCCAGTACTGCCCCTATGAACAGGAGGCGCTGAGAGGGCTCTAGGTGAGATTTGGGCACGTTCACCGAAAAGCCCAGGTCGAACAACAACTGGGTTGTCGACTGCAGATGATGCAACACAAGCTCCGGGGACTTGGCTTTGATCAACCAGTCGTCCAGGTAAGGGAATACTGCTATCCCCTTCCTTCTGAGCTCTGCTGCAACCACCGACATCACCTTCTTGAAGACCTGAGGTGCTGAAGTAAGACCAAACGGGAGGACCGCAAACTGATAGTGCTGCGACCCCACCACAAACCGGAGATACTTCCTGTGCGACTTGAGTATCGGAATATGAAAGTAAGCATCCTGCAAGTCGACAGACACCATCCAATCTCCATTGTTCAGCGCCAAAAGCACCTGAGCTAGGGTCAGCATCTTGAACTTTTCCTGTTTGAGGAACCAATTCAAGATCCTTAGGTCCAGGATTGGTCTCAACCGACCATCCTTCTTGGGAATCAGGAAGTACCTCGAGTAACAACCTTGACCCCTTTCCTGCTCTGGGACCAACTCCACCGTGCCCTTTGAAAGGAGGACTTGAACCTCCTGTTCTAACAACAGGAGGTGTTCTTCTGAACAATAAGATGGGCGGGCGGGATGGGGGCAGAAACTCCCGAAAGGGTAGGGTATAGCCTTTTCTCACAATGCTGGTAATCCAGGAGTCGGATGTTATGACCTCCCACTTGTGGAGAAAATTTAGTAACCTCCCCCCTACAGGAGTGGAGTGAGTGGGAATTGGTGGAAGCCTAAGGCTGCTTCCCCTGCTGCACCCCTCCAGACGAACAGGAAGAGGCAGAGTGCTGCTGAGTGGCTCCCCTGGTACGGACCCTACCCCTCCCTCTGAAAGATCTATAGGAGAGAGCAGAGGTGGGTTGCTGGAATTTCCCTCAAAAGGAGGAGGAGGAACCACGACCAAATCCTCGAAACCTCCTAAAAAATCTGGAGGAAGTAGAAGAAGTGGCTTGCAAGCCCAGCGACTTGGCCGTGGCCCTACTCTCTTTGAACCTTTCTAAGGCCGAGTCTGCCTTGGCACCAAACAGCTTGTCACCATCAAAAGGAAGGTCCAATAGGGTCGACTGCACATCCGAGGAAAATCCGGAGTTACGAAGCCAGGCCTGCCTCCTCGTAACTACAGCAGTGCCCATTGCTCTAGCAACCGAGTCCGATGTATCCAACCCAGATTGAATAACCTGGGTTGCAGCTGCCTGAGCGTCAGAGACCAGGCTCAATAATTCCTGAGGAACCTCTGTGTGCGTTGATTTAATCTCGTCCATCAGGGCATAAATGTATCTTCCTAAAATGCATGTAGCGTTGGTGGACTTCAACGCCATGCTACATGACGAGAACACCTTTTTGGATGAGATGTCCATCTTCTTGGAGTCTCTATCCGAGGGTATAGCCGGAAAGGACCCAGGAGCAGATCTTGCTGAGTACGAAGCTTGGACCACCAGGCTTTCAGGTGTTGGATGCCTGGAAAGAAAACCTGGGTCAGCCGGTGAACCCGATACCTCCGAGCCACAGATCTATTGACGGCTGAAAAAGACACTGGTTTCTTCCAGACTTCCATAATGGGGTCCAGCAGCGCTTCATTGAAAGGCAAAAGTGGCTCTGCAGATGTAGAGGCAGGGTGCAACACTTCCGTCAAGATGTTCTGCTTGGCCCCAGTCACTGGCAAAGGGAGGTCCAGAAAGTCAGCTGCCTTTCTGATGACAGAATGAAAAGTGGCCGCCTCCTCCGTGTACTCCCCAGGTGATGACAAGTCCCATTCAAGGGAGGTATCTAGACCACTAGCAGTGTCAAGCCCATGGAGACCCTCACGAGAGTCCTCGATCTCCCCTTCCTCCAAGGCTTGTCTCTGGTATTCCTGCTCTTCAAGGAGGCGGAGAGCGAGGCTCCTCGAGTGCAGCCTCTCCTCTATCCTCGGCGTCGACATGGCGTCAGCGGACATCGAAGAATGACGCCGATCCTCGGATCCGTCAGACGCCGGGTCTACAGGCACCATAGGTCTCTTCGGCGCCGAACGAGGAGCCGGACGGTGTGAAGACTGCCCCGGAGTCGCAGGAGGTCTAGACGGCGTCACTGGCTGAGACATCGAAGGAGCCGAAGCCACGGGAGCCGATACCGGCGCCGAGCACACGTTCCCCAGGGGGAGAAAGGGCATAAAGGGTGCCGGTCGAAGTGGAGCCGGAGCACCCATGTTGAAGGCCAAAGGGCCCGAAGGACCAGCCGGTCCACCACCTGGAGCCATCTGTTGGAAGATGGAAAACATTGCATTCAGGAATGCGGTACTATCAGCTCCAGGGGCCGGGAAAGCCAGGTACTGGGGTGCCTGGTTCGAAGGCGACACCGACGCCGGTCTCGAAGTCTGCAAAGACGGAGAAAACATCTGAGGCTGCGGAACCTCGAACACTGAAGGAGGATGGCCCGATGACATGGGTGAAGTCGGTGAAGCCGGAGATGGCAACGGCGTCGTCGGCTGAGGAGTGACAGTGGGACTGACTTCCCAAGTCTTCCGACGTCGAGTTGATGGAGACCTCGATCGAGACCTCTCCCTACTCGACTGGCGCCGTGATTCTCGACGACGCCGGGAGTCCCAATGACGCAGATGAGACTTCGGAGACGACCATTTTCGGTGACGTCTCTTCTCCTTCTTTTTCGATTTCGCAAGAAAAAGCTTGGACTCGCGCACTTTCAGGGCCTTAGTATTCATATGTTGACAAGAATCGCACTTATCAACATCATGGTTGGAACTAAGACACCACAAGCAGTCAGAATGTGGGTCCGTTACCGACCGGCAGGGCTTGAATCCTGACTTTCTTTGCGACATTGTAATGTCCCAAAGTAAAAATAGCCAAAAACACACTGTAACTGTCGATACAGCAACAGTAGCTCCCTCGAAGATAACCGTTTCGAATGGCACGGAAAAAAGGGAACTGACGTCGGCACGTCGGCGAGGACCTCTTATTGCCTGTATGATGTCAGACGGCATCGCATGGGCAATTGTGACGCCCTCGTCGACGTGCAGAAGCTAGGAAGAAGATTTTCGTCGAATGCTGGCGCAATGGGAGTATTCATTAGGTGAGGAATCCACAGGTAGTTGTATCCATCAGAAACATAAATTTTAACTAGGGAGCAACAGCTGCAACCACACAGTCTCTAGGCCCAAATCCAGAAGAACTGACCGGATGATACTTACCATCTCGGTCTCTGAAGTTTGTGGAGATGCTCAAATTGCAAGGGCGTTCCAAGATTTCTATAGTACACTATACAAAGCACCTGATGGCCCCGACGGTGTTCTTTCTGGTCACATCGAGGCGATCCCAATTACCCAGCCTCGCATCACGACTCAGAGGGTCAAAAGAAACACATTCAGGAGCCGTCTTGGCCACCCCCAACCCACCTAAAACTGATGAAATCCCCCAGGTTTGATGGCTACTCGTCACAGTTCTCTAAAGTTTTTTGCCAAGACCTGGCCCTGTTGCTTAAACCTTTAATTCTTTTCCTGACTCAGGGTCCCTCCCTGATACGATGCTAGCAGCCTCAATCTCTGCAATTCCATAATCCGGCAGGGACCCTGCCTTACGGTCCTACAGGCCTATCTCACTCTTGAACATTGATGGCAAACGTTTTATCAGCATTCTGGCCCACAGCCTCAACCTTCTTATGCTTGGCGTGATTAACCCCAATCAGGCAGGCTTTATACCCAGCCATCAATGTGGACAGAACAACAAACACATTCTTCACCTAATGGACAACATCCACATATCTCAGGAGGCTGTCCTACTCTCAATCGACACCCATAGAGTACACTGGTCCTACCTCTTTACGACCTTGTAACATTTTGACCTCAGAGACAAATTTTGTAGATGGGTCCACAGTGTCCCCCGAGCATCAGTGAGAGTGAGTGACTGTCCCAAACCTTTCCTATCCAGAGGGAGACACGGCAAGGGTGTACCGTCTCCCCCCTCTTATTTGCCTTATACATGGAACCCTTGGCACAAAGAATTAGGGCCAATCCAGCTATCTTGGGGGTACCTTTTGGTGGGGATAAAACCTTATCAGCTTATATGTGGACAACATGATTCTTGCCATCACTGACCGGGTGTCGTCCCTCCCTGCCCCCGTGGCAGAATTTCAAGCCTTTGGGAAAGTGTCCAGGTTTAAGGTTAATACTCAAACATCCCAGATCTTGATAGTCCCATCTCAAGAGGCCCACCTCCGTGAACGGTTTCCTTTTTATTGGGCAGAGGAATCCATATCTTATCTCAACAATGAGCTGGCTTGATTTGTAAATAAGACCGTGACACTTAATTATGCCACCCTCACCTCTCAAGTACTAGCTGGCTGGGCAGAATAGCAACCGTCAAAATGACAATCCACCCCCTCGATTCTCTAAGTTTTTCAAGCCCTACCATTGGTCCCACCGAAACATACACTTGGGTCGATCCAAGTAGATATCAGCAGGTTTATCTGGGATGTGAAGAAACCCCACCTACAAAAACACCTATTCTGTCGCACAACACAAGAAGGTGGACTTGCTGCACCCATGATGACACGTTACTACCAGGCTTCTCAGATGCGCTTCCTAGTGGAGTGGAGTTGACCTCCCTCCGAAAAACACTAGTGCTTTATGGACCGGGCTGTAGTGAGCTCCCACATTTGGAAAGAGCCATGGCTTCCCCCATAGGCATTGACAACGGGGTCTCTATTCCTCCCAGTGACTAGCTCAGCTTTCAAGGTGTGCGACACAGTGGAGTCCAAGGCCCGTCTGACTTCCTTCCCTTCCTCCATGTCGCGAATCCTAGGTAACCTGGATTTTATTCCAGGGATGCAACAGGAGAGGTTCTGATGCTGGCAAGAGGGAGCCGGCAAACGCATAGGCTGCTTGTTTGACCCACAAGGGATAATCCTGTTTGAACAATTAAAAAACAATTATGCTGTAGAAGAGACAGACCACATCCAATTTCTACAGATACAATACTGAGTGCTGCAGACCACTATTAAGCCACACGCAGTGAAAATCTGTCTTCCTTAAGAGGAATGACAAACGTCTCTATTGCAGTGCTTTATGCCTTACTAGGAGGGGGGACTCCACCACCCAGGCCGATGGGACAGAAAAGTTGGGGTGCGGAACAAGGCAGAGCCCTTTCTGTCAAAGATGGGAGGACATTTATTACCAGGCCTGTCACACTGCTCATAACATCGCAAGCGCAGAGACAGCGTGCATAATAGTATCTTACTGGTATCTTATTCCCGCACAGCTCCAGGAATGGAACTCCATAGTGCTAGAGAGAATGTTGGAGGGGATGTGGAGGAGCAGGCACCTCAGTCCACCTACTGTGGCATTGTCCGAAGTTGGTTCGCTACTGGAACCCTATATTAGATGACACAGACAAGGCCTTCAACACCGCGATCCTGAGGTTTCCGGCCTTTACTATCTTGTGGCTTTCCCAACCACCTCACCTACCCCCCACATTCCCTGAAGGGAAGGCAAATGGCAATAGTCCTGGGGGCCATCGACCAACCAACCTTTCCATGTGGAGTTCTGATAGGGTTTCCAAATATACCGTGTGGCGCCATAAACTGTAGCTCATCCTGGGAGTGAAAAAACGTTTGTGTGCTGTTGACCACAAAGCAACTCTTATTCCAAAATGTGGGCACCATTCATTAATATTTTATTCTCTGAGTTCAATATGGGAACTTGCCTGAATTATCTTAAACAACTACACCTGCTCCCAGTGAATGAGATACCGGAAGGCTTGCCACCGACCTAACCATTACAGGCTGTCACACACTTATTCAAGTTAATTGCACACATTACCACACTGTAGTCACAGGTTGTTGCACATACCATTCTTGAAAGAGTTCCGGGGTAGGGGGTTGTTTCAAGGGATTTTCATTGTGTTTGACTTTGAAAATGCCTTAATGACACTGTCGGCCCCAGGATTGTAGGTGTACAGCTGTGTTAAGTCTTCATCATAACTGTTTCTTAATTGACATTGCCGGCCTCTGGGTTGTAGGCGGATAGCGTGAACATGTATGTTCACCTTGGCTATGAATAAACAGAACTGATCCATAAAATGCTGAATTGTATGTACTTAAACTTGGCATTACATAAGATGCTATACAGGTAAGTGAGGACTCTCTCTCACTCCTTGTCATGAAGCACCCTACTTTGCTCAGCCTCCCACACATTGAAACGATTGTAGTATGTGTGACTGAAAGGCCCTGTATGACCAGCTGATCCACCGCCTTTTGCATCCTATTATGAAAAAGTCTGAATTAGAGCATGTGTCTGATTCTCTGTTCACAATACACCGTTCATTTGGAAGGGTCTTAACTAAAAGTTGATATGTCAAACAAGGGAGTGAATCAAAGAACTGATGACACCAAGCAAGTGAAACAAGTGAGCCCAAACCTCCCTAGAAGAGCTTCCTTGTGTCTTCCATTTTGTAATTGATCCCTTCCTCCATTCACCCTTCCATCCACCAACTGCTGTCCAATATTTCACCTTTAGAAACTATTATCACTCATTCATCCATAACTCAATCTTTCAATATTCCATTCATCCATTGGCCATTCCATCCATCCATCCATCCGTTCACACACCCATTACCTATACATGCATCTACATAGCTGCCCATGCACTCATCACTTGACTTATCTTTCCTTCAATAAAGCCTTTCATCTATCAATTGATACTTTTGTCAACCCAACCTTCCATCCTTTCAGATTTTCATTAATTCTGCCATCCTTTCACATCCATCCATCTTCTCAGATTACCAATTACCATCCATGATTTCATACTCATCTATCCATCCTCTCTGCCACTTATCCATTCTTTCATCCATCCTTTCAACTGCCCATTCATCCACCCTTAACCCAGCCACCTTTTCACCATTCATTCACCCATTCATGCATCTTTCTTTCCCTTTTCTATTAATTCATTCTTCTTTCTTCCTTTTATCGTTTATTATGAGTTTTATTTGCCAAGCTGCAGATAAAAGAGGACAATAAAAAAAAATCCACGCACACAGCACCAACTAAAACAAAGGATTAACTATGCCCCTGTGTCAAAAACTGCCCTATATGCAAGTAACTGTTCTCTTGAGTGTATCAAACAAGAGGAGCTGACTGTCGTGAAATGGATCGGCCAACAACTCCCTTTGGGTCAGGTGGGAACCCATTAGGGTAAGCAGAATATGAGGATGGCAGAGGCTTAGGGTGTAACATGCTTAGCAATCAGTCATCTCAGGGTGAGGCAGGTCACTTCTGTGTGAAATTATCAGGGCATTTCACGCCCAAGCTTAGCCCCTGAGAAGAAGTTTGTCCAACTTTCCGAGGCAAAGAGGGGTGCCACGAGAGCATGCTTTGTCCGAAGAATGCCCCTAGAACAAGCTTGTTCACTGTAGCTGGGTCACCAAGTAGCAATGCTCAACATTCAGGGTACCCAACCAGTCCTCCCACACAGGGAGAAGCAGTTTGGCTAAAGCGACAGTGCACCAGTCACTGTGGCATATTAAATCTCTACACTGAACATCTAGTTCCTGAAAAGCATATTCTTCTAGGAGATTAGGGAAATTAGTAAAATAGTACAAAAGTACAAAAGACAGGGTAGCGTTACCATCTTCAAAAAGAAAATTCTCCCATAACAGGGAGAAAGACCTTTAAAAGTTATTTGTGCCCAGTGGGAGCACACGTTCTTAGTGAAGTTACCATCTAGAAGGTGCCGGTCAGTGAGGTATATCCTAATTCCCCAGTAGCAAAAGGAGACACTATCTCATGCGACCCTTCCACCATCCAGGTCAAGACACAGAGGAGTAGGATCAGGGTGTAACAGAAAAAGACTGAATTTAGACCAATTAGCCTTTAGCCCAGAAAAAGAGTTGAATATCTCAAGGGCTTGAGTTACAGCCCTGTGATCGCTCCCAGCAACTTTGATGTAGACTATGATATCACCAGTACAAGGATACTATGTGAGTCCTGTAAGCTAACAGGATGCCCCAGTGCCACAATTAAAGGGCCAAAGGCTCCATAACAAGTAAAAAGTGCAACAGGGGTTGGGGTACACCCCTGTTGGACACAACTTCAAACCAAAGTAGAGATGGAGTTCAACTTGCCCATCTAAACCCCGGCATTACGTCTTGTATATAATCAATTGTTCTCCAATACGTTCTTCAAAGTTGAATGCGGCCAACATTGCGAACCGGTGCTCCCAAGTGAAGAGCATAAAACTCCTTCTTCAGGTCGAGGACCAGACAAGCAGATCAAGGCCATACCGATTGAGCCATTTTAATGATTCTACTCCTCCTCCCAATGTTCAGGGACTTATTCCTTCCAGCCAGACAAGACCATTCCAGTCTAGACGGATCAGGTTGAAAAGTGTTGTTAGCATGCGGCCCACTAAAATTTTGTTAAAGATTTTGAAGTAGATTTTAGGACAGCAATCAGTTGGTGTAAGGAGGAATCCGAGCGAGCGTAGCTCTGTTTAGATATCAAGATTATCGGGACCTCTCAGATTAACGGAGGCAAGCGACCCTGTGAACCTCTCCATCATACATAAGGGCCAGGTTTGATGTCACAGCGTCAATATAGGTATAACAGAATTCTAAGAGAAACCCATCAGTTCCTGGTGTTTCCTAATAGTTACCTCATGGATGTCTCCTTGATATATTGGAGATAGGGGCATCAACTGACAAGTTACTCACCTTCGGTAAAGCCTTATCTGTTAGAGACTATATCTAGCCTTACATTTGAATTCTCCCCAGGCGTCAGATTGGATCTGGAAGATTTTCATGAGCAGTACACCAGCGCGCAGGTAGGTGGAGTCGATCAGCTCCGCATCCGTTGTCATCTGTGTCGGAAATTACATTGCGGGTCCTATATAGGCATCACCCAGGTGCGCAAATGTCAGTTTCTTCTCATAACTTTCCATGCCAGAAGTGCAGAGCCATGAAAACACTGACTACAGCTGTGTCAAAACTAAGGCCCCAAAAGGGAAGTCCCTGCCCCTAGAAATCAGTCTCCAGAGCGGGAAAGATGGGTTGAGTCGGTAAGGAATCTGCAGCTAGATATAGTCTACCAGATAAGGCGTTACCAAATGTAAGTAACTTGTCGATAGAGACTCCTAGCTGCAGATTCCTTACACTTGAATAGAAACCCAAGCAATACCATTCCTGGAGGTGGGTCTGTGAACAGGTCCCCAGTGCCAGATCTCTTTCCCTAAAACTGCACTGTCGTATTTCCCAAGTGGCAAACCTTTAGCTACCATTATAAGTCACTAGTAAATGGCACTCCTGGTACCTAGGGCATGGGGTACTAAAGGAAGGACCTTGAGGGCTGCAGCACAAATTGTGTCACTCTCAGGGACCCTCTCACTAAGTGCACACAGTGCTGCTTTTGAGACTGCGTATCTTGTTGCAGAACCAAACTGAAAACACGACATGGGCCACAGCCAGTATGCCCTGTCCCCTTTGCACTGCACGCAATATAAGTAAGTCACCCCTCTAGCAGGCCTTCCAGCCCTAAAAGCAGGGTGCATTATATTACATGTGAGGGCATACCTGCAGGAGCAGGTATGCTCCTACTACGTCTTTGTCGATTCTCAGACATAGTAAGTGAACAGTGATGCCATTTTAGGTACATATGCTGGATACTGAGCATTACGAGTTCCCCAGCTCCATGATGGCTTCACTTACAATAGGGACTGTAGCCACACAGCACTTACACCCATGAAAGAAAACACTCACTGTTACGAAAATAAAGCCTCTTTATTACAGTAACACAACCACTAAAACACTAGATAGGCAATACTCCAACACGAGGTAAGTAAACACACTATATATGTACAGTAGCAATCAGAAATAGGCATAAAAAGCAATAGAAAACAGTGAAAAGCAATAGGCAACACTGAAGGTCTAGGGGAGACCAAACCATATACTAAGGAAGTGGAATGCAAAAGTCGGGCCCCCACCCAAGGAAATGGAATTGGTAGAGGGGAGCTGGAACAAGGAAACCCCAACGGTAAGTACCAGAGTGTCCCCCAGCGACCAAGAGAAAAGGGGTAAGTTCCTGGTTTTCCCCCAAACCACACAAAGGACTTCAGAGAAGGATATTGCAAGAACCAGAAAAGACTGCAAGAAACCAGAGGTGGATCCTGGAAGAGGAAGACTTGGAAAAGAAGGGGACCTAGTCCAGTTCCCATTAAAGTGTTTGGTTGTGGCAGAAGCCACTACCCATCCGTCTGTGGATGCAGGAGTTGGTCGATGTGAGACAAAGACGTTTAGCAAAGCAGCACTGGAGCAGAGGAATAGTTCCTGGGTGATGCAGTCAATGTCCCACGCCGGATGAAGGATTGCAGTCAGTCTGTGGTGTGGAAAAACCACCAACAAGCCTTGACAAAGGCAAATGTCAGGATAGAAGACAAGTGGTGCTGGCGGGGACCAGAAAGGTCCAGGGGGACTCAACCCACAGAGGGGAGTCCCGGGTGACCCTCAGCAGTGCAGAGAGTCCAAAGAAGAAGAGGCAGCCCCCACAAAAGACGCACAGGCAAGGAGCCCAGGAGTTGCACAGAGATCCAAGCAGCACACCTGAAGAAAGGTCCCACTCCGCAGAAGAAGCATGCAGAGGGCTGTGCGTCTCAGGCAAGAGTGCTGGGGGCTGGGGCTACACAGAGCCTGAAGATGCCTTGGAGGAGATGCCAGCAAGTCTTGGTAGCTGCAAGAGATGCAGTGCAAGGGGGTACTGTCCTGCGTTGGAAGGCAAGGGCCTACCTTCTCCAAAGTTGGACAGCTGGTAGAGAGGACCACTCCAGACTACCACCCATGATACAGGATCCACGCAGCCGGTCGTCGTTGAAATTGGTGCCTGCAGATGCAGGGAATTGACTCATTCACGCCAAGGGAGATTCCTGCTTGGTGCAGACTGAAGACTTTCCCCCTCAGAGGATGCACAGTCAGGGAAAAGTTGCAGTTGCTGGAAGGAACTGGAGAAACAATGCTGCAGCTTGTATGTTTCTGTGGAGTCAAGTTGTGGTTCCAGTGGCCAGAAGTTGAAGTAAACATTGAAGAGGAGTCCTATTGGAGTCTTGTACGTCGAATCTGAGGAACCCACCCATTAGGGAGACCCTAAATAGCCCAGAAAAGGGGATTGGTCACCTGGCAGGGCGACCACCTATCAGGAGGGGAATGTGATGTCACCTGCCTGATATGGCCACTCAGATACTCCGAGAGGCCTCTGCCCACCTTGGATTCAAGATGGCAGAATCAAGTGACCATCTGGAGGAGGTCTGGGCACTACCCCTGGGGTGGTGATGGACAGGAGAGTGGTTACTCCCCTTTTTATTGTCCAGTTTCGTGCCAGAGCAGGGGCTGGAAGCCATTGGACTGGTGTAGACTGGTTTATGCAAGGAGGGCACCAAATGTGTACCCCTCCCAAGCCTTGCAACTCCTATTTCCAAAGGGAAAGCTGGTTGGAGCAAAGCTGGGGGTCCTCTACGGAGCCCACAGAGTGCATGGAATCATACAACCAATACTGGCAACTGTATTGGGGTATGGTTCCGACATCTTAGATACCAAACATGCCCAGGTTCAGAGTTACCATTATGTAGCTGGCACACGTGTAAAATAGTGTCCCCGCACTCACAAACTCCAGGAAAATGGAGCTGGAGTTCATGGGGGCACCTCTGCTCATGTAGGGGTGCCCTCGCGCACAGGTACCGGCACCCTGCCCTCTGGGCTAAGAGGGCCTACCATAGGTGTGACTTACGGTGAACTGGTGCATGCACCTTTTCACGCAGGCTGCAAGGGCAGGCTTGCAGACTCATTTTATATGGGCTCCCATGGGTGGCATAAGACATGCTGCAGCCCATGGGGAACCCCTTTTGTCCCAATGCCCTGGGTACCGTATACTACAGACTTATAAGGGGGCACCAGAATGCCAAATGCGGGGTGAGTGTCACCCAATCAACAAAATTTACAGGGAGAGAGCACAGTCACTGGATAGCAGGATCGCAGACGGCAGAGTCAAAACATTCTGACAGCAGGCAAAAAAGCGGGGGTAACAATGCCAAAAAGAGGGTACTTTCCTTCAGCTGACCTCTCCAGGACAATTTCTAAAAGTCATCTCCTCCACTGAATAACATTGGGTGCCCAACGCTGTGTTGGCACTCTAAACGCAGCTGCCTCTGTGCCGCTGAGGGTGTAAGTTTGGTGCTGTTTTGTGTCCCTCCTTGTACTTACCTCAACTCCAGGAGATGGACCCTTGACCCCGATTCACTCACCGGTAAGCAGCACTTAAGCGGATACCCCGTCTCCACTGGGTAGCATTGGGTGCCTGATACTGTGTTGGCACTTTGCACCGGGCCGCCACCTACATCGCTGTGTGTACGTTTGGTGCTGCCTTGTGTGCCCCCCTGTCCTCCTAGTACCCTCCCCGCCACCCGCGGTCGCCTCATCCGCAAGGACTAAACTCTGACACTGCTTGTGGTTACCTGGGTGCAGCTTGTCAACATTCTCCCCCTCCCCCAAAGTCCCCATTGATTAATATTGGGCACAGACTCTTACTTTGAGCTCTGCACCCAGCCGCCAGTGCTGCTGTGGGTGCACTCTTGGTACCAACCTGAACCCTGCCCAGTGCTAGCCTTAACCCCTGAATACTGGGATTGTAAGTTGTGTACTTACCTGTGAAACTGCGTTCTTGTTTTCTTCCTATAGGTCTTTTAATTAAAGAGCAGCTTACCTTATAACGGAGTGCCTTGGTTCAAAGCATATATAAAAACAACTGTTATTTTCTAAATTGGTCTCGGATTTCTTCTTTGATTGTGTGTCTCATTTATTGCCTCTGTGAGTACAACAAATGCTTAACTCGACTCCTTGACAAGCCTAACTGCTCACCCACAAAAAGAGCACTCGACCTATCTATTTCTGCCTCTGCAAACCTTTGGGGATCCACTGGACTCCCTGCACAGCGTACTTCATTTTAGAACACTATATAAAGAGCCAGTTTCCTACACAGTTCAAACTAAAAGGTCCGGGAGGACCGAACAGGCAAAGTGCCTGTCCCTACCGACTTGACTGTTCAGGAAGTAGTGTTTGGTAAATATGTGTAGGGATGCCCACTTTGCTGCCTGGGTGTTGTCCAAGACTGGAACTCCACGTGCTAATGTAGTGGTTGCAGTTTTAGCTTGATTAGAATGAGCGTGCAAACCCTTGGGGGTTGCTTTTTGGCCAGTGCACTGCCTGACGTTTCTGCGCAACCACATTCCCTACAAAGAGTTGATTATCCACCCCAAACTCTGTTGTACGATCAAGGTAGAACACCAATGCTCTTTATGGGTCCACACAGTGGGATGTGGGTGGGTGTAAAAAGTAGGCAAGGTGATAGACTGGCCTATGTGAAAGGGCTTGATGAATTTTGGCAGAAAAAGGCCCTGTTGCGAAGCACCACTTCGCCAGGATAGGTAACAAGGTAGGGCGGCTCAGGTGACAGTGCCCGCATCTCACTCAATCAGCAAGCAGATGTAACTGCGATAAGGAAGGCTGTTTACAGTGTGAGAAGCCTGAGAGGACAATTTTTGTGGAGGGGGTCGAAAGGAGTGCACAGTAAAAAAAAAAAAAAATTAGAACCAAATTTAGATCACATTAGGGCATAACAAATGAGGATGGAGGAAAAAGATGTGTAAGACCTTTGAGGAACCTATGTACAATAGGAGACTTCAACAAAGAAGGTTGATCCGGCAATCTATAAAAAGAAAAAATAGCAGACAAATATCTCTTAAGAGTGGCCAGAGCAGAGCCCTGCTGTGCAAGGGAAAGGATGAACAACTGGACCTCAGAAAGAGGGACAGTAAAGGTGTCAACTGGTTTGTCTGTACACCATGCCACACATTTCTTCCGACAGGCCTATACCGTTTTGATGGAGGAATGCTTGACTGGCAAGATTACATTACAGAGTTCGGGAGAAAGGCCAAAGGTTGTCAACTGTCTTCGCTCAATCTTCATGCACAAAGGCGGAGAGTGGACAGGTTCGGGTGAAGAACCCTCCTCTGCTGCTGCAACAGAAGATCCTCCGGAACGGGCAGTCTGATCAGAGGATCGATGGACATGATTAACAATTCTGGATCCCTGACTCTCCATGCCCAGTCTGGAGCTACAATGGTTACTTGGGCCTGGTCGTTCTTATCTTCTAGAGAACTCTGGGTAGGAGTGGTATGGGCGGAAAGGCATACAAGAAGGCCTGGACTCTTGAGACGAGAAGTGTCTCATAGTGATTGCCACCCTGGAAACAGCAATCTGCAAAATTGCTGACATTGCGCGTTCTCAGTGGAGGTGAACAGATCTAACCAAGGCCCTCCCCACTGCTGGAAGAGGCCCTATACCACCTCCAGATGGAGACACCATTCGTGATCCACTAGGGATTTGTAGCGGAGTTCATCAGCTCTGGTGTTCAGAGAACCTGCCATATGTTGAACCACCAGGGATATGCCCTTTTGTTCCAGCCACATACAGAGGCACAGAGCCTCCTGCCAAAGGGTCCACAACACCACCCCGTCCTGCTTGCTGCAGTGTCACATGGCAGTGGTGTTGTCTGTGAACACCTGCACCTTCTTTCCCTTAATAGAGGTAAGAAAGGCTTTCAATGCCAGTCGGATCACACACATCTCCAGCAGGTTGATGTGGAGCCCCGCTGATGCCACAGACCAGAATCTTCTGATCTCCACCTCTCCCAGATAGCCACCCCATCCCAGGAGTGACACATCTGTCAACACTTTTAGATCTGTTTGGGGATGGGAGGGTCATGTGCCCCTGGCCAATTTGCGGTTTGTTAACCACCACTGCAAATCTTTTGCAGTTCCCTCTAAGATCTGGACCATGTGGGAGAGATTCCCAGGATGCTGCACCCAGTGAAATTTCAGGTCCTACTGCAGAGCCCGCATAAGCCATATGGCATGGGTCACCAGCAGGATGAAGGATGCCATCCTGCCCAGCAGCCTCAGAGTCATTCTCACCGAAATTCAGGATAGAGGATGAAATATCGGTAACATAGCCTGAATATCTTGGACTCGCCGGGGGATGATACACCTGAAACTGCACTGTGCCAGAACAGCTCAGATGAAAGGGAGAATCTGAGAGGGAATCAGGTGTGACTTTGGTATGTATATAGTAAACCCCAGTGAATGCAGGAGATCTGCCATAGTCATAGGTGGGAGACGACAACCTAGGGCGACCTCGCCTTTAACAGCCAGTCGTCCAGATAGGGGAAGACTGAAACCCCTGATCTCCGCAGATTAGATGCAACCATGGCCATTCCTTGGTGAACACCCGAGGGTCGCTGTTAAGGCCAAAGGGGAGCATGGCGAACTGAAAGTGCTCATGGCCTACCTTAAACCGCAAGTAACATCTGTGGGCAGGCAGGATGAAAATAAGTGTCCTATAAGACTAATGCTACCATCCGGTCTCCTAGGACTAGGGCAGAAAAACCTGGGTAAACGTGAGCATCTCGCACTTCTCGTTATTGAGGGAAGAGATTGAGGGATCGAAGGTCTAGGATACGGCAAAGTCCCTTGACCTTTTGGGGATCAGAAAGTAGCGGGAGCAGCAATCACAGCCTCCATCTGGCACTGGAACCCACTCTATGGTTCTCTTGGCAAAGAGAACCGCAACTTCCTTGCGGAAAAGGGACAAATGATCCTCTGTCATCTGATCGTAGGATGGTTGCATGGATGAAGGGGCAGTCTCGAAGGGGAGGGAGTAGCACCTTTGGACTAACTGCAAATCCCACCAGTGATGGACCTCCAGTGGTGCAGGTGATGGCAAATCCACTGGGTGGGTGGGGGGGCATTGGGGGGGGTGGTATTGTGGGGTGAGGCAGACTAGGAAGGTTCAGAGGCAGCTGCAGAGGGGGTGGGAGCAGACTGACCAGGCTGCTGGCCACCTGAACCATGAATTTGGTGGGTCCTGCACCCTTAACTACGCAGATGCTGGGCAGGAGGTGCAACATAGTGGCTGGACAGGAATTGGATGGTGGTGGTGGGAAGGACATGGGGCTGCCTCGACTAATGCACCAACATTCCTGACATCTCCTTTTTAGAGCAGCAGATAGTGCTTATAAAAGGCTGTATAAATTTCTTGCGGAGCAGGCAGGACAGTTGACGACTCAATCTGGATTGATGAGATCAGTGGGTACACATTAATGGGGTTGATGAGCCATATCAATAGCCTGTTCACCCCTCTCCCCTTCTGCATAAGACCTGGCGGCATAAGAAAATTAGTTACTTACCTGTAACTGCAGTTCTCCAGTATTGGTATCTTTCATAGATTCACATGCTTGAATCATCCCCGTCGTCGAGGTGGGAGCCTCACGGTAAACTTAAATACATAAAGCAGTAAGTCAGTAAAAGTAAAACCAGTAGGCCCTAGAAGGCCTCATAGGGTATTTTACAGTCTATCCACCTTGTTTTGTGAAAAAGACCTAAACTTCAGTATCAACCAATCAGGATTCAGCCCCTCCCAAACACTCCCAACAGAGGCTGAATTCCCTCAGATTTTCTAGTAGGAGTGTGAAGTTTAATATCCTTATAATAGGGGAGCCTCTGAGGGGAGGAGGGTGGGTCGCATGTGAATCTATGAAAGATACCAATACTGGAGAACTGCAGTTACAGGTAAGTAAATAATTTTCTTCTCCAGTATTGTATCTTTCATAGATTCACATGCTTGAATCAGAATAACGAGCAGTAATGTTTTGTTAATTAGTGAATTACATTGACTGTAATTCTATCGTAATTTTATAAGTGATGTGATTCACATTAGTTCAGCTTTAAAAATCCACGTACATATCAATATATCTATATCCATAAACATCCGAATAGAAGAGCAATAACAGGTGTGTGGCAGAAAATACTGACACAATTTGTGTTATTATTATGAAGACTACGACAAGTTAACGCAGTATAGCAAAGTGAACAATCTGAAGCACAAAATTAGAGTAAAACACACTGTAGCTATTAACGAGACTAAGAACCAATAACGAACATACCTCGAGTGTGGTGGTGGGATGTGTAAGAGGCTCACCTTAACGAAATAGATGCCTCAGCACTGCCTGTCCCACTGCTGTATCGACATTGTTAGTTTCCTCAAGACAGTAATGCCTCGTAAATGTGTGCTGGCTTGACCATGTTGCTGCTCTACAGATGCTATGTAGTGGTACACCTGCAAAGAGTGCAGCTGAAGTGGCTACCGATCTTGTAGAGTGTGCTCTCACCTTGGTGTTGAGCGGTTTTCCTGCTTTTGAATGGCAGAATTGAATTGCCAGGCCAATCCATCTAGCTATAGTCTGTTTGGACACCGCGTGCCCCTTTCTTGTTCCGCCGAATGCTACAAATAATTGATCCGACTGGCGGATGGCTTGAGTTTTCTGTAGATAAAACTTTAAACATCTTTTAATATCAAGAGAGTGTAATGTTTTTTCCGCTACTGTTTGCGGATTTGGAAAAAAGGTTTTTAAGATGACTGGTTCATTTAAGTGAAACGTTGAAGGAACTTTCGGGATGAATTTAGGATCTGTTCTCAGGATGACACCTGAGTTTGTGAATTGGAGGAAAGGCTGTTCGACAGTGAAAGCCTGTATGTCACTGACTCTTTTTGTTGAAGTAAGAGCTAGCAGTAACGCAGTTTTCCATGAGATGAATTTTAGGTCAGCTTTGTGGATCGGCTCAAAAGGAGCTTTCATGAGCTGCATCAACACAACATTCAAGGACCATAGTGGTGGAGGCTTTCTAACTGGCGGGAAGACCCGAAAAAGGCCCTTCATAAATTGTTTGACAATTCTTGTGGAACACAATGAGAGTTTGTCTGGTGATCTGCGGTATCTGGAGATTGCTGCCAGATGTACCCGAATGGAAGAATATGCAAGTCCTGATTTTGCCAGGAGCAGGAGATATGGAAGTATCTGTTCCGGAGTAGAGGACAAAGGATGTATATCTTCTGCTGCACACCATATACAAAAACATTTCCATTTAAGTTTATAGGTTTTGTTGGTAGTGTCAGCTCTAGCTTTTGCCAAGATGTCTCTACACTCCGGGGAAATGTTGAGATTCAAGTATTCATTGTATTCAGGAGCCAAGCCGACAAATGAAGAGACGACGGATCTGGGTGTCTGACTTGTCCCTGGTGCATCGTTAAAAGAGTCGGACTCTGTCTGAGTCGTAGATGTGGTCGTTCGGAGAGCATGAGGAGCTCCGTATACCAGACTTGTCTGAGCCATCTGGGAGCTATGAGCAGAAGGCGACATCCCTCCGCCTTCAGTTTGTTGATGACTCTCGGAATGAGCGGGATCGGAGGAAAAGCGTAGGCATAAACTCCGGACCATCTCATCGAAAACGCATTCCCCCACTAATCTTTTTGGGGAAGCCAACTTGCGTAGAACTGGCATTTCTTGTTCTCGAGAGTGGCAAATAGGTCTAAGTTCGGTTTGCCCCATAATAGAAAAAGGCCGTTGAGAGTTTTCTGGTCTAGCTCCCACTCGTGATAAGGAATCACTGTCCTGCTCAGGGTGTCTGCTAGAACATTGGTTTGTCCTGGCACATGCTCCGCTTTGAGTGAAGTATTGTGCTTGATGGCCCATGTCCAAATTTGTTGGGCTAGCTGCGAGAGTTGTAGGGATCTTGTGCCTCCTTGCTTGTTTAGATAAAACATGCTGGTTGTGTTGTCCATCCTGATTAAGACGCTTGAACTTCGTATCTTTGGTAAGAAAGCTTTTAGAGCTAAGTGTATTGCCTTGAGTTCTAGATAATTGATGTGGAGCTGACCCTCTTTCTGATTCCAGATTCCGCTGATTTGCAGGTCCTGGCAGTGTGCACCCCATCCTTCGAGGGAGGCATCCGTTGTTACTATGTAACTTGGTGTTTGAAGAAGAAAAGACAGTCCTTTTGACAAATTGGTTAGAGTCGCCCACCACCTCATGGTGCTCTTCATTAGAGGCGTTATGCGAATCTGGTCTTCGAAGGAGCCGTTGACCTGAGTCCATTGTATGTCCAATTGCTCTTGCAGGGGTCGCATATGGAGCCTGCAATCTGGGACTAGCGGAATGCATGATGATATCATTCCGAGCAATGATTTGTAGATGCGGACTGAAACAAACTTTTTTCTGGAGAGCCTGTCTGCCAAGGAGGTTAACTTGTGTTTCCTCTCGTGAGATGGGTACGCTTTGCTGCGGACTGTGTCCAGAATTGCTCCTAAGAAACTCAATTCCTGTTTGGGGTAGAGCTGAGATTTCTGGTAGTTGACTACAAACCCCAGGCTGTGTAACAATTGAAGGCAATAGGAGATATGATTTGTTACTTGCGATTTTGAGGGTGCCTTTATAAGCCAGTCGTCCAAGTAAGGGAAGACCTGGATACCTGACTGGCGGAGATGTGTTGCTACCGGAGCTAACATTTTTGTGAAGATTCTGGGGGCTGATTTGAGACCGAATGGTAGAACCCGGAATTGAAGGTGCATACTTCCTACTCTGAACCTTAGGAATTTGCGATGGTTGCGATGAACGAGTTACTTACCTTCGGTAACGACTTTTCTGGTGGATACATTAGCTACCTGTGGATTCCTCACCTAATGATTCCTCACCTAATGAATACTCCCATGGCGCCAGCATTCGATGGAAATCTTCTTACTAGTCTCTGCACGTCGACGAGGACGTCACTCTAGCCCACGCGACGCCGTCTGACGTCATACAGGCAATAAGAGGTCCTCGACGACGTGCCGACGTCAGTACCAATCATTTTTTACGTGCATGAGAACAACCAGGCAATGCAATGAAAGAGCAAGGCAACATCCCATTACATTGTAAAAATACACAACATTGCATGAATAACTGTAAATCTTTTATATATATATATAACTCTCTCTTTTTAAAATATATATACACATCAAGTATATACACAAAGATATATACATATATACATATATATAAATATAATATATACAACATCTATTGCACCCTCAAAGACCAAGAGGAGCGTACTCAAGGATTACTTGGTAAGACCAGAAAGGCAACGGGGAGGCGGGTGGGACCGTGAGGAATCCACAGGTAGCTAATGTATCCACCAGAAAAGTCGTTACCGAAGGTAAGTAACTCGTTCTTCTGATGGATACAACTACCTGTGGATTCCTCACCTAATGAATAGAGTCTCAAAGCAGTACCACGCCCGGCGGTGGGTGCCTAAATGGTCAAACCAAGAAATCCAGCAGCACTGACCGTGCAAAATGGCCGTCCCTTCTAACCTCAGAATCTAAACAGTAATGTTTTGCAAAAGTGTGAAGGGACGACCAAGTTGCGGCCTTGCAGATGTCGACCACAGGAACACCTCTGGCCAAGGCCGAAGTGGCTGACTTAGCTCTGGTGGAATGAGCTCTAATGCCCTCAGGAGGATCCTTCTTTGCCAAAGAGTAACAGATTTTAATGCAAAGAACAACCCACCTGGATAGTGTTCTCTTGTGGACTGCCTTTCCTCTCCTCTTGCCCACGTATCCAATAAACAGCTGATCCTCCAGCCTGAAATCCTTTGTTCTATCAATAAAGAAGCTCAACGCCCTCTTTGGGTCCAGACGGTGCAGTCTTTCTTCCTCTTTGGAAGGATGAGGCGGAGGATAGAACGTGGACAAAGTAATTGCCTGAGCCAAATGGAAAGGTGAAACAACCTTCGGGAGGAAAGCAGCCTTGGTCCTCAACACCACCTTATCCCCATAAAAAGTTGTATAAGGGGGCTTTACTGATAAGGCCTGCAACTCACTCACTCTCCTTGCTGATGTTATAGCTATCAGGAAGACTGTTTTTAAAACCAAATACCTTAAGGGGCAAGAATGCATAGGTTCAAAAGGGGACCCCATAAGGAAAGTCAGGACCAAGGACAAATCCCATTGCGGCATAACGAATGGCTTTGGAGGATATTTATTTAGAAGACCTTTCAAGAATCTGATAACAATAGGGGATTTAAATAAAGATGGTTGGTCTGGAAGACATATGAAGGCTGACAAGGCCGATAAATAACCCTTAATGGTAGCCACTGCACAACCTTTCTGCGCTAGAGACAGAGCAAAAGACAAAACGTCCGATAGATGAGCATGCAAAGGATCAATCTGCCTCTCTCCACACCACGCAACAAATTTAGACCATCTATTAGCGTAGATAGATTTAGTGGAGTGTCGCCTTGCCGCTAATATAACATCCACTACCTCAGGCGGGAGAGAGAAGGAACTCAGGTTGCCCCGTTCAATCTCCAGGCATGTAGGTGCAGACTCTGGAGGTTGGGGTGTAAAACCTGCCCCTGCGACTGCGAGAGGAGGTCTGCCCTGAAAGGGAGACAGAGCGGAGGGCACATTGAGAGTTGGAGAAGGTCGGAGTACCATACCCTCCTTGGCCAATCCGGAGCTATTAGGATGACTAGAGCCCGGTCCTGGCGAATCTTCCTCAATACTCGAGGAATCAAGGGTATGGGAGGAAACGCGTAAAGCAACTAGCCGCACCAGGTTATTTGAAACGCGTCCCCCAACGCTCCCTGCATCGGATACTGGAGGCTGCAGAATAACGGACAATGCGCGTTCTCTCGAGATCTACCCGAGGAAACCCCCACCTCTGGAAGATTAAACGGACTTGATCTGGATGGAGACGCCACTCGTGGTCTGCCGAGAATTGGCGACTGAGACTGTCCGCACGCACGTTCAAGACTCCGGCCAGATGGTTTGCTATCAAGCAAATCTGATGGTCCTTTGCCCAGGACCATAGTCGAAGAGCTTCTCTGCAGAGAAGGTACAACCCCACTCCTCCCTGCTTGTTTATGTACCACATCGTGGTAGTATTGTCCGTCAGGACCTGTACCGACTGACCACGAAGGGAAGGGAGGAAGGCCTTGAGAGCCAGACGTACAGCCCGTAACTCTAACAGATTGATGTGAAACATCTGTTCCTCTGGAGACCAAAGGCCTTTGATCTCCAGATCCCCCAGATGAGCTCCCCACCCTAGAGTGGAAGCATCCGTTATGACTATGGCCACTGGTGGCGACTGCTGGAACGGCTTTCCTTGTGAAAGATTGTTGCTTGCAATCCACCACTTCAAATCCACAGCAGCATCTCTGGAGATCTTGACAGTACTCTCTAGATCCCCTTTGTGTTGAGACCACTGCCTTCGGAGGCACCACTGAAGAGCCCTCATGTGCCAGCGAGCATGCGTGACCAACAGAATGCAGGAAGCAAACAGACCGAGCAGACGAAGGACCTTGAGGACTGGAACTACCGCTCCATTTCGAAACATTGGAACCAGATCCTGAATATCTTGAATCCGCTGAGGCGGAGGAAAGGCTCGGTTCAATGTTGTATCCAGTACTGCCCCTATGAACAGGAGGCGCTGAGAGGGCTCTAGGTGAGATTTGGGCTCGTTCACTGAAAAACCCAGGTCGAACAACAACTGGGTTGTTGACTGCAGATGATGCGACACAAGCTCCGGGGACTTGGCTTTGATCAACCAGTCGTCCAAGTAAGGGAATACTGCTATCCCCTTCCTTCTGAGTTCTGCCGCAACCACCGACATCACCTTCGTGAAGACTCGAGGTGCTGAAGTAAGACCAAACGGAAGGACCGCAAACTGATAGTGCTGCGATCCCACCACAAACCGGAGATACTTCCTGTGTGACTTGAGTATCGGGATATGAAAGTAAGCATCCTGCAAGTCAACAGACACCATCCAGTCTTCCTTGTTCAACGCCAAAAGCACCTGTGCTAGGGTCAGCATCTTGAACTTTTCCTGCTTGAGGAACCAATTCAAGACCCTCAGGTCCAGGATTGGTCTCAAACGACCATCCTTCTTGGGAATCAGGAAATACCTTGAGTAACATCCTCGACCCCTTTCCTGCTCTGGGACCAACTCCACCGCGCCCTTTGAAAAGAGGGCTTGTACCTCCTGTTCTAGCAACAGGAGGTGTTCTTCTGAACAATAAGAAGGGCGGGGCGGGATGAGGGGCGGGAACTCCCGAAAGGGAAGGGTGTAGCCTTTTCCCACAATACTGAGAACCCAAGTGTCCGTTGTAACAGTCTTCCATTTGGTGAGAAAATGCTGTAATCTTCCCCCTACAGGAGAGGAGTGAGTGGGAAATGGTGGAAGCCTAAGGCTGCTTCCCCTGCTGCACCCCGCCAGAGGATGAGGAAGAGGCAGAGTGCTGCTGAGAGGCTCCTCTGGTGCGGACCCTACCTCTCCCTCTAAAAGATCTATAGGGATGGGAAGAGGCAGGTTGCTGATATCTTCCCCGAAAGGAAGAGGAGGAAGAGCCACGCCCAAATCCACGAAACCTCCTGAAAAATCTGGAAGAGGCCGTGGAAGAAGGAGCTTGGAGCCCTAACGACTTAGCCGTGGCCCTGCTCTCCTTAAAACGTTCCAAGGCCGAATCAGCCTTGGCTCCAAACAGTTTGTCCCCATCAAACGGGAGATCCAACAATGTGGACTGTACATCCGCAGAAAAGCCCGAGTTACGGAGCCAGGCCTGCCTCCTTGCCACCACAGTTGTGCCCATTGCTCTGGCTACCGAGTCGGTCGTATCCAGTCCAGTCTGGATAATCTGGGTCGCAGCAGCCTGGGCATTTGAAACAACATCCAAAAGACCCTGGGGAAGCTCTGTAAATGATGAGGAAATGTCATCCATCAGAGCATGAATATACCTCCCCAGGATACAGGTTGCGTTGGTGGCCTTCAACGCCAGACTGCAGGACGAAAAAATCTTCTTGGACTGCGCCTCTAGTTTCTTTGAATCTCTGTCCCCAGGCACCGTCGGGAAAGAACCAGGCGCTGACTTGGATGAACAGGAGGCCTGCACCACCAAGCTCTCCGGCGTAGGGTGCCTAGACAGAAAACCAGGGTCAGTCGGAGCCGCCCGATACCTCCTGGCCACGGCTCTGTGAACTGCTGGGGAAGATGCCGGCCTCTTCCACACCTCTAACACCGGATCCAGCAGAGCGTCATTAAATGGCAAAAGAGGCTCCGCCGCAGCTGAGGCCGGATGTAGCACCTCTGTTAGAAGGTTTTGTTTAGCCTCCACCACCGGCAAAGGCAGGTCCAAAAAACTAGCTGCCTTCCGTACCACTGCGTGAAAGGAAGCAGCCTCCTCAGTATATTCTCCCGGGGATGAAAGATCCCACTCAGGGGAAGTGTCCAGCCCACTGGCCGACTCCAGACCACGCAGCCCATCACCCGAGTCCTCTAGCTCTCCTTCCTCCAGGGCTCGTTGGTACTCCTGCTCCTCTAATACACGGAGAGCACGTCTCCTCGAATGAAGCCGTTGTTCAATACGCGGAGTCGACAATGCCTCCGCCGAAGTCTAAGAAGTCTATGCAGTCGAAGCAGATGGACCCACCGGAGTCACAGGCCGAAATCCCGACGTCGACGGGATGGAAATCCCCGGGGCCAATCCCTCTGAAGCCACCGGAGCGGCCACCGGCGCCGAGCCCACGTTCCCAAAAGGGAGAAAGGGCATAAAGGGTGCCGGCCGAAGAGGCGCAGGATCACCCAATGAAAAGGCCAAAGGCCCAGCCGGAGCACCCCCTGGAGCCATCTGTTGGAAGATGGCATACATCGCATTCAAGAATGCGGAACTATCGGCTCCAGGGGTGGGAAAAGCCGGATACTGGGGTGCCTGTCTCGGAGGCGACCCCGACGCCGGCCTCGACGTCTGCAACGCCGGAGAAAACACCTGAGGCTCCAATACCTCAATCACCGACGCCTGTCCAGGTGAAGTCGGAGAAGCTGGAGAGGGCAACGGCGTCGAAGGATGCGGCGTAACCGTGGGACTGATCTCCCATGTCCTTCGGCGCCGATCCGAAGACCTGGAACGAGTCTCCTTTGAATGACGCCGAGATTCTCTATGGCGCCGGGAGTCTCGATGACGCCGATGTCTTGGTGAAGAAGACTTCTTCTGATGCTTCTCCTTCGATTTCGCCATAAACAGCTTCGCCTCACGTTCCTTGAGGGCCTTTGGATTCATGTGCTGGCATGAATCACAAGTCGAGACGTCGTGGTCGGAGCTCAAACACCAAAGGCAATCGGAATGAGGATCTGTCACTGACATCTTGCCTCCACACTCACGACAAGGCTTGAATCCAGACTTTCTCTGCAACATTATTACCACAGCGAAAGACTACGCAGCAAAAATACACTGTAACCACAAAAGTAACAGTTGCTCCCTCGAAGATAACCGTTTCGAATGCACGGAAAAAAGGGAACGGATGTCGGCACGTCGTCGAGGACCTCTTATTGCCTGTATGACGTCAGACGGCATCGCGTGGGCTAGAGTGACGTCCTCGTCGACGTGCAGAGACTAGTAAGAAGATTTCCGTCGAATGCTGGCGCCATGGGAGTATTCATTAGGTGAGGAATCATTAGGTGAGGAATCCACAGGTAGTTGTATCCATCAGAAATATGGGGATATGAAAATAGGCATCCTGGAGGTCTAGGGATGCCATCCGATCTCCGGTATTTAGCAGACGCAGGACATCCTGCAATGTTACCATCCTGAACGATTGCTTCTTTAAAAACTTGTTTAGTGCTCTCAAGTCCAGGATGGGGCGCCAGTCTCCTGAGGGTTTCTTTAGAAGGAAAAAACGGGAGTAGAATCCTCTGTTCTTTTGAGATAAAGGGACTGGTTCTATTGCTCCCTTTCTCAGCATTATTCTTACTTCCCTGAGGAGTTGGTTCAACCTCGGAGGCTGTGGGCCCGATGGAGGAACAATTGGTGGTGTTTGTGTGAATTCCAGAGTATGACCTCTGGCCACTACATCGAGTACCCATCTGTCCAAAGTTATGGCCTTCCACTTGGGGAAATAGGAAGTGATGCGACCTCCGACCCTCGATGTTGGTTGGTGGGGAAGCGTTGGGATGATCCGCGGGTCATTGCTTCCTGCCTGTATCTCTTCCTCGGGCAGCTCCTCTTCCTCTAGCTGGATGTTTGTAAGCTGCGGCCGGTGGTAATCGATAATGCTGCTGTTGCTGATGGTACTGATGTTGTGATCCTGTGGAGGAAGACGGATATTGTGACCTGTATTGTTGGTATCCACCTCGAAAGGAGTAATTACCTCTACCGCTTGCTCCACGAAAAGGTTGTTTCTTATATTGTAGGGTACCTAGGGATTTTGCCGTATCGGTATCCGTCTTGATAGCCTGCAACATGTCGTCGACATGTTTGCCAAACAAACTCTCTCCATCAAAAGGCATGTCGAGAACACGAGTCTGGACTTCTGGTCTGAATGAAGTAGCTTTAAGCCATCCTTGTCTGCGCAGGACTGCTGCGCCAGCTAATTGTCTAAAGCCAGTGAGAGAAATATCTATTGCGCTGTCTATTATCTCTGCGGAGACCCTTTCTCCCTCCTGCAAGACCTTTTTTGCTTCCACCTTGACGTCTTCTGGCAGTAAATCTAAAAAGGCAGACATGTCTGCCCACATCTGGCGATCGTACCTTCCCAGGATGGCGAGGGAATTAGCCGCCTTAACCGTGACTGCAGCAACAGAGGAGAATTTCTTGCCGATATTGTCTAATCTCCTTCCTTCTTTGTCTGGGGGAGACGCAATAGGCGTGGAGGGGTTTTTGGAACGTCGCTGAGCTGCCTGTGATATAACAGAGTCAGGTTTCGGCTGTGAGACTAGACAGGCCGGAGAATCATCTGGGGCCTTGTATTTTTTCTCTAGTCTTGGCATTTGTGAAGGCACTGTGGCTGGGTTTTTCATTGCCTTCAAACCCTCCTGCCATAAGAAATCTACAATGGGTATGGCTCTTACAGATCTCTTTGATGGCTCTTTAAATTCGTACAAAAAACATTCGGTTTCATGGGAACCAATTGCAAGGCCAAAACGTTTCGCCGCTCTCTCTATTAAATTATGGAAACCTCCTATGTCCTCTGGAGGAGAATCTACTGGACCTGCTGGCGGTGGAGATGGTGTGGGAACGAGATAATCATCCCATTCACTAGCCGCCGAATCTCTTAGCTCACCCTCTTCCCTTTCGTCGTCTGACGAGGGGCACGCTTCCGGAGTTTGGCTAGGTACAGGTATACTAGCCTGTGGCGTTTCGGAAAGATTAATAGTCTGAGCTTGCCGGGATGTCTGGTAGCTCTCAGGTCTAGGTGGTGTGGACTGAGTTGATGGTGGGAACCTTTTATAGTAGTCCTTCAACATATATTGGAGACCTGCCACTAATGTGCTAGGCATAGCAAGGGGCGATGGTTGTTCTGTCTGTGGATAAGATGTTGAGGCATAACTAGGCTGGTAATGTTGATCCTCTTCTTCATCAAACTCTTGGCATTTGACATTGAGTTGGGACGGGCTACTAGCTGCCCCAAACGTTCCGTCGTTTTGAGAGTACGCATCATCGTCCTCATCGTCTAAAAGATATTGTGGTGGGTATGGCAACACTTTACTTGGTGAGGTATGCATCGGCAGAATATCAGACGCCTTGTCCCCTATATTAATAAGTGAAAGGGGCAAGAATCTGGTGGAGTCGTCCTGATGGTATGAGGAATGGTGTGGCGAAGTATCCAGGTAGGTGGATGGTTTGTAAACTGTTAGTGCTGTGGACGATATAATCGTCGACGGTTCCCTCATCGACGGTTCCCTCGTCGACGGTTCCGTCATTGACGGCGTCTTTGCTAACGGGTCCTTTGTCAACGAATCCTTCGTCGATGGTCCCTTCGTCGACGGGTACTTTATAGACGACGGTCGTTTCGCCGACGTATCTTGTGTAGGTGCCGTCGTCGGCAGTGCCTTTTTAAACCTCATTGAGAGGTGCTTCGTAGATGGGAGTGCCCTGGTTGATTGGTGAACCCAAGAGGCCTCCGCTGTCGACGATGTGGTTGCCAACAAAGCCTTCTTAAACATTTTTGCTGTAATTATCGTCGTCGATGACAACGGCGACGACGTCATAATCATCGGTGAGACTGGTGTTGTGAACGTCGACGATACCGTAGTCGCTGTTACCGTCGACACAGTCGTCGACGGGGTGGTCGTCGACGGTTGTTTTTTCACCCAAAAAAGTTTTTCTGGCTCTTTTTGTGGTGACCGAGACAGGGATGGCTTTTTTGAGGTGCTTTTTCGGTGCAAAGGCGTAGTAGGTTCTGAATGAACCTTTTTTGGCCCATGTTTAAATGTCTCTGAGTGGAAAACATCCTTTTTCGCTTCAGTAGAGACTTGTTTTGTCTTTTTGGGCACCTTCCTTGGTGGATCATCCGACCCTCTACTTCTCTCACCTGTTCTTTTCTGAGGGCGAGAAGTATGTGATGACGCTTCGCTGTCATCTGAGGAAGGATGTTCTAAGGCTTTCTGTTTTTGCAGCCATAAAAGAAGTCTACCCTCACGGTCTTTGAGGGTTTTTTGACTAAAGGTGCGACAGATTTTGCAGTCTCTCACCTTGTGGTCTGGATGAAGGCAGTAGATACACTTCTTCTGGGGGACATCAACATGCAGTCTCTTCTTCCCACAGTTGTCACAGTCTCTGAACAGACCCTTCTTTGCCTTTTCAGACATAGTAAAGCTGTAGCTAGTTTCCTGAGAGAAAAAACAATCTTCAGTCAGAAAATAGGAAAAAACTGAGCAGAGCTCAGGGAGACTCCCTTCACACGACGTGCGGTAGAAAATCTGAGGGAATTCAGCCTCTGTTGGGAGTGTTTGGGAGGGGCTGAATCCTGATTGGTTGATACTGAAGTTTGGGTCTTTTTCACAAAACAAGGTGGATAGACTGTAAAATACCCTATGAGGCCTTCTAGGGCCTACTGGTTTTACTTTTACTGACTTACTGCTTTATGTATTTAAGTTTACCGTGAGGCTCCCACCTCGACGACGGGGATGATTCAAGCATGTGAATCTATGAAAGATACAATACTGGGGAAGCTGTAAAATCTAAACAATGTACAACAATCTATTTCTCACACAAACCCCTAACAGAGTCCTGGAGAGGGGCACCCCCATGGTTATGCATCCAATTTAACAGTGAGTCTTGAACTCTGCGCAGCTCCCTCTCATGGGCACACACGAGGGCAGCCGGTCAAAGCCCATGAGGCATAGTGCCTCTGGGCACTAGGTAAAGTAAAAACCTACACTGGAAATGTGCCTGTGTATTCTCCTCATGTATGTCTTGTCACCTATGTTCGCATGCTGAATGTGAATGCGTAATGTGTCACGTGTGCCACATCTGTAATTTTATGTTTTTAAATACCTAATAGTGTACTGCAAGACTATTATGCAGTCTGTACATTATAATTTACATGTCTGTTTACCCTAATTCTCTTGTCTACATCTTCAGGTAAAATTACCTTGCCACTTCTATAAGAGAGGTAGCTCCTCTTCACATATTTTCACATTCTTTTCGTAACTAAGGATAGGGATTCATTTAAAAGTCCTGACGAATGCCCAAGACCTAGTTATGCTGCCCAAGGGCCAAAATATGTTGGAACTCCAGAGGTATGTAAGGGCCATAGCACCCACCATTGTCCTCTGATAATACTCCATAGTATTTTTATAGGTCCCTAGGGTACCACCTAATAACGGATACTTTGCGGTTTACTCAAAGGTATTTTTAACAGCAGCAACCTGATCCCGGATATCTATACAGATAAAAACACATTTCTAAGAACTCCCTTAAGACAGTTTAACTTGAGGTACATTCTGTCCTGGTAGTACCAGCTTACCAGGGAGGGACGAGGTGGCCTATGATGAAGCATGTCACAATACATGAGTGAACCCACCTCCTTCAATTTTTGGAATTGCCAGGATTTAGAGTAGAAAAGTAGTAGCAGGGAGACATAAGTTTCATAGAAGTATTTAAAAATGTCCAAATGCTCCCAAAGAAGTTACCACATCATTTTGTGTATTGGATGTACACTGAATGCCTCTCACTTAGGCACAGAAGACGATACAGTGTACCTTATATATAATAATCATGGATCATTTAGGCCAGGGTACCACAGAATGTTGTCTCCAAAATGTAGCCCTAAAGGTGCCACAAGAGAAAAGGAGGCTAGGAGGTTGGACTTCACCCCAATTCAGGCCCAGCAACAACCCACTGTAGGCCGAAATAGTTTGGCCGAGATCAATGGTGGAAGAGAAAAGCTGGCAGAGTAACAAGTAGGCCACTCGGTTAAATCCCACATATTAGTCGTGTTGCGGCAGTTAAAAGTACAGTCTAACCCCTGTCATGGGACACTGTGCCAAATGGAGCGACAGTGCCTCTGCATTGTGGCCACTTTGAACCTACTGTAACAGTGGATGCAATCAGTCTAGCAAGACATCAAACATACAATTAAAGTTGCTCTTAGGATTATTTTGAACATGCACCCATTTAGCCAGCAGTTCAGAGCACTGGTGCAGAAATGTGTGTTGTTAGACGTTATGAGCATACGTATGTCCTAGTAACACTCCAACCAGGCCTCCACCAAGACAAATCAGCACTCCCTGACCGCCTACAGCATACCCGGTTTGTTAAGGGCCTCTGCCCTAACCTAGATTAAGACCTCATGGCACACACTGAAGAATTAGAAGCAAAGACTTGGCCCCACTAACACCTATTGAGATTGGCCTCTTCTGGCTACATTATGTGGAGTTCTTGATATGGTCATATGGACCCAAAAATATGTTGCTGCCATTACAGCGTTTGGGAAAAACGACCTTGTGAATACTCCCAGGTGCTGGACTGGATCATAAGTGCCCAATGCAAGGCTTGCTGGGCTAAGGACAACAGAAACACAAAACATCTGACATATTTGCCTGCAATGGATCTGTATGGTGGACATTACACCAGGCCATAAGCCTATACCAAAGTCTACATAAACAATTTTTGTAGCGGGAAGCCTGGCTGCTAGAGTGATATCCACTATGTTGGGAGAAAGGTCTGAGGCAGTCAGCTATTCACGTTTAATATCCACGTATGGAGGTGTAGACTGTGTAGGCCTGGGTGCAAGACCTTTTCTTGCTGCTGCAGCAGAAGATCCTTACAAAGTAGCAGCATGATCGCAGCACAGATGTTAATGCCCAGAAGTCCTAGGTTTCATATTCTTCTGGCCCAATACAAAGCCATTAGAATGACTTGGGCCCAGTTGTTCCTCATCTTTTTCAGAACTCTGGGCAGGAGTGGCAGAGGCAGCAAAGCATAATGAAATCCCAAGCTCCACTCTAGATGGAACTACAAAGCAGAAGTCTTTTGGGAACTCTGATGTGCAAAAGTGTTGATATTATGCATTCTCAGTATAGCAAATAAATCTTGCAAGAGTTCTCCCAATTGCTGAATAAATTTCCTGTGCCGCTTTCTGGTGTAGCTGCCATTTGTAATCCTCAGGCATTACTGGCAGAGTTTGTCCTTCCTGGCGTTCAAAGACCCCGCCAGGTGGTTTACGAACAGGAAGGTGCCCTGACGACACAGCCAGTTCTATAGGAGCAAGGCACCCTAGCACGGGACCCAGGATGCCACGCTATCCTTTTGTTACAAAACAACATGACAGTTGTGTTGTCTGTGAGGACTCGAGTCAGTCTCCCTTTGATGGATGGCAGACAGGAAGGCCTACAACAACAAGTGAATGGACCTCAACACTGATTGAATGGCCTGCAACTCCAACAGATTGATGTGGTAGCATTTCTCTGTCAGAGTCCTCTGATCGCCACTCCTCCCAGATGACCTCCCCAATCCAATATTGATGCATCTGTATATCCAATATAAGGCCATCTGGTTCACCGGCGACCTTCAGGCCTTCAAGCGGGAGTGTTGAAAAATCGAGAAAAAGTGGCGCCACAAGAGCAACCACACCGCCCTCAAGATAGCCATCCGCAAGCACCACCAGCTTATTCGGACCACCAAGAGATCCTTTTACAAGGAGCGCATCGACAACGCTCATGACAGCAAAGAGCTCTTCAACATCGTTAAGGAACTTGACAACCCCAGGTCCTGCTCCAACAAAACCCCTCCTTCGCAAGACCGTTGCGACTCCCTCTCCTTCTTTCACAGACATCCACAACAGCTTCAACACCTCGACCCCCATGACTGCCGCGGCCACCACAAACCCTGACGCACCGGACCCCAGCCACACCAACCTCCTGCTCTCCTGGACCCACATAAACGACGAGGACACCATCAAAACCATAAGCACCATCCACTCCGGCTCACCCTCTGCCCCCACCATGTCTTCAACAAAGCAAGCCCCATCATCGCCCCCCCAACTCCATATGATCGTCAACAGCTCCTTCGAGACTGCCACCTTCCCGGAGAGTTGGAAGCACGCCGAAGTCAATGCCCTGCTAAAGAAACCCTAAGCAGACCCTAGAGATCTCAAGAACCACCAGCCCATCTCCCTCCTCCCTTTCCCGGCGATGGTCATCGAGAAGATCGTCAACGCCCAACTGACCTGCTTCCTGGAAGACAACACCACGCTGGACACCTCTCAATCAGGTTTCCATAGCAACCACATCACCGAGACCGCCCTCATCGCCGCAACCGACGACATCAGGACCATGCTCGACAAAGGCAAAACTGCGGCCCTTATCCTCCTAGACCTCTCGGCTGCCTTCGACATCATCTGCCACCACACCCTTCGCACACGCCTCCACGATGCAGGGATCTGCCACAAAGCCCTGGACTGGATCACATCCTTCCTCTCTGGCAGAACCCAGAGAGTCCACCTCCCCCCTTCCTTTCTGAAGCCACCAAGACCATCTGTGGGGTTCCCCAAGGATCCTCACTCAGCCCGACCCTTTTTAACATTTACATGGCACCGCTCGCCAACATCGTCCGATCCCACAACCTTAACATGATCTCCTACGCCAATGACACCCAGCTGATCCTCTCACTCACCAAGGAGCCCACCACCGTCAAAACCAACCTCCACAACGGAATAAAGGCCATCGCCAACTGGATGGAGAGGAGCCGCCTGAAACTGAACTCAGACAAGACGGAGATCTTCATCCTCGGCTCCAACCGCTCCGCGTAGGATTACTCCTGGTGGCCGGCCAACCTAGGATCTGCACCATTGCCCACCAACCACGCACGCAACTTAGGGTTCATCCTAGACTCATCGCTCACCATGACCCAGCAAGTCAACGCCGTCTCATCTTCCTGCTTCAACACCCTCCGCATGCTCCGCAAGATCTTCAGTTGGATCCCCACTGAAACCAGAAGGACGGTCACCCAGGCCCTCGTCAGCAGCAGACTGGACTACAGCAACGCTCTACGCGGGAACTACGGCCAAGCTCCAGAAAAAACTACAATGTATACAGAACGCCTTCGCCCGCCTCATCCTTGACATCCCACGCCGCAACCACATTTCAGCCCACCTGAGAGATCTACACTGGCTCCCCGTCAACAAGAGGATCACCTTTAACTCCTCATCAACACTCACAAAGCACTCCACAACGACGGCCCTGCCTACCTCAACGAGCGACTCACCTTCCACACTCCTAACCGTCAACTCCGCTCCGCCAACCTCACCCTCACCACCGTCCCTCACATCCACCGAACTACAGCCGGCAGCAGATCATTCTCTTACCTCGCCGCCAAGACCTGGAACCCCCTCCCCGTCACCTACGACAGACCCAGGAAATGCCTCAAGACCTGGCTGTTCGAGCAGTAGCACTCCCACCTCTCTATCCACAGCCTTGAGACCCTAGCGGGTGAGTAGCACCCTCTACAAATGACTGATTCATCATCTGTCACTAACAGCTCGATTCCAATGATGCTGATATGCTTCTCAACGTCGTGTGACATGGAGTCTTCGACACTGTGCGGTGTCTTGACGTCGAACGGCGACGCTTATGCGACCTCGAGCCAGACTTCGGCGGCGAGCATGTAGGCACTGTACCTCCGCTCGACGTCAATCTCCTCGGCGTCGACCTCCTTGACGGCAATCTCCTCGACATCGACCGGGATCTAAGACGTTTTCTGGTAGAAGAACGCCTCTCAGACCTCCCACGACCACTGGAGGCAGATGTAAGAGCCCTGGTGGAAGACTGGCCTTCCCCTCGCTCAGAGGTCCCACTGGTTTCCTGGCGTCATCTCTCCGCTTTCCCTTGAAGGTGAATCTTCTCCCTGTCACGCAGGGTGCGCCTGGAAAACGTCTTACAGATGTTACAGGAGGCAGGTATATGAGAAGATGCAGACAGATGATGCAGACCTCATGGGGGTCTGTTTTGGGCTTTTTCCTGCTACATTTTGGACATTTGTCAAATAGAGAAGGTGTTTTTGTGGTAAAAAAAAAAAAAGCCTTCAGTCCAGTCAGAAAATGACAAAAATCTAGAGAGAAAGTCAAAAGACGTCGAATGTAGCAGTTATTTTCGAAATTTAAACTGTATTGTTGAAGAAAAAACCTAAATAGGTCGAGCTCAATGCTCCAGGGTCCTGTCAGCAGGAGCCGGAAAAAAGAACTGAGGCAACTGCCTCTCTCTAGGCATGATGGGATTCTGGAGGACTGGCTGCTCTTAAAGGCACAGTCACCTTTTTCTTCATTACTGTGGCAGTCTATGGGCTACACTGCCCTGCACTTCTGCATCAGTGTTTTACAATATATAAAAGATTTGTGAAGGAATTGTTCTGCAAAATTTGCCATTCATTCAGGCATTTAAATGCAGATATCTCAAATTTGTCCCTTTTAAAGATAGACTGGCTAAAGAATTTTGGACACTGTAGCCTTTCCCCTATGCTGCATATGAACATTCTTAAGTGAATTGGCAGGCCTTTTTGAAGTAAGGCGAACATTGACACTTAAGAAGTTCCCCGAAGACAGGTGGGGAATATTCACAGCTTATGACTATACATGGAAATCCCCTACGAGAGAACTGGAAATACTCCTGGACCGCCTTGAAATGAAGGCAATGCGTAGTGGGGCTACAGGATAGAAGTGTGAAAATATGCATCTTGGAAGTTCAGCGCTACTATCCGGTCTTCTGGATCCAGGACAGCGAGAACCTGGGCCATCATGAGCATCCTGAATTTGTACATCTTCAGGAAGAAATTGAGGGCAAAAATCTAAAATAGGACAAAGGCCTCTGTCCTTCGTCACCAAGACATAACAGGAGTAACATTCAGTTCCTATTTCCGATTCCAGGATCCTCTTGATAGTTTCTTTGTCCAAAAGAGCCTGTATTCCATCTGCTAAATTGACAAATGAATCTCCGACAGCCACTCTGGCATAGGTGGAATATGTGGTGCATTGGAGAGGATAGGTAGGGCATATATTTGCTAGACTAACTAGAGCACCCATCTGTCACATGTAATGCTCTGGTGGGATCTACAAGGTTTAAACCTTGTAGTCTTCAGAGGGGACATGATTCCTTGCACACTGTAGGAAAATTTGGAAAATAAATATTGACAAACAAGATGAGTAAAGATCCAGGAGCAAGCTCTGAATGCGCTACTGAAGGTTCAGAAAGAAATGAATGACATCAACATGCAGTGGTGGCACATATGTGTGGCTTCAGCATCACTTCATGGACAGGACAAGGTGGAGCAACATGACGCCACCTACTGGCAACTGAGGCTATTCACAAGTTGAGGAATCTGTGGTTGAATGTATCCATCAGAACAGTAGAACAACAATACTTGGGACAGAAGGCAAACAGATTACGGACTAAGAATACTAGTAACCTAAGCAATTTAATTTGGGGTGTGCTATGTAGCCAGTAGCAAGGCAAGTAGGGGCCCCCTGCGACTATGTGCCCCGACCACCCAAACCATAGGTCACACATTTAGGGAGGCAGCACTAGTGAGAAATAACACAGGGCTGCTTAGCAGTGCGCTGGGTACCAATATAAAAGGAAAAGGGGATGGTGATTCTAACCATGGCATGGAGGTATCAGCAATGACCTAAGAAAGGATTTGAGAAGAAGCAAACGCAAGCATAATTTTTAATAAATCAGAAAGCCTTTAATAATCATAGCAAAACATTACAAACTAAAGTCCAGGTTCATTCTAACCAATCCAGGCAAGACCGCCTCCATCACAGTAGGTCATCTGCAGCCTCAAGGGCTCACTGCAGGTGGGAGAAGATTATGAATCATGGAGGGATGGCAAATAGGACAAGCTGCCTTTGTTGTCAGAGGTACCAGTGGAGGTGGAAGCCAGTGCCCCCACGGGTCCCTCAGACCTCGAAAAATCTACTCGCCCACCTGCTATGGTGAAAAAGGTTTTATTAGCTATTTTTAGAACCAACTAGTCCATTCTGGCGAGTCTCGCTACAGTAAGTCAGATTGTATTAGCTATTTTTAGAAACAACTAGTCCGTTCTGGCGAGTGAACTTTAGCTGGAAAGGAACACGTGTTCTGTTCATTCAGCAAGTGAATGAGCAAAATAAATGCCTTTAAATATTGTTTTTATCTTGACATATATGCTGTTTTTTCAAGCACAGAGGTCAAACATCAGTTTGTCTTTTTACTAATTGCTGCTTATCTTATCATGGAAAATGGTATTTAATTTTCTTTCACTTACTGCAGTTAGAGGTTTTTGTCAAGTGAGCTGTCTGACAATCACTGTGAAAAAAATAAGTCTGTAAGACTTTCTAACACACAACACTTTAATAGCTTTTAAAAGAATAGTACAAATATTTCAAAATGTGTCAGGAATGATGAAAGCACGTTTTTTAGGTAATTCAGAAGTGTGATGCAATCAAAGATTTAAATAGGAGCAAAAAAATTAGAACACTTTACTTGGTGATGTGCAAATGACAAGTATTTGCAAAAACTCGATTTCCAAACATTTTTGTTTGTACACTATATAGTTTTATCAGTAAAACAGCAGGCCAGTGGGAAATTCTGTGGCCATTTCAATGGAAAATCTGCTGATTGCAAATGACAGTGCTACCACTTCATGCTTTAGGTATGTATTTATTAAAAGTGGTAGTTTTTAAACATGAGTTGAGAAACATTCCTGTCCCGGCCCTGATGACAATGCTGTTATTGAGCTAAGAGGCAAGTAAGGGGTCAAGAGTATTCTATATGTGGCTACATTTGTATTATATACAAGACAACATTTTAGTCTATTAAATCAAAGAAAAGAGTTTTTGTCGTATTTGAGGGCGCTCTCATATGTGATAATGAATTAAACGGCGGCTCAGTGAATTAAAATATTTGCCCAGGATCACAGAAATTGAAACCAGTTTAGGGGTCAAGAGCATTACAATTAGGTTGCATAGATGATTTAAGTCACTAGACCTGCAGGTCTAGTAACATTTTTATGATTTTTCCGTGGCCGGTCCCTGAAGGAGGTCACTGTAATAGTGGTGAGCGTCTGCTGTCCTGGAACTGCACCAGAACCTTTTGGTCTGCCAGGTTTCGATCTGGATTTCCTGCACCTTTGCCTAACCTTCTGATACTACCATTTACGGGAGGGGGACATATGCCTGTGATGAGGTGCCCTGCTGTTCGGCCTAGTCCCAAACCACCTCCACTGCTGAAGAAGGCAGATTGACCAGTGACAATTTTGAGGTTTACTGGAAAGAGCAGTGAATATTTCAGTCCCATCTCTCTAGGATTTCTTTTCACTTCTAAAAAGGAGGCCTGTTAATGCTAGATGGCTAGTGTGTAATCAGAGAAGACTAAGAGTTGGTGAACATCAATTTCAAGCTGACCAGCTTCTCTGGCAGCCCCCAGTATTTCATCTTCCTTTAAAATGCAGCATCTTGCACAATTGGTCGAATTAGGACCCCAAGAAAGGGACTACAGGCAGGAACCAGATGGGCTTCTTCTATGGATAAAAAGGGAGAGAGAGAGTTTGAGGCACCACAAAGGCCTTGATCCAATTCTCCAGGAAATCCACAATGTCGTGCCCCTCGAACCTTCAGAAAGTCCAAACCCACTGATGTTACTACTGAAAATCAGATGACTGAGGCTGCAGTTTTTGTAGCATTTGTTCACATTGTGTGATCCTTTCAGCAAGGCATTTGGTTGTTCTGCAACAGGCAAACAACAATGGCAAGAGCATCTATTTTCACATCCAGAGAGGGCTTAGTTATTGATACGGTCTTGAGGATTGCAGCCAATTTGTCTGGTCCAGTGAGGATGGAGTTCACCGCGTTCTGGGACTGCCCCCTCCACCAACAATTGAATGTTTAGCTCAGCAGCCTTGAGTTTCCAATGGCACCAAAATCATGTGGTGAAAATTAATTGTGGGGCGTCACAGGCAGTCAAGCGCGGAAAGATTCAAGAGATTCTGTGCCCATCAAGTTGGGTACCAAAATGCCACAGGTTGAGAGTAGCCGCTGCCAGGCCCACTTGTCCTCAGCCACTTCCAGCAAAAGAGTAGCCATTAACGGTTGCATGAGTAGCCGGACCCCGTGGGTGGTGTAATCCACAACAGCAGAGCAGGCAGACAGCCTCTATCACCAATGAAGTAGATTCAGCATATCCAGGAAGCAGTGTGTCCCTCAGGTGAAGGGCTGCAAACATAGCAGCCAAAACAACATCTCTGCTTAAGGCCTCTGAACTCCCTTTTCAGCAATTCTAGAGCACAGAAGCTGGAGCCTCCTGAAAGCCAGTGGAGCCCCTTGCCCACCAAGCCACATGTCCCAGCAAGAAAGCCACAGGGCTAATAGCAACAAGGCAGGGCCACCCTTTCCGTGGGCCACCCAACCTGCTGGTTACCCCAGGCCACCAGGCATATCGCGCTCCACTGAGGTTTTACACTGTCAGCTGAAGCCCGGAATTAGTTTGATGGTGATGGACGTGGCCAGAGGAAGACAGGTTATGGCAACTGTCCTAAACTTCGCCTGACTTCTTAACCACCATGGCCACACCTGATAAATTAACAGTGTTCATCTTTGCTGCCCACATTTTTCTAGTTAACCTCAAGAAACTGAACTTTATAGTTTTGCTGGTATAGCTGTTTTAATAGAACAATTGTTATATGAAAACAGCTCTAAATCAGCTAAGCCTTATTCACAATGGGTACCGTACACAGAGTTAGATTTTAAAGTGTAATTACCTTTCATTTCCTTTTTACCAGAGTCACACTTTTTGTTAGTGTTTGCTTTTGACCCTTTTGACTGCTGTTTTTCCATGTGCTTCTGTTGGCATTCTTCAGCAGATCGACTGCCCACTGCCATTGCGACATTAACCCAAAACCCACTCTTATGTTTGGGCAAGGATGAGACGGCCCTAGAAAGAAACAAAGTACAAATTAATCTATTTCTTTTATTTTTAATAATATTTAATCTGTATCTACCATTGTTGTCTAACAACTAAAATAAAAATTAAAGGAAAAACATCTATTTTTTGCACAAAAATATTTTATCTGTGTCCTTATAGAAATTTGAAACATAAGAAATTTAAAATTTGAAACATAAGAAACTGTATCACTGCACACTAGCCAATAAACCTACTGCCAGTGACAGTTTTTTACTTGCAACAAACATCCTCACCTGGTGAAATTAATTCAAAAGAAGCACCCCCACTTCCTCAGTTAGATGAAGGCACTGATAAAATCTAAAGTATCACCAAAGGTGTGCAGTTCAAAGCCGTAATGTCAAACGAAAATAAAATGAGATTGGGTCGGAGCAAAAGGTGCAAATATCTATAACCTTCACCCACCACCTGCAGTTCAGCTAATATGGCAGGACTATGCACCTGCACAAGCATGAGACCACCATGGACACCAGGTGATGCTCCTTTATAGGCATAACATTTTAAAGGAATTGTTCGCGATTGGGTAGGCATGGTTTGGTCAATGATTACATCTCTTCACATGATGGTATGACAGAAGGCACGTTGCCTGTTCTAAATGAATATATTGTAGCAAGGAGATAACAAAAATCAATCTGTAGTATACACACCAGTACATCCAAAAATGTGTAGCTCCCTACAAGCAGAAGTCATAAAAAACAAAACAATAACGTCCTATTTGGAGTATTTTTGAGAATAGGAAAATGGACTAAAAATGCAAATCTTTTGTGGCCAGCCAGTAAAATCTAAACTAAGATTCAAACAGAGAATACAAAAAGGAAAATGATTATAAAGGATCAAGAACCCTTTGGCAATCTAAAGAAAAAAACACAGACAATGAAAAAACATAAGACTTATATCACACAAACTAAGTTCAGTAAAACTGTAAACAATTATGAAAAAACTGGCCTAGTAATTTATGAAACCGTAGGACTAAAACCTACAGTAACATAGGAAAGGGCAAACATTGGACAATATTACCTACTCATCAAAACTGCTTGGCACAAAAAATAGTTTCCATAAAGCCTAGAGGTTTTCTTAACATGAACCAAATGGAGTATTTGCTCAATGCGTTTGTATGTAAGGAAGGAACTACAAATATTCCACAATATAAAATGTAATCAATAACAAACTAATTTTCTTTTAAGTTTAAAGAGGTTTATTAAAGAAGATTGCAACAAAGATTACATTGTTACAATAACAATCAATCAATAATTTGTTAAGTGTGGCAACTGTCACCCCTAAGGGTCTCTGGGTGCTGAAGGTGCAGTGTCTCTGTCGAGGAGCCATGTCTTGGTTTTTGTTTTTTAAACCACCAAGGAGGGACCTGTCCTGAGGTGCAGGGAATAGGTTGTTCTAGGACTTGGCTGTGATGTAAGAGGAGGAGCAGTCCAGCTACGGGTGCGATAGATGTGGGGAGTGCGTGTGAGGTTGAGAGTGGCGGAAAGCACCTGTCTTGCAGGGATGTGAAAGTTTAGTCTGTGGTTGTTGTCGGTAGATCCTTGATTGTGTAGAGCTTTGAAAGCCAGAGTGAGGATCTTGAACTGGCATCTCTTCTGGACCAGGAGCCAGTGGGGTTCCCAGAGATGAGGGATGATGCTGGTGCATTTAGGAAGGTTCAGGATAAGTCTGGTCGCTGTGTACTGTAGGGCCTGATGTCTTTTGAGTAGCTGGGTGCTGATACCAGCATAGAGAGCGTTGCTGTAGTTGAGGCAGCTGGGGATCAGCGCAAGTGTGACTGTTTTCCTTGCGTTGATGGGAATCAATTTGAAGATTCAACGGAGCATCAGGAGTATGCGGAAGCAGGAGGAGGTGACTGAGTTCACTTGTTGTTTCAAGAACATATGGATGTCTAGGATGCTGCAGAGGTTGCAGGCGTGGTCCGAGGTCTTCTGGCCACCAGCTGTGGTCCCATATGTTAATGTTCTTCCAGATGACCAGGACCTTGGTCTTGTCGGTGTTGAGCTTGAAGTAGCTGTTTCTCATCCAAGTTGCTATGTTGTTTATGGCATTGAGAAATTACATTTGCTGTTGCGTGGGTCCTTGGTGAGCTAGAGGATCAGCTGGGTGTCATCGGCATAGGAGAGTATGTTGATACTGTGGAATCTGATAATGTCTGTGAGGGGGGTCACGTAGCTGTTGACTAGAGTGGGGCTGAGGCAAGATCATTGGGGTATGCCGCAGTTGATGGTCTTGGGTGAGGAGGTGAAAGGCAGATGCTTTGAGTGCGGCCTGAGAGAAAAGAGGCGATCCATTTTAGGGCTTCTTATTGAAAACCAATGTTGTGAAATCTCTTGAGGAACGTGTGGTGGGAAACCTTGCTGAATGCCGCAGAGAGGTCCAACAGGATTAATGCTGCTGTTTCTCCTGGTTCAAGGAGGGCTCTGATGTCTGCTGTGGCTGAGATCAGTGCAGTCTTCGTGCTGTGGTTTGCTTGGGATCCTGATTGCAAGTACTTGAGCCAGTACTTTTGTTCAACAGAGTAATTTGCAAGTAAATTACTCATTAAAATTGAATATGTTCCAAATAATTGATAGTGTAATAGTATATTAAAGAAGGGGGGAAATGAAGGAAAGCAAGGAAGGAAAGGTATGAGAATTGTTAACAGTTTCAAAGAAATGGATACAGGAGGAGAGTGAAAAAGTAAGCCTATAAACAGATTTAGTGGCACTATACAGTTGATAAAAAAGTTGTAAGAGAATATATAAAACTATAGAGTTAGAATTCACAGAGGTTTGAGGACCTCTTCCAAGAGTGGTCTAGGAGTAGTAGAATTTCGAGCACAAGTATCTAGAAAAACAGTAACGTGACCAAATAATATCTCTCTTGATAACAAGTGAAAATGACATACCTACATAGGAAGTAGCAACAGAAATATTACAATAAGAATAAAAGAGCAATAAAAGTGCAGTTATGAAAAAATACTATAGCTATTCATGTCACTACAGTTCTAAAAATTCAAAACCATACACAACCAATGAGATTCTTTGGAATAAATCAAATCCCAATTTTAAAAGGTGGCATAACAGAACGGTTTATAAGAAAGAATTAAAGCTTACACATATGCAGAGTTATACAGAGGCTTCAAGAAGACACAAATTTGCACGTATTTTCCTGTTTGGTCTTGAAGTATAAAAACCACAATTATTGCATGGGGATTGGTTCATGTTAAAACTGTGCACAGAAGCAGTGTTGAACATGAATTGCAAGATAACAATCCACTCAAAAAGCCTGCTGACTTTAACATATGTTTTTCACAATCAATATGTCAGCCCTACTGCCTTTACTATAACTTGGCATTATAAACAATTAGGCCTATAACCTTTAGCATTGGCTTGTCATCATAACCAGCTTAAACTTGCTGTGCTGGTCATAACTCTAACCACAAGGCAACTATCAGTTATACCGTAATAAAATTACAAATACGTACTAAATTGAATTGTCAAAACAATATAAAATCCCTACTAACTCAGCGTAATACAGATTACCAGAGTGCAAATCTATCCTCATGCTATGTTTGTAAGGGTCACCAATATCAAAACCCTTGCCTACTACAGTAATCTGCGAGATTCCAAGTAACAAAATTCCTTTCCTACACACTTTAGCAATGTGAAAACAACCCACCCTTAAAAGCCTATTGCCTTTAACACGTTTTTCATAATAGGTAAGGACTACTTGCTTTGTCATACATTTTAATTATAAATAGACCACATGTAAGAAATACAACATACTTTACCAATTATCCAATAAGGCCTCATGCCTTTACTAATGGCTTTTACACTATATAGCACACAGGCCTACTGAAGAGTGTAATATCTAGCAACCAGAAGGCATATGCTTCTAAAATTACAAATATATACAAAAATAATTTTGGCAAATCAATGTACAACCCCTCTCAGAGCCTAAAAAGAATCATCACAGTTAAATTCTACTCCAAGGGTTTGTCATAGTGGATAACTAACACAAAATCCTTGGCTACTATGGGAATCTGTAAGACTACATGTAAACAAGCACCTTTCTACGGCCTGTACCAATGTGACAACAATTCACTGTTAGAGGCATATTTACTTAATGCTTTTCACAATAAAAATGTCAGGCTTAATGCCTTTGAAATAACTTTTCATAATAAATAGACCAGAAGTATGACATCTAGAATTACATTTCCCTGCACACCAATCATGAATATGGCTATCATTGGCCTCTCATCATAACCAACTTAGGCCTCCTGCACTGAGAGTAAGAATTCCCACAAGGCAAACATCAAGCATACAGGCATACAGTTGCAAATGTATATAAAATGACAGTTAGCAAAGCAAAATACTATCTGTTCTAACACAGGGCTTAACAGGGATTCTCAAGGTGCAAAGTTCCTGCATCCATGGCCTATCTGAAAGGTTTGCAAACAACAAAACACTACCTCTAAAAGTAATTTGTGAGATCCCAGGGAAAACCAAAACATATCTGTGGGCTCAAAATGATAACAATCCACCCTTAAATACTTAGTAACTTCAACACATACTTTTCAGAATCAATTTCCTGGGCCTACTGCCTTTATCGTAACTTTTCATAATAAACAGTCAAGCCTATAGCCTTAATCATTGGCTGCTATTATACTGAGCGTAAGCTTTCTACAAAGGCAACTATTTGACATCCTGACATAACAGTACAGATGTATCCAAAATTATAGCTGGCAAAGCAAAACACAAACTCTCCAAAGAGCTTAACAAGTATTATTGTAGTACATACATTCTAGCTCCACTATTTAAATCACCAACACCAAAATCCTTGTTTACTACTGTAATCTGTGAAATTCCATGTTACAAAATACATGTCTACAAGCTTTAGCACAGCATAATATCTATCCATCCTTAAAAGCCTTTTGTCTTTAATAAACAAGTTACTTACCTTCAGTAAAGCCTTGATTGGTAGAGATTATCCAGCAGCAGATTCCTTACCTTAGAATTAGTCCCAGACTTCAGACTGGGTCTAGAACTTTTCAAGCAGTACTTCTGTGCGCTGGTAGGTGCCGTAATTTGCCTTCTAATCGGTAGCGCTGTCTGCACCAGAAGTGACGTGCGTGGTACCTATGTAGGCGTCCATACCAGTGCACTGATATCAGTTACTTTTTACAACCTTTCCACGCCAGAAGCACAAAGTCACAAATGTTGCTGATGTACTGGTGTGAAGCATTAAGGACCTCATAAGGGTTTCCCTTATGTGGAGAAATCCATTTGCAGAGCGGTGAGGATTGGTAATGAGTCTGTGGTTAGATAGAGTCTGTGCCAAAGTTGGCAGGCAAGGTGATAGGTTGGCCCACTTTAAAAAGGTGTCACCACTTTTGGGAGAAAGTAGGCATGGGTTTTCAGCACCAGTCTGTCTGTGTAGAATGTTGTGCAGGGAGAGTGCAGGGAAAGTGCTTGCAGCTCATTGACCCTCCTGGTTGATGTTATCGCCTCCAGAAAGCCATTTTGATTGTGAGTAACAGAGTGCACAGCTGGGTAGAGGTTCAAAGGGCACACACATTAGAAATGTCAAGACCCGATTGAGGCATAATGAATGGTCATGGAGTGAACAGAAGTTGGCGTCCCTTTAGAAAATGAGTCACAGCGAGTGACTTGACCAAAAAAGGTTGGTCCGGTAACCGCAGGAAAGCTGAAATGGCTCACATGTAACCTTTGACACTGTTGGGCCGGGGAAAGAATCAACAACAAAACTTGGGATATGGGAGCAGAATGGCGGGTCATCATTTTTGGAGGCACACCATTCCACAAATTAGTACAGAGGTATATCGTCTAGGTCGGGGGAAGCCTGGCTGCCAGAATAACTTCATAGACTTCGTGAAGAAGGTTCAAAACCCACAACTGTCACCACTCAATCTCCAAGCATGAAGGCAGAGCACATGCAAGTCTGGATGCAACACCCTGCCGTCCTGTTGCAACAGAAGATCCTCCCAAAGGACCAGCCTGATCGGAGGACCGATGCTAAAGCTCAGGAGTTTGGGATACCAAACTCTCCATTCTTACTCCAGAGCGACAAGAATGACTTAAGTTTGCTCATTCCTGATCTTCTTGAGAGCTCTGGGCAGGAGTGGTATCAGTAGAAAGGCATCCAGGAAGACTGAGCTCCACACAAGACGAAAAGCTTCTCTGGGCGAAGGCCGCCTTGTAAACTCCAGCACTCAGAATTGCTGACATTGTGCATTCTCAGTGCTGGCAAACAGATCTAACTAAGGCTCTCACCAGTCTCAGAACAGACTTTGCACCACCTCTGGATGAAGACACCATTTGTGATCTTCTAGGCATAGATGGTCCGTTCTAGGGTTTTGAGAGGATGCCAGATGTTGAACTACCAGGGAAATGCCCTGACATTCCAGCCATGTCCAGAGATGCAGGGTCTTTTGACACAAGAACCACAACCCCACTCCACTCTGTTGCAGTATCACATGACAGTGTTGTTGTCCGTGAACACCTGCACTAGCCTTCCCACAGTCGAAGGGAGAAAGGCTTTTAATGCCAGTTGGATGGCCCTCCGCTCCAACAAGCTGATGTGGAGCTGGGACTACCAGAGATCAGAGTCCTCTGATCTCCACTTCTCCGAGATAGCCACCCCAGCCTAGGTGTGAGGCATCTGCCACTTCATCCAGCTCTAGGTGGGAAAAGGAGAGGGGTCTGCTGCTGACCAAACTGTGGTCCGTCAGCCACCATTGCAGGGCTTTTGAGGTTCCCTTTGAGAGCTAGACCAGGTCGTAGAGATTCCCCATATGATGCCCCCACTCGGACTTCAGGTCCCACTTCAGAGCCTGTATATGCCAATGGACATGTTTCACCAGAAGGATTCAGTGACATATAAGGCCAGACTCCATCTTGAGCAGGCAGTCTCTCAATTTTTTCTACTTTTGCAGAATCATCAACATGTCTGCCTTTGAAACAGACATTGTCTGCCCTTATCATTCCAAGAACCAGTGAAAGTGCCATGTCACTCAGACAATGACATTGATAAGACACCTGATGTGATATCCATCTGGGACAATAGTCTTCTTATCTCTATTTTAAAGTCAGACAAGAACAATAGCCAAAACAGTACAGTCTGAATTAATGTGTTTTTATCATACTTGTTTATAAGAATGTGTATAAGACTAGCATCTTTATGTACATAGTTTATGTCTTACATTCCTGCAGTTATGCCAGAAATTCCCATCTCAGGTAAGATACAGTATAAAAGGACTGCCACTTGGCAGAAGAGGTCCTTAGCCCCAGATCATCATGCTAGATACTGCCAGAAAAGAACTTGACTGCCAGAGATGGTGCCACATTTTAGTTTCTACTGAAAGCTGATATGGAGTGAAGACAAGGAGGAAAGTAGCTGAAGCAATGTGTTTGGCTTTCGCTGGAACCACAGCCTGCACGACTAATGAAAATGACAGCTTTGCTGTAAAACAGGTATGCAGCGCGCGGTATCTCCCTATCTCTAGATGTAAGTTATACTATTCCATGCTCTCCTAGTGTAGATCTTAGAAGTAGCTTTTAAGGCTAGGGTTTTGGTCAGCATTTTAACTATGTTAGAAATGTTCATTATATTCCCGCTCTTCACAACATACATTTGTGCTATTTTAATTATATTTAGTGTGGTTATTTTAGATGTGCTAAGCAACAGACTTCTGATTTCCAAACATCATGGTGTCCCTGAATCACTATTTAGGACTCTTAACATAAAAGCATTATGACCACTTCAACTAATTGGGTGGCGTTCTCCAAAAACCTGTCTTTCACATTCAATTGTTGGTGCACTGAACTAAGTTCACTTGTGTCACCTGTGGGTATGAAATCAAACCTTGCAGAGCTAAGCTAAGTCTAAGTTTATGCAACAACAGGAGGCCATGAGGCCCAACAGCCTCAGAGTCAGAGTCACTGAAATCTAGGATAAGAGGATGAAACATCCAAAAACGATGGCTCCTTTGGCCAAAAGAGCTTGTACTTTCTGACTAAGCAGGGAGAGGTAAGCCCTCCGTCAGGTCATAATAAGGTGGAATGGGTGGCAGCATTTCCACAAAGGGGATGGAGTAACCACGCTGGCTGATCTGGAGTACCCAATTGCTTGAGGTTATGGACTGCCAGCAGGGAAGGTAATGGCACATCCTGCCATCCACTGGGTGCCTGTGGTGGTACGAGGGCAAGCTAGAGGGGTTTGAAGGACACCTGAAGGTCCAGGACCACACCCACCCTTTGTGCCACCATTCCATAAGAAGCACCCTCTTCCATAGCCATGACTGGAGGAGAGACCAGGCCAGTGTCCAAACCACTGGTATTTGCCAGCTCCTCGTACTGGTTGTCCTTGGATTAAGCAAGGGAGTTAAGTTAACCATAATGGTCCTAAGCCCCTCCTAATTGTCTCCCTCTCTACGCCTATCAAAGGAAAAGCGAACTGGCTTCGGCTCAGAGGGCATGGTTCTGGGTGGTGCTGGATTGGACTACGTCAATCCAGCACTGCATCCGAGTCTGGTATTATGATGGGGTAGGCTCCACCATAGGGTGTTGGTGGTGCCGGGAAAGATGGCACTAGAGAGGCTCCTGGGAAGGTTGTAGTCTTGTGGCCACGCCAGATCCAACACCGGATCCAAGGGGCCTAATTGGTGCCAAGGATGACCCTGCTGGTTGGAATCCAGTTGGGGCTTCCTCTGAACCTGTGGGGCCTGAAGGCACCCCAGAGGGGTCGGGACGCCCATATATGAGGTGCAAGGTCGCACATAGCTCTTTATGTTGAGTGGGTGTCGCTCAGGCTCCAGGAAACACTGGGCGGTGCGGGGCAGGTACAGCCAGAGTGGGTCTTGACTTGAGTCATCGTTCTCATGCCTGAGCCGAAGACTTGGAGCGGTGCAGTGAAATCTAATAGCACTTTGGCTTCTTGGACTTCTTTTTGTTTTTTTGTGGGACTTACCCGAAGAAGACTAACTGAGATGATTATCATCGAGGGGTTGTTTGAAGTCAGGTGGCGAGGAGATTCAAGGACTACTCTTGCAACGTCTTCGGGTACATGGCGTGGTGAGCCTCGCAGACTTTGGTCCTGCTCCAAGAACCACAGTTAAACCAGATGTGGGTCTGACACAGACATCTGCCTGTGATAAACACCAAAGGGTTTGAAATCTGCTGGTTTCTTAAGGGACATCGCTAGCACTACAGGAAACAAAGTCTTACAAAAGGGTTTGAGGAAACATAAAAAAAATAAAAAAAAGAGTCAATAAGTGACTGAAGGTATATCTCTCCGTGTCTGCACCTACTGACGCCTATATGGGTACCGAATATGTCACTTCCACAGCAGATGACACTGACAAGGAGCTGAACACCACCACCTACGGTAACACAGAGGTACAGCTTGAAATGTTTCTGGACACAGTTTGGCTCCTGGCCATAATTCTAAGTTATGGAATCTGCAGCAAGAAGTCTCTATCAGATATGCAGTTTCCACAATCAGCGGGCCAGGCCTACTGGCATTTGTCACAAAGTTTCATAAAAACAGATGAAACCTATGAAATCTGGTATGACTTCTGCCTATGGACAGATAAAGCCTTCACCATTTACCAATTGCTTTACACCCTACCCAACACCAGCCTAATGAAGTGCACATAAACTGGCAGCCATCCTGCATACCGTTTTAAAATTTCAAATATATAGAAAGATACAGCTTGCAAAACAATATACAAAACCTCGGATCACGGCCTAACAAGAATCAGCATAGATAAAACCCCAGGGTTTGTCAGAGTGTGTGGCCAACGCTAAAACCTTTACCTAATATATTAATCTGTGAGAGTACAAGCAAAAATATACCTATCTAAAGCCTGTAAAATAATCTGATAACAACCAACTGTAAAAGACTTACTGGCTTTAACAAAAGCTTCTCACAATTAACAAGCTGGACCATCTGTCTCTGTCATACTGTTTCATAAAAAACAGACCAGCATTTGAAACTGCTTGCCAAGGCTTCAACTCCCCTGCATGCTCAGTTTATTGCCACATTGACTTGGCATTTGAAACTGCTTGCCAAGGCCTCAACTCCCCCTTTTACTACACTAAAGTCACCGCCTGAGGTAGGCCCTAGGTGGCCCTATGGGCAGGGTGCTGTGTATGTAAAAGATAGGACATATGTTTATGTTTTGCATGGTCAGTGAACTGTTCCGCCTCCCGTAGCTCCACTTTAAGTAGAGCCCTCGTTCCTCTTCACCCCTGACCTCTGTCAGGAGTTAGTGGCCCTCCTCCACCCGCAGGTTTCTGCCTGCATCTTATCCCTGGTGCCTAGTGGGAGAGCTCTGCTCTTCTACTAGGCTGCCCTCTGCCTCTCTCCTCCTTTTTCCTGCTTTGCACTGTGTGTGCTTTTTCTTCTGGGTCTGTCCCTTTTGTGCTCCTTTTGACTTTCGCTTCTGCATTACACCCTTTCTGTGTTTCTCTCTCCTCTCACTCCGCTCTCTTTCGCTCACTCACTCTCTCTCCCCTGCTGCTGCCCCTGCGGCCACGCTACCTCCTCTCTCTCGATGCATTCCTGCCGCTGCTGCCCCACCCCCTTTCTTCACACTGTTTTCTGCCCCCGCTTCCAGCTGTCCCCCCCCCTTCGTAATGGTGGCCTAAGGAAAGCCCGCTTGTGCCTGCCCGGACCTGGACCGCGCCCTGGTTCCCACCCCCCACCGCCTCCACTATGACGCCACCACCCTCCATGCGCTCAACGAGGGCCTCTCATCCACCTGCCATCAGGCCACCCCGCAGCTCATCCATGGACCCTTCTCCACCTGCACATTCACCAGCCTCCACGCCAGCGACCTACCCACCAAGGCAGGACGCAACCATCTCAGATGCTTCCTACTCAACACCCGCTACGTCCACAAACATGCCATCGAACTCTTGAACCTACTCATCAGCCTCCCCAGACGTCGCCTTCCTGACCGAGACCTGGATGAACCCCTTCTCAGTGCTACAGCTATTCCCCAGACGGCTACAAGATCACCCGGGACTGCACCAACAGACCAAGAGGAGGCATCGCTATCGTCCACAGGAATACCCTCAGAATCACGACCAGCACCGAAGACACCCTCAGCGCCGCCGAACACCTGCACTTCCAGATCCATACCGTTCCAAACACCAGCCTCAGAGGGACCCTTGTTTACAAACCTCCGGACTCTGACAGCAGTTCAGCGACTCCATCTCCGACGTCATTAGCACGCACGACCTCGCATCCACAGACTACATACTCCTCGGGGACCTGAACTTCCATCTTGAGAACACCAACGACAACAACTCCACCACCACCCACCTCGACAACTTCCGCCTCAAGCAGCTCATCACGACACCCACCCACTCTGCAGAACACATGCTTGACCCCATTTTCTCTGCCAAACACGTCTTTCAGCCACACCACTGAACTCCACTGGACCGACCACCGCTACATTCACTTCTCCTTTGAGAAACCCACAACACACCATCACCCGCAGCGGATTCCCCACCGCAGATGGAACAATGTCACCGAAGACCAGCTGATCACCACCCTTTCCCGGAACCCACCAATCGACACCCCCGACACAGCAGCCCGCAACATCAGGCAATGGATCAACGACTGTGCCAACACTCTTGCCCCGATCAAGAAACCTTCTAACAGACGCACCAACAGAAAGGCCTTCTTGTTCACCGTCGACCTCCAAGACCCAAGCCAACATGGTGAAGACCTGAGAAAAAGTGGCGCCAAGCACAGACACCGAACAACCACACAGACTTCAAGAACACCATCCGCAGACACCACCAACTCTTCCGAACTGCCAAAAGAACTGCCTTCAAAGAACGCATCAACAACAACGCAGACAGCTATAAGGAGCTCTTCAACATCGTGAAGGAACTTTCAAACCCCGGCTCCAACGTCAACAACATCCCCCCCATTACAAAACCTCTGCGACTCCCTAGCCACCTTCTCCTACCGCAAGATCGCAGACATCCATGACAGCTTAAAAACCCAGACCCCCCCCCCCACCGTCAACCACCGACACCACAGACTCACCGCCCCTCAGCCACACCAGCCTCCTTCTCTCCTAGACCCACGTCGACGATGACACCATCAAAATCATGAACACCATCCACTCCGGCTCACCATCTGTAAGGAAATGCCTCCTTGGCATGGTTACCCCCTGACTTTTTGCCTTTGCTGATGCCAAGTTATGATTTGAAAGTGTGCTTAGGCCTGCTAACCAGGCCCCAGCACTAGTGTTCTTTCCCTAACCTGTACCTTTGTTTCCACAATTGGCACACCCTGGCATCCAGGTAAGTCCCTTGTAACTGGTACCCCTGGTACCAAGGCCCCGATGCCAGGGAAGGTCTCTAAGGGCTGCAGCATGTCTTATGCCACCCTGGGGACCCCTCACTCAGCACAGACACACTGCTTGCCAGCTTGTGTGTGCTGGTGGGGAGAAAATGACTAAGTCGACATGGCACTCCCCTCAGGGTGCCATGCCAACCTCACACTGCCTATAGGCATAGATAAGTCACCCCTCTAACAGGCCTTACAGCCCTAAGGCAGGGTGCACTATACCATAGGTGAGGGCATAAGTGCATGAGCACTATGCCCCTACAGTGTCTAAGCAAAACCTTAGACAGTGTAAGTGCAGGGTAGCCATAAGAGTATATGGTCTGGGAGTCTGTCATGCACAAACTCCACAGCACCATAATGGCTACCCTGAAAACTGGGAAGTTTGGTATCAAACTTCTCAGCACAATAAATGCACACTGATGCCAGTGTACATTTTATTGTGAAATACACCCCAGAGGGCATCTTAGAGAGGCCCCCTGAAACCATACCCGACTCCCAGTGTGGGCTGACTAGTTTTAGCAGCCTGCCACACACCAGACATGTTGCTGGCCACATGGGGAGAGTGCCTTTGTCACTCTGTGGCTAGTAACAAAGCCTGTACTGGGTAGAGGTGCTTCTCACCTCCCCCTTCAGGAACTGTAACACCTGGCAGTGAACCTCAAAGGCTCACCCCCTTTGTTACAGCACCCCAGGGCACTCCAGATAGTGGAGTTGCCCACCCCCTCCAGCCACGGGCCCACTTTTGGCGGCAAGGCCGGAGGAGATAATGAGAAAAACAAGGAGGAGTCATTGGCCAGTCAGGACAGCCCCTAAGGTGACTCTAACTTTTAGAAATCCTCCATCTTGCAGATGGAGGATTCCCCCAATAGGATTAGGGATGTGCCCCCCTCCCCTCAGGGAGGAGGCACAAAGAGGGTGTAGCCACCCTCAGGGCTAGTAGCCATTGGCTACTAACCCCCCAGACCTAAACACACCCCTAAATCGAGTATTTAGGGGCTCCCAGAACCTAGGTAACTATATTCCTGCAACCTAAGACAAAGAAGGACTGCTGACCTGAAAGCCCTGCAGAGAAGACGGAGAAACCAACTGATTTGGCCCCAGCTCTACCGGCCTGTCTCCACACTTCAAGAAAAACTGCAACAGCGACACGTTCCACAGGGTCCAGCGACCTCTGAAGCCTCAGAGGACTACCCTGCATTTAAAAGGACCAAGAACTCCAGAGGACAGCTGCTCTGCTCCAAAGAAGAAACATCTTTGCAACAAAGAAGCAACTTTTAAAGAACACACGTTTCCCGCCGGAAGCTTGAGACTTTGCACTCTGCACCCGACGCCCCTGGCTTGACTTGTGGAGAAACAACACTACAGGGAGGACTCCCCGGCGACTGCGAGCCCGTGAATAGCCGGAGTTGACCCCATTGAGCCCCCACAGCGACGCCTGCAGAGGGAATCCAGAGGCTCCCCCTGACCGCGACTGCCTGCTTCTAAGAACCCGCCTGGTAAAGACACTGCACCTGCAGTCCCCAGGACCTGAAGGATCCGACCTCCAGTGCAGAAGCGACCCCCCAGGTGGCCCTCTCCCTTGCCCAGGTGGTGGCTACCCCGAGGAGCCCCCCCCGCCCCCCTTGCCTGCCTGCTTCGCTGAAGAGACCCCTGGGTCTCCCATTGAACTCCAATGCAAACCCAACGCCTGTTTGCACACTGCACCCGGCCGCCCCCGTGCCGCTGAGGGTGTACTTTTTGTGCTGACTTGTGTCCCCCCCCCGAGCCCTACAAAACCACCCTGGTTGGCCCTCCGAAGACGCGGATACTTACTTGCTGGCAGACTGGAACCGGGGCACCCCCTTCTCCATTGAAGCCTATGTGTTTTGGGCACCACTTTGACCTCTGCACCTGACCGGCCCTGAGCTGCTGGTGTGGTAACTTTGGGGTTGCTCTGAACCCCCAACCGTGGGCTACCTTGGACCCAAGTTTGAACCCTGTAGGTGGTTTACTTACCTGCAAAACTAACAAACACTTACCTCCCCCAGGAACTGTTGAAAATTGCTCTATGTCCAGTTTTAAAATAGCTATTTGCCATTTGTGTGAAAACTCTATATGCTGTTTTGCTAATTCAAAGTTCCTAAAGTTCCTAAGTGAAATACCTTTCATTTAAAGTATTGTTTGTAAATCTTGAACCTGTGGTTCTTAAAATAAACTAAGAAAATATATTTTTCTATATAAAAACCTATTGGCCTGGAATTGTCTTTGAGTGTGTGTTCCCCATTTATTGCCTGTGCGTGTACAACAAATGCTTAACACTACCTTCTGATAAGCCTACTGCTCGACCACACTACCACAAAATAGAGCATTAGAATTATCTCTTTTTGCCACTATCTTACCTCTATGGGGAACCCTTGGACTCTGTGCATGCTATTTCTTACTTTGAAATAGTACATACAGAGCTAACTTCCTACAACATCCGACCCCTGCCCTCATCACATCTTCAACAAAGTGAGCTCCGTCATAGCACCCCCAACTCTGCAAAATCATCAACTGTTCCTTTGAGTCTGCCACCTTCCCGGAGAGCTGGAAACACGCTTAGACCAACTCCCTCCTCAAGAAACCCAAGGCGGACCTAAAGGACCTCAAGAACGTCTGTCCAATCTCCCTGCTCCCCTTCCCGGCAAAGGTAATCGAGAACATTGTCAACAAACAACTGACCAGCTTCCTCGAGGAGAACACCACACTGGACCCGTCCCAATCCAGGTTCCGCAGCGACCACAGCTCCGAAACAGCCCTCATCCCGCCACTGATGATATCAGGACCATACTTGACAACGACGAAACCGCGGCCTTCCTCCTCCTGGACCTCTCGGCTGCCTTTGACACCAGCTGCCACCACACCCTACGCACACGCCTCAACGACGCAGGGATCCGCGACAGAGCCCTGGACTGGATCACCTCCTTCCTCACCCGCAGAACCCAGAGAGTCAGCCTCCCTCCATTCCACTCTGAAGCCACCAAGATCATCTGCAGCGTACCCCAGGGATCGCCCCTTAGCCCAACCCTCTTTAACGTTTGCATGGCTCCGCTCGCAAACATCGTCCGATCTCACAACCTCAACATCGTCTCAGATGCCGATGACACCCAGCTGATCCTCTCCATCACCAAGGACCCCGCCACCGCCAAAAGCAACCTCCATGAAGGAATGAAGGCCATCGCCAAATGGATGAAGAACAGCTGTCTGAAACTGAATTCTGACAAAACTGAGGTCCTCATTCTCGGCTCCACTCCCTCCACCTGGGACGACTCCTGGTGGCCTGCCATACTGGGAACCGCACCGACACCCACCGACCATGCACGCAACGTGGGATTCATCCTGGACTCATCACTATCAATGACCCAGCAAGTCAAAGCCATCTCTTCCTCCTGCTTCAACACCCTCTGCATGCTTTGGAAGATCTACAAATGGATCTCCACTGGAACCAGAAAGACAGCCACCCAAGTCCTCGTAAGGAGCAGACTGGACTATGGCAACGCCCTCTACGCAGGAACCACCGCCAAGCTCCAGAAAAGACTGCAATTCATACAGAAAGCCTCCCCGTGCCTCATCCTGGACATCTCCCGGCCACAGCCACACGACAGCCCACCTGAGAGACCTGCACTGGCTTCACGTTCAAACTCCTCACAAGTCACGGCACAACACCGGACCAGAATACCTCAACAGATGGCTCTCCTTCTACATTCCGAACTGACAGCTTTGCTCTGCTGACCTTGCCCTCGCCACGACCCACGCATCCACAGAATGACCGCCGGTGGCAGATCGTTCTCCCACCTCACCGCCAAGGCGTGGAACACTCTTCCTATCCACCTGCGACAGACACAATATCTACTAACCTTCAGGAGACACATCAAGACTTGACTGTTCGAGCAGTAGCAGCACCACACACCACCCCCGGCGCCTTGAGACCCTCACGGGTGAGCAGTGCACTTTACAAATGTTTTGACTGACTGATTTATGTTTTGCATGTCCTAGTAGTGGCAGACAGCTATTTCGTTTTTCACTACTGTGATGGCTGCTCTACCCATAGGTTATCATTGGGAATTCCCTTATATACTTTTAAGAGGTAATTTCTGATCTGAGAGGAGTAGCATTGGCACGTTTGGAATATTAGTGACAAATCCTGCTTACTGGAGTAGTTCGATTTTACATTACTATTTTAGAAATGCCACTTTTAGAAAGTGGGCCTTTCTCTGTGCTTATAACTCTATGTGCTTTGCAGTCTGACTCCAATCCACAACTCGGGTATCTTAGGTGAATACCTTAGCCAACCAGAAACACCCATTTCTATCAATAATGCTCCCAAGTGCACCAATTGGGCCTAAAGCTTGTCACCATAACCAACTCAGGCCTGCAGTTTTGACCGTAGGCTTTTCCACATGGCAACCAACAGACACAAAATACCTATCTGTAGACTTGAATATAGAGTAATAACAATGCACACTTAAATGCCTATTGACTTTAACATACACTTTTCACAATAAATAAGTCAGGTCTCATGTTTTTATCATAACATTTCATAATAAACAGATCTTGCCTATGAGCCATGATCATTAGCTTGCCACTATAACGAACTCAGTCCTGCTGTATGGAGTACAAGCTTTGCAAAAAAACAAAAAGTGCAGTACAAGCAGTCGTTTTAGTGGAACTACACAAATACAGCCAAGTGAAATCTTGAACTCAGGGGCACCAACTAGTGAGTTTAGCCTCAGTCCCTTTCTAAATCGTAATCTGAAAATTCTATTTTGTTAAACACATATGGTTGGCCAACAGTTTTACTGTCACTTCAGACTTAAAAACCATGTGGATTGATGCAGCCTTGAGTATCCCACACTGCTTCCAAACACAAAAGTGCTGATGGAAGGTTAGGGTGCTGGGAGTACAATACCCTTTTCATGACTTTCCACCTCCCAGCTGCCCGAGGATAACAAACATACCTTATCTAGTTATCTACAAAACTTTAACAGCACTACTATATCATTTGTGTGCCTGTAAATGAACAAATCAGGCTGCTGGATAAATAAAATAATCACAGTTGTATGGAGTGAAGCACTTTTTCTTTGCAGCACACAACTTCTGTCCATTCTAAACATGTACTCCTGGCTGCAATCATGTGGACTGAGCAATGGTCCCTCCTCTGTCACACTCCTCCTGAAATCTCTTTTCTTTAGGTTGCTCACATTACGTCTAGCAACAGCTGCGTTGTCAAGCCAGAATCAAAATGTAATTGTGAATGAATTACAGTAGAAAAAAGAAAAAGGAAATAAGAATGTTAGCAGAACAACAAATCACTGACACTGATTCAGAAAAAGAGTAACTTTGCAAAAACATGTGCTATCAACAATTTTACAGATATGGTATTATAGAGTATGGAAAACCTTGAAATATTTAAAAACTGTGTGATTGGACGTCACTCTGTGAGGCTCTCCAGCAGATTGCACCATCCATCCTCCTAAAAGCCTTACATTTGCAAACTGATTGTAGTTGTGCATGGGACCACAAGTGCGGAGATGAAAGATTTAAATTGAGAGGGTGCTTTCAGCACGCAGCGAGGTGGCTACTGGGTCTTTGGGCCTGAGACTAGGAGAAGTGGAGTGGCCAGGTGCTGCAGAAGATGTGGCTGTGAGAAGACTACTACGCAGGACAGCTGTCTTACCCTGCCCACATCTCAAGAGTTCCCTGTGGTGTCCTGCATGGCTCAGGCAGACTAAGAGGGGTCCCGGGCAGATCCAAGGTACCCACCGGAATCTTTGCTGATGTGCCTGGCCTACAGGTTATCCCAGAGTTGGGTGCGATGGCTCTCAGACCCTACAGCAGACCCTTGAGCAAGGCAGAGGACTGTCCCCTCTCCACTGGCTTGCAACCCTCAAATGAAGGCCTAGTAAATACAACAGCCTGGTGTACAAAATTACAGAGGGACTGATCATGGTCTAGGGCGGGAGAGAACCACCCCTACTTCCTTGTACTCAACAGGCTGGCAGCTTCTTTCCCTATAACAGGGGGTACTCCCGTCCCTCCACTACCTGACCTTTGATTTAGTGAAGCAGAAACTGTGGGCGATGTGGATCCTATACGTGCTTATGTTTCTGGCCAAACAAAGTCCTTTTCAATTACAAGGCGCGTTTCTTTTAGAGCCCAGAATAAGCATGGTCCTTGGTTGAGGAACGCTGCACACAACCCATAAAACCGCAGGAAGAGAATCCAGGCCTGGTTGGTTCCCAGACTACCATGAGACCAAAGGATCAGAGACCATGTCAAAGGTGCAATCCATCCACAAAGATTGCAGAGGGAAGAGATGAGGACAGAAAGTAAAGGCTTTCGAGTCACCAGTAGGAACCCTGCTGAATCTGAAAAAGTAGCAGGATACTGGACATTCACCTGTAACAATCCACAGCAGCGAACTCTGAATTCCAACGTAAGATACTAATGGTACTAGTACTGAAATGCCACCAGGCATGCCTCAATGGACCTTCGAGAGGGGCCGGCGCTTCATAATCTGAATCAATCTGTGGCTATTGCAATCTGCACCTCAAGAAGCTTTTGTGCTCTTAGTTTCACAGGCAAGCATAAGATGATCCCATTTTTGTTTTTCAATCTTGTTTTCCCTGTTTCTTAAAGCAGCACTACAGGATGGTCAGCAGGTGGTAATCACCACTGGACCTCGAAGTTTAACTTTCAGGGCACCCCCCAGATGCCTCCTGGCAATCAACATGGAGCATCAAACCACTTAGTGCGAAAATGTTATTCACATGCTTAAGTAAGAATTTCAAAACTGGTAAATGTCAGGGAATGTGGCAATAAACTAATCCTTACTAGCCCTTTCAGGCAGACAAAAATTACAAATATCCACAAGAAACAGTATGGGCCCCTTAGTCACCAAAACAGTCTAAGCACATCAAGAATTGAAACAAGGCCATAATTATCCTTTGCTTGGCAACACCAATGTGATGAGGGGAGGGAAATCACACAAGTAAGAAGGCTGTGATCACCAAAAGGTTTCTCAACAATATGACCAGAAAATAAATAGTTATAAAAGCTATGGGAAAAGAAAATATAATCAACCACCGAATGGCAGCCATGGCCAAAATATATAGATATGGTGCAGCTGCCACAAGAGTCATGAATGTTGATCAAATCACGCTCAGAAATAGAATAGAATTAAGACGATCCTGACCTCTGGAACCATGAGAGCCCTGGCTCTGGCCTTCAGTCAAATTTGCGCTAAGTGGGGTAAAAATTTAAAATCCTCTCCTGAATTTTGGCACTGAAGTCACCACAAATATCCTACTATGGTTTGAGTGCTTGATATTATACAGATAAACAATGAATGTAAACAAAAAACGAAAGTTCCGTATGCTGGAATAGGCAAAATCATCATTATAAAAATGTATTAAATAAAAAACAAATTCCCGCCAGAGCATTTAACCTAAAACCCTTGAATGAACTGACAATAGGTGTCTATGGCTGAAACCATGATATACTCAAACCATATTGAAAGACCACAGTTAGCCCTGCCAATATATGAAGGAACTGCTTTAATAGAGTGGCAGTCAAAAACATTGAACAAGAGGTTCGAGACAGCCCAGGTTTCCTGAAAAAATTAAATATCATAGGAGCCTAATGTAAAGTAGCCTCTTTGCAGAGTCCACTTTCAATTTTATCACTGTAATGTCCAACTTAAAATACTCAAAATGAGGTATCAGGCAACCCACAGGGCCTATTAGTGTGCTTTCTAGCAGATACACAAACATGATTAGCCTGGCATATATTAACAGATGACACTATGACTGATCAATCTAGATTGTCTAGACTCAGCAAAGGAAGTAATCTATTTTGTGTAGTGACAAAATTCTCAACACAATGGGTTGGCTTACAGCAAATAGGTGTCTCACTCACTTTATGCAGCTCTCTTGGTGGTCGATTAAAATAGCCAAGTGGCAGAACCCCTATGCCATACGTTTGTCTTATGGGAATGCCTGGGCTCTGGAAGTTGGGCACAAAATTAGGCCTACGAAAATTAGGGGGGGGGGGGTGTTGTTCACTTGTCATTTCCCAAGTGGTCAGGATACAACTGGAGGGCTTGGGGCTGGTGGGCACTTGACATGCTAGACATCCACTGGGCACAGACCTTACCCACATTTTAGCAGTACACAAGAGCTAGGCAGGAATAGTCAACTTATTACTACATAAAAGGTTACTACTAAAGTTTCAAGAGGCAGCCCGGAAGCCCATTACACTAGCAGAACAAGGTCCGATTTCCTGCAAGATGCTCCATCTCACACAGAACCAAAAAATGCAAGGGGGACAGTGGCTGCTGATGGGTGTGCTAGTAAAAGACCCATTAATGGTAAACAATTTCAAGAAAAGTATAGGACAATACATGAATACAAGGACAGAGAAGAAATCAAGGCAGTGACAGTAGGAGAGGCACTGAAAAGTGCTAAGGAAGTGTTAAGGGGAAACGTTATAGCAACAGCATCTATGCTGAAGACGACGTGGGAGGCCCTACTGTCCTGACAATTAAAAGTACTTGATGAACTGGAACGAACGAACGTAATTCACAGAAAGTACATAGGGCAGTTATGATGAAGGGTAAAATTAGGTAGTTGGAACTTGATACGGTGGCTAAACCAGACAACACATTTTATGGACTAAGTAATAAACCGGGTAGGCTAGTAGCGAACTCTCAAGAGCATGCCAGGTGAAAAGTCAAACTGTGACAGTAAAAGGACAAGATGGTAAGTTATTCAGTGATGAAACTAATAAAACTAGAGGTTCTGTGAACACCTATATATTTAAATGACAAGAGATCTGGTGTGTCCCCAGGAGATAATAAGACTTTAGGACCCTGCACACAACTAAAGCACCAAGCCCTGATGGGTTCAAGGCCACTTTCTATAAGGTCTTTAATGCATGTCTTTGGCCTCTCCTTTTTAAGGCTTTTCAACAGATGAGGCAGGATAAGAAACTAGCTTCCACAGTGACATAACCAATTGTGTTCATGATTCTGAAGCTGGGCAAACGGCCCAAAAGAGTGCAACCATTATAAGCCAACCTTGTTACACAATCTAAATGTGAAAATGTTCAACTAAACAGCAGCACTGCGCTTCCAGACAGTAGTATGAGAAATCGTACATCCTGAGCAGTAGGGCTTCATCCAATAGAGATAGACCATGGTAACACCAAAATAAACCTGCACATGCTAGATATCAGGAGTAGTGGACATACACAAGCAATCCTTGTCTCTCTGGAATGGGAAAAGCGTTCTTTTGGGTAGACTAGGACTTTATAGCATGCACACTACAAGAAAAGGGCTTCTGTGGCTTGCTATTTTGCAGGCTATCAAATTCGAAATGCATAAATGAGTGTTAATGAATTCCTAGCACAATGGGTGTCAACTGACAGTGGTACTAAACCTGGGTGCCCTATGTCATCCTTTCTTATTGTGCTTACCCTTGAACCACTAGCCCAGAGAATTAGGCAAAGAAATAGTAAAATGGGATATAACTTGGAGCTCATATAAACTCACAACATCCATGGGTGACATCTTGCTTTCAATTGCAGACCCTATTTACTCTTTACCACATCTGGTCACAGAACTGCAGGCCTATCAAAGCGTCTCAGGCTTTAAAATAAACTTAATTCAATCAGACATCCTAAATAACTCAACTCCCAAGGAACAAATCCAGAATGTAAAAGGACTGACCCTATTTAGATAAGCAGAAACCTCAATTTGATATCTGGACACAGATGTTGCTAATACCCTAGTAATAACTAGAGTTGCCAACCACCAACATTTAAAAAAGGAGGTAAAATTGTAAGTCAGTAGCTGGCGCCATAAAACACTTACTCAATTATGTAGGACAGCAGCAATTACAATGTCAATCCTCCCAAGGATGGTCGAAATGCTCCAAACATTGGTCCTGCACATTCCCAAAGACTACATAGCAGATAGCCATATGGATTGTTCATATTTACTATGCCAAGCTAAGAAGGAAAAAGTAAGGAGGCATCAAAGCACAGTAAAACCACTAAACAGTGGGTATGGGGTCCCTAACCTCCTTAACTACTATTATGCTGTTCATTTGTGTTTTCCAGTGCACTGGACTAAAGAGAAATGGAGAAGGGTTGGAGTAAGATGGACCTTACATTAAGCAGGGGACCAGTGGAAACCAAAAGCCCAGAGATTCCAAGCTCTAAGTATCACCAGTATCAAGGGCCACTTACAGGTCTGGGATTGGCTAGTGGTCAAAACGAGGCCCTCATAGTTTCCCTCACCTACTTCTCTGTGGGGCAATAAGAACTTCACACTGGGCCTAGAAAAGTTCGTCTTTTGTCAATGGCAAGTGGAAGGGTGCTAAATCCTGAGAGTTACGGTGAAGCAGGGAAGGGTGAAATCATTCAAACAACTGAAAACAGAATACAGGCTAGGAGAAATGGAATGCTTTCGATATATTTACAACTTAGAAATTGGTTCTTACACCTCCTAATTCTACAGAGGCTCACTCATTTCAAGAAATACCTATCGATTTGTGAGGACAACAAACACCTTCATATATAAACCTTTCAATATTACTGAGGGGTAGGGGAATTTCTATTTTTAAAAAAACATGGTAAAACATCAGAAAAAGAATTACAGATATCACTGTACAAAAAACAATGTAACAAAATCCTGATTTGAAGAAACAACTTCACTACTCACACAGGATGGTGGGAACCCATGATGAAATGATTCTATAAATGGCACTATACAGCCTCAAGACTAGAACTGATATGACACTTGGAAAAGGAAGAATGTTGGAAGAGATGTGGTGGAAGCGGGACCCTTACAAACATTATGTGGTCTTGTTCCCAGGTACAGCTGTTTTGACAAAAAGGTGTTACAAGTGATTAAATAGATCATATGTTCTTAGCTGGTGGCTTGTCCGTGATAATCCAGGGCAGACCGCTGATGGAAGTATTTCTCGTACAACGGCAGAAGAGAACTTTTTTTCTACTAGAGTCAAAACAAACAATTTTAGTCTGCTGGGGCTAGCCAATGACGGGCAATGAAAACAAATATGTAGAAAAATTAAGGTGGTGACCGGGGCTGGAAAAACTATCTAAATCTGCCCAGGGCAAAAGAAAGATTTCAGAAAACAATGAGGCCTTCTCTTGGACTACTTTGGCAGAGAATTTAAACAACAAATCTGTCCCAAGCGATTCAAAGCAAACCATATTCTAATGGAATCGAAACTAGAGCCCTACAATAAAACAACCCTTACAATAAACATCTATTAAATTCTGGGAAATATACATGACTCAAGCTCTGTAATCAAGAACGCTGGAGAAAGAGGCAGAAAAAAAACAATAATAAAAGAGGAGAGGGTAGGGGATTTAGCTAGGATAGTATGAACAGGGGAATTGAGGAGGTACTTCCCTTGCTTGACGGTTCTCAACTGTTTGCTGTTACAAATTTCAAACAAAAATATATCGAAATCTAAATACCGATTTCTGATTTTATTAGTCTGTGATACTACTTATTGCCCGTAATTAAAAAATTCACATCTCAGTGAGAATGGAGACTCAAGTAGCTAAAGATGTTGATCTTGGAACCACTAAACACCAAGTAGCATGTCACCTAAATCTGCATACGATACTCTTGGATTGTCTAGCTGATATCTACTCCAAGAATGTATGGCCATATTGACAAAGGGTTTTAGCATTCACAAACCCTCTGATTCGGTAAATCAGAAGGCTTGAAAATTCTAAAACCCCTTCTCACATGTAATAATCCAATTGAATGATTCATAAACGGTTTTAAGAATCATTAAAAGGGGGTTAGGATTCATACCGAACCTTGTATGTGAAAGGGCCCTGTTTAGGGCAGCCCTTCCAAATATCAATTTAATATGATATGTATTCATTTTTTTAGACTAAAATCGGGTCGCAAAACATTAATATTTTTTCAACACCTCAAAGGAAGTGGTAATCCATTCACAATCGAGATGGGGTCTCTTAGGCACACCTTCCCTTTTGTGAATGTTGCAAAAAATATTTTTTGTGCGTGGGCAGTGGTCCATGAGATCACTAGTTACTGCTACAACAATGTTGATTAAACTTTTCATTTTTTTATATACATCCATTTTACCGTTAAGGGAAACGAGCTATATGTAAAAAAAATGACTGCTTTATCTAAAGACAATCACCGTCATGGTGGCTTGCTGACCCCAATCAGGCCACCGTCCCTGTGAAGGCAGCAAATCACACTGAGTCACAATTTGCAACATATCTCATTAATATTCATGAGGCAGGTCGAGGTGCGACTCACTATAATTCAGTATTTTGTAAACTGATCTATTAGTACATAGATTGGTTCACAAACTATGAATGCATTAAGTAAAAGTCAGTGTGCAAATGATTACCCCTTTCACCAAATGCGTTCTTAGTACATCTGCCCCTTGCTTCTCTGAATGTACGCTGAAAAGTTATTTTTGAAACTGGATTGCACTTTTCAAAATGAAAAGTCTACTATGCAGTTTTAAGAGGGTACAATGAGAAGATGCTCCTGCTCCCTGCACTAGCAGGGAATAGTTATGTCTGGAGAACATACATAGGCTTATTATAGAGTCTCTTCAGATGGCGTAAGAACATTCCTGCAAGCAAGATTATATAGAAGTTTGAATTAACCTGCTTCCCTTGGCTAGGCCAGTTCCATGCCATTTTTTAGTATTTATGGATGAAAATTCTTCAGAATAATGTTTACTATATAAATAGTATATGTTATCTGCAAATACATGGCCTGGCAGCACTTGGATTCATGCAGTGTTGGCTAAACAGGAAATTACAATGGAACTAAAGTAAAAAAAAAATCCAAAAACATCTATAAACAGAACTTGCTTTTAAGCTTAATCAAACATTACTCAGTTGGAGAACATTCCATATAATGGAAGAACATGCAATCCAGTCCATTAATACCTTTGAAAGGCAGAAAATACAGGACACCAAGCTTCTGGCAAGAATGCATGTTCATAGGCATATCAGGTGGAAGGCACAAGTTGTGCAAGAGTATACTTAAATGGAGAAGGAAAACTGCAAACTCCTTTCAAACTTACGCCAAATTTAGATCTGATTAAATAAATGTAAGTATGTTTCAGTTACAATATTATTATGTTTCCCAACAAGTTAAGAATCTGAAAGGAATGCATAAACAAATAATTTTTCCAAACTGCTGGATATGGAATAATAGCAAAGTTATTCACTTTACCAATGAACGATGAATGGAAAAGTGATCATGTATTCTTCTTACATTTTCTTTTTGAAACGATGGAAGATACTAAATTAAGGTTTGACAAACCAACTAACAGAAAATAAATTTGCTGCAAACCTAGGGACATTCCAAACTAGTAGGTTATTTGTTTACAGAAATTTAACATTTCAGCTCCATATATCAATAGGTTTTTTTAAAGGCAAAATGTGTTATACGGAATCATTATAATAAATTATTTATAATGGAATCTACACTATTTTGGGTTATGAATGCATGTTTTGACCCCATTACTTTTGTTTTCGGATAGAATAAGACCCTACTTTACCTATTGTGTATTTTGGAATTAGGGTCATAGCCATTTTCTGTCATTATCAAATATATGTCGAAACAATCAGCCCACGAATGCCATCTCAGTCATCCAAGGTATTTATAAGAATACTGGAGGGAGTTTGCTGGTGATTTCAGGATATCAAGGCAGTAAATACACTGTAAGTACAGAATATATAAGTACAGAAAACACAGAAAGTTCTGATCCATTCAATGTGGCATTTGAATGAGGACCAGTGTATTTGCACTGGCTATCTATCATCTCACTCACTTCGTCCTGTACCATGAAGTGACTACAGTGGAATGCAAGACAACATCAATTTTCTTAATTTACAATGAAACGGTTGGTACTGTGACTTTTTGAAGTTGTATTATTCAACTATACTTGCCTCTGTAGTCTCTCGATTTCTTTTTCACTCCAGCATTCACTTTGACTTGTATGTGGAAATGGCCCAGCAGAACTTTGATGCCCTGCTTTGCCAACTGTGACCGGCTTATCAGTTCCAAAGCAGCGATTGTCCGTTGATATGAAGCCACTGGTTATGGAGGATGGTGATAATTTTCGTTCAGAGCTCACAAATTGGTTATCAATTACATCAGAATCTGATTGACTGTTGTCACATGTGCTCGGGATATAGGTTTTGTTTAAACTATGCTCACCAGCATATGAGGAGTCACTTGGTTTACTGCGTATCTGCAACCCAGATTTAACTTTTCTCACCACCCTTTCTTCTGAACTGCTGTCTCGGCTAAACTCATACTTCTCAGACAGATTACTGTTGAGTGGTGAGGCGGTATCAATTTCAGAATCAGAAGTTTCACTTGTAATTTGATAACGTTTCTTAGGTCTGTGAATTGTCGAATTTACTTTGTGCTTCCTTCTGGCAGGCAATGTTCCAGAGGTCCCCTCACTCGATTTCTCTGCAGCACTTGACTCTGTTGATGTGCTTTCACTTAGGACAGCAGTGTTTTTCGAAGAGACTTTCCTGTGGTGATTTGTACTTGTGGTATCTTTTATTGTAGCTTTTTGCTTTCGGGTTTGGTTGCTTTGCGCTAGTGCCTCTTTCTGGTAAGCATGCTTCTTCTTGCTGCTTTTCAGTAAACTGTTGTAGACCACATTGTTCTTCATACATCTTTCTTGCAATTTAGCATTTGTATTAATCGGTGTCAACAGAACAACAGGCAAGTTATCAGCACACTTATTGTTATCATGATCACTTTCTTCAGTTTCAGACACAAATTTCTTCTGATTTTTTCGATCAATTAAATTTACTTGGTCAGAGTTTTTTCTGGTATATCTTCGCTCTAAAAGAAAAACATTTGGATTTTTTATTGAAAATATACTAGAATTGCACTACCAGCATGTTTCCTGGCCATTTTATAAATTCCAAAAATGTAAGCGTTCATACAAAGGGAATTACAAGGGCCACAAGCAGGTAAGATACCTGGGCAACGTGAAACTTTAGAAGGAACAAAGTGCAGAGAGAATGGGTTAAGATGATTTTGCTCAAAATACCCTGAAAAACATCTTGAGCAGGTGTCTTGCTGGGTATGGGCCAGATAAATGTGCTGTTGCCTTCTAAGGTGGTTAAAAGGTGTAAGGAACAGAAAATGCACGAGATTGTGCTTTTTGGTAAGCATATGAGGTAGGATGTGACAGAAACAGACAGGACATTTATAAATATCCAGCGACTAGAATATCAAAACAGAAGGAAGGAAAAATCAGGCAATAACGTAAAGTTTTACAGAAAAGGACAAAGAAAAGTTAAGTACTTTTTTTATTTCTAAAACATAGGAATCTTCAACTCAAGTTAAATACTGGACATTCCCATGTGTGTGCAAAATTCAACACTACATTTTAAAAAATGCATTTTTACATGCTATCTGCAAGCAACATAAACTTGATGTTGTTCAAGACAAGCTTACAAGACAGGAAAGTTTCACTTTTCAGATGTCAACCGACTATCGGGAAAATGATATACGGCCTTGATGATGCTTTTATTTGCACCTTAACTTTCGATGTGAAGCTCAAGCGGAGACACCCAAGTCATCATTTAATTTAGAACCGATTTGAGTCCGTAAAGTGGTGGGGGCAAAGTTGGGAGTTGAATAGAGGGGGATAGACTTCTGTATGATAATTATACCTGTAACATGTGGACAAAGTACCCTTCTCCAAGATAATCATGAGAATTTCTGTGCTCAGACAATGCAACTGACAGTTTTGAAGATAAAGGTGTATTTCACCTTCTAGTTTGCAAACTGTATGCTAGCTAACGCAATGTATTTATGAAAGATCTGAGGAGTAAAAAACATTCCAATTTAAATCATTAATGGGACTGGGGAAAACTAGGGGGCTGAGTTAATTCCTTGTAAAACACAGTTAGTTAGGATCATGACTTATGCTTCTCCTTTTTAGCCTCTTTTTGATAGTAGTTCAAAATGAGCAGAAGAGCAAACTGTGTGTTCATGAGAAGCAAAAGGGAGAATAAGGGACTCCATACAAAGATAGGATACTGTAGAGAGTTACCCAGAGAGCCATCCGGGCGCTCCTATATTTTGTAATGCGTGCCCTGCGTGTTCGGGCGGGGCACCGAGCAGAGGTATATAAATAAAAGTGGGGCTGCGCTGACGCAGTCCCTGGTGTGTGTGAGCAAGCATAAGCAGTCCCCGTGTCGTTATTTAGAAAGCCCCGAGGCCTTCTCTACACTGGCGACGTGCAGGAGTTACCCGCGTGGCCAAGTAAGGGTTGTGATGCCCCGACGACGATGTATGAGGCAGCACGTATGAGCCTCATTAATTTCCCAAGCTGAGTATTATCTTACGTCTATCCAGATGAGCTGAGCAGTGTCTCGTGGTGGTGGAAATTTCTGGCCTCGTTCGGCCGTGACGCTGCCCCGCCTTGGCAACAAAGGAGGCGGCGGTGCGGAAGCCTCTGGTCCCATGTGCGAGGCTGCTGAATCGGAGAAAAGGATTCCTCCCTCCTCACACTGAGAGCCCCACCCTGCGTGCGCTGAGGGAGACGCCACGCTCAAGAACCGGAGCGTGTGGTGAGGCGTGGCGTCTGTTGCCAGGGAAAGGCAACACTGAACGCCGGGCGCTCTACTTCAAAGGAGGCCCTGTCTTTATGAACGAGTGAGTAAGACACACAAAAGAAAAATACTGTAGCCTTTAAGAAATGTAACAACATGAGTGCGCCTCAACAAGAAAATGTGCCACCATAAGAAAATCCCCAACTCCCGGCTCAGCTTAATAATAGCTCTGTTACAACGTTGCCCCTGTTCAGCCAACTGATTGATCCGGCCACAGCGGCACCAAGATGGCACCTATGGTTAAATCGACTAGACAACTATTTCTGTGCCACAAGGGAAACGGATGGAGCGGTGCGCAGGTCACTAATGTTGCTGATAGGTGGAGATGAGTTGCAAGAGTTGTTTGATTCACTCCCAGACAAGTGGGACAAATCTGACTTTGTTGCGGCTGTAAGAGCTCTTAATAGGTATTTTGATCCCCAGTTGAACTCAGACTATGAGCGCTTCAAGCTGCGACAGGTGCAACAGACGGAGATTGAGTCAATGGACATGTTTTATGCACGGTTAAGAAAGTTATCAAGTTCGTGCACAGGGCTCTATCAGCAAGAAGAGATCAGGGCTCAGATTATCCAGGGGTGCCGGTCTAACGCACTACGAAAGCTCATTCTGCGACAGCAAGGTATCTCTTTCGACAAAATTCTTATTCTTGCACGCTCTCACGAGCTGTCGCGGTCCGGGCAGATGCCATGGTGGCAGTGCGAGGTCAGTCGTTGGCAGCTGCTTCATCAACACGTCCAATCCAGGTGAAAGAAGAGCAAGTAGATGCCATTCAAACTCACCAAACACAAGGACGACGACCAAACCCATTTAGGCCTGGTAAACGTGTCTGTGGGAGCTGCGGGTATGAACACAAGACTGCAATGGGATGCCCGGCAAAAGGAAAGTCTTGCAATTGTTGTGGCAAAGGTAATCATTTTGCAAGAGTGTGCCGGTCTGGAAGGAACAAGCAAGGGGATCAAAAGGGAAAGGATGCTAACGTCCGGAGCGTAACCCAGAAAACTGTAGAGTTGGGAGACAGTGCCACATCTAGTGCACCCATCTTTGAAGAAGACGAGGAGGAGGATATTTTCATGATCTCCTTCACTGGTGGGAGGCAACAGAAGAAGAGACCGCCTCCGATGAGCAATGTACAAGTCAATGGCACTTCGGCCTCAGTACTCATTGACACGGAGGCGTCCGTTAATGTAATGGATGAGACCCTATTTCAACAGATAACTCCCACACAGTCTCTCACCCGACTACCACCAAAATATACAACTATGGGGGACGGGAGCCCCTTCCTTTAAAGGGAACAGTGGAGGTGTCAGTAACCAGTGGAGGTCGGTTGACACAAGTGAGGTTCTATGTGGTGACAAGAGATCGGGCACCCTATTGGGGTGTCACACGGCGGAAGATTTGGAGTTAGTGTTTTTTGCCCGCCAGGTGTATGACTCTCAAGTGGAACGTCTTACCAGTGAGTTTCCGCAGCTCTTTCAGGGGCTGGGACGGCTAAAAGGGAAGAGCATCAAACTTCACATTGACCCGAGTGTTGCCCCGGTCGCTCTGAGACATCGCCGTGTGCCATTCCATTTGCGACCTGTTGTGGAAAAAGAGTTACACCTGCTCGAGGATCAGCGAGTCATAGAAAAGGTAGATGGGCCAACACTGTGGGTTTCGCCTTTGGTAATAGCTCCAAAGCCAAAACAGCCTGGAGCTATTCGCCTCTGCGTAGATATGCGTTTGCCCAATAAAGCCATTCGGAGGGAGAGGGACATAACACCCACCATGGATGACATCATAGCCGATCTGAATGGGGCACAATGGTTCTTAAAGTTGGATCTCAACGCTGGCTATCATCAGTTGGAGCTGGACCCTGATAGCAGGAACATTATCACTTTCTCAACACATGTGGGGCTCCGGCGCAATAAGAAACTGAGTTTTGGGGTATCCTCCGCCGCTGAAGTGTTTCAGAATGCCATTAGAGAGACATTGTCAGGGTTGCCAGGGGTAATCAACTTGAGTGATGACATCTTGATACACTCACGAACAATAGATGAACATCATCAACATTTAAGGGCCACGCTACAAAGGTTAGTTGAATCAGGACTGACTCTTCATAAGAAGAAGTGTGCGTTTTATCAGACGTCAGTAGAGTTCTTTGGCTACATCTTTTCAAAGAATGGTCTACAAGTAGATCCACGTAAAGCTGAGGCCATTCGCCAAGTCCCAATTCCGCAGAATTCAACTGAAGTACGGAGCTTCTTGGGGATGGCCACGTATTGTGGGCGATTCATACCGCAGCTTGCCACAATGGCAGAGCCTATTCGACAGCTCACAAAAGGACAACACCGCTGGGAGTGGACCCCGGCTGCAGGCAAGGCGTTCGAAGACATCAAAGCAGCGTTGCTGGATAAGTCAACCATGGCTTATTTTAACTAGCGTAAGCAGACGGAAGTGGTTGTCGACGTGAGCCCTGTATTGGCCTCAGGCAAATGGCGATGTTGAAAGGTTTATGAGAACTCTAAATAAAGCCCTTAGGATAGGAGTGGAGGGAAGAGAGGAGTGTGAGCAGAGCCTGCAACAGTTCTTGAGTGCTTACCGCCAGACACCCCATAGTAACACTGGGTGTGCACCAGCAGCTTTGATGTTTAAAGTCTCTCCACGTGACTGTATTCCCGCTGGCCCACGCTGGAAACCACCAGTATTGGATGTGAAAGCCACTCAGAGGCGTCGGGAGGTTACTAATCAGAAGGCCAGCGAAAAACGGCAAGCAAACCTTAGAAAGTTCCGAAAAGGTGATCGAGTGGTAGTGAAAAATCGGAAGGGAGGAGGGAAGTTCCGAACACCTTTCGAGCCTGAAGTCTGGGAAATCATTGGCATTTGAGGGGCCATGATAACGGCGGCCCGAGGAAGACAAAGGGTTATGAGAAATGTGTCACATTTCCGTAAAGCAGGAGTCTTCGTCCCTGAGGAGGAGGAAGGAGAGATGGAGGAAATGACGGGTGTGTCGCCGAGCAGACCGGAAGAGACTGTAAGTGTCCCTGTGGCACTGCCTGCTGCGCGAGTCCTGCCGTGTGATGATCTTGGACATGGGGATGTGCTTGCGAGAAGTGCAAGATATAACTTGCGCCCCAATCCTGCTCCCAACAGTCAACTGAAGGATTTTGTCTGTAAAACAGACCAGGTGTGAACTATAGTTTAGTGTCATTGTCTACTAATTGAACACTGGTGATGTTTGGTATCGGTAATATGAGGACATGTCTTGTAATCAAACGAACATTTTAGTTCCATTCGAAGTTCCTCATCCTATGTTGTCTTTTGTTTCTTTCTTTCCCTTATCCTTTTTTTTGTTCACACTCCGTACTTGGAGTCTGGTGTTTGGTTGTGGTTATGTTATATTTATAAACATGTCTCTTCTGTGTGGAGTAAAACATGGGAGGGATGTAGAGAGCTACCTGGAGAGCCATCCGGGCGCACCTATATTTTGTACAGCGTGTCCTGCGTGTTCGGGCGGGGCACCGAGCAGAGGTATATAAATAAAAGCGGGGCTGCGCTGACGCAGTCCCTGGTGTGTATGAACAAGCATAAGCAGTCCCTGTGTCGTTATTTAGAAAGCCCAGAGGCCTTCTCTACAGATACATTAACTGGATTATGCAAAGCTTGATCCTTTGTCTGCCTGACAATGAATTTTAGTTTAGATAGTAATGTCTAGTAAAAATGCAAACAGTACACCAGGGTTCTGCTTTGCAGGTTTCTCAAATTGGTAATATTAGTAAAGCTTTTCCTACTGCGGAATGTACCTTTGTTTTTCCTTGAAAGGGTATGTTAGCCTTATGATAACACAAAGCAGCAAAATAAACTAAACATCTATTTATGACTGCTTGTAGGCCCAATGTACTGTGTTACCCACTTCCAAAATATATATATTTTTTATTTCCTTGACCTTCTTTAAGAAAACAAACTTTACACATCTTGCCTGTGTAAGAATTTCTCCATGGCATAATTTGGATTTTGATATTAGGAGGGCAAAGAGATTGTTTCATTAAAGTGAAAATGTGTCTTGAAGGGAACCTGGTTTGGGGACCTCAGACTAAATAGTTATGGCTAATGGTTAGGTAGTCCCCCTCAACATTAATCAAACAGAGGGGGCTTAAACCAACCCCCTGTCCAGAAAGCTGCTCATGAGGAATAAAATGCAGCCTGTGGAGCAAGGTACAGTTGAACAGTACATAAGTAAAAATAAAAAATAAAATGTTATAACTTTACAAAACTTCCCAGTATGAGGGGTATGTTTAACAAATGTCATGGCTTGCAGATAAATACTGGTGATGATACCAGATCCCCTCTGTGATGTGCTTCCGGCTAAAAGACACAGTGGTACTAACAATTTGCCTCAAAAACAGAACTCCCTCAAATCATGATACTGTTCATGACAGGACAACCAATAGATTTTTCTGCTATAAATGTGCACACCTCATAGCCCTGTGCTTACATTAGGGCTAGAAATTTGGAATAGTTGTACATAGTCAGCTTTATTTCTGAAGCTCCGCCTCTCACTTAAGAGCGAGGTCCCAGTAGTTGGAAATGACAGGACTGTCTGCTACGTACCTATAGACAAATCAGTGAGAGGAGGCCGAACACATCATCATCTACTAGACCCAGAGAAATTTCAGGCGGGCTATACAGCGATTTTGCAAAAGATTAATGAAAGTGGCAACCCACAGGAAACAATGGCCCACACAAATCAAATATTTAGACCCTTATGCAGCTACTGCCACCTTGCAATGGAAATTTTGCAGCATAAAAGAAAAGGACAGTAAAAGTGAAGCACAAAATTGCCACTAAATACATATGACAGAAGTAGTCCACTGTGCTAAAAGTTAAAATAGAGGGTAGAACTGTATAACATACACATGTAGGCAGCATTCTATCTAATTAAACAGGTCCAGTATACAGCCACCAACCCATTTTTACAAAGTAAACATTAATAGCCCAAGGAAATATGATCTTCGAATGTAAGCTACAATCAAAGAGATGTAAACATTTTGAAAACCTGGCACGTATGAGAGGAAAAATATATTTTTTAACAAAAGCAAAGAACATGACTAAATACATGCACGGCGTACACAGTCATTCCAATATCGTATGTAAGTGATCAGAACAGAGCATATGCAATGGTAAAAATACATATACACTATCAACAAAAGAGATAACCTTGTCACACTACTTAACAAAGCACACATATAACAGGCAATGGAGTTAAGCACTAGACAGAATATACACAGAAAGTGGCCCACTTTCTTTTTTCAACATAAATAAGTTCTCATCAGAGCCAACGTTATGCCCACGAGTGACTATTGCAATGCATTGGACTAGCTCCCTGCTCGAGCAGTTGAGGATGGTCCAGTATGGCAAGTTTCAGGCAGACTGCATGAATATTAGGACAAACTTGGGGTGTACATCAGAGAATTAAGGCCCTGATTACAAGTTTAGCAAAGGTGAATTCCCGGGTTTAATTCTGCTCTGATCAACAATACCCAGACTAGTGTTCTTGCACTTGTTTTTCTGAGTGTTGTACACCAGACAAGGATTTTAGTGGCTATTAAAATCCGGGCAGTAAATTACAAAGGGAAGGAGCTGTACTGCCTCCGGTCCCCATCTGAAATTCTACCAAGGCATTGGGGTAAGCATGTAATGCTCCTCAGTGCAGGGAACATCATCTCCTTCCCTTACCTGCCAGCCCATCCACCCACCCAATGACACTCCAGCTATGCAGAAATGTACCACCTGGTCACAGCAGGTGGTAAATGTGTTCAGAAAACCCCATAGCAGACTTCTGCCCTGTAAATTAGGCTCAGCACATTTATTCCCATTCCGTGCCATATTGTGTGGCAATAAGGGTCTTACATAGGCAGAAGTGCATCATCTTCAAGGTTCTGTGCCATTTGTTAACTTGCCCAGGAATGTTTTGCAGGCCTGCCAGAACTTTAAGATCATGAATAAAAGTCATTGCAGACAATAAAGCAAAATAGTTCTGGAATTAGATCATTGGCAAATTATAGGCCTCTCAGGGGAAACGGTATGGAATGAAATGATTTTAAACTTACGACAACTACTAATTTATGATAATATAAGCACAAACTGAAAGCCAGATGGCACAATTCTTAATTCAAATTGCCTTGAATAAAAAAAAAGGGGGACAAAATGTTCCTTATTTCCATTTCTTATACATACAACTGCAAAGTGTAAACAGAGCATATCGTACTCAATGTAAAAGTCCATGCTCTTTGGGCAAGAAGCACAGCCCTTCAGAAATTGGCTCAAGAGCATAATGCCAGTGGCTACTCTTAAAGCGTTTTAAATAATTAGAAAATAATGTTTATCTTGATATGTTTAGGTCAACATCAGTAAGCCGCAATTAAAATAATTAGGCTGCAGCGTGCTCTCACTGACTTCGACTTTGAAGATAAATGGGGAATTCCCTGTTTTGTGAAATAGCTTTCCTTTGCATGTTTTCATACCTGTGAATTTTCCTTTGTAGAAAATAAGTGAAAAATAATTTGTTTTGTGGTGGTGTTTGTTTTGCTGTGCTCAAATAGATTAATTCGTGTTCCTCAAGAAGGAAGCCACATGGCTGACTGTTCCTGTATTTGCAATATATTCAAGGTCCTTTGTCCAGGACTACTCTAAGTAGTGCACTGTGTATTGTTTTCACGTCTTGTACAAATGTCATGCTATTATTTCTCTATTTCTACGTATACTTATGCATGAAAAATAGGTGTTCCACAATGTATCATGTTTATATGAATGATATGCTCTCACATTATGATCTCAATTCACACCATGTCAAGAGTGTGCCTTTTAACTGTCTGAAAACCTATAAAATGTGCCCTTTTTGGAAGATGTGTCAGACTTTTTGCTACTTTCACAAAAGCAGACTCCATATTAGTCTATTTGTTTATAGTTGAACTTTTTATGAACTGAGCATTCTCTTTGTCATGCTGCAAAAAAATGTATACTATACTAAGACATTCGTTGAACTTTGAACTGAACAGACTTATGGTAGTCTTATGCTAAAGTATATATTGGTTTCAGCAGTTTACTTACTTTCGAGAGCAAACATATCTTAGGACCTCTCACACTTGCCTTTATATGATACATTACTAATGCAGATTATAAATCAAACTATTTTGCCTTAAATTTGAATAAACCTTTATGGTTTTGACGTCTATCCTGTGAAGTATTTCTCTATTGTTCTAGGGCAGTGGTTCCCAACCAGTGGTCCGGTGACCTCTGGGGGTCCCCGAACCTTCCTCAGGGGGTCTGCGACTGATTAGAAAATTAAATAATATTAACAGATTAGGGCCACAGCTTTTAGTAATGATTCAGTGGGGGGTCCTCGGATTCTAATAATGATTCAGTGGGGGGTCCCAATAATGATAAAGTGGGGGTTCACAGAAGTCAAAAAGTTGGGAACCACTGTTCTAGGGCAAGGTCCAATTGGATTCACATGGCCACAATCCTCTCTTTCAACCCTTTGAACCTTTAGTTAGAGCCTTGACACTAGTTGTTTGTGAAACTACCCTTGTTTAGAGTTTTACATAAATTCATATCATGCTAGCTGGAAAACTATGAAAATGGTAATTTCTAGAAGTGTGCCTATACTTAAACCATCATATTTTAAACTGGCGGTTTATGGTTAGAGTTGAAAGGTAAATAAATTATAACTTTGATAACTTTTATTCCCACTTTGAAAATTATTTTATACTTTTGAAAATGGGGGGGGGGGGGGGGGGGGGGGCGCAACAACAATAATACTTTCAAATTCAGTTACCACAATGTTTGCCAATCAGTTTAAGAGCAGAGATTATGTGTGGAAAGCCAATAAGAATGTGAATATCTGCATAGTTGCAGTTTTCCCAAAGGCAACCCCTCAGACCTTGGGAACACTCATATTCCTAACCCTAATGTACATTTCCATAGCTATCATGAAATAAAGCTGGATGCCAACAAAAGTATAAAGGTGAGCACTACGCATGAAATCCTTACTACTGGATAGCAGCATAGTACAACTTATAATCAGTATCAACTAAGAACCCATGGACAAATATTATTCTAAAAAATAAACATCACATTGTTAATGCACCAGGAGGCACTCATCTCTAAGCACTAGTTCCTCTGCTAGTCACAAAACTGCCCCTTGCATTTGGGCACATGGCCTCTACTTTGTTACCCAGATCACACTGTCCTTATATTTTCATATCTGCTGGTTCTTCATTGCTATGAATACATCTTGGATCAGGTAGTGCCAAAATGTTCATGACATCTAAATCGGCTATTTACAACATTACATTTTTCTTATAACACTACATTTTGTAACAAATTCTGAAAGCACAGATTAGAACTGAAGTGCAGGTTTACTCTCCACCTACTGCCCTGAATAGAATACATGGTGGCTAGAGGAACAGGGGAGGCTACCTTCTAGGTCAGAACCAGAATCTAGCACTATGGGTTGTCAAAATCTCCTTCCGCAACAGTGGTGCCATGAGTGGATACAGCTTAAACAAAACTTCTTAACAACAGATGCATCAGACCAACGGAAACCCTACATACATACTCTAGCTCGGACTTGGATTGCTTTTTACTTCCCTCAATAAAGCCTCATACTCCAAATGTCATTGCACCATACAATCTGGAATGGTTCTGAAAGCTGGGACAGAACACCATCACAGTGTATGATGTATTCAGGGGTTGATATGCATCATTAAAACAACACATTCTGGATGAAAATCTGAACTTTCAGTTCCAGTGCCTTAGATCCAACACACTTTCACAAGTGGCTCAACACTGCAAAATTAGTTTCATAAAGAACATTTTCCATTAAAAGCCATCATTGTCTGGCCAACATTTGATCAAATAGAAAAATGTCTTCACATTCAACATGAAAGAATTTGCACGTAGTGGGCATGTAAAAAGATCACCATGACTTGCCACACGTCAGCAAGAGCAGGCCTGCCACATTGACCTATGCTGTGGCCTGGCCTAATAAGTGTGACGAAAAACAAGAAACCCAATTAACATGAAATCTTCTCTGATGTCAAAAGAGGCTGTGTCTCTACCCTCTGATCTTGCAGAACATGTGGATTCTGGCAAATGAAAATTGCACCCTAGTCCATGTGCCAGAAAAACCTAAGGTAAACCACAGCTATACTCAACCCATTGGCATGAGTTGCTGCTCTGATCCTTAGCCATGGAGAACTACAGTTGCAGACTGCAGCTATCATGACTTCCTGGAGCTAGTTCGTGTGAATAGGCAGTCAGAGGGACCGAGCCTGACATAGGAGGGGACTTATAGCCAGGCCTGTTCAAAATAGGGGATACATGATACCAATCTCCAAAGACCTGGGTGTTCTAACTTGGGTTGGACTTGAAGAACATGGATGGCAGGCCCCACCTCAACGAGATGCCAGGCACTGCAGGTAGCATACACTGAAGATATTAAACTGACACAATATACTAACAGTTATATACAATAACAACACACATAAAAGGATAGGCCACTAGGCAATCTTAGAAGCTATATTCTTATGAAAAGATAATGGGGTATCTTGCAATGAGAGGCTATTGGTGCATTAAGGTTGTACAATTTGTAATTTTTGTGTTTAACATCTACCCTGGGGTTTTACAAAATGTGGTCCTTAGAAGGAGTTTTTCAGTTGTTAGTGGGCTGCTATTTCTAGTGAAGAAAAGGTAAAAGCACAATTACAGCCTCCAATCCTGACATAGAATCAGGTTCTACAGGAATACAGCAACCACAACACAGCAACTGACCTACATGTGTATTTATTTTTTATTTTGCAATCCAGTCATTATGCCAGTAGATCTGTAAACAAGTGAGAGTCTCTTTTATGGTTTATGGCTCCAGAGATTGTGGTGGCTTAGTCTTTAGACATACAAGTTTACCTTTCTTTACAGCCTTTTTTCCTTTTGCTTTTTTTACTTGTTTGTTGTTCATGATGTAGACGTTCATCTTGAACAGAGAAAAAACATAGATTTAGACAATTATTTTTTGAGAGCCAAAATAGCAATGCTAAATTTTGTAAAACATGAAACCTATTCGAGGCAGTATTGGGGTTCTCAGTCAAGAAAAATAATAAGCTTGGTTGCAGTATTCTAAAAGAAAGCAAAAAAAATATGATATGACTTCCTCAATACATTTTTGCTAACAGCTTCCTACGAAAACAACGGAATGGTCCATACACACATTTGCAATGGAAGTACTGCAAATCATTTACATGCATATGAGATTATAATACTTTGAAAGCTAAATACTCATTGAAATTTGCAGATGAAAAAACATACTAAGTTTTCTGTCAAGGTATCTCTGGAACCCTCTGAAACGGTGCGATTCAGGTCAATGTCAACAAACATTCGCTTCCCACACCAGTATGGTAAAGGTGGCAAAACATGGCGTCCACTGCGGGTAATGGTGGCACTTAAAGGAGGTGCTGCCCGTAGTACTCGATTGCCTGGATCAATAAAAAAAAATGATGTTAGCCAAGGAACTGAACATATTTTGTTTTCTGTATGCAGGCAGTTTAGTCTCCAATTCACAATGCAAGTAGATACTTCAACATTTCCAATGCAGGTTTTCTCTCTCTCACAAAATACAAAACTCCTTGATACATCAATTGCATTAGTAAATAAGAAAAACCTGTTTATCCGTAACTACAGTTCTCCAGTGTTGGCATCTCTGACAGATTTAGATATTGGACTATTCTTCATTGGAAGGCCAGGAACCTTTAGAAGACAATGTTTTGTAGCAATGTTCAATAAAGTACTTCAGTAACATTGAAAACAGCCAGTGACACGGACATGTCCACTTTCTTTTTGGATCCAAAGTCTGACCCATCAGGTGGGAGCTAGTGAACTGTACTACCCTTACAGAGGATACAAATGCCAGATTTTTGAAGCCTGTTAAAAGAACACAAAAGGTGAATCCCAAGTTGCCTGTGATGTGGTTCTATGAAAAGTAAGAATGCTGGAGAACTGTAGTTGGAGGTAAGTAACTTTTTGTTCTCCTGCACTGGATCTTTCACAGATTTTGGTGCTCGAACACAAACTAACAAAGCAGATTACATAATAAAGAGGTAAACTGGAAAGAGGCATACCTTAATTAAACACATTACGGAGAACCACCTGTCCCATGGATGATTCAACTCTGTTTTGCTGGCCAGGCAATGATGCTCAAGAGGCAGTGCATGGTCCTCCATGCCGCTGCTTTGCATAAGTCTTAGATGTACCAAAAAATCGATCTGTTTTAGTCCCAATTTCTCTGATTGAGAGAACTTTTAACATCAACATGTAAATTTCATCTGATTTGTACATAAACCTCAGCTGTACATGAGACAATGTAACAAGAAATACAGTACTTTCAAATAGCTTTTCCTTTATTTCTTTTCAAATTTGGTGTGATTGTACTGTCTGACAGTCTTAGGGCCGTGCTTTAGGGTTTGGGAACAGGTTACTGTCACAAACCATGATGAATATTGTTTCAGCCTTTTATTTTGATATGATATTTATTGAGGTTTTGTGAGATAGAAGAAATAGCTAGAGTAAACAGTTGATGCATAATACAGCATCACAGTACAACCCCCAATAAGGACCAAATCGTTTTAGCCGGATCACAAGTGCATTATATCATATGTTACTTGCAATAAGGGAGACAGTACATACGTCACATTTGTGATGGAGTGACCTACACACCAAACCCTAAATCTGGCCCTTAGGCTTATCCAGACAGAATTATAACATCCATCTAATGTAATACATTTTCTGCTGGAGTGGTTGGACTGGTTAAAAAGGTTGTTATGTAAACCTGTTGATATACGTGAAAAGAGGATGGCACTTTAGATATGGATTGAGGATTAGTTCTCACAAGTGGAAAAAGCTTGAAGTGCACTGACTCTTCTCATGAAGGTTATTTCTAGCAAAATTATTGTTTTACCATTTTTTTAAAAACAGCTTAAAGTTAGCTTTCGTCAGTACTGCCATAACTATGTGACGTTTCTTGCAACTAGGACTTTAGCCACTGGTAGAAAAGTGTGGAATAACCCACTCACAGATTGCTTACTGATTACTGTAACCAACAGTGAAAGAAGCCTTTGTTTTTAGAGGGAAATAGGTGTTGCTGCAAGTTGATCTCATACCGAAGAATATTTAAAGCTGATTTAGCCTATTCTAATAACTACAGGAGAAATTGATGTGGAGTCCTAGCAGATTGTCACAAGGCCACACAATTTTAAGACAAATGTTTTTATAGCAGACAGTTCCCTTTTAAGCTTGCCAAACTAGCTCCTGAGTAGCCAGGTGGTGAAAAGAAAGGACTGAGCTGTGGTGAAGCATTTCACTCTTGTTCAATGATAAAATATGTAAATCTGTTGGAGCGGTCAAACTTCAGACATGTGACATCACTGGAAGTAGCAGTTATTACCTGTGCCACGTTGATGCTTTTGCAATATCCCTTTTCACTCTTTGGGTCAGAGGTAATAGGGGAAATACACTTAGGAATCTTTCTTCCCACTTCATTGAAAAGGACTCTCCTTTTAATCAATGTGGCCACCTCCTCGTGACTGTATGACATTTTTATTTGAGATGCACGTTAAATAAACACTGTTTTAGAATACCCTATCTCTGAAATAACAGACACAGAGGTCTGTTGTACAATTGTGACCTGTAGTTGGCAATTATTTTTCTTCTCAGACCAAGCGCACAAGTACTGCTTGTTCCTGACAAATGTTCCGCTGAGCTCCCCACCTCATGTTTGATTGCCCAGAACCAAAGCCACTAAGGGAAGATTTCTTTGTTTAAGGAGTAACGCTTTTACCTCTTTCTAAATATCCTAATGATCTAGCTGTATATGAATTAGATTTCTTAGTGTGTAGTGTCATCTCTATTTTCACTAAATTCATTTTTGTCATCAAATGTTATATTCATAATTTGTGATTGAACTTCTAGCCTAAATTAAGTATTATTTATCTATTTGTAGGTCAATAGCATAGTCAATATCTCTAAACTTTACAGTTTCTCAAATCAAAAACTTAATTTATAAGCTTGGGCAACGCTATTTCACATTTCATCAGTATTCATAATGCATGTTTTTGTCTATTCTGGTAACTTTTGCAGAAACATTGCACTGTCATACCATAATTATCTTTCACACCTTGCTGCTATGCAGGTGCATTAGCAAACATAACAAGGAAAATCAAAATTTTCGTCACTGTACCCATGTACCCAGTTTTTCTTTCTGGGGGAACCGTACAAGATGCAGATGGATTCCTAGACCTTCTCCATGCTGCTGTAGGCACTACTGATTCTATCCTTGTATGATTAAGAAGATCTTTATGGGATAAGTCTGCATCTTTGTACTTCTGTAACCGGCTATGTTCACTGTGGACGATGTTGAATTTTTCATGTTGGGGAGTCCTATATTTCATTATATTATGTCTATATAATACATTCTACATATTATTGTGAGAAAAGGCCTCTTTTGTCATGGTTAAACCCCACTTTTGCTTGGTATGTGATGTAGCCTCAAAGTTGTTAGTGCCCAGGGCCCCTGCTAACCAGGTTTCCTGGGCTAGATCTCTTTCTAAAACTGTTGTGATGTACTGGCCCAATTAGCAACATCTTTAGCTGCCACTAAAAGTCCCCAGTGAATGGTACTTAGGTACCCAGGCATGGGGTACTAAGGGTAGGCCCCTGACGGCAGAAGCACAGATTGTGCCACCCTCTAGGACCATGCATCCAGAAGCACCCAGCATTGCCACTGCAGACAGTGCTCTGATGCAATCCTAAAAGGTAACCCCTACATCAGTGGTTCCCAACCTTTTGACTTCTGTGAACCCCCACTTTATCAATACTGGAACCCGGGGACCCCCGAATCATTATTGGAATGCAGCCCCCCACCAAGTCATTATGCAAAGCAAGGGACCTAATCTGTTGAAATTATTACATTTTCTAAGCAGTCGCTGACACCCTGGGAGGCTTTGCGGACCCCCAGGGGTCCCCAGACCACAGGTTGGTAACCACTGCTTTACATGGCACACAGCCTGTGTGCCCTGCCCATTATACAATGCATGCACTATAGGTAAGTCACCCCTCTGGAAGACCTTACACTGGTCAGTATGGGTTTCACAGCTACATGATGGCTACCCTGAGTTGTTTGGTATCAAACAATTCAGAATGATAAATCCAAACTGGGACCAGTATTTGATTTATCCCAAAATGTACCCAGGGGTCACCTTAGATGTGCCCCCTTCAAAAGCCAACTACCCTGGCATGGTTGCTGGCCGGTCCCAACCGTCCTGCCACCACCAAACACGAGTCTGAATCCCCGGGGAGACTGCTCTTTGGAATTCAGAACAAAGCCCTTCATGGGTGGAAGTGCTAACACCCCCTCCCTCAGGAATGTGCAGTGGCGAGCTTCAATGGGCTTACCACTCTTAAAACCCAACCCCAGGCCTACTGTTAGCAGCAGATGGCCGCCCCTGTTGCAAAGCCAATATTTTGCGGGAGCAACGCCGGGAAAACAGACAAAGGGTAGGCGGAGTGGTCAGTCCTGGCTTGCACTACCCCCTAAGGTGTTGCATGTGAGATGACCTCTTCATTTAATTTTCCTCCATCTTGCATGGAAGCAAAATAGCCAATCAGGGGTAGGGAAGTGACCTCTGCCCACAGTAAGTGGTCATTTAGTGGGTGTAGCCACCCTAAGGTAGATGACCCATTGGTCACTACCCAATACCTCTTAAAATGCCCACTAAATACAGTATTTAATGGACATCCCTAGACCAAGAAATCAGATTTGAAGGACACAAGAAGACCAGCAACAAAGAAGACCAAAGCTCGAAACTGAAGTCCTGCTGCACTAAGAAAAAGGCGCCAAACCCTGCCTGCTGCACCCAGAACTCGACAATTGCCGCTGAGGGGTTCCCTGGAAGTCGAATGGACTCTACAATTCCCCCAGAGGACCTCCACTTTTAAAAAAATCGCCAAAGATCTGCCTCCAGAGTGAAGGCATCACTCTACAACCACAAACAACCAAATATTTAGTGAAGGCCACTTTACTGACCGGCCGCTGACCAAGGTATCGAACGGCGTACCAAACTTCGCCCACCGGACCGCAAGGACAAATCCTGCCAGTGTGCCAAGTTTGGTGGCACTGCGCCCTCCAGTGGCCAGACCGTGCAACAGCCCTAAGTACTGGTCACCTCACGTCGGACACCCAGGACAGCCCATTCCGGACTGAAAAAGGGCCAGGAGGGAACCACCCGGACCTCCCATCAGAGTGCCCCTGCTGACCTGCAAGCGACCCTCAAAGTGACCTACCTCCTGCTTCCAAGGGCACCTTTGTGCACAGTTCCTGGCTCACAGATTCGCTCTGTACCCGGTCCCCCACCTCTTGCGACTTCAATACCCCCAAGGGGCACACCGGGCTTACCTTTAAGTCCGGCTGTGACACTGTCAAAAAAGTTCAGAGTTGCCCCAGGCATTGTTTTAAGTTAAAGTTACAGTAGATCCATCTTCCAGTGCATCATGCGCACACTGGAGATTAGTATTTCCTCGCCTCCTACTATGGATGCCGGGTGCTGTTGCTTTAATATAAATCCAAACCAACCGGGCCTCCAACAGCGACACTCTCAACTGCTGGTGCAAGTGGAGGGTTAAGACCACAACCCTGAACACCTGGTGCAACTCTGAACTGTTTTTGATAATCTCACTGGTATATAACGATGAGTAAGTGTCCTCAAAAATAGATGAATGCCGATGCGCCCTGCCACTGAGGGGTGCTTCAGTGGCATTTGGGGTCCAGTTGCGGTGTTGAACAATTTAAATTAAAGACAGATATAATGCCACGAACAAAACAAACTGAGATTGGCAATAATGGAAACCTTGTTTAAAGATGCTGAGTGTAAATTCAATGCACGTATTCTTTCAAGTACTATGTGTGATGAAATATTAAACTGAAATTATGAATGAGTTACAAGAGAATGAAGACATCATGCTGACAGCAATTATGTCTTAACAGTTTTCAGGTATGGGAAATGCAACTACCAATCCCAGAATTCAGTATTAAGACTATGGTGGCAGAAATGAACAGACAATACCACTTGAAAAAGACAAGATGCCAAAACGCGTTGTGGGGTCTGATAATAATCTGTCTGTAATAAATGAAGTTGGTATACGAAGCTCCCGAGTGCAGTGCTTTTTTGGATTTGTGATATATACATAAATATTGCATTATACAAATGATTAAGAACCAGTGTTGATTTAAAAGACCTCCTGGATTTCTCTTTAAAGTCATAGAGGAAACACAATTTTTCCATGATCAATATAGGAAATATAAACCTCTCTGAAGCCCTTTCCACCACACAGTAAAAACACCCTTTGTTGTGAAGAGGAACGCCCTTCGACACAGGTTTTGCAAAACCATCAACTGGTGCAACAAAAGCATCTCTTTCTACAGGATGAGCTGGACTACTATTGACTTGAGGTTCGTTATAATACAAGTCATCTCTTTTGTGGACTTGCGTCACAATCTCAATTTCTTACACCTTGCCCATCATTAAATGAACTGAGATTGCCATGATCTTCATACTCATCATATACTTGAGAATCGCATGCTGCAAGGGTGCACCTCTGACCCAGGAGATTATCAGAACCAGTAAAGGGCACTTGCAGAGCTGGTAGATAACATTCTGACATAATGTTCATAATTTATTTTAATGAAAATAGCCAACCTACAATGAACCGGTTTTTAATTTTGTATTTATAATTATGCTATATACATAGCAATAAATATTTACTAATAATAATGAAACAGTAACTGTAGTAACATGTCCAATACATGCAAAAGATTGATATTTCATAGTCTATATAAGGAGATGTCTGGGACTGGCACCACACTCTCTATTCCCCCAAACAATAGGTTAGCTAGGAAGGGTGCTGGAATTGATGTCTACATGAAGCTGGGAGTGAGGGATTGGCTTTCACATTATTGGGCTGTGGATCTTGGAATCCATGTATTGCTGAAATGTGCCACTTATATACTTTGACCTGGTCGCAGGACAAAGCAATGGAACATATGTATCATATACATCGCAACCTAATGAGTCCATAAGTAATTCTGCAGTTTGGACATAGACCCAAATTCGTTAGCACTAATGGCCAGTAGAAGGACTAAAGCCATGAAATGCCTCACAGAGGGAGAGGTCTCCTTAATATAACCCAACAGTGCCAACAGGGAGTTGGAGGGTATAGGCAGGAGGAGGACTCCACAGTCATCTCCGTCATCTTTCCCAGCTCCACACAGATTTCCCCAAAAGTGCTATCACCCTGGTGAACTCTTAAGGTAGTGTGAGTGCCTTCAAATGGGGAGGTTCCTTCAGGAATATCGGGTTTAATATTCTGTGTGCCAAATATGCTGTAATAGAGTTAAATATCCAGTGAACTAGGTATGCCACTATCTGCCCCAAGCTGCTTTAAACTCTTCAATTGTCTTCTCATAAAAATACTGCACAAGCATTCCACCCACAACTTTTGAAGTTGTTGATCTCTCTGCTCCAATAATGTAGTAATACAAGGGTTTTTCTAAACCATTATAAGAGGGCAATATTGCTGCTGCATGCTTCTCCTTTACACCTCAGGTGTTTGTGGTACATTGCACTGGCTCCATTCTTCACCCCCCTCCCAACAAGGCACATCCACCAAGCATAGAACGGCTGTAGTGAGAGGATACAGGATTGCTTCAGCCTCTGCCGTGAGATGTGGGTACTCCTCAAGTACATGAAACCAGAAGTGTCCAAATTGTGTCCAATCATCACAGGAGTATAATTTGAGGGCAGAGGCTGGAAAGACATTGGTGTTACAAAGCAGTGAAAGGGTGTTCCACTGCAGTCTAGGTTGTCTTCCTGCCCACAAAGGCCTTGTGCCTTTCTTTACCAACTAAAAACCCTCATGACAAGAACAGCCAGAAGTATATTAATAAAAAGATAACATTCGACCAGCTAGAGAAAGCAGAAGCCTCCAGTGGTTCATGTTGTCTGTCAATGTATCCACTGTGCAACTTAATGCCCAAAGAACGCACCGAGTAATACATCCGCAGTTCCAGGCACACCATGCAGCCTCTAAGAGGAAATATCAGTGAACTAATCCAACTGCTCTAGAGACCTGATAAGCCACTGCATCGGACAGTTCACTGTAGTATGGGGAAAGGTTAATTTTGGAGTTCCTCTATTCTCCAAGGGCTTGGAGTAGAGCTTGCCTCCTGTTGGAAGTCTCAGGGATATCAAAGAGTTCCGCTTCTTCTGCCTGCAGGACTGGGAACTGTGTGTTTTGTGCTGCAACCGAAGAAAAACAGAAAAAACGCTGCCAACGATGCTGATGACTGCACCGTGACCTGAAGACACCACACGGAGCTGTGCCCCACATCACACCGCAACCCTGCTCTCATTGCTGCCGCCACAGAGCCGCTGCTTGCACCGTGACCTGTGGGCCCCCCACTGAGCATCGCTTTGCTCGCTCTGCAGCCTTGGTATCCCTGACGATGACGCTCCGCGCTGACAACGACGCTGCTGCGTGCACTGTGGCCTGTAGACACTGCTTGTGAGGTACACGATGCACCATCCTGTCCTACACCGCACGCAGCCCCAGTCCACTGATGCAGTTGACTCAAGTGTCGTCAACAGACGCCCCTGCCTGCAACCAGTGGGTGCAGCACGGAGCCCGCCCCGTGCTGCACCGCCGTCTTAAGCCTTCAGCAACGACACCGCTGCCTGCACTGTGACCTGAAGACACTGCTCATCACACCCCCCAGCTTCACACCGCAGCCCTGTTCTCACTGATGCTGCAAGACGCCGTCACTGAGTCGTTGGCTGCTCCGTGACCTGTGGGCACCGCACGTCACACCGTCCCGCTTTGCACTGCAGCCCCAACGCCATCCACGCCAGCGCTCCCGACTTCGTCATCAGCCCAGAGTTTGATCTGCAACACGTGCGACTTCAAGGGCCCGACGACCCCTGCACTGACCTCCAGAACTGATGCCAGCGAGGCCGCACCCTGGATCTCATTGCGAGGTTCACGGCGCCCTGCATTTCCAAGGTACTGTTTGCGGGTCTTCCCGGCCTGAACTGTTGGATTTGTTGTTCACGACGCCTTGATAGTCCCAGACGGAGCTGTTAACTTAAAGGAACTGTATTGTTAAGTAATTCTTGCAAAATTCATATTTGTTTTTTCACTGTATGTTGGTTTTTTTCTTGTTTTAGTCTTGTTTTACACAGATAAATATTGGCTATTTTTCTAAAACTGGTGTGGTGTGCTTTTGTATTGTTTTCACTGTATTAATGTGTGTTATCTGCAAATGCTTTACACATTGCTTCTGAGATAAGTCTGACTGCTCGTGCCAAGCTATCAAAGGGGTGAGGCGGGGTTATCTGAGCTGGGTATCTCCCTTATCCTGACTAGAGTGAGGGTCCCTACTTGGACAGGGTGCAAACCGACTGCCAACTAGAGACCCCATTTCTAACACCCTCACTTATAGTAATATATCCCCTGTATATACCGAAATACATAAAATTTTAAATACCTGCACATCCTAAACCTCTCAGGGAGTGATGCTCTCACATTACATAGGCCAACAGCTCCGTTGTCAGAGTGTATAACAGCAGGAACAAGGGCAGGTGCTCAGTGTGAAGAAAGACTAGAAAAATGCTCTCCCACTCTAGCAACAGAGTCCGAATGTAGCATAGAAACCCTGAGTCATAATATAGTTCCCATGCACATTCTTTTCAGACTGCATATATCAATCAAGAGCCTTTTTTGTGTTTAGAAAGAGCTAATGGCTTTTCTATCTCAGTTTAGCTGATCAATAGTAGCAAAAAATGTCCATAGATTCCACATTGTCGATTGACCCGGGACAAATCCAGCCTGATTGTGTAGGGTCAGCTCTAGAGTACATTGCAATAGCCTATTAGGAATTATTTTGCCTAAGGTACTGGTGTCAATATTGAAGAGTAGTAACAGCCTAAAGGATGCACAGGAGAATACTTTGTCAGATTTCAGCAAGATGATGATGAACTGTTTCCCTCGGAGCTGGGGGAAGGCTACCCAGCTTATATTATTCCAAACATTTTCAAGAATGTAGCTGGCAGTTATTCTGTATTTTCTTTTTTTTAAAAAACAAAAAAACACAAACAGTAAGTAGACTATCTGCTTCAGGCACTCTGCCATTGGGTATATCTTTGACGTCCTTCTTTATCTCATCCACATTTAGTATTTCAGTATTTCTTTATCTGAATCATGAAGCCAGCTTAACCTATTGAAGTTATATAGTATTTCGTTTTCAATGCACATCTGTTGACATATGGAGTCCTTTACTATTCTCTAAAGCATTTAAGATTTCCAGGGGTACAATGCAACACACAATCTTCCTTGGCCTAGACAGCAGTAAAATCCCCTGCAGCCACACTACCTCAATACTCTATCTAATGAGTGTACTCCCAATAGCTTTACTTTCTTTACTTAGCATTACTAGATGTTCTCCCTCATTGCATACCCAAGGAACAGAATATTTTCCCTAGTGTTTAAATTTCTTCTCATATCCTTGACTCCACTCAACTTGGCATGAATGTCTGCAAGAAGCCGGCTATCTCTAGTAGAGGTAGGCGGAATATTCTGTTGCACCCGCGGAATTGTTGGCATTTTGATGACTCCATGTTACTCTTGTAATGCGGATTTCCAGCCAAATTTCGCCAGTCGCCGCATGACAAAATGTTTGCCTTGTGGGGCTCCAGAACAATAAGATGGCAAGCGAGATTTGGAGTATCACAGCATGATTTCTGGTTTCTAGGAGGACATCATGCAAGATTTATCTAATGTGAGCGGTCACCACCATTTGCAGTCATAAGGCCGCCACCGGAATAGGAAATCGACTCGAATAGCTGGACCCTCTGGTGCACTGCGTGTTGCTGTTTGTGCTGATTTTCAGCATGGAAACGAAAAAAAAAAAATCACAGCATGAGGTGCCTATTACCGCCCATTGGTGGAACTCTGTGGAATCTTGCAGAGTTTTTATGTAGCTCTGCAGAGCCAAATCGCCCGAATACAGCCCACTTTTAAACTCTAGTCTATGCATGGAGCTGTTCCAGTCTTTGGATGTCAGCCTCTAGCAAGTTCCAACTGCTCTGAAGTGACTTGAGACTATCCAATTGCTTAGCTATACAAATCTCTCTAATGCAAACCTTAAATACTTCCCATAAGACATTCTATATGGATACTGAGCCCATGTTAATACCAAAGGATTCTACTATTTATGTTTGTACCTCACATTGAAAAATTGCAATTTATAGGGACTCTGGAATCGCTGGAGGTGGGCCTGGTGCATCCTCACTTGCAGTCCTAGTGTAAGAACTATTTAAACGTGATCTGAAAGTATGTGAGGAAGATGCTTGCACTCACAAACCCATTTCTAGATATCTTTAGTGGTCAGCCAGTAGTCCATTCAAGAGTGCATGTCGGAACTGATGAGGTGAATTATGCCCACCAGGTTGTCCTGTCCAATTAGGTGGATGATAATTTTGGGCGTAGCCAAAAGCACCCCAGGTGACATTCTAAACATGTGTCGCTTTGCATCTAAAATGGTATTGAGATTACCTCTGCATATCATAGTGTGAGGGTCAAGCCCTTGAAATAATCAATGTTCATTTTCTTAGAATTATGGGCAATCAATATTCTGTCTGTACACATTAACAAGTGATCTGCAGTCCCTTCGGGCATATACTGTGCTATAAGATAGCTCATCTCCGTAACTATGCAGAGAGGATTACTGTTAGTCAACCACATTGCTATCCTTCCGGCACACTTGTCATATGAGATAAATTGGCATTCCCCATTCTGAACTTTCTTAACACGTGGCGGACCACGGATGTCTCTTTTAAGTATGCAGCATTAATATTTACCTGTAAAGATATGCTGTAATCCTTCTAATTTTACACACAAAATTTAGACTGCTGACGTTTCAGAGTAAGAGCTGCATACACAGTTCATGCTGTTTGGGCATTAATGTACATTTACTTCTGTAATGAAATCTGGGTAACTGGTTCATTGGTGTGGGCCATCAACCCACACTGCCCTCCCCAACTAGAAGCAAAAAAAAAGAAAAAAAAAAAAGAGAGCCAAAAGTAACAGTGAGGCAAAGGATCAAGGACTATCTCCCACCATAGATGTGTGATGGCAAGTTGCTTTGGTAGCAATGCCCCCTCTGCCCCCCCGCATGCTCAATATTGGTGCCTGTACCACTCTCTCAAAGGGTCATGTGCAGTTTTTGAACAGCAGTTTCACCACAGGTATATGTAGAAGACGTCTTTTCTCAGGTGCGGGGGCGATGGGTGGGGAGGGGGGGGAGAGAGGCTGTGTGACACACCAAAGGCAATACCCATCAATCACACAGTAATAGCCTTCACTATCTTACACTTTGCCAGAACAGGCAGTATCAAGCATTGTTATACGGCTTCAGCTGACTCTTCCCTTGTTGCAAATTGAGGTAGTTGTTGAGAAGAGCATAGGCTGGCTGCTAGTGGGCTGCTGAATTTATATGTTTTACCATTCACCCCAAATCTTAGACCGCCTGGATAAAACATTGTGCAGGAAACGTCCATCCTTTGGTACTTCTTGACGTCACTGAAAAATCTGAAGTATTTCTGGATCACAATTGTGAAAGGCAGGAACAGTGCAATCAAGGAGCCAGTATAGGTTAGGTCACTCTTCTTGCGGGCCACTTTGAGGGCAATGTCACGGTCTCTGCATTTCAGGTGTTCTGTGTTAATCTCTCTTGAAGGGGCCCCTGATACAGGCCTTGACACAAGCACCTAATGTGCTCTTTTGACTATAAATATGTGTGAAAAGTCAAATTTTTCAAATAATTCTGAATTGTTTCCACAAAGAATTCCATATTGGCAGTATTGATAGATTCCGGGTCGTCTGTTGATTCTTAAACTGATTCATCTTGAACCAGACTGTAGATCCTTGTTCTCCGCTTCTCCAACTTGGGATGTGATTTATTTCATGCACTTTGATCATCATTTTATGGATCAAATCTGTTTATTAGTTTAAGATGCAAGAAACACGTTACACAGCTGTGCGCCTACAACCTCCCGGGCCGGCAGCGTATAGCATCATCTGTGAAATAGTCCCAAGAAGTGGGTCTAGTAGAGAAGGCTGGTGCGGCCCAAGCTTAATACATTATTGTCGCTCGGGCATCAGATAACAGCAAACAAGAACGAGTACCACAAGAGTCCGGTAACTAGCCGGTAAGAAAAGAAAGAGACTAGAAGAATAAGTTACTTACCTTGGGTAACGCTTTTTCTGGTGGATACAGTAACTACCTGTGGATTCCTCACCAAAAGAATTGTCCCCTCGCGCCAGCCCTCGATGGAAATTTCTTCTAGCTCTGCACATCGACGATGACATCACAAACGCCCGACTCCACGCGACGCCACATGACGTCATCCAGGCAATAAGAAGCCCTCGTCGACGTGCAGACGTCAGTTCCCTTTTTTCCGTGCCCGAATAACAGTTACTTCTTCGAGGCTCACAGGGAGCTACTGTTTCCAACGGCGGTTACGATGTCTCAACCTAGAAAATCTGGCTTTAAACTTGTAGCCAGTGCGGGGGTCGAATGTCTGTTACCGACCCCCACGAAAATTGCCTCTGGTGCCTTAGTTCCGACCATGAGGTCGAGGCATGCGGTTCGTGTCAAGAAAAGAAAGAGACTAGAAAGGTCGAATACAACAAAAAACGGAATAGAGCAACACAACCCCTCACAGCTATACTCAGCAATGTGCCTCCCCTGCGCCCACCCGAGCCCCTACCCCCTATCCACCAGGGTCCACATCACATGACCCCTCCCGCCATGCCCGGCTACCCCCCCCCCGATCAAGAGTCGCTAAGCAACCGCAGCACCTTTAAATATGCGGGGCAGGTAAGTTTGTTAAATTCAGCGGATAGAATCTGAATAAAGGGTCTCCACAGCGCGGCCGTTTCATCTGCCCTCCGACTGGCCGCTAAGATTAATTTCTCCATCGCCAAAATATACCAGAGCTTATAAAGCCAGGAGGTATAGCTCGGAACCCTTTCCATGCCCCATAGACCAAGAATCACCTGGTGTGCCGCATTGAGGGTGATCTGTCGACCCCTCAAAGAGCGGAGGGGAAAGGTGAGAGGGTTGGATAAACCCAAAATAGTGTAAGTCGGGAGCTCCAATATCTGGTCAGCTTCGGACAGTGCCACAGCAAGTGAATGAGTGTCCCCGTGTTTCCACAGCCCCTCCAGCAGAGCCTAGATTTAGTGGGGTCCCACTCTCATATCCTCGCGGGGTGTAGTACCAGGAAGTAGCTATCCTATAGGCTGTTTCAACCCCTGGTATATGGTGAGCTGTGTGGTGTGCCCTGAAATATATTCCCTCCCACTACTCTTTCGTCAGCTCTCTCTCAATCTCCCTCTCCCATCACATCTGCCCCTTCGTCTTGGAGAATGGTATGGCCCTGAGGAGATGCGCATAGATTTCCGATACCAGCCGCTTATCTTTTTTCCCCATAAGCCATTTCTCAAATGCAGTGAGTGTTCTGGCTACTAGGGGCTTAACCGTTGGCTGCAGAACCCAGTGCCAGACCTGGTAGTAAGTCAATCTATCTGCTTCCGTTAAACCATAGGTCTCCCTCAACTGGTCAAAGGGAATAATATCATCTGTGTCAAATAGGCTCCCCACCCTTCTACACCCCCTATTATGCAGACGCTGAAAGCCCTCTGAATTCAGACCGGGGGCAAACTCAGGGTTCGCGCATATCGGTGTCATGGGGGAGGGAAAGTTGTCAGGCCGCATCTAATCGCCACTGCAACCCACACCCAGAGAGTCATGCCAGTGATAGGAGAGGAGTATAGCCCTGTTACTCTGTGCCTACTTCTCAAATATGGGACCCAGCGACCGCCTGGTCCATGAAGCACCTCTCTCAACGGGCGGCTCTACTCTACTAGAAAACGCAGCTGAGCTGCCTGGTAATATTTTAACAGACAGGGCACCGCCATCCCCCCCTCTATGTTTGAACGGTATAAAGTGTGGCGTGACATCCGTGCGGGTTTCCCAGCCCAGATAAACTTCAAGATCGCCGTCTGAAGCGTAGCTATAGCGTTAGGCGGCGGAGTGAGAGGACTCTGTCTGGAACAGACAGAGTATGCGCAGCAAGATAGTCATCTTAATTGCGGCAATCCTACCGAACCAAGATAATTGATGCTTCCCCCATATCTCTAAGTCGTTTAATACCTCTCTGGAGAGGACCACATAATTTATGTGGGATGTCTTTGCAGCTGTCTTTGCTAAAACAATGCCCAGGTATGGGACGTGTGACGCCGCCCAAATAAAGGGGTCTGGAGGTACCAACAGGTTCAGGATCTGAGATTTCTGTGCATTCACGCTGAACCCAGAGACCATACCAAATGCATGTAAAGCATCTGTAAGCGAGACCATGGGCTCTGCCAGTGTAAGAACCACATCATCAGCGTAAAGACTGATAACGTGGTGGTCACCCCCAAATGTAATGCCTGTAATATGAGGATCAGCTCGAAGTCTCTGTGCCAAGGGTTCCATGTAGAGAGCGAACAGGAGCGGGGAAAGAGGGCACCCCTGTCTCGTCCTCTTCTTATCGGAAACGGCATCGATACAGTTCCGTTAACGCGGACTGCCGCGCTGGGCCCGCTTTAGACACATTTAATCCACGTCAGGAGCGTCGTCCCACCGCGAAACGCTCCAACACCCAGAAAAGGTAAGGCCAATGCACTCTATCAAAAGCCTTCTCCGTGTCGATAGTAAGGAGGAGTGCCTCCCTACGGGACCTGTGCGTCTTATCTATCAAATGTAAAATCTGTTTCGTATTATCCCCACACTGTCGGTGGGGTATGAAGCCTGCCTGATCTGGGTCGATGAGCCCAGCATGAATGGGTTGAGACGCTGCGCTAATATGCCTGTAAACAACTTGTCGTCTATGTTTAGGAGCGAGATGGGTCGGTATGACCCACACTCCTCCGGGTCCTTCCCGGGCCTATGAATGACCGTGATGATGGCTTCAAGCATACTGGGAGCAAGAGTTTTGGTCTCTGTGAATGAGTTAAACAACTGGGTGGATACAGGGGCGAGCTCCGGACAGAAAGTTTTATAGAAAAGTAGGGTAAAACCGTCCGGGCCAGGCGACTTCCCAACCTCCAGACGTGAGACAGCCAAGATCACATCCTCCAGCCGAATAGGCTGGTCAAAGAGTGGCATCTTGCACCCTGAGTGGCGTGATTACGCAATCAGAAAGGTCGGAAGAGGGGTCGCAGTCAATATCCAGGTCCTCCATATATAGTTCCCTGTAGAAATCTGAAAAGGCTTCCACTATTTGCATGTCGGTGCACGCCTCCCCCAGAGAGGGGGATCGCACCATTCGCACAGCAGTGGCGTGCCTCTGAGCCCTCAATTTCTGAACCAGGATTTTCCCACATCTATCGCCCCCTATGTACTACTTATGCTTAAGTCACGTCAGTGCATATTCCGCCCTGTCCCAGTCCAGTCTCTTCAGTTGCAAACGCATCCTCTCCAGCTCCCTCCAGACTCTGGGAGCTCCCGTGCGCTTATGAGAGCGCTCCAGAGCTGAACCTCTCTGCTCCAGAGCCTCCATCCGGGCCTTGTTTTCTTTAGCCGAGAGTGAAATCACCTCCCCACGCATGACCGCTTTAAGCGCCTCCTAGAGTGTCTCCACACTAGTTAGTCCATTATCATTCTGATCAAGATAATCCCTGATCGACTGGCGCATAGCATCTGCCACATCCCGGGACTGCAACATCATGTTCCGGAAGCGCCTGCCAGGATCCCGGACTCGACCGAGATCCAGGTGGGCTGTCAAAGTTATAGGTGCATGATCCGCCAGAGCCCTGGGCTCTATCGAAGTCTCTTGAATCCGTGAACGGAACTCCGAGGAGGCTAAGAAATAATCTATGCGTGCATACGTTTTTGAGGCTACTGAGTAAAATGAGTAATCTTGTAGGTCCGGTGGGCCGTCCGCCAAATATCCTCCAAGTCACAATTGGCCAGCCACTGCAACCCAGCCGAAGTCAAGGACCCCGTCTGCCCATACCGATGCCCTGATCTATCCAAGTCGTTATCCATAACAATATTGAAGTCCCCACCTACAAGTATGGCTCTATCTGAGGTCGTGAACGTCCAGGATAGAGCTTGCTTAATGAAACTTTCTTGTTGAGTGTTTGGTGCGTATATTGGAAATTGTGAAATGAAAAGAGTCTATGCGGACACTTATAGCAAGATATCTGCCCTTGACCTCATGAATCTTAGTGATGACTTCCCCAGGGAAGGTCCTCAAGAACAAAATCGCCACCCCGCCCTGCTTAGTGGGAGCGGAGGACCAATACTGCAGGGGGAATAATCTAGAGCGCATACAATAGGTATCAGTAGCCCGTAAGTGCGTTTCTTGTATCAAGCAAACAAGACTCCCAGAGCGCTCCAAGAAAGATAAAACTGCCAGCCTCTTCGAAGGGTTATTAAGGCCTCAGACATTAAGGCTAATACACTTAAAAATCAGACACATGGAGGAGGACGAAAGGCTGCGACAACCGACCTCTACGGTGGGGCCGGGCTCGGGGACAACCCCGGGAAAGGCAAACATGGGGTGCTATAGCAAGCTAGGATAGCGAGTGAGATTCCTGCAGAGGGGATAAGGTATAACTAGACAAGAAGGCACAACAGGTGCATAACACCCAACAATCTAGTCCTCTATGAGAAGTCCAAGTCGAGGTAGAGCTCCAAGCCGAGGTCTAGGACATGTCGCGGGTCTCACTCCTGACATCCAGAAGCCCTGCCACCCAGGCCCAGCTCCAGTCCTATTCACTCCATTCCCGCAGGACGGTCCACGGGCACCTCCACCAACTCCCAGCAGAGGTCAGGGCCTATGGGCCAGCACAGGCGGTGATATTATTCAGAACTGCTGGTCTCTCCTGCGCCCGTTCCCCTGACGACGGCCGCGACGGCCTCCGCTTCTTTTCTTTTTACCGCCATCCTGGCCGGCAGTCAGCAGGGCCCCCCCCCGGGAGACCCCGTTCGCTGCTCTGTCTCCTCCAAACCCAGCACCAGGCGGGGATCTCCTAGAGTGTCTTTACTTGTCTCATCTGGTCCCTCCATCGGAATACCAGTCTAAAGGGGTGACCCCAGGTGTAGGACGTGGAGGCGGCCCGGAGGTGATCTGTGATGGGCTTAAGCTCTCTACGCCTCTGCAGTGTCAGCACGGAGAGGTCTTGATAAAGCTGCAGGCTGTGCCCCCGAAACTGGATCTGAGGAAGATTCCGCACCCTCTGAAATATAGTTTCTTTGATCGTAAAATTATGGACGCATGTTAAAATATCAGGGGGGTGCACCCCGGCACCCCCTGTCCAGCACGCTCTGTGGACCCGATCCAGAGTGAACTCTTGCGTGTTCTCAGGGGATAAGAGGGAGCGAAACAAGGCCATAAACTCTCTAATGTCATCTCCCTCTGCCCATGTGGAACCCCTCTGATACGTATATTATGGCACCTAGAGCGATTTTCCAAATCTTCGGTTGCGGTCTGCAACTGTTCCTGATGTTCACGCAAGCGAAGTATTTCCTGTTGAAGTTGTTCGACTTCCTCCCCTCTGGAGATCTCATTATTCTCCATGCTAGACACTCTTTCCCCCAGCAATGTGCTATCAGAATGTAGTTCCCGCATCTCCTGGGAGATACCTCTTCGGAGCTCCTGGAGGTCCACCTCAGCGAGTTGAACAGGGAAGTAAGGAAGCCTTTTGTAACCACGGCCTCTCCATCAGTCTCTGCCTCACCCTGGCCTTCGGCCCCCCGCGTCGAAGCTGGGGCCTCAGCCTGCTTGCCCTGCGACGGGTGCGATCTCATCAGCATCTCCCTTACCGACTGGTTTCTTTTAGGTTTGGTAGATGCTATCACCACTCTCTCGATACCCACAAGACCTCTTCTCCGATCACCGCAGATGAGCGCGCTCCACAGAGCCCTCGTGCCCTTGCCGTGGGCCGACCCATCCCGCCGAACCCCCTGAACCAGGCACAGAGTCCCACTCCGCACCTCCGGGACCCCCGTTCACCGCTGCAGGCCAGGACTGGAGGAGTCAATCACCACGTCCCAGCTCTCCAGGGCCGCTGCTGACCACTCCCGGGCCCCTCAGGACCTCTCAGGGCCGGAAGGCCCAAACCACACAGCACCGCTGCCCACTTCCACCTCACAACACCGTGGGCCGATCAGTCCCGCCAACTACCCCTTTTGCCGCCATCCTCACATTACTTGAAGGGCCACAAGCCTGCTACGTCAGGTGGCGGCAGAGCAGCCCCGTTCTGTTCAAATGACCCCTCCATGTCCTACGGGGCGCTCCCAGCAATGATCACCAGGCTCCCTCTGGGCCTAGGGGCCCAGGCCGCACACAGTCTACACGCGCCTCCCCCTCTGCCCGATATCGGAGCGGCCCGCACTCAGTGCCACCTCCAGGAGATCCAGCCGCGCCCGCTGCTGCCACAGATGGGTCCGGGGCCCAGCCGTCCACTCCCCTCACCGTCTTCAAGGCAGAGGGCCCAGCCCAACCACCAGCGCCAGCCACGTGCGGCCCATGCGCAGCGGCCCAAACAGGCCCGGGGCCTGCCCCGCAGAAACTCGGGGCGCCCCGTCCGTCTGCCGGGCAAGGCCAGCACCCTCAGCCACCCAGGACTGCTCAGAGGAAGAAGGCCCGCCGTGCTGCTATTTCTGGCCTGGGCAGCGGAGCTCCAGAAGACGCGTCTTCTTACTCCGCCATCTTGGCCACGCCCCCTTGATCATCATTTTAGTCCGACAGTTGACACTCCATCATGTTGAGTCTGGAAGTGTACTTGTCTAGTTGCCTCAATATGAGATCCAAGTGCACCATAGGTTTGTTGATTTTGCCATCAATTGTACATGAGCTATGTCTCACTTAATATAAGATGGATGTAATGTGGGGAAGCGCTGTCAGTGCCGGGAGGAGAGCCACGTCATTGGGCAGGAGCCCTTTAAAATATCTTCGCACTCCCGCCGTCGCGGGAAGCGCTGTCAGTGCCGGGAGGAGAGCCACGTCATTGGGCAGGAGCCCTTTAAAATATCTTCGCGCTCCCGCTGTCGCGGGAAGCGCTGTCAGTGCCGGGAGGAGAGCCACGTCATTGGGCAGGATCCCTTTAAAATATCTTCGCGCTCCCGCCGTCGCGGGAAGCGCTGTCAGTGCCGGGAGGAGAGCCACATCATTGGGCAGGAGCCCTTTAAAATATCTTCGCGCTCCCGCAGCGCGGGACGCACACGGGCGAAGCCCGGGCCAAGGGCGGGCCCGTCCTGCGCCCGTCATCGTCCGGAAGAGGCTGGGCTGGGCCCACTCTCTTTCATCTACTGCCTAAATACACCAAGTAAGCTCAGCTTATATATTTTCTGATATTCTATAATCTTACAGGCACCATGGGGAAAAGGAAAGCTGCTGACTCACTAGGTCCCTTGACAGATAGCAAAAAGCAGAGGAAGCGCACTGCTAAATTAGTCACTAAGCCAAAAAAAAACTTCGAGGAGATAGATCTGTTGTTTGAAGAGGTTGAGGCAATTTTAAACTGTTCACCAAATCATAACGGTGCCTCCCTCTGAAAAAATGCCCTAGTTCCACCAGGGAAGATACAAGACTATTTTAAGAAAAGGGCAAAGGATCAAGACCTGGACTCAGGGTTGAGCAAAAACAGTGCAACCTCACCAACAACGCACCTGCTATCCGTCCCCACCTCAAATGTTACAACAAACACGACAAATGTAATGGTGCACAGAAGCGGATCTCCCCATGAGGGAACAGAGGGCAACATCCCAAATCCTGCCATACTACTGAGTCCTGTGACGATTCCGATCCCGAATATTCCTTGTAGGAACCGGTTTGAGGCCCTAGCCGAGAATGATGAAACTCCTAGAGTTTTTGATACAATATCAGACGATATCAGCAAAGGAACCATCCATCGCACCTCAAAACAAGTTCCTGTCCCCCCTCTAATGCATCCTGTCACCGAGCTTAGCAATGCTCTTATACTTCAGAGAATAGAAGAAGTTAGATCCCTGGTTCTACAAATGGCCAAATGCTTCCGGGAGAGCTTAGAGTGTGGATGCAAGTGCAACCATAGGGACGAAGAGGGGAATACAGGCCATACAATGCCAGATCCAACATTAACAACCCAACTTGCACAGGGGGGCCAGGTTACCGATCATCAAAAGGAGAAGTCAAATCGGGTTGGCCCAGATGGGAACGTAACACGCCCAGAATACAACATCACACAGGCGAGTCGACATTGCAAAAGACCACTAGATGAGGGGGAGACTATGGGAAACCACATTGCCATTAACAAACTCCCCTCAGGGCCCTCAATCTATCCGTCAGCAAAGAGCTGTATACAGGCTGACAATTTCCCACCCAGGAGATTCTATGCTATTCCTAATGACAACGACCCATACGCTCCCAAATATGCTTCCGGTCGTCCCAATGACCCTTCCCTTCAGAGGACACTTCATGAACCAGTCCTACTGCCAAAACCCCAATGCCTCAAGCCTGGAACTAATACCCTTTTCTTGAAACAAGTCCCGAAACTGCTTCCTGGACTCAGTGAGGATCATGAGTCTAGGGTTAACAAAGTAATCCACTGGCTACGACACCAAAGAAACTGTCTATCAGTTATACATTCGGATATCTGTAACACTAAGCGGTGGTGTCCCTTAGGATCAACATATGACGTAATTTCAATCGAGTTCCATAACAGATCCCTCCAGTCCAGGCATGACAACACTATTCGGCCTAACCCAGTATGACTGGCAACAGCCCAGGGACCAATTCTCGGCACTAGTTTAACGGAACTCAATCCAACGATTTCTGATGGACCTACTGATACAGAGCCGACTCCCGAGAGGCTGAACCCACAGCCACCAACCCTGGTCCTTGAGGAAAAAGGCATATCAATCATGACATGGAACCTAGCAGGCCCTGGGAGGAAACTAGACGATAATGACTGGTGCTCGTATATCAATACCCAAGACTTATGTCTTTTTCAGGAAACATGGTCCAAAGAGCTGACTACCCTAGACGGGTTTCTTTCCTTCAATGTGGCTGCCCAACCCTCCACAAAATTGACGGGCAGAGCAAAAGGAGGACTTCTGATGCTATTAAATAAAACTGTACAGTGCACACATAAGACTTTAAAGTTCGATAGCCCAGATCTGATGGGGCTACAAATTACGTTCCAACAGGACTTCACCATAACATTTGTCAATATTTACGCCCGCTCGGTTTCGCGAGGGGCTGAGTCACCAGTCTTAAAACAGCTTCTTGATTTTCTAGACACCCTGCAATCAACCACTTACCTAATAATAGCAGGGGATGTAAACTGCACTTTTGAACCCTCTGCGATACTAACTGGTCTCACAGGGGATGAAGATGAAACATGGGGGATTGCACAGTTGACTAGTGACAAAAACTGTGTTAATTCTCATGTAGCTATCCAATTGGCATCCCTTTGTTTGAAACACGGTCTCAGGGCATGCAATGGCCGTATGCCCTCTGACCTGGACACTGCACCCACTTTCAAACGTGGTCCAACCACAAGCGTAATCGATTACTTTCTAGTGGATGTGAGACTGTGGCCCTTTCTGGATGACATGAAGGTGGACGTTAGAACCGAAAGTGACCACCATCCCTTACTACTTTCTATGTCAGGTGATGTGTTTGGTAGGACTTTGAACAAACAAACTACCTTGGTCCCTATTCCTACCATGAACATCACATCTACAAAGGTCAGGTGGCCAAAGGTCCAGTCAAACCCTTACCTGTTACGCGAGATTTATCAGGCCTTTGTAGATAACCTTGCCCCATACAGAGATCACGATTCCAATGATATCCCCTTTCTATCCATACATGAAAATTTTATTATAAGATTACAACATATATTCTATAGGAAGGTCGGGGTAAGACACCAAGGAGCTACCTCTAACACATGTTTTGACGAGTCCTGCCATATGGCCAAGAAAGGACTAAAAGGTGCCCTTTTGAACGGATCCCATGGGGAAATACTATTAGCTAGACGTATTTACAAAGAATCCATCACCCGAGCAAAAAAAACCTGGGAAGACACAACCTGGCAGAGTTTATTGGATGCTACTCAATCTAACAATAATAAATTGTTTTGAGAATTGTTAGGCAAACGAGAGAAAGAGGGCAGGATCGGTGTGAGAAGCCACATACAGCCAGAGAAATGGGTTGACCATTTCTCTGGCTTATACAGGAAAATTGAAACCCCCACAATCTTAGTTACAGGGGAAGCAGGCCAAGATTTTCCACCTACCCCTGATGAGTATTGTGGCCCAGCTCCTCTTGCAGGGGGCACACAGGGTTCTAAGAGCCACATCTGCTTTACCACCAAAGAAACAGCCAATGCTATTGGTTCTTTAAAACTTGGGAAAGCCCCAGGCCCAGACAAAATTCCGGGGGATCTCTACTCGTCAGAACCAATAGTCTGGACTTGGTATATCAATACACTCTCTAATAAAATTGCCGAAGGGGGGCAGATCCCCATGACATGGAAGGGAGCAGAAATTATCCCCATTCATAAAAAGGTTGACGCAAACCTTCCAACAAATTATAGACCAATCAGCTTAATTGACAACATCCAAAAAATATTTGCCAAACAACTCCTAGGTAGATTAACCAATTGGGCCAAAGATCAGAATATTCTTTCCCCTCTTCAAGCTGGATTTCTCCCAAGGACCAGTATAGTGGACCAGGTCTTTAGACTGGCCATTCTGTACTGGAAGTACACAGCCCTGGCCAAACAACCATTATACATCGCCTTTGTCGACCTGAGATCAGCATTTGATCTGGTCCAGAGGGAAAAGTTGTGGGAAGTGTTACAAAAAATAGGGACTCCGGCCAATCTAATCCAACTTACAAAGCGGTTGCACGAGGATACATATGCGCAGGTGAGATGGGGAAACCTAGGCGAACTAACGGATAAAATCCCCATAAATAGGGGTGTTCGCCAGGGTTGTGTGTTGGCACCATTTTTATTCTCTATTTTTATTAACGAGGTTGTACAGGTTTTAATGACGTGCCAGAATGATGCCCCCACCCTATGCGCTCAAAAAATTCCAATCCTTCTTTTTGCTGATGACTCTCTCCTTATTTCTAAATCTCCCATGGGCCTTCAAACTCTTATCAATAGATTTAACTCCTTCTGTTGCGACTACGGCCTAGAGTTAAACCATAAAAAGACCAAGCTAATGGCGTTCCGCTCAGGAGCACGGAAGAAATGCACTATCCATTTAGAAGGAAACCTCCTGGATAAGGTTTCCTCCATTGATTACCTGGGTGTAAGGATTGCTGATAATTTAAATTGGGGAGAACAGATCAACAAAAGTGTGGGCCGCCTGCAGCATGGCGCGGCATCAATCCTGCGCTTTTACAGGGGCACGACAGCAAAAACTGTCTCCCCGGCAATTAAGATCTACATCGCCAGAGCACAGGGTGCCGCCGCATATGGAGCAGAGGTCTGGGGTTTTTCTGACTGGAACAGGCTCAGTATTAGTGAGAATAGTTTTGCCAGGTCCTTGTGTGCTTATCCTCCTAGTACTCCACTGATACCTCTGTTCTTAGACTTAGGCCTGAGACGCATAGCAGATTTAATCATTTTAAGACCATTATTATATTGGATACGACTATGGACCAACCCCGAATTAGACGTTTATAAACCCTCAATCCACGACCTGCTAATGTGTCCCAACTCAACTTCTATTCCCTGGGTCAAACATGTATCCAGTTGGTTTAATAAACTCGGCCTTAGCCACTTTTGGGAGGAACCCCATAAACTAGAAAAGGCTCATTCTATTGCGCTAAAACGCATATACTGGTCCTATGTATGCAATGGCTATATTACCCACGGAACTCATGGCACCTTAACAAATCATTTCACAGATTTTAAATGGTATCCACAATTTGAACCATACCTAGACAATATTCCTGATATCCTCAGCAAAAGCTTATATGCCAGATTCCGTTTTGGGTCACTGCCATTGAAGACATTGATGTGCAGATGGGGTACAAAAACAGATACAAGCATATGCCCAGCCTGTGGCGCAAAATCAGAAACGGTTGAGCATTTTATGTTTTTTTGCCCTGCTTACTCTCTTCCCAGGTCTTAGTGGATCTGTCATATTTGCCGCGATATGGGGATAAGAGATTGTGCCTCTGCCTTGAGGATTTTAAAAAGTCACCATTCCACGGTTTTAATACTTGCTGTCAGTAAATATTTATTAGTAGCATGGCGAATACGGAATTCCATTGTAAAAACTGTGTCTTAAATCAGAGCCTTTCTTTTATTCTCTTACCCTTACAAGAACTATAGGAAGGGGGTTGAAACCGTATTATGTGTATTATGTGTACTGAGAATTTTTTTAATTAGACTACGTTTTAGGAACTCATGTTCCACAATATTCTATTTATGTTTTTACAATATCATTACTATTATTGGTTTTATCCATATTCTTACTATATTGTATTTTCACTTTGATGATTGACTGATCGAATAAAGCATGTGTCAAACAATGTCCTTATCTGTAAGGTCTAATGTTGGGGAATCATTCATATCCTGTGGGCCCAGATTCTTGTATTCAGGGCGGACTGACCATTTTAACATTATATGACAGTCTGGGCTGCTTTTGGGCAGTTTTCCCATGCTGCATCCCCAGTACTTCAAATTGGGTGTCCAATCAGGTCATTCATAATGGTATGGACTCTCACCCCAAGGAGGAATTTCCTTCATGCCCTGGTCCCTTAGAGGAATTAGTTAGTCTTTAAAGAGCTGTTTATGCAACTCCATAAGGAAATGCCACAGTTTGGTGACTTGTTCTCTGCATCATCAATACGGTCTGTCATAATCATGCCTAAGATGTTGTGGCAAATACACATACTGCTTTGAAAGCTTTCGTTGGGAATGCGGACAATGATAAATCTCCTCAATTTCTTTATCTGAAACATGCTGTTTATATTGAATCCTTAACTGCTTAGGACAGGTAACTTGCATCATAATTAGAAAAACAGTTCTTTACACTCCTCTCGATTATCAATTTCAATCTCATAATCGTCTTCAATAATCACTCAGCCTTGTTGGATCAGTTCAGCAAGTTGAGAGAAGATATTTAATGGTGATACCATGAGTGACTGTATTGGAATCACTTAATGTATCACCATTTAGTCACACGTGACTCAGAGACCACTCTGAGGCAGTAAAAACAGGTTTACTATTTGTAGATGTTTAAACTGGGTCAACTAAGCATGTAGCAGTTAACAGGAGTGCAACCAACAATGTCACAACTGGCAGTCAATGAACTGCTGGATATATAACCCACTGCACCATAACTGACAAAGCTACAGATCACGATGTAGTGGATGATGGTGCAGCAGTCAACAATTCCCTGGCTGTTGATGGCACAGCTGGTTGCGCTTTTGGAAGAACAGCACTGATTTAACTGTCAATGATGCATGCTTGGAAGGAGCCACTAGTTTGTTCCTTCCTGTCATTGACAAAGGCGATGGTGAACCTATTGTCATTTGAGGACGTGTTCTCAATATCTGAGAAATTTTCGGCTAGGCACCTCATTTACAGACGTGATCTTGCTAGTGCTGAGAATGCTGCTAATGACAAAGCCAAAACTGATGGGCAGGCTTTCACAACTGATGATGCTGACTAATCAGATCATTTATATTTCTTGACAGGCATTTATCACATGAAGGAAGACATGCCTTTTAACAGTTAAGAGGTATACTTTCCCAGTGCGACTGCTTCTGAAACTAACATCTAAATCTTCTCCATAGCTGCAGACTAGGGAGCATATTTGTCACCTCAGATGTTGTGTTGCCAGAATTCTTTTTAGCAGTTTCCATAGAGAATTAATCTTTACCTTTATGTGGAAAACAATCTTCAATACTGAAATGAAATGTTTACATCTATGGTTAAATGGACAAAAACTGGAGCAGAGCTCTTGGAGGTTCTCTTACATTAACATGCAGTAGACAACCTGGCAGCTGGAACCTCTAAGGGGAGTACAGCTCACAGCCTATTCACCTGACTGGTCAGACTTTGGGTTACTTAAAAAGGTTGTTTGCGGGTATAGCTGTTTTGAAGGTTATTGAAGTAGATCACTGATCATGGTCTACTGAGTGTTCCTGGCCGAACAGTGGGGAATATTCAAGCATGTGAATCATTTATAAACTGCAACTAGGCCAGTTAAGGGTTTTCAGTGTGGACCTATGCTGGTAATGCTTCATCCTATAGAAGGCGGTGAAGAAGGTCAAATAAAGATGATAGGTCATCAAACTGATGAAATGTTTCAATGTGATCTGAGCTGTCACTGATGAAAGAGGCAGTCCAAAGAAGTTGCAAGGTCCCTTGCAGGACTCTATAGCATACACACAAGAGGATGTTTCAAAAGTGTTTGGGTTGCACATGCTGTGGGATGAAAACAATGGTCATACCCACTTGGTATTTGTGTTTGGGGTAGGGCATCATGCCTCAGTCAATTGATTACAGACCCATCACCAAATGAAGTGTTTCCAGTTTAATTTATCAGTTTTGATGGGTTAGGGGGAAATTTCCACAGCACTTTCTTAGAAAACAGTTTTTGGAGATGCACTGTCTCTGGGCCCATGGTTTTATTGTTTATTCACAATACCTGCCACGGTGCAATAACTAAAAAGAAGGATCACCCAAAGGAGATTATCTTAGAAATCAGAGGTTTCCAGGGGGAGTCATGAATCACATACTGATAAAATAGGACGCATAAAATGTACACCTTAGACCATATCACATGTCTAGAAGACGGCTGTTCATCCAACAATTTGTCTCAGGAAAAACCAGGTGAAATTTCTTAAATCATTTGTTTATTGTTTATAAATTTAATTTGGATTAAGTACCATGAAATACAATGAAATGTCATCCAACCACCCTTGCTTGCACAATAATGTCTCTTTGTGCATATTTGCTACTAACAATGGTTTAATCACATCCCAAAAGTTTTTGGTCTACTACCATTCTTTCTGTTGCATCTTGTTTCATAGTACGACAATACTCATTTTCCTTTTTATGGGTTAAATATGTATTGTCACAAAGATCCAGTCTTTACTAAAAGTGTGGCCACAGCATTGGTCAAACATAAAATATTCTGTAATAGCTTACACAAATTATTGCAGCAAATGACTCCAAACAACACCAAATTAAGATCTAATTGCACTGCTAAAACGTGGGTAGACCCAGGGTACATTTTTACTTATGTTGGTTAGGTAATTCTCATTATGCATGGACATGTAGTGCTGATGATGGTATTGTATGTTAGTAATGTTTTACGATCAAGACAAAATAATGTCAGCCAAATATCAGCATTAACATTTTAAGTTGCCTAAGATGAAGTATACTTTCTTATAAAACAGAGTCACATTTATGGTGGAATACCCATAGTAACAGATCAAATGCATCAAAAAAGAATCTCATTGCATTGCTTATGCCGGAATCTTTAACTGAGAGAAATAATCTTCTACCTGGTAATGCATTATCAAACTAATTTATTTATTTATTTATTTTAATATAAAAGAGCAACTGTTTTTCAAATTACTAGTTCATCCAATAGACAGTTCAACCAATAAATCTCACTAGCAAGAACTGAATTTAGTGGTGATTTGAGCACTGGCACAAATAGTTGTATCTTGGTGTATTTGGGATATTTCACAAACTTTTAGATAGCATGTCAACTATGGGACGGGTCTCAATGGTTAGGGTCATTAATCTTAGTTAAATAGCTTCTTGGTAAAAATGGATATGCAAGCTCTGTCAATGAGCTAAAACGACCTGCAACACATCTATAGTGTGCCAGTAGGAACTGACGTTTGTAAGGGCAGGCAAGTAACATTTTTCTTTTACAGGACAGGCGGGTTAGCGCTGTCCATCCCCATTTCTCAATACACTTTTCTCATTGGAAGTCTGGGGTCCTTGCTGTGACAAATAAAACTGAGAAATCAGGATTCTGCACCTGGAGCATAAAGGGTAATGTTGAACCTGAAAAATAAACTTAGGCACAATGACTATTTTGATAAAACTGATTATTCAAAATTGGTAATTTTACATTTTGCTCTAATTTGTTTATTACAGTCTACTTGACAGAGGTAGTTGATTTGAGGAATATCTTTAATTGTTTGTGATTTACACTCCTGGAGCCCTAAACTGTGCTATAATGTGAACTGTTACACATTCTTAGTTATATTCATTTTGTATCCAGGAGAACTTCCAAATTCAATGAGGTTGTCTGTTTTCACTTTCATTGGCTGGTAGTTCTGATGTTATTATTATTAGGTTACAGCATAAGATATGATTTTATGGATGCCTGTCGTAGTCCATATACAGCTACATTCCCATTGCTTCTAAAGCAACTGCTACAGAATCTTTAAAAATACAGTATGAGGTGAAAGTGGACATCTCTGTTTCGTACATCTAAAAGCATTTGCTTGCACTCCCATACCAATTATGGGGACACAGGGATGATAATGATAATAATAATATATATAATAATAATAATGATTTATAAAGGGTATGGATACTCTGATCGGAGTGTCACAGCGCTAGGTGAGAGTGAGTCACTAACCTGAGAAGAGCCTATGTTGCTCTTGATATAATGCCAGTTTTTAAATAGGATGGGATAGTAAAGCTGGCATACTATCCCATAAATACTGCCAATGGACAAGGTCAAATACCTTCAATGTGACAACCAAACTACTATTAGTAGGTGCAATAAGGAAGTGGCATAGCCTATACATACAAGAAAACCCCTGATATTTTGTTACAGATTATTCTAGCACAACTCTTTCTAGAACAATGTCTGAGGAACTGATACACAAAAAGCTTGTTAGTCCTAATTAATATTTACAGCTAACAGTCAACAGGGCCATGCAATGCAAAGACTGTGCTTAAAGATTTAGCACATTTTTTGAGAAGCATTACTGTTGATCACATTGGAGCATCTGTAGTACCTCTAGGGGATATTTGTACAGATTTAACCAGCTGCATCTGCTCTGATGAATCGGCTGATTGGGCTAACATGATGTGGAAGATCCCATAGGCCAACATTCCTATTTAGTACAGGTAAAGGCACGAGATGGATATCTTTACAGCCTCATACACCCTTAGGTAGCCAGATCTCTCAAGATATGCACATAAACTACACGTACATAGCACCAAAGAAAATCAGTTTCAGATTATGTTTTTACATTATTAGAATGTTTTAGTTACTGTATGAGCCTACAATTTGATCCCAGTACTGAAATCAAGTGCTTCCTTTTAACATTTTCTACAGACAAAGACAACCTTTTTCTCCCTTTCGCCACGATTGGTAATGACGTAAAATGCTGCACAGTGGAAAGGATCACACAGTCAACACATAACTGCATGTTTATTTGTGAATAGAATGAGAGCCTGCACAAATATGCCATAAATGATGCCACATCTCTGATGACCTAGCCCATCTAGGATAACCAAATCAAATCTTTGGGGAAACAATTGTGCAGATCTAGTAAGATCAGAAAGTTTTGCCATCCAAAGCTCATAATTAACACTGTGAACACTGGTTGGTTCTTAAGTAACACTCAGATAGTAACACAAAAAGATGAATGCCTTGTTAGGACACTCATGAAAAACATACCTAACAGAGAAACAGAAACTGAAATAACCCCTTTGAAGGGAGCTGTATAAAACAGAAATGTTTACAGGTCAAAATAGGTGTTCGGTCAAAATAAATTAGGAACTAGTATATGAGATTTCAAAAAATGTAGATCGGGGTAAATTTCAGCAATATGTTAGTGATCTAATCTATGATTTAACTAGCAATCAAAGAGTTGCCCTCTCTTCCACTGGCTGTGTATCTCGTGTAAAAACAATGAATATTTCAAAACTGGAGTCTGATGCCTCCCCATTAAAATCTCAGCTTTAATTTGAACCCATCAAAGATAGAGAAGGAGTTTATTGACCGCTGGTTAGACAAAGCTTAGAGCCTAAATGAAATGTCAACAGTATTGTTTAACTAGGACATATGAAATCTTGGTTAATGTTCGGGCTCCACTATTTAGATCAGTACTGTGAATGGCTGAACTCCATCTTCCTGGAAAGGTTACATCAATCATAAAAGAAAGGTGATCCCACGCAGACTAGCACTTATATAACAATTGGACTCCTGGATGTTGAAGTAAAATTTTATGCTAGACCTCTTGTCTGAGGTACAAGAGTTGGCAGGTGTAGGAAGTTGGCTCTGTACATACTATTTCAAAGTAAGAAATAGTGTGCACAGTGTCCAAGGGTTCCTCTTAGAGGTAAGATAGTGGTAAAAAGAGATAATTCTAATGCTCTAATTTGTGGTAGTGTGGTCGAGCAGTAGGCTTATCAGAGGGTAGTGTTCAGCATTTGTTGTACACACACAGGCAATAAATGAGGAACACACACTCAAAGACAATTCCAGGCCAATAGGTTTTTATATAGAAAAATATATTTTCTTAGTTTATTTTAAGAACCACAGGTTCAAGATTTACAAGTAATACTTCAAATGAAAGGTATTTCACTCAGGTACTCTAGGAACTTTGAATAATCACAATATCATTTACAGTTATGACAAAATGGAAATAAGCTATTTTAAAAGTGGACACAGTGCATAAATCAACAGTTCCTGGGGGAGGTAAGTAAATGTTAAGTTCACAGGTAAGTAAAACACTTACAGGGTTCAATGTTGGGTCGAAGGTAGCCCACCGTTGGGGGTTCAATGCAACCCCAAAGTTACCACACCAGCAGCGCAGGGCCGGTCAGGTGCAGAGGTCAAAGAGGTGCCCAAAACACATAGGCTTCAATAGAGAATAGGGGTGCCCTGGTTCCAGTCTGCCAGCAGATAAGTACCCACGTCCTCGGGGGCAGACCAGAGGGGTTTTGTAGGGCACGGGGGTGGGGCGCTACACAAGCAGGCACAGAAAGTACACCCTCAGCGGCACAGGGGCGGCCGGGTGCAGAGTGCAAACAGGCGTCGGGTTTTGTATAGAAAGCAATGGGGAGACATGGGGGTCTCTTCAACGATGCAGGCAGGCACGGGGGCTCCTCGGGGTAGCCACCACCTGGGCTAGGCAGATAGTCGCTCCTGCACTGGAGTTCGGTTCCTCCAGGTTCTGGGGGCTGCGGGTGCAGTGTTGGTTCCAGGCGTCCGGTCCCTTTTTATAGGCAGTCGCAGTCAGGCAGAGCCTCTGGATTTCCTCTGCAGGCGTCGCTGCGAGGGCTCAGGGGGGTCGTCTCTGGCTACTCACGGGCTCGCAGTCGCCGGGGAGTCCTCCCTGTAGTGTTGGTTTTCCGCATGTCGAGCCGGGGGCGTCGGGTGCAGAGTGGAAAGTCTCACGCTTCCGGCGGGAAACGTGAAGTCTTCAAAGTCGTTTCTTTGTTGCAAGAAAGTTGCAGATTGTTGAACAGGGTCGCTGTTCACAGGAGTTTCTTGATCCTTGGTTGCAGGGCAGTCCTCTGAGGCTTCAGAGGTCGCTGGTCCCTGTTGGATGCTTTGCTGTTGCAGTTTTCTTCGAAGTTGGAAGACAGGACGGTAGGGCTGGGGCCAAAGCAGTTGTTGTCTCCGTCTTCACTGCAGGGCTTCAGGTCAGTAGTCCTTCTTCTGGTTCAGGTTGCAGGAATCTAGTTTCCTAGGTTCTGGGGAGCCCCTAAATACTGAATTTAGGGGTGTGTTTAGGTCTGGGAGGGCAGTAGCCAATGGCTACTGTCCTTGAGGGTGGCTACACCCTCTTTGTGCCTCCTCCCTGTGGGGAGGGGGGCACATCCCTAATCCTATTGTGGGAATCCTCCATCTACAAGATAGAGGATTTCTAAAAGTAAGGGTCATCTCAGTTCAGGACACCTTAGGGGCTGTCCTGACTGGTGGGTGACTCCTCCTTGATTTTCTAATTATCTCCTCCAGCCTTGTCGCCAAAAGTGGGTGCAGTGGCTGGAGAGGCCGGCATCTCCACTAGCTGGGATGCCCTGTGACACTGTAACAAAGGGGGTGAGCCTTTGAGGCTCACCGCCAGGTGTTACAGTTCCTGCAGGGGGAGGTGAGAAGCACCTCCACCCAGTACAGGCTTTGTTCCTGGCCACAGAGTGACAAAGGCACTCTCCCCATGTGGCTAGCAACATGTCTGGTGTGTGGCAGGCTGGCAAAAACTAGTCAGCCTACACTGGAAGTCGGGTATGTTTTCAGGGGGCATCTCTAAGATGCCCTCCGGGTGTATTTTACAATAAATTGCACACTGGCATCAATGTGCATTTATTGTGCTGAGAAGTTTGATACCAAACTTCCCAGTTTTCAGTGTAGCCATTATGGTGCTGTGGAGTTCGTGTTTGACAAACTCCCAGACCATATACTCTTATGGCTACCCTGCATTTACAATGTCTAAGGTTTTGCTTAGACACTGTAGGGGCATAGTGCTCATGCACATATGCCCTCACCTGTGGTATAGTGCACCCTGCCCTAGGGCTGTAAAGCCTGCTAGAGGGGTGACTTACCTATGCCACAGGCAGTGTGAGGTTGGCACGGCACTCTGAGGGGAGTGCCATGTCGACTTTCTCCCCACCAGCACACACAAGCTGTGAAGCAGTGTGAATGTGCTGAGTGAGGTGTCTCTAGGGCGCCATGAGACATGCTGCAGCCCTTAGAGACGTTCCCTGGCATCAGGGCCCTTGGTACCAGGGGTACCAGTTACAAGGGACTTACCTAGGTGCCAAGGTTGTGCAATTGTGGAGACAAAGGTACAGTTTAGGGAAAGAACACTGGTTCTGGGGCCTGGTTAGCAGGATCCCAGCACACTTTCAAATCATAACTTAGCATCAGCAAAGGCTAAAAGTCAGGGGGTAACCATACCAAGGAGGCATTTCCTTACAGTAGGTGACAAAAAGCAGAAACTCACTAGCTTCTGTCTGGTATGTGAGACAGTAGATAACATCATGGCTAACTCAATGTAGTCCAACATCACACGCAAGAAAAACTAATGTCCATTTCTGACTTTTACATTGATTGTTACGCCTCTTTTGATGGTATTTGAAGGAATACGCCCTAGTCAGAACTGAGATATATCTTGTATTTTACTTCGAGCTATTCAATCATAACAGGATACCTAAGTGCAAATGACTACAATTGTATCAAAGCAAGATTACAGGGACAGTGGTTTGAAGCAATGCTGTGTGTTAGCTCATATGTTATTTTGCCTATATAGTGCAGATATATCAAAATGCTTAGATCAAGCAAATTCCTACACTCCCAAATTGGGTCACATACCCATCTCAATTTTGCAGCATGCAGACACAGACTATACAATGCTGTTTGCATTAAAATGTGGCTGGACTTCAGACAGCTTTCAAGGACACCCATGAGTCCAATTTGGCTAATAAACTGGTTGTAAATGCAATTAAAATCAAAGTGACTATGGGAAGAAACAGCTGCTAATAATTCCTGGCACTAATTAAGAGGATTAATATTTATAATAATTACCTGAGGTGTGGATAAAGGATAATAGCTCCAAAAGATCCCACTTATTGAAGCAGAAACACAAGGCAGCTAGCCAGATTTTTGCTTAGAGACTAATAGGCACAATATTTATTCCCTCGCTGTCCTACTCTCACATTACCCTATTTCAGCACTTTGCTAGTTGGCTCATTTTTGCTCAAACTATTTTACGTAAATCAGTTTTCTCTTTATCATAAGCAGTAAAGCAAGCTTACCCAAGATTGGAATTTGGATTGCTAAATCTAGTCTCTGTTGATAAATGTAAGTATGTAAAATATTTCTTTAAAGCAAGCTCTGCAAGTTAACACTGGGGCTGTTGTGGCCATGCGTAAGACAATAGAGCAAAGGTGCCATCATTCCAGTACTTAAGCTGTGTTTCTGCAGTATTCAACATCTGACCTTCAACTACAAGCTGCAAGAGGCACTATACTCAAGAATCTGAATTTTAAGAAACAGGTAAAGGATAATTAAAGATCTTTATTCTGTACCAATGATACAAAGATATCTAAGGAGACAACATTATCACAACAGCTTATTTAAAATCTAAACTCACAAAAACACATGTTTATGCATTTAATCTAATAGAACATGCATAAGGTTTTTTCTAGTTCATTTTTACTGTTTCCGCTTCATGAATGTTGCATCAGTTGGGTGACTTACCAATTACTTTCTGAAGAGTTTTATCTATGCACGATTATGAAAGAAACTCTTACAATTAAGGATTTGTATCAGTCCTTCACTTTTAAATGAATGTTAATTTCTTTGAAACCCAATGTTTTCATTGCAGGGATTCAACCAACAAAGGGTGCATTGGCTCTTAAATAAACCCTCATGAACAGTACCTATCAAGACTTGTAAGACATCCTGACACAGCATATAAACAAGTGTAGAGAAAAAACTATCACATTATGATGTATGTATTAGTTAACAGCATTAGTTATATCAATAAGAGTCATCCTGTTTTTGATGTCCAATTTATTGTTTGTTTTGATTGTAAATTCTCAACACAAAGTATTATTACTGTTGCAATCCTCTCACCTTTAATATAACCTTGATGATCAAGATGTATTAGACTTTGAAGGTTGCTGTACATTCATTATGCTAGAATTTTAGTATGTTTTATATATATATATATAAATATATATATATATCTATGTATAGTACATCTGTTCGTGGCATGTGGTGCTGCAGATTCACATGTTCTGCATAAATTTGCCATCTAGCGTGGGGCTCAGGGTGTTACAGGTTGTTTTTCTTCAAAGAAGCTTTTTCGAGTCACAAGATCGAGTGACTCCTCTCGGTGATAGTGGGCATGGGCATTGAGTCCTCTGTTAGATTGTTTTCCCGCAAGAGGATGAAGTAAGGAGTGAAGAATTGCATATGTACATATATATAGTAAGTAAAGAAGATGTCCATGCGATGTGTATACATATTTACATAATAAAGTACCATAACGGCTACAGGCTTCCGGGGAGGAGGGAGGGCGCATGTGAATCTGCAGCACTACATGCCACAAACAGATGTACACTAGGTAAGTGACATTTTCTGTTTGATGGCATCTGCAGCTGCAGATACACACGCTTTGCGTAGACTGAAAGGCAGTTCCCTCCTAAAATAAGCGGTGGCTAGCCTGTAGGACTTGGAGTGGTTTGAAATAATGTTTTAAACACCACTTGACCAACATTTGCTTGTTGGCAAGACAACACAACTACACAATAGGGTTTTGTAAATGTGTGAGGTGTTGACCATGTGCTCCCCATATGTCTGCCATTGGTATATTCCCTAAGAATGCCATTGAAGCTCTTTTCTTTCTAGTAGAATGGGCTTTAGGAGTTACTAATAGTTGCCTTTTCGCTTTGCAATAGCAAGTTTGAATACAGTTTACTATCTATCTGGCCAATCCTTGTTTTGAAATGGGATTACCTTTATGAGGCTGTTTAAAAGCCACAAAAAGTTGTTTAGATTTTAGGAAATCTTTTGCTCTGTCTATATAGCACGAGAGTTCTTTTGACATCAAGAGTGTGGAGAGTTCTTTCAGCAACTGAATCTCGCTGTGGAAAGAAGACTGGCAATTCCACTGACTGACTGATGTGAAATGGTGAAACCACTTTGGGTAGAAACGTTGGATTTGTCCTGAGTACTATTTTGTGCTTGTGAATTTGGAAGAAAGGTTCTTCTGAAGTGAATGCCTGAATTTCACTAACTCTTCTTAAGGAAGTAATTGCTACCAAGAAAGCAACTTTCCATGATATAAATTGAAGAGCGCAAGAATGCATGGGTTCAAATGATGGAACCCATAAGCCTTTTAAGCACAATGTTAAGATTCCAGGCTGGAGCTAGTGGAGCTCTAGGTGGATGAACACTTAAGTCCCTCCATAAAAGCTTTTATGACAGGAATTCTAAATAAGGAAGGCTGATATTACTGTCAAATGAATTTTAATAGATGAATATGCCAGATGTGCTTTTTGTAAATAAAGCAAATAACATACAATATCCTGTACTGATGCTTTAAGTGGATTAAATGTTCTTGGGTTGACAGTAACATACAAAACTTAACCATTTAGCTGCATAGCATTGTCTAGTTGTAGGTTTACGTGCTCCTTTAGAATGTCCATACATTCTGATGGAAGTTGTAGATATCCAAACCTTAAGACCTCACAAGCTAAATCGCCAGGTTGAGAATATGGGGATTGGGATGCCTGATCTGACCTTTGTTTTGAGACAATAGGTCTGGTCTGTTTGGGAATTTGTGATGTGGTACTACAGACAGATCCAAGAGTGTTGTGTACGAGAGTTGACATGCCCAGGTGGGAGCTACGAGTATCAAAGTGAGCAAGGTGTGACAAATTTTGTTGACCAGAAATGGATGGGAGAGGGGGAAATGTATAAGCAAATATCCCTGACCAATTGACACATAGAGCATTGCCCTTGGATCAAGGGTGTGGGGGTACCTGGATGCAAAGTTTTGGCATTTTGCATTTGGGCTGTTGTGAAAAGATCTATGTTTGGTGTTCCCCACATGTGAAAGTACTGCTGAATTACTTGTGGGTGAATCTCCCATTCGTGTATTTGCTGCTGCGTCCTGCTTAAGAGGTCCGCTAGTTGGTTGTGTATCCCTGGGATATACTCTGCTAGTAGCTGAATGTGATTGAGAATTCCCCATTTCCAAATTGTCTGAGCTAGAAGGGACAATAGGGATGAGTGTCTCCCCCCTCTGCTTTTGCAGAGAATACATTGTTGTCTGTCCTTATTAACACTGTCTTGTGTGTGATCTGTGGCTGGAAATCTTTGAGTGCTGAGAACACTGCTAGCAATTCCAAGTGGTGTGGTAAGTCTGCTGTCCCATTCTCCTTGTACAGTAAGAGTGTTGAGATGGGCTCCCTAACCTGTCATTGATGCATCTATGGTGATTTTAATCTGTGGCACAGGCTCCTGAAATGGCCGCCCTTTTGATAAGCTGGTGTGATTCCACTACTACAGAGAGTTGTAAGTCTGGCCGTCCAACAACACTAGATAGTGAAGCTGACCCTGTGCTTGAGACCATTGTTGTGAGAGACACTATTGCAGTGGTCCATGCATGATGCCAGCATTCCCAATAGCTTCATGCTAAACCTTACCGTGTAAGTTTGAATGTATTGTAATTGGGATATGAGAGTGTGGAACGCTTGAATCAGTTGTGGATTCGGGTAGGCTAATGCTGACCGAGTGTTCAGAATTGCTCCTAGATATGTTTGAATTTGTGCTGGCTGAAGGTGAGATTTCTGGTAATTGGCTGTAAACCCTAGCCTATGTAGGATATCTATTATGTATTGTGTGTGTTGTTGACAAGTTTGAATGGTGCTGGCTTTTATGAGCCAGTCGTCCAGATGGGGAAAGACATGTATGTACTGTCTTCTGAGGTATGCTGCAACCACTGCTAGGCATTGTGTGAATACCCTTGGTGCTGTTGTTACTCCAAAGGGTAGTACTTTGAATTGATAGTGTTTTCCTGCTATCACAAACCTTAAGTTCTTGTGGTGTGCTGGATGTATAGGAATATGGAAGTAAGCATCTTTTAGATCTAATGCGGTCATGTAGTCTTGTTTTTGGAACAACAGAATGACATCCTGTAGAGTGACCCCCTGGAAATGCACTGAGAGGATGTACTGATTGAGAGGTCTGAGATAAAGGATTGGTCTGAGAGTGCCATCCTTTTTTTGTATGAGGAAGTATAAAGAATATACTCCTGTCCCTTGTTGATTGATGGGTACTACCTCTATTGCACCTTTGAGTAGAAGAGATTCTACCTCTTGTCTTAGCTGGACAATGAGCTCTGGAGAAAACCTGTGTGAACAAGGGGGAATGTTTGGTGGAGTGGAGAAGAGTTCAAGGCAATAACCATTGTGGATAATTGACAGTACCCACAATTTGTTGGCAATAATGGTGAAAATGTTACAGTCTTCCTCCCACAGGAGATGTGTGCTGTGTGGGGATGAAGAGAAAGTCACTGCTTTGATGGGGTGGAGGCACCTCTCGTGGCAGTGGATTTGCCCCCTACCTCTGAAATTGTGTCCTCTACAGGAACCCCTGCAAGATCCCCTGGAATAATACTGTTGTCCCTGTTTTTGAAGGGAAGTAGAGGCCTCTGATGTTTGGGGTTTAAAACCTCCTCTGAATTGGGGCTTACGAAAAGTGCCCCAAAAAGGTTTTGTGTAAAGGGCACCCATGGCCTTTGCTGAATCAGAGTACTTTTTTAATTTTCTCAATGGTAGTATCCACCTCAGGTCCAAATAGTTGTTGTTTATTGAACGGCATATTAAGGACCGCTTGCTGTATCTAAGGTTTGTATCCGGAGGACTGCAGCCAAGCATGCCTTCTGATCATAAAACTAGTATTACTTCCCCTGGCTGCGGTGTCAGCTGCGTCTTGTGTGGATCTAATTTGATTGTTGACAATAGTTTGTCCTTCTGCCACTACCTGCTGTGCCCTTTGTTGGTGTTCTGTAGGGAGGAATTGAAGGAAATCCTGCATTTTGTCGAAGTGTGCCCCATCATACCTGGCTTAAAGAGCTTGGGAATTGGCAATCCTCCACTGATTTGCAGCTTGAGTTGCCACTCTTTTGCCTGCTGCATCGAATTTGCAGCTTTCTTTATCAGGGGGAGGAACATCCGCTGTGGACTTTTTGCCCTTTTCCTAGCTGCACTGACCAAGATGAAATCAGGTGGCAATTGTTGTGATATAAAAATTGGATCTGATAGTGCAGCTTTATATTTCTTATCCACCCTAGGTGTTAGTACCCTAACTTTTGCTGGCTCTTTAAAATTATTATCAGCATGTTTTAACATGCCTGGTAGCATCGGCAAACATTGGTACTGCTTATGTGTATAGGATAGAGTGCTGAATAGGAAATCATCCTCTATGGGCTCAGAGTGCAGCTGCACATTGTGGTATGCGGCTGCTCTAGCAATGACCTGATTATAGGCAGTGGTGTCTTCAGGTGGAGATGGCCTTGTGGGATACAGATCTGGGTCATTAGATGGAATTGGGTCAGAATCATACATATCCCACGGGTATATATTATAAGGATTGTCACCCATATAATCCCTGTGTGAGGAGGCAGGAGATTGTGCAGAAAACTGTGTGGGTGAAGGTGGTGGTGGAGTATCAGGTGGTGGAAAAGTTGGAAGGAAAGGCGAATAACGGTGGGCTTCTCTTTGTGCTTAAATATTTTTACGGGTGAAGGCCCAGATTCTAAACCTTCTTGGAATGACAGTTTCCTCTTGGTCATAGGAGGAGGAGAGGCAATAATTTTCCCTGTATCCTTTTTTATTTGTATTTTCCAGTATTTATGTCCATGACCTCTAGAATGGGCTTAATGTCTGTTGACTCCTCTGCAGATGGAACATATTTACTTCTCACAAACGTATGCTTCGAAAGCTATGTGATAGACTGCTTTAAATGGGCTGAAAATGTGGTCTCTTAAGCAGAGGGAGGTTTTTTCGGCTCCGAAGAGGTTTCAAGGTTGTATGTAGTCGTTTTGATTCTGAAGTGGAAGCTTCCATCTTACGACTCAATCCCGAAACAGGCATGGCAGTCTGTTCGGTCGAATGCATTTTGCCCTTTTTTGACACCGAACCCGAGGGCCGGTCGTCGAGATGTAATTTTTGGGACTGACCAATGCCGGAAAGCAGAGGTGGACCCTAGGCCTTCTGTGCTGACTTTTTAAAACTGTTTTTGGTGATGGGAAGGGGCTGGAGTAATCATGTACTGCGCTGCAGGAATAACTTGCCTGTCGCCATCTGAGTCATGGTCGGAATCAGAGTCTGCAATGAACCTGCAGTCTGCGCCTGTTCCTCACCGAAAATGTCAGGCATTTGTTCTGCTGACTTCAATGACATCTCTAGGCATCTCGCTCTTCGATCCTGTAAAGCCTTCTTGGATCGGCAGGATCAGCACGCCTCACTGGTTTCTTCATTAGGATCTGGAGAGAGGCAGAGGTTAGACACCGAGTGTTGGTCAGTGTGGGGAAAGTTGGCATGGCACCAAGGGCAGAATTGAAATGGAGTCTGAATCATGAGCCTGTGACGCAGTAGGCCAGAGAAGGCCCGCGAAAGGCACGGGTGCCGAAAAGGGAGTTTAATTGATCCCCACTCTACAATCAGATCGAGTGTATTAAGAAAACGCATTCGAAAACGATACTGACGTTTAAGGAAAAGACAGAGAAGTTCAGATAGTATGGAACCAAGATCTACCTGAGAGAGAGGGAACAAGTATGAACCAGACAGAGCAAAGAAAACAATCTAACAAAGGACTAGATGCATATGCGCACTATCACCAAGAGGAGGAGTCACTCGATCTCGTGACTCGAAAAAACTTCTTCAAAGAAAAACAATGTGTAACACTCCGAGCCCAACACTAGATGGCGAACTTATGCAAAGCATGTATCTGCAGCTACACATGCCATCGAACATAGAGAGAGTCATTGTTGAAAAGCTAAATCTGATGTAGTATAAACGAAAAACTAGAATTAAATAAGGTTTGTTCAATATGGATATGGAAGTCTACACATAAAACGTGGAGGGTGTGCTGAATTTTAATACACAGACATTTCTATATTTCAGCTTACTAGCTCATTAGGGCCTGCTGCTTTACTTGATTTTCAGATACCATGCCAATATCCGTTATTTTAGTTGACATGTTTTCTTAATCAAGTCTATTTAGTTTTAGGTCAAGTTGAAACAAATCCTCTTGGCCAATGAGATAAGAATTTTATTGTCAATCAACTGCTTTAGGCGTTAATATAATCTGACAATTGCATTTTAATACCCTCATCTGATGTTCTATTGTATCCAGCATTCTTTATCATATTTATTAGATTGCTGCCAATTTTTCCACATATTTCTCTAAATCCATGTGGTTTCTTGCTGGGCATTCATTGATTATTACTCTCATTTGATAAATTCATCCTCCATGGGATGATTTCCCAGTTCTAACATTAGCCAGTGACTGTGTGGTACTCTTGACTTCTTGGAGTTTTGTTAAGTGGTTTAATAACACAGGCTCCCCCATTTTACCAGTGAGTCGTCAGACCCCTTCAAGGAGAGATATTTAGAAGATCAGACACCATTATTCAAGACTCTTTCAAGATCCGAGATGATGAACTCGTAGTCGTAGCAGCTGTACAAGGTGTTGATTGAACACACTGCCAAGTATTTCACAAAAGACAAACACATACATAAAATAACTGAATGATATGATAAAGAACAAGTTACTTACCTTCGGTAACAAATTATCTGGAGAGACTATCTAGCTGCAGATTCCTTACCTTAGAATTCCCTGGCGTCCGCTTCGAATCCGGAATTTTTCTGCTGAGCAGTACCCCGCGTGCGCCATCGTTCAGATCTGCGTGCGTTGTCCGGCTCAGCATGGCGGCGTCAGCGTCGTTGGAGCTGTCTGACATCACGGCTCTCTATATAGATGCCACCTCAGCCATGGACGTCAGTTCTTTTCTCACAACTTTCCACGGCAGAAGCGCAGAGCCATGGAAGAACTAACAGTTATGGATTTTAGCTTTTTCACTTGACTGTTTGAAGTAAGAAAAATTACGTGCCTTTAAGAAAGGCAAAAATGCCAAAAACATAAATACATAATTATATATGTCTAAATATATCCGCAGAGCGGGAAGGCTTGGGTGGGTGTAACGAATCTGCAACTAGATAAGAGTCTCTACCAGATAATTTGTTACCAAAGGTAAGTAACTTGTGCATCTGATCTAGCTGCAGATTCCTTACCTTAGAATAGATACCCAAACTATAACCCATGACGGTGGGTCTGAAGGATATATCTCATACTAGGAAGTCCTGCAGGACTGAGTGGGCAAAATGCCCTTCCCTTCTCACCTGGCTATCCAGGCAGTAGTGAACTGTAAACGTGTGCAAGGAAGCCCATGTTGTCGCCTGACAGATGCCCAGCACGGGCACACCACAAGCTAATGCAGTGGAAGCAGCTTTCCCTCTGGTAGAGTGAGCCCTCAAGCCCTCTGGAGGCTGCTTCTTGGCCAAAGCGTAGCAGATCTTTATACAGAGAACGACCCAGTGTGAAATGGACCATTTCTGTACTGCCCGACCCTTCTTTGCACCAACGTAGCCCACAAAGAGTTGGTTGTCCACCCGGAACTCTTTTGTGCAGTCACAGTAGAACGATAATGCGTGGTGCAAGGAAGACGGGCAGGGTGATATTTTGACCCTGATGGAAAGGGGTCACCACCTTGGGGAGGAAAGAGGCACGAGTTCTTAACACTACCTTGTCAGGATATCTTGAGATACGGCGGTTTTGAAGATAAAGCCTGCAGCTCACTCACTCTCCTGGTAGATGTAAATGCCACCAAAAAGTCTGTTTTAATAGTGAGCAGCAGGAGAGGTCAGTTATACAAGGGCTTGAAAGGAGCACACAGTAGGAAGGTAAGAACAAGATTAAGATCCCACTGGGGCATGACAAAAGGCACAGGTGGGAACAAATGCACAAGCCCTTTCAAAAATCTTTGTACTATAGGAGACTTAAACAAAGATGGTTGATCAGGCAAGCGTAGAAAAGCCGACAAGGCAGCAAGATAGCCCTTAACGGTCCCTAAGGAGGAACACTGTTGGGCGAGAGATAGAATAAACAAAAGGATATTAGAAAGCAAAGAAGAAAGAGGATTAATAGACCTCTCTGTACAATATGAAACAAAACTTTTCCATCTGCAGGTGTAAATCGACTTAGTAGAGGCACGCCTGGCTGCCAGAATGACATCACAGACTTTGGAAGGAAGGTCATAAACCATCAACTGCCGCCGCTCAACCTCCACGCATGAAGCCGCAAAGTTGACGGGTTCGGGTGGAGAACCTTCCCCTTCTACTGCGACAGAAGCTCCTCCAGACGAGGCAGCCTGATTGGCGGACTGATGCTCATTTTGAGAAGCTCTGGATACCAGACTCTCCGTTCCCAATCCGGGCCACTGGGATTACTTGGGCCCGGTCGTTTTTGATTTTTTTGGGAACTCTGGGCAGAAGTGGTATGGGAAGAAAGGCCACTGGGGACGAAAAGCGTTGCCTAGCGATAGCCCCCTTGGAAACTCCAACGTGCAAAACTGCTGACACTGTGCGTTCTCTACGGAGGCGAACAGATCTAACCAAGGCTCTCCCCACTGCTGAAAGAGTCCTTGCGCCACCTACGGATGGAAATACCATTCGTGATCCGCTAAGCATTTTCGGCTGAGCTCATCCACCCTGGCATTCAGAGAACCTGTCAGGTGTTGAACCACCAGGGTTATGCCCTGCTGTTCCAGCCATGTCCAGAGACGCAGAGCCTCTTGACAAATGGTCCACGACCCCACAACGCCCTGCTTGTTGCAGTACCACATCGCAGTGGTGTTGTCCGTGAACACCTGCACAACAGTCCCTTTCACAATAGGAAGAAATGCTTTTAATGCTAGTCGGATCGCCCAAAGCTCCAACAAGTTGATACGGAGCCCGGACTCCGCCAGAGACCAGTGACCTCTGATCTCCATCTCCCCCAGGTGGCCACTCCATTCCAGAAGTGAAGCATTTGTCACTACTGTGAGGTCTGGTTAGGGAAGGGAGAGGAGTCTGCCTTTGACCCAATCACAGTTCACTAACCACCACTGCAGATCCTTTGCAGCTCCCTCCGAGATCTGAACCACGTCGGTAAGATTCCCCTGATGCTGTGCCCATTGGAACTTCAGGTCCTCCTGCAGAGCCCTCATATGCCACCTGGCATGCTTGAACAATAGGATGCAGGAAGCCATGAGTCCCAGCAGCCTCAAAGTCTGTCTCACCGAAATCCAGGATAGAGGCCGAAACATTGGTAACATAACCTGAATATCCTGAACTTGGGAGGATAAGCCTGATACTGCACTGTGTCCAGAACAGCTCTGATAAATGTGAGCTTCTGAGAGGGAGTCAGGTATGACTTCGGCACATTGATAGTGAATCCCAGCGAGTACAGGAGGTTTGCCGTCGTCTGGAGATGCGTGACGAGAGCCTGGGCGTGGGAGCCTTCAACAGCCAATTGACGAGGTAGGGGAAGACTGAAATCCCTGACCTGCGCAAATTCACTGCCACCACCGCCATCACCTCTGTGAACATCCAAGGGGCACTGGTGAGAACGAAAGGGAGCACTGTGAACTGAAAGTGCTCATGGCCCACCTTGAACGGTGGGTAACGCCTGTGGGCTTGGCAGGATGGTGATATTACAATATGCGTCCTGCAAGTCCAACGCTACCATCTAGTCTCCTTGATCTAGGGCAGACAAGATCTGAGCAAGAGTGAGCATGTTCAATTTCTCCTCCTTGAGGAAGAGATTGACGTCCCTTAAATCCAAGATAGGGTGAAGGCCCTTGTTCTTTTTTGGGAATCAGAAAGTAGCGGGAATAACAACCACTGCCTACTTCTGACATTGGGACCCTTTCTATGGCTCCCTTGGCCAAGAGAGCCATAACTTCCACGCAGGACAAAACCAAATGGTCCAAAGCCAGTGAGGGAGATGAAATTGAATCCTCCGTCCAACTGGATGGATGCAGTCCTGCAGAACCAAGCGAGGAGGGCATGGGCACAGTGGAGGGGAGGCTGTGTGGTGGCTGACCTCTGGCCAGACCCTCTGGGTCTGATGGTACCATGACCACGTTCTCTCCCTGGATGTTGTGAAGCCTGAGGACGGGGGTTAAACTGTGGTTGGCGTGGTACCACGCCCCTTCCGAAGCCTCGAAAGGGGCGAAAGACAGACTGCTGTCGTGCTGGCACTGAAAGGCCCAAGGATCAGGCCGTAGATCGAGAATCCTTCAACCTCTCAAGCGCGGAGTCTGCCTTCTCACCAAAAAGGCGAGAGCCATCAAAAGGCATGTCCATCAAACTTGACTGGACATCCCCCGAAAAGACAGTTGAACGTAGCCAGTCGTGGTGACGTAGGGCCACTGACGATGAAATCGCTCTGCCCAGCAAGTCGGTCGTCCCGTACGCCCTCCGGGACCTGAGGCAGCACCTGTACCACCGTATCCCATAAAGTATGGGAAATAAGGAGCAATAGGCAAGAGGTGTTTACGGACCTTAATGCCAGGATGGTGGAAGAAAACATTTTCTTTCCAAGCTGGTCCAGCCTCTTGGATTCCTACTTGGGGGAGCGGAAAGAAAGGCACCACGGGAAGTAGAGGCTTGGACTACCAAGCTCTCAGTGCTGGGGGGGTGTTGGGTCAGGAAACTAGGGTCGCTCGGAGCAGGTCTATGGCGGCGGCCGACTGTCCTATTCACAAGAGCCCCTGTGTTGGGTTTGGACCATGTACCCAGAAGGGCATCTGTTAGGGCAACATCGGCTCTGATGTTGTCACCCCCGGTTGAAGCACCTCTGTCAGGAGATTTGTCCTGACTGGCACCGTAGGCAAGTCCAGGTCCAGGACCTCAGCTGCCCTACACACCACCATTGCATAAGAAGCTCCCTCCTCCGTAGCCACATTAGGAGGAGAGAGCATGCCAGTATCTGGAGATGTGTCCAGTCCACTGGCCTCCCCTAGATCCTCATACCAGTCCTGTTCCAGGTCATATTCCAAAGGGTCCTCAGACCCCTCACATTCCTCTCCTGTGCCTGGCTGCTCTAAATAATGCTCAGACAATGATCTGGCCTGAATCGGCTCTGAAGTCTACTCTGGATCATCCAGAATGAGGATGGGGCTACCACTGGTGGGTGCCGGTGGTGGAGGAAGTGTCGACGTCGGACCCGGAATAGGATCATGGGGTCCCCAACGGTGCGGAGGCCGAAGCTGCTGACGTCGAACTCGAAGTGGCCCCTGCCGACCCCGCGGGGCCCAAAGACCCGCCCGAAGGTGCAGCCAGCTCAAAAACTAGACGCATGGCCTCATAAAATTATTTTATTTGAGCGGGGGTCGCCCCGGAAAAGGGGGAAGATGTGGACTCGACCCTGACGAAGGCTCTGCGGAACCGCACTCGGAACGTCGACGTTCCTTAGACGCCTCGTCGGCCGACGGGCATGGAGAAGTCAAAGTCCGCTTGAACTTGTTCTTCTTGTGCCTCTTACCTGATTGATCAGATGACCTCAAATGCGAGGAAGAGGACTTGGGGCTCCGGGAGCGGTGCCGCGCCTCCTCCTACTGTAGGACCATGACCTCCTCGGAGTCGCGCTGACCGAAGACGGCTGTTGGCCCACAAGAAGCTTAAAGGATCTCTCCCTCAAGGCCTTTGGAGCCATGACCCGACAGTCAGTGGAATCATGATCCTTCTCAAGGCACCAAAGGCAAACTCAGTGCGAGTCAGTCACTGACATGGTGCGATGACATGCATCACTTGGTTTGAACCCAGTCTTTCTCGAAGACATGACTTCAAACAGTCAAAAAGATGAAAAGGCCTTGACGAACGTCGAAGAAAGGGTAGCTCTAACCTGGATCTGTGCTTAACCAGCGCGGAAGGAAAATAACTGATGTACACGAGCCGAGGTGGCGTCTATATAGACAACTGTGATGTCATAGACGGCTCCAACAACGCTGACAACGCCACGCGGAGCCGGACGACGCACGCGGATCCGAACGACGCCACCCAACGGTGTGCGAAGGGTACTGCTCAGCAGAAAAATTCAGGATTCAAAGCTGACACCAGGGAATTCTAAGGTAAGGAATTTGCAGCTAGAAGTATAGATCAGATTGACCAGATTACACCACAAAATTATGAAAATAAATACAAAGTTGCCAACCAAGCAGAAGCATTGGGGTGGGGGGAATGAATGCAAATAGCCAGGTTACAGGGGAGTGAAAATATAAAAGTCTGATTTGGCACAGCATTGTTGCTCTGGCATAGAAAATTAGGACTTTGTCTATGTCACACAATCACATGATGAAAGTATAAATAATGGAATGGTAAGTTTAATGTTCTGATACAGTATTGCTCATTAAAAACAAACTTATTTCACTGTACTCCTTTGTCTAGCAGGTTTGTTTTCACCTAAACCTGAGAAAAACATTAAACCTTGTTTTCCTATTCAAATATCAGACAACAGAAGAACTACCAAAATATTTATCATTGCATTGAAAAACACAGCAGTCAAAACATACTATGTCTTACCTAAATGTGCAATATTGTTCATTTTTCTGTTTGTCCTGTGCTCTTATTTTTTCAGGTTTTCTGGCCTTTCTTTGTTTGTCTCTTACTTTTCTTCTTCCCCTTCTAGTTTTCTATTCTGATAGAAGATGCTTTCTTCGCAGTGGTATGATTGCCTCTTCCTGTTATCTGTCACCAGGGACGCCTACAAAATCCTTAGTATCCACACATATTGGCCTCATCTGTAAAGAATAGCTTCACAGACTAATGTTTAATTTCCTTAGCTGCAGATACCTCCTAGTCTCAGTTGCCCTTGTCTTTCTATACATACACTTTATCTAGTCATAGACCTTCTTTTCATCCCATATACCACTGTCTCTCAGTCATATTAGCTTAGGCTAACCCTTCACTTCAAATCAACTGACTTCAAACAAACTTCATAATTTAAATCATACCACGCACAAATGCTTTCGTACGTCAGATTTGCTGTCATTGTTGGGTAGTCACATAATGCAAAACATTCATAATGAGACAGCAGGATAGCTGTTGGCGAGGCAACATCACAAAACAAAATGAAACAGAATAAAATGATGACCAGATTGTTGAAACATTTCAAACACTCACCCCTAGTCACAGATCTGGGTTTAATTCATCGTTATTTTGCTCACGACGTCACCCCGGTTTGGACCCAGCCATATCCAAATCAGTCTTGACCCTGTTCCCCATGGAACAGCCCAGCCCGAACTGACAGACCAGGTCCTCCATGGAGAGGAAACAAGCATCCTGGAACCAGTTTCAGGGTATCACCCTTCATCAGCCAGGCTTGCTTGAATCCAGTGAAACAGCAAGCAGGGGACCCACATCTGAGCATAACCTAGCCACTTAGAGAGCACAAGGCAGTACCACAAAACAAAATAAATGATGGATGGAGCGTCAAAACTTTACAATCACCCCCAGTCACAGATCTGGGATTAATCCATTGTTATTTTGCTCGTCATGTCACCCCAGTTTTGACCAAGTCATATGCAAATCAGTCTTGACCCTGTTCCCCATAGGAACAGTCCAGCCCGAACTGCCAGACCAGGTCCTCCCTGGACAGGAAACAAGCATCCTTGGACCACTTTCAGGGTATCACCCTTCATCAGCCAGGCTAGCTTGAATCCAGTGGTGCAGCGAGCTAAGGAAACACGTCTGAGCATACCCTAGCCACTTAGGGCGCACAAAGCAACACCACAAAAAATGATGGACGGAGTGTTGAAACTTTTCAAACAATCACCCCCAGTCACAAATCTGGGTTTAATCCATCGTTATTTTGCTCACCACGTCACCCCAGTTTGGACCAAGCCATATGCAAATAGCTGTCAACTACAAATCAAACCAGGCACAAATGCCTCCATACGTGAGATGTGCTCTCACATAATGCAAAACGTTCATGAGAGAGTAGGATAGCTGTTGCCAACTACAAGGCAGGCTTCATTCATTTCTCATTTTTCCCAGTGCTGCTTATTTGTTGCTTTGAATTTTCATTCACTTTAAAACTGTAGCATGAGATTATTATGTTAGAAGATCCATATCCTGGCAGCAGCCTCATCACACTACATTGTCATTGCCTGATTTTCATGAAAAACACCATTTTTACTTTGCATGTGGTTGTGAGAAGAGGGAAAGAATACCCCTTACCTACTGTGGTGCCACAATACCAAATTTTGTCCCGGTACTGCTGCTTTACTCCCTTTCATCCCAAACCACTTTTCCCCCCTGACCATCTCCCATTTTTGCTGGGGGCAGCAGAAATTGTATTGTTGCTTGTGAATGTATTGCATTGGCTATTTACATACTGCCTGATCCTTGTGAAGCCTCAGGTTACTTGGCCTGAAAGCAAAATTTTAACATTTGGCGTTATTGCCTTTGTATTTATGTGGTCTACCTCACTGCAAAACTCAATAACAGAGATTTAAAACAAAAATCAATAATATAATCAACAAATAAAAAACTTTCCAATAAAAAGCAAGAAAAAACTCTGTGTTTTCCGCCGACTGAGGAGGGGGGTGGAATCAAAAACACAAAACACTCCAAGATTCAAATAAAAGTCTGAAATACTGTAAAAGCAGTAAGGCAGTAAGATACTGATGTTTCATAAGGAACAATAGTGATACTGAATGGAGAAACAAGCTTGATGTTTTCACCAGGTTATCAGAAGCAAAAAAAAAAAAAATTGCTAGGTTGATTTAGGAAAGGAAAGAATGCACCTAAAATTTCTCTGTCTCGTGATTAATCAATACATGTATCAATGGCCCCATTAACAGAAGGAAATGGAAGTTCAGAATGCACGTACAATTCCATGTATCTGTCTGTGAATCAGTGAATCACTGTAATGACATACATGGGTTATCCTCATCTGAAGAATCTTGGGTCTCAAAGTGCAGGTTGAAGGGTACAGTCTGCTTATGTCTTCCCCACAGTACTGAAAAAAGAATGTGTGTTCCCTGAAGCAAAATGTAAGATCTATGTGTCACATAGCTCTACTTTGCAATTCATATACAATGGAAGTGATTGTACTGCTTCATTTACAAAGCCAATCGTACAAAGCAACCTGTGTGTTAAACCTGATGTCTAGGAATATTAATATCTGTAAATTCTTTAAAACGATCCCGTGCCAGAGCAGTAAATTCATTTTGAGCGCATGTGCTTTTTGTTCTTTATAAGCAACACTTACGGGTCTATCACAGCTTACTCCAACTATAAGTAAAATGAGACTGCATTCAAAGAGGTGGAAATGGGTTCTCATCATTAATACCGTAGAACTATTTAGTCATAAATAACAATGTACTGCAACACACAGTAATAATAGAAGGAACACATCATATACCCTAAACATTTTGTAAAATATTAATTAAAAGAACATTCATATTATAAGACAAGCAAAAGGATTTGGCAAGTGTGTTATAGGAATATTCATTACAAATTAAGAGAGGAGAGATTTGCAGGTGAATACTTTTGCCCAACATTTTTGGCGATGCCATGGATTGCATACACCATACACCTTTCCCTCCCACTAGTTTCAAACAAAATATAAAGTTGCCATTGTTTGCATTTTAGGAAGCACTCACTTTCTGAAGTGAACTGCTTATTCCAAAATGAGATTTATGCGCCACAATAAGCAATTATTTCATCAGCTAAAAATGAAAAACACAATCAACGTGACTAAAAATGTAGGCCATTTTAAAGATAACAAAATGCACAGCTGACAAACATTAAAGTATAAGGTAGAAAGGAGGACAAGAATGTGAAAATACAATATAAAAAAATAGATTACCATGATCTTCAAGGGAAATACCTTGTCATCTCTAGACTTGCAACAGGGAATACTCAAAATGGCAGAAATACATTTTTGAAAAAGAAAAAACTGAAATACATTTGCAGCAATTGATAGGAGTAGGAGCTATAAACTTCCTGAACTATGTGAGAGTAATGGGGGAAAAGCGAAACTTGCCCTGGGAACACATAAGTCATTCTCCATTTTGTAGAGATACTGGACAGAAAAATACGCAGATTGATGGAACTCTTCAGACAAAGACAAATCCAGTATTTGGTATGTGCCAAAGGCATATGTTGTGAAAAAAAGTAAACTATGGTGAAAGGGGTAAGAAGAAAGATGGTTTACGACAGGGAAAGCCCTACTAAACAGGGCATTTGGAAAGTATGCTATCGTGTACAATAAAGATGGTACATTCAAAACACTGAATCGTCTCAGAGACAATGCACCAAATACGATCCATTTTAAGAGTGGAATTTGTTTTTTTTTGTATTCCCTGTTCTCTGACCAAGGAAAAGCAATGCAAGAATGCTTTCTATTTTGCTATGGAGATTGCAATTCCCGCCCTGATGTGTGAAATTCATTGTCAATAGATGACAAGTAGAAGTGGGGCTTTCACTGGAAAGAAAGCTGCTTTGAAAATTTATAACACTTAGATATCTTACCGTTTGCTCTGCTGTATCCGGACTTGGTCTTTTTAACACGAGAATTTGTTTTAACAACTTCATATGTCTGATTGTCTTCTGAAAGACTTTCCATTGAGTCCATCTCTTCAGCATCACCATAACGGAAGAATGTCTTACTCCTTAACCGCCTGGTAGCATATCTTTTGTTTTTTCCTTCTTTGCTTTTTGACTTTTTAATTTCCCACAAATGCTGTGTGTTATCATTAGAGTTAGTTCGTAGTGAATTTGTGATGGTTCTGGATGTTTTGCGAACATTTGAGCCCGCATCACCCACTACTGTTTCTATGTTATTCTTTTCATTCACTTTCGTATCAATTCCTTGTTTTTGTGGGATCTTAGATGTGGATATTTCACTAAGGGAAACAAACGGCATGTTAGTGTTTGCATGATATTATTCAGTATACAGTTAGACTAGGTTCACCCAACAGTTTTACCGAATGATACTTTTATCCTAGTATTAATTTCGATATGATATATTCCAAGATACCAATATCAGAATTCAGAGCTGGAATTATTAAATTTTTGTAATGTTCCTTATTAGACAGAGCAGTTTGCAAGATGTGGGCCTGTAGGAAGCTGGCTAGCTATGTAGTGTATCAAATGTAGAGGTACACTATGTAGACAATACAGTCCACCCTCATTGGCTGAAAAAGGTCAAAGTAATAACCCTAAATGCTCTCTGTTGTGGTAGTGTGGGCAAGCAGTTTAGGCTTATCAGAGTGTAGTGCTAAGCATTTGTTTAACACAGTCAGTAAATGAGAACCATATTCAAGAAGAAACTTGAGACCAATTTAGAAAAAAACAACAGCTATTTTTATATTTATTTTAATGCCAAGGACTTTGATCTGGCTAAGTACTTTTCAGTGTATCAATTTTTGTAGGTACATAAAAATGTCACTCAAATGCGTTTTTACACAGCAACGACTTTCAATGGGTAAAGTACATGAACTGCATACAGGTATTTGCAGAAGTAACTCGGGCCCTCTGTAATCTTAGAGTGCTAGGGGACCAAGGTCACAAAAACCACCAGCAGTTCTTTTGTACCTGCCCAGGAAGTCTGGGTGCAGAGCTGCTGGATGAGTCAGTGTTTTGCGCACTGCACAGTTGCCAAAGAGTAGGGACACCTAGAAACAGGATGCGGAGGGGGAGTTGAGGACAAGTCCGGGAGCTCCTAATGGGGGCTCAGTTTGTGATGGTCCTGGGAGTAAGGGGACACAATTGATGTTCGTGGACCCAGGGAGCCCAGGTGCAGAGGGTTTTTAGTTAGCTGGCCCTGTGCGTCAATGGCGTTCACAGTGCTTGGTTAGACCTGCGTAGGAAAATGGCTCCCTGTTGCAGTTAACCCCCACTTTTTGCCTGATATTGATGTTGACTTGACTAAGAAGTGTGCTGGGACCCTGCTAACCTGGACCCAGAACCAGTGTTCTTTCACTACAAATGTACCATTGTTTCCACAATTGGCACACAGATAAGTCTCTTGTAAAAGGTACCAGTGGTACCAAGGGCCCTGTGACCAGGGAAGGTCCCCAAGGGCTGCAGCATGTGTTGTGCCACCCTAAGGGACCCCTCACCTAACACATGCACACTGCAGATTGTGTGTGTTGGTGGGGAGGAAAAGGCAAAGTCGACATAGCATCCCCTCAGGATGCCATGCACACAAAATACTGCCTGCGGCATAGGTAAGTCATCCCTCCAGCAGGCCTTAAAGCCCTAAGGCAGGGTGCACTATACCACAGGTGAGGGCATAGCTGCATGAGCAATATGCCCCTACAGTGTCTAAGTCTATTCTTAGACATTGTAAGTACAGTTTGGCCATATTAAGTATATGGTCTGGGAGTTTGTCAAAAAGAACTCCACAGTTCCATAATGGCTACACTGAATACTGGGAAGTTTGGTATCAAACTTCTCAGAATAATAAACCCACACTGATGCCAGTGCTGGATTTATTACAAAATGCACACAGATGGCATCTTAGAGATGCCCCCTGTATTTTACCCAATCCTTCAGTGCAGGACTGACTGGCCTGTGCCATTCTTCCACTGAGACGAGTTTCTGACTCCATGGGGTGAGAGCCTTTGTGCTCTCTGAGGCCAGAAACAAAGCCTGCACTGGGTGGAGGTGCTTCACACCTCCCCCCTGCACAAACTGTAACACCTAGCAGTGAGCCTAAGAGGATCAGGCTTATTATTACAATGTCCCAGGGCACTCCAGCCAGTGGAGATGGCTGCCCCCCAGACACAGCCCCTACTTTTGGCAGCAAGTCCAGAGGAGATAATGAGAAAAACAAGGACTCACCCACCAGTCAGGGCGGCCCCTAAGATGTCCTGAGCTGAGGTGACCCCTGCCTTAAGAAATCCTCCATTTTGCTTTTGGCGGATTCCCCCAATAGGAATAGGGATGTGCCCCCTTCCCTCATTGGCTACTGCCCCAGACCTAAACACACCCCTATATTGAGTATTCAGGGCCGACACTGAACCCAGGAAAGCAGATTCCTGCAACCTGAGGAAAGGAAAAGACCTGCTGACCTGAAAGCCCCACAGAGACGACAGAGACGACAACTGACTTGGCCCCAGCCCTACCGGCCTGTCTCCAGACTCAAAGAACCTGCACAGTGACCTCTGAGGACTCAGAGGACTGCCCTGCACCTAAAGGACCAAGAACCTCCAGAGAACAGCGGCTCTGTTCAAAAACAGCAACAAGAAACCAATTTTAAAAAGGCCCTTACTCCGGAAGCATGAGTCTTCAGACTCTGCACCCGATACCCCTGGCTCGAGTTCAGGAGAACCAACACCGTAGAGAGGACCCCCCAGGCAACTCCAACGACGTGGATACCCTGTGTTGACCTCCCTGCACCACCACAGCAACGCCTGCAGAGAGGATCCAGAGGCTCTCCCTGATTGCGACTGCCTGGTAACAAAGGAACCACCTACCAGTGCAGGAGTGACCAGCAGGTGGTCCTCATCCTAGCCCAGTCGGTGCCTGCCCCGAGAAGCCCCCCTGTGCCCTGCCTGCATCATCAGAGTGACCCCACGGGTCCCTCCATTGCTTTCAATGCTACACCTACTTTGCACACTGCACCCGGCCGCCCCTGTGCCGCTGAGGGTGTATTTTGTGTGTCTGTGTCTGTGTCCCCCCCCCCACCCCACAGTGCTCTACAAAACTACCCTGGTCTGCTCCCCGAGGCCGCAGGTACTTACCTGCCAGCAGACTGGAACCGGCGCACCCGTGTTCTCCATAGGCACCTATGTTATTTGGGCCCTCCTTTGACCTCTGCACCTGACCGGCCCTGTGTTGCTGGTGCTGTGGGTTTGGGGTTGCCTTGAAACCCCAACGGTGGGCTGCCTATGCCCAGGAGACTGAACTTGTAAGTGCCTTACTTACCTGAGAAACTAACCAATACTTACCTCCCCCCATGAACTGTTGATTTTTGCACGGTCCACTTTTAAAACAGTTTTTTGCCATTTTTACCAAAACTGTATGTACTAATAAATCAAAGTTCTATACTTAACTGTGTGACGTACTGTACAATTATGTACTTATCTAAAATTTTAATCTTGTGGTTCTAAAATGAATTAAAAAATATATTTTTCTATATGAAAACCTATTGGCCTGGAGTTAAGTCTTTGAGTGTGTGTTCTCATGTATTGCCTGTGTGTACAACAAATGCTTAACACTACCCTCTGATAAGCCTACTGCTCTACCACACTATCACAAGATAGAGCATTAGTACTGTCTAATTTTGCCACTACCAACCTCTGAGGGGAACCCTTGGACTCTCTGCACACTATCGCTCACTTTGAGATAGTATATTCAGAGCCAACTTCCTACAACCTGCAGAGGCGAAAGAAAAAAAAAAAGTCAGGCTGTTGTGTAGCGATTTTAGTTATAACTTCATGCACATTATTTTAGCATACTAGGCCTGCCGCTGTGCACTTTTACCTAGATATATTTTATTCAGCTTCATTTTATTATTATTGCGGTCTTGTTTTATTTCTCTCTATCTAGCTGTTTTTGCCTAGGCCAGCACTATGTTTTCAAACAAGGCATTCTTGCTCACTCTGTGTTTCATTCAAGGCTGTAGTAAGATAGGTTGCAGGTGAACGTGGTACAAGTTTTGTCTCGGACATTCATAGAAAAACACACATCCTTACGTAGGGCCATTTTCTCAGAACATCAGCTGCTTATTACAAAAACACTTCTCTGTCCCTTACACGTTAGAGGGAGATTCCATCCAGAGAACCACAAATGTATGCTGATTGCTGAACGCTTCCCTACAGCTGCTTATGCAGACTTCAGGCCTTTGCTCAGTTATGGGGGATGATGTCTTCCCAGGGGAATCTGAAGGGCAGAATTAGAGCTTAACACGCTGTGCTCTATCATAGTTTAGGTAGGAATTAGTCTATTGACTCTAGAGACAACATTATTTCTATGCTATACTCTCCTTGCCACAGTTTTAATCTTGTCATGCCTTATCGTTCTGGTTATTGTAGCATATGCTTTGCTATCTAAGATGCAGTTGCTTCATTAAAATCTTATTGAAACATATACTGCCTCTGTTTGTCATTGTGTATGTGAGACTAATGTAACTGAGAGAAACGGATGGGACCTGAATGACCACGGTCTCCCAGGGAAATCAATTATGTCTTGCGCTCGGCTGCCCAATTCATCCCAGCCTTTGGGTAGAGATAAGGCACTGCTAGTTAGCCGGAGCAAAACCCGGATTGGGGCGACAGGTGTCACCTGTAGTGGGTCAGACTCAGTCTCCACACCGCAGGCGATTCTGCAGCTCAAAATCCAGTAATCTCATTAGAATAATGAGAGCCTACGCAACAAGGCCACTTTTGTGGACAGCCTCACTGAGTGAATCGTCCCTTGGGTACAGGTCGTCTTTTGGTGGCAGTGGTGTCTAGTCCAGGCACAAACAAGCTTTGGTTGCAGCAAATCCTCCAGGGATGTTCCTGAAGGGGGCAATGTTTCAATTCTTGGAAGAAACAACAGGGATGGTCCCATGCTCACATAAGAACGCCCTCCAGGCGAGTTGCTCCCTCTGTGGGCCTGATTGCCAACAACACGTAGGATGAGGCAAGTGCGGTCGGTACCTGCAAGCAGCAGAAAAGTGGCTCCTCCACTTCAAGGAAGATGCTGATGGCTTGGCGAAGTGCTGAAGGCCCTCCAAGGCTTTTGGAGGATGTACAGCTGAAGGACAAGTCAGGTTGTCGTGATTGTCGAGACAGGAGAAGGTAGACTGGCAGAGTTTTGTGCCAAAGTCCACTAGCAGTCAGCAGTTCTCACTTCTTTGACTCTTCTTTGTCCTCTTCTTTCTTCAGTCAGATGAATCAGAGTTCCTGCTGTCAAGGGCCCACCTAAATACTCAGTTTAGGGGAGTGTAGAGTAATAGCCAATGGGCTACTCAACCCTGGGGTGAACACACCCCCTATATGACCACTTTCTGTGGGGAGTGGGCATAGCCCTGAACCAGAGTTCCTAATTTCACCAAGAACATGATGGTGGAACCCTTCTTTCGTAGACCACATTAATCTGTACACCTTAGGGGTGTGACAAGCCAGGTGGTGCAACACGCCTACTTGCATAGCTAATTTCTCACCTGTCCTGGTGCATAATGGGCCTCAGGGTCAGGAAGGGGGGGGGGGGAGAGGGGGCATGCAGATTTATTAGCCAACCTGTTGAAGGAGGTGATGATACCTTCCTACGGAGCAGGCCCTATTTCTGCTCTCAGAGTGTGGCTCTCACGTCTGGGGGGGGGGGTGGAGGGGTAGGGGGTGCAGAACTGTGGTAGGCTGGTCGATACCAGTCAGCCAGCACGCTAGAGGACTAGAAGGTTTCAGGGGGAACCTCTAAAGTGCCCTTTGGGTGCATGTCAGAATAAACAAAATACTGGCATCAAGATGGGTTTATTAACACAAGGTGTTTCATTCCAAACAGTGAAGCCATAATGTAGCTGGCCGACTTGTAATGACCAGTGCCCAGTACATACCTTAAGATGGCTTCCCTGTTCACCTGCAATATCCAGTAACAGAATTAGACATCATAGGGGCATATCAGCTCATGCAGACATGTCCGCACACAGACTATAATGCACCCTGCCTCAGGGCCCGAGGACCTGCTGTAGGAGTGACCTATATGTATGATGGAGTGACTTTGGCATGGCACACATTGAGTGTGCCACGTCGTGTTTTCACTCAGAGTTTGCACTATTACACGCAGTTTGCAATGGCAGGCTGCATGCAATTTGTAAAGGGGGGCGTGGTCTCTTAGGGTGGCAAAATACATGCTGCAGCCCTTAGTGACCCTCTTGTGTCCAGGCCCTAGGTACCAGGGTTAGCGTTTGCTAGGAACTTACAAGGGTGCTAAATGATTTGCTTAGCTGCACTACTTGAAGCAGTTCAGACCCTCCCTCATAAATGTTATTGTCTTCACCTGAGTAAATAACTTTCTCCTTATATTGGCTTTACTATGAGCAAGGTAATCATTCCAGTTTTCTCAAAAATAAAAACCAACAACTGAAGAAATATTCATTTACCAGACAACTCTTGTTTTTCCCATCTAGTATATGTGCAAGACAAGAAACATTCAAGTCACCTTCAGCGGACATCAAATAAACTGGAAAACAAGTGGGAAACTTGAGGACAGCTGAAAATATGGCAAATCGCAATAAGCACAAAATAAATATCTACACGAACATTATCCAGGCAAACAATGCAAATGTGTAATGCTTCTTACTTGCCAAATCAGAATCAAGGCGACTTTACAATGTAATAAGCAAATGCAGAAGAGATGCTATTATCATCAACCCAACATAAAACGGACCATCTCAAAACAAGCCAGGCAATGCTTTTGCTCATTTCTATTAAGCAGACAAAGAAAAACATCAATACAAGAAAAAAATGAATCCGTTTCAAAGGGATGGCCTGGAAGTGAAAGGGAAAAAAAAAACATTATACAGTGCAGTCTAGCAATATCAGAAAAAATTGCAGAAGGCAATTCTAAATAGATGTCACATGAAAGATTATTTTTTTGTTAGGAAAACTGCTGACATTCCTTTGTTTTCAATATGCAGCAGCTTCACATACAGCCGGGGACAATTGTAACCACCGTCTGTACATATAACCTATTACCTAAAATGAATATTAACGAGTTAGTATAATCGGATAATTTTTTAAACAGTCTAATTCTAAAATGATAATCATTGTGAGCTCTGTGTTACAAATGACATACAAATCAATTTCAATCTACTTTCTTTTGCCTCAATTATACGATTTCTCAATGCTTTGAAATTCCTATTATATGGAGACTGACACATTTACTTAGTTATGTAGGCCAGAATAATCCCGGGCTGTTTTTATTAACAAATTATTTTATTAGAGACTTAGCCAATGGCACAATATTTCTAGCTTGTGAAATATAAAATTTCATTTGGAATGAGGAAGGCAACCACCAGATCTCAGTGATGGAGTACAAGCCACATTGAATATTCTTGCCTTTCAATTAAAACATTAACCCCTTCGCTGCCAGGCCTTTTCCCCTCCTGTGCCAAGCCTTTTATTGGCTATTTGGGGTAGTTTGCGCTTAGGCCCCCATAACTTTTTGTCCACATAAGCTATCCATGCCACATTTGTGTCCTTTTTTGCCAGCATCCTAGGGATTCTAAGGGGCCCCAGAGTTGTGGGTTCCCCTGGAGGAGACCAAGAAATTAGCCAAAATATAGCTAACATTTTGTTTTTTTCCAAAAAAATTGGGAAAATGGCTCCAGAAGAAGGCTTATGTTTTTTCCCCTGTAAATGGCATCAACAAAGGGTTTGCAATGCAAAAATCATTATCTTCCCAGCTTTCAGAAACAGACAGCCATGCATCAGAAAACCACATTTCTCAACACAATTTTGACATTTTACTGGGACATACCCCATTTTTACTATTTTTTGTGCTTTCAGCCTCCTGCCAGTTAGTGACACCAATGCTGGATCCCAGACAGCTAAACATTTAAAGTAGACAAAATTCTGAATTCAGCAAAGAGTCATTAGGTAGATCCTGCAAGAATTTCCTGCAGAAAATAACAGCTGAAATAAAAAACTATTGAAACGGAGTTGAAAAAACAGCCATTTCTGTCCACATTTTTTTCTGTAACTTTTTCCTGCTATGCAATATTTTTAAAAGCAATATACCATTACGTCTGCTGGACTCTTCTGGCTGCGGTGATCTAGAGCGCTTGTAGGTTCATCAAGAAGCCCAGGTACCCAGAGGCAATAAATGAGTTGCACCTTGCAAAGCGTTTTCATTGTATCCCGGGTATACAGCAATTCATTAGGTAAAATATAAAGAGTGAAAAATAAGTATTGAAGAAATCTTTGTATTTCCAAGATGGGCAGAAGATAAGGTGCTGAGAAGCAGTGCAAATCTCTGAATTCGGGGGTCCCCATACTAGCATGTGAATTACAGGACATTTCTCAAATACACTTCATTCTTACACACTGCCTTACATTTGTAAGGAGAAAATGTAGAGAAAGACAGTGGGCAATAACACTTGTTCTTTTATTCTGTGTTCCCCCAAGTCTCCCGATAAAAATGGTACTTCACTTGTCTGGGTGGGCCTAGCGCCCGCGAAAGGAAACGCAAAAAAAAAAAAAAAAAATAACATGGACACATCACATTTTTAAATTGAAATCCGACGTTTTTTTTGTAAAGTGCCTAGCTGTGAATTTTGGCCTCTAGCTCAGCTGGCACCTAGGTAAACCTAGCAAACCTGGGCATTTCTGAAAACTAGACTCCTAGAGGAACCCAGGATAGTGTAACTTGTGGCGCTCTCACCAGGTTCTGTTACCCACAATCCTTTGCAAACCTCAAAATGTGGCAAAATCAAAAAACACTTTGTTCTCCCATTTCAGTGCTGCAAGGTTCTGGAATCTGAGAGGAGCCACAAACATCTTTCCACCCAGCATTCCACCCAAGTCTCCTGATAAAAATGGTACCTCACTTGTGTGGGTATCCTAGTGCCCGCGACAGGAAACACCCCAAAACACAATGTTTCCCAAAGAAAACGGACTTGTTTTTTGCAAAGTGCCTAGCTCTGGATTTTGGCCTCTAGCTCAGCTGGCACCTAGGAACACCTACCAAACCTGTACATTTTTTAAAACTAGACACCTAGAGGAACCCAGGATGGGTTAACTTGTGGGGAAGTCACCAAGTTCTGGCACCCAGAATCCTTTGCAAACCTCAAAAATTGTCTAACCCCCCCCCCCCCAAAAAAACTTTTCTCTCCCATTTCAGTGCTGAAAAGTTGTGGAATCTGAGAGGAGCCACAAACTTCATTCCACCCAGCTTTCCAGCAAAACTACCTGTTTTTACGGTGCGGGGGGGATGACCTGCGTTTTTGGTCCTGGGCTCAGCAGCCATCTAGGAAAACCGACCAAACCCCAGACATTTCTGAAAACTAGACACCCAATGGAGTCCAGGGAGGGGTGACTTGCTTGGATCCCCCAGAGATTTCTTACCCTGAATCTTCAGCAAACCTCAAATTTAGCTAAAAAAATAAATAAATAAAAATCACATTTTCCCCACATTTCTGGGTGGGATCACTGCACCGGCACAAATTACCTTTCACCCAACATTCCCCTCAGTCTCCTGATAAAAATTATACCGCACTGTAGGTGGGCCAAGTGCTTGTGACAGGGAACGGCCAAAAACAAGTCAAAATTGAGGGGTAACCAAAGCGGGTCTAAAAGGGCAGCTTGGGGAAAAAAAAAATCATTTTTAGGCTGACAAGTGGGGCAGAATTTTTATCGGCGTAGATGTGACAATGCTGGGTGGTAGGAATTTTGTGGATTCCTGCAGATTCCGAAAGTTTCATCACAAAAATGTGGCAAAATGTGCGATTTCAAACATAGTTGGAGGTTTGCAGGGCATTGTGGGTAAGAAAATGGTGCGGGTGCATGTGAAGCACACCACCCTGGACTCACCCAGATGTTTAGTTTTCAGATGTGTCTATGTCTTGTAGATTTTTCTAGATGGCAGCGTCCCAAAGTCCAAAATGTGCAGCCTTCACCAGTCCAAGTGGGCGAAATTTAGGAATAGTTTGTTCAAGTTTTTTCCGTACTAGTGCAAGTGACTAGATACATCATTACTGATAGTTTCAGGTTATTACAGTCCTTTTTTTGACACTTAGGAGAAGCATGTAATCATCAGGTCCTGAAGAAGCGTCGTAGGATCCGGCTGGACCATAGAGACGCGAAGCATGTTGACCCTTCTCTAGGGATGGTTTGGTAATTCCCCACCCCTTCTCCTGCATTTCTGTGGGAAAGAGTGATTGACCATTGTCTCTGTTTTACTCTTTCATCATTTTTTTTTTTAATCTTGGCCTCAACCCTCCTTATGGATCAATAAAGTTTTTTGGGCCTGTGAGCCAATTTTAACTTCCACTTAGACTCTCCTAGTTTTCCTTGTTGTCCAAACTCACTCTTGGGGTCTTGGCATCATTAAGAAAAGATCTCTGGCAAAGAGCCCCCCCTTTTTTGGGGGGAGCCCGTCAGACATTGCAGCGCTGGTCTGACGAGGAGCACTCCGATGATGAATCATGACACCCATCTGGGTGTGTGAGGACTTTTGCTCCTAAAATTTAGGACTCCTTAATATCCTTTCACCTACTTTCGCTTGGAACAGTGTATTTTGTTTATATGCATAGACAAGAACAAAGCCTGCTCTGGCAAGGATGTTAACAATCCCTTCCCAACAGGATGACCTGCAAATCTGCATTCTGTTTGAGTGTCCAGTGTCCCTGAATAGTGAGATCCTGTGAATGCGCTCCCCAACCCCTGAGGGGGGCATCCGTTGTTATTGTTCTCTGTGGAACTAGGCCCAGGAAAGGCCGTCCTTTTAGGAGACTGCTGGTGTTCCAACATTGCACAGACTGGCAAGCTTGACTAATACTAGGTCATCTAATTGACCCTCCGCTCGAGGCCATTGGTGTGCTAAGCACTCTTGCAATGGACGCATGTTGAGTCTGGCATGAGGTACTATGTCTATGAATGAAGCCATCAGACCTAGAAGATGCATGACTGACCTTACCTTTTATCTACTGAAGGGATTGAAACAGTGGAATAAGTGTTTGAAAGGATTGAATCCTGGTGGCATTTGGGTAAGCTACACTTTGTTGTGAATGGAGGATGGCTCTTAAGTTGGGTTGCAGCTGTAGAGGCTGGAGGTAGATCTTGACTGCATTGATAGTGAAGCCTAATTGATGAAGTTAATTTATGGTGGCCTGAATGTGTTGGAAACACTGAACCAGTAGCATTTTTGATGAGCCAGTTGTCCAACAATGGAAAAACGTGTATGTTTTGCCTTTGGGTTGCTACCACTGAGATATTTCTTGAAGATCCTGGGGGGCAGTTGTGAGCCAGAAGGGTAGCACTTCGAATTGGAAATGTTTGTGGTTTATTACAATCCTGAAATATCAACAATGCGCTGGGGGAATTTGGATGTAGAAATAGGAGTCTGTCCCATCGAGTGCGGTCATGAAGTCGCCTTGCTGAACAATGGGATGACGTCTTGGAGAGTAAGCATGTGAAAATGCTCTGAAAAGAAGTATTGGTTTAGGGGTTGGAGGTCCAAGATTGGTCTTAGAAACCCATCCTTTTTGGGACAAGGAAATTGAGTGATTAGACCCGTGTGCCTTACTGGTATATTGGCACTGGTTCTATTGCACCTTTTTGTAGAAGTGCTTGAACTCCTTCCCTGAGCAACTGCGGATATATCTGTGGGGGTGGTTTTAGCAGCCCCACGGTAAGAAAAATGGCAAAAGACACCTCTTTGAGATGGTGTTTATAATACTTCCATGGTTTTGGCCATTTTGTTGCTTTTCTTTATCTTTTCCAACCAGCTGTCCACCTGAGGACCAAACAAATTCTTGCCAATGAGGTGTGTGTGTGTAGGGGGAGGGGAACAATAAGTTGTGTGTGTACTTATGGCTTGAAGCCAGAAACTCTGAGCCAGGCATGGCATCTGAGTAGTAGGATAAAATTAATGCATCTTGCTGCTGTGTCTACTACATCCAGGGTGCAGTGGACTGAGCTATTGGCAGTTAATTTTCCGTCAGAGGCTATCTTGTTTGTTTTTTGTTTTTTTTAATTCTTCTAGGAGATGTAGGAGGAGTCTCTCCATTTCATTCCAATGTGCTCTGTTGTTGCAGAAGAGGAGTGCAAAGGAATTTGTCATTCTTCATTCGTTGGCGGACTGGGCTGCCACCCACATCCCTGCTGCATCTATCTTTCTACTTTCTTTATCTGGTGGTGGTGATGCACCAGATGTTTGTGAATTTGCTGTTTTTCTTGCTGTAGCGACCACCAGACAGTCAGGAGGCAGTTGGCCTTTAATATATGTGGGTCAGATGGAGATGTTTTGTACTATTTATCTACCCTCGGAGTTATGTTTTCTTGGACCTGAAGGATTTGCAGGCTTTGCAGGTTCTCTGAGGATGTCTGGTGTGTGTCGGAGCATCCCTTTAAGCATAGGTAAGTACTGTGCTGAGGAGAGGGTTTAAAATAAAACAAATCCTCTTTAGGGTCAGTGTCGAGTTCGACCTTGTGATATGCAGCTGCTTTACCTACGGCATCATGGTATGTTGTGGTGTCATCTGGCGAGAGATGTTTCACTGCCATGGTCTTCGACTTTGAAGTTGGGCTCGACTCCAATGGTGGGGGAGTCGGGACAGGTGCATGAGTCTTCTGCTGTGTTTTCAGCGATGAGGCAGGGCTGGGCATTTCAGACACAGCTATTTGGTGTTGACCATGGCCCAAAGGCAGCAGTGGCACAATGGAAGACATTAGCTGGTCTTGGGCAAGTGTTACGCCCTTTCGAACGGGTGGCTGGGGCCAGTGTGGAAAGGGCTGTGTGCTCACAGATTGTCCCGGTGCGAGTTTGTACATCTGGCAATCGGAGTTGTCCTCGTAGGAGAAGGTGCCTTCAACTGCTGCTAGCCCTTGAGTGTAAACTTCCTCCTGAAGTTCTTCTGCTCTGAAAATGTCCGGAGTATTCTCAAGTCATCAAGCTCATTGGTCTCTTAACGTTTTCTTGGACTTGAAGGATTTGCAGGCTTTGCAGGTATCTTCAAAATATTTGTCTGCAAAAAGGCACAAGTTACACACCTGATGTTGATCAGTGAGTGGAAACTTGGCATGACAGCGAGGGCAGAACCGAAAGGGAGTCTGTCCCATCACCAGACATACATGGCTAAGATGTTAGCAGTCTAGAAGTATTGCCCCGAAGGGTGAATATCCCGTGGGCCTGTGGTCGAACCGAGTCACCCAGACGAGACCGACATCGATGACCGATCGAAGAGGAATTGAATACTAATCGCGATTGAAAGTACTGTTAGGCCTAAAATAGTAAACAACAATGCTGAGACAGAGCAGAGTAGCACACATCCAAACGTGAATGCAGAAGAAAACAATGGAGTTGATGCCCATGTGCATTACCAGCAAGAGGAGTCACTCTAATTTGTGACTCCAATTACTTTTTTTTTTTTTAGAAGAAAAACAACTTGCACACTTCTGAACCCTTTAAGCATCTGTATCTACAGCCACACATGCCTCAAACATATGGATTTTTATACCACTGAATTCTGTGCAATAAAAGCAACCAAACATGTAAACAATATCTATGAGCAGAGACACACACAACCATACCGACACCTCTTGAGGTCCTAAAATGCTTTTATTCAAGTTACTTTTCCAAGCTATTCCTGAACACGAGCTGATTTTCATCCACCTGGACATGGATAGAAAATGGCTTACAGAAAAAGCTCCACGCACACACATAACCCATGCATTAAAAATGTTCACTAGTGCCTGAAGCTGGCTGCTCCTATCTAGTGTGTGTGCGTGTATGTATGTATGTGTGTGAATATATATATATATATATATATATATATATATATAAAAAACATTTCTGGTTCTAATGTTTACATGACCAAATTAATACTTTGAAAAAAGTGAAGACGAAGGTACTAGAGTGCAGAAATTTGTCACCTAAGATAGTTCCTATATTCCAGAGGTCTTTAAGATTTTTTTGAGTTTAAGTCTATATGACAGAGAGGCTTAAAAAGGTTCTAGGTAAGCCACAAACATTTCGCGTGACCAGTGCTGAATTTGTAAACATGTGAGTGCCAGGGCCCTAATCAGAAGGCCATTGCAGCTTCCACCCATTGACCCCACTAGTGCTGCCAATGAAGGAACTAACACAACTTCTAACAACCACACACCTACAAGTGACAGTTCAGATTTTTGATTTACATTAAAAATGGCTAATTCCTGCCACCCAAGCTATTTCTATTGCTATGAGTAGCAGATATTAGTCATTTTGAACGTACATTGAACTTTAAAAAACCTGTTGTGCTCACTACAAAATTAGACAAACATCCCCACCTTGCGGCGGGCTGTCGTAAGTGCTAGAGTTGACAATTGAGTGCAGGTGCCGAGCACTGGAAACCACCAGCTCAAATTAAACACTTTCTGTGACACAAAGTAGCAGCATTCCCATAGGTAATCAAAACAAAGGATATTTCTTTGATAATCTTAGATGATATTAAAAGCTAGAAAAATGCAAATGCCTTACCTGTTTTTTTCCTTTAAGTAATTATCAACATAGACTTTCCAATCTTCAGGAAAACCAGATGCAAAAATCTTAAGAAATTTAGAAGGGAAACCTGATGTAACAGAAAACAATAGAATTACTGTTTGTAAAGTGCCTGAAAAGAGTGTTTGTAAATGGTATTCCGAATTTTGAGTTTTGCAAAGTCATATACCTTGATGGCAAACAGCTCTGAAAAACAGCAACAGAATTATAAATGTGATCTTAGCAATTTTGCCATGCTAACACAATTAAGGGATCATCCAGACCTGGTTGCAAAGTACAAAATCAGATGCAAAGGCTTTCAGCACTAGCTTTTGCAACTGCTTGCATAATGAAAGCACTACATTGATTACCAGTTAAATGGTGGTTAAAAGGAAAGAAAAGTCTTAAACTAATTGAGCACAAAAACTGGCTGCAGTCTTGTGTGGCTCAGGAGAACGTGCTGCTCCCTAACTATAGATGGCTTTTTATATGTGACCCAATTTTCTCTTAGACAAACATGCAAGCCTAATGAGAGCTTTTGATGTAAAATGTTCTGAATCAGAGCACAGTTGTTAAGAACACCCAATGATAGGTCTTTAAAAATATATTTAGTTTGGGTGCCTTTATTGCACAGAATCCAGTGATAAAAAAAACTCATTTCACAAGGGCCTGTGAAATATGGAAAATATTTTAAGCGTCCTTGTGAAACAAGAGTTTCATCATCATGACAGCCGGAAATTCACTCTGCACAGCTTTACTATAGTTATGGCTACTAACCCTTTAGGGTGGCAGAGAGGGGCAGGCCACAGCTTTCCTAGCGGGCTGGACACCTTTTACTTCACAGCTGGACCAGTCTCTGTCATCAACTAAGGGGCCATTTACTTACTCAAACTGGGTCGTATTTTAGGTATCTTAAAGTATACCCTACAGTTGAGGGTGATTTCTTTAGATTGGGTATTGTTGTTTATCCCTACTCTAACCCCAGTGATTGGTAGATTAGTTTACATAGTCCTGATGAATTGCCCAGATCCGAAGGGACTTTGTAAGGTGAGAAACATTCTGACCAATGTTTTCACTTTCCAGTGAGTCTCGAATACAGCCACCCTTTGTTTTTACTTGTAACAAGAGGTTCCATGTATTAAAATCTTGTATGGTCTCTCTTAGTTATTTTTATACCACACTTAAACCAATCTACATACACTCCACCTCCACTCTCACTTCATCATGAAGACTTATTTCAAAAGGCATCCAGCAAAGAGCTCCCTTGAGGGGCCCGTTGGGTATTGCAGCGCTGGCCCAATGAGGAGCTGCAGATGAAAAGGCATGACACCCATCTAGGTGTGTGAGGGCTCTTGCCACTGATCTGCTTGCTCTGACCTCTACAGAACTACTGTTTTATCTATATCATTTGTATATGAGTACATTAAGGGATCTTGTATGCTGGACTAGACGTGCTCCCAGTCTCCCCATTATTGTGTTCTCACAAATATTTTGTGTCAAGCAAGGAACAAATTACTTGGCACCATTATCTTAATTATGAGCACGTTCTCTGGCAATGTTCTTTTGATTCAAACTAGAAACAACTATTTTGTCGTTGAGATCTGCAAACTATGCAGCAACTTTTGGGGTAAGTACAGTAAATGCACAATAATGCAGCAAACCTCCACAGCTACAGAACTGCACAATTTCATTGGTCATCACTGTTGTTTTAGCAAAACTTTATTCATGAAAGGTAATCAAAACCTAAACATTCTAACTCTATTTAGGTGCCGTTGTTAAATGGAACCTGAGTGGATCTTGAAGAGAACAGTCTCAACAATCTATCCCTTCTTTTCTTTGGTATTTTTATTTTATTTTCATTACGGACAACAAAACAGCATAGCCTGGTTTTCAGTTACTGTTTTCCATAAACAATTCCCTGCTTGAAAACGTTTCCAAGCTTAATACACAAAGGACGGCATGTAATATTAAAAAAAATACATGAAGGGTTATGTGCAATATGGTGCTATTCTGCCTTCTCATGGTTATTCTGAACCATAAGGCATTTGAGCTCATGGTTTATGACGTCACTAGCATCGCCTGACTGCAATATTTGAAGTGTTGAATGATTACTAGTTATATGACCATTAACTAACCTGCTTGCTTCATAGAAAATGAATCCATCTTTCCTTTCAGTTCATAGACTCTGCCAGTTACAGTTTTCACTTGGTCCCTCTGAATACGTTCTGCAATAACATTGCTGTGCCAAAATGTCCCACCTTCATCGCTGCAGACGAAATATGAAAACGAGGTATAATAAGAAACTTTAAAAGCTGGAAACGATGGACCATGTACAATATAGGTAACTGTGTTTGGAAGCATGCTTCTGTATTTAATCTTTCACCCACTCCTCATTAGCTGTCAGAAAATAACAAGTGAGCACTAAATTTTCTTGGAAACAAGGAAGAATAGTTCTTAAGGTTCAGTTCTATGTGTGAGACAAGACATTATATGCAACAGCAGTTCTTTAGTGTGGAAATTGTAGAAAGCCATTGCCTTTGTTTCTCACAGCATCGAGTAAATTATTTCACAACACAAAACAGGAGCACTCCCTCTCAGCAGCCATTGGGGCAATATTCGTTTCCAGCACTGCAACCTGCTCCGAAAGAACTAAGAAGGTAACCATCAGAAGTCCCATCATACAATAGAAGACACCTTCGTGACCAACGAGCCTCATTCCCAGTAATTGACACAGACTTTGCAACAGGCAAATTTCAAAGAGAACAATTATGCAAAGCAAGGAAGAAAACTGAAGCAATAGATATAGCTGCCCGAAGTGAAATCTAAAAAACAGTAATACTTACACCCGTTTTCCCTCCACACACACACCAGTGTTGTTGTTGACTGGTTTCAGAGTCCACTCACTAAGGCAAATATTTTCCTAAAGATATGAGTTAAAAAAAAAAATCAAATTCAACAGCACATATATTCACCAATATATTCAACAATAATATATTAATTTCAGTAGAAGATGCTTCAGAGTTTAACAATACATCCGAAGTTATTACAACATAACGCATTTTGTTCATTCTCTTATTACGGCCAAAGGAGGAGCAAATTGCAGAACTCTGTATCCCTTACATACTGCAAATGCACATCAGAAAAATATTAGTAAAATAATATTTTTTTTAGGCAGGACTAACTGATCGATGTTGAAAGGTAAACATGTGTTTTAAATACTGCATTCTGCCACAGTTTGGCCAAACTACTTAGTAAAGCTTTTGTGGGATTCAGACTCAGACCCTGGTGCATGCGAGAATTTATAGCGTTCCATGGATTCTTTATTTCAGTTTGAAAGCCCCGATCATGATGCGTCTGGTAATCCTGTTTTCGGAGTACACTGCTTTTATGCCCCAACTGAGATTGCAAGTCTGTACACAAATAGTGGATGTTTTGTATCTTGAGAGGTGAAACCTGGCAGAAATGTTCATATTGATCCGTCTACAAGGCGTTAAATATGCGGTGCTCATTTACGAACCCTGCATAACTACAAATCACTAGGTGAGCAATTTGTACCCGATTTCGGCCAATCGTAAACAAGCACAAAAACTGCAACCGAGCATGTGTCACTTATCTTTTATGGAGGTCACACAGGAGTTAGAAATTCACTTCAAAATCTCAATTCAGCACCGATTACTGTTCACCTCCATGGAACCTTGTCACTGCCAGAGTATTTCCAACTGTTTAAGGTGTCCTGGAACTAATCAGGTTGTTTTTATTGACCCCAAGCTTCTCTTCATAGCGTACAATTGAGAAATATATACATTTCTCAAGCAGCTTTATACAAAGAGAAGAACCTCAGTCTGTGCCGAGGCCCTTTGCAAAACTGGATTTAAAGCAGAAGGAGCCACGTTCACGAAGTAGAGCAAACGTAGTATGAGGGATCTGGACTCACACACACACCTCGATGAACCACTCAACTGTGTCTTTTGCAACGTACAGATTCTACTGTCGAAAGTGGGATGATTAAATGCAGAGATGTCAAACATTGCACCATGAGGGCTGTTTTTATGATATCCACAGGAGAGAACTATAAATACTAACGGGAATCAGTGTCTGTCAGTATCCAAGTCTGTATTTGCTGTGCAAATAGTGAAGCAATACTGAACAACCATGATTAAACTGACAGGAAATTAAAACTACTTCAACCCCTGTTTTTTTCCTAAAGGCGTGTGAAGTGATGCTGAATTCATGGACTGAGTTCTAGATCCAAATCCAAGAGGTCCGAATGCAGAAATGTTTCTTCTTTGATACCCCCTGGATAACCTCATTGTCATTAGGGGTACAGAAATTCTACCAGACTACAAACCTAGCTTTGAGAAGCTTCACTGGCCACTATCAGTTACAGGCCACCACTCCCACTGAACAAGTAACATACGCCAACTCATGGAGGGCAAAATCTACCTTAAATAATTACGTTCAGGACTTCTGCCAGCCTTATATAACTTTCATGCTTTATGATACAAAACTTGGTAAGAGAGAGTCACCAACAGGCTCAACTGACAAGAAGTCCTACTGTGACAAAGGCTTCTATCTACCTCTGAAAATAGATATCTTTGGCAACTGGGAGGGTGCAAATTGTGCCTTGGTAGCCCGAAGCATGAACAGTGGCCTCAAAGTCAATAGGATGTACATTGCAGATAAACCACTGAAAAATGGAGAGTCCGGACCCTATACTCTGCCACATGATCAATCAACAATTGCTGCTCACTAACTACATACATATTTGACATACCAGGAAGGATTACGGAAACAAAGCATGCAATTTACATGGTCCCATGAGTATTTGTGAGGAAAAAATCATAATCTTGTAAAGGCCTTGAAGGAAGTAGTGCAATACAAGTTACACAGAATACAAGGAATGAATATTAAGTGTCCTGTTGTGAATGGTGTTCAAAGAAATTGGCTTATTAATTACCTAACCAAAAGCTTGAACATTCTTGGACTATATTTTATTGCACTGGTTACGTACTTGTGTATGAAAAAAAAGTACATGCTGTTTCTACTCCAACGGGATTTTTCAATTTTGAGTTATGATTTATAGCTTACAAGGGGCTCTGTCACTTTTGAAACACTGATGATCAAGCTACTTAGAGAATGGACTGGAACCTAGTTGGATAACAGTCATTTAACACTGCTACTGGGAGTGAGGCAAAGCTCATCTCACAGCAGTGCTTTATAACATGGCAGCCTTACAGATATCCCAAAGGTATATATACACTGTTGCTAAGTGGGAAGAAATAGCTGTGTTAGACCCAAAACAAAGGAAAATGCATTTCGTTTTGGGTTTTCTAGTTCAGAATCATTAGTTTGTTCCGATTATTCTACCAGGTCTGCTCCCCTTACTGAGTAACAGACTATCAAAAATACTCAGAATAAACTCTTTACATTGAATCAGCATTAGCTGTCCCAGTCTTCGGCATTTCATTGTACGAACAGAAAATGTGGCAGTTATTTCTGATCTACACAAAGGTCTCAAATGACCATTTGATTCCAGACATCAATCACAAACCCTTGCATCTAAATAGGACACTTAAAGCCATGATTCAAAAGAAATATTTAAACATCATTCCATTAATAACTACCTTGAAGGTAATTAGCACATTTACAAGGCCATGCTGCTCAAATCTGGCCTTCTAGACATAAGAAATCAAGATGGTTTTGTGGTAGACCTGGTCCAAGGTACAAATCTAGTTTTTCTTTGTAGCTTCAAGTGATGGTACATTTCCACAGGCCTGGTAGTCTTCCACACTCACTTCTATCACTAAGACCGGCTGTGCCATCGTCAGTTTTTCAACTGACATTCCTTACCATATAAGAACCACCACGTTAACCACTGACAATGGAACAATATATCTGAGGTGAACTGGGCTTCCGCCCCCCACAAAAACCAACCACACACGCCATCTATCCAGTGACAACAACTTTAAAACTGGTTCATTTCATGCACTCAGAACCTAGCCTCGAAAAAGAAGCAAGAATACAAATGCAGACTAGCTGGTACATGGATAAACTCAGAATGACCAAACAGCACTGCAAGCAACTACAAGGGAGGTGGAGAGTGAGTCAAGAACAATTGGACAAGGATGCATTCAAATCCACCCAACAATGTAATCACCAGCAAATCCGGTTAACTAAAAGAAAGGCCCTAGCCAATGCACCAACAACAGCAGCAAATACATTTTTACTATCAAGGACAACATCACACCAGCAGCAACTTCACCCCACACCAAAAACTGTGCAACAGCAACTTAGACTTGTTCCACAACAAAATCACAGCCATCTACACCAACCTTGACCCACAACAGGACCCCATCAACCTTGCAGTAAGTCTTTATGTATCGGACAAAGGCAAAACACTGAGGTCATGGAACCCTAACACCACAGAGAAAACCACAGCAATAATGAAAACAATACACTTGGGGCCCCAGCCACGCTTTCCAAAAAGATTCCACCCATATCACGCAAAGCCTTCACCCTCTTCTTCAACATGTCCATCGATACAGCCACTTTCTAGGAACCCTGGAAGCATAACGTCGTCACCGCCCTCCTGAAAAAGCCCTCAGCAGACGTAGCCAAATCCGTGAACTACTGAACAATCTCCCTCCTACGATACCCTGAATACGTCCTAGAAAAAAATCCATGAACATACACTTCGCCATCCACCAGCTCCTCTACTCCAAGCAGCAGATAGAGTCTTCATCGCAATGACAGAAATCTGGATGATCCTTGAAAGAGGAGAAACCACAGCCCTCATCCTACTCAACAGTTCTGCAGCCTTCGATACAGTCTCCCATTCCCCCTTGTTCAGATCAGATGACTGCACAAGACTGGTATCCAAGGACTCACCTTCTAATGGATCTGCACCATTCTTAGAAGGACAGAAACAGTAAAAATGCAACCAAACTCCCCAGAAGCCAAGAAACCCATTTATTGATTCTCACAGGGTTCTTCGCTCACCCAGACCCTCTGCAACAGCTACAAGACACCACTGGAAGATGTCATCAGCAAACACAACATGGACATACTCACCTACACAAACACACAACTGATATTCTACCTTTCAGACAAAATGGAAAACACAGGGAATAGTTCAACTCCAATTCATGCATGACTGAAGTGACTGCCTGGATAAAATTCAACCGCTTCGAACTTAACACTAACACAGAAGTGGTGATCTTCAGAAGAAAGGCCTTGATGTGGGACTTTGCCTAATGGCCTACTGACCTTGGACCCACCACACATGCAAGAAATCTTGTGATCATTACCAATAGCAAGCTAGACATGTCTGCTCAGCTGGCTACTCAGCAAAACCAAGAAAATCATTGCCCAAGCCCTCATCACCAGTAGACAGGACGATAAGTATACCCTCTACGTGGTAATCACCAACCAACTCAAAGAGACTCTGGAGCACCCACAATGCAGGCAGCCAGACTAGTCGTCAACCTCCCACGCTGGTCTCATGTCACACCACACCTAAAGGAACTACAATGGCTCCCTATATACATAAGTGCACAAAGGTCAAGCTTCTTACCAACACATACAAAGCACTATACAAACAGATCCAGCCTACCTGAGCAGCCATGTGCAGTTCTACCAACCAAATAGGCATCCAGACTTTCACTAGCACGTGCCACATACAGGCAAAATAAAATCAGTGGGTCATGTCTTCTCATACATCGCTCCTAAAACATGGAATGACCTCCTAAACCACATTAGAGCCTTTCACAGCTTCTTGAATTCATAGAGAAAGAGGAAGGCCAGTCTCTGAGTAAGGCTCCCAAGGTCGGCCCCCACACACCTGCAAAGTGACAGGATATCTTCATGGGCGACAATGCACTAGAAAAATCCACATAACACAGTGTATTACCTGATGAAAGGAATATTCCTTTCCAAAATTGTGCTGGAACAGGACTGTCTTTTCTGAAGGAACAGAGGACAGAGGATGGCTACTTGTACTAATAGCAGTGCTCAACTGAATAAAAATCTTTGTCACTAAGGCCGGCTCTATTGATATCATTGCTTTACTCATAGGTAATAAAGATTACTAAAACACAAGGTTCTGATTAGCTCAAATTATCACCATATTTTCGTTGTGGCACGGATGGAAATGATTTAGGTAAGCCACTGGCGCAATTCACAACAAGCTTACCTGTTTCTTGGAACTGGAAACCACTTTGTCTGTGCACACTACATTACATGGGCTATTACTATTCACACTTGTTTTTTGCTTTCTTGGTATATAAACTTTGGGAGATTTAAATAAGTTAGCATTTCCATATTTGTCAGCAGAAGTAGTTTTTCTTTCCTTATTTGGAAACAATATCTGTCCACAAATGCCAGCTTTCGGGGTATTTTTGCTAGTAGCGTTTCTGGAGACAATTTCATTTTCTTTCCTGCTTGCTGTTAGGCTCTTATTACTTGAAGGAAGAGAGGTGCTGTGCATTGTAGTATCCTGAGACCGTTCATCATCACCATCATTATCTTGTTCCAAAATAACTGTGTCTGGGCTACAGTCGGTGCTGCTAACCACACACTCTCCAGTGCCATCAACAGGAGTGGAAAATGGTGGGCTCAACGAGGGCTGGATAGTCTTAGAAGGGGTGAACGTTTTTTCTGTTTTATTTGAAGATGTAGCATCTGTTGAAAAGATGTGAAAGGGCATAAGCAAAATAATTCAAAAGCTAAACCATCGTGATGTTAAGCTAGTACTTACTGCTTCTTACAAGAAAAAACGTAAAACAGTAAACCTTAACTTCACACTCTTCTAGAGGAGTAAAATTGCACATTATTCTGAACCTTCAACAACTTACAACTGAAATTCCTAACAAATAATTATGTAACAGCAGTTTGATACTACTGGTACCATAATCTTCATATTTATAGCACTTAAATTTCAGGTAAGTGATATTTCAGGAAACAAAATTTGTGGAACCCAGTTACATGTTGGAACCGTTGCCTAACATTATTATTATTAGCATTGTCTAAAAATCTAGTGTCATTTCTTTCTTACATTGGTTATGTTAAACAGCCTGAACAGCCTTTTGTAAGATGCAGTCGAGATATTTAAGCTGCAACTGCATCCACTAGAAACCGTTTGACAAGTAATTGAGGGCAAGTTCTAGGAGGCAAAAGTGGTACAACGCAAACAGTTCTATTCCACCAGGACCACACAAGGTAAGGCCCAGCAGTACAGTTAAGAACACTTCCCTGACATTTTCTCAGAGCACTACCAATATCCTGATTCCATCATCAGCATTGTACATAATCAGGATTTAGAGAGAAGGAAAATGACTGCCAATACACCAAAAGCAACAAGGTGACAATGGAGTCTAAAATATTACGCAAACCACAGACTTATTTAGATGTAGTTTGTGATCTGCATTATTGTGTACCATAGGTATGCTAGAACATTCATGTATTAGGAATGTTGGGATTAGGTGGCACAAATAAATGTTATCTCCAGTATTACATGGAGTAGCTTTGGCTGCTGTATGTTCACGTTCACAAGAAGGCTCTACAAGACTAGAAGGAGGCACCAACACAAAGAGACACAGATCACCATAATTATTACTGCAAGTAATGACTTGCAATATCCCCTACTTACAGAACAGCAAAAGCTAGACATCCAGTGAACTGACTAAACGCCAGACTGCTATATTCAGACTCTGCTGCATGCTTGTCAGATGGGGGGACTCAGACTTGCCTACAGATTGCTTTATGCCCGGACGCTCCGTCTGAAGGGGTGAGACATTGTGCATAGGATCCACTAAATCAGTGTTCAGGTGACCAGGTTATAAACATTAATCACAGGTGTAAAGAAAGGTTAACAGGGAGATGTGGGCAGGAATATACAGATATTAAACTATGATTGGGCAAAAAGTCCACCAGGCAAGAACCCCAGAAGGATATGGAGTCAAGTGTCAGGGGCCAATGGAACAGGGAGTCCTCATGCCATCATGGTCTGGGGAAGACATGGTAGCACAATGATAGAGGGTTGAGAAAAATATCGGTCACAAGGATATGAAATCAAGAGAGCAATTTTAAAAAAAAAAACAGACTGTGGACATATGCCCACAGTTCCAAATCAAGGGCAAAGAGACAAACATGAAGATTCAGAAATATTCAGAAAAACATGCAGTAACAGAGTCTAGGTCTGGAAACTAACACACCACCATGCATAAAACAACAAGGGGCAAAAGGTCTGCCACCTGCAGAGGCCAGTAGGCAACTAAATATATCAGCCTTCAACTAACCACAAAAATATACAGCCCATAATGTCCAACATACTTATTAAATACAGACTACAATAATTTTTATTACAAAATACACAAGTTGAAGCTGTCCTTTATTTGTTTGTAAACAACCTCATTGATAATGGAGGGGATGGCCAACACGGCACCTGCGTCAGACGGCTGCAGTTGAGCACAGTGGACAGGGATCCCCACCATTGCAGATGCCAGAGATACTGAAAGTAGAACAGGGGCATGGCAGCTCCGTATCGGCTTGTTTGTTGTGCCCGATTTCTGAAACTGATCACTGCACTATGACTGGATGTGCCAATATGTCAAACGCCTAAGGTGCAGACAGTGTCTGTGAGCGCCACACCAAGTCTGAAAAGCGATGGGAGAAAAAAAATGCTGAGACCTGTTAGGGGCAATATTCAATTACTTTCTCTATTATTTGGAATTGATGTACAAGGAGCAGGAAGCAAGTGAGCACCAGGCGATTGAAATATTCTGCAGGTCACTCTTTGTATTTTCTTTTTAGTCCCCTAGAAGTACTTGTCTCAGTTGCTGATTGGAACGTGGGAGAAAAAAGGAAAAGAAAAGAGATAATAATCTCCCTTTTGAAAATTAATTAATTACTTAATCATTCAATTACAGTGCTTACTTGTTGTCTCCATTAATACCTCTTGCTCAGGGTGAAGTGAGACAGTTTTTCTTTCGACCCATGTCTGCCAATGGGGAAGTGAATTCCAGACAGGCGATCACAAAAAAGATACCAAAGGAACACCTGATATATATTATGCGGAGACACTGAGGCAGGAAAATTCTCTTAACACCAGCCCTTCTGTAGATCTGGCTTGTTACCAAAGCTTAACGCCCCTTGTACCGGATGACCCACAGCCGCTTTACAGAGCAAGAGGGTAGACAAGGGGCTTCAAGTTCGTGGTGAGAGGCAGTCAAGAGAAAGTCAAGTAACCCAAGAATATCCCCTTTTCACCAAACACTTGGATACAGCGCCTGTTAATAAAAGTAAAGACAAGATCTTGATTTCGCTCAGACTTCCCTCGAAAATATTACAGCTTCACCTGAAAGCTCCAGCATGGCAGATAACCCAACACCTCTACAGACGACAGGGCATCAGCTTAACTAGGTTGTTCTGATTAGCCCGATCAGCTCAATGCCCTGTTCGGAACTAAGGGATTTAAACTTTAATCCGATCTGCACACTTCCAGTGGACCCCCATCAAAGACTCCACTGCTGGCCCCCAGTCCTTTACTCAACTGCTAGAGATAATTCAGCAGGAGATCGGAGACTTCAAGACTATGTAAGAGCAGAAGTGTGCACATTAAAAAAATCAATTGATTGGCTTTGAAAACAAACTTTTGCTTATAAGTGATTGGCTCCAGGAAGTAAAGCAGAAAATGTCTGATCTCGAAGATCAATAGGGGCAGCTTCAGAAGAATTTGGAAAAATTCAAAACGCTTCGTAAAGGAGATTACCACCTAAAAAGAACATGGAATAGATGGAAATTTGTTCATGCCACTCCAATCTGCTTTTTGTTGGAATTCCAGAAAATGGCAAAGGGCCAGAGGGAATGGTGCTGTTGATCGAAAAACTGTTTCGAAAGTACATTTTTGCCTGACACTACAACAGATCTTACAATTATGAGAGCACACTGTGTTCCCCAGTTAGATCAGGAACACACAGTCAAAATATCCACAAACAGTCTTAGCGAATTTGTCTGATTTTCTTGCACGAGAACAGATTCTATGGCAGGACTGGAGGCGAGGATTAGGCTGCCCTCTCTTCGCTTTTATTAACCAGCAGCCCTTTACAAATATGGAAAACTTCAACATTATAAAGAAAACTACAAATCCCATGCATCCTCGGGGAGGAGTCCTCCAATCCACAAGCACAGTCTCCAGTCAAGAGAGCCTCCGGACGTTCCTTACCCTCTTTCTTTGCTGCTCCAGCAGCCATGAAGATAAGTACCTTGCCTCTTTCACATTATGTGATTGTGGAATGCTTGTGGGTGCTTCATGTGAATGTTTATATTAGTGTGGCGCTCTACAACGATCCAGCTTGCTATTAACTAAACTTCCCATGTCAGCCCTGTTGCAGGAACATCGCTACTTTGCGACTGCTCCTTCGTTTCTAGTTCGTTGGCGCGATGCGGTCAGCCGACTGTTAGAGGGCCATACACCAAATTGCTTCAAGCTCAGCGAGCTCTTCCGTCCATGGCGGCATCAATTTCATAGTGAAACTCACCAGCTGCTCTCCGCTGGGGTCTGTTTTGTCTAATTCCACCTTCTTCAAGCCCCGTCTGGAAGTCTGAACACCCGTTATAAACAGGTAGGATTTGTGTGTGGTTTACCTTTCGGAGAGACAACCCAGGCGAGAAAGTTAACCCCTTTAAACCAAATAGGGTGTATACGTGTTCCAGGGCCCTTAAAGCAGGCCTGCTACACTTCACCACTCCTGGCTAAATTCTGGTCAAAGACCAACCTCGGAAGGGCGAGTAATCAGCCTGTCTCAATATCTGTAGAAGATCTAAGGTGGGCGAGTGTCGTCCCTGACGTCCATCTTGACTATAAAGGTGTCCCATATGTCTGAGCCGCCCTGCACTAGCCCTCTATACTGTAAACTGTGCAGTGTATGAGTCTCAGCTTGGGACTGCTGCAGCAATATCCGTAACCACCAATCCTGATTAGGGGCATGTGGTGCCTTCCAATTAATGGCTATTTGTTGTTTGAAAACTATGTATGCCAAATCAATAAACCTATGTAGTTGCTTATCCTTACTGGAGCGACGTCTCAATCCCAGTGGACAAGTGTCAGCTGCAGAGCGTGGGCAGTGATGTCAGACACCACATCGGTGATGTGCCGCCAAGATACAGCCAACGGGGGGCAACTCCACACCATGTGGTAAAATTCTGCCAGGGGGGTACGCGCAGCAAGGGCAAGCTGGATCTGAAGCAGGGAACATGTGTTTTATGCGGAGAGGAGACAGGTAGGAGTACTGTATGTAGTTAAATTGGGTGTAGCGAAGTCTAGCATTTTGGGAAACAGTTTTAACAGGGTAGAGCCCAGACGACCATGCCGCCGAGGACAGGGGGGTGGACAACGCCTCGTCCCAGCGAGACTTTGCATGATCTGGGTCCTGGAGTGCGTCCAGTAGTAACACGGAGTACAGTTGTGACACCGCTCTCCCAACTCCGCCCAGTGAAAGGGAGTAGAGTGGGGATCTGCGACGTAGGAGGTTCCTCAGGCACCATCATAAGCAACACGCAAGAGCGCACACGAACCAAGGGTAGACCTGGATGCTTTCACAAGACTAAAGAAGGCCTTTATGGAGTCCCACCCACTGCCTAGGTCACCCTCATCGATTCTCAGTTCCTCTATGGTTTTCCTACAGTTGGGAGATGGCTGAGTCCCCTTCAGCCATGGACAGGGAGGGTGATGGGGAAAACCCAAGGCCTTGACGGCCGTGCGTTACCTCCTTTCAGGGGAGGTTATATCGGGCCAGGACCAGCTACCCACACACTCAGATGCTCTTTATCCGGATGAGCTCCTAAGCCCAAGCACCATGCAGTGGTTACCTACCCTAAAAGTGGCATCATATGTGATGAGCTGCCTAAGGAAGGCCTTAAATAAGGAGGACGGCAACTGCCGGAGGGCAGAATGCCCACGGCCCTCACTGGACGGTACATTCACCATCACCCCAGATATTGACGCAAAAATGCCCACCGTTTTAGCAAAGTTTTTGAGGGATCTCAGAAAATGGATCGACCGATCTTGAAGTTGTTGGATGTTGCCGGTCTCTTAACAAAAATGTTGGACATGGCAGAGGATGCCAAGGCTTCGGGTACCCTTATCTTCCCCGAGGCCTTGTCCAGCTGGGCTCAATGAGCCATCATTTTTGTGGAGGGAACACAAATTGTGCGATCTCCACAGAAAGGCGTTGATCTTTTCTAATCAAGATCGGCCCCAAATTGGCCAAACCAATTGTCGAAGGGGGTCTCTTTGGAGAACCTTTTATCCAGAAACTGGGAAAGTTTGTTAACAAGTTCAATTCCCTGGATAAAGCCCAAAACAGCCATCAAACAAATTACTATGCCCCGTGATTTTACAAATGCCAGTCATGGTAGACGGGGGGCTCAACTGCCCAGGGCACATACCAAGCCATCTCTAACAGACCAGGATTACAACGAGGGCAGCAGTAGGACTCTTCCCACTTTGGTACCTTTTACCCCACCAGAGGCCGCGCACGCCAGAGATGCTCCAGAAAAAGTGTCTCCACCACCTCTTCCCAAGATGAATGTTCAGTCCCCTGCTGGGCTCAAATGGGAGGATCATAATTAGAGGCTCTTACTTCAGACGCATAGGTGCTTCAGACTGTTCAAGGGTTCCACATACAGTTCTATGGCTCCCTTTTTCAGGCAGAGACCAAGCCCGAACATCTTTCTCATCACAAATGACACTGGTGAACACGGAGGTCTCTCAACTCTTGGAGAAAGGGCTGATCGCCCCAGCTCAATTACACCACTTTGGGTTCCTCAGCAATCTCTTCCTAGTGACAAAATGGGACAGAAGGCAATGCCCAGTGATAAACCTCAAGGAGTTCAATGAATGGCTGGTTTTCCACCATTTCAAAATAGAGGAGATCTCCTACACGTGAATGACTGGATGGTGCACCTGGATTTAAATCTTTCCTCCCCACAGGCGTTTCCTTTCAATTTCAGTGGAAGGGTCAAACTTTCGAGTTCACCTCTCTTCCTTTTGGTCTATCCTCGGCTCCACAATGCTTCACCAAGGCCCTAAAACCAGTGTTGGAACCCCTCCGACCATGAGGGATCAGGATGCTTGTTTAGTTAGATGACATTTTGATACTGGACCAGTGCCAAAACAGGTTATTGGGGAATGTTCAACAGACCAACTCCCTACTGAAATCTCTTGGGTTTGTGGACAATGACAAGAAGTCTTCCCTTCTTCCTTCCCAGAATCCCTAATTTCTGGTGGACTTGGTCCATGCCATGTTGAGCCTCCCTTCTCGGAAGTTAACCAAGATCAAACACAAGCTGAGAAGGACTGGCCAGACCCAATACGTCCATATTACAAATTGCACAAATAGTGGACCTTCTATCCTAATCCATCCAGGTCATATTTCCAGGCCCTTTGGAGACTCAAGATTACCCAGCTTCAGAAAGGTATCACATACTCTCAATCTGTTCCCCTCTCGGAAGAGGTCAAGGAGGAACTAAGATGGTGGATATCACACATGGACGCCTGGAATGGATGGGCCATTTTTCATTCCCAACCAGACTTGATCATCGAGTCGGATGCCAGGTGCTCGGGTTGGAGGGCCTGCTGCGGAAATTTCTCCACAGGAGGAAACTGGTCGTCCACAGAAACATCCGTCCACATCAATTGCCTGGAACTCATAGTGGGTTTTTTGGCAGTGAAATGCTGGACCAAAGACAGGGCCCAATGCTGCATGCTCCCGAAGATGGACAATGTAGCAGCAGTCTCTTACATCAACCACCCCCGAGGAACATAATTGAAGACCTTTTTGGATCTGGCCCACGACTTTTGGTCGTATTGTCTGGACTATAAGATCTCAGTGACGGTGGAACATCTACAGGGGAAGTCAAATCAATTGGCGGATTGGAACTCTTGCCATTGGTGGGATGTCAGCCTATGGCAACTACATCCGCAGGTGTTTCGGGGGATACCATCCCACTGGGGTCCTTTCACAAAGGATCTTTTTCCCTTGCAACTGGACCACCAGCTAGATAGACACTGCAACTGGAAACCGGACCCCTCAGCTTTGGCGACATGTGCATTTCTCCAAGACTGGAGCCTAGATCACGAGGCAGTCTGCTCAAATTCGGAGGCAGATGGCAGACTTGATGGTAATAACCCCAATTTGGAGAGCTCAAGTCTGGTTTCCAGTTCTGATGGAATTTTCTTTGGATTCCCCTATCTGTCTCCCCCATTTTCAGGATCTCCTTCTGAATCCCCAGGGGAATCGCCACCACCTCATGATGGAAGGTTCTCTCCACCTCAGGGAATGCAGGAAAATCCTGGGTATTTCGGGAGAGGCTGCATCTTTGCTTGCATAATCATGGGCCGATAGTACCACCAAACGATACAGCTCAGCTTGGACAAGATGGCTGGGCTGGTGTCGTCAACGGCACCTGAATTCCGTGGGGACAGAAATTGTCCACATCTTGAATTTTCTGGTGATGACCTAGCCTATAGATCTATCAATACTTTTCGACTTTCATTCTGGCAGGTCACAAACCAGTGGATGGTCGCCCTATCGGGGAATATCCCCTTGTCTGTTAACTTTGCAGAGGTATCAGGTTGTCCATCCCGCCAGGCCCCAGGTACTCTACGCTTTGTGATGTTAACAAAGTGCTACGCTTATTCGAATCTTGGCCAGCCAATAAATATCTGTTAAGGAAACAGATGTCAGCAAAGTTGGCTACCCTGTTGTGTCTGGTGTACTGCCGTCGGGTTTGTGACGTAAGGCCGTTAGATATAACAGGTAGAGAATTCACTCCGGAAAGGGGTGACATTTAAAATCCCTAGAAGGACAAAGTGTGACTCCAGAACTGTCTCTTATTCAACCTTCCAGGAAAGTCCAAAGTTATGTGTTGTCAGGGCTTTGAAGGCTTATGATTCCATGAAGGAGGAGATTTGCCCTCCCAGGGATTGACAGCTATAAATTGCTCTCACTAAACCTCATAAGGTGGTATTTTCCCCCCACCTTTGCATGATGGGTCATGCACGAGGCTGGTATTGACACTACGATCTTTGGAGCCCATTATGTGAGAGGGGCTATGGCCTCAAAGGCTTTCTCTCTGGGGGCCAAAATAGAGGATATTCTCAAAGCTCTGTATTGGTCCTCAGACTCTACCTTTAAGAGATTTTACTTTAAACCAATGCAAAGTCTGGCAACACTGGTGGTAAAAAAAGCTTTAAACCAGCTGAATCTTCGCCTCCAGTCCTGTCATAGAATGAAAAATTTCCTAGCTATCATAATGGAAAGCTTCAATTCTATTATGGACAGGGAGGTGAGGATTAGTTCCCTCCCTAGTCCGGCCTCCAGCCCACCCAATCCGGGGATTTGGCTTCCCAGCTCCTTGGAGACCACGAGTTAAGTGTAAGTACATATTATTCCAGAAGAATCTCTCTTAACTAGTTTCAAATGTACAAGTGAATTCTCCATGCTAATGCTATAAGAAGCGTTTAGTTTCCAAATGTTATGACCTAGTGCAATGTTGAAGATGATTATGGTAACTGGGTATTTCTCAGGAGAAGAAACATTAATTCTGTTCTTGGATTTTAGGGACAGATTCCAGGAAACAAGATTGATTCAAATACTTTTCTGTTGAGGTCACAGGAAGAAAGAGGAGGAAGGAATGTCTGGAGGGGCTCTTGAATGGAGATTGGACTCGTGGATTGGAGGACTCCACCCCAAGGATTTAGAATGTTGATGTTTTCAATGTTTGTAAAGGGGTGCTGGTTAGTAAAAGCGAAGAGAGGACAGCCCAATCCTCACCTCTGTGTCCTTAATAGAAATTAAACTTCCCGTTATGATAGCTAGGAAAGTTTTCATTCTACTAAAAGCCAGGCAACAATAGCTGTTTGAAGCACCAGACGAGTTCTCCTTCCCGATTTTTAGCAGCAGCCAAGCGACGCAGAGACTTTAGAAGTCAGCAGGATCCATTCAAGCCACTGAACGCGCAGGCTCAACTTGGGGCGCAGTCCACGCTGAAAGTTTAGTATGCACAGCTTTGAGATTTTCACCTCAGTTGAGCATGCACAAGCATTTTTTTTAAATCAATTGAGAGTTTGAGGAATGTGAAGTAGCCTCAAGAAGCAGATAACTAACCACTCACAAACTAACTATTAAAGGATTATTAATGACTAGATGGCCAGTGCACAGAAAAAGAGTTGGTAGATGGCCTGCCAATAATGTTAGATATCCATAGCTGATGGTTTCCGAGGCTATCAAGGATGTTTTGTTCAAAATAATGAAAATAATGGTGGGGTAGCCCCTGTGTCCCTCTGGGAAGGCCCAGCGTGCAGTGTTATCGCACACAGTAAAAGAAAGAATCATCCCTATCTCCTGGGGGGAAAAGGCAGGCATCAACCCCTGGCTGGTTTTGAGGGCAGGATAGGTTAGGATGGAGGGGGGCGAGCAGGGTAGGAAGGAGGGGTGAATGCTAAGGGGGTGGCATGGAAAACAATGGAGAAAACACAGCCTGAGGAGATAAGAACTGAGGCAGATGCTTAGAAGTCGATTATCAGATGCACTTAAGCAGTTGCGCACTCTTTGCATCCTTTCCTCAGGCCTTCAAAAACCTCCTCACCCACTTGCTATGGAGAGTCAAATTTTATTAGGTGGAGCTATTTTTAGGACCCACTCGCCCATTCTGGTGAATTGACAAGGAACATGTGCTCTGTTTAGTCAGAAAGTGAAGGAGCAATAAAGACGCCTTTAAATCTCGTCTTGTCACATTTGCTCTGTGCTCAGAGACAGACATCAAAAGTCAGTTTGTGACCTGCTGCACAAATGAAAGGATGTCAGGTTTTTCCTAACACACAACATTCAAATAACTAAGTCAGCTGTACATACATTTCAAAATATATTTCAGTAGTTGTAAAAGCCCATTTTATGTACATCTGCGTGATTAAAAAATATTTTAATAGGATGAAAACAACCACTACCCTTGTGGTGAGTTGACAAAGAACAGGTGTTGTGTTCAGTCAGAAACTGAGTTAGCAATTAAGATGCCTTTAAATAGTATTCTTGTCACATTTGCTCTTTGTTCAGAGACAGAGGTCCAAAGTCAGTGTGTCGTCTTGCAATGCAATTACTTTTCCTTGTGACTGCAGAGTTTCAGGATTTTATAAGGTGAACTGCCTGACCTGTGTGAAATGAAAGGCTGTCGGTATCAGGTTTTTTCTAACACACATTTACATAGCTAAGTCAACTTTATAAACATTTCAAATTATACATCAGTAGCTGTGAATGGCCATTTTTTGTCCTTCTGTGTGATGAAGACAATATTTTAGTAGGAAGAAAAAAATCAGAACATTTTACTTGGTGATGTGCAAATGATAAATATGTTTTCTGAAACCCAATTTTCACAGATTATTGTTAATACACTATATAGTTTTATCAGTAAAGCTGCAAGTTAGTGGAAAGGTTTTTGGACATTTCTTTGAAGTTTACAGTCTGTAACTGACAGCACACTACCACATCATGCTTTATTAATATACTTATTAAAAGTGAGTGTTTAAATATAAACTGAGAAAGACTTCTCCCCTGGTGGCAAAGCTATTAGTTAACTAAGAGGCAGGTCATGGATCATGTGTACCCTGTATGTGGGCTAGAATTATTATACATGGAGCAAACATTTAGTGTACTTAATCAAACAAAAGAGGGTGTTTTTACAGCAGAAATGCTGAGCTCACATATTTGAAGGTGCACTCATGTGAGAATGAAGAAAAAGACAACTCTGGAAAATACAATATTTGCCTATGATCACATAGTTAGAGGCCTGTTTCTGGGTCAACTGCATTACATTTAGGTCGAGTAGATTATTCAAGCTACTCGACCTGCAGGTCTAGTAACTTTTTTTTAAAGTTTTAACGAGACCTGAACAAATGTTTAGTCTATTTAATTTTTAAAAAGGGTTTTTTGGACAGCAGAAATGCTGAACTCACATACTAGAAAGTGCGCTCATGTGAAAATGAAGAAAAAGTTGACGCTGTAAAATAAAATATTTGCCTAGGATCACACAATTTGAGACCATTTACGGATCATACACATTACATTTAGATCGAGTAGATAATTCAGGTTACTCGACCTGCAGGTTACAAAGTAACATTTGTATGATTTTTGTTGAGGGCTGAATTTGCAATTATTGCACTTTTTAACGTGTTTCGCACTCTAACAACATTTTTCTCACGGAAGGTTGTTCAGAAGTATTGAAGGCCCTAGGTATACAATTTGCCATTTGCACTTTTTAATACCTTGATTCTATACAGGTCAAATGGGAAGAAATGAACCAAAAGATCATTTTGTTTAATATCAATGGACTATGTAGTAAGCATAAGAAGCTGACTGCAGAGGCATGGATATTGGAGCATAGAACAGCTGTAATTTTTTATACCAGAAACCCATATTCGGAGCTCGAAATTGTCACATTTTATTGTATTTTCTATGTGGTCTGGATTTGAATGTCAATCTTTTGCAATCAGCGCTCAAAGAGGTGGGAGTATTTATGTCAGTAAGTGTTTACAGGTGAAGACTGTCACTACACAAGCGACTAAAAATGGTAGGTGGAAGTGAGTCAATGGCTCAATTGCTGGACCCTGTTACACAAATCAGCAATAGTCTATGTACCTATTCCAGATTGTCCTGAACCACTTGTGGAGCTGTTGCAAGCACTCATGGCTCTCCCACATCATGATTCTCAGAGGAGATTTTAATGTTCTTTAGAATCCAGTTTAGACTCTATAGCAAAGAATCATAGGCAGAATACAATTCAGGTCTAGACACACAGAAAAGCCTGAGCTTGCAGGATCCCTGGATGGTGAAATGTCCCACGTAGGGTGAATACACCTGTCTTTCAGCTAGCTGTGGATCTGCAGCCAAACTAGATTTGTTTTTGGTCTCTGACATATTGCTGAAGCACCAGGTTCTCAATCACCCCAATGGTATTTCATACCATGTGAAGTTAGGAATGAATATAGCTAATAATCAGCTGCCTTCTCATTCGCAAAGGTGGGTTTTCAGTACGTCATTATTGGAAGATGACAAGTGGGAGGAAGAAATGGGGAGCAACATCTTGCAGTTTTCTCTTTTAAATATCCATACCGCCATCCTGGAAGATGTTTGGGACAATTCTAAGACTACTATGCGGGAAATTATAACACCTAATGATATTTTTAGGTGGAAGAACTCAATATTAGAAAGACAAAGGGCCCGATTTAGATATTGGGGGAGAGGTTATTCTGTCACAACAGTGACAGATATCCCATCACCCAAAATCAAAATCCCATTATTTCCTATGGGATTTAGGTTTCTGCAGATGGGATATTGTCATCATTCTGACAGACTAACCCCTTCACCAATATTTAAATCAGGCCCAAATTTTGGTGGTTCACCGAAAACATGCCCAGAAGAAATTCCTTTATTGTAAATATAGTCATAATTGTCATCAATATGAACAGACTAACAAATATATGGAGGATTATTTCTAAAGAGTCATTAATCAGATAATTCTTTTTTTTTTTAACTCTTTATTCTTTTCAAACTGTGCTCATCATAGAGCCAATACAAACATGTTTTTTACCTCTCATATAACACTTACGGCTGTAGTATCCACCTTGAAAGACAGCTTTAGACACTAACATAGTTGGTAAAGGCACTTTTAGGGGCCAGCATATATATTTCCTTTAATATCTGCTCTTTGTTGGTGTGATGTGCGTACCTGTCACAGGGGTTGTGCACCCCGCCCAATCAAACCCTTCTATATGTCTGCCATTCTCCCCACAATCCCTCCAACTTCCACTGACAGCTGCAGCTTTGATAGATAACCTTTTCAGCACACTGACACCAGTCTAAATCTGACTTCCAGTCTAAGTCTGGGCGGGTCGGTGCTTCCCCACGCCCTTGCAATGTTTCTCTTGGCCACTCCTTCCGCCAACCACAGCCATGTCTTTTGGTGTGTAGTCCAGTCCTCCTCATCTGACACTGATAAAAGGAGCCATTTTGCGTCTGTCAGCTCAATTGACATAACTTGAGACACAGTATCCACAACCCCCTTCCAATAAATCTGTATTATCGGGCACTCCCAGAGGATATGATAGAAGATGCCTTCCAGTCCACACCCCCTGTGGCATGTAGAGGAGGGCGTCCTGCCTATTTTGGCCAGTTGGGTTCTGGAGTAATAGGATCTGTGTAGTATTTTGAGCTGGACTAATCTGAACCGTGTGCGTATTGCTATTTCACCTGGGCTTTGAACTGCTTGAGACCATTCCTCGTCTTCAAGATCCCCCAGATCCCCTGCTTCTCTTAACTTCATCAAGGGGTCAGTGATATTAAAGACCAGTTTTCGATAAATGACGGTGATCGCTTTATTTGGAATATATTTCGGGAAAAGCCAATCCTCTAGCGGCGATGATTCTGGCAGCTGCTCCCCCTCTAATATGTGTCGCTGCATTGCATGTCCCAGCTGCATGTATCTAAAATGTTCTGAGTTTGCCATCTCAAATTCTGCCTAAGGGATTCAGATGTTATATATGCCTGGTCCCTCCACACATCTCCCAGATGTTCAATACCTATCAATTACCAGCTCTTAAAACCTTTCAATCTCCCCACCTCACTAAGATGATAACTATCCCATAAGAGTTTCCTGCCTGTGAGCCTGTCTTTCCAACCCAGCATTTTATTGGCCTCCCTCCATGCTCGGACTACTGTCCGAGTGTGGTCTTGTAGACCTCTCTCCCTTTCCTTCCGGTAAAGAATCGCTTCATAACCTCTACAGCCCTCTGCAGATCTGTCCTCTCTATATACCGGTTCCTGGCTGTCAGTGAAGACCCAGTCATTGATCACCATCAATTATGTTGCCCAGTAGTACTTCTTTATGTCTGGAATCATGAGTCACCCATCATATAACCACCCCCCTCTGAAGTTTGGCTAATGCCATGTGTTGTGTTCCTCCCAACCATAGTAAGGATCTGACTTCATGGTCTATGTTCTGAAAGGAACTCTGGGGGATCTTGTATGGGGTATTTTGTAGTATGTATATCAGGTGCTATCATCTTGTATAACACTGCTCGGCACATCAGGGACAGTGGGAGCGTGCTCCAATGGACAACATCACTTTGCAGCCTCTCCAACTGTGGGAACAGGTTACTACTACTAAATCTATTTAGGGCTTTATAATGGTTCCTTTTAAGGTGTATTTCTTGGAGTAATATAATATCTGGGGCATGTCGGTGTATATACACTGGAATACCAATGTGCGCTTCACCTTGTTACCCAGGCCATTTACATTCCAGGTCCAAATGTTCAATTCATTCTGGTTATTGCTCCCATCCTGTCTTTCCAGCAATGCTCCCAGCTTTCCCTGTTTGCCCCTCCATGAGCTGTTTCTTTGCTTTTTGCCACTGTGGCCTCCCCATGTCATACCCTGCTGTATGTGAGCAGTTGGCCAAACAGTGAACAACAACAATTAATCTCATCAAGAAAGCTAACCCCTTCTATTCCCCCCCCCCCCGCCACTGCTTCGTGAGCTTGAAACCACCCACTGGTGCAACTTGCAGAGCCCCTGTTGCCCCATAAGATCAATTCTATAATGGAAGATGGCTAGTTCCACCAGTAATAACTTTGATGTATGTTAATAAACAGTTGTTGTTCTCCCCCTAATTTAGCATTATTATGAACCAGTTCCCCCTAAACAACTAAATATCTGTGAAGCCGACTCCTGAGACTGATTTTGCCCCTCCATCAACTCTCTCCCCGTACCCAAGAAGTTACTTTTAATCCTCTTAATGTTCTCACATGTCCTTTAATGATTCTTGGGGTTCTTGATGCTTTGATGAGTCCAATCGCCGCGCCTCCTCAGTTGTTTGACTCGTGGCTCTCTGGTCTTTGGCACCTTTGTGGCACATTGTTCTCCAGCCCTCAATCCAGTCCCACGCCTCCTCCGGGGAGGCAAAGTACCACGACTTGCTCCCCTCTTATCACACGCAGGTTGCCCATCATGTACTGGATACTTTTGTCTCACAAGGTCTTTTTGACGTCATCAAAGCTTTGCCTCTGCTTTTGGACCTGCAGAGTAAAGTCTGAGAAAAAACACACTGTTGCATTTTCAACCTATAGGTCCCCATGTGAGCGGGCTGCTTGCAGAATGGCATCTCGGTCTCTATAATTCAGTATCCTGGCTACTATAGTTCTGCGTGGGGCTCCAGGGTTTGGCCATGGCTCTGACGTCCTGTGGACCCTCTCGACTGAGAAAAATTTGGACAGTCGCTTAGGCTTCAGGGTATTTAGAATCAGAATCTCTACGAAGAGGTCCACACTTGGGTCCGCCACACCCTCCGGTAACCCTACCATTTGGATGTTGTTGCGCAGGGCCCTTCCTTCTTGATCTTCCAGCCTGGCGATTATAACCGTGTTCTGCTTCTGCAGGGCAACCACCTGTTCCTCCATCTGCTTCGTTGTCAGCTGCAAGTTGTTTATGTTCTCCTCCGACTTTGTTACCTCCTCCGAGATTTTACCAAGATCAGCACGCAATAAACCAACATCAATCGTTACTGTGTCCAGTTTAGGCTCTAATGTTCCCTTAAGATCTTGGATTACAGACATTATTTCACGTAGTGAAGGCTCAGTCACACATTTGACCATTTAGCTCCCTTCTCCCCACACCTCCATGCCAGTCTGTCCTCCATGCGTCATCGTGGTCACTGTGTATTTGTCAAGTTAATTGGATTGCGGCGGGTTATTGCCTCGATGTTTGCCCATGACCGTAGGATCTTCTTCAGTGGGCCCCTCTCCCTTCGGCCCATCTGTACACTGCACTTGTGTTTTACTGTTTTTGTGTTCGATTAGTGTAGCGTGCACCGCTGGTGGGGTCCGATATGTCCCGTGTGCTGCCATCCGCCTGGCACAATATTGCAGTTGCTTCACATTGCCCCCAGCACATTCGTAATAATAAGGCAGGAGGCAGGCTCCACTTTTGTAGAAGGTTACCTTTGGGATTAGTTTTCCTCTCAATCTGTTCCCTGGGGGTTGGGGTAGGTGGGTTGGTGTCTCTGCAGTGCCATGGATCCCAAGGGTGGATGGAGTGAGGGGGTGGGGGGGGTAGGTAGGGGTTGGGCAGCATCCCTGCCACTGACTGCGGATAGGTCAACTGGACCATCCTCGGACCCCGGTGCAGTTCTTCTCCACCACTGCCCCGGGACATCACTTACGTCCACGATGGTCACCCCCCTCAGGCTTCAGCCCTCTCCATGTGTGCAGGTTTTGCAGCCTCCTCGCGATTTTCGGGTCGGGCCGACGATCCATCCCTGCCCCCAGGCCCCCGCAAGCTCCCTGCAGTCATGATGGACCTGTGGGGGTGGGAGTGTGTGAGCGCTCAGGTCGAGCACGGACTCCCCTTGGGTTGCCCTCCCCACCAGTCTGTGGCCCGCCAAGGGCCCCAGCCTCCTCCTCTGCTCCAAGTCAGCCAGACAAGGCACTCTGGCGGACCGGATCAGGCAACCCAGACCTCCATTTCTCATCCGCTCCGCTCCTTGGACCCAGGGGGTGGGGGAGAGGGGTCGGGAGAGCACTGTTTACCAAACAGACCTAGTGTGCCAGACTCATTTGCGCATCTTGCCTGCGCTTCGTCTGCTCTGCCTCTTCTTCTCGCCATCTTCCATATCTCTGGACCGCTGATCTGGAGTAGATTCAGTCTCCCGGCAATACTAGAGGTCAACACTTGAGCTTTTTGGAGAGAACTGGACAGATGTTTAACTGATTGTGGGGGATATTTCACTGGCAGCTACAGAGCATTCTCAGTGTACAGCCATTTTCTCTTGCGGTTAGCCATGCCCCCAAAATCAGCAGGAGGTGAGACGCAGTGGGGGTGCTGGATGTTGGTGTGTCTGAAATTGTATGTCGGGTGCTTGTGCTCCTCTTTGTGCTTCTTGTGTGTTGATTTGGGTGCATGGCTGTCTGTATGTGTGCTTAGGATGGGTGAAGGGAACGGGGTGCTGTTAGAGGTAGAGGTGGTGGGAGGGGGGACAGAAAGCAAGGGACACGGGCTGCCATCAAAGAGGAGGCCAGAGCATGAAAAGATCTTTGTATGCCTGACAAGCCACGGTGAATGCCCTCCAGGTATGCACTGCATTGCTGCATCTCTGATGCCAGCCCCTGGATGGCATCCACAGTGGTTGTCTGACCTACAGAGATGGCTCTCAGGAGGTCAATGGCCTCCTCAGTGAAGGCAGCAGGGCTGACTGGGGCAGGGACAGAGGTGCCTGTGGCTAAGGAGACGCCCACCCTCCTGGGTGAGCTGGCACGGGCAACTCGGTAGGCAGCTACTGGGAGGGCGGTGATGGTATGGGGGGTGGCGGAAGATGGCAAAGATAGACTGGGCCCACTAGCGTCCGCCACCACCAGGGAGCTGCCATTGGAGGAGGTGTGGGAGTCACTACCTCCAGTGGTAGTTGCCTCCCGTGGTACACTCTTCGCCCTCCAACATACTTGTCCCCTCTGCGTCAGTGGACTCTGCCTACTGGGACACGTGGGCAGCAGCAACCCCACTCGCCGGTGCCTCAGCTCCCTCGCCAGATGATGCTAATGCACACAAGAGCACGGGGGAGGGGGAATAATACAAGAAAGAAGCCTGTCGGCAACTAGGGATATGTCATTTAGGCACACATACACTCCCATCCATCCCGGAAACTAACCCTTAACAAACCTAAATGATGTTAGGAAAGTGCCCCTGACTGGTAAGCCAGATCCCCCAGTACAGAACATGACCCCCCCCGGAGCCCATATACATCTACACTCATCAAATGCCAACAAGGAGAGACAATGCCAAGTCAACAAATCAGCAAGCCCATGGGGCAAACAGAGACCAAATAGCCCACACAGGGGGACCATCACAGGCCTACCTTCCCAGCCACATCTACCCAAGGACACCAACCCAAGGACATACAGCGGGGCAGGACAGCAGGGACACACCTGTCTAGGGGCATCCCATCACAATGTATGCACCCCATACCTCCTAACCACACACATCATAGCGGCATTACAATAGTGTCGGTACTCACCCCCTGGTGGCTGCTGTGCTTCCGTCAAGCGCCCATCCAAATCCAGATAGGCTACCGCCAGTATGCGGGCCATTAGGGGGGTCAGGCTCGGACGGGCACCCCTCCCTCGTAGGGAGGCAGTCACCAGCTGGGCCCCTCCGGGCTTCTGGGCCCAGCGCCTCAGGTCTTCCCACTGCTTCCCGCAGTGGGTGCTCCACCGGGTGTAGACCCCCAGGGTCTGCACCTCCTTGGCAATGGTTACCAAAGACCATTTTTCTGATGGGCGCTGACCTGCATGGGACACACCGAGGAAAGAAACAGATGTTAGTGTGGCTGCCCCATACACAAATGCCATGCCAGTTCAACCTGACATAGCCAATGGAGACATATAGATAGGCAATAGCCAAGTCAATAATGGACATACACACTACAGGTAACCAATCACACAGCAAACAGAAACGCCTACAAGCATCCAACACAATCACACACATTTCAGATGTACAGAAATCAACTCACCTGGTCCCCTGGTCGGCCATACAGCTCTGTATACACAGGTAGGACCCTGTCCACCAGCATGTCCAGCTCCTCCGCGACGAAGGCCGGGCCAGTTTGCCTGTAGCACGTGCCATCTCAATGACCAGAGTCAGGACACAGCAGCACACACAGTGGAGCTGTTGCTTTGTATAGGTGCAGGAGTCAAGTGGCAAAGGCATGGCAAAATGGTGGTATATACCGCAGCGGTGTACACCGTCACAGATGGCGGTGATCATGATTGGCCCTGCTTCCCCACTGATACCAATGCTATCCAATTATCAGGTGCACGGCGGTGAACACCGCCTACCGCCATGACGACTAACGCCAGCCTTCAAAACACCACCTGTAGGTCAGGGGGCTACAGTATTGAGGACAGAGGTGACAGTTGTGCAGACTCCCCTAAGTTGCAATTGCTGAATTGTGTGTTTCTGAGCATTTTTATTAGAGATTTTGAAGTGTTTTGTCAGAAGATGACTGTACTGAATTGTAACATTTCCCTTGCTGACAGATGCTGCAGCGGTGTAATTTGCCATTGATGTGCCAACTTTGTGATTGAAGTAACAGATGGCTGGAACAGCTATGGAATTAGCAGTGTGACATGCTTCATACACTACAGTCTGTTAGTGTCCCTTCTGTTGAACATTTGGAACCAGGATCATACAAACACATTTACATTTGCTTGCATATAATAAATAAGGACTGAAATTTGGTGTGTGCTATTGTATTATTTGAAAATACAACATATAAAAGTGGGATAGTGGAAAGGAGTGGGAACATGGTAAACATCAAACTCGGGTACTATTCCACAGCAGTTAGTGGCACAGGGGCAGAGTCCATGGGTCCAGTGGTGGATGGGGATATGGCAGTGGTATGTAAACAAGGTAGCTCAGTGGCACACAAGGGAGACAGTTCAAGGCAGGGTCACTTCCCTGCGGTGGGCTTGGTGTTGGCTGTTGTTTCACTGGGATGTCTGGGCTGAGGCCACGTCTGCGAGGGGGAAGCTGGGCTGCAGGGGGGAGGGGTGCTGCCGTCCTGCGAGTCTCAGGCAGTGACACCAGTCCACTAGCTGCTGCAGATGTAGATGGCAGGGCAGTGTCCTGGCTAGTGGAAGGGGCCTGCAGGTGGGTGGAGAACTTGGGCAGGGTGTTGGTCTGGCACTGCAACATCCCTGCAATGGAGGCCATGGTAGCGTTGTGCTGTTTACATTTGTCCATGACCTCCTGGTGGTGTGCTACCTGCAGCCTCTGATTCTCCTCCAAGGTGGCCAGGATCTGGCCCATCCTGTCCTGGGAATGGTTGTATGCTCCGAGGACCCCACCAATGGCCTCCTGGGCAAAAGCATCCCTCCTTGTGCCACCCCGCTGGGCCACTGATACCCTCCCACTAGCCCTAGCCCCTGTGCCTGTGTCCCCTGCACAGGTCTGGCTGTCCCACTTGCACTGGGCCCTTCATCATCCTGCCTGGTGGTGGGTGGAGTCGGACCCCTGTACACGTGGGGAGGCAGTCCATGGCATGGAGACACTGGTGTGGGGGCATTGGGCTAGAGCTGATGGTGGTGACTGGGTGGTAGGGATGTCAGTAGTGTCCTGGGTGGAGCTTCTGGAGGTTGACTGTCCAGGGGTGTGGGATGGGCCAGGGATTTCCTCTGTATCCAGACATCCTGCTGCACTCTCATGAGCAGGGCCTTCGTCTTCAGGTGGAGTACTGGCACTTCTTGGGGTATCCGTCCAGGTGGCATGAGTGGTGGTGCCTGTGTGTGAAAGAGGAGAGATGTGGGTGTCCTGCACTTTCATTTGCATAATGGTGTGTATGTTAGTGTAGTGGCAGTGCTGTATGGGATATGGCATTGGCAATACTGTCCCTAGATCTAATATGGGTTGTATGGATATTTGTCTGGGGGTTGATTGCATCTGTTTTGTTTGTATCATGTCTACTGTTCCCTATACAGTCACTGCCATTTCCCTTGTAGCACTGGTCACCAGTAGTTGGTGGATACATTTCCCATGTACTAGCATGCTGGGCCCCATTGTTTGTATTTTTATGCATTTGGTGATGGAGTGATGGTGCATCCTGGGTGTTATAGTGCTACTAACATAACATGCAGGAGTTGTTGTCTGTGCCCAGGGGGCAGGATAGTGATTAGTATGGGGGTTTGTGGGCATGCAGGGAAGTTGTGTCTGGATGTTGTGGGTTGGGTGAGGGATGGGGTTATAGTGGTAGTGAGAGGGGTGTGGTGAGACATGCATTACTGGTGTGGTGACTGATAGGGTATTGTAGTAGACTTACCAAAGTCCAGTCCTCGAGGGAGTCCAGTGAGGCCCTCCGGGTGCACGATAGCCAAGACCCTCTCCTCCCAGTTGGTGTATTTGAGGGGAGGAGGTGGGGGACAACCGCCAGTCTTCTGTACCGTGATGTTGTGCCTGGATGCCATGGAACGCACCTTCCCCCGCAAGTCGTTCTATTTTCTTCCTGATGTCATCCCTTGTGCGTGGATGGCTTCCCACAGCGTTGACCTTGTTGACTATCCTCTGCCATAGCTCCATGTTCCTGGCCAAGTGCGCCTGCTGCACCTGTGCCCTGGAAAGGCTTTGACTTGACCCTGAGTTTTTCGTATTTGGGTGTGTGGTTTGTGATAATGGGTATGCAGTGTTGGAGTTTTGTTTGTGGTTTTGAGGGTGTGACTTGTGTGATGGTTGGTTTGGTGTATGGGTATTCGGGTATTACTTTCTCGGTCGTGAAATGGGTGTAGCAAAGGCTTGTGGGGTGTGTATATTATAGTGGTGTGTGTGTGTGTGTGTGTGAAGTGTGTGGATGTGTGTCAGGTTTGGGCCTTTCAAAATAGCCAATGTGTGCTGTTGTTGTTTCATCAAAGAATACCAGGGCGCACCAAGAGTAGTCCGAAAATCAGTTCCAATGTGGAAAGAAGAGTCCAAAGTCCAAACACAATGTAGAGGTTGATGAGATTTTATTATTCGCGGACAAAGTACATTCTGCAAACAGCCAACACGTGTTTCATCACAAAGACTTTTTCAAGGCTGTAGGTCAAAAATCATGGACACAGAACAGTATAATCAAAATATGGTAAGGCATGATGACAAGCGATTAACAACCTCTAGCAAGAGTTTAGAGAAGAGATATAGAACAAAAAGTGACGAAAGATAGGTGAATCAAAGGAAAATGACTAGAAAAAACTATTATAAGAGGGTACAGATGTTGTAGTAAAAATTATTTTAGGTGCCTCAACATGAGGAAGAAAATCTCAAGGTGAGTGAGAATACGATACAAGACAATCACCGTGCTCCGTGGAAACCAGGATGAAGAGCAGTGCACACATTGTGAGTCACAAGAGAAAAAATAGAGGTGAGTGGGATCCTAACTATGAGAGATTAAAAATGAAACAGCCAAGGTGTAAGTAAAACAATGGTCTGCCTATTCACGTATCTGGCAGGCTAGGATGTGAGACAGGCAAGAGAACCAAGTGATGAATAATTCCCTTTTGGATGAGGAAGGAACATACCAAGATTGTAGGTGTAGATAGTACTCATGGAGAGAGCTGGATAATTTCCAATAATCCAAAAGGGTTCATGTGGTAGGTCTGGTAGAGAAACTACCATGTACTGATATAATGGTGACAAACAGATTCCGAGAAAGAAGTCTCTGAAATCATAGATATTAGTCACGTGGCAAAGAGGTGGCCATGATAAGCCAAGGATGAGCTGGAAAAAATACATCATTAACAACCGTTATAAAAAAGACAGAGTTATGTCTGTAAATCAATATTATTAATTGTATTTGTGAAAAAAAAAAAATGAGGAAATGTTTATAAAAATAAAATAATAATGGGACTCAAAACGTGTCTGAAAAGCGGGTCGCTGTGATAGTGATGGTTATGGAGTAGTGGAATGCATACGGATATCAATGAAAGGGAGATATAGTAAGATAAAAAACCTTGACATATTACCTGACAATTAACAAAGAGAAGGGAGTAATTGGTGAACTACCGCATTAATGTGGGTGCGCACGGGCGAAAAGTGCCGGGCACAATGTGAAAACCGGAAGAAAATACAATCCTTTTACCAGCATATATCAAAAAGACAAGTGTCGGCAGACGAAACTTATGCTAGGATTGCCGTGGCGTTCGTATGTTTAAATAAGTTAAACGGCTAGGGCGGTGGCGGGGTGATGTGTCAGTCGTATCTGTCGTCACTGGCCCTGGGTGAAGGATGTCAGATTTCTGGCAGACTGTCTTTTTGCCATCATTATAGGGAGGGATGCATTCCGCCGCCACTGGCGGTGATCTGTCAACAGTCAGCACAGCTGGCAGCACTCTTTCCTGGCAGGTTCATAATGACCACCTAAATCTTAGGCAAATAAAGAACCCTCTTTCCAGCACATGACTGTAGAATGCTAGGAATTCCGGCCTAATAAGTATGCTGGTAAATCATGTAAATGCACCCCTACTCCAGATCTGACACCTTCTACAGCACAAGTCTCGGCAAGACTAAGATTTACACAGTAAAGGCATAAATGAATGAATAAGGTCCTAGTAGTGAACAATATCACAGAAGAGAGTCTACAAGCTCATCACTCAAATTCAGGGGCGGTTTCATTTCTTTTACTAATTTAATTATTTAGCATTTTAAAATAGCATCTACAGATCATAGAGCATGAGACCTTTTTCCAGAGATAACTATACATGGCTCAAGAAACTAACAAATCATATACATGAGGGAAATATAGCTATAAGAGGGTAAAACAAAGGAGTATAAGATGATGTGCAGGACCAAAGAGATTTAAGCACAGCAGACTGAAAATTATCAAGACAAAATTTCAATATTTACAATACACAGTTAGGTCAGATCAAATATTGGGTATAAAAACAACAACACAGCTTTCACACCCAGGTCTGCTAATTTGTAACAATACTGTACAGAAACCCTTTCATACTCAAGATTAGACAGTGTGGAATTAAAAAGTGATCTAGGAGGAAATGTTTCTGTCCTCATTTGAAGGCAGGATGAGAGCCGATGGCTAGAAGAGTAGGTGGAACAGCATTCCAAATATTAGGTACGCAGCCTCAAACTCATAGGATCAAGGTGTTTTTGTTCTCCAAAGGCGTTTCAACGAGGAGGGTGTTCAAGGTGCGAAGTTGGCAAGAGCCACTTGAGATATTCATCTTTTCATTAGGTAACTGAATCGCAGTAGGTATATCAGTTTCTATATCACTCTGCCTTCAATTGAGTGCCAACTAAGGACTTCCAGAACTGTGGAGGATGATTAAAGTGGCTAATCCCAGAGGCCAGTCCTGCTACAATATGTAGTAAGGCTTTGAGGGGGGCAAAGTTGAGATTGGAGATACCGACTAGGAAAGATTTCCTAAAGTCAGTCTGGAAAGGATTGGATCACATCCTTAAGGTCCTGTTCTGGGGGTGGGTGTAGGAAAGTGTCCCTTTTTGACATGGTCACCCCCCTTTTTGCCTGGTATTTGATGCAGTTTTGACTGAAAGTGCACTAGGTTCAAGCTAACCAGGTCCCCAGGGCCAGACCTTTTTCCTCAAAACTGTGCAACTGTTCCCCAAACGGCAATACCTTTGACCCCCCAACAAGTCCCTAGTAAATAGTATCTAGGGCATGGGTACCAAAGATGGTCCCCAAGAACTGCAGCATGTATTGTGCTTCCATCTGGGACCCCACACTTAGCACATGCAGCCTGCCATTACAGGCTGCGGGTCTTGGTGCAGCTAAAAGTGAAAACACAATATGGCACACAGCCTGCGTGTCATGTCCTCTAACACTGCATGCAATATATGTAGGTCACTCCTACAGCAGGCCTCACAGCCCTAAGGCAGGGTGCACTATATTACATGTGAGGACATACCTGCAAAACCAGATATGCCCATGCTATGTCTTTGTCGATTCTCAGACAGTGAGTGAACAAGGAAGCCATTTTAAGTACAGGTGCTAGAGACTGGTCAGTACGAGTTCATCAGCTACATGATGGCTTCACTGAAAATAGGGATGTGTGGTATCAAACATCTTGTATTAATAAACCCTCATTGATGCCAGTGATGGATGTATTAATACATACACCCAGAGGGCACCTTAGAGGTATCCCCTGAAAATCCTCCCACAGTTCTAACTAGCCTGCCACCACCAGACATATTTCTGACCCCCAAGGGTGAGGGCCTTTATTCTCCAGCAGACAAGAAGAAAAGCCTGTTCTGGTAGGGTTGTTAGCACACCCATCCCAACATGATGACCTGCAAAAAAGAAGCCCACCGCCCTAGGTATGCAGATCTGGTTTCACTCAAAGGAGAGATGCCGACCCCTCTGCCCCAGGGCCCATTTAGCACCTGGACAAGTGGGAAATTTAGTATTCAGAGAGGTGTGTCTTCCCCTCCGGCCCAAAGGTAATGTGAGCTGTCCAACGTAGACACAACATTTAAAAATCTGCCATTTTAGTGTTGGCAGAATTAGGAACGCTGCGAAAGTGTTATGCTCACTTCCCAAAGGAAGTGATCATATGGGGGCCTTGGTGACCCCAGGGATAAGTAGCCCATTGGCTACTTCCCTACACTCTCCTAATACCCCTAAATTCAGTATTTAGTGGAGTCGCTGACCTAGGAAGAAGGAGGAGGACACCCTAGAGCCGCAGAAGCAAAGACTGAGGAAGAAGCACCTGACTTGGCCCCAGCCCTGGTGGCCTGTCTGCTGTTCCTGCTTATTTTCACCAAAGTTGACTCGTCCTGCAGGCTGTTGTGCCTCCAAAAGGCTGCAAGGAATGACTGCCTTCAACAAAGACCCAGGAACTCCCGTGGAGCAGAGCTGCTTCTCTGCATCTTGCAGGCATCCTAAGGGACCTGAGAGGACTCCCGACAGCAAAAACCCAATACCGGAAAGCACCATTGTATCCGTGCCACCGAGTCGGAGCAGAAGTGGGCCAATGGTGCCCACGTGGTCCTCCAACCCTCCTGAGACAGAGCCCACCTTGGACTTGCCCACTCTGGACTCCCCAACGCCACCTACAGCCTCTGCTCGCAAGCCCTCTCAACCGCGAGTGCTCCCAGTGGAGACAATCTAATACCTCAGGACACCTCTGTACCTCTTACCCCTGGCCCGTGGATGTAATGCTACCTGTATTTAACTACTGACTCCATTTTCTGCTTAGCTTTGCTTCAGGTGTGTGCCATTACATCGGTGTCATAGGATTTTTTCTCAATGAGGTTTTTTTCCACAAAGAATGTGTTTGTGCTTCTTCCCACTAGCACCGGGTTGCACTGTGCAGGAACATAACATGGGGGATGTGGACAGTAGACGTGATAAGACAGTCTCAACTTGGGAATGTTTTCAATATGGAAAAATATTACTTCTCTGTCTCTGGAATACGCACTGGCGCAGGGTCAGTTCCTTTGCGTGTCCTTGACGCAGACCGAGTACAGCCAGCGCTTGAATCTCATAACTTACTCGAGGGGAGGGGGCAGGTTGCCAGAACCTTCCTCTTGGGTTTGTTTACGGTATATACAGTGGGGAAGCTTGGCACTGAAGCAGCAGAAACTCATTTTGGGGGTGGACACACTGCCCAAAACAAAATCCCATCGGGGAAGGTTCTCCTGTCTCACCTAGACGCTAGCAAGGATGATGTTGGATTCAATCCCAATGGTGATGCATTTTTATTCTTAATTATCTAGCTGTGTACATATTCACTGCATAAATTCATTGTTGATGTATTGCACATTTTTATGCCTGTCGCTGTTTAATTGTTGTGAGTATTTTGTCATTTACACGTTTGATTGCATTCAAGTTAAATACTCATGTTTATGTTTTTGTGTGCTTTTGTTTGATATCTGGGAAGTTCCTTAATAAATTCATTACTCAAACTAGGAGTGCTGCGTTCCTTGGCATCATTTTCCTCTTAGTTTGAAGCACAGCAAAACAGTGGAGAAGATGACCTAAGGTGTCTCCACATCCTGAGCATTTCAAGACATGAACCCACCTGTTGTTTTTCCTCAACTGGACTCCCAGTGCAAATCTGCAGCCTCTTTTCAACAGGACTGATCCCAATTGACTCACATTGGGCACCCGATGCTGCACTTCACCTCTGCACCTAGCTGCCTCAGTGCCACCCGGTGTGACTTGTTGGTGTGGCTTTGGACCTTGCCCCATACTCATCTTTGGTACCATAAGTCGCTGCACTATACCTGAATACAGTAGTTGTTTCTCCTCTATATGATCATGTTGAGGCTCCTGAAAATGCACGGTCTACTTTTGAAACCTAAAAATACATTTCTTGCAAAACATACTTTCCTGAGCATATTGATTCTGGTGCCTAAATATATATTTATATATAAATACTTGTTATTTTTGTAATTTGGTGTGGATCTCCTTATTGAGTCGTATGTCTCATATACTAAGCGTGTGTATTTGCAGATGTCTAACATTCCTCCCTGATAAGCCTAAGGCTGCTCGACCACACTATCCCCTAAACCAGCACCTTGGGATTGGTGGAGCAAGCCCCTGTCCTCTAGTAAGGGAATCCCGGGATTATTTGTATGGTACATGTTGTTGGTATCCCATATAAAGAGCCAACGTCTTACATTGGTAGCACAGCGGTGAGATACAAGACTTGACATTTACTGTACCTGTTAGACATCAGTTAATAAGTGATGCCACTAAGCGAGGAATACCACTTAGTGAGGAAACATTTTTTTCCAATTTTTCTAAACTGTTTAAAAATTACTGTTAGGTCCTAGTGTTAAGGCCCCAAACCCAAACAATTTAGAATTTAAAATACTTTAGTTAGTTAGGCCTTCTATAAGTGTACTGAGAATTTTTGTAAGTTTCTAAAAAAGTCCCAACTACTTTAAAAACCATGGACTGATGCAGCAGGCTCATCCCAGGAGCTCAACCTGGGACCCTATCAAAATCCTTAAGGTGGCCAAGCATGGAAACTTGCCACGGGGTCTAAACCCACAAAAGCCGATCTGCAGCAGCTACATGATGAAAATGATAGTGTCATCGCAAGAAAAGAAGCCCCTCATCAGAGTGAGAAGGAAGATGAAGTAGAAGAGGGTGATGAATCCCTCCCCAACTCCACTGACAGTAACACCACTGGAAGCACTTCTGATAGTACCACAGGAGGGGAGAGGGAAGATGCTGAACTAATAAGTTATCTAAGAGGATAGGAAAAGAAAAAGCTGAGGCAGTCTTGGGACCCATCTATGGTGGCAGCAAAATTCTAAATAGGGGAAAGACAAAGCATTTGACCCCAAGATCCCCAAAAGTGTTGCCCCCAAATATGCAGAAGGTGATGAGATCACCAAGTAGTTTACAGTCTTTAAGAGGGATTGTAAAATGAGCAAACTCAGCCAAAAGTATTGGGGTTCTCTACTCTCGGAGCTGTTCTCAAGGAAGTGTAAGGATAGGCTCCTGACACTATATGAGGCAGATGCTGAGTCCTATGGCCGCATGAAGGATACTCTTATTGAGGGCTTTGGACTTGCAAATGAGGAATACAGGATCGGTTCAGGAAGACTAAGAAAACCTCTAGTCAATCCTGGCCATATTAAAACACTGGGCGGCTGGTTAAAAAAGAACTAGGTGCAAAACTATGATGGGTTTTAAAATCCGATTATGAAAGAGCATCTGTTAAGTAATTGTGTTTCTGAAAATGTGCATCAGTACCTTGCAGACGGAGGTCCAATTTCTCCTCAGGATTTAGGAAAGAAGGCAGACCACTGGGTCAAGACTAGAGTATCCAACTCACAGTGGGGGTGACCAAATGAAAGGGGTTGCTAAGCCCCCCTGCCCCAAGGGAAAGATGGTAACAAGTCTAAGGATAAAAACAAAAATTCTTCTAAAGTCCCCCAAATACCTGTACAGGAGGGTGGGCCCTGAGACAAGACACAGACCAAGAGTAGGTACCAGGCTCAGAACTGGAATCCCAAGAAGGCTTGGTGCTTTAATTACAAAGCAATTGGGCACCGAACTGGAGACCCTGTCTGTCTCAATGAGAATCACCCTAGTTAACGTGCAGCTCCTACTGCAGTGATCTCCAGATGGGATCCCAAGTGGGCATGACCATGTCAGAGAGCTCACAAAAGCAACTTAGTCTCCGAGGGTGGAGTGGATGTCGCTGCCGTGGCTGTCTGGCCCAGTAACCTGGAGAAGTACAGACAACAGCCTCATATAAATGTACAGGTGCAAGTGTCACAATGGTGTCCTTGAAGTGGGGAGGGCTAACTAGGCAGAAGAATAGGGTGGAATCTTCTGCAATTCCTGTAGCCTCTCTGCTAGGAAATTATCTGGAGTCCTCAGGATGGGCTGAGGTCGAAAGAAAGACCCATGTAGCTATGATGGGTATACCTGAATGGTTGTGTATGAAAACCAGAGCACAATGCAAAGCCCAGGGTGAAAAGGAAGTGATGCAGTCTGGAATAATGTCCAATCCCTTCAAGAGAAAAGGCAGGAAGTCTGGTAAGCCAGCTTCAGACCAGCCACAAGCTCAGGTCCCCTCTACTCAGGGAAAAGACCTATCAGCCCTTGAGGGAACTGAGCCCCAAGAACTTGGGTCCTACTTGGCAGAGCTCCTGGGCCCAGGGGGCCCCTCTGGGGAAAAGCTGTGCCAGGGGCAGAGGACCTGTCCCACACTTGAGAGCTCGAGACAGCAAGCTGCTGACCAGGGAGAGGAAGTTGTCAGCGGCTCCCACAGAACCTAATGGACAGAGGGACTCCTGTATACCGAGGCCACAGACCCCAAACATGGTGCCACCAGGAGAGAGGTAGTGCCTCAGCTGTGCAGTTGCTAGGGCCCTACTCAGTATCTCTACTAGAGTGGGCTTCTCTAAGGAGGTGGTATCGGCCAGAGGTAGTAACTTCATGTCTGCATATCGCAAGGCAATGTGGAATAAATGTGGAGTGAGTTATAAGTTTACTACCCCATATCACCTACAAGTAAACAGTTTAGTTGAGAGATTCAACAAAACTATGAAGGGCATGATTGCAGGGTTCCTTGAAAAACTCAGGAGATGGAATACCCTGTTACTATGCAGACGTTTCGCTTACAGAGAAGTGCCACAGAAGGGAGTAGGTTTTTCCCCCTTTCAGCTTCTGTTTGGACATCCTGTAAGGAGACCATTGTGTCTAGTGAGGGAAGGCTTGGAGAGATCTCTTGAAGAGCTCATGCAAGACATTGTGGACTATGTGCTTGGCCTACGTTCTAGGATGGCTGAGTACATGGAGAAATCATCCTACAACCTTGTGCCCAGCAAAGAGCTCAAGAAGCTCAGGTATGACCGAAAGGCTGCCATGGTGGAGTAACAACCAGGGAGGAAGATGTGGGTATTGGAGCCTGTGGCTTCTAGGGCACTGTAGGGCAAGTGGAGTAGGCCCTCCCCAATCCTTTAGTGGAAGAGTGGGGTCATCTATCTGGTCAACCTAGGCACACCCCGGAACCCTCACATGGTCATCCACGTGAACCACCTAAAACTCTTCCATGATAGAGCTGATGTTTCTATGCTGATGGTCACTGATAAGGATCAGGAAGAAGAGAGTGAGCATCTCCCTGATCTTCTCTCCCAGAGCCCCAAAGATGGGTCAGTTGATGGGAGTGGGCATTTTAGCCACCCTCACTGCCCAGAAGCAAGCTGACTACAGGCAAGCCCTACAGCAGTATGCTGAGCTCTTTTGACTCACCCCTTGTCAGACTAACTGGTATGTCCATGATGTGGACACTGGTGACCATATGCCTGTCAAATGCAAAATATACAGACAGTCTGGCCACATGAAGGTTATCATCAGAGCTGAAGTAAGTAAGGTGCTGTAGTTAGGGGTAATTGAGCCCACTGACAGTCCCTGAACCAGCCCAGAGGAGTTAGTCCCCAAACCTCATTCCAAGAGAGGTAAACCAAAGCTGAGGTGTTGCATGGGCTAAAGAGACCTCAATGCTGTCACCAAGACAGGTGGACACCCTATCGCAAGAGCAGAAGGACTTGACAGGTTAGGTACAGCCACATTTCTCAGTACTTTTGATTTGACATTAGGGTACTGGCAGATTGACCTGCCTTGGCGAAAATGAATGATCAGCAATCTCAACCCCAGATGAACATTACCAGTTCACTGTTATGCCATTTGGTTTAAAGAAGGCCCCTGCCAACTTTCAAAGGTTGTTGACTAAAGTACTTCCTGGGTTGGAAGTCTTTAGTGGAGCATATCTTGATGATATTGCGGTCTTTAGTGCCACCTGGCAGGATCGCCGGATCCACCTTGGCAAGGTTCCTGAAGCTCTGCAAAGTGCAGGCCTCATTATCAAGGCAAGGAAGTGCCAGCTAGGGCAGGGCAAGGTTGAATACCTGGGTTACCTTGTATGTGGAGGACAGGTTCAACCACTACAACCCAAGATCCAGATAATTCTAGACTGGGACGTTCCAACCACCCAGGGCATTCCTTGGCTTGACTGGGTACTACAAGAGGTTTGTGAAGGGGTATGGTACTGTTGTGGCACCCCTGACAGAACTGACCAAGAAAATACCAAAGAAAACAAACTGGACAGTGAGCTGCCAAAAGGCTTTTGATTCTCTGAAAGCTCAAGATTATTCAAATAAGTTAATAGTGCAGAGTGATGCCTCTGAACATGGGATAGGAGTTGTCCTATTCCCACACTAATGGTGATGTCCATGATCAAACTGTTGCTTTCATTAGCAAGAGGTTAGTCCCGAGAGAGGAGTGTTGAGAGTGCCATGGAGAGGGAAGTCTTTGCTGTTGTCTGGTCACTGAAAACTTTGATACCATACCTGTTTGGCTTTCACATCCTTCTTCAAACTGACTACAGGCCTCCCAGATGGCTGATTCAAATGAAAGGTGAAAACCCCAAAGTGTTGAGGTGGTGTACAGTGGAACACAGCCCAGGGACTGACCACACCAATGAAGATTTAATTCCACTTAGAAGGTGAAGACTCTCTTGGGAAAGGTTAGTCTCATTCTCTTATGTTGCGGGTGGGGGGTTGATTAGGAAAGTGCTGCTTTCTGACATTGCCCCCTCACCCCCTCCACTTTGTGGCTGATATTTGATGCAATTTCGAATATAAGTGCACTGGGTTCCTTCGAACCAGGTCCCCAGTGCCAGGTCTCTTTCCCTAAAACTCTGCAATTGTTCCACATGTGACAATACCTTTGCCCTCCTATAAGACCCTAGTAAATGATACCCATGATATCTAGGGCATGGGTACCAAATAGGGTCCCCAAGGGCTGCAGCATGTATTGTGCCACTCTCAGGAATCCCTCACTGTTAGAAATGGGGTCCCTAGTTGGCAGTCGGTTTGCACCATGTCCAAGTAGGGACCCTCACTCTAGTCAGGATAAGGGAGATGCCTGCTCAGATAACCCCTGCTCACCCCCTTGGTAGCTTGGCACAAGCAGTCAGGCTTATCTCAGAAGCAATGTGTAAAGCATTTGCACATAACACACAGTAATAAGTGAAAACCCTACAAAAGGACACCACACCAGTTTTAGAAAAATAGCCAATATTTATCTATATAAAACAAGGCCAAATACGATAAGAATCCAACATACTGTAAGAAAAATATGAATTATGAAAGATTTACTCAAAACTACAGTTCCTTGAAGTCGATAGTTCCACCTGGGGCTATAACGGCATTGTGATCAACAAAACCAACAGTTCAGGCCGGCCGCGGCGTTGCGGCCTGCTACGGTGTCGGGAAGACCCGCAAACAGTACCTTGGATTTGCAGGGCGTCGTGATCCTCGCGGTGAGCTCCGGAGAGCGGCGTCGCTGCAGGAGTCGTCAGGCCCTTGAAGTCACGCACCTCGGGGATTGAATTCCGGGCTGATGAAATCAGGTGCGCTGGCGTGGATGGCGTCAGGGCTGCGGTGCGAAGATGCGATGTGCGGTGCCCACAGGTCACGGTGCAGGCAGCGGTTCGGTGATGGCGTCCAGCGGCGTCCGTGGGGCCAGGGCTGCGGTGTGAAGCGGGGCGGTGCAATGTGGCGTGTCCACAGGTCAAGGTGCAGGCAGCGTCGTCGTCGTTGCAGAAGCGCTGTTGTCTGTAGGCCCAAGCCAGGGGTGCGGGACGGGGGTTTGTGACCCTCACGAGCGGTGTCCACAGGCCACGGTACAGGCAAGGATGCCTGGTGACGACACTGGAGCCGATAGTGCTGGCGTCGATGGACCGGGGCTGCGGCGCAGGACGGGACAGTGCTTCATGCTCCTCACGAGCGGTATCCACAGGCAACGGTGCAGGCAGCGGCGCCGGTGTCAGCAGGAGCGATGTCATCGGGGATGCCCAGGCTGCGGTGTGAGCAGGTGACGCCGGAGTGCGGGGCCCACAGGTCACGGTGCGAGCAGTGGCTTGGTGAAGTCGTCAGATGACGGCGTCGGTGAGACCAGGGTCGCTGTGCGAAGCGGGGCAATGCGACGTGCAGCATCACCAGGTCACAGTGCAGGACAGCGGCATCGTTGGCGGCGTCGCGGTGGTTTGTCCTCTTGAACAGCACAAACGCACAGTTCCCGGTGCTGCAGGTCGAGGAAGCTGAAGTCTTTGGTGTCCCTGAGACTTCCAACAGGAGGCAAGCTCTACTCCAAGACCTTGGAGAACTTTCTCAAGCAGGACACACAGCAAAGTTCACCCTTTGCACTCTTTTCAGGCAGAAGCAGCAACTGCAGGCCAGTCCAGCAAAGCAACACAGCAAAGGGACAGTACTCCTCCTTCAGCTCTTCTCCTGGGCAGAGGTTCCTCTTGATTCCAGAAAGATTCTTAAGTCTGTGGTTTTGGGTGCCCTTCTTATACCCCATTTCTCCTTTGAAGTAGGCCTACTTCAAAGTCTCTTTTGAATGTGAAATCCTGCCTTGCCCAGGCGAGGCCCCAGACACTCACCAGGGGATCGGAGACTGCATTGTGTGAGGACAGGCACAGGCCTTTTAGGTGTAAGTGACCACTCCTCCCCTCCCTCCTAGCACAGATGGCTCATCAGGAAGTGCAGACTACACCCCAGCTCCTTTTGTGGCACTGTCTAGTGTGAGGTGCAAGCAGCCCAACTGTCAAACTGACCCAGACAGGGATTCCACAAACAGGCAGAGTCACAGAAATGGTATAAGCAAGAAAATGCTCACTTTCTAAAAGTGGCATTTTCAAACGCACAATCTTAAAATCAACTTTACTAAAAGATGTATTTTTAAATTGTGAGCTCAGAGACCCCAAACTCCAAATGTTCATCCGCTCCCAAAGGGAATATACACTTTAATCAGATTTAAAGGTAGCCCCCATGTTAACCTCAGGCCTTGCAACAGTGAAAAACGAATTTAGCAATATGTCACTGTCAGGACATATAAAACACATTACTATATGTCCTACCTTAACCATACACTGCACCCTGCCCTTGGGGCAACCTAGGGCCTACCTTAAGGGTGCCTTACATGTACGAAAGGGGAAGGTTTAGGCCTGGCAAGTGGGTACACTTGCCAAGTCGAAGTTACAGTCAAAACTGAACACACAGATATTGCAGTGGCAGGTCTGAGACATGCTTACAGAGCTACATATGTTGGTGGTACAACCAGTGCTGCAGGTCCACTAGTACCATTTGATTCACAGGCCCTGGGCACCTCTAGGGCACGTTACTAGGGACTTATTAGTAAATCAAATATGACAATTATGGATAAACCAATCCACAGTACAATTTATATGGGGAGCACTTGCACTTTAGCACTGGTTAGCAGTGGTATAGTGCGCAGAGACAATAAACCAGCAAACAAAGAGTCCAAAACCAGGAGGTCAGAAGGCAAAGACAGGGGAGACACGCCAAAAAGCTGCCAGGTCTAACACTCACCTAGCACATGCAAACTGCTATTGCAGGCTGTGTGTCTTGGTGCAGCTAAAAGTGAAAACACAACATGACATGCAGCCTGCATGCCATGTCCCCTTGAATGAAGCAATATTTGTAAGTCACCCTTACCGCCCTTAGGCAGGGTGCATTATATTACATGTGAGGACATATTTACAAGAGCAGAAATGTCCCAGGTATGTCTTTGTCGATTTTCAGAAATAGTGAGTGAACAGGGAAGCCATTTTAAATACATGTGCTGGGCTGGTCAGTAAGAGTTCCTCAGCTACATGATGACTTCACTGAAAATAGGAATGTTTGTTATCAAACATCTCATATTAATGAACCCTCACTGATGCCTGTGATGGATTTAAAAAAAGAGGGCACCTTAGAGGTGCCCCCTTGAAAAATCAACCATTTACTTGTGTGCTGGCTGACTAGTTCTAACTAGCCTGCCACCACCAGACACATTTCTGACCCTCAAGGATGAATGCCTTTGCTCTTGAGAGGACAGGAACAAAAGCCTTCTTGGGCAGGGGTGTTAAGAAACCCCTCCCAACCCGATGACCTGCAAATCTGTATTCCAAGGCAGGGTGCTTCAAAGAAGCCCACCGCCCTTGGTATGTAGATTTGGCTTCGCTCAAAGGAGAGATGTCCAGGAGGGCCCATTTGGCACCTGGACAGGTGGGAAATTAGTAGTCAGAGAGGGGTGTACTCCCCCTCAGGTCAGTCCCACCCCTAAGGTGAGCTGCCTGATGTGGACACAACATTCAGAGATTTGCCATCTTGGTGTTAGCAGAATTAGGAACTCAGGGACAGGGTTATGCCCACTTCCCACAGAAGGTGTTCATACAGGGGGCCTAGTGAACCCAGGGGTAAGTAGCCTATTGACTACTACCCTACACTCCCCTAAATCAGTATTTAGGGGAGCCTCTGGCACCGGAAGATCATATTCCTTCTGACCTACGAAGAAGAAGGACACCCAAGAACAGCAAAAGCAAAGACTGAGGAAGAAGCACCCGACTTGCCGGCCTGTCTGCCGTTCCCGCCGATTTGCACCAAAGTTGACTCGTCCTGCAAGGTGTTGCGCCTCCAAAAGCAGGGTAGGACTGCCTGCCTTCAAAAAAGACCCAGAAACTCCTGTGGAGCAGCTGCCCTGCATCTTGCAGGCACCCCAAGAGGCCTGAGAGGACTCCGGACTGCAAAAACCCAACACCGGAAAGCATCATTGCACCTGTGCCACTAGCCCTAGCTGAAGTGGGCTAATGGTGCCAATGTAATCCCCCAGCCCTCCAGACACAGAACCCACCGTGGACTTGCCCACTGTGGACTCCTCGAAGCCTCCTGCAGCTTCTACCGCAGGCCCTCTCAAGTGCGAGTGCTACAGGTGGAGAAAACCCTTGACCTCAGGACACCTCTGCACCCGTCGCCCATGGCCCATAGAGAAGACCACCTAAGGTATCCCCACTTCCCCGAGCATCTCAAGACTTGAACCCACCTGTTGGGTCTCCTGGACTGGACTCCCACTCCAAATCTGCAGCCCCTTTTCAACTGGACTGATCCCCACTGACTAGCATTGGTCACCTGACAATGTACTGCACCTGGCCGCCTCAGTGCCGCCCGGTGTGGCCTTGGACCTTGCCCCATACTCACTTTAAGTACGGGAGATTGGTCCCGTAAGTCGCTGTACTACACCTGAATGCAGTACTCCACAGGATAACATTGCTGCATCTGAAAAATGCACTAAGAGTCAACTTTTGAAGCCTGAAAGTATTTTTCTTGCAAAACATACTTACCAGACAGTATTGATTCTGGTATAAAAGATACTTGTTATTTTTTGAAAATTGGTTTGGATCTCCTTTTTAGGTCGTGGGTCTCATTTATTGACTGTGAGTGTATTTGCAGACGTCTAATACTCCTCTCTGATAAGCCTAAGCCTGCTCGACCACACTACCCCCTAAAAGAGCACCTTGGGATTGCTGGAGCAACCCCTGTCTACTAGTAAGGGAATCCCTGGGCTCTTTGATTGGTATACCTCATTTTTGGTATACCATATAAAGAGCCAGCTTTGTACAGTGGGACATTTAAATTCCCACTAAACCCAAGGACACAAATGAATACGGGTGCACGCAGCCATTCAGTTAATATGCTTCTGAAGATTAAACTTAGAGTCTAGAGCAGTGGTCTCCAAATTTTTTAATGCCGCACCCCTCTAGTTGAAAAATAAATATCATTGGGGCCCCCCTCAGAATGTTTCATAATTATTTTATAAAGATGACAATGTTTAAATATGTCTAGACATACTTAAACATTGCAGTTAAGTACTGTCACATTTTTTAAAATGCAATAACATGCTTCTGAATGAAACAAAGGCCTGTTATCTGTGTAATTCTGCTTTTGGGCAGTGTCTGGCGCCCCCCTGGGATCACTTGGGGCCCCACTAAAGGGGCCAGCCCTGCCAGTTTGAAGACCTCTGGTCTAGAGTGAATCCCATCGATTTGGCATTTTCACTTACCAGAGAGGTATGACCTAGTATATTGGCAGTTTAGCTATTTCTGAAGCATTGTTTCAGGCTGAGGCTCAGGTGGTGATAAAACATATTGAGAGTTGAAGTAGACATGTTGATATCATCAGGCTTCAGCTATAACTGGGTGCAGTCAGCATACTGATATTGAAGATCTGGACTCAAATCCCAAAGTTCATGGTAAAAGGTAAAGAATGCTCAGGTAATGACTGACGTTGATGAAACTCCTTGCGTTGCAGGAGCAAGGAGCGAGAAGACATTGACAATCTTGATGGTTGGGAATGGTTAGTTAAATAAGATGTAAAACAGTCTAGAATGCTGCCATCCACAAACACGTATTACTTTATAGTTTGAGTACATAGATCATGATAGATCGTGTCAATGGCCACTGAAAGATCCTGTAGAGCCACTGGGCACATATTCACCATCATTCAGGATGTTCAGAGAGTAAATAATAATCTGCAGAATGGTAGTTTCATAGCTGAAGCAAGCTCTGAAATAGGACTGAATGTTATCAATTAGACCATTACCTTTAACAAACCTTGCTTGATTACCAGCTTTCCAGAATCTGGGCAAGAAATGGCAGACCGGTGACTGGGTGGAAGTTATTCAGGGTAATTATTATTATTTTTTTTTAAAAGGAGAGTAGAAATTTTGACCACTCTCATTAAACATTCAAGAAAGATTACTTACGCGAGAGGGATTAATAAAGTTCAGGAAGTGAGGCATAGGGTGGCTTGATTAATTGGAAGTGGATCAGTAACATGAGTGAGAGTTTGATTTTCCAGATGCTGTTACACAGTCCCTTCTCAGAAATCTCCATAAAGACAGAGCCATTCCTGAACCTTGGCTTGATTTCATTGGTTCTCTCATTTCTTATCTGGTTTATCTGCGACAGTGAAAGTAGGAAGGTTAATGCCTGATTTAACCGTGATGAGCTTCTTAAGTAGATCTTTAGCCAAATCTTATGGCACTTAATGTGTGTTTGCATGGTCTTTTGGCACTGCAGCATGTAAGAAGCTGGTTCTTTATGTATTGGACCAAAAAAAGATACAACGTGTAAAGAGTCCGAGCAAACCCTAGAGAAATTAGAGGCACAAATGACACCGCAAATACTCTTTTGTGGTACTGTGGGCAAGCAGATCGACATATCAGAGGGTGTTGTTAAGCATGTAAGGCACACAAATAGGCAGTAAGGGAGACACACTCAAAGAAATCGAACACCAATTTATCAAAATAACATGTACTTTTATATAAATTTAGATACCAAGATCACCGGAATCAGATGAGTACTCTTTGAGTTATGAATTTGTACAGTTTTCAAAAGTTGACAGTGGACTTTTTGGGGGCGGTATGTTATCCTACGGGGTAAAAACACGTACTGTATTTGGACACTTCACAGAGACTTACGGGGCTCTTCTCCAGGACTTAAGGTGAGTATGGGGCAGGGTGCAAGGCCATACCAACAGGCCACCACGGTACGCTCTAGGGTGTCTGGTGCAGAGGTGTGTTGCGGTGAGGGTGTCCCATTCACTTCAATGGGAAATGGTCTGCTAGGGAAGTTGCTGCAAGCCTGGACTAGAAGGTCAGTTCGAGGGCTGATAGCAACCAACTGCTGTGCATGGCCTTTGGCTTTGTGCATTAGAGGTTGTCCCTGCGCCCTTATCTACTGTTCTCCTAATTGCCTCTACACAGTGTAATTTATGTATATTCAAGAGTTTTATCATTCGTAGCAGGCTCTGGGTGCATGCCCTGCACCTGTTCCCGTGATACTGACCAGCTGTGTATGGGCACAGGGCCTGGCCTGTGGTCAGTGACCTCCATCAACCTTTGTACCGCTCAACAAGCAGTGCGTAGTTTCTGTCATGGGCTCCAGCAGCAGAGCTTGGCCGGATGACAACAACTGTGCCGACCCCGTGACACTGAACTAGTTGAGCAAGGCTTTGGGCCAGCCTTAAGGCCACAGTGCTTGAGATAGCTGAGTTAGGCTTTGGGCCAGGCTTGGGTCCACAGTGGTAAATGTGCCTGACCTCTGCATGCATTTTGGCCCTGTGAATATTATTTCCCCTTAACATTTTTCCAAGATTTAAGAAAAAAGATACATTAAAAAAAAGAAATAAAAATCACATTAGACCAACTCATACATTCAAGGGTCTGCAATTAGACATCCTCCAGAAAAACAAAAATGGAGAGTTTAATAATGTATTTATTTTAACACTTAGAGTCACTTATGTGCCAGAGGGAGATCCCTCCTTGGTCCCCAACATTCTCTCTGGGTTTAGAAGAATCCCTCAACTATTGTGTCCTTTTTTTCAGGTTGCAGACTTTGGTGTCTGGCATCCTGTAAAGACTATTGCTTTCAAAACTTTCAGTTGCTGTCAGACATTCAGATCACCTCAGTCCTATGAGGATCCCACACTGAATAAAGGAAAGAATGCATTATCTTCCAATGGGATCAGTTTATTTTTTAAGCATATTTTCTTCAGATGAAGCAAAGATAGGGATCCTGGAAGCACCCGTGAATTAATGGTTAACATATACAGAAGTCTGTTTATCATTAACTGTTCAAAGCTTGTCCAACACCATTTGTAAAGCAAATTTTTCAAAATCTACAGAAAAAGTTGAGACCAAAGCAAGCAAGCAGAGGCTCTTCTCTGAGCAAAGTTGTTTTGAATAAAGTCATTTTATGCCAAGATTTACGCAATTCTATTCAGCCGATTTTGCTGTACTGTTTCTTATGAGAGTTAACATTAAAAAATTAAAAAGTGTCGACTTAAAGGTTTAAAATAATTACAAGATATCTGGACCATTAGTAAGCAGTTGGTATGTGAACCCAAATTCACAGATGCATAGTTAAAAAATAAAGAAATGTGATTTAATGAGGAAGCTTTTTCTTCAGTCACCTATTTCAGGTCACAGACCCAAAGATTCTGCCTCCCTATTTGCCCAAAATACATTGACAGCCATCATTACAGAACATGCGACTTGGGGCCAGATGTAGCAAAGTCCGATTTTGCGAATCAGAAATTGCGAGTCGCTGCGACTCGCAATTTCCAATTAGCAAAATCGGATGCAGTACGGTGGGTAAGACACCGACTGCGAGTCGCTATGGGGTCGCAAAGACCCACCTCATTAATATTAATGAGGTGGGTCGCATTTTGCAACCCCATAGCGAGTCCCTGCACTCACAGGGATGGTGGCCTGCTGAAGTCAGCAGACCTCCATGTCTGTGACTGCTTTTTATATAAAGCAGTTTTTATTTTTTATTTTGCAGCCCGTTTTCCCTAAAGGAAAACGAGTTGCAAAATAAAAAAAATAACGAAACCTTTTGGTTTCGGTTTTTCAGAGTAGGCAGTGGTCCATTGAAAAACCCTTATTGGCAACATTAACAAAGGGGAAGGTGTCCCATGGGTACCCCTTCCCTTTTGCAAATGGATTACCACCAGTGTGACACTGGTGGTAACTGCGAATTGCTTTGCGACCGCATTCGCGGTCACAAAGCAATTTAGCATAGCAATGCGAGTCACTAATAGGAAGGGAACACCCCTTCCTATATGCGAGTCGCATTCACAATTTGCGAGACGGTACCGACTCGCAAATTGTGAATGTGCATCGCAAACATTTTTGCATGGCGCAAACTGCGATTTTCGCAGTTTGCACCATGCAAAAAGCTTTATACTTCTGGCCCATGGTTCTTGTGTCACAGGGTAAAAGAAAATACTGAGGGATGGGAGGATATAACTGGACATAATTTGACTCTCAAAGACCCCTATATCACACACCTAGGGGCAAGTAACCTCCACCCTGACCCCTTATGCCACTCTTTATTTTTATTTTCTGCCCCGGGGACTGTGTCCCGTAACATAAAAAGGCCACTGTAACTTTGTGGTTAGGTTGCGGCCAGCCAATCACAGCATTTCTGGTGGCACGTGCATTCACGACTATGCCACAATTGCTGCAAATTCATTGTGACTGAACCGCAGCCCAAGATATACAAATTTATTTGCCCGTTAATATCTCAAAAACTACTTCGCGGATTTATACCAAATAACCAAAAGCACAATCTGCAGAACAAAATCTAGCTTTATGCTGAATTTAGTGTAATTCCGTCCAGCAGTTTGGGCTGTTGTGTTCAGAACTCCAATGGGAAATGCGTGTTTTTTTACCCCGGCCCCCTTTTTCTCGCTTCCCCTAACAGATCACCCCAAAACCTTCCATGCGCAACAAGATTCACCAGCATACTTTTGGAAAATTTTGAGAAGATCCATCAAATTACGCCAAAGATATATTTATTATTGCCAACAAACATAACGCGTTTCGACACCCACTGGTGTTTTGTTCACGATTCAAAAGTGGACAAGGACTTTAAGTACATAGTTAGTGAATAACATAAATAAATTACAAACACAGATCTATCAGTGAACAAAATAAGAGAACCATCTTTATTTGGTGATATCACCGCAAGCACTGGTCGTGTCCACCACAATTATGTGGATCCACAATTATTTACCATATCGGTATGCCATTAATATTGAGTATAACATAAAAAATTGTCTTATTAACATGTTGGACCCCTGCAATATTAAAAAAACTATGACTACCCAAGCGCGCTAATGTACCTGGTATGTATAAACCAGATATAAACAGACTCAGGAGGCTAAATCACAGCGCCTGCTTGGGCATAATTTACAACTTATACAATGAGGGTGAACATTCCAATATAATTCTCACATTCTAACACTGCTTAATGTTTTAACTTTTTTTTTAAATTGTTTTCAAGTATTGTTTAAGCATTGTTTAGCAATGTATACAGAAAACCTCTAGGTGACAAAATTATACAAAGCCATTTTATCCAAAACATAAGAGTGGTGGCAAGATTTTGCCCAAGTGGGCATATACTTTCAAACACTAAATCAAATGCCCACACATAATCCCCTTGCCTCTTTCAGCCCATCCAAACAACAATGTTCTAAGATCATCCCTCATATTAAATAAAAGATACAAAATAAAAAATATACTTAACTTCTTGAATACATTGACATGTTCACTATGTGAAAAATAAAATATCAGTTAAAACTCCTCAAATATATTGCAAGAGAATAGCAGCATCATAAAATCACCTGCCAAGTAACCTATTGTCCAAGGTGTACAGACATTTCATCATTCATATTTATCCCCTGGATATAGGGTGTTAAATCTAATGATATACTTAGATACCAGGCTTCTCAAGGCAAGTAATCCATCACCTCCCACAAGACTGGATGCGACTTGATCAAACACAAAGAACTGATTAGGCAACTGTTTCAAGAGTGGCATTCACCAAAGTGTTTAGCCACAGGGTATTGCCTATCAGAGCGAGTAATGGCTTGGTATGCTCCAAAACTCGTTTTTTCACCCTATGCATTGTGCTCCCAAAGTAGTACATATCACATGGTAAGAGCAACAAAAGGCACTGTGAGGATTGGACGGTCCTGTGTACACCTTCCCTGAACTACAATATAAACAAGAGTACAAGGTACACAGTTCCAAAATTAGGAAGGGGAACTACCCATCACCTAATTGAAGGGATCAATATTCACAGGTCAATAGGCACCTCGGATAGTCGTGAGCAAGAGCCCTCACTCACCATTAGCTGACATGCTTCATTATAGGTCTTAGCATCACGTCAGGCCAGCGTTGCAATGCCTGACGGGCCCCTGAAGGACTCTTTGCTGGAGATCTTTTGATCAGGATAGCCGGAATGGATGCAGTGTGAAGAGGATCAGCAAAAAGTGCAATTAAAATGAGCTATAGGTTTGAGAATAGTTTTAATAAAGACCAAAGATGAACCTATGTCAAGGATTAAATAAAAGAGGAGAATCCTTGTTATAATGTCCAAACTTTCTCTTAGAGTAAATCAGATCATAAGGAGAAACCTTCCGTTTTTTTCGTGCTTAACTCCTGAAATGGGGAAACCCAGACCTGAGTGAGACCCATTCACAACACTACAGGGTTAGCAGTCAATGTGTTTCGCCCTATTAATCCCTATGGATCTGTGTTGATTCTACAGGACCAAAACAAACCTAGTCATCACTAAGAAAGAAGAAAAGGCTCAAGTCCAAGGATAGTAACTGACTACTAAACCAATGAAAAAAGTATCCCCCTACTGGTGTTAACCTAGAAAAAACAACAAATACAGATCAAACAAAGTAACTCAATAGTTATCAAAGGACCTCATGGACATGTATTTTTAATTGAAGTTGTGTACACATGAACACACAATGGTGAAGTGATAAATTCACACCCCTCTAGCCAAAAACAAGAGAGTGAAATGTATAGCACAAACCGAGAAGAGCTATAGGAAGGGACACAGAGTCTTAAGTAAGACAAGTCGAGCGGTTTCTTAGCCTCCTTATGTTACGAACGGGTCCCTTGGGAATGCATGAGTGCTGCTACTCCCTTACAGCCAAATGTGTGCTTTTAACAGCAGCTGCCTGCTTGCTGGAGCAAATCTTTTATCGCTGTTCTCTGCATATCTGTGTGCAGGTAGCAGAGATGAAAGGTCCGTTTTTTGACAGCGGGATCTGTTTGACACAGCAAACAGCTATGTCCCGGGGTTGGACATCACAGGACATAGCAGCCCTCCTGCATATTGTTTATAAGCCCAAAGGGAGGTGGCGGTCCCCATGGCAACAGGACAGGCCCAGACCCGCCCCACCCCGCATTATTCAGCTAATGGCCCCAGGACTTGGCACACCCGGGGCCTTTATAATAACGAAGCGCGGGAAGCCGCTTCATTATTATAACCTTTGTTTTTTTGATTGAATTGGATTTTTTTTTACATAAAAATGTGTTTGAAATCATAGTTTTTACTGTCATGGAGTGTCATTAAGTAGAGTGTGGCCCAGTAGAGGGGAGCAGATTGTTATGCAGTGTACTGTCATAGAGTGTAGTGTTGTGGAGTGTGGTACAGTGGAGTGGCGTTAATTGGAGAGGTATAGAGTGGAGTGTTATAGGTTGGAGTGGCCTAGCGTACAGTGAAACTAAAATGTCACAAATGACATGTTGTATAGGACAGTGGAGTGCAATGAGCGGACAGGTGTAGCGAAGAATCAAGTTAACGGTGATCAATTGGAATGGCGTGTTATTCAGTGGAGTGGTAGGTTGTGGAGTGTTAGAAAGAGTCAGAGAAAAGTACAGTTTTGTACAGTGTAGAGGGTTGTACAATGTAGCGGAGAGGCAAAGAATGGAGTACCGTATGGTATAACGTCACAGTGGAGTCTTGTACAGTGAAGTTGCAGGGAGTGCAGTACAGTATGGTAAAATGGAGGGGTGTAGAGTGGAATGTTGTATCATGCATAGAGTGAGGGAAAGTATTGTGCAGTCCAGTACACTGGAGTGGAGTCTAGTGTGGAGCAGCTTTGCGTAGAGTGGAGTAGTGAGCTGTAGAGTAGAGTGGAATGGAGTGAAGAAGAATGGAGTGGAGAGGACTGGTGCAGCATCCAGCGAAGGGAAGTGCTGTAGAATGGAGTGGTATGTCGTACAGAAGATTTGACTGACGTGTTGTAATGTGTCGAATGGCACAAAGTGCAGTAGAATAGCGTGCTACAGAGTGGATTAGTGTTGTACAGTGGAGAGGTGTGGAGGAGAGTGTGTTACAGAATTGTAGAGTGGAGTAGCATGGATTGGAGTGGCATGGAGTGGCAAATTGTGGAATTGAGTGCAGTAGAGTGGCGTACAGTGCAATAGCATAGAGTGGAGCATGGTAGAGTGAAGGGGTGTACAGCAGAGTGGCACAGAGTGAATTGGCATAGATTGGAAAGGCTGAGCGTAAAGTGGCATACAGTCAGTGGAGTGGCGCAGAATCAAATAGCAAAGAGCTGACTAGGGTGACAGTGCTGACAGTGGAGTACAGAATAGTGGAGTGGCACAGAGTGGAGTGGGGTACAGTGGAGTGGCATACAGTGGAATAGTGTACAACGGAGTAGCAAAAAATGGAATGACGTGGAGTGGGGTAGAGTGTAATAGCGTACAGTGTAGTAGCATGGAGTGAAGCAGAGTGTAGAGGCAATAGTGTAGAGCGGAGTGGTGTACAGTGGAATAGAAGTCTGACATACAATGGAGTAGAATGAAGTGGTGTAGACTAGAACAGCTTAGAGTGAAGTAGTGTACAGTGAAGTGACTGGTGGAGAGACTGGAGTGGCATAGGGTTGAGTGGAATAGCATATTATGGAGTGGTATAGAGCAGAGTGGCGTACAGTGAAGAGGAGATCAGTAGAATAACATAGACCTGAGTGGGAATATGTGACGGACCAAGTAGGTCCTAAACAACGATAGCCTAAACCACTACTGCTAAACAACTAAAAAGTCTCCACAACAAAGTACTGAACAACTACTGTCTAAACAATGATTTTGCCTGAATAACGATTGCCTGAACAACAAATTTTAAGGTAAGTTTTATATATATATAAATATATATATACACACACACACACACACACACACACACACACTAAACAACTAATAAAGCATTAAAAAAAAAGTACCTTCAAATTTGTTGTTCAGGCAAAATCGTTGTTTAGGCAGTAGTTGTTCAGTACTTTGTTGTAGAGACTTTTTAGTTGTTTAGCAGTAGTGGTTTAGGCTATCGTTGTTTAGGACCTAGTTGTTCAGGATGTTTACCCTGAGTGGTGTATAATGTAATGGTGTACAGTGGAGTGTCGAAGTGTACAGTGGAACAGCACACAGTGGAATGGCATACAGTGGAACAGCATACAGTAGAGTGGCATAAAGGAGTGGTGTAGACTAGAATAGAATATAATAGAGTGGTGTGGAGTGGGGTACAGTGGAGTGTTGTGGAGTGGTGAAAAGTAAAGTGGGGTAGAGTGAAAGCAAATAGTGGAGAAGCGTAGATTTAAATGGCAGAGTGAGGTAGGGTGTAGTGGCATACAGGGGAATAGCACAGAGTGCAGTGGCGTAAGCTGGAATAGAGTGGAGTGGGGCGCAGTACAGTGGAGCGATCTAGAGTGAGATAGATTTTAGTGGCATAGAGTGGAGTATTATATAGGGTAGAGATGTAGACTGGGGTGGTGTACAGCGGAGTTTTATGGAGTGGCATAGTGTACAGTGTAGTGCCGTAGACTGGTCTGCTTAGAGGGCACAAAACAAAAGTGTAACCAAGCCTTTGAAAAAGCCCTCTTCTACCACCAGTTCTTCTGTACAGTTAGGCCCCAAAGCTCATTGATGGTATCTGTTATCCAGGTGCTTTCAAAGTCAGCACTACAAGAAAGTGACTTCTCTAATGGTTTATGGTTTTATTATGTTTGCTGTTCTTAATTTATTGAGCTAGTGGCATAGAGTGGAGTGGGATGGAGTAGGGTACAGTAGATTAGCTGGAGTTGCAGATAGGGGAGTGATGTGGAGTGGCACACAGTGTAACAGTGTACAGTGGAGGGGTGTAGAGTGGAGTGGCACAGAGTGAATTGTGGTATTTGAAAAAGATGTTAACGGAAACTGGGTAAATTGATGTAATGTAGTATGGGTATAGATAGGTTACAAATGGTAATTTTTGGTAGTAGGTGTTAATAGTCAAAGTAGTGTTAATGTTAGGAGTTTTCAAATACTTTGTTATATTTTGTGCCAGGGTATACCATGGTAAATGCCAATAAGAAGGCAGGATGTGATTGGTTAATAGAGGTCTTTACAAAATGTAAAAGGCAGCCACGTTGCTTTCAGCATATTTTCGCTGGGTTCTTGGTTAGGGCCTTAAATAAAGGTAAGTAGTAGGTTTTATCACTGTTCCCTAGCTATTACCACTTTATTAAAGTAGTAATAGGTAGAGGAATGTATTAATATGTTTCGTATTATTTTTACACCACTTTATAGAGAACCACTTTTTTCTTTTCGATTAGCTCAGTAATTTGTAGGTATTACTACGGTACTGCATAGCGCTTTGTTTTATAGACTTAAATACGTTAAAAAAATGAAAATACACTGTACTACACTATTTGTGAACTATAGTGTAGTACAGTGTATTTTACATTTTTCAACTTTTTTTAAAGGAATTCTTTTTAAAGTACTGCAATATTTCGTGCATTTTTTAAAATATATATAGAAACTTATAAATAATGTATCCACCTATTACCACTTTAATTAACTGGTAATAGGTAGCAACAAATATCAAAACTAATACACACATATATCTGTGGTTTAACACAGAACACAGCCAAAGTGTACTGAAACAACATGGCTGCCTCTATTTGTTGTAAAGGCAGTCATTAGTCACATAATGCCTTGTCATAGATATGTACAGCAGCAGATTCGCCAAATACCACTGAATTTTGTCAAACTATTGCAACAACAGATACCCCTTAGTTTAACTGTCTTATAACGTAACAAAAATACCCTCCTTACCCCTAGTAACCAAAAGGATCATCTGGACACCATAATGAATAATCATGCCAAATTTCATGTAAATCCATTCAGCCGTTTTCGTGCTACGTGCGATACAAAAGTATATGGAAAATGCATAGGTGGAAAAACATGTTTTGGAACCCCTCTTTTATCTCTGCACCACCTCAACCATCCAAAGTAGAACTTTCCATGCTCCACCAATATAGAAAAAGCTGAAAGCTGAAACATACTTTACAATAATGTGTTGTTTGTCATCCAGCAAGCAATTGGGTAGAGGTGGTTTTTTTTTTTTTATCTTTGTCAAGTCAAATGTAGTTTTATTATGTCCATTTCCTAAAAAGGAAAATACTACAGACGCAGAAGTATCAGTTTCTAAATTCTAAAATGGGGACCCCAGCATCTACACCAGGAGGACTCTAATTAGTCACAGCCCTGCGAGAAAGAAGTACTCAATAGTGCAGCTTCTAACAAAGAACTTTGCTTTGAAAACAAGATATTTTTGTTTTTGGGGATGGACAGCCATTTTTACAAGGGTGAAGCAGTACAGACGTTTTTGTGAAAGCTACCTTTTTTGGGGGGGCATTGCTCTTCAGAAACATTTGGACGCTTGCTTTAGATCGAATCAACTCTGTGTCCCTTTTTATCAAGTGATAAAGGAGTATTTGTGCTACAGCCAGAGAAAAACAAACACGTACATTTTGTGCTTATCTAAGACACTTTACCAGCATTATCATGATATGTGCATGCCCCTGAAAGTACAAGCTCCATCCCATTGTAAGCCTGAGAGTTTATACATTTTAGTGAACCTTCTCTAGGGAACCTTACTGCTGGTGTCTCAGACAGCTGGTAAAACAGAGAACAGAATACTTTTCACAGCTGTGTGGAACGCAAACACTTTTTCTGTGGAAGCACAAAACTTCTGCCAAATGAGAGCGGAGCCAAAGTCCTTCTCTTGGTGATTTTCACATAATTGTCTGGTGGGAGCTGCGATATCCAGCCAGACAATAAAAAGGACCTATGAATAAAGTTTCATATCAGGTTGGTAGTAATTCTGTTCAGCGTATTTTGTTGTAGTGGAGAGCAAACATTTCTATAGATATCTAAATAGAAAACAACTCCATAAAACTTGAGAAGTTTAAAACTTGACTGCTATAATGTAGCCACTTGCATGAATTACTTACCAGGTTTCGTGTTAATTCATAAAACTGGGCCAACATTAGCAAACCAAAAAAATGACATTTAACTGGAAAGTGGGCCCTTAATGTTACATAGATGTGTAGTTATGGTTAAGTAACAACAGAGCTTGACACTCTGTAGTTAGAGAGTCTGGTCAGACTTTGGAAAAGTACATTTTTCCTGCAAAAAACTGTCACTTTATGACAATTCTGCACATACAGACTGGTAAAACACAGCGGATGGGAGACGGGTTGATGGGAATGAGAATTATATTAGGGTGCCCCAAAACATGATTTCTACATATTAACTCATGTATGAGGTTTAGGGATGAGCTACAAAAAAAAAAAAAAAACTTAATGGGCACAATCAAAATCACAATGTCCAATTTCTTCCGAGTTATTTTCCAGATTAGTTTATTACAGTAATTAAAAACATGTGGAATTGTAGGAAGCAGGGCTTAAGAGGTTAATGAAATGCCTATTCTGCTGATTGATTTACAAATCTCTCAACTGCACAAAAAAAAAAGAACAAAAAAAAGAGCTACAATGGTTCATCTTGCACATCTTGCAGCTTTTCCTCGAAGGCATGGCCGAGCAGTAATCAAATGGCAATAATACGGTTATCTAATGTGATAAAAGAACCACTCTATAAAACTGTGTGACTCCATGTTGAAAGTGATTTTATCTGCTAAAATTGTATTGAAGAGTTAAAAAAGGAAATACAGCTAAGCATAACTAAAAAGCCACAAGAGCTTCTTTCATTGTGTCAACAAAGAATGCCAATATGCTTTTGAATGCTGACCTGAAGTTGTAGCCATTCTCCATGAAATGCAATTTGAAAATGTATTCAATTTTGTTAAGGCTTAGACTACTAATGCACACTGTTAAAAATAATTAAGAATGTGAGACTTGGAACATGTAATCCTTAGTTCATTTCACCATTCCACACTCCAAACAACAAATTAATTGAATCCCCCCCCTATATAAATAGTAACCTGAGGGTGGAAAGTTAGGCTTTTGAAAAAAAGATTGACTGCATCAGACTACCCTACAACAATCCCATGAGCAGAAAGTGTGGCGAAATCATGACATGCAAACAATTTCACTAGAACAAATATATTACAGATGCCTTCTATCATATGTCAACAGTCGTCAAAACTCAATCTGATATGAAACAAATGATTGCTCTGGAATCCTCATTGATGATGAATGTCGGCGATGCAGAATCTGGTACAGGGCACTACACTATTTTCATTAGCTTACCCCCACTAAATGAACTGTTACAAATGAACATACTTGGGACATATAGAGAATTACATTATAGTCTGGGTTTGAAGGAACCCGAACAACACATCTATTAGTAGTAAGAACAACTGATTAACATCACCACTTAACAATAAAACCACTAACCTGTAACTGAAGAACATCCATTTGCTCTGGGGTGTGTGCCCTTTTGGCCTTTATATTGCTCTTGTGCCTTTTGTTTCATTAGCAGAAAAATCTGGGCTGGTGATTTTGGTGGCCAGTCTTCCGAACTCACGAAACAGATATTTTTACCTCGAACCTCTACAGCAGGGGCACTGTGCGGCCCTAAAGAAAAGAGAAGGTGCCATTAATTTACAAGATTGCACAACTGTATTTAAAGGTACAAATAATCACTTAACACTAAAGGCATGAAAAATACTAAAAATACTAATTTCAATAGACAACAAAAAGTACCTATTAGGGAACAATGAAGTGTGGGTGAGAAAAATGCACTAGAGCATTTGTTACGTCCAACAATAAATCTGTGTATTGGATCATCCAGACAAAATACATTTCCCATCGGTCTCAATCTTAGTACAGACGTAAGAATATTTAGAACACTTTTTTAAATGCATTTGTTGGATCATAACTTTTTTAGTTTAGTGAATCATTTCAGGACAGTGTTCCACATATGTTCATCCAAAACAAAACAAAAAACACAATTCCTAAACAATATGATTTAAGTACATGGGAAAGTGGGATACATCCAGCTAGGAATGGTCAGAGTTAAGAGTATGGCATATAGAGAAAGAAGGCGAGTTGTACTACCCAGGTAGTTAACAGGAATATCTGTGTTCATTTGTGTTTACTTGGCTATGTGGCATGTATATATGGAGGTCTTAATAATTAAGTGGTGGACTGTGATGGCACCGAACAGTAATGCTATTTTCTCCTGTGTCTCGCAAAGCCTCCACCTTCTGCGAGGAAGCCACTGCCTGTTTAGTATTAAATGCTTGTTTTTAAAACACTGGAAGGGTGGGCGAAGGACAGCAAAGCAAATGACTGATGTGTTTTACAATTTATTAACGAAAGAGCCCATTTAAAGTAATTGTTTTAGAGTTGAGCAAGCCCCCGGCTCACTGTGCCCAGAGGGTTTGGAATAGAAACGAACCACTGAATCAGCACCAGAGTGTGAAAGAGAGTACCTGGGAGGTGGGGACCACATTAAAGCCGGGTTCCCACCACCAAAAGGGGAAGTGGTCAAAGAGAACCTAAACTATTTTCTTTTTCCAGGAAAGAGCCCCATTCTTCTTCTGACCAGAGTAGGGGTCTCATTAGAGGCATTAATGGGAAGAACTCAGTGGGGCCTTACCAACCGTGGTGCTATGACTGTTTTTAGTCAGGCAAGAAAGGAGATGCCAGTCATCCCAAAAAGGTAACTGGTGGGCCCATACCAGGTATTGCCAGTATAGTGCTGGGGGAAATGATTGCCCGAGTTAGTTTTGGGAACATTGCAGAAGTAACCGTAGTGAAGCTGGGTGATAACGGGATGGTACCCAAAGCTCCCATGCATAACAAAACTTAAAAGTACAGGCAGTGGCTTCCTGAAAAAGGGTGCAGGCTTTGCGAGACACAGGAGAAAATAAGATTACTGTCCGGTGGCATCTGGTGTCTGCAGCGCAGATGGTCCCTGATATATTTCACCAGAGAGTAGCTGCTGATAACCAAGTAAGCTACTGCCCTGTGGCCCTGGTTGCCCTAGAGTGGGTCGGGGTCTCTGACTTACTGAAAGTAGCTGTGAATCCAGCAATGCTTGTTGAATGTCTGATACAAAACGATCTGGAGCAAACTATTTAGAAGTAGGCAGAGCTCAGGTCATACCTTGAAATGATGTGATTGCCTTAGTGGGTGCTCATGATCACCCGGTCCATGGCAGCCAGCAAGAGGAGTCAAAAGGATCTGGAGTCTGAAATAGTGGCCCAGGTGCCGCCCAGAAAGAGAGGGGGCAAGGGATGTAGGAAACCTGTCCCAAATGTTTCTCAGAATTCGTAGAAATTTCACATGAAAAGAGGATTATTTGGAGAAAGGAGAAAAGTTTAAGAACAAGTTGATACAACGAGGATATCCTAAAAAACTTGTAAGGCATGCTATGAAAAGGGCATGGTTCACCCCTAGGGAATATTTAATATCCCCTAAAGAAAGATCATAAGAGAGACTCCACTCACATGTGTATTGACTATTAATTCTGATATGCTGCATATGAAAATCACAATGTGTTGGTACAAATGTTTTTAACATATGCAAGTGAGAACATGAATGCCACATGTTTAGTCCAGTCTACTCTGTAGTTACAGAGATGCATCCCGAGTTACAGTGCTACCTAGATGGCCCCCCTTCTATATCAGCAGCTGGGTGAGACCTTTTGATAGAAGCGTTACCGGGTCCCCTCTTACTGGTCAAGGATAGCAATGGGAGACTCCCAAATCGGAAACGAGAATACAACCCCTTCCCCCGCAAGTCAGAAATAAGGTCCAAATATGATTCAAAGTGAGGGATCAATTTAAAGTCCAAGAAAATTACTGCGGATTAGTTCATTCCTTACGTAGGACCAGTAAGAAGTTTTCACAATGGAACTGTGTGACTTCTCCAGACCCTGGGGATTTTCCCAAAAACGTTTCGATCCCAAAATGTGAAACCATTTGGACACGTGTTTGACCCATGGGATGGAAGTCACGTTTGGTCTCTTCAGAAGGTGACGGAAGGAATCTCTATATATGACAAGTTCTGGTACCGTCCAAATTCTCACCCAATATAGTAGCGGTTTTAGAATAATCAGATCCATTATACGTTTAAAACCCAAATCTAAAAACAAGGGTTTCAACGGGGTGCTCTTTGGGCAAGCAACTAGGGCTCTGGCAAAATTATTTTCGCCAACCGATATTTTGCTGCAATCTGAAAATCCCCATATTTCCACACCATAAGCAGCTGCTCCCAGTGCTTTGGCCAAGTAGATTTTGATAGCAGGAGAAACAGCTTTGGACACAGAGCTTTTATAAAAGCGCAGGATAGCAGCTGCTCAATTTTCGAGGAGCCCCACACTCTTCCCAATATGATCATCCCAAAGCATATTACTAGAGATCCTTACTCCTAGGTAGTCGATAGAGTTAACCCTGGTCAATGCAGACCCACCTAAAGTAATTGTGCATCTGCCCTGGTGTCCCAAACCAAAGACCATTACCCTAGCTTTGTCAACATTCAGTTCTAATCCAAAATCCATACAAAAGGATTTAAAGTGGTCAACTAGTGTTTGGAGTCCTATCGGGGACTTAGAAATAAGAAGAGAGTCATCAGCAAAAGTAGGATGGGTATCTTTTTGGAATTCAGTATTGGAGCATCATTCTGGCACGCAAGCAATTTGGGCACTACCTCGTTGATAAAAAGAGAGAACAACAGTGGGGCCAGGATTTTATAGGAAAGCGAATTTATATACCAGGACCATATCGTCAACTCTGATTTATATAAGCGCCCTGGGATCTTATCAGGTCCTGGAGCCTTGCCAGATTTTAAAGATTGGATTGCTTTTGTAGTCTCCTCCAGGGAAAAATTGATAATATCCGCAGATGCTAGAGGTTCCTGTCTAATTCGCTTAAAGCTATCGCTAGAAGTAGCTCGAGAAGAAGGGACAGAGTCACACACATTACTGGTTAACGAGTCAGGAGGGGCGGCATAAAGTTGGGAGACGTGGGTCACCCAAACCTCTGGTTGAATATGGTTCCTAAGGTTACTCCTGTTCCCCCTATATCTTTTAGATACCAGTTCCCAAAAGAGCCTATTGTTTTTTTCTTCGGCTGCAGTAAGCATGTCCTGCCAAACATCATCTTCCCATGACTTTTTTGCCTGCACTATTGCTTTTTTATATATACATCTGGAGGAATGAACTTCACACAGGGAACCGTCCCTGATTGCGATCCTGAGTGCCAGCTTGGTCTTAGCACAGTCCGTACTGTTGGCTGCTGTCAACTTAGGGGATTTTGATCTAGGCTGGACTTTTTTGTAAAAAATGCTCTGCAGTCTATTTAACAATGACTTGTGTATAGTAAGAATAGGAATACTACTTACTTCGTGATCAGCATAATCAGATATCTCATCAATGCAAGCTTTGTAAATCCCCGAAAGTAGATAAGGGTTAGACATTACCTTAGACCAACATATTCTAGTACAATTAATGGTCTGTAAGGGAATAGGAACCTCAGACAACTGGACATGGACGGACCTCCTAAATTAATCTCCACTTAGGGTAAGGAGTAGGGGGTTATGATCGCTCTCTGGTCGTACATCCACCTTCATGTCATTTAACATAGGCCACAATCTAATGTTTACTAGAAAGTAGTTGATGGTGCTAGAGGAAATACCTCTGTTGAATGTCGGCGTCATGTCCAAATCAGATGGCATGCATCCATTACATGCCCTGAGGCCATGTTTTAAGCAAAGTGCGGCCAACTGAGTGGCCACCCGGGATCGAATACATAAACTAGTTTTCATTAATTGCGGGATTCCCCACAGATTGTCTTCTTCTTCCGTTAACTCACTGCTCAGTATGGATGGTTCAAAGGTGCAATTAAAGTCACCTCCGATTACCACCAGGGCTAATGGATGAAGAGAATCTAAAGATACAGACAACTGACTTAACGTCTGGGATTCTAGGCCCTGCGTTACTGTGCGGGCATATACATTGATTATGATTATCTTCAGGTCTGCACGAAAAGTAAGTTGGACTCCCATTAAATCTACTGAGTCTATAGTTAGTAGCGAATTTTGGCAACATAGTCTCTTATTTAATAATAACATTAGTCCTCCTTTGGCACGACCCATCCCCTTAGTAGGTGGTTGAGCTGAAATGCTATACGAAGTGAACCCATGGATATAGGTCTGGTACTCAGCCCAAGTTTCTTGAAACAAACAAACATCCTGGCTGCTAATGTAAAAGGAACAATCTAAATCTCCCAGTTTCTTAGCCAGACCTGCTAGATTCCAGGACATCAACGATAATTTAGTTTCAATTGATTCAGGGTCATCAGACGGGACAGCGTCTCCCTCGGGACATAGGACCCCGATAGGTAACCCCGAGAGCTCTTTGTCAATGAGATTTAGTCATCCAGTTTCTGAGGACTGAGGCTGGAGTTCCAGTTCTACTTGTGGAATACAGATAGGAGTGGAAATAAAAGTCTTCCCAGTGCCAGAATCAGGGGGCTGAGTAGCAAGACTAATGCCAATCCCTCTCGGGCAATTTAAATGGCGTGTACGTGCTTCGAAATCTTTCAGTTCCGTCACCAGAACCCTGTTGAAAAAGCAAACAGAAATAAAATCATGTCTTGAGCCCACAACACTGTGCCTTTCCACCAAATATATGTCAGAGTGTATAACAGAAAGACAATTGCGTAGGGTCCGAAGCCAATGAATAGTTTTGTTGGTCAAGGACTCTGCATCTTCGAAGGCACCAGGCAATAACTTTGGGACACCTATCATATAAATTATACGACCATTATGTCCAAGGCTCGACCTCCGATGCTGTTGTGGATCAATTACTGTCTGGGGTTGTAAGGGAGGAGCAGAAGAAATTGAGGGATTTTCCAACCTATGAAGAAATGGTTGACTACTGTCTCTCATGAGTCCTACTTCTATAGCACGTAATTGTATAGGGGCAGAAGTAGAAGATCCCCGGTGGTACCTAGCAATAGAGCCTTGGACAATTTGCCTCTGATCAACGCTTGCATTTGCTATCTGAGGTTTGGACCCAATACTGGAGGATGAAAGAGAAGCAACAGATGAGGCCGAATCTTTTGCATGTGGTAAATTATCAATCCTTGTTACAGGCCTTGTCATAGAAGAGCTCCCGCCACCCCCTGCCTTCTGGCATGATTGCTGGCACTTGCAGGTGGAGCACTGTAATAGATTATCTTTCATAAAATTCACTAAAAGTAGCAGTGTAGATTTTATCTCATCAATTTTCTGAAGGACGGGAGTCAGATTGATAAAATTATCGGGTGGATGCTCAGATGCAATAACAGTAGCAGAGGGTGCAATGGTTGTAATATTGTCATCCACTATAATTCCCAGCTCAAAATTTGCTGTACTTGTGATCAAGTCATCTTCCACTGCCAAGGGCTCAAAGTGATTTGCACATAGAATATTAGGAACCACCTTAACAGCAGGACTCAATGGAATGCGGAGTGATTCTGCCCCCAAAGCTAAAGCATCCTTTATGCTTACAGGAGAACCTGAAACTCCCCCTGGAGATATCAGAGGGGTGTAAAAAGGAGGCCCCCCTATATCCTGGGGGGCCTTAACTTTATCAGTGTCGGCACGGATGCAATTAGTTTGCGTCCTCCCACTCTTCCCCTTGGTGAACATAGAAGGAATTATCTTCCCCTTGGATGCTCCACTACTAGTGCGTGACAATTGGGAGTTACCATGGAGGATAGCCTTGACCTCTTCAAACAGTTGATCAATGGCATGAAGAGCGTTCACGTTTGCAATGGGACCTGGACACATTTGGACACTTAACTTGGTTTTTGCTTTTTTTTACCTCACTCCGAGGAGCAGCAGTGTCTACAGCTTTCCTTTTCCCCATTCCCCCTCAGAATAAAATGTTATTTAGGACTTCTTATTTTGCAGGTATCCACAGGGTTCATCCAGCCGGACCTTTTCCGGGTGGTGACAAGTGTAGCAGTCAACAGCTCCTTCCCAGGGATGCCAGTTAGTGTACCGACTCTTGTGGGTCGGGCTGGGAAAAGTATAATCCAGGACCCGCTGGGTGTTACCACGTAAGACTAAGAGGGATTGCCCAAGCCCGGCACCTGACAGTCTTCGACGGGCATGGATGGGCCCACCCTTGGCCCAGGCTTTGCCCGGGCGCATCCCGCGCAGCGATCAGCGCGATGCGTTTTTAAACGCCCGCGTCTGCAGTCCAGCTCCCCAGCAGCACCAAGTGATTCCTGGGACAGTGAGTCCCACCCGGAGGGGAGGGCAGCGGGAGTGAAGGCAACCAGCAGCGGAGGGGCGCATCGCGATTTTAAACGCCTGCGTCTGCAGTCCGGCCCCCCAACAGCACTAAGTGACTCCTGGGACAGCGAGTCCCACCAGGAGGGGTGGGGGAGGGGCAGCAGGAGTGAAGGCAACCGCACAATTCATTTAGCTGAATGCACCAGATCCCTGCACACAGCCTCCAATACACTTGAAACATTATATCCCAAGTATTCCACGTTCCTCACCAAGGGCACATTGCAATATGGCGGAGACAGTATGCTTTTAGCAACTCTCTAGAAAATGTATTAGTGGATAGCACGGGCCACGTGACGTTGAACGGAGCATACAGGAAGTTGTGTGATGACAGTGGGGCAGTTTTAGAGCACCATGGTAATCCAGCATGTACCTGTTTGTACACGATCCCACTACATTTTCTGAATACAGAGGAGCTGCTTTATACGCTGTAATCAGATGCTGATTATTTTCAGCCCCAAGTAAGTGCCTCGATTTAGGAGATGCACGGTTAGATTCCCCCAGCTCCTTTTCAATCTGCAACTTCGTGCAGCCTGCATTTGTTCTTGCCCCCGCACAGCATACTCATTTATTGTTGCAAGTACAGTAAGCGTCGTCATAGCGAGAATGGGACTCCCATTCTTTGGGCTACAAAGGTAAGAGCTTCATAAAGCACTGACACTTTGACACACTTTGGTGCCCCCATTATATTTAGTGGTGACTTGGGGTCCAACCCGCACATAAGTACATCGTGGACTGGGCACACAAGAGGTGATATCTGGATACTTCCTATTGTTAAATGGTGTTCATATACTGAGAGCATTTCTTTCTGCCCTGTAATTTATTTTGAGATGGTTTTCAGCCAACCTTCTTGATTTGGCTTTCAACCATATGGTGAATGGTAAATAGATTTTAGGTACTTCTGATTAGGATGATGATGATAATATATAGGTTTGTTTATTTGTAGTATTGTCTTTTTTTAACTAGAGCAATAAACGCTCCTTATACCGTCCTGAACAGACCTTGAACAACCACGGTGAAACGTGTTCACATCTTCTAGTTTACAAGAAGTCCTTAATTAAAAGTCTTGATATCATGAAAAAAGGAAAAAGACCACCAGTCATAATCTACAGCGAGTGTGAGCTATTGGGGTCACCTTGTGACAGGGCCTTTAGACTATGGACTACCTTGCAGATGGACCAAACAAGTTGGACTCTACATATTTGGCTGTCTTTTTGGAAAGATTGTAATATACAAAATTGCGAGGAAAAGTCACTGATTTTAACTAATGTTTTCCAACAACTCAGTGGTGTGTTACTATTGACTGTACATGCATAGCACCGACTTTGATTCTTTTTACTGCACAGTGTCTGTGGTTATCGCTGTATACATTATATTAATCAAAATAGAGTGGAACAAAAATACATATGATTCAATAATATGAGATATTGTTTACAAAATGGTGTCTGAACTTATCCCTCTGTAGTCAGTATTTAATTTCTACACAACCAAATGTTCAGGAAGGAGGCTGTCCCCAAGAATGAGAAGTCATACCTACAGAGGAAGATTCTTCTGCCCTGGGAGACCTGCCTGAGCTGTCCAGATAGCAACCTGCAGAGGACCATACCTGCAAGGAGCAGGAGAGCCCCACTTTCAAGGGCTGAGGCCCAGAAAAACGGCAACGTCTCTGGTGATCATCTAATTTACTGGAAGGATGGTCTCCTGTGTAGTGAGCATAAGGTTCCCAAGCCTGGGTAAACTAGAGTGTTGCAGGGCCCCCAATGCTATAAGGCCTTCCTACTGGTGCTGCTTCATGATAATTCCTTAGCAGAGCATCTTGGGCAGGCCAAAACCTTTGACTGCCTGGCCACCCTTTTTTATTGGCCCCAGATGAGGATCAGGTCAGATGCAATCTGTAGATCCTGTATGAACTGTCAATTCAGTGGCAATTCAGGTGGAAAGCACAAGCTTCCCCTCCAAAATATGTCTGTGGTGGGAATACCCTTTGAGAAGTAGGGGTGTGGACAATTTTGGTCCGCTGTACCCCAACAGCCCCAGGGAACACATTTTACAGAATCTGTTTTTATAAGGATTTTCTTTTAATTTTACAACAGACCGTTTTTGGCACTTAGCAAACAAATTACAATGTTAAGAATAAATAAGATCAGTGCTACAGTTGATTAGTACACATATACAGAATTATTATCCTCACATTGAAACCACTTGTATTCTTTCAAGTTTATATTTATTTATGATTAGGAACTCTAAACAAGGTCTACATAAATAAAATAAAAAAAGACATAAGAATTAAATATATACATAAACGATCAAATAACTCACCCAACAAACAAGGACTCCACCCATAATGTGCATCATTATAAAAATAAAACTCCTTAACCCCTTACATAAAAAGGAATTCCAGAACACCCCCACCCTACTACCTTAAGAGACAGTGCATCATAAAACACCATCTTTAAATTCCATTTGCTTAATTTAAATATAAGAAGCATTTTTAAAAATTAAAAATTCTAAAACTGAACAATTAATTGGGAGGATCGTACAAGGCTCGAAGAAACTCTGATACAGACAGTTTAGAAACTGTAGACAAATGGGTCTTAGCCACTTACGCCGAAACAAAACAAGGGTTGGGCAGGCAAAAAGAACATGATTTAGGGCTTGGGTTTCAGCTAAACAGAAGTTACACTCCTTAGCCGAGCCATGCCATTTCCCCAGAAGAACATTCAATGGTAGCAATCCCTGGCGAAGCAGCATCCAAAAATGCCTAACCCCCTTTGGTAGATTCCATGTGATATAAGGTTGTGCTTTGTTTTACAATTAAGGATTCTGTTAAGTTCAGAAAAGATCTCTTTTTTGCACAACTTTCTATGTCCAATCGAAAGTTTGAATCCCACGTAGCCGGTTTCAAGCCAATTTTCAATTGAGAGGGGGTAATAGCCAGGACCTGATTGCAGTTCAAGTCCTGCCTTTCTAAAGCGTAGGAGAACAGCTTACAGATAGTATACCTGAAATTATTGTTCGCTAGAATTTCTTTCCTCAGCAAGGGCCTTAAAGTATTATCCTCACTCTTTGCGAGGCAAGCAACTAAGCGTATAACCTCTTCTAAACCCTGAACGAACACACTTCTTAAACCCAGTTCCAGCCTTAAGGCTGCCACAGAAGTAGCTGAATAAACAGACAAGAGTATCTTAAGGGTTTTGCCTTCCAACAGATTCCAAAAACCCCATTTAGAGAAATCAATCAATTCCAAGCCATGTAGAAGGGATGGCGGAATTTTCGCTTGATAGACCACTAAAAGGTTTGCAAAGTGCCTCTTCACAGTGGCCATATATAAGGCCCCTAAAGCCTCTTGCTTGACCACCAGATTTGGATTTATTATTCTCTATGTGCACTTTGTCGCTAGGATTCACACACACACTATTTTCCACAAAAAAGTATAAGAGTTCACAATTTCAAGCTTTTGAATGCCTAGGGACCAGTGGAAATTAGGGAACTTCGTTTTTTGGTTTCCATGGAAGCATATAACCTTGCTTTTTGAAGCATTAACCTTTAAAAAGTGGGCCTCAGTATACGGTGTCAAAAACTGAAGAAGGTTATTCAAGCCTTTTGGGGTTAAGTTGAAAATTATGATATAATCAGCATATAGTAAGCAGCAAGCAGAATTCCTGCCGATTTACGGGGGAAAGCCCTTGCTCTGGGAGAGGTAAGAGGGGATATCTGAAAGATATAAAGAGAAGAGCAAAGGCGCCAAGAGGCATCCTTGTTTTAATCCAGTCAGAGTGGGTATGTCTTGGGATAAACCTTTGTCACCCCCTAAAAGTATTCTACACCAAGTAGAGGAGTGATGCGCGATCAGTAGATCAAGAAGATTATTAGGCACACCCAATTTAGCCAGCTTTCCCCATAACAATTCTCTATCCACTTTGCTAAAAGCCGTTGAAAAGTCGATAAATGCAGCACAGACCACTCCACCTCTTACTTTCACATACTTTTCAGTGATAACTTGTAATGCTGCAATACTATCCAAAGTGTTATGTCTACACCTAAACCCAGTTTTCTCCAGGAGGTGATATTATTCCTATCAGCCCAAACAGTTAGTCTGGAAACCAGACATTTAGCAAAGATTTTCCCCACCGTGTTCACGAGGGTGATCTGCCGTTTTTTTGGCTGGACAGTAACATCGCCCTTCTTAAATAAAGGCACAATAATACTACCGACCCAGAGGGGTGGGATTCTTCTGGATAGGAAACACCTTCCAAAAATAACAAATAAAATCTTACTCCATGAGCAAATATCCTGTATTATTACCAAAATGGGTAATTAGTCAGGACCCATTGCTGTGGAGAGGCGCATAGCTCGAATGCCAGCTCCATCTCCTTCACTGTAGGATGATCAATAGATTGTGACCCATCACTTTCGGGAAGTCGAAACAATTCAACCCCATTTGATACATAAAGGGTGGCAATGAATTCAGTCCAACGAGCTTCAGCTATGGCTACAGGGGAAGAACGCGTTCTTGACTCGCAGCCTTTGCCAACCAATGACCAAAAACATCTACCCTGACCCTTTACCACTGCTTCCCTGAGATGGATCCAAAACCTGTCCCAAGAGTCTCTTGCGAGATGGGCCTAAAAGTGCCTCCATCTCCTTTTTATCAGGGCCACCCTGGAGTTCCTTTTAGATGAACACTCTAAGTACTGAATCCTAACCAGACAATTTATTTCCCTATTCAGGGCAAGTAATGGACGAAGAATCACCTTATGTCTGTTTTTGGGAGATCTTAGAGAGGAGCTAATTAACAGCTGCTTCATAAGTTTCACAAAGCTTTGCAATTCATTCCCCTCCCAGTTATCCAGCTAGATATTGACCAGTAACAGGGGGTAGAGCCCCGGGTCGGATTATGAACCTGAAGGATTACGGCCATAAAAAGGTTGCTAAGATCTTTATAAGAATCATAATTCCACTTAAGTTTAGTTGGCGGCAAGCAGGTGACTCCCTCTTAAGCATGCCCCCTTCTAGAAGGGGTGGCTTTACAGAATATAACATAATAATCACCCTACAGTAAATCCCTATCAGACCATGTCTCCTGGAGTCAAATCAAATCAGGACTTAAAGAACGGAGAAGTAACTTCTCCCTACTATATGTTACCCCTGCAGCATTCCATGGGACAATTTTCAGGCCAGCACTAGTTTAGGGGTTGAAACAGAAACCTAGACCCCCACCCTGGTTTAAGGCACACAGGAGCCAACCCCACCAATCTAGACCATTGATGCTTTTTTGTTCGGGGGCAGTTGATGCTTCCCAAAGTGACACCTGCCTACCACTCCCTACAAGGGAAACTGTCAGGTCCTGCAAACCTACCCTGGGCCTAAACTCATACTGGTCCTTAGAGTTGGGTGTCTCCTGTGAAAAAACAACAACCTTTGTTCTTTTCCACTACCATCCCCCCACTGGCGCCAGCCCGATTCAAACCTAAAAAGGGAACCTGTGACACTGCACAAAATAAGCATTTCGAAGGACCAGTTTAGCCAAGCGCTTAAAGCGAAAGGAAATCCTTGACTTAAAACCTACATTAGAATACAATAGAGAAACAAGATCAATATCATGGCTATGAATTGACCTCAATGGGCCAGACTCCGAGAAGCAGTTTAACAGTGTAGATCTACTGAAAATTAAATCTGCATCAAAGATTGGAATAAAGTCCATTATATATCTGTCCGCATTGCATCCAGTCGCAGGAATGCCTTCCGAAGATACAGGGCCATTAGAGTCTCCCTTCAGCCTGTGGAACGGAAATATCGGAGCTGTCGGGTTCATCAAAGAAAGGCTCACTCTCGGGCTCTCTCCCTTGCGGCTGCTCCAATAGTCCCAGATGAGATCTCTGTCACCAAAGAGGAGGAAGAAATCATGCTAGATACCTCCAATGCATTTTGTTAGTGGAATCTGTTGCCTCAGAGAAATGTACTTTCCTTCTGCCTTTCTTAGTGATCCTTCGAACTAGTCTTTTCAAACCTTTAGATTTTTTCCTCTTGTTTTCTCTCCCATGATTGACAGAGGTACAGGCGACTCCGGAGCACAATTCTTCTGATTAGACAAGGCTTTGAATGTTGGGAATACCTCCTGTTCAGTCCGATTAGACTTTGCCGACCGTTTACTCTTAACTGGGGAGGGGTCAAAAATAAACTTATGAAGTCTACTGGGCTATCAAGCAGTATCCTTTTATTGATAGTCTCTTTACACTGGGATTTACCAGTCCACGCAGAAAACGCACCATGGGATTCTCTGGTTCATTTAATAGCAACGGGGAGACAGACAGTTACAGAGAGGCCTTGATTCAAACTCCTGTTGTAATCTTTAGACAATTCCTTCATGATGGCTGTTACCGAATCGAGAATACAGTCAGACCCTCCTACAAATTTCTACAGAAGTTTTTAAATTTTTAGGAAAGCAGGTTTTCCAAGCTGTTCAGGGAAGTAGAGAATCTAACCTCCTGGTCTGGAGGTTGACTAGGCAAATTACCGCTTACTTCCAGGACTGGTGTCACAGATAGGTAAAGTACACAGTCTTGGAAGGACGGGGTACTGCTAAACAAATGGAGATCTGTCAGTGGAAGCATAGGCACAGGATCCCCAGGTGGCGAGGAATAGTCCTTGACCTGACACCCATATCTCGTACAGAGGTCTAAGTTCAAATCGGGTAGGGTGAAGTCTCAAAGCCCAGTGAATGGAATCCCTGTAGCCCTCAAGTGGAAAAAGGATTCCTGGAGAACTTCAGCAGACTTAACTAATTCTATGAAGGTCCACACAGGCAGAGGTGGCCTAACTAGCAGGAGGGAGGAGGAGGTAGAAGAGGGATGCGGCGGCGCTCTGAGTGAGTTCTGAGTGCTCTTTAAAAGGGCCTCCTGGGGGACTATGTCCTCTCCCCCCCCCAATCTACTATTGGCGTAGTAGTACTCCTTTGAAACCCACTTGAACAGGGTTCCACTTAGCTCCAGGGGAATCTCAAGCTTTCTCTCTTCCTGAGGGATTTTTTCTTTTTCCCATAAAGTGAAAATTTGATTCTGGCCCTTCACCTGTAAGGCCGAGTTGACCTTATTCTGAAGGGGACTGGATTTAGTTTTTGTACATGTCCTTCCTGGGAGCAAGCGCCCTGAACGTAATTTGTTTAGGGTTATACATTTTTCCTCCTCTCCAAACCACCAGAACCAAGTCAAAGCAGAGGGGTGATGAGGAGGTCTCTCACCTTATTGAAAAGCAATATCTAATATGGTCTGATAGACCAGTCTGCCCAGATTCGAAATTCCTCCCTACCTTCTCCTCCCCCGACTGGTCCAAATTCGCTGTTCCCACAGAAGCAGGGCAAACCACTTCTGACACACTTCCAGGGCGCTCAGTAGCTTCGTGTCTGCCAACAGCAAGCGGAGCAGGACAGCAATGAGTGGCAAGCCACACTGGCCTAACTAACGCCATCTGCTTCTGCTCCTAGCAGGCTGCCTACAGCCTAGTGCATCCAGCTCGCCACAGACACTCCAATCTCCAGGGGCTCCAAACACAGCTCCTCTCACCCAGAGCTCACACCAGGGACCGTTTCACCGCTTTCCCGCTGAAATTCCAGCCCACTCCTTAGACCGGTGGATACACACTATGGGGCTGACTGGTGGAGACACACTATGGGGCCGACTGGGATGATCACCAAGGCTGTAAGCCCACTGACCCCCACTCTATACCCCTATGCTGCTGCAAAGGGCAGTGGGGGCTGGCGGCTTGATAAGAAGGGCTGGGTTAATGCGGTGGCTGTAGGAGGGAGTGACCAGGAGCAGAATGTCGGACAACCAGGAACATGGACGTGGAGACTCACCCCTTCCTATCCCTGCTTCTAGCGGCAGGACAGCGAGCTAGGCCTGCAGGACAGCAAGACGGCAATCAGGCAGGTGGCAAATGCTGTCAGGGAGACTCCCTCCTTTTCACTGCTTCCACAAGCAGAACAGGATAGGATGGTGCAATGGGCCAGGCCGGGCAGGCGACAAATGCAGCACGGCCAGAGCAGCTTGGCCAAGACTCAGCACTCAGCCGGAGCTGCTCGGGCGACGCTCCTCCTCCTTGCTCCACGCTCTGAACTCCCTGCGGCTTCCCAGCAGCCCCGCTCCGCGCTTTCTTTTCCCAGCTGCCTCTGCTGCTCGACTCTTGATTCTTTCAACATTAGATATACATTTCCAAAGTTACTGTTCTTCCTCTTTTTTAACACAAACAATGATAATGTTGTGTTCTTTTATCTTTCCCCATCTGTTGTGCCTCCCAGAGATGGGCTACCTCTTGATTCAAAATTGCTAATTAGGGTGTTCCAGGTCTGTATGTCGTCTTCAGCTTTATTGTCTTGCCTTACACGACTGAGTCGGATCTCCTTATGCACCGCTCAATCCATCACAACTTTTATCCAGTTGTCTACATTTGGTCCCTGTTGTCCTAGCCAAGTGATAGATACTCTGCGCTTGGACAAGAGGAGTGTCAGTTGAGTAAATTTATGCTCCATCTTTCAAGTTTTGTGGAACTGTATATCTCCTAGTAAGCTAGTCAGTGGGGTTTGGTCAATATGTTTCCCGCAGTTGTCCCCCAGGTGTTTCAGTACTAACTCCCAGTATGGTTTCACTGGTGGACAATGCCAAGCTAAGGGTGCGAAGGTCGCAGTACGCTCTGGACTTCGGGGACACCCCTCAGTCTTGGAGGGATCCATCTTGTGTAGCAATACTGGTGTAATATAGGTACGGTACATGTAGTTAAAATGAGCTAATTTAAATCCGGCAATACAAGATACTGTGTGTACCAGAGAACATATTCTATTCCAGTGTGTGGCATCACTTTGTTCCCCCAATTCTTCTTCTCATACATTTTTTTACTTAAACTGGAGCCGTTTTGGCCTATCCAGCAGTAGTGCCTTTTACATGTGTTGCATCCTTCCCAACTCCAGTAGGGTATGTTGTAGCATTGATATTAGTGGTGTGTTGGGGTAGTCGGGCCAAATTCCTTTAATTATATTTACTATACTAGTGTACAGGAAAGATTGTCCATCCACCAAGGCGAATGTATCCTGTGCCCCCTCAAAAGTGATGTAGGGTAAAGATCTCTTAGGGTTTCATATCCCCCCATCTCTCCATGCCATCAGCTAGTATACTGAAGGCAGGAAAGTCCCAAAATTAGAGTTCCTTGACGAAGGATGCCCGCCTTTACATCACTTTTACTGTACGTTCCCAAAGGGTTGCCGCGTGTGTACTGAGATAGGGAACCCTTCCTGTGGCCCTGCCTCCAGAATTGGCAAAGGACCGCCCCCGCAGGGGGCATCAGGGGCCGGCGCATTAACCGCTGCCGGGGACCCGGAAATTATAGTTCAAAGCCGCACCAGCGGCAAAACCGACGAAGGACATTTGGGTATTCCCCCTCAAGGGAGAGGGAGGAGCCCCTCTCTGTTGAGGAACAAGGAAAGTACAAACCCCCAATGGGATTGGGGAGACACCGCCCCGCCCTCATTTTGGAGGGCAGACAAAAAGGATACTGCTGCCCAGGCAGAATCACTTCGTGGGCCTCAAGGGACAGCGCGCGGGATCGCGAAAAACAACAACTGCAGTAACGTCAGTATTCTGTTGCGATCAGCCAGCAGCGTCTTTTCCCAGTCTGTCTCTTCTGTGAGCCAGTGTGCAGCATGTTGTAATTGTGACACTAGGTAGTACATTTCTATATTTGCAATGGCAAGACCCACCCTCCTGTGTTGGCAAGTGTTCTCGCGCCACTCTACTCCGTCCACCCTTCCACATAAGTGTGATAAGGTGGGAATGTAGATGCTGGAAAGTAGCACTTGGGAGTGAATCAAATGAATGTTGTAACATATACTGCTATTCGTCCAATCATAGACAATGGGAGTGTATTCAAAAATTGTTAGAGAGGCCTTAAGGCCTTCAGTATCTCAATCTATGTTGTATTGCATTTGTTGTTTCTGACAGGTGGGTGCTATGTTCATTCCCAAATAGCAAACTTTTTCCATGTTCCAACGGAGTGGGAGGGATGGAAGAGCTGCAGGGTCCTCTCTCAAGAGCCATCCCAGTGGACAAAACAGGGATTTATCCAAGCTAATTCTGAGATCTGTGATGTCCCCAAATTCTTCCAAGAGCCGTATTATTAGGGGCAATGACTCTTTGGGGGCCTTGAGATAAAAGAGCGGATCAACTGCATATAACAGCACAAGGCAAGTTGTGTCACCCACCCTTATGCCCCAGTTTGCTAGGGCTTGTCTGATTTGGATTGCAAGTGGTTCCAAGGCCAATGCAAACAGTATGGGTGAAAGTGGACACCCCTGTTGTGTTTCCCTGCCCACTGTCCAAGTAGTTGAACACCATCGGCCCACCTTCACCTTGGCAGTCGGTTCTGTGTATAATAAGCATATCCATGCCTAGAACTGGGGGCCAAAGCCCATAGCCGCCAGCACTGCCATGAGGTACTGCCTGTCACCAGTGTCAAAAGCTTTTGTAATATTGACTGACACCGCTACCATCTCTTCCAGGGATTCTGTTGACTCATGTATTATAAGCATTAACTGTTGCAAGTTCATGTTGGTTCTCCTGCCAAGCATGGACCTGCACTGGTCAACATGCACCAACAGTGTGATCACTGTCCGCAGACAGAGTGCTAACAGTTTAGAAAGGATTTTAGTATCAGAGTTGATCATAGTGATGGGTCGATAAGAGGAAGGGTCCAAAAGAGTATATTCCAGGTTTCGGTATCATTGTGATGCACCCCTTCCTCATTGTAGAGGGTAAAATCCCTTTTGTTTTTGCCTCTATGTATACCGCAAGTAATCGCTGGCTGATGTCTACTTTATAGGCGTGGTAGAACTTGGCTGTAAAGCAGTCACTACTCAGTTACTACGAGCGGTCTGAAATCATCGTGCTCACCATGAGAAACAGTGGTGAAGAGGGGAGAGTGAATCCCTCCCATACCTCCTGTCAACAAGGATGGCTGGAGTAGTCCTCCCCCCCTACACTGACAGAGGATCAGCAGAGGGGACTGTTGCTGGCAGCTGGGACAGTTTGCCTCGTTGTTCTCATTGACACTAGGGCTCACCAATCGGTGCACCCAAGAAAGACATACAGGGGACCGCATGCCCATCAAAAACAATATTTACAAATTGTCTGATAAGGCAAGAGCAGCATTGAGGATGAGGTGTCCAAGATGTTAGATCTGGGGGTGACTGAACTCTCCTTTAGCCCCTGGTCCAGCTCAGTGGTGTTGGCACCAAAAAGTGCCCCACCAAGTAGCCCTTCAAAACTATGGTTCTGTTTGGACTACGCGGCTTCAACTCAGTCACACACAAAGACTGATACATACCCCTTCCCTACAGCCGATGAGCTCATTGCCACATTAGTGGCTGCCAAATTCCTCAGTACCTTTGACTTGATGTCAGGTATTGGCAGCTTGCCCTGACTGAGGGAGGTTAGGAGAAGCCACAAATTCTCTATATCAGTTTTGGGTTATGCCCTTTGGATTGAAAAGACTCCTGCCACCTCTCAATGTTTGGTCAAGTAGTTCCTGTCTGGGCTGGAAAAACATCAGTGCAGCCTATCTCAACTACACTGCTGTCATCATCTCCAGCTGGGAAGACCACCTGATACATCTGCAGGAAGTGCTTCAGGCTCTCCCTCAGGCAGGCCTCGTTATCAAGGCCAGTAAGTACCAGGTAGGGCAGGGATCTGTCATGTACCTGAACATTTGGTTGGTGGTGTTGTACAGACTCTCCAGCCAAATATTTAAATCATACTAGACTTGGAGCTCCCAAAGACACAGACCCATGTGAGGTTTGTAGAGGGGTATGGCACCACTGCTGTCAGTTCCCTGATAGAGTTGACTTCCAAAAAGCAGCCAAAGAATGTGATCTAGAAAGAAGTGTGAAAAAATGTATATAGCAGACAGAAAGAGGCCATGTGGACAGCACCAGTATTCAAGACACATTGTGCAGTCAGATGCTTCAGGCAATGGCACTGGGGTACTATTCTTGCAGCTGAATGAAGAAGGCCTACACCACCCGTAGGACTTCATCAACGAACAGCTACTACACAGGGAGCAGAGCTGGAGTTGTAATGATATTTGTGTTTTGACCACTGACTCCACGTTGCACTTAGCATAGCAGGACACAGTCACATTAGTGACCACCAGCTTCATTATGCCTATTGACTTTATTTTAGCATTAGCCACCGCCACGTTAAAAGCTGCAAGTATTTTTCCATGATACAATGTGCTTCTTGCTCCTGTTTTTATTCTGCGTGTTCCTTCTCACCAAGGGCTTAGGCTGATAAGAATGTACTAGGACGGCAGGGAAAGGTTTTGTTTTAATAGAGGGCACCTTGGGATATTGGCCAATTCCCAAAGTGTTCTTTTCAAAGCTGACCTATAGTAACCAGCATTTTTTTTAATAATAAACGTATGCAGTGGGAGGGAGTTTCTAGAATTCTCCTCTCTTGTTTATTCAAAGTATATAAGAGGCAGAGACCAGATGGACCGGGGAGTGACTCAGATCTCAGACATGCTCAGGACGCGGAGGTGTGTCATCCTTCCCGTGTGGATAACTGATCTCTCTCTCGTTCTATGATCGATTCTGGGATCTGGTGGTCTGATGCTGATTGGCGGGGGTGAAGCAGATTTGCCCGTGCCTCATGGTGATGCATTTTTTAATTCATTATTTGCTTTGCATTGTAATATAGATACATATATTTGTTGTGTATATTACAGTGGAGAATCATTTGAACATGTTTTCCTTTCATTGCTGTGACCATTTTTAAACGTGTGCTTTCAGCATGCTAATCTCCTCTACGAACCTTGCAGAGCGAGTTGATAAATGTCTTCTTTAGACTAAGAAGAGCATTCCAGAGATTTTTGTCAGTGCATGAGTGTTCCATCTCGGTCATTAGTGAAGCAAAACAGGAGTGCAATTGAAAGAGGGGCATATGTAGTGGTGTGAGCATTGAAGAAACTGAGACTTGTTTGGGATTAGTTTCCAGGACAATGCACACATCAGGCCAGTAATGCAAATGGAGGGTGAGTATCCTAAACTGTTGCGGTGGTTCGCCTCCCTACAGGGTATGAACTTCTCTTAGAGCCGCCATCCTTAGCGTGGTTTCCCCTAACTTTTTGTCCTCTGACCTCCTATTTTGCAGACCTCGTTTTTGCTGGCTTTGGGACTCTGGGCACTTCACCGCTGCTAACCAGTGCTTAAATGCATATGCTCACTCCCCTAAAACAAGGTAACATTCAATTGCCATAATTAATTTACTTATAAGTCCCTAGTAAAGTCCACTACTTGTGCCCAGGGCCTTTAGTACGGGGCCTACAGCACTGATTGTGCCACCCACTTCAGTGGCCCTTGAAACATGACTCAGGCTTGCCACTGCAGAACCTGTGTGTGCAGTATTAAACTCCCATGTCGACCTGGCAAGTTAACCCTCTTGCCAGGCCCAAACAGTCCTTTTTACTACATATACGTTGCCCTTAAAGTAGGCCCTGGGCAGCACCAAGGGCAGGGTGCAGTGGATTTAATTTATGGGACATGGACTTTTAAGTTTTAGGTGTCCAGGTAGTGAAACGTTTAAATGTGTTTTTTCACTACTGCAAGGCCTGTCTTTCCCACAGGTTGACATTATGATTGCCTTATTACAAGTGTAAATTTCCAATTAGGAAGAGATGGAACCCCTAGTATGGTGTCTTAGGAATCACAATTTAAAATCACAACTGATGTTGAAGATGGATTTTCAATTGTAATTCAGAAAATGCCACTTTTAGAAACTTGGCAATCTTACCTTAAGTCTTCTTGTGCCTTCTGTCTTTCTCTGAACAGAAATCTGGATGGGTAACAGCTGGACTCTTGTGCATTCCTTTACAACACAAGAGGATGATGGACGGAGTGCTGAACAATGCAAACACTCACTCCCAGTCACAGATCTGGGTTTAATCCATTGTTCTTTTGCTCACCAAGCCACCCCAGTTTGGACCCAGCCATATAGAAATCAGTCTTGACCCTGTTCAAGTGTGCTGGGCATGCCCAGACATGGGTTCCGGGGTCAAGGTACCACTGGATTCAAGCGAGCCTGGCTGATGAAGGGTGATACCCTGAAAACGGTACAGGATGCTTGTTTCTGGTCCAGGGAGGACCTGGCCTGGCAGTTCGGGCTGGACTGTTCCCATGGGGAACAGGGTCAAGACTGATTTACATATGGCTGGGTCCAAACTGGGGTGGCATGGTGAGCAAAAGAATTGATGGATCTGTGACTGGGGGTGAACGTTTGATTGGTTCCGCATTCTGTCCATCATTTTTGTTTTTTTCCTCTTGTGCATTCCTTCCAGGCAGCCACACACAAAGGGAGCTTAGGTGTGACTGATGGACATCCTGATGGCCCATCCTGGGTAGAATGGGAGGGAGGAGCTGACACACATGGATGGGCGGACACATTGCTGCTGCGGACAAAGGCTTTGCATTGTTGACTGCACGGCTCGACAATTCATTGCCAGGAAACCGCCACCAACACATTTCAGACTGTGTGGCTCAGAAATTATGCACGTCTAAATCCAGCGGGATTGATGCAGCACCTTCCCTGCCCCACGCATCAGGCCCTGCAGACGGCACAATAGGGTACTTTTTCCAGCAGGACAAGGCTGGTCCCTGTATCCGATCCACCCTCCTTTGTGGTTGGCTGGACTTTTCAGGTTTCACCTTGTCTAGCGCGACCGAATAGCCCCAGTTGGAGCTTTTAAGCACTAAATTGCGTTTTAATCTTTAAAAATTCTTATTGCAACTTCTACTTATTGTATTTTGTTAATTAATATAGATTTTTCTAACTACATGGGCTAATTTTGTATGTGGTGTTTTCACTGTTTTACTTTTTAGAGTGTTGCAAAAATATTTGAAACATTGCCTCTTAAGTTAAGCCTGCCTGCTCTGTTCCAAGCTACCAGAGACGTAGCATAGGTTAATTTATGGTGTGCATCTGATGATTATGGTTCCTGCTTCGACAGGGTGCATACCTCTGACAACCAGAAACTCAACATCACTTTGGAATATCACCCAGGGATGCACCACACCAGGGCAGAAGGGTTTTCTGCCTTAGCGATGAGAACTTCCATGGCAGTTGGAAGTTTCTCAGCCTCCTGCTGAGAGCATGTAGGACATTACCATCTTTTGCCTGAAGTAACCCAATCTGTTTGCCTATCTGTTTTTGCTGACTGTAGAACTTGGTTCATGTTACTTCTGCTAACCAGTGGTTAACTGTCTGTGGTCCTTCTTTCAACATGATGAAATTGGTATACTTCTAATTGGCCTATTTAGCTTACTTATAACTCCCTACTATGTGGTACAAAGTGAATCCAGGTACTGGAAGTTAAATGCCACTAGTGGACTGCAGCACCTACTGCACCATCCACTACAGTGGCTGTGCAAACATGAGTTCAGACCTATCATTGTAGCCTGACTCTAGCAGTGTAAAAGATGCAATTCGACCTATCAAATCAAACCCTTTTGAAAGGCCAAAACCTCCCATTGAATTATTTACTAAGTCACTACTATGTAGGTCTAGGTCTTGTAGCCCTCAAAGCAGGGTGCATGTTATTTAAAACTAGGACATGTAGGACTATAACATTAACATGTTCTTACAGTGCTTGTGTAGACTGTGTACCACTTGGAGTATCTCTGAACAAAGAAGCTTCTGAAATGTAATTTTTCATTAATGCAGTATAGTGATCCAAGTCCGGACAAATAGTAAATTACGGCACAGAAAACAAAACAAGGTTTAAAACCTAACATACACACCATAAATAAAATAAGACCCACTGATTATTGATGGGTCTGGTAGCAGGTGTCAAGACTTAACCCCTTGCAGCACATCTGGCATTTCAATAACCAAAAAGCAGACAAATGACATTATAAAGAGACTTCCAACAGTACCAATAAACCATGGAAATGGCAAGTAATGTCTTAATTAAAAAAATTAAATTAAAAAAAAAAGCAAAAAAAAAACACAGATTTTACCTGTGCATAATTTTGTGACTCACAGAAGTGGAATCATGCATACCTTGAGGCTTCTCCCATGCCTGCCTTAAAGCTTAGTAAAACAACTAGTTGGTTTAATATGCAAATAAAATGTGTTTTTCCAACAGAAAGATGGCAAGTAGTAAATGTCAAGGCAGACATGCTTTACTAAACAAGAACAAAATGACACTTTTTAAAATACTGAAAACTTTTTAAGGACCAAATAAATCAAACTAACCTGTAAACTGATGCTCTTTGAGAGGCTCCCTACAGTTTAATGACTGCAACCGGTTTTTAACATTGGCACATCCTGATAACTGCTGTGTACTTTTGTTTAATGAATTAGTGACTGGCGTTAAGAGAATGTCTCTATGGCAGTTTCTCGAAGTGAAAAGTCGCTCAGTTTGTGATGGTGTTTGAGCAAGTTTTCTCTGTGCCGCTATTGTTTTCATTCTTTCAAAAAGCTTGATTGGTGATTCGTACTGAGACCCATGGTGGTCCACACATTTTTGGGACGCAACGTCTTTCATGCTTGGAAGATCCAAATGCGAGACAGCTGGTGCACTTTGTGTGACTGGGCATGTGCTTATGGCACTGAGGTCTGGGAAATCAGCTGGGCATGGGCCTTCCCCCATTAACGTAGATTGCAAAGCAGTCCCCTTGTTGTTTGGGAGATTGCATCTTCCATTGGGAGCAGCTTTGTAAGCAGGGTTGTTTCTGGGAGATACCACATTAGTTACTCCTAAAGGAGATACAACAGAGCGTCGAAGCTTCAGCAGGTCTTTTAAGGGAGTGAGAGAATCCGATGGGATTTGGCCAAGAAGAAGAGCATGTTTTGGCAATTCCCCTCTTACGCAATGTGGAAACTGTTGATGTTTGCTAAACCCTTCTCTTTTGGATGGTGTTACAATCATCGTTCCTGAAGGATGAAATTCTCTTTGATGGACTGGAGAGTCCCTCCCTTTAAAAAAAAGGAGTATTTGTTCACCACTGAACTGCAAACTTCATTTCTTCACATTGTAACTAAAACACAGAAGAAAAAATCAAAAATATTATAGGTCACTATAAATGCCAATTTGCATTACAAAAGGACTCAAAACAAACAAGAAATCAGAAAAAAGCTTGACTACAAGAAATTCGAGTGCAAACAACTGGGTTGAGAGGCAGCAGTCTAGGTTTGACCTGCGACTGAGCTTCTATGTGGCCAAAACAATTGAATTTTAATATAAACAGGATTTTGCAAGGAAACCCAACACGAGAAGCCTTTCTCAGAGAACAATGTATCCCGTACATAAGCAGCAGCAACAGAGCAACATTACAGTTAGAAAACTAAAAGAGACAGAGAAAGGATAACCAGGGCATCTATGAGGGCATTTAAAGCACTACTTGGCTGGAGCAGGGATTTGGAAGTATGCAGTCATTCCTTTGTAGTTTTAGTCAAGTGCACGGGCCAGTGTATTCTAAAATATCATTTTACCTCTACACTGTTTAACAAGGGCGAATCTTTAAGGGAAAATTGTCAGTTACATGTTTGATTTGCTACCTAAAAAAACTGTTTTTGCATGCATTTTCAGTTTCAGTAGAACTCTTTCGGAAATGCTTGATGCGTTTGGGGCAAGCAATGTGTCAGGGTAACCAAAAATGGCAGTACTTTCCATTAGTCATCGAAGGAATGGCTACTATGACCTGGGTTCCACCAGTTATTTTGTGAACTTGGCTCCCTTGGCGACAGGAACCTCAAAGGGGAAAGCATGATCTATGAGCACGCACATAAACAAAGAAATCTTAATTACAAACAACAAATTGCACACAAGTCTACATAAGCACAGTAAAAATCCAGCATCACTGCTTATTTTATTGACTGATCACCATAAAAACATCTAAGGTCTTTCTTACTAAACTGAGAAGCAGTAGAGCCCAAATGTCTGGCCTTAAAATGCTAAATAATAGCCCCTTAAAGTTAAGATGTGTGTTTGTGGTCTCTAGACACTCTCATATTTATACTTTTTATAGAGCCGCATTTGCGTCATTTTTTAACGGAGAAGCGGCGAAAACTTACAAAATACAATTGTATTTTGTAGGTTTGCGCAGCTTTTGCGTCAAAAACAGGCGCAAATGTGGCGCTAAAAAAGTATAAATATGGGCATGTATGTCTTCTCCTATATGCAACCACCAAATTACACACAGGTATGACATCTGGTGAAACACAGCATCCATGGCAGCCACTCCTTGTTAATTCAACCCTCATGGCTGTATTTCCAATAATCAAAGCACTAGAGAGACCATACATTTCTCTGACACTAGAACTTTCTTTTCTGCTGTGGCATACAGGTGACAACTATTCAAGCTACTACTAAGGTTATGAAGTCCAAGAGGAGGAAGTCACACCTCCCATGTTTTCAGCTCTTTAATGAGGATAATCATATTGAAATCAATGAAAATATTTTGGAGTGGGCAGGAAAGTTTTCAGGGTGGTTTACAGGAACTTCTTGCTGAATTGGAAGGTGAGGATGAATCCAATTAAAGTAAGAATCCGAACATGGGTGTGATGAGGGTAAGGGTCACCAACAGTGGTTGAAAGTATTACGTTTTTCTTGAGATGTGCCGGTACTCTCCCTCTCAAAATAAAAAAAAAAGTGCCGGTACCGGCCCATTAAAAGCACTGGTCACCAACCAGCTAGACTCACACGGCCACTCCCCAGGCATCACCTCTAAACCTTTGACAAACACCATAAATTCTATCTCAAATTGAGAACTAACCACTCAACACAGATTTTTGATTCCAAGTTCATCTGTAATTAGCTAATGAAATTCATTAATTTTCTTTTAAATCTGGTACTACTGTTCTTGGATCTATGGTGGTTTAACAAGACTACAAACTCCAGCATGCAACGGAAAAATACTGTGGAACTCTACATAGACAAGACAGCTCCGTCCCTTACAAGAGGTGAATATCCCTTGTACGTCATTTCAGAGTTGAAAGACAGTATATAGGACTACGGGTTACATATTTCAATCCAACCCGGTTTACTAGTTTCCTATAGTTTTATTGTTTTTGATTAGCTTTTCATTTGCCACTTATACTCCAACTCTCACAACTTTTTTAGCATACATTTACTCAATTACACCGTCCACACAATCTGTTTTCTGTGTGCAGAGTGTTTCAACTGTGTCGTGCCACTCTTAGCACGTGGTAAAAAGAATCTGAAACGTTTTAGGCAATTGCAACTTTTTAACGTTGATATTACATAATAATTCAACTTTGAAATAGCCCCAAGATATCAAGCACGGGGAGAAACAAATGTCTCTTTTATATATAATAATAATAATGATGCTGGCTGAAATTTAAAAAACGGAAATCTTAACAATCAACAGTTGGAAATTAATGGTTTAAACCATTTCAGGATTGCTTTGTAACTTAAAATGATTATGAATAAAATACACTTACTATACAAATACAAGCCTTGTTATCTATAAATGACAACTTGGATACAAACAATTATTCACAAGTAACTTAACTATACCAATTATTCTACGTAAGAATGAAGTCAAGAACCAAAATTGACCACTGAGGGTTCATATGGTGGTCCTTACACTACTGCACTTTCTGTCGGCGATAAGAGTAACCCGGTATGATCCAGTAAGACGTTCAACACGAGTTGTAAGGAGGTGTGACTTAAAGGCTACAAATCCTTCAACACAGAATAAGAAAAAAATGGTCTGGCAGAGAGAGTAACGCATGCAGTTAAATTGAGCGCTCGTGTTACAGTCTCATCCGACATTATCATCACATAGCAGCACAGAAAACAGCGGCGCGACTCCTGACTCGTCCAGTGAAAAAGCTTCCCTCCCGACTAAACCCGTAGATTCTTAAAACACATACATAAACACGCCTCGCATCCCCTACCTCTGTTTCCCTGCCATCCCGAATGAGGCGGGAAGCTCCCAGACCTTAACTGCAGCTTCACGATCTTTAGAATCGTATTTCCCGTTTTGTTTGCGATAATTAAGGCTCCAATATAAGAATAACTCTGCTCGCCTTTAATAAACGATAAACAGTACAGAAAATCATCAGAAAACTAATTTGAACTGTGATTGACAGGTTACTGGGCGGATCTAGCGTGGTATAGACGGTTGTTGTGCCGCTTCATAAAGTCCTAGGATTGGTTGGAAGTTATAGCGAATCCCAGAAGACATTGCTCGGCCCAGTGCCCCGGAAGAGATGGCTCAGCCTCAAGTGGGCCGCTGCTGCAAACAGTCAGTGCTGTTGCTGAACTTCAGTCACGCAAGGTGGGAGCGCCTCCTACTGGAGAGAAAAGAGAACAACAGTTACGCACATAATGCACAGCCGGCCCGGCTGAGGCATACGAAGCCAACAGTGAAAAGAGGTACCGGGTATGGTCAGGTCAGTGTCGGGAGCGCGTCGACCACTAACTGTCAGAATGATACGGGCATTTAAGGACGGTAGCAACATGTACGAATTGAGGAAGAGGCTGCGACCGTGTCTGATGCAGCGTGCCTTGCTTAGATACGGGGCACACTTACTGGACTAGCATGGGAGTATAAGTAAAGCGTACCTTTGCTGTTATTGTGGTGGGGAGATTCTCATGCTGAGTGCCTGTGTGTCAAAGGTAAGGGCAGTGCTTCAACAATTGTGTCACTTAAGGGCTTTCGCTGAGCTTTTCGGTGCCAGGCGCAACAGCCTCCGATAGCCAGGAAGTTGTACACTCAACGACGTTAGGGGTATTAGCTTTTGATAGGGGGCACGGCCTCAGCTGGCTCTTTCGGTGCGTCTTCCGAGCTGGCAGGTGGTACCACATTCACGGTGTGTTGGATAGAATATCCGCGTCTCTGTCGTTCCAATGAAATGGGGCACTGAGTGCGCAGCTAGACCCCAAACATCGGGCGGGGGAAAGTAATAGAGCTAACGCTTCGACCTTCGTGTTTAGAACCTGAGTCAGAATTACTTGTGTGAGTCCTCTTCACGGTTGTAGTATACGGCATAATATGGGTAGTCGTTTTCTGGGAAAAGTGTATCTCTTGGTGCATCGTAAAGCACACAGGGACAGCTAGCTTGGCCCAAGCTTAACCTTAATATTCTTTACAGGAGTAAAGGGCTCTTCTTCAAGGAGTTTAAACAGATTTAATCGGGCTGAAAAGTGAAATGGCCACACACCTCGCCAATAAGGGGTAAAAGGCCACTTTAATAGAACAGGTCTGGCAAAATACAACCTTGGCATATAGCCTCACAAAACTACCCAGACCTCACTAATACAAAATTCATCACCTAAACCCTCCCCCTCCCTTTAAATTGTCCCAACCGCACTACCCCTTGTCTCATCCCCCACCTTGACCCGACTAACCCTTTTACCCATCTGTCCTGCAATCACCTTATCCATTTACCCTTGTCTGTGCAAATTCCCTGCCCTCTCCTCTTTGTGATCTACCCCTTCCCCCCGAAAGGCCAATATGTAAATTACCAAGAACACCCTTCCCAACCAGACCTGACTATCAGCAGCAATGACATGAACAAAAAACCCCACCCTTAAACACAATACCAACAAAATTGTAACTAGACATGCCCTGTTAAAATATGCAACCGGAAAAATTCTGAAATTCAGACCCAATGATAAAATAAAGAAATACAAAAACAAAATCAACCCACAAAAAACCCTTTTCCCCTTAATAAAACTAAAAGAATTAAAAACTCAATAAAGAGGGAGGGCGGGCGGGCACAAAGACAAAACGCCCACTGGGTGTGACAACGGCCAAAGAGGCCACCCACACCCAGCCCCTGCCTTTTATCCCCTCCGCCACGTCACCGCCCTATCCTGCCTATAAACCAATCCCTGTTCGGGCTTGTGGAACATTCCACCACAGCCCGATAAACCCGGGGGGAGACGGGCAAGCCCTTTGCTCCCCCAAAGCCCCCATCGGGCTGAAAAGTGAAATGACCACACACCTCACCAATTAGGGGTAAAAGGCCGCTTTAATAGAACAGGTCTGGCAAAATACAACCTTGGCATATAGCCTCACAAAACTATCCAGACCTCACTAATACAAAATTCATCACCTAAACCCTCCCCCTCCCCCTCCCTCTAAATTGACCCAACCGCACTACCCCTTGTCCCATCCCCCACCTTGACCCGACTAACCCTTTTACCCATCTGTCCTGCAATCACCTTATCCATTTACCCTTGTCTGTGCAAATTCCCTGCCCTCTCCTCTTTCTGATCTACCCCTTCCCCCCCAAAAGGCCACACAGGAAAACCCGAAGGTGTTTTCCTGCCCCACCCCAAAAACGATCTATTTATCCCATAAACGTTCCCCTAATAATTCTGCGATTAGCAACCTAAGCTCCAGTAAATAGTGCTCATTCCCCAAAAACGAGAGATGTACTCCATCCTGCCGAAAAAGATCAACATCAGACACCCCAATATTTCCATGATACAAAAATGAAAAACCCTGAGAATTACAAAAACTCTTCATTTCCCTATTGATTTTCCGCTGTTGCTTCTCAATACCCTTAAATGAATTAGCACCCCTCCAAACCCTTCTCGGCACTAAACCCGTCCAAACTATATGTGCACCCGACCACCGTTCCTTAATCCGACATAAATCCATTTTCATGACCTTCAGTAACCCAATACCCGACAAAGCCACCAAATCGTTTTCACCCAAATGTAACACCAACAAGTCTGGACAAACCCCCCGTTCCATTCATTTGGCCAAAACATAAAGTAACTCACCCCATCTCATCCCACTCTTTCCTACCCAACTAACTCTTATCCTTGAACCATCAAGCCCCAGCTGCCTCCCGAAATGACGTGATGCTGCTTGCTTCTCTGCCCAGCGAACAAAAGAGTGTCCAACAATCCACACGGCGCAAACTTTGTCTGGACCCCCGACACAACCCACAAAAGAGAATATGTTAAATAGCACATCCGTTCATACCACTCACAATTTGAAGTAAGAGGAAAATAACTAGAGAGGAATCAAAAGAATGGAAAACAGAAAAGAAAATATACAGAAAATTCCAGGCGAAGAAAAGAAAGAAAACCTCACTGCTTTAAAAGAACGCACATATTTTTTAAAACAACCGACCTCCACCTGCCCAAATGTTTAATCAACTGATCTGATTTACCTTGACGTCTTGCCTCCATAGCAGCCCCAATCCTAAAAGAATGTGTACCATAACTACTAGGTTCTAAACCCACTCTCTTGATCGCCAACCTCAAATCCGCTAGAAACTGTGATGCTAATAACTTGACCCATCCTGATGAACAAATACAAACCTTGAAAATTGAGACTTCAATGCTGAAAAAACAAACCAACAACGCACCGGGCAATCAATAGAATGAACCGCCGACAAGCATATTTCCTGGCCCCTCCCAAACTGATCCCCCTTTGAAAATGGCAGCCATATAAATAAACCCCCTTTCCCCACCTCAACATTCTCACAAAGGAGCCCATCCGTCCCTCTCACACCCAACAGCTCTGAAATCCGAAAGGCCCCATGAAACAACCATGACATACACATCGAAATCAAACTTACCTCCCACTCAGAAAAACACAATTCACTCAAAACTCTTAATAAAGCCTGCAAAAGATCAAGCGTAATCGGTCGCTTTCTATCACACCTCACTCCCCCCGACCTAGCCCAACCCGCTAAAATCCTCCTACATAGCTCACCCTCCACCGGATCATAGCCCCAAAAATACTTACCATAAATGAAATCCCTGATAACTTACCAGATATGGTAACCGCTGCCAAACCAGCCTCAATCTGCTGCATGACAAAATGAATAGCATCCTCCTGTCTCCAATATCGCACATCGCCCCCACCCCATCGCCTTACTGCACCTGAATCCAGAAACTCCAACCACGCCTGAAAATAGGTCCTCCTCGTCGACGGAGCTATAGACTGTTGAACTAGCTCCAACATCCTCAATCTCCTAGAGCCCATAAATCCCCCGGAATGACCGTCTTCAGAACATCCGCTCCCGGTGCCAGACCACGGAATCTCTGCCACTGAAAACGAGATAACGCATCAGCGATATCGTTATTGACACCAGGCACATGCCGAGCCTTGAACAAAATGTTGAACCTCAAACAATTCAGTAAGAAAATCCTCAACAATTTAAGTACCTTAACATCTTTTGCCTTCTGAGAATTGACCAAAGGTACCACCGACTGATTGTCCACGTTAAAAACTACATACCTATTAGCCAAAAACGTACCCCAAATGGCCAGAGCAACAACCAAAAGGAAAAATTCAAAAAATGCGATGCTAAACTTAGCTCGCTTCCAACGCGCAGGCCAGGCCTCTGATGCCCAATGACCGTCCCAAAACCATGAGCACCAGATGCATCCGAAAAAATCTGAACCTGCCAAAACCAATCCTCATCATCAACCAGCATAGTCACACCATTAAAGTCCTTAAGGAAATCAATCCACATTCTCAAATCCTCTTTAACTCCTGCCCTAAGGCGAAAGTGATGATGTGGCAAAACGACACCCCGCATGGCAAAACCGAGCCTGCGGCAAAATGCCCTGCCCACCCTGACCACTTTACAAGCAAAATTCAGATGACCCAGTGTAGGAGGCTGGACTGGCTTGTAGTGAGTACCAAGGGGTACTTGCACCAGGCCCAGTTATCCCTTATTAGTGTATAGGGTGTCTAGCAGCTTAGGCTGATAGATAATGGTAGCTTAGCAGAGCAGCTTAGGCTGAACTAGGAGACGTGTGAAGCTACTACAGTACCACCTAGTGTCATACGCACAATATCATAAGAAAACACAATACACAGTTATACTAAAAATAAAGGTACTTTATTTTTATGACAATATGCCAAAGTATCTTCGAGTGTACCCTCAGTGAGAGGATAGGAAATATTCACAAGATATATATACACAATAGCAAAAATATGCAGTATAGTCTTAGAAAACAGTGCAAACAATGTATAGTTACAATAGGATGCAATGGGGACACATAGGGATAGGGGCAACACAAACCATATACTCCAAAAGTGGAATGCGAACCACAAATGGACCCCAAACCTATGTGACCTTGTAGAGGGTCGCTGGGACTATTAGAAAATAGTGAGAGTTAGAAAAATAACCCTCCCCAAGACCCTGAAAAGTGAGTGCAAAGTGCACTAAAGTTCCCCTAAGGACAAAGAAGTCGTGTTAGAGGAATAATGCAGGAAAGACACAAACCAACAATGCAACAACGCTGGATTTCCAATCTGGGGTACCTGTGGAACAAGGGGACCAAGTCCAAAAGTCACAAGCAAGTCTGTGATGGGCAGATGCCCAGGAAATGCCAGCTGCGGGTGCAAAGAAGCTTCTACTGGACAGAAGAAGCTGCGGTTTCTGCAGGAACGCAAAGGGCTAGAGACTTCCCCTTTGGAGGACGGATCCCTCTCGCCTTGTAGAGTCGTGCAGAAGTGTTTTCCCGCCGAAAGAACGCCAACAAGCCTTGCTAGCTGCAAATCGTGCGGTTAGCGTTTTTGGATGCTGCTGTGGCCCAGGAGGGACCAGGAGGTCGCAAATTGGACCAGGAGGTAGAGGGGACGTCGAGCAAAACAAGGAGCCCTCTTAGCAGCAGGTAGCACCCGGAGAAGTGCCAGAAACAGGCACTACGAGGATGAGTGAAACGGTGCTCACCCGAAGTCGCACAAAGAAGTCCCACGTCGCCGGAGAACAACTTAGGAGGTCGTGCAATGCAGGTTAGAGTGCCGTGGACCCAGGCTGGACTGTGCACAAAGGATTTCCGCCGGAAGTGCACGGAGGCCGGAGTAGCTGCAAAAGTCGCGGTTCCCAGCAATGCAGTCTAGCGAGGTGAGGCAAGGACTTACCTCCACCAAACTTGGACTGAAGAGTCACTGGACTGTGGGAGTCACTTGGACAGAGTTGCTGGATTCGAGGGACCTCGCTCGTCGTGCTGAGAGGAGACCCAAGGGACCGGTAATGCAGCTTTTTGGTGCCTGCGGTTGCAGGGGGAAGATTCCGTCGACCCACGGGAGATTTCTTCGGAGCTTCTAGTGCAGAGAGGAGGCAGACTACCCCCACAGCATGCACCACCAGGAAAACAGTCGAGAAGGCGGAAGGATCAGCGTTACAGAGTTGCAGTAGTCGTCTTTGCTACTATGTTGCAGGTTTGCAGGCTTCCAGCGCGGTCAGCAGTCGATTCCTTGGCAGAAGGTGAAGAGAGAGATGCAGAGGAACTCGGATGAGCTCTTGCATTCGTTAGCTAAAGTTTCCCCAGAGACAGGGACCCTAAATAGCCAGAAAAGAGGGTTTGGCTACTTAGGAGAGAGGATAGGCTAGCAACACCTGAAGGAGCCTATCACAAGGAGCCTCTGACGTCACCTGGTGGCACTGGCCACTCAGAGCAGTCCAGTGTGCCAGCAGCACCTCTGTTTCCAAGATGGCAGAGGTCTGGAGCACACTGGAGGAGCTCTGGACACCTCCCAGGGGAGGTGCAGGTCAGGGGAGTGGTCACTCCCCTTTCCTTTGTCCAGTTTCGTGCCAGAGCAGGGCTAAGGGGTCCCCTGAACCGGTGTAGACTGGCTTATGCAGAATTGGGCACATCTGTGCCCAAGAAAGCATTTCCAGAGGCTGGGGGAGGCTACTCCTCCCATGCCTTCACACCATTTTCCAAAGGGAGAGGGTGTAACACCCTCTCTCAGAGGAAGTTCTTTGTTCTGCCATCCTGGGCCAGGCCTGGCTGGACCCCAGGAGGGCAGATGCCTGTCTGAGGGGTTGGCAGCAGCAGCAGCTGCAGTGAAACCCCAGGAAAGGTAGTTTGGCAGTACCCGGGTCTGTGCTACAGACCACTGGGATCATGGGATTGTGCCAACTATGCCAGGATGGCCTAGAGGGGGCAATTCCATGATCATAGACATGTTACATGGCCATATTCGGAGTTACCATTGTGAAGCTACATATAGGTAGTGACCTATATGTAGTGCACGCGTATAATGGTGTCCCCGCACTCACAAAGTCCGGGGAATTGGCCCTGAACAATGTGGGGGCACCTTGGCTAGTGCCAGGGTGCCCTCACACTAAGTAACTTTGCACCTAACCTTTACCAGGTAAAGGTTAGACATATAGGTGACTTATAAGTTACTTAAGTGCAGTGTTCAATGGCTGTGAAATAACGTGGACGTTATTTCACTCAGGCTGCAGTGGCAGGCCTGTGTAAGAATTGTCAGAGATCCCTATGGGTGGCAAAAGAAATGCTGCAGCCCATAGGGATCTCCTGGAACCCCAATACCCTGGGTACCTCAGTACCATATACTAGGGAATTATAAGGGTGTTCCAGTAAGCCAATGTAAATTGGTAAAATTGGTCACTAGCCTGTTAGTGACAATTTGAAAGAAATGAGAGAGCATAACCACTGAGGTTCTGGTTAGCAGAGCCTCAGTGAGACAGTTAGGCACCACACAGGGAACACATACATATAGGCCACAACCTTATGAGCACTGTGGTCCTGACTAGCAGGGTCCCAGTGACACATAACAAACATACTGAAAACATAGGGTTTTCACTATGAGCACTGGGCCCTGGCTAGCAGGATCCCAGTGAGACAGTGAAAACACCCTGACATACACTCACAAACAGGCCAAAAGTGGGGGTAACAAGGCTAGAAAGAGGCTACTTTCTCACACCCAGTAACGATTGTGCCTGCCGCAACTCCAACTTTGGTTTCTGAACCGCTTCTTCCAACAGGGAAATCAAGTGCTGAACCTTATTCCTGGGCAACCTCACCTCCATTTTGTCCGAGTCCAATTCAATTCCCAAAAAACTAAGACACGTCGCAGGCCCTTCAGTTTTGTTTCCTGCTAACGGAACTCCAAAAAGAGACATCAAACACTCAAATTCCTTCAAAGCTCTGCCACAATTGCCTGACCCGGCAGTCCCCACAAAGAAAAAATCATCCAAATAATGAGTCACCAAACCACAACTACCCTGTGCTACAAAGCACCATTCCAAAAATGAACTAAAAGTCTCAAACAAGGAACAGGAAACTGAGCAACCCATGGGCAACATCCTATCCACATAAATGGCCCCTTCAAATTGCATAACCAATAATGAAAAATTATCCGGGTGCACAGGCAACAACCTAAACGCTGATTCCACGTCTGATTTAGCCATCTCTGCCCCTCTTCCGCACTTCCGTACCAATGCAATGGCTTCATCTACAGAAGCCTAATGCACCATGGAATCCTCCGCAGCAATAAAATCATTTACAGAAATCCCTGCTGGCCAAGACAAATGATGAATCAATCTAAACTCACCCACCTGTTTTTTGGGAACCACACCCAAAGGAGAAATAGTCACATTCGACAATGGCCATTCCAAAAAGGGGCCAACAATCCTACCCAAATCCACTTCTTTCTTCAACTTGGCCTTCACCACCTCAGGATGGTCCCTCGCCGATTTCAAATTGTTGGCCCATCTTCTCAGCCTCGGGCCTTGGTAACGCAAACAAAAACCCTCAGAAAAACCACTGAACAAAACTTTCGCCTCTCCTCTAATGTGTAAAACTGTAACCAATAAGCCACAACCTTCAAATTAATAGGCGTAGGGCCCTTTTCCTGCAACTTGTTGTACAAAACCTCTACCTCTTTCACCACCTCTTGTCCCTGGCCCATGCCAGGCCCATTGAACACCTCCAAAACATTGGTACACTGGGTGCTTCCCGCCACATTTGGAGCAATCATGCCTAAATTTACATTGCTGTCTATTACACAATCCGTTGTTGTAAGACCAGCATGCCCCATTTGCTTGGAATTGCCCTCTATGCCCAAAACCCACCCCAACTTGGGTGGGACGCCCCAGAAAGGGCTTATATTGAACAGGCAAACCACTCTCCGTATGTGTTGTGAGCGCGTTTCTTGCAGTCCTCAACCACTGCATCCATAACTCGTGATCAATTTCACCCCACATCTTAGATGGATCCACAGCCTTCCTTGCTCTAAATTCCTCATCATATCTGAACCAACCAAAACCACCAAAGTCCATTTGAGCTCTACGCACTACGTCCATATATTTCAACAATGCCACACACGAATCCTGATGTTTTTCACAGTATACACTCGCATAAATCAAAAAAGCCGAAGTCCAATTCTCTATCGTGGTCGGAACTCTAGGTCTCCTAGCAAGTTCCCATTCCTCTTCTTTCGACCCTTCCTTGGCCTGCACCTCTCTATGCAACAACTTAAAAATGTCAATAAACTCACCCTTCCAGATCTTCTCTTTTAAACTCTGAGTGAGATGCGCCCCCAAAGGCATCGCCACTCCCATATATGGCAATTTCTTTGACTTAACACTACACAAAACCTCACCACCATTCGTATTACCTGCCCCAGACTTAGCACCATCACCAGATTCAAGCTTAGTCGATGACCCATCACCATCACCAACACTTACCTGTGACTTGCCATCCACCTTGACCGGACTCACCTGAATTGATGCATCCACCTTACCACCAAGTCCCCCCTCAAACATGCCCTTGCCCCACGAACCGCCCTGACATTATCCCACCCTCGCTGAAATCTCAAAAATTCAACCAAACTCTCCTCACCTTTCGGTAAATTGCCCGCACCGGACCATGGCCGCCCTGGACCACACCAGGCACTTCTTCCGCCACCAAAACTCGCTTTGTAGACACCACCGGCTCCTCCAAATCTTCGTCGTAGTCGAGCAACTCCTCCCAATCAGCCCAACCAACACCAGCGCCCTGGCTAGTAGATGGCTGAACCTCAGCAGCTCGCGTAGAATCCCCCGAAGTCAGGCGGACCGCTCCGGATCGCACCCTCTCTTCAGGCTGGTGTTCTGAAGGCGCTCTGGCCTTCACCAGCACGCTCCGATCACCAACCATCCGCCCAGATGGCTGATAGATCGCCCTCGCCCGATGCCCGCCCAAAGCATAAGGCGTGCCACACCCAGAGGTTCCCTCACCAGCACCCAGCTGCGAAACATCCATGCTACCATATGCCTTACCCACTAATCTGTCAACCATAACCTCACCACCAACCCTACCTCCAAACAGACTTCCAAAACATCCACTACCACCAACCACATCAACCTGTTCACCTAACCCAACAACTGCCTCATTGTCTTTCTGCCACGATTGCACCTTATTTATCATAGGGCTAACCAGCCTAGGAACCAACTGTGGCTTCCACCCTACCCCCAGCCTAACAACAAAACTTGAACCACCAAAAACCTGATCCCCAGCCTCCTGACCCCCTTGGACGCTCTCCTCGTCATCCGAAATGACTACAATCTCTTTATTATCGATATTAATGGATGCGGCCATTTTACTTGCCATACCCAAGGACCTTTCTTCTAATGGCCCTCTCCTTGACCAATCATAACCCGAGGAGGCAGCCATCTTAGCCGCGCCTCCCAAGGTTCTTTCTTTCAAGTGCACGGCTACGCGCCCAACGCCTGTTTCTAAAGGCGATCAGGCTTGCTTACAGCCTGAAGCCACTCGCGCATGCGCTATCACCGCCTGCGCCCCCTTCCTATCGGCAACGCTCACCGCACTTGCCACCATGGAATCCCTGCCCCCGGCCGCCACGTGCCTCGCTAAAGAAGCACCCCGCCTCCGCGAAAAACGGCCCCCACCACACCGCTTTCCTGCACACGACAACTGCATAACCGAAACCTAATGGCTTGGCTCCTCGTCCTTATAAGGTGAGCGTGAAACTTTCCTGCCATGCATACTCTTTGACTTACATTTTTTACCAGCTTTAACCGGCGAAGTACACGCCGCCACCGCAGCTGAAACACCTTCAGCTGATACCCTTTTAGGACGCCTCAAACCCACCCACGCCTGCTCCAACACACCTTCCTTTAACAAATCCTCTCTACCCTCATCTTGAAGAACCTTCAGTGCTTGAACAACCTTATTAGGCTCCATTTTAATTCCACTCTACGTCACTAGACCAAACTCCACCCTAAAAACACCAACAAACCGCCTCTCCAATACACTAACCTCACAGAAAAAACTCCTGGCACAAAGACAAAACGCCCACTGGGTGTGACAATGGCCAAAGAGGCCGCCCACACCCAGCCCCTGCCTTTTATCCCCTCCGCCACGTCACCGCCCTATCCTGCCTATAAACCAATCCCTGTTCGGGCTCGTGGAACATTCCACCACAGCCTGATAAACCCGGGGGGAGACGGGCAAGCCCTTTGCTCCCCCCAAGTCCCCATTGAAAATTTTGTATTTTGCAACATATTCACCCGTCCCCATAATAGGATTTGGAATTTTGAGAAAACGTTCAAAACCTTTTGTAAAAAGATGGGATCCGCGTGTCTATCTACTGCATAGTTAAGTGGGCTGTGGCTTCTTCAAATCACAATGACCTACTAGTAACAACAACTTCTCAATCTGTGGAAAACCGAAGAATCAACACCAACAGCAGGTGACGGGGTGACAGCAGCTTGACTTTTTGGATGCTGACTTGAAATATCACCTTAGTGACAATGGTGGCATGTTACTAAAGAAGGTAGCTTTTCTTCAAACAGGGAAAGGATGCTTCCTCTACTGGCACTATAGTAACAATAATGTGTAAGTTGTACTTCAGGGTAAACCTGAGCTCCAGGTCCCATCCAGTACTCTTGGTTTTGATATGCTTCCCACTCCCGTAGCCTGAAATGAAACCCACGTTTGGAACGTTGTTGACACCAATAAAACCTGAGCTGTTAAAATTGTGTGCATTCTTAATGCTGTGCTAATGCCAAAGAAAATACCAATCAGAGCTGTCTTTTTGGATTCTCTTACATATGGTCTGGCACATACAATAGATTGGCAGGATCTAACTGTACAATTTTATTTAAGAGTGGTGGTTGATCAAATTTTAAACTGTACGGTTGAAATTAGACGTTTCAACTGGGAGATATATATATATATATATATATATATATATATTAATATTAATATTGCAGAACAGTCACAGATATTTGGGATGTCGGGATCCCTGCCTCGCAGATAAGTAATGTTTATAAACCAATGAGGTAGCCTTAAATTTCAAAACAAAGTGGACAAACTAATTTATGTAATTGAAATGTAATCAGAGAGGTGGCTATATACTGATGGAACAAGAAAGAAAACGAATATGACCAGTGTACATGGATGGAATGAAATACAAGCTGCAATTAATTCGGTGATTCCAGGAACAAAACCTTTTGATTCCTGATAAAACAAAAATATCTTGTGGGCCCTATCATGAAAATTGCAGGTATTAAAGGAAATTGGAAATTTCCGAAGGCAGAACTTGTACAAAGCCAAATGAATAACAGCCTTGCAAGAAACGTGGGAAACAGTAATTGTTGTGCTAATAAAGCTCTGAAGAGGAAATTTGGATACCCAGCAGGAGAAATTATGTTAATATTTTCAGTAAAAACAAATCTGAAGATCAAAATAATTTGTGACAATAGCACTTTTGGGGATTAAAGAGTTAATAGTAGTAAACATTTATGCCCCGCAAATCAACATTAGTATCAGCTATTTAAAAAAAGTTGGTGAATTTAATTTTAGAAATTAGAAAGACATTCCCTTAATGCCACTATTACTTCTGGGGGAGTTTAACTCAAAAACATTCTTCCGAAATAGCTGATGTTTTTTTGTTGGATTTGAAAAATTAGCAGAGTGTCTCCCATCAAATATATAACTGTAAATTAAATCATATAAAGAACAACTTGGTATGACCCTCAAAACTCTCAACATGACATAATAAATGGCAGAATGATTAGTGATAAGCCAACAATTTAAATGTATGATAACTGTAAGGCAGCATCTCTTATTCATTTTGCACTAATCTCATCTGAGTGATTTTCATCTTTAAGTGATATGAAAGTAGAGAAGCAGACTTGAAATGATTATAAATCGCTTCTGCATACACTGGATTACTATGTATGGGATTAAGAAATTCGGCATAATAGAAATATTGCTGTAAAAACAACAGAAGGATTGTTAGCTATCTAAATTAAAGCTGCATAGTGGGGAAAAAAACTCAAAGTTGCGGACACTACATCTTGATTGGAAAATCATCTGTGCTGACATAGTATGAACAAAGGGAAATCAAATCCCAAAATCATTATGGACTTGAAGGATAAACCAAGAACAAAATTTAATATTCGTGTAAGAGAAGCATTTAAATTGGATAAAACATTAACGCCCCCCCCCCCCCTTAAAAATCATAGGACATTATATTAGAGATTCGGAGAGCAAATTGGTCCGAAAAGAATTAGACAAATATAATGTATGCTTTACAAATACAAAGAACTTACGTCTTTTGGGATGTAATAGGTAATCTTTTGGGAACTAAGAAGAAAGGGGTCACAAACCCTGTTGAAGTGTAAGTTTGGGTTAAATATATCTCGAAGGTATGTAGTGAAAAATGTAACTCAAACTATTTGGCTCTGGTTGGGGAAGATGTGTAATACCCAAAAAAGGTAAAACACAAATATCCTCCAAGAAGTGCTTCCTCTATCAATAAAGGCAGTTAAAAAACTAATTAGAAAGATGAAAAACTTGAGAGCTCAAGGGCCAGACAAACTTTCACAATTTTTTAAGGTCATCGCGATTTTGTAGGCTCAAGTCCTGACACCATTGTATGATGCAGTAATTAGAATAAAGAAAATAAGTGGAGAGGCTGTATTAGGTTGTCAATATATAGTAAGTATTGGCAAAGCCAACAGGTCTCGTATTTGGGTGAGGTATTGGGGCTGGAGGTGGAAAACAGGAGGGTGAGTGGAGAATTAGAATGGAGCAGGACAGTTAAAGAAAAAAAAAAAAGCGAAATGAAGTAAGCCCACGGTGATCAAACCATAGCACGCTTTTTTTTCCTTATGGCGGTAGTTGGGGGGGACTATAAACAAGAGGACAACGAAGGGGTGGGAAGGGAATCGGCAACACTTGCCAGGGGAGGGGAGGGCGGTGTGTGGAAGTGGAATAAGCAACACAGATGGTGGGGCGGGTGAGATAGGAATAAGCAACAGTGATGGGGGATGGTTTAAGGGCCCTCATAGGCCCACAGCTCTAGTTCATCATCCAGCCTGCTTGAGACTGGACTGCTCACTTCCCATCCTGTGCACTACCACTATCTGTCTAGTTTTCTATTTCAACTTCTGCAGCACTTTTTTAACTGAGCATGTGTCCCCCTTGTGACCTGCCTAACCATACACACCAAAACGTCCTCACTAAAATCAGCTCTCTTTGAGATGTGATCACTTAAGCGGTTACTATTAACATTAGGAACAAAGGTGTCTGGGCACACTAGTGTTCACAACAAGCAAGTACTTAGTGTCATTTGACCCCTGTTGCACCCTGAAGTTGAGGGCACTACCTTGGAATGCTCTGAGAGGAAGATCAAAATCGAGTCCTCTGCTTAAAACAGGAAATTGCGGAGGTCAGGATTTGAGCTGCAGGAGGTCTACTGTGACCACGCAGACCCCTCTCCATTTCAACAAACCGTCTATTTCCTCTTGCTCAGATGGATGGTGGGCCACGTCCCCCGAAACTTAATATGTTCAAAGCAACGGGGACACAGCTGCCAAGAGAAGTTCACTTCTCAACTGCCGCTTTAACAATAGAAATTAACTATTTCTGTTACAGATGATTTTAGATTCTGTTGAGGAAAAGCCAGACGATGGGAAGAACGGGGGTGGGAGGGGATTTAGCCATCCCGCCCAGACAGATGGTGGTGGTGGAGGGGGGGGTGTTAAAGTAATAAGCAACAGGGACAGGGTGGGGAAGAAGCAACATGGGTGGGGGTGGGAGGGGAAGAAGAAACACCGACATAGGCGTGGGAGTGGAAGAAGCAGCACGGATGGGGTTAGGGAGGGAAACATCAACAAGGATAGAAGAAGAAAGAAAATTAGTTTAAAAAAAATATACATATTACCTCAATCACAGCGCCAGCAGCGGAAGGACCCTAATCCTGATGTGTATATATAAATCAGTGGTTGTTCCCTGCTTCAGCCAAAAGAAGAGGACGTGAAGTGGCTCGCACTGCACAATTTGAAGTCAGCAAATGAAGCTCGCAATTAAGTCAATGGACAGGCTCTAAGACCCTTTTTCAGTGCAACATCCCTTGCAAGTGAGAGCGCATGTGCTAGCATGTGGTCAGGCAGGCAAGACCTAAAACGTGGGCCCACGAATTACCAAATAAATATTGGGCAATTGCCCTGTCACATATCCCTGGTAAAATCTATGCAATATACTTGTTAAAACATCTTAAAAAATGGACAGAAAGCATGAATGTGTTACCGAAATCACAACTAGGATTCCCGCGGGTTATGTAACAATTGATGGTTATTTTTCATTTAAATTACTTGCTGAGAAAGATGCAATAAGGAAAGGACAACCTCTTTATATGGCCTAATTTGACTTAACCACAACATTTGACAACGCAATGAAATGAGATTGTGGAAAAATGGCACAATGTAGGGGTTCCCTAAGTCTCCTGAAATTGATAATTTAATTGCATAATGGCTCTTGGACGCAAATCAAGTTTGGCTGTAACAGAGCCTTTACAAGGAAAATTGCAACAAGCAATGGATCGAGGCAAGGTTGTATCCTGGGCCCGCTTCTGTGCTCGATCTATATAGCCGACGCTTCTGAAATATTACAGTCTGCACGCTCATTTCCCCCGAAAGTGGGCAAAGAAAGCACCTCAAATTTATTGTATGCTGATTATACTGTTTTAATAGATCTTACACTGATAGATTTGCAGAGACAGTTACATGAATTTGCCATACTGCCAGATGAAGCAATTGATAATAAACGTTGGTAAAATAACAGTCATGGTTTTTATGGGGAAAAAAACGAATGTTTAAAAAAAAAAAAAAGCGGAAGTGGTCACTTAAGGCACATCAGTTGGAACTGTGAATGAGTACGCATACCTGGTGTTGATTTTTAAAATAATCAAAATTTTGTTAGACATCCTAAAATATTGAAGCAAAGAGCCAAAACAATGGCTAACGCCTTGAAAAGAGTGGACGATAATCTTGGTCATAAATTACGGAAGGTATTGAAGGAAACATAGAGCATGAAAACTGTTATCTAGCTGCTATATGGCAACAGGATTTTAGAGGAAAGGGATATCAGGCGAAACCAGGCGTTTGAGATTAGTTTCATGTATGGAAGGATTGGTTAGATATCCTCAGGGGCTCACTACACAGGTTGATAAGGCTGGAAGTAGGCTTCACAAATATAATATAGTCATGTACTATCAAAGAACAATGAATTACTGGTGTGGTATGAATAGAGCAGCTGAAGATCAGTTGAAGACAATGATAGAAACCTGTTTGCATTCTCCAAATAAAGTTGTATGGCATGATAACCTAGGAGAATTTTTTGTGATGGTTGATCCTTTATGTTTCATAAAGCCAAGTGAGCTCGCATGTTTAGAAAGGAAGAGAATGGTTAAAGGTTTGGTAAAGGAGATTGCCCATGAACAAGATTTGCAAGGCTGTGGGAAAGGAATCTGTTCAAATACTGCACACAAATTACAACAGTGAACTGCAACCATATTTAAAACACATACTGTAGAAAGCTGGCTCTCTGTATAGTGCACTACAATGAAGTACAGTGTGCAGAGAGTACAGAGGATTGCCACAGGCGTGCGCTGACAGAAATAGATGGGTCTAGTGCTCTTTTTGTGATCGTGTGGGCGAGCAGTTATGCTTATCAAGGAGACGTGTTAATCATTTGTTGCACTCATAGAGGCAATAAATGAGACACACCCAAATAATAAATCAGAGGTCAATTCAGAAAAATAACAGTTGCTTTTATTTATGCATTGAGCCAAATAACTTTGTTACAAGGTAAGCAGTTTTTATATTAAAAATACTTAGCTGTTTCAAAAATCGACAGTGCAATTTTCAGCATTCAATGTTAACCTATGGGAGGGAAACAAGTATGTAATTTCACAGGTAAGTACACGACTTACCCAGTTTTCAGGGTTTTAGACTAGCACTGGGTAAGTTTCAGGTTGGTACGAAGAGTGCACCCACAGCGGCACAGGGACAGCTGTGTGCAGAGGTTAAAGTTTGAGTCTGTGCCCAATGTTAATAAATGGAGGTGGGGGGGTGAAGTTGTGCTGCTCACAGGTAAGTACAAGCAGTGTCGGAGGTTAGCCTCCGGGTTTGAGGTGAGCACCAGGGGGCCACAAGGCAGCACCAAATTTACACCCTCAACGGCACAGGACGGCTGTGTGCAGAGTGCCAACACAGCATTGGGCGCCCAATGCTATCCATTGGAGACAGGGGGCATCTGCTGAAGCGCTGCTCACATTTTTTAAATTGTAATTTAACTAAAGGCAATGTTTGGATTTACTCGTGTAGTCACTTATTGACCTAGTGGTATCAGCAAACGCAAAGTTGCAGGCCCCACTACTGTTCCACCAATGTAGGAAGCTTGCTCTTTATATTGTGCACTAAAATTACGTATACTGCAAAGAGTCCAGAGGATCCCCAAAGGCTTGCAGAGGCAGAAAAAGATAAGTCTAGTGCTCCTTTTGTGGTAGTGTGGGTGAGCAGTTAGGCTTATTAAGTAGTTGTGTTAAGCATTTGTTGTACTCAGAAAGGCAATGAATCGGACACACACACTCAAAGAATAAATCAGAGGACAATTTAGAAAAATAACAGTTGCATTTTATATGCTTTGAACCACAGAACTTTGTTACAAGGTAAGCAGTTTTTATATTAAAAATGTTTAGCTGTTTAAAAAATCGACACAGTGCAATTTTCAGAGTCTTCAATGTTATCCTATGGGAGGAAAACAAGAATATAGTTTCACAGGTAAGTACTCGACTTACAATCCCAGTCTTCAGGGTTTTAGAGTAGCACCAGGCAAGGTTCAGGTTGGTACCAAGAGTGCACCCACAGCGGCACAGGGACGGCTAGGTGTTGAGGTCAAAGTCTGAGTCGGTGCCATTGTTAATTAATGGAGACTGGGGGATGGTTGAAGATGCACTGCTCTCAGGTAAGTACAAGCGGTATCAGAGGTTGGTCTCTGGGGGTTGAGGCGAGCCTCAGAGAGGCCGCAATGCAGCATCAAACTTACACCCTCAGTGGCACAGGGTCTGCCGGGTGCAGAGTGCAACACAGTGTTGGGCAGCCAGTGTTATTCAATGGAGGAGATCACTTTCAGAAACAGGCTGTAGGCTCTAGCCGGGAGGCTGGGGGAGGCCAACCCACAACTGCCCAGGTAAGTTGAGATGCCAGGGGTCATGGGGACACAAACGATCCAGCTCACTAAGGCCCAGGGGCTCCGGGTGCAGGGGTGCCTTTTGGCATCAGAAACAACTTACCAGGCAGGTCGTAGTCCAGGGAAGTCCTAAGACGTAGGCTGCAGGCGTCGCTGTGGAGTCTGGTAGGGGTCAGTCCATGGTGGACTCTTGGTCAGAAGTACTGGGGAACCTCCACTGGATTGGTGGGCCACTTGACCCTCCAGCCAGGGGTGTCTGGTGCAGGGTGGTTTCAGGCAGCAGTTTTGCGGTTCCTTAGGAAGACTTCTTTAGAGATGGTTTCTTCTGGACAGGTCCGCTGTCCAAAGGAGTTCTTGCCCCTCTTACCCCCCAGTCTTTGGCAGGCGCTGGGCTGTGGGACAGTCCTATTCTGGGTACAGGTTTCTTTGAAGGCTGCAGAGAGGTCAGTAGGGCTGTGGCCAAGTCAATTGGTGTCTTCAGTCTTTACTGCTGAGCGACTTCTGTTTTGTCCAACTCTTCTTAGATTGACAGGCATCTGATTCTAGGGTTCAGGGGAGCCACTTAAATACTGAATTTAGGGGCGTTACAGGGAGTGCCAGGTGGTAACCAATGCGCTACTCACCTTTAGGGTGACTACACCTGTCCTATGACCACTTCCTTTGGAAAGTGGCATAGCCCTAATCCTATTGGCCTAATAACTTCCATGCAAGATTGAGGAATTTAAAAAGTAGTGTCCACATCAGCTTGTCCACCTTAGGGGTGGGATTGGCATGAAGTGGGCACACCTTCTAATTTACTTAATATTCCCACCAGTCCTGCTGCCAAAAGTGGGGTCAGGAACTGGGAGTCGGCCTCCTCCACCATTTGGATGGGTTGCATTTCAAAAGTGGCATGGCCTTTGAAGCTCCCAACCCTGGAATGTCCATCCTGCCTGGGAGAGGAGATCACACCCCTGCCCAGAGCAGGCCTTTGTTCTGAGCCCTAGAGAGCATTGGCTTTCACCTCAGGGGGGGCAGAAGGCTGTCTTAAGGTGGCTGTACTGGTTTTGACCGGTCAATGCCCATGCTAGGAGTTAGTGGGTTTTCAGGGGCCAGATCTAGGGTGCCCTTTGAATACATGTATAAATACATCCAGCACTGGATCCAGTGAGGGTTTATTAATACGAGATGTTTGATACCAAACATCCCTGTTGTCAGTGACGCCATCATGTAGCTGAGTAACTCCTAATGACCTGAATCCAGCACATGTACTTAAAATGGCTTCCCTGGTCACTTACTATATCTGAGAATTGACAAAGACATAGCAGTGGCATATCTTCTCATGCAGGTATGCCCTCAAATGTAATGTAATGCACCCTGCCTTTAGAGCTAGAAGACCTGCTAGAGGGGTGACTTACATATATTTCATGAAGTGTAATGGTGACAGGCTTCACAGGCTGTTTGCCATGTCGGGTTTCATTTTGGTTCTGCACCAAGACCAGCCTGCGAAAGCAACATTGTGTGCACTTTAGTGAGGGATCCCTGCGGGTGGGATAATTCATGCTGTAGCCCTCAGGAGCCTTCCATTAGTACCCTGGTAGTAAGCTAGGTTCTGGTTGTAGTACCCCCCACTTTTTTTGCCTTGTGTTAGTATGTTTTGGGCTGTATTGCACTGGGATCCTGCTAACCAGGACCCCAGTGCCAGCACTCTCTCCCCTAAATTTAGTTTACTTTAGGTTACTTTTTTACCCTCACAACTGGATACTAGTACACCCCTGTAAGTCCCTAGTATATGGTACCTAGGTACCCATTGCATTGGTGCACCTGGGGGTCCCCTATGGGTGCAGCATGTATTATGCCACCCATAGGAGCCCATGCAAACAGTGACTGCAGGCCTGCCATTGCAGCCTGCGTGAAAGGGTGCATGCACCCCTTCCTGCCAAACTTAACCACAGCACCTAGACATTATAAGTCACCTCTCTCATAGGCCCTTCAGCCCAAGGGCAGGGTGCATGTCTCTAAGTGTGAGGATACCCCTACAGACCCTAGGCCAATTCATGGACGTTAAGTGCGGTGAAGCCATCTTAAGTTATGTAGTGGACACTGGTCAACATGAGTAGTCCAACTACATAATGGCTACTCCGAACCTAGGCATGTTTGGTATCAAACATGGTGGAATCATACAACCAAACCGATTTCAGTGTTAGTTGCATGATGCCATGATGTACTCTGAGGGTTTCCTTGGGGACCCCCCTGTTCTGCCTGTGCAGCCTTACGGGGTCCAGCTGCAAGCCTGTTCTGCCCTCATGGTGGTGAGCCAGGTACAGGTAGAGGAGCAGAACAAAGGATTTCTTGTAAGGGAGAGGTGGTACCACCTCTTCCTGTGTACTAGGTGTCTAGGGGCTGGGGTGGGGTGGCCTCTAAGCGCCACCAGACTGTTTTGAAGGGCACATTTGGTGCCCTTCTTGCATAATCCAGTTTGCACCAGTTCAGGAACCCCCATTTTCTGCTTTGGCATGAAACTACACAAAGGCCAGGGGAGTGACCCCCCCCCCCCCCACCCCCCTTTTCCAGCTCCTCTATGTGCCCAGTGCTTTGCCAGGTGGCTACTTGATTCTGCCATCCTGAAAATGAGATGTGCAGAGGACCCTGGGAGCATCTGGTTGGTTAGGTCAGGTAGGTGAAGTCCCTGATCCCCTCTGATAGGTGGGTCACTGCAGAGAGTGACCAACCCCCTTATAAAGTTATTTAGGGCTCCCTTACAGCTGGGTCCTCAGATTAGTCAAGCAAGACTCTTCAAAGAACTCTCTGCACAACGTCTTCTGCTCCTGGCACCTCTGCTAGTCTTCGTTGGAAATTAACAAGTCTGCTTCTGATGGATACAACTACCTGTGGATTCCTCACCTAATGAATACTCCCATGGCGCCAGCATTCAACGGAAATCTTCTGCACATCGACGAGGACGTCACATTTGCCCACGCGACGCCGTCTGACGTCATACAGGCAATAAGAGGTCCTCGCCGACGTCCGTTCCCTTTTTTCCGTACCATTCGAAACGGTTATCTTCGAGGGAGCTACTGTTGCTTTCGAAGTTACAGTGTGTTTTTCTGCTGCGTGTGTTTTTCTCTGACTTTACTATGTCTCAGAGGAAGTCTGGTTTCAAGCCCTGTTGAGAGTGTGGGGGCAAGATGTCCGTTACTGACCCACATTCGGACTGCTTGTGGTGCTTAAGTTCCGACCACGACGTGGCCACATGTGAATCATGTCAACACATGAATCCGAAAGCCCTGAAGGAGCGTGAAGCCAAACTCTTTATGGCGAAGTCGAAGAGAAAGGAGAAGAGACATCATAGAAAGTCCTCCTCGCCGAAGTCTCATCTACGTCATTGAGACTCCCGGCGCCATTCGAGCAAGGAGAGGTCTCGATCGAGGTCGCCGTCGGCTCGGCGTCGGAAGACTTGGGAGGTCAGTCCCACAGTCACTCCACATCCATCAACGCCGTTGCCTTCTCCGGCTTCACCGACTTCGCCTGGGCAGACGTCTTCAGTGGTTGAGGTGCCACAGCCTCAGGTGTTTTCTCCGATGTCGAGGCCGGCGTCGGGGTCGCCTTCGCTCCAGACACCCCAGTATCCGGCTTTCCCAGCCCCTGGAGCCGATAATACCGCATTTTTAAATGCGATGTTTACCATCTTCCAGCAGATGGCTCCAGGCAGTGCTCCGACTGGTCCTTCGGGCCCGTTGGCTTTCAGCTTGGGTGCTCCGGCGCCGCTACGGCCAGCACCCTTCATGCCCTTTCTCCCCTTGGGGAATGTGGGCTCGGCGCCGGTGTCGGCTCCAGTGGTTTCCGCCCCGGAGGTTTCGGCTCCATCGACTTCGGGGTTTCGGCCAGTGACCCCGACAGGACCATCTGAGACTCCGAGACGCACCTCTCTTCATCCGGCTCCAAGCTCGGCGTCGAAGCTTCCTGTGGCGCCGGACATGGCGTCGGATGGATCCGGCGATCAGCGTTGTTCCTCAACTTCTGCAGACGCCATGTCAACGCCGCGTATTGAGGAGAGGTTACATTCTAGGAGACGTGCTCTCTGTCTCTTGGAGGAACAGGAATATCAACGGGTCCTGGAGGAAGGAGAAATTGAGGATTCTGGCGAGGGTCTTCATGGACTGGATACAGCTAGTGGCCTTGATACTTCCCCTGAGTGGGACTTGTCATCTCCAGGGGAGTATACTGAGGAGGCAGCCACTTTTCATGCTGTAGTAAGGAAGGCGGCTAACTTCCTCGAACTGCCTTTGCCGGTGGCTGAGGTGAAGCAAAATTTACTAACTGAGGTCTTACATCCGGCCTCTACTGCGGCAGAGCCTCTTTTACCATTCAACGAGGCTTTGCTTGAACCGGTATTGGAGGTCTGGAAGAAGCCGGTATCTTCCTCGGCTGTTAATAGGTCTGTGGCCAGGAGGTATCGGGCTGCACCATCTGACCCTGGCTTTCTGTCCAGACACCCTACGCCGGAGAGCTTGGTGGTACAGGCTTCCTGTTCTGCTAGATCTGCGCCTGGATCTTTTCCAACAGTGCCGGGGGACAGAGACTCCAAAAAGTTGGACTCGCAGTCAAAGAAAGTATTTTCGTCCTGTAGCATGGCGTTGAAGTCCACCAACGCTACATGTATCTTGGGGAGGTACATCTATGCTCTTATGGACGAGATAACATCATCGCATACAGAGCTTCCTCAAGGACTTTTGAATATCGTGTCGGATGCTCAGGCTGCTGCAACCCAGGTTATCCAATCTTGGTTGGATACAACTGACTCAGTGGCTAGAGCGATGGGCATGGCGGTGGTTGCGAGGAGACAGGCTTGGCTTCGCAACTCAGGGTTCTCTTCGGACGTGCAGTCGACCCTGTTGGACCTCCCGTTTGATGGGGACAAACTTTTTGGTGCCAAAGCGGATTCCGCCTTGGAGAGGTTTAAAGAGAGCAGGGCCACGGCCAAGTCATTAGGACTGCAAGCCGCTTCTTCTGCCTCCTCCAGGTTTTTTAGGAGGTTTCGAGGATTTGGTCGTGGCTCATCCTCCTCTTCCTTTCGGGGGGAGATTCCAACAACCTACCTCCTCTCTCACCTTTAGATCAATTAGAGGGAGGGGTAGGGTCCGTACCAGGGGAGCCTCTCAGCAGCACTCTACCTCTTCCTCGTCCTCTGGAGGGGTGCACAGGGGAAGCAGCCTTAGGCTTCCACCAATTCCCACTCACTCCTCTCCTGTAGGGGGAAGGTTACTGCATTTTCTTCACAAGTGGGAAGTCATCACATCAGACACCTGGTTTACCAGCATTGCGGGGAAAGGCTACACCCTTCCCTTTCGGGAGTTTCCGCCCCCCATCCCGCCCCGCCCATCTTATTGTTCAGAAGAACACCTCCTGTTGTTAGAACAGGAGGTTCAAGTCCTCCTTTTAAAGGGCGCAGTGGAGTTGGTTCCAGAGCAGGAAAAGGGACAAGGTTGTTACTCAAGGTACTTCCTGATTCCCAAGAAGGATGGTCGATTGCGACCAATCCTGGACCTGAGGATTTTGAATTGGTTCCTCAAACAGGAAAAGTTCAAGATGCTGACCCTAGCTCAGGTGCTTTTGGCGTTGAACAAGGGAGATTGGATGGTGTCTGTCAACTTGCAGGATGCTTCTTTTCACATCCCGATTCTCAAGTCGCACAGGAAGTATCTCCGGTTTGTGGTGGGGTCGCAGCACTATCAGTTTGCGGTCCTCCCGTTTGGTCTTACTTCAGCACCTCGAGTCTTCACGAAGGTGATGTCGGTGGTTGCGGCAGAGTTCAGAAGGAATGGGATAGCAGTATTCCCTTACCTGGACGACTGGTTGATCAAAGCCAATTCCCCGGAGCTTGTGTTGCATCCTCTACAGTCAACAACCCAGTTGTTTTTCGACCTGGGCTTTTCGGTGAACGTGCCCAAATCTCACCTAGAGCCCTCTCAACGCCTCCTGTTCATAGGGGCAGTATTGGATACAACATTGGATCGAGCCTTTCCTCCGCCTCAGCGGATTCAAGATATTCAGGAGTTGGTTCCAATGTTTCGAAGTGGAGCGGTCGTTCCAGTCCTCAAGGTCCTTCGTCTGCTCGGTCTGTTTGCCTCTTGCATACTGTTGGTCACGCATGCTCGCTGGCACATGAGGGCTCTTCAGTGGTGCCTCCGAAGGCAGTGGTCTCAACACAAAGGAGATCTCGAAGGTTCTGTCAAGATCTCCAGAGATGCTGCTACGGACTTGAAGTGGTGGATTGCGGGCGACAATCTTTCCCAAGGAAGGCCGTTCATGCAGAACCACCAGTGACCACGGTCATAACGGATGCTTCCACTCTAGGGTGGGGAGCTCATCTGGGGGATCTGGAGATCAAAGGGCTTTGGTCTCCAGAGGAACAGATTTTTCATATCAATCTGTTGGAGTTGCGGGCTGTACGTCTGGCTCTCAAGGCCTTCCTCCCATCCCTTCGCGGTCAGTCGGTTCAGGTCCTGACAGACAATACTACTGCGATGTGATATATAAACAAACAGGGAGGAGTGGGGTCGTACCTTCTCTGCAGAGAAGCTCTTCGGCTATGGTCCTGGGCGAAGGACCATCGGATTTGCTTGGTAGCAAATCATCTGGCCGGAGTCTTGAATGTACGTGCGGACAGTCTCAGTCGCCACTTCTCGGCCGACCACGAGTGGCGTCTCCATCCAGATCAAGTCCGTCTAATCTTCCAGTTGTGGGGGTTTCCTCGGATAGATCTGTTTGCCACCCGGGAGAACTCGCACTGTCCTTTATTCTGCAGCCTCCAATATCCAGTGCAGGGGGCTTTGGGGGACGCGTTTCAGAGAACCTGGTGCGACCAGTTGCTTTACGCGTTTCCCCCCCCCCCCATACCCTTGATTCCTCGAGTATTGAGGAAAATTCGCCAGGACCGGGCCCAAGTAATCTTAATAGCTCCGGATTGGCCAAGGAGGGTGTGGTATTCCGACCTTCTCCAACTCTCACTGTGCCCTCCGCTCCGTCTCCCTCTCAGGGCAGACCTCCTCTCGCAGACGCAGGGGCAGGTTTTACACCCCAACCTCCAGAGTCTGCACCTACATGCCTGGAGATTGAACGGGGCAACCTGAGTTCCTTCTCTCTCCCGCCTGATGTAGTGGATGTTATCTTAGTGGCCAGGCGACACTCCACTAAAACTATCTACGCTAATAGGTGGTCTAAATTTGTGGTATGGTGTGGAGAGAGACAGATTGATCCCTTACGTGCTCATTTGTCAGATGTTTTATCTTTTGCTTTGTCTTTAGCGCAGAAAGGTTGTGCAGTGGCTACTATTAAAGGTTACTTGTCTGCCCTGTCAGCCTTCATTTGTCTTCCAGACCAACCTTCGTTATTTAAATCTCTTATAGTACTTAGATTGCAACTGCTTTACATTCCTCCTAAATAAGCTTTAGCCGCTTGCCTCTACCCCTAGAAAGCCTAAGGTAAAAATATTTCACCAATACTACAATTTGTAAATACTTCTTTTTTTCTTCAGTCTTTCACTGAAGAAAGCTGGGCTATTCTGCTAACTCCTTTTAGTTTTACCGCTTGTAGCCTATTTTGAATACAAGGCACTTGCTCCTGGGTGGCCTTTAGCCTGAGCTCACGCCTGTGCAGAATGGATTATAGCTTTTGTCAGAAATTCTTGGAATCTTGCATTGATTACAAAAAATTAACTATCCTGGGGAAAGTAGATTGGGCAGCAGCAGCTCCCAGGGATGTGGAATTCCTATCGCCCGATGCCCGGGACATACTGTTTGGGATCAAGGGCAACACGTTTTCATGTTTATTTTGTCCTTGGGACAAGTAGGCCCAACCCCTGCAGCACAAGCCCTTTGGCTGCCAGTTTACACAGAAAGGAACTGTCTGCAGTAGAGGTATTATGTGTGCCCATATGTTAATACTGTTCAAACTTGTATTTATGGCTCATTATGTAATTAAATACCTTTATTATTAGGGTGAGCGCTGTAAATAAACATTTTACGGTCACACTGCACTACTGACAGTGGTCCCAGAAAAATAAAGGCGTACACATATGTTTGAAAAGTTTAACAATATAAGGCTAAGGATAATGCTGCCAGAATGCTCTCTGATTAGATGCAAATATTTGCAGAAACCTGTAAGCAAGAATGATGCTTTCAAAATAAAATGTTCAGAAAAAAATCCAAGTAGCAAAAAAAACCATTTAGCTACTATGAAGTTTTAGGTGCTATTTTTTTGAAGCGTAATTTTGTCAAATGTGCTGATGCATGCTAGTATTTCCCCAAAATATTCCTAATGGAAAATCAGTGTAACCATTTTCAACAAGAGTATGGGAGGCATGAAAATAAACAAGCACTGACAAAGCCAACCGATCGGACATTTTTTGTGAGTCTTTTGGTTTCGTCAATGCATGTCTTGTTTTGTCATGTCTTTTGTAACACTTTATTGTTGTGGGAGCTGCCAGGCCCTCACCATTGTAACAAACCCTGCCAAAAGAAAAAACATTTTTTGGTCTCAAAAAGAACACATTGCCACCAGTGGCGTACCAAAGGCCCGCAGATCCCTCTAGAGGGCCCCCCACCAGAGCACCTTCCCTGAGTCCGGAGGGGGGAGTGAGGGGCTCCAGTTTCGTTACGCCTCTGATTGCCACCGTAGTTCCTGACACTGAACAAAACTACTTTGCGTGCCAATATGCTCCTTGTGGAAGACCAGAATGTGATCACTCACAGTAAAGCCCGATGATAGAAAGACAAATAGAAGTTTAATAAAAACAAAATGTCTTTGTTAATGCCGGACCTAATTAGAGACCCAGGTCTTAAAAAAAGTCACAAAAGTGCACCCATTGTATATGTCTTTGAATTAGTGGCTTTCATAAATTGACAAGAACTTATAGAAGTAGACCAGGAAATTGTACTCCTAGAAAATATTTGTGAACTGTATTTTAGCATGAGCAAATATGCGTGTGTAGATTTGCTCATGTGAAAATCTGTTGAGCATTTACAAGTTCACTTTCCCTCCAACCACTTTTTTCCCCACTCTGGAAGAACGTCTACTTCTGCCATTGTCAGGAGTGAATTTCCAACCTTTCTTATTATGGGAAAAGATTAGAGAAGAGCTGGTGAAAATCCTTAAAACATGCAAGTTAGTAGGTTTGCAAACTCTAAGGCATAACTATTTCTTACTGCTTCCTCCAGCCCCAGTATGTAGATCTACGGAAACGTGGCAAAACAAGGAAATTATTATAGTAGGAAATGAAATTGCAAGTATTCAAGCCTTACTATAGTAGTAGCCCTAGCATAATCAGAGAGGCTGTTATCAGAGGTCTTACATAATGAGATTGCTGATAATGTCGCCTCAAGGTGCCAAGGATTGTTTTTTTTTTTTTTTTTTAACAAGACAAGTCAATTTTAAAAGCAACCTGTCACATGGACAAGTAGATAATTTATTACATTTCACACCCCTGAACTCCAGAGAAAAATTGCAGCTTTGAGCTGCCTAAATGATATGGCTGCGAATACTCTTGCTCGTGTATGAAGATATAGTAATGAGAGTGGGTGCATAAGACCTTCATGGCTCTATTACCGTGGATGAACCTAGAAAGACTATTATTATGCAGAAAAAATCATAGTCCATAGGTTTTCAGTACCTTCATGAGATGGTATGTGCCTCAGGAGCAAGCTGCTTTGTTGGCTAATGTTTGTTTAACTTACCTGTTGATGGACCATCGGCAAACCTTCCATGCTGCATTCTCTGGTTTCTTGCATGTTGGATTAAATGCTAAAATAAGTAGGTTGTCTCCTTTCAATTTATGCACATTTCCTCTTTGACTGTAGTTAGACCCTCTACCCTCCCTTTTTGTTTTTTTTTTTCTTTTTTTTTTTTCTTCTTTGCATTGAAAATTTTGTGCACCTGAATATACCTAATTGCTGCATTTTAATATTGAAAACAGTAGTAGGGGAGTGAAGTTCCTTTTGGAACTTTCATAGTTAATATACTTTATGGAATTTAGGGTATACTGGTCTAGATGGGGAAATGATTTGGTGGTATAGATCTGACAGATGATGTTGCCATTAAGGTAAATAATTAGATGCAGGGCTGGAGTACCAACACTGAAAGGAGGAACAACTCACTTAAAAAAAAAAAAACAGTTGTAGGTCATGGACTACATTAATCTGTAAAACAAAGTTATAACTATTTTTGCACTTCATTGTATTTAGCACATGAATAACAGTTGTAAATGGAGGATGTGCATCCTTGCATTTTGTACATTCTGTTGCACTTTGCACATGAATCTCAGTTGCAGATGGAGTAACATCTTTCTATACAATCTTATCAAAGTATTTAATCAGACTGTGATAGTGTATAGGATTGATTTAAGACAGATAATTATTGTTCTTAAATGTCTTGTTGCAAACAATGATCTTGTTTGAAAGATTTTCATATTTGTTTTGCTGACAGTGGTATAATAGCAAACATAATTTAGAAAGTAAATGAGCCGTTAAAAAGATAACGGTAACCTCCTGTGCCTAGTGTAGGACCCTAGGCTACAAATTACAAAGAAAACAGTGGTCCCCTAGGAACTCATGTGGGCCAAACCTTTATCATTCCCAGTAACCTAATTGCTAGTATAATACTGCGAACAAGCCACAACCCGTCAATGCAGAACACTGGGTTACCTTTCAACATAAAGTTAAAAATTCTCACTCATGGATGTCAAACATTATGTTTCGTCCCTATAGTGATAACAATGTGATGATTTGTAAACAGACACTGTGATGATGATGTGTAAAGAAACAATGGAATTTGTGTACCTAGCATTAACCCCTTAAGTGCTCAGCCCTTTTTTTTTTTTTTACAAAATTTATAGAGACTTAATTTGCATTTTTGTATTCCCACATGTTCTGAATTCTATAAGTATCTGGAATTTGTGGATTCCCCAGAGGGGGTTGAGAGAATAGGTAGAAATAATTATTTTGTGTCTTTTTGAATCGGACAAATGTGCTGTGCAAAATAGTATGTGTATTTTTTTCTTTGAGAATTTGCTTCAACAAATGATTTGCTGCAATAAGATCACTCTTCTAGGAATGGGCAGAGTTGTAAACCAAAAATATTATTTTACCACAGTTTGTGGAAAGTATGTCATTTTTTCTTTATTTTTGTTGTTTCTCTCTACTTTCACTTTGTGTTGGAAACTGATATGAAACCCATGAGCAAACCCGGAAAGCTGTAACTTTCTAAAAATTACATTGCTAATGGCCCTAACAACACAGCACCAGGCCCGAATGGAGTCTCAGTGGATTTCTTAAAGAGCAGTATGGATCTGTGGGCTTCAATTTTTGCTAATTCCCTATATAGTGCAACAGTCTCCAATGGTGCCAAAGAGCGATAGAGGGGACCCTAAATGCTACTGTCCGATCTCGCTCATAGATTCCACAGCAAAAGTGATGGGCAGGATATTGCTAGATCATCTAGAGACCTTGGCAACCGAAGAGGTCTATTTATCTCCAGTGCATTATGGGTTTAAGCAAGGCCTAGGCACTACAGACCAGTGCCTGAATTTTTACCTCTTGTTTAATAAGTATGTACGGGTCAGGGGAGGGTGCCTGTATCTTGCCTTCATGGACCTCAGTGCAGCTTTCATTAATGTTGACAGAGGGAAACTCTGGTTGAAGCTACTGACTTTGGGAGTGGAGGCAAGGATAGTGCGCCTCCTTTTGTCAACTGCATGAGGAGGTTGTTGGTCATGTTAGGTATGGACCATACGGCAAATGCACTCCTTCCATTAACATCAGTAAGGGAGTTCAGCAAGGCTGCATACTTTCACCGTTTCTGTTCTGGCTATACATCAATGACTTGGAGAAGCCCCTATTGGAGATAGTAGCAGAATTTCTCACCCCCCCCCTCCCCCACCCCCCAGGGTAGGGCCAAGAGGTCTATCTGTATTTATGTATGCGGATGATTGCGTACTCATGTCTAGAAAGGGTACTGGCCTGCAGAGGTTACTAGATGAGTTTGTGGAGTTTATGGACTCATTGGGGCTGCAAACAAATAAGTCAAACTCATTTATCATGGTTTGTGGCACATCTAAACGTATCACAAGAACCCTTCAGTTACAAAACACCAAATTACAGATAGTAAACACCTTCATGTATCTAGGGTTACCATTTGAAAATAAATGCAATCAGAATCATCTTTTTAAAGTTAGACGCACTCAATTTCATCAAAACATTGTCTATTTTTAAGTTTATTAGGCAATTGGGGTCATCATCTTTCACAGCCATTTTAAAGAGCTATAAGGCTAGATGCATTGTGTCGATCACCTGTGGAACCAGAATATGGGGACTGCGTGACTCGGCACTGCTACAGCCTGCCAAAAACACTCTTACGTCAACTGTTACACCTTCCGGTGTGTGTATCCACCTCTATTTGCCACGAAGGATTATGGAGTAGATACCTGTGTGATAGTGTTAACCTAGCCCCGACTATGTTATGAATTTTTGTTACTACAGTCCTAAGTTCTCCTTCCACTGTCTAGCCATTTGTCGTTCCTAGTATTCTTACTAAATGTTGGGATGGAGATAACAGGGGTGAGGAATTTATATCACCCAATGATCTAGACATATTGTTTGGGGTCAAGGAAAGCAAATCTTTCATGTTTATTTTGCCCATTGGATACACCCTTTGGCCACCAGTTTACAGTACCACAGTGTGGGTTGTCTGCTGCAAAGGCAAGATATGTACCAGTATGTAGGGGATATTCAAAACTTTATTCAAGTCATTTATTAATGAACAGCCCCTACCGTTGGGGTTACCGTTCCAACTAAGCCAGTGAGCTGTAAGATCAACTTTCATTACTGATAGTGATTCCAATATGAAATTTGTACATATAATTACAAAATTCAGCAATTTATGTAAGGCTTCCAGAATGTTCCTTGTTTGCATGAAATACATGTAAAAAATGTAAGCAATATTGGTGATTGTTTGCTTTCAAAATAAAATGAACCTTAGAAATTATATATATATTTTTTTTCTAAAGGACATTTGCAGAGTTGTGCTATTTTTCAATTTTCTGAGATCTCTGAATACTATTTTTGTGATGCATGCCTATATTTGTAAAAAATAAATAAATAATGAAGTGTGACACCATCATTGCCGCGCAACATGTTAAAAAAAACAAAAAAAAAACTTCTGTTGTCCCAGTCTTTAAGAAAGCCAAACGTGCACCCACAGACCTTACCTGGTTGCAATTTGTGGTTTTCAGGAGATCACAAGACTTTCCTGAAGTGGACCTGGAAACTGTCCATAGTTGCAGATTTCCAGCCATACTCTTAGCACGTTTACTTAAATATTTGCTGAGCAGGTGCAATATTTTTGTCTTTTTCTCCATGGAGAAATAGTTGTGCCTCATGAAGAAACTCCATTTCCTACACTCTCATCTTGTTTTGGTAGGAGCAGGGCTCCCTTCTTATCTGGGAAGACGTTTTACTCTTACTCTTGTCATCAGTAAGTTTCTGACCTTTTCTAGGGTGGGAAGAGATTGGAGAGGAGTTGGCAAACACCCTTAAACATGTAATGTTGTGGGTGTGGATAAACATGTAGAACTTTCCAGTTCTGAAATTACAACTTGCCACCTACTTCGTGCCTCACTGAATACAGTGGCTCACATGATTATATTCATGCAAGTAAATCCTTAAAGAGTTCAAAACCAACTGTGTGCATGTAAGTCTAACTAATGCACCTAAATAGCTTTGAGAAACAGTCCCGTAACTTTGTAACTGTGACAAGTTCTTGTTTTTAAAATGTAAAAATATAGTGCTTGGTATTTGCTCACAGTTATTGCAAACAAGGGACCTGAGGCAGAATGAGATGAAGTGATGTGATTTTATTTGCTCAAGAATTATTCAATTTGCTCAAATATAGAAGTCAAAGCGTAGACAGTCTTCCTGATCCTTCTAGGGCAGACTTGGTCTGGAGTGTAACTATAATCTGAATTCATTTACAGTAACGTTTTGTGAAATCATGCGATTACGGAAAATCTACTTTTAAGCAATGAAAATGCTGTCATATTTGACCAATAGGCTGACATGTGTATACACCCATGAATATTTATACATCTTGTATAAATGTTTACTCATACCTTAAAATTAAGTTAAAAAAATTGTAAATTAATTTTTTTAATAGTTTTTATTTATGTTTATATGTATAAAACAAATGTTTACACAAAAATATATACACTTAAAAAAAGACTTACCTATGAAGTTGTGATGTTAAGGTACTCCTGCTGTAGAGACTTTGAATGTAGTGGCCACAGTTTACTGACTCGAAATGTACTTGCTGGCAATGTAATGGATTACAAACTTTAGGGTTGCAGTACAAGTCCTAAGATAAAGCATCCTTTTTTCACTGTAGTTATTTACACTGAGGTGTATTTGGTTGAATTGACACATCTCTGTTTCCACTGTGTTCTAACAGATGGCGATGGAAGTAAAGAGGTTCAGAAGAGCATGTGAAGTCAGGAGGTGCAGAGGTTATCAGAAGAAATTTGTTCTGCCAGTTAACTGGTTGCTTTTGCCCCAGGAAATATTTCTAAAGATATTTATGCATCTCTCACCAAATGACAAGGCTAATATTCGTGCGACATGCAGTCATTTCAGGACCCTGATAGACCACCCTGCTCTGTGGAAAAAGAGCGTATTTGTCTTTAGAGACATTGGAATTTTCAATGTAAATTTTTTGAAAATGCTTAAGACAAGGAAGGTATGTTCAGTAGAAGTGTGTCATTTAAAACTCTATCATTGGAAAAGGCTCATTGCAACCGTGCCTGACCTTCTAAACATAACTGTGCATTCCTGCTTGACAGATGAGGCGATCAAAGGTATGAAACCGCTTACAAATCTACAGAGACTTCAACTAACCAACTGCTCAGGACTTCAGGATCAAAAACTATTGAGTGACGTTTGCCATTTTCAGCAGCTGACTCACTTGTGGTTATGCGATTTAACACTGAGCAGTTCTAAGGCATTGGTTGGGCTATGCCAACTACATAATCTTTTCTCTCTGTTGATTCATAGCAAAGATGGGTTTGTTCCCAAGAATGCTTTGAGGCAGGTTTTGTTCCAATTGCCAAAGCTAAAAGAACTGTCTCTTTCAGTTCACAATATGTGCCATCATTCCATGTCATTCTGCTTCAGCCCGCCGGAAATTCTTGAAGGAAACTCAGGGGGTGAGTTTTTTTGATTCTTTTATTTTCACATATATAATAGCTGGATATTAATGCATTAGTATTCAAGTACAATTCAATATGCTTATGCTAGCCACCAAGTTATTACAGCAGAGTTTCAAATAAATAAATATACCAATATAGATTGATCGCTATCATGAGCAATATTTAGTGCAAGTGAATTAGCATCTGCTACATAAAAGTGCACCCTGTTTTGCAACAATTACTTAGACAAAAGTAGAATATCTGGAGGAGCGATGTGCAATAAAGACAACATGTTAACATTCTCTGTGCCCCCCTCCCCCACCCCTGCACAACACCTAATTACAACATAATTATTAATTTGGCACTTGGGGCCAGCCAACTGGGGAAGTGTGCTGTAACTGAAGAAGGGTCAACTTTCATATCGGTGTGTCTTGAATCTGCGAGCCGCTGTTGATGTAGAATCATAGAAACCTAGTGCTTGCCAACAGCTCAGTGTTAAATCACCAGTTTGCAGATAGTAGATCGTGTATTTAAAATGGTTGGTACCCATTTCACTCCCCTGTTTTGTGTCAAAAAGTTGATGTGCGCTGGGTCCCTCAATTTGTGGTGATTATTTCAGGCTGACCATGCTATCGGAAAATATGAACCAGTTATATCCGACAGTTCGACTGCACTAGACAACATCTCCAAAGTAATACATGATGACCACTAGAATCCTCTTGTATCCATTTTACAGAAGAAGTCCACCTATAAAATCCATGGAGATCTTGTTCCAGGTTTATTTGGAGTAAGAGGTGGTTGTAGGTTTCCCCATGCAAGGGTTCAACCAGGTTTAATGTAGGAGTGGATTAGGCATTTTTTATGTGATCCTTGACCAAAGTTCTATGAATAGACCTTCAAAAGTTGGGGTGCCCTGCTGTAGGTGAATCATTTCAATACCATGATTTGCATGGGTTCACTGCAAATAAATTAATTGTTACAATGATACAATAATATCTCTTGCTTCTCGTTTGAGTCCTTGCTTACTTGAGATTCCAAGTTGACAAACGTTTACCATTTCTAGAAGGTCTTTAAATGAAGAAGAGATTTGTTAGAATGCTAGGAGCAGTGTTTGTTTCTTAAGCATTCTCTGTATCATCTGTTTATTGAGAAAGAGCATTTGCTTTTTCATAGCGCTTACCAGATCGGAAGGTTATTTGGTAATCAAAATAGGAAAAGAGCAATCCCATTGTGCATGCCGAGCTTTGACATACTTCATAGTAGTCTGGTATAGCAAGTTCTTATGGTCTGTTCAGACTGTGATCTAATGTTGGGCATCTTCTGGATGATGTCTCCAGTGGACAAATGCCTCATATGGCCAACAGTTCCCTGTCATAGGTTGTGTAGTTCTTCTATGCTTTGATCATCGTTCTGTATTAATAGGGTAAAGGATGCATTTCCTAGATTTCTCCATCTTGCTGAGAAAGAACTGCAACAATTGCAAATGAGGAGGCCTCTGTTTTTCACCTATGAAGGGAAACTATTTGAGTTGTGGAGGAGTGGTACTAGAGTGAATTGAATTTTGAGGCCCTTTTAAGCTTTTTCTTATTCTACCCAGAAGAGTCTCACTCCTTTTCTTGCAAATTTATGGGTTGAATGACTGAAGAGACGTCTGAATGAAATGTCTATAAAAACTGTAAAAACCAAGGAATTGTAGTTTCTTAGGCCTTGGTTGGGGCCATTCTAAAACTGCTATCACTTCAGCCAGGCCCATATTAGGGCCCTTGGCTGATATTTCAAATCCCAGGAACGTTATGCAGGGCACTTCAACTAGACACTTTTCTATTTTAGCATAAAGAGAATACTTCCTAGTTGGATCAGTACTCCCCACGTATTGTAGATGTTCTTCAATCATTTGGCAATAAATTATGTCCTGTAACTATACAACCATGAATACATTTGGTTGGACTCGAAAATATTGCTTACAGAGTTTTTGAAGGCGGCAGATGCATTACAAAGATTGCATAGCCATAACTAAATAGTAAATTGGTGATAGTATGTATTAAACACAGTCTTCCCTTCATCCTCTTCAAGTATTCTCACCAAGTTATATGACCTTTTAAAATGCAGCTTTGTGAAGATCTTTGGGATCAGCACAAATATAAGGTGAAGATGATATGCATTTTAAACAGTGATGGTGTTCAATTCTTGATAATAGATGCTTCGGAGTGAGTTCACCATTTGCTTTGGCCACAAAATATATAGGTGCCCCTCCACCACCCCAGTGAGAATGAGAATGAGCAACTGATAAATTCCTTGTCTTTATTTTCATTGAGATATTATTGCAGACTCTCATGTGCTTTGAAGGTGGGAATCTGTTTTCCAGGTATTAAATCGGTTTGGCAGTTCTCCTACTGATGGGGAGATAACAAGTCAGCTTTTTGTTTTCTTTTTTACTAAACGCCAGAGGTAGAGGGAGGCATGGAGTTGTGAGAAGGTGTGTCTTCCTGTTTTCTGTGCTCAGCATGTCAGGAAGCATTTCTCTGGTCTTCATATTCAGCACACAGGAAAGTGCCTTTCCCTTTGCCGCCCTGTACTTGTGAAGTGTTTTTGTGGCTGTGGTCGCCTAGAGGGGTATTTGCAGTTTGTGTGGAGCACAAGGGCTGGTGGTAGGGGCATGTAAACTCACAGGCTAAAAAGGATGTCAAATGTGGAATTCAGCCCATACCTGAAAAATACATCTCTCTGAAGATGTAGGTATTGCTAGCCTTGTATAAATTTAACCCTTCCCAAAATGATGTGTTTTTCAGTGATTGTTCCATGAAGTTCTGAATCCAGAATGGAGCTAATCTTGTGATGTAATTTCCTGTTAGGACCATATCTAAAGAAACACCGATGAGAGATGGATGTGTTGCAACAAATTGAGTCCCCTTTTTTTAAATTTTTTACATGACCTGCTTTTACTTCTATCCATACGTTGTAGCTGAATTCCTGCCCGGATTTCTATTTTTGAGGGATCAAGGCTGGGCTGTCTCTTAACCGTCGTGAAGTATGGTATTGAAGCCTTTCTTTTCAACAGATCAATAAATTCATTATCTTCAGTCAAAACCTACCCTGCAAGGAGAGTTTTTCTTTCAAACTCAGATCCACTAATTAAGATGCTTGACACCTTTCATGTGTATATAACGTGTATGGTGGCACCGTGTCTACAGGGAGGAGTCACCCGTTCCTTGAAATCGTGGGCTGAAGTAAGCAAAATATTGCAGCACACACATCCTCTAACCTTGAATGTAAAACACCCTGATAATGTATCCTATTGACCAGTGTGGATTAGCATCCAGAGTTAGCTTGATTTCTTTATTTTTATTTTTTTATTGTGAAGGCCATAGACGTCACACGCCATGACCTTCAGCAGCGAGTGTTTAATGGTCTCCATGTTGTTTTCGTGTACACAGTGGGTCTTGTGAGCGCAAGGAGTAGTAGAAAGACTTCTCTCTTCACCCTAACCCCACCTAGACCTCCTTTTTTCTTCCTTGGTATGACAGTGCTGAGCATAAACATAAAATAACATCAAAAGTCATTAAACTGCTTTATAACTGTATCGCCCAACAAATCATCCCCCTCCCAACTACACTGTATAGTAGGCTTAAAACTGCCCCTCCGCCCCCCCCAAACTTGCAGAGCGCCTGTTGCCCGAACTTTAACATTTATTGTGGTACGTGTTAGCCAGCTCCATCCAGACTGGCTGAATTTCTCTTGGTTAAATGACTGTCCTCTTTGGATCAGTATTTGTTAAGCATTAAATGGTCAATACCAATAAGAAGTGTCAATTGCACTTGTGCTTCCAAGAGATGATCTCAGTTGCTGCTCTCTAGTCGAACCTTTCTCTATGTGCCCAGTGGCGGGTATCTTGTTCGCTCTCTCTACTCATCTCCACTGTGAGCACCATAGTGAGGGTGAATGGAATAATCAGTACGTTTCAGTTCCTGAGACTTTCAAAGTCAAAGATTAGTCTCCATCTCCATCCATAGTGTCTGTGTGTTACGGAGTGTATATAGGTGGATCACTGGCTCGCCAGGCGTTGACACTCAATCCACTCCCAGACTTCCTCCGGTGAGGTGAAATACCCAGATTTGCCCTTCACCATCACTCTAGGTTTCACAGGAAAAACTTCCTTGAGTTCCTCAATGCGTAGGGCTTTCTTAACTTCATCAAAGCTGCCGCTAAGTTTCAGTACTTGTAGTGTGAAATCCGGGAAGAATCTTATCAGTGCATTTTTATAGTGCAGGTCACCATTTGTGTGGGCTGCTTGGAGTATAACATCTTAGTGATTGAAACTCCTGGCTTTAATCATTCTTTAAGAGGCCCCAGGCTTTGGTGACGTTATGGGCGCTCTGTGAGCCTGCTTCATTGAGGTAAAAGTTCAAGAGAAGCTTTGGGTGCATGGTGTTGCGAATTAGCTCTTTGAGGTACACTGGGTCCCTCTGCCCCTTCCGGGACCCCAACCACTCTGATGTTGTTCCTCTGTGCTCTACCCTCCTGGTCTTCGACCCTGTTGACCATGGCTTTGAAAGGTGTTGAACTTGTTCTTCCAGTCCTTTGGATGTGGACTTCAGTGCCTGAATGTGCGTCTCAGCTGTCGTGATCTTGTCTGACATTTTTTGGAGGTCTGCTCTCAAGAAGATCTGAGACTGCTGCCATTATTGCGCTTACAGAGTTCTGTTGCCCCTGGTATGGCTATCTCTGGTCCATCCACTAACAATTTATTTACAGCGTTGTTGTCCCCTTTTCCCTTTTTTTTTTTTTTTCCCTTTTTGGGAGGGAAGTATAGCCCCTCCCTATGCTGTTATACGCCCTTGAGAGTCCACCCGGTGCCAGAACTTATAAAACAAAAAAGAAAAGGGATGAGGCGCATGGCCACCCTCCATGAATCGTTCTTTTTTGGGTTTTTTCCAATTTAAAGGGGAGCAGGGCTGCTTTTTTTTAATAATCTCACCCGAGTCACAAAGTCGCACCTTTTTGGAAAGTTACGTGGAGATTCAAATGGGTCCAAAGTTATTAGCAACACTAAAATACTTTCCCTATGGAACAGCTGACCTAACTAGAACTACCCAGTAGCGACTGCCACTGCGTAATATATCTATGTATGTTACATATATATATGTGTGTGTGTGTATGTATATATATATATATATATATATTCAAGAAAACTGGTGCATTATAATCGCACACCAAGGGCTGCACATCATCCAAAATGAGCTCGTAAAATAGTAGAGTCAAAAACCACTTATGAATAATTTCATCGGCTGCTATTTATTGAAAAAGGTTTAAATGCAGGTAAATTCGACCCGCATAAAATGGTAAAAAAGCACAAAAAGGAAATCAATAATGTGCCCACCATGAACAAACACACGCTGTCCCAACCAGATGTCATACATTTTTTTTTTTTTTTTATCATGTAAATTAAACATGATGTTAATGTTTGCGACGTAATGTAATTTCCATAGAGATACTTTACAATGCGATGTAAATGGTATTATTGTAATTAATGCTTTGTAATGTAGCTCTATGTAAATGTTTTAGTGGAGAGGTCTGATATTTCCTTCTAGTTGAGGGTGTGGGGCAGGAAGGCTGGTTCAGTTCTTTAAAACCAGAAACCTTTCTAAGTATGCACCTGATAGCACAGCAAGAGACATGCTCGAGACAGGAGTTTCACTATTTAAAATGTTTTTACCAATTTACTTACATTAGCAACATTATTACCTTCAACCTCAAATTTGCAGGTTCAACCATACCTTACACAGTACTTTAGTACCATTGCATGGAGTAGACATTTCTTTATTTAATATTAGTAACCCTCTTTGTGGAATAACATTTGAAGAACGTATGGGATCTGGCTATAAATAAATTTCCTTGTGGTTTTGAGTTGTCTTTCAGAGAGGTTAAGAACAATTATTAATGTATCTGCTTCTGTGACCTTTATAAAAAAAATAAAAGGCCATATAATTTTGGGTTTTACTGGCGAGGGCAAGTTATAAATGGTTTGGAGAAGTAAGGTAATTTGAGGAAAGCTCACATCTGAAATGGCTCTAATTAATTTGAGGTTATTATTTTAGGGTAAACTTTCCTTAACTGTTTTAAATGGCAAATAAGTTTAAGCTCCGTTATGGCTTAACCTCCATTTATTTAAAAACGTAATCTTTTTCCAAGACCGTGTAGTTGACTGGATATTCTATCTAAATGTATACCCGATGTTGGAGTTTTGCTTACTAAATTCTTAAGCATCTGCAGGGTTAGGGAAAAGCTACATTTCTGTAATTTGCTGTTGTGTAATTAAGCAAATTCTCAAGAGAATCCTATTAAATGTGAAACTGGTATTTGGTGGTATATTGTAGAACTAAATTCAACCTCCCATCCATTTTGGAAATGAGGAAGTATTTTGTTGGGGGTGGGGGGGGGGGGGAGAAAAAAAACTTGAGTGCCACAAACCGCAGTTACTCGTGTCCTGGTTTATTGCATTGTTCCTGTGCGTGTGTGCTACATTTTTGGTGCGAATGCCATATAATTATGTAACGTGGCATATTAGCACACATTTCTAAAATTTCATGTTACATGAAAATTCTTCAAATTTTGCCAGTGTCATGGAAATTTCACCTGGGCAGAGTGGGATGCTGACAATAAAATTGAAAATAGTGGATAGTCCCAATATGTGGCATGTATTTGCCTATAATCTCCCTCTCCCATGTGTGATTAACACTTGTCCAAAATGTATGTCTATGAAGTCTTAATGTCCTTGTCTCCTAAATCCCCAGCCATATTGCTTTTTCAGTTTTATTGATCTGCAGGTGATATTGCTTCCAAGCCTTTGCCTCATTTTACTTGTACTACGAGATGTATTGATGATTGCAACATCTGCATACAGTGAGATCACTTTTTAATCTGCAAATCAGAATTTGTTTCTGTGTTATAGTTGCCTTATTCGTTGTGCAGATGATTTCATAAATGGTTCTGACAGTGCTTATTTTTGTACTGATGGTGAATACATTTTTCTGTCTTTGTGAACCAGGAGGGCTTGCTGTAAGAGGAAGTTTGTGAACTCTTTATGGGCATGTACTAAGTCATGAACGTCAATTCACCAAAATGTGATGGGTAGCTTAAGTGACATCAAGGGAGGGTTTGGGTTGGAAAGGCTTCTCCCTGCCCAAGAAAATGTTAAAACAATGGGGTATAGGATGCAATGTAAAGCACAGTTTCCACATAAACCTGCTTAAAAGCCTTTGGCTCTGTAAAGGTACTCATTAAATATCCAGGTCCTTTCATGGTGTACCAAGCCAATGAAACCTGATGCCCGTCTTAAATTGATCCCAGTTGTTTTCTCAGAAGGTGCTTTGGGTGCCCCATATGTTAAAAAAAAAAAAAAGCCCCATTATGCCAGTCTAATGTATACAAAAAAGTTATGGATGGAATGCTTGAATTATTCTCACCCACTGGTAATCACTCGGGCCACATCCCAGACCATTGTTATTTTGCACACCATGCATCTCAGTTTAGATCCAGCCATATGCAAATCTGTCTTGATCGTCCTCCAATAGGAACAGTCTACCCCAAACGGCCAGGCCACGTCCTCCCTGATCTGGAACGTCAACAACCTAGGACCAGTTTTACCCTACTTACGACTCAACAGCCATGTATAACTTGGTTTCAAAGCTAGTGTGCATGGGAACCCACATCTGGGCATACCCATCACACCTAGGGAACGACACTAAAGTATACAAAAAGGTGATGGATGGAATGTTTGAATTAATCTCAGCCCCTGGTAATCACTTAGGCCGCTTCCCAGTCCATCGTTATTTTACACATCATGCCACTGAACCTAGCAGTTTGGTTTGGACTGATCCCATTGGTGTAGGGTCAAGCTTGATTTGCATATGGCTTGGTCCAAACTGAGTTGGCATTTGCATTCATTCACGTTTACTCCGTCTCACGCTTGCTCACGCACTCATTCTCACACATCCATTTACAGTCTCACTTTCACTTACTCATACATTTCTTTTTTTATTTGATTTTTTTTTTTCTCTTGTTTTTTAATCATCTCTCATCACTATTACACAGAGTGCAAGTCCTAATGATAGCTTGGATGCTACCCCGGAGTACTTGTACATTTTCATGCATTCACTCACTCACACTCACTCATTTTCACTTATTCTCGCTCACTCTGACTCACTCTTTAACACTCTCACACTCATTCTAACTCATATTTATGCAAAGCAGTCGGTTTTTCCCGATAATTCATTTGCAGTCACTCTAGCTCATACTTGCTGACATTCATTCACCTCTTTGACTTACATGCTCACGCATACAGCCACACTCACTTGTGTGTATATATACACAGTTTTTCCTCAAACACACTCACTCCCCCTGGATTTAAAAACATTGTACTTGCCAGTGAAAGTCCTATTCTAGCTCCTGCTGCTCCATGTTGATTATTATAGTAATAGTGAATAATAGCATATTATTCAGTACTAGTATATTAGTATACTAACAAATAGGCAGAAAGCAGGGAGAGGTTAGCCTGAGCTGCCCATGTGTTTTTGGCACTAATTTTGCCACTTCTGAGGCCAGTGATTTTCAAGTCAGCGCCAGAGGTCACAAGGGCAGCTGCGACCCCTAAATGTGCACCTGAAATTATTGATTGAAAACACATTTGTTGTCCACGGACGTATACGGAGGTACGCATGCTGCATATCGCAATTTATTGTAGTTTATGAAATATTCTGTTTTTGTGAGGTTTACAGGGAGTGCAGAATTATTAGGCAAGTTGTATTTTTGAGGATTAATTTTATTATTGAACAACAACCATGTTCTCAATGAACCCAAAAAACTCATTAATATCAAAGCTGAATATTTTTGGAAGTAGTTTTTAGTTTGTTTTTAGTTTTAGCTATGTTAGGGGGATATCTGTGTGTGCAGGTGACTATTACTGTGCATAATTATTAGGCAACTTAAAAAAAAACAAATATATACCCATTTCAATTATTTATTATTACCAGTGAAACCAATATAACATCTCAACATTCACAAATATACATTTCTGACATTCAAAAACAAAACAAAAACAAATCAGCGACCAATATAGCCACCTTTCTTTGCAAGGACACTCAAAAGCCTGCCATCCATGGATTCTGTCAGTGTTTTGATCTGTTCACCATCAACATTGCGTGCAGCAGCAACCACAGCCTCCCAGACACTGTTCAGAGAGGTGTACTGTTTTCCCTCCTTGTAAATCTCACATTTGATGATGGACCACAGGTTCTCAATGGGGTTCAGATCAGGTGAACAAGGAGGCCATGTCATTAGATTTCCTTCTTTTATACCCTTTCTTGCCAGCCACGCTGTGGAGTACTTGGACACGTGTGATGGAGCATTGTCCTGCATGAAAATCATGTTTTTCTTGAAGGATGCAGACTTCTTCCTGTACCACTGCTTGAAGAAGGTGTCTTCCAGGAACTGGCAGTAGGACTGGGAGTTGAGCTTGACTCCATCCTCAACCCGAAAAGGCCCCACAAACTCATCTTTGATGATACCAGCCCAAACCAGTACTCCACCTCCACCTTGCTGGCGTCTGAGTCGGACTGGAGCTCTCTGCCCTTTACCAATCCAGCCACGGGCCCATCCATCTGGCCCATCAAGACTCACTCTCATTTCATCAGTCCATAAAACCTTAGAAAAATCAGTCTTGAGATATTTCTTGGCCCAGTCTTGACGTTTCAGCTTGTGTGTCTTGTTCAGTGGTGGTTGTCTTTCAGCCTTTCTTACCTTGGCCATGTGTCTGAGTATTGCACACCTTGTGCTTTTGGGTACTCCAGTGATGTTGCAGCTCTGAAATATGGCCAAACTGGTGGCAAGTGGCATCGTGGCAGCTGCACGCTTGACTTTTCTCAGTTCATGGGCAGTTATTTTGCGCCTTGGTTTTTCCACACGCTTCTTGCGACCCTGTTGACTATTTTGAATGAAACGCTTGATTGTTCGATGATCACGCTTCAGAAGCTTTGCAATTTTAAGAGTGCTGCATCCCTCTGCAAGATATCTCACTATTTTTGACTTTTCTGAGCCTGTCAAGTCCTTCTTTTGACCCATTTTGCCAAAGGAAAGGAAGTTGCCTAATAATTATGCACACCTGATATAGGGTGTTGATGTCATTAGACCACACCCCTTCTCATTACAGAGATGCACATCACCTAATATGCTTAATTGGTAGTAGGCTTTCGAGCCTATACAGCTTGGAGTAAGACAACATGCATAAAGAGGATGATGTGGTCAAAATTCTCATTTGCCTAATAATTCTGCACTCCCTGTAATGTGATGGCTGATAATCTACCAATGGGCGACTGATAAGGAGTCTGAGAGGGAGAAAGATGATTGTGAATCATCCAGTGCTAGGGGATCATACCCAGAGACTATCTTTTTGTCGTTTACATATATTTAAACTTGTGCTTCAGCATAATGTAGCCTACCAAAGGACGAATATAGACATCACAAAGAATATGCAATGGTATTGATCCCTGGGAGACACCACAGCCAAGGTCAGCGGATTTAGAAAAACAGAATGGTGGAAGGGCTACTAAATGCGTTTGTGCCCCTAAAATGACCGAAGTCTGGTTGCCAGGACATAGTATTCAGTGGCTGCTAATCATTAGAGAAAACTTTGTGTCCCGACACCACTGTCATCTTCTATCCTACACAGATCACCAAGGACTAAAAGTATGACCAACTTAGTTTCTTCCTTGACAGAAACCCATTTGATGGGTCTTTCAAGGTTTTACACAAATGTTTTTAAGTGCATAAAAGCAAATGTCTCCATTAACCTTCCCAAGTAATGGAGCAGAGATGGGCTGGGAGTTTTGCGTCATTTATATCTTAATGAGGATTTTGTGAGTAGCATGTTAACTATTATTGTTTTCTAGGCTTTCAGAATAATACTGATGCTGAATGGGCTGTGGATTAACAGTCTCCTGTAGCAAATTGAGTCTAAGCTTTTGAATTACTTTTTTCAGTCATTAAGTGATCCAGAGAGGGGACAATTTTAATAACTGTCCTAATGGTCCACACTACCTTCACTGTGCGTACGCCGAGAGATTCTTGTAGACCTTTGGCCACAGTATGACCGTAGCTTATATGTGGTTGGCTCTTTTTCAATTTTGTCCATGATATAATAAAAGTAGCCGTTAAATAGTTGAACAAAGAGCATTATCAAGTTTGACCTGTGGCAGAAGTTTGTAGTCTCTCAATTATTACGAACAGTTCTTTGGCTACATTTGGGGCATTGCCTATATGCTGTGAATATTATTATTATTTTTTGTTTGCATTTTGATTTTGTTCTCGCATGTTTTCAATAGACATGTGTAAGACCTTCAAGGTTCTAATGCTAAGCATCCCCCCCCCCCCCAATTCCTCTGAACCTGTACTTCAAGAGAACTCTGGACTTTTAGTGTAAAAAAAAAAACGATGGACCTGATTTAGACCTCCGCAGATAGATTACTCCATCACAATAGTGACAGATATCCTGTCTGCCGGAAACCAAATCCCATAAAATAGAATGGGATTTAGGTATCGGGGGACTGGATATCCGTCACTGTTGTGACAGAGTAACCCGTCCGCCGAGTTCTAAATCGGGCCCTGTGTTCTTTTCAGGACAAGGTCCCGTCTGTTGCTTCAGTTTTTTTTGTCGAGTCACTCCAGTGTGGTGTTAGGATCTGTGTTAGACGAAATGAGATGCTGACAACTCGAAGTCAGATTAATATGGCTATCTTTTCGAGATCAGTCTACTTCCAACTGTTTTCTGCTCCGGTGAATGAAGCAGAAATATTTTTCGTAAGAGATAGCTGAACATCTGAAAAGGTAGTGTGGGGTGGTCAGACGGTATAAAAGGTTCAGCTACTGTGACCATACTTTTTAAACATATTTTATTGGAATCTTCATTGAAAAACAGGTTTGTACTATGGTATGCTCTGTTCACAATAGGGATGGCTAGGTGCCAGTCATTGATTAGTGTCTCTAATATGATGGGTAGTAATAGGTCCTGTAATAGGTGCCTTAAGTTCATCTTGTTGTTATATAGATTTTAGACACCACATTATTGCATCTTTACTTCAGCAATATCATCTGTGCTAAAACCTCAATAACAATTTGGTACCCCCCATACACTTGCCCGGTTCATTTACCACCTGAAGGTTCAAGCTGTTCTGAGGCTGTGCACTTCTACCATCTGAGAACCTACTGTGACCATGTTTCTTGTCACTCTTAAAGGTGCCCTGCTTTGTGAGTAGTCCTAGAAGTAAGTAATTGGTTATTTGAAAACCTTAAATGTCTCCTTGAACTGCACTGTTGATCCTTTGGCAACCTCAAACTGATGGTTTAAAATGTAAAACACTTAAAGAGATAATGTTATCTTCCGTTTGTTCCATTTGGCGTTGGCAAATTCAAAGGGCCTAAATATCCGTGCCTCATTAAAATCTGTGCAATGCTTAAATCCCTATTTATATATGGAAATAAGAGTTTGGTTTTATTTAACACATCCGATATTATCAGATGCATAAAGTACCCCAACATTTGTTAAATTTCAGCAGGTCAAACCTGAAAAAATTTACCAGGTGAAAAGATAATATCTACCATATCCTGCAGATTTGAGTGCGTTAAAAGCCCAAATCTGCCAGTTATTCTCCTTATATTCATGTGGGTGTTATCGCATTTGATAAATAATGTATCCTATAGTATTGTTATTTATCAGTGGTGATAAATACTGCCACAATTTATAATCTGGGCACAGGTGTGCTGCCCGTGCATGCGGGGGATGGTTTGCTTTTTGTTTATATTGTTACTGATCTCCAGCTTCCCATGTAAACTCAGTATTCTTTCTTGTCCTCAGTTCCAAATGATGCCTTAATTGTTATGGATAATTCATTCAACTTCCAATTATTTATCCCTCCAAAAAGCTAAACGAAACTGGTGAATAAAACGCTCCCCCAGATAGTTAATTGAGGCATTTATGTACAGAATCAATTATAAATGGGTATCCACCAAATGACACACACAAATATTTGGGGGAAGAGTGAAATTATTTTAGTCAAGTTCCAAATCTGGGTATAGAGAATGATTCTGCCTCACCTCTCATCTCATTCTGGTAGAGGTGGTGGATGAATGTGGGGGGGGGGGAAATAAATATATTAAGCTGAATGGAACCAGCAGACAACATGCTTGATAATCTACTATAAAAATGGTTTGGGTGTAGTAGGTGTCACACACACACCACACATGCAACACACACCACACATGCAACACACACACCACACACGCAACACATGCAACACACATGCTTCATTTAACAATCTTTAGGATAGGAAATCGTTATTAGTGAAGTAAATGACTTCTACTACTACAACATTTTTTGGCGTGTATAATTTATGACTACAGTTTCAAATGGTAGAATCAATAGTCACTGAAAAATTGATCACGTTTATGATGTTTTGCTAGAACTTTGAATATGATTGGAAAATGTTATATTATTCTAGATCAGTTTTACCAATGCACTATTTAATTGAAGGTACGCTAAACTTTACTGATGCTCTGTAATTGTTATTTTGCTTTACATCATGTATAAATTACTAAAATGAAAAAATACCCGTGTTTTTTCTTTTTCTTTTGAGCTTAGAGTCTGGTTGTGTTCCGAGGCTTCACCTACAGAAATTGGAGTTTATTAAACCAGGATTCACAGTTTTGTCAGCGACTGCGCTGCGCCAGCTCTCTACTGTTACCACGCTCTGCCTGCAGCATTATAAAGCCCAAGCAAGTGATGAAGATCTCTTACATTTAATGTTGCAGAACCTGCCAAATGTGACTGAATTAAAACTCGCATGTAAGATCGTATTCTTTTTATCCGGGTTAGCTAAAATGTAACTATAATGAGCTTTATTCCCAAGACCAAGCTAAGAAACGGCGAGTGAGCTGAGAAACAGTTACTTTCTAGTTTGAGCCTACTAGATGTCCGAAGCTCTCTGGTTCCAAAAGACCTGTTGTGGACGTACCAAGAAAAGACAGCCCACCCATTGCTTTTTAGGTCGAGGGCGCAAGTGCTCTAACGTGTTGTAATCTCTGTGGGCTTTTAACCACGCCCACCGCACGCCCATCACTATCACTTGTTCCTAGACTTGCCTTTCAAAAATCCTATGTCAATGGTAAATGCTTTACGTTTCCCTCCTTGGGGCAGTTTTGTTACTGCCTTGGCCATCGGCGCTATTACATGGATAATTGCACGTTTGCCGATATGTTTGACTGTGAGCATACTTCTTTTTCCTTTTGTGTCTCTCCTTCCCACTCATGCTCATGGCAGGCGTGTCGCTTTGAATGGGCTCACTTATGTTAACTGTTTTACTTTTCGTTTTCAATTTATGTGGGAAGAAAAGTTCCATTAGAAATTTACAATGCAAGTAGATCTAACTCGAGCAGATGCAAGACCCATTACATTGCAAATGCTTGTTATTGGTTGGAGTTATGGTCACTCTTGCTTGCTTCTTATTTGATGGCGTTTGTTACCTGTCTCGTGTTTCTCCCTCCCCTGGAGCATCCTCTTGACTGGCAAACGTCTATTCTTTCACTGTTCACTTGTAGGGAACTATTTTTTTCTTTCTGGTTAAGCACTCCATCAGAGGCATAGCTCTCACCCTCTTGTGGTGCTCTGTCCCATACACCCCAAAATACTGGTTACTATGTGTTTGCTCTATTTCTGTGGTGGTCTCTCTCCCTCTCTCCCTCTCTCTCTCTCTCCCTCCCTCTCTCCCTCTCTCCCTCCCTCTCTCCCTCTTCCCCCTGAGCTCCCTGTTGCTGTGACCCTCGTGCTTTGCCCCACCCCAGTTGTTGCTCTCTCCATCGTGGCCCACCCACTCCTTGTTGGTTTTTGCCTAACCAACTTTTGAGGCGGGCGAGGCACCATTTACTGCAAGCCCTCCTCAAAAGTCCCTTGCGCATTTAAATTTTAAAAATTTTGATTCCCTGATCTAAATGGTTCGCACGATCGTATAACAGTCAGTTTAAAAAAGAAAATAGAGCCCCTGTGTCTTTAGGTACTCACCAAGAAGCACTGGCAAAGCTAGTAGGGTGCCAAACGGGTAACCAGTTGGCTTTGTCAATAATTGCTATATATTGTGAAGTTAGTTTGTTTCCTTGTTTTGAGCTTTCTTTGCAGCAAGTATGGAAGTGTGCCATAGACACCATATCCAAAATGTGTGTTTTATTAATATATAAGGCTTATTTGTATAGAATTATTGCATTCCCAATTTTTTTTAAGTAGACCAGGTTATGTAAACCCAGAGAGGTGTGAATCACCATTGCAGCATTTAAACTAAAGCATTACTTTTTCACTTGTAAAAAAAAAAAAAATAATACAAAAAATAGAGCTGCCATATCTAATTTGTAAATAAACATGTTGCGGTTTATTAAGTAGAGTACAACATAAAATCCAGAAATGTATTCCCATAAATCACCAAATAGGTGAGTTAATCTTAATCAACCAACTTGCTACAAATGAGCCTCTGAGTGTTTTTAAATCATTGATCACACATTTCTACGAATCTCGGGGGTGGAGATGGCTGTCCTGGCACAACTAAACACAAGTTGTGAAACTGGTATCTGTCTCAAACATTAGAGTAGATCATCAGACCAGGTTCATGGTTCAAATTTTCCTATACAGAACTCCCCAAAAGCCTAGAGTTACACCATGATGCTCCCCAGAGATTGCACTTCCTAGCCCCACATAATGGTAGAAGCGTTATGGACCTTCTATACAGGTGTAAAAAAATACATTGTCCACACCTAAGCTGGGTGTGCCCATATTCTACATGCATTTCTAAGTCTCTCAAATTGTAACCAACTTATTTGGACTCCTGTGACGACAGAAATGTGGTCCTTTTTTTCTTTAGTTTTACTCTCTATTTTGTTTTAGCCTCTTGTGTACTTTTTCCTTATCGGATCTTGTTTTGAGATGCAGTTTGTCGTCTCGTGGCCCACAGATGTGTATGCTTAAACATTATTTTTGGCAATTGCTGCTCACACTCTTGAACAGGGACTGCTGTGAGACTCTGGCTCATGGCTAAAGCTACTGCTTCTCTGCAGATATTGCTGAGAATGATTGAGGAAACAGTTTCAAAATGTCCAAATAATTTTATGTCTAAATCTGGAGCTGGTGCAGCTTTGTGCTCATTTTTGAATTGTCTTAGTACATCAGGTAGTATCTCCAATGATGGTGGGTGTTCCATGATTGTAGTATAGATACACACAAATATATTTTCCCAGGATGTGCGCTCCTCTATGGGTGATACTATTCCAAGGGGAAGACACGTGGTCAGAATTCCAGGCTTGTCTTGGGGTGTTGTATGAAGATATACTGCCTGCAACCGGTTGATCTTGTGACCAGTCCAGAAGGCAGTCTTTATGGGCACCTTGCCTATAGTAGTGTTTATTGTCTGTTGACCGATTGCTTGTACGGAAACCTGGGCTTGTGATACAGGTCCTACTGGAGCTGCGCTGCCTGATGTGCTTTTGCACTATATAGTCTCTGAGTTACCTATATAGGGCTACTATTTGATTAAATAACCTAACTACCTGCCAGGAGCCCAAAGTTATTTGGTCCCGATGCCTTGTTTGTTTCAGTTTGGGGGCACTGGTGGGAAGGCTTCCTTTAGTGAAGAGGAGTACATATCGCTTTTTTGCCCTCCTGTGGTTTTTTCAGAGATCAGGCTGACTCGACCACCCAATATATCAAGATATGTGCAAGACTTCTTAAGGCATGACACCTAGGTTATGGCCAGCCGAATACAACAGGCATGGGGTGCGTTTCAGTGGAGCAGGAGGGAAACTATTTTTACAGGGATTGGATGTGATTGTCCCACACTCCATCAGACAACTGGGAAGGGGGAACAATAGAAGAAGCATAATATCATATACAATTTGGGCCACCGTTGTGGGCAACTGACTAAAATGTCTTCCAGTACACGGTCTCTTGGACATGTATATGCACACGGGGGGGGGTTCAAGATGAGTTTGATGGGAAGTGCAGGAGCACCGTGTCACCCATTCTGCCAGCCTTTCTCTGGCGGTGTAAACCGCCAAGAAAAGGCTGGCGGAATGGGACTCCTAATCCCCAGGGCAGCGCTGCCCTGTCGGATTTGAAACACAGAGGCTGCCAGGTGGTGGCAGCATGTCGGTGGCAGCGTTTCCACAGTGGTGTCTCCATCAGGGTCATAATATGGCAGGCGGACCACGACTACCGCAGTGGTCCGCCCGCCATTCGTGAGTCTGGTGGTCCATGGACTGTTGGACTCGTAATGAGGGCTTAAATCTTTTCAAACATTTACCATTGAAACAGCTCGTTGTTTTCTAGTTTGACAAGAGGGGACTGTAGCGTAACTGCAATCAGGGTACTGATTCTCAAGGCTCTGAACTATTCTGTGAAGGAGATCGTGATTGTGCAGTGACCCTTTGTAGACACTATTAGCCAAGGGGTTTGTCTAAACAACATCATTACTTCAGGTGAACTTGTCCACCTGTGGTAATTGTCATCCTTAGTATTTGGTTTCCTTTGCTAAGATGTTTAAGAGCACTTGGGGAACATGGACACAATTTGCCCCTTGTTCTTAAAAGAACTAAGAACATTGTGATGCCAGTATATCTGTCCTTTGTTTCTGGTCTTGTTCTGTCCTTTGTCAAATGAGCTTTGGTACAGTGACGTTCTGCCCTTCCCGAGCCCCCAACACTCTTTCAAAATACACAGGTGTAATTGTAACAGTCTATTTGATTTCTAACAAAACATATTGTGAAGAAAGTTACAAACTAATCAATATTTCTCTCTCTCCCACACACAATATAACTAACCCTAAGTCATTATGTTATACATAATATGACTTACTGGCCCTAAGTCATGATGTGTGAATCGACTGTACCATATGAAGGCTCATCTTCTGTGCATTAATCCCACTGCTCCCATTCACTTGGACAGGGATGATGGCACCTTTAGAAAAATGGAGACAGACAAGCTGCAAGTAAATTCCAACAAATATCTTGGAGCAAGATTTCCATGTTACTTTAACATAGAAGGTTTGTAAAGTAAACAAATAATATGAACTTATCCAAGGAAAGTGCTGATGGCATGCAAGCAAAGGAAGATGCTTTCAGATAAAAGAAACTGGTTATAACTGGCAATAAACAGAATAGTTATTACTAATGTTCCACAGGGAATATATTAAACATGATATGAAGTATACAAATAAAATCTGGTCCCGATTTGGATCTTGGAGGAGAGGAATACTCCATCACAACCATGACGGATATCCCATCTGCCGAATTACGATCACATTATATCCTATGGAAATCGTAATGTGGCGGATGGTATAGCTGTTACGTTTGTGACTGAGTATTCCATCCTCTGAGATTTAAATCAGGCCCACTGTCTAGCAACAGCAGTGAAACACGGAGGTGACTCTAAATAGCAAAGTAAAATGCACATACCGTGTAAGGTGTACCCTTTCTTCCTCTTTACAAACAACTTTCACTACGCATGTACAAACTGTATCAAGAAAAAGATTTGAATAAAAAATACAAACTTCAGTTTTCACATAAATTCAGCAAACAGCAAGAGAAATATACACCGTTTTAAAAACTGTCGTTGCATACGGCACAGTGACTTGACAAAAAAAAATACTGAACATATATTCTTTTGATATTGAGACATCTTTACCCTTTTCTCGACTTTCTTCCTACTTCATGTTTGCCCTGTACATTGATTTATCTCTTCTTGTCATAAACCCAATTACCTATTGCTCTGGAAAAATGTTTGACTTCCAGGTGCCTGTCTGTTGAACATACTACCCTATTCAGATTCTGAATTTTCCCTTCACTCATCCTAACTCTGCTAAGAAAACAATTGTTAATATTGGAAAGGTTATGAAAATGTCTTCATATCCACTTGCTTAGAATATAAAATATGACCTTCAGATACATCAACCTCTGTCACTTGTTATAATGTTTTTTATTTCAGCTGAACTTCTTCCACGTTTACACAACTTATTATTCACATGTAACCTTCCCCCTCAGCCTATCCATCTAGGATATGCATAGATATTACATTAACTCAACTGTGGCAACATAAATGGTGCAATTCATGAGAAATTGTGTTTGTGAGAAATCAGATATTTAACTCACCAATCCAATTTCTCCTGAAGTAATCGCAACATTCTTCTCGAATACTATTAAATGTCTGACTATTCGACTCTGCAGTTATGCTAGTGGTCCTATTTGTAATATAGTTTTCTCTTTATAATGTTATCTGAAACGTTTGTGCAGGGGAAATCCTACCTTTCACAAAATTAGTTGTTTTCTTTGTCACTTTTAAAGTCACTCTAGCTTAAAACTATTTTAAGTAGTAATGCATTAACTCCAGCCTGAACTGGGAATTTTTCCACAACTAAACACGTTTAATCCTAAAGATTTCCATAGTGAGCCTGGTAAACAGAAAAAAGTTAATCACCAAACTAGAAACTAAAGCATCATTAAGCCATCTTTTTGACCAGTGCATAAATTCTTGTCACCAGCCAACGTATCTGTTTAGAAGCAGTAATTGACGTTCCCATATTGAGACAGTATATTGGAGGAAAAATCTGTCCACCTCTTCATTACTTATGGCGCACACAACAATTCAATCTTGCATGTGAGAGTTACAGTCCGCCTTATTATGTTAAAAAGCACTAGTTATAGCGCCGCTCACACCTCTAGGTGTATCGCAGTGCTTTACTAGCACAAGGGCAGCAGTTTAATTAAAAAAGTCTCGTCTTCAGAAGTTTTTTAAATTTAGTGAAATCTGTGCAAGATAGAATAAGGAAGACTGTTCCAGAAAGAAGGGGCAAGGTAGGGAAATTACCTACCTCCAAATCTTGAAGTGTGGACACAGGGAACATTGAGCAAAGCCTTGTCCTTGCATTTGAGGTTTTTAGCAGGACAATAGTAGCTCAATTTCCTAAGTAGGTTACTAGATCCTTTCCCTTCAGTGACTTGTAGGTGAGACAGCAGAGCTTGAATATGGATCGCTTCCTACCCGAAAGCCAATGCAAAGCTCTTACCAAAGGGTCCAAAGCGGATCCTGAAGGAAGGTTATTTACCAATCACATGGCAGTATTCTGCACTACTTGCATTTGGACATCAGTGCCTCATTGGCAGATACTAAATGCTACTGGTGGGCGTGCAGCACTGATTGTGCCACCCACTATGGTAGCCCTTCAAACATGTCTCAGGCCTGCCACTGCAGAGCCTGCATTTGCAGTTTTAAACAGCCATTTTGCCTGTCAAGTGCACCCACTTGTCAGGCCCAAACCTTCCTTTTTATTACATATGTCACCCCGAAGGTAGGCTCTTGTTAGCCCCAAGGGCAGGGTGTAGTGTATTTAAAAATTTGGGCATTTTCATTTAAGTTAAACATGTCCTGATAGTAAAAAACTATTACATTTGTTGTTCACTACCGCAAGGCCTATCTCTCCCATAGGTTAACATTGAGGTTACCTTGGAGCAACCTTTAAGTGTAACTTCCAATTGGGGAAAAGATAGATATTTAGAGTTTGTTGTCTCGGGACTCTCAATTGAAAATCACAACTTACGGTAAAGTTGGATCTTAAATTGTAAGCCTGAAAATGCCACTTACAGAAATGTGGCATTTTTTTACTTGAACCATTATGTACCTGTGCCTGTCTCTCAATACACGTCTGGGGTGGGTGGCAGGTGGGCCTTGTGCATTCACTCTGAACAGTCACACCCAAAGGGATTTGGGGTGTGACATTTGCATCCTGATGGCCCATCACTAGCCTGATGGGTCTTCCTGGGCTAGATGGGAGGTTCCCCTTTGTGAATGGCTCTGAAAAATTAAACAAAAACGTTTCATTTTTTTGTGTGTATTGCAACTCGTTTTCCTTTAAGGAAAACGGGCTGCAATACAAAAAAAAAAAAAAATGCTTTATTAAAAAGCAGTCACAGACATGGTGGTCTGCTGTCTCCAGCAGGCCACCATCCCTGTGAGTGCTGCGAATCACAAGGTGGGTCGCAAATTGCGACCCACCTCATTGATATTAATGAGGTGGGTCTCCTGCATCTGGGTTTGCGAATTATAAATTGCGAATCGCAAACCCTTCGCACACTCAGGCTTTCCTACATCTAGTCCCAAGTGACTCCAAGGGCTTGCTGGCTTGCCTCCTGTTATCTGCAGTCTCCGGGACAACAAAGCCTGCCTGCAACTCTGCTCCTGGACTCTGCCATCTATGAGTTCTACCCTTGCCTGAGGTGCCAATCCAGTCCTGGGCCTTAGAAGTGGGTTTTACAGCTGCTTCTCTGCAGATATTTACATCTCCTAGCCCTCTGACGCATTGCTGGTTCGACAGCAACGTGGGACCCATCTACGGGGTTCAATGATGATGCAGTGCTGCTCCGAGGACATCCTGTGTGGCTCAATGCATCACATATATCTCAACCGAGTCTGACACGAGACCCAACTGTGAGGCTCGACACCCGAAGCATCTACCAGACTTTGTGGATCAGAACCAATGCATCGCCTTCGCATCGCACTTTGATGCTTGCTCCACCCAAGGTGCGTTTTCAGCGACTTCTTTTTAGTTCTGTAGCCAGCCTGCCCTTCATCGTGGTCAACCTGAACTTTGGATTTGCCCCGATCTAGCGTGACTTCAAGTAACCTTTTAGTGCTAGTGACCTTTAAGCACTACAGTGCAGTGTATTCCTTAAAAATTCATCTCTCAGGATCTGCTTTTTGGATTTTTGTCGTTTTTGGTCTTGTTTTACTCAGATAAATATTCACCCATTTTTCGAAACTGGTGTGGAGTCTTTCTGTGGTGTTGTTCACTGTTACTGTAATTTAAGTGTTGCACAAATCCTTTACACATTGCCTCTTATGTTCAGCCTAACTGCTGTGTGCCAAGCTACCAGAGGGTGATCACAGGCTAATTTAGGGTGTGTATCTGACTTACAGTGACTAGGTTTATGGTCCCTACTTGGACAGGGTGCATACCTCTGCCAACTAGACATCCAATATCTAACAGACAGAGAATGATTAGGCCTAATACTGATATTTTGTGCTGTCTCCCAAAGAGACAAGGCTACACCCTTTTCAGGGGGGCACCAATCTGTTGTCCATAGCTGGTGAGCTTTACTAAACAAAATAATCTTTGTTTTTTCACCATTTAATTGCAGGCAATTATTCGTCATCCAGCCAGCTGGAGTGTCGTCAACGTAAAATATCTCAAAGCCACTTGCTTTGAGAATCTGAACGAGGTGGGCCACATAAATATTAAATAATATGTGGCTCAAGGAAGAACCCTGAGTAGTCCATCCTCCAAATCCTAAATCCGGCCCTACGTCTCCTTCTTGTTTTTTTTCCCCACTTTCATGCAGCGCAAACTAGAGCCGACGGTATCGGAGTGTTTATTAGTTGCATTACACATGGACACATCCATTTTCAGGCTTGGAGAGATTAAGAGATTTGCACAGATTCTCAGGATGTTGAGCCTCCCACTGAGACTCCATCTTGGTTCACCAGCTTCAAAGATGACTGCTCTAGCCATCATGCCACATCCTCTCTCATACTCTTTATTGCCCCCCCCTCTGTTGTTGCTTCCTCGTGTTCAACAACTCCTTTCCGTCCACTTCCCCCACTGTCCATTCTTCTCCCTCCATCCTTCTCTGCACCTTCCTTGGTGTGACTTGTTATGCACATAGTTCAAATTAAAAACAAAAAAAGCCCAAAGACGCAGTCAACGCTAGCCACCTCATAGCGTTTTTTAAAAAACATTAAGCTATGTTGTGCGTCAAATACCGCTTCTGTGCAACATGCCTTAAAACCACATTGATAAAACCAATCAAGTTTGCAGAGGTGAAACCTATTGGCTTTGCCAATGTCTGTTTTTGTAATGTGAAGGCTTGTAAGAAAACTTTACTATTTGTAGGATCTGACACACTGTCCATAACTTTATTGCGTGGTCAGCTTAAAAGATATTCTTTTTTTCTGCCCCATATGTTCTAGCTTTAATCTTTTATCTATAAGCCCATTTTCTGATTGATAAATATATATATATATATATATTTATATATATATATATATATATACTAAGCGGTTAAGGTTTGACAGTGGTTATGGTCTAAGGTGAATACAAAATTGTCTAATGAGATGTTTTGTGAGGAGGAATGGCATGAAAGTAAACGGGTGAAGTTGATAAAGGGAAACACCACAGTGTGAATTAATCAGGAGAGTCTTATGTGCCCCAAATTACACATTTGACCAACCATGGTAGGGCATGACTGTTGCAGATCATTGTTGGCCTTGGGACTGTTCTTGTTATATTCAGTCTCCTAATGAATCTCCACCACATCATCTCTTTATTTTATTTTCACTTAAGAAAGCATCAGAAGAACAAATTATGACCATGCATCAGAGGTGTAATCTTTTAAAAATTCTTGTACCATTAATTTGTTTTCTTATTTACATTATTTACAGGGAGTTCCCTTTTTTATCCCACCGGTCCAGTATCATGGATCCGTAACTTGCCAAGTACACTTGAAGTGGTGCACCTTTTTACAGTGTATATCACAGAACCTTGTTTCAGTGCACTATTTAGTACTACAAGTAAGTTGAGACTTTTGGATGTGAGCTTCTGCTACGGCTTTAAAGAAAGTATTCTGAAACGAATTCCCTGGGAATTTCCACTACTGACTAAGCTGTACCTCAGGTGAGATTCATTTGTTCGAACAGTGATGTATTTGAAATAACTCTAAACTCTGTAGGTTGTTTGTGTGTTTTAGCATGCCTCTACAAGATACTTAGTAAAAAATTATGGATTACTTCTTGGTGTGGGTGAATTTGGAGAGTGGCAGTGAGATCTGTGTTGGTTGGATTGCTAAAGAAACTGCTCCACCCAAGGGATCTCAGTGAAAAATCCATTTGTTGACAACTGGAGAAATTTATATCATATGAGCCTCAGAGATGTAGCTGTTGTGACAAAAGGGCATATTGCAGTGGGTGCTGCTGTGTAAACAAATGTCCGTATCAGCTGAGGATATCACCATTCTAGTCATTCAGATTATCCACTAGTAATCCTTTCCAGAAGACTTATCCTATCAGCGCAACAATTTAGTAATAGCATACCACTGAATCTTTGAAATTAAATAAGGGCAGTACGTCCTGCAAGCTTAGTACCAACCTGTTTGAAAAGTGGAAACTATGCAAATTACAAAACAATCCAAGATAGAAGCAATCTTTGTAGTGTAGCAGTGTGAGTTGAAAAGAGCTAGATAATATGAACATTTGGAGAAACAAAATTAATATTCTGTAGAATGTCTGTTGAATTACAGATCTACGATATAGTTATGTTATAATACAAGCACAAAGCTAGGTTGAAAAAAGCTTTAGAAATATTCTGTAATTCTGTGTAGTATAATAACGGTGAATATTGCAAAGTGCTGCTACTTCTGCAGAGGTGGCTTCCCCATCTGCCTGACAGACTACCTTAACATACCTGCTATCTGAACCATCAAGAGAGGTCAGTTCCCCAGACTGGCACTCGGATCCACTTTACTACATCCTAGAAACAGTAATGAGATGGACTTTATTGACCTCCTTTCACACACCCATTCATTTGTGTGTAATAGTGGCCCACAGTGAAGCATCTGCATGTGTAAGGATGCATTTGAAGCACTCTGTGTAATGCCTTCCAGTTAAGTAGTGTACTGTTCAATACAGGGTAGTGTAGTCTGCTTGGATCTTTGACCTCTCTGTATGATATTAATGCATCTTGTGATCATGTAAGTTCCCTTTTGATAGCAACCCACCCTCATAATAAGAAGTCCAAGCTGCAGGATGCATCCGTGCTCCTAATGACTAAGATGTCTGGATGAATGTCCTGCTGTCTAAATAGTATTGCATTGCAACAGTCATCCGGTCTTCTCACTATTTTATTATTGTTTCCATTATATAACAAGTAATGCATGTTCAGCCTGCGATGCACAGAATGGTAAGGTTATAGTATTGAGCTGCTGCAAGCTTCCTTAAGATATTTCTATAGGGAATGTATTACATCCAAGTTTAAGTGTTTTGATCCTTGCCTCAAACTGCTTGTATGTCTTGCAGCTTAGTGTGGCTTTTCACATGGCTCACCCCAAAGTGCTGTTTACCTTTTGTCCACAGTACCAGTGCTGATGATACAGTCCCTGTTAGAAGCAAAGTGGCCAGTCAAGAACTGTTGCAGCTGTTGTTTTTCATCCGCAGCTTCTATCTACCCCCTTACCTTTCTCCATATTTTGGACATAGACACATGTAGCATGATAACTTTATGTATATACAGGGCCTTTATCTGAGACACCACCTTCTAAAATCTTGCTGGAAGTCACTCTCTGCAATACACTATGGAGTATTAGAAAATAGTCTGTAAAATGCTAGTTCCATGTGCACAAGATAAAAGTATACATGCCATATCTCGAGAATGTAGAAGTCTCTATATAAATCTACCACAGAGTGATTGCCCACAGCATCATTAAATATACTTCTCTCATTCCCACTACCATAATCAAGCCTGTGTGATCTGTCTATTACTGGGTCCCCATAAAGATTGCAGTCCACTAACGTCCTCAATAATTTATTAAGGAACACAGATTTGTTAGGACATAGCTGGACCCCCAAGCAAAGACTCTGGTGAATTTCAAGCTTAGCAATTACTGGTTTTAAGTATTCGGTGCCATAAGGATTTATGAAAATGTTTTGCCACCCCCTCCTCCTCCCTCCCTCCTAAAAATAAGTGGTTTTTCAATCATCGCTATTTTGGCTGTGTTACAAATGTGAGTGACTGTACTGACCCAATCCTTCTTTATCTTGTCAGCTGCCGAAGGAGATAGCTGGGTGTCCTGAAAGAGCTAGGTAGGCTGGTGGCTAGGCATGTTGACGTCTTTTTCCATTTGATATAATGCATCAATCAATCGGCATTAAGTAGAAAAGAAATTAACAAATCTTTAGTGTTCTTATGGAACGCATAATATACCAGTCATAGACGTTGTGGGATAGCCACTTCAGGTACCCAACAACTACAGTACAGGTATTTCACTCTAAAATACTGGTGGGACAGGCTAGTTGGATGTGGAATGTTCACATATTCTGTTCTATCAAGATCTGCAACTTTCAATGGTTAGATGTTTTGCACTGGAATGGCAAATTGTATGGCCCTTTGTCTTTGATATGAAAACTAGCACAAACTTACTTTGAACAAGTGGGCTAATTTCTAGGTTTCCTCCTCCTGCCAAGGGGTTCACCTGTATTAGACAAGGGTATTGTAGAAAGAAGCATTTTCAAAAGAGAATTAAACATTGATATATGTGTGTGTATGTAAATGTGTGTGTGTATATATATATATATATATATATATATAACTAATTGACAAGGTTTCGAAGGAGGGAGCTTGGAACTTCAAAGGATATAGTTTCCTCAGAAATCAGTTACAGCCCATCATCTGCCATCTCTCAACAAGATGTCACCTGCCATCCTTCTCTGGTGTAAAGTAGGATTCTGCTTTTAGTGGTAATCTTGATTTTATTTCTGTGTCTGGCCCTTGTAAGTCACCAGGACATTTCTTTTTGGATGATTTCATCATTAAGGCTTCTAGCCTGCCATTCTTTGAACTGGATGATCCAATAGCGGACACATTATTGTCTCCCTCTGTTCTAGGTCCTCTCGTTCCTGAGTCAAGTGCCGTCCGAAATCTTGTTCCTATCATAATCTTTCAAAGCATCAAGAAACCTCTGATAATCTTTAGGTAACTCCTTGATTTTCACATTGAATGTAATCAACATGGTGGCAGGCTTCATAAGTCTGTTTCTTATCTCTCCTTTCTGAAGTGGTGGTCATAGAGACAAAACTTTCCTGTGTTTCAAGGATATCTCCATAGAGAAATCTCCTCAAATAAATGTCATGGTCTTGATATTTAAATTGGCCATTTTGCTGTTTAGTCAAGATAGTCACTTGGCGGGCCTCCTGGTGCGGAACAAAACAGGCAGTGTTGGGCCTGAATGAATTTTGGTTTCTGCTACCTAGGCAACTAGTTCAGTAGGCTCTTTGGAAATCTAATGGAGGGTGAACTTCACACCTCAGAACTTCACCTGAAATGCAGCATGTCTGTTTTCACCATGCCTTCATGCATTCTCATGATGTGCACATTGTTAAGCCTACTTCTGTCCTCCAAGTCCACTATCCTTTTACAGAGATACCATATTTCTTGCCTCAGTCAGGACCATCCTTAAGTTGTTTTTCCACCTCTATAGTTTATGGTCTATGTATCCTTTGTATCTGGAGCATTGTAAAATGAGTACATAATGTTTTTATCTCAAAGCAGTCACTGCAGTACTAACTTTAACTGTGCCGATGGAGGTTTTGAACAAAATCCGTTCACCCAGAAAAGTGCTCAGCATGAACTCCATTGTTTGTGATTCACTGTGCCTGTGTCTATGCTTTTCTATTCAGTTCACCCAGTAAAGTGCTGAGCGTAACCTCCACTATTGTTGTTTCAATCGGTGTTGCTGCTTTCCTATTTGCCTGGCCTTCCCCTCCGAGAACAGCAGTTGTTTCCAGGCTTTTATCTGAGGCTTAGCGGAGAACTGTTTCTTCGTTTGACCAAATAGACAGGCCTTTCCGCAGTAGCAGAACAGTAGACACCTTGGTATCAATGTGCTCACAGCACTTTCACCCTTGGCATTCATAGCTGAGATCCGGCAAACAACGAGTTCCTAATTTAGAAGGTACTTCCAGCCCGGTGCTGCTCCATGACTAGTTGCAAAGCCTGAGGCTCCTTTGTAAGAACTGCAGTTCTTAAATTTGGCCTTTCACACTATTTGTCCAGGTTCATCAAAACCCCGCTAAATATGGGCAATTGCCCAAGTCCAGCTTAGCAGTGAAAAAGGAGTTGTTGCTATGACAAGAAAATATGTTGGCAATATGGAGAATCTGCCAGGGTACATGCATTTATCGGACGTCTAATGCACTTTCATTCAGTTGTATCAGATGATCCTTTCTGCCCCACCTTCACAGGTCCTCCCTCCACCACCTACAAAATCTTTTTCGGGGAGACAGGCGATCCTTTACACAATTGCTCGATCGCCGTTTGCTTCTCATAGTTGTCACTCACCAAAGGCCATGGTGTCAGGAACCCTTGAGTTCGCAGCCTGCTGCAGGGCGCTGCATCCTCCTTATCAGCAGTCAGTATGCAGTATGCATTATCCAGGATAGTGTGCTCAGGGGCAGTGAGAGGTGATGCAGATTTCCTCTTCTGAAGTGTTGCAGTGTTCAGGTGTTCTCTTAGCAGCCTCAGTCTGCTGTGTGTGTCTGGTAGATCTAAACTGCCTCCTTGCATTCCCACCCTGATTCCCAGGCCCTCCTGCTATGAAACCTTTTCAGGCATCAGCAGTGCAGTCATACTGCAGGCGGGTTTCATTCTGGCTTAACTCACCAGGTGTTCCTCCGCTACCTGCAGCAGTACTCTCCCCAGCTGGATGGCCAAAGCTCACGAGAGAGCGGCCATCTTGGGAGACATTCTAGCCCTGTCTCCTCAGTTTGGTATTTTTGAGTTTCAACCCTCTTGTTTGCTCTTGCTTTCACTGGGCAATGGAAGAGAAATCATTGTAACTGTTCAAGGCTAGCATGACTGCTAGGCACTTAAGTACCTGCAATATGGCTACCTAAATCCTAAATCTTCTTGATGACTGTTTTTAGGAATACAAATTCTGACCCACTTGGAAGCATGTGACCTCTATTGAACTCTGTTGGAAACTATTCCGCACCTTGTGCCTTCAGCAGCAAGGGCCCCCCAAAACCCTGGCAAGAAAAGACCGTCCAGCATTATCTTCCTTTCTAGTCAAATGTGCCCATTATTTTTATTCTTTTGAATGGCATTTCTGCCAGCATGGTTTGTCCACCAATCTTAACATTGTCCCATCAAAATTACTGGGGCACTTTTTGAGGCCTTACATAAGTCATTACCAATATTTATCCTAACAAGCGTCATTCCTGGGAGCCAGTATTTCTGGTAGACTGATGAGTGGTCTCCAAGATCTCTGCACTTGAGTTTATACAGTGTTTAATTGCCACTAGTTTCTTTAAGGACTGGCCCTTCTTTCCTGCCTAAAGTGTTTTTTTTAAACATGTGTTTATTGGCATTTCTGCATTTTAGCACAGTTATGACATACTGAGGTATTTCCGATTTTCACCTTAATCAGAAGATACCACTGCCAATCATCTTTCCAGACCGGACTTTTGTATCCAACAGATGTTAAGAGGGCTAGGACATATTATTTGGAAAACACCACCAATAATTAGTACAGTTCACACAACTATTTATTTGTGTATTTGTTCACATGGATGTGGCTTTAACAAAACAGTCCATAGCTGGGTTGAGGCGATGTATATAATTTTTCAACATTGCATTATGAAATAAAAAATTAAAAAAACTAAACAAACAAAAAAAAAAACACACAACATAGTGTGCAATTGTCCAATCCGATTAGATAAAATAGATCCAATGAACTGCCGGCTTTACTAGAGCACGGCATATACATGTCTGGAAAAGGCAAATAAAAAACACTATCAGTTATAGACTACTCTGGCAATACTTTAAAAAAATGTATTTTTTTAAATAGTTTTTGATTGTAGTTTTCAGGATAAAACAAGCACCCAAGGAACTGGTAACCATAAGCAGCAACTAGAGGCACATCGGTCCCATTATTAATACATCACAGTTTGGCCTTAGCATGTAGACACTGTACGGTGGACATTCACCCTTGGAGATCAAACATTTAGAGTACATTTCCCAGATCTCTCCCGGTATTCTGCCCACCCTCCCAACTCTACAACCACGTGGGTCTGCAGCCATATGTATATATAGCGTTAACGAACAGCATCTTCAGCCACCCTATGGGGGGCACAATTTTTTTGGGAAAACGTATGGCTTGATGTACCAGTTTTTCTGCTCTCTTGCACCTGTCTGTATTGTATTCCCATTCCCATAGTGTCTGAAGTGTGCTGCTGCCCCATCTTCGGATCAAATCTTGGCAGGCTACCAACAGGGCAACATTACAGAAAAGGAGTGTGTATCGGTCTAAAGTCTGGTTTTTCCCAGATTTTCAAGGCCAGTAACTGTAGGTTGCGATCCACTCTTATATCTATCACCTCCAAGATCCTGCTTCCCACCCCCCTCCCAGATCTTGGAGCAGTCCCAATACACTGGAAGTACTGAATGCCAGGTTCAGTTCTGTATTTCCTGGGCTAGTAACTAGAGTCCTAAGCACTATTCACTCAACCTCCATCTACCTAGTAACCGGATTTCAAGTTCAAGCTATTCTTACCAAGGTGAATTTCTAAACCAGTGCAATTTTGTCCTTGGTTTACAGCATAGCCGTATCTTTAAGCAGATCCCAGATTTAGACTTTTTTGAGGTGCACCACAATTACAAGACTACATTTGTCAGGTGAACAAAGATTGACTCTACTCATCACACACCTTAAGGTAGTGCCCACATATTCCCAAAAATGAGAGTGTTTGAGAACTGCCATCTAATATGATAAGTCTGCAGCATCTGTGCAACATCTGGAGTAGTTCGAGTTTGCTGTGATATATATCCTTTCTCCATGCTTGGGTGTTAATCATTACTCATGCCCACATGTTCTTGGGCATTTTTCCAAACTCTCTCAATAATACTGTGCCCTTGTTTTGTCTCAGATTTCGTCCTAACATATTGCTGTGCTGTCTGCCGTAGACTACGTAGGACCATATAAAACCGTGAGACAACTCTTCTACCCTCACCTTCATTAAGGACCATGTGTAACACTAGATGAGTGTGTTGGGAATGAGTCTGAATCCACACAACTCCTGGTGTGCCATATCATACAAGCCAGGTGAGCATGTATGAAGTACTGCCTCGCTAAGAGGTGGTATAGTTGCCTAAACTCTTCAAACAGGAGTAAGACTTTACCTCCAAACAAATTCCCAACTTTAAGACTTCAAGTTCCAGTCCATTCGGCCTTATAGGCCCGATGCATCAATAGCCAGCATCCTGTCATACACCATAGGAGGAGGTCTGGAGCATAAAGCATTCCACCACCAGGGAAGGATATGTGCCTATGCTAGCAAGCACACCGTGTGTGCTCCAACATGGGGAGGGTTTGCGTGGTTGTCCCCTTGTCCCATACAGACGTGCCTATGGTTGTGGCAACCTAGCTTTAACCAGATATTTAGCTTCCTTGCTTTTTTCTCTGGGAAAACACAATATACCAGCCATTGCGATTGGGCTGCTACAAAATTATATTCAAAGAATAATATTTAAAGTGTGGAAGCCATATTGAAGCCCATTGTCAATGGGAGCACAAGTTGCTGAGTTCTGCTTGTTTCCTACTCTTATTCCATAGAACGTCTAACAATAGCATTCACAGCAAGTGAAACAAGCTTTTATCCAGTTCATATATCAGTATAGGGAGGAAGCATCACCATTTTGGGCAGTGTGACATGGCTGTTCATGGACGGTGGGTGGTTCCTCCAAAAGACAATAAAGCCCATCAAAGTAAGCAGATGTTATTGGTGCATAGACATCAGTTCCTTTCTTTCTGCACCAACAGCGTGGATCCGGAGAACTACCTTGGTCATTTTTTAACACAGTTTTTGACTTTTTGTTGACTCTTTTTTTCTGAGTTTCCATTATGGTAGAGATTTATCCTTTACCAAACCAACAGGATTTAAGCCTTCTGTGGAAATGTAAATGCCAGATGTCTGTGTCTGATTCCCACTTTGGCTGTCTGCCTTGGGTTCTAGACACAACCACAAGTCTTGTACAGAATGCAAATCAGTGCACCCCAAGACTGTTCGTGAGAGGGTGATGAAGTTCCTGGCGGGCCGCAGAAGAACGCTCTTTGTCGTTCTCTGTCCCATTTCTGAGATAGGTGTCTGGCTGGTTTAGATCGTCTTTGCACCTGTTAGACTTGATATCCTTGGCGTGGTTTGCCCTGACTTTTTGCCTTCTGACCTCCTGTTTTTCTGACTTCATTTTTGTCGGCTTTAGGATTCTGTGCACTTTACAACTGCTATCTAGGGCTAAAGTGCAGGTGCTCTGTATTCTAAAACATGGTGGCATTTGCTTATCCACAATTTTGCATATTTAATTTACTTGTAAGTGCCTAGTAAAGTGCACTGTATATGCCCAGGGCATGTAAATGAACTGCTACTAGTGGGCCGGCAGCGCTGAATGTACCCACTACAGTAACCCTTTAAACATTTCTCAGACCTGCCGCAGCAGAGCCTGTGTGTGTGCAGTTTTAAACTGTTATTTCGATCTGGCAAGTGCACCCACTAGTTGGCCCTAAGGGTGGTAGCAGTGTATTTAACAATATGGGTATGTACTTTTAAGTTTAACATGTACTGGCTTAGGAAAATTATTAAATTACTTTTTTCACTACTACAAGGGCTATCTTTTCTCACAGGGTAACATTGGGATTACCTTGAAGCAGTCTTTATGTTTAACTTCTAATTGGGAAAAATGTAGGAATTTGGAGTATGGTGTCTCTTGACTCAAAATTTAAAATCGCAACTTGTGGTGAACTCGGATTTTAAAGTCTGAAAATGCCACCTTTAGAAATTTGGCATTTTGTTTTTACTTTAATCATTCTGTGACTCTGCCTGTCTCTGAATAAACATCTGGGGTGGTTAACAGCCAGGCTTTGTGCATTCCCTCTGAAGGGTCACACACAAAGGAAGCTTGGTGTGACATTTACATCCTGATGCTTTCCAGGGCTAAATGGGAGGGAAGAGCTGACACACCTGAACAGGACTGTTCCTTTCCCCACACAGAGAACTGCATTAACCCCCTGTAGAGTGCCTTGTGCACTTCAAAGGCTTCTTTTTGAAGTCTCTCCCACTTCAAAGGCTCAACTGGGTATAAGTACTGGACACACTCCTCACCAAATCAGTACAGTTATCCGAGAACATCCCGCAAGGAAGATGGACTCCTGTGCTACCAGGCGGGACTGCCACTCGGCTCACTCGCATTGCTGTGTTGGCCTCCTGCCTCTTGTCGGAGTGAGATGGACTGGACTTTGCTCTCTACTTCCTCTACAGAACCAAGTGACTCCAAGGGCTTGGTGGCTTGCATCCTGTTCTGGAAGTCTCAGGGCCATCAAAGAATTGAGTATTAAGACTATTGCGCCGCTTGGAGTTGACGCAGTGTCCTCCGAGGCAGTGCTGATTCAATAACGATGTGGGACCCAGCTGCTATGTTGCCGACACGCAGCGCCGTTCTGAGTACATAGCTGCGTGACTTGACAACACATCGCCTGCATCGAAGGAGGTTCAACGCCGACTCTGGATCAAACTACGAGGCTCGACAACGATGCAGCCACCCCACTGTTTGAATCGTAACCGACACATCAAGCCTTCGATGCCGACGCTTGCGCTATCGAAGGTACGTTTTCACCCAGTCCTGTAGCCTGCCTACCCTGCATCGCGGTCGGCATGAACTTTGGATTTACCCCGAGTAGTGCGATCACAAGTAATTTTTTTGCACTGCATTGCAGTTTGTTCTTTAAAAATTCATATCTTGAGTTGAGTTCTAATTATTGTATTTTTGTTGTTTTTAGTGGTGTTTTACTCAGATAAATATTCAAAAAAGTTTTTAAACTGGTGTGGAGTCGTTTTGTGGTGTTTTCACTGCTACTGTAGTTTAAGTGTTGCACAAATACTTTGCACATTGCCTCCTAAGTTAAGCCAGACTGCTCTGTGGTGAGCACAGGTTAAATAGGGTGTGTATTTTACTTATCCTGACTAGGATTGTGGTCCATACTTGGACAGGGTGGATACCTCTGCCAACTGGAGACCCAATTTCTAACTGCGCTTTTTAGAATTCTTCATCAAAGTCAGGTAAGTCAAAGAAGCACAGAAAGAAGTCAAAGCACTCTTTGTCCTCCCCCTCCAAATATTTAGGCCCTGCTTCATCACTTCACCAGTTGAGCTGGTGTCTTGGACTGCCCCGTGCTACCCCTAGTACACCTGTTCGACCCCTGCCCAGTTTAAAGCATTTTATGACAACATGCATGCCATCTTCAGACCACCGATTCTGTGTGGCATGCCCTGAGCCCCACAGAGCCGAGATGGGATACTGCTGGGATAATGTTGGCAAGTTCAACTCCCGATGCCAGCCGAGCCCTCTGGATCGTTCTCGGATGCAGGCTGACACTGACACAGGTGCCTCCATCCATCTTGGCCCCAGTTCATCCAGTGTTGCTGGCGTCACTGGACAGTGACCCTGCCCTTATTTCTGACTGAGACAGCACTGTCCTAACGTTGACTCCTGTGCCACCCAGGCCATGTCAACCGCTAGACTTGCCTCACTTGGATAGACCTTTCATTCCTGAAGGGGGAAGGAAACGTTGAGGGGTAAGGACCGTTTGAGGAGGATATAGACCAGGAAAAAAACTGGTATGAGAAGCTGGGAGTCGCCAGTGGCCTTGGATACTTCCTCAGACTCTGGCATGCTTTCCCCTCTGGGTCCTGTGTCTGAGGAAGGTGCATCTTTTTCAACCATGATGCTTCGGCTAGCGAAGTTCCTTGACCTACAACTGCCAGCCCTTGAGGTCCAGACCAACATCTTGATGGAGGTACTTCACCCTGGAGCGAGCACTACCTAACATTTACTCCCCTTAAATGAGGCCCTCACCGATGTTCTTCTGGGGGTACTGGGCTAAACCTTGCACAGAGGCACCTGTACATTTCATGATTGCCTGCTGTCACTGTCCTGCTGATAGAGGGTAAAGGAGGCAAATATGTTACAGAGCCTTCTGCAGCAGAGTCCGAGCTTGAAGAGCCAGTTGTAGCACACTTAAGTTCATCTGCAGTCACACAAAACCAAAAGAGGAAAAACTTGAGAAATAGTCAAGGAAGTGCTCCACTTTAAAACTCTGAGCATGCTCTGGCAAGCCAATAACCTGTATGGTGTTATATCTAGATTGATTTCCAGTGTTATCAATCCTGTACAGTACGTATCAAATGTGCTCAATCATGTCAATTGTTTGTGCATTGTTGACATCTCAGGTGTCCTGGCTGCAGTTTTCCCCTCTGTCTTTTATCCTGTTGTTTGAATAGATCAACACAGAGTAGATTGATGTCCCCAGCCAGGGATCTGTTTTACCCTCCATCACTGTGCTAGTATCCTGGATGGCTTACAGTCGTTGATCGGTTTTCAGTAGCTGCAGTCTGTTGCAAGAATTGCAGCGTGTGGTCTGTCAGATCCATCGTAGTGAAAGGGATCTGGGTGCAAGCCAGTCACTGTTTCACAAATGGAATTAGATGATTTAACATATGTTTGCATCCAGGTAGATGGGCACAACTTTGACACATCTGTGCAGTACAGTATGAGTCACGCAGGCCATCTCTACAGAGAGTCAGTACCTTTGTCACTGAAGGAGGGATTATTGCCTGGGTTAGAGGTTCTGCGAAGCACGTGCTGGCAGTATGGAAAGAATACATTCCAGAGGACTTGAGAAAGTCATTCATGTCTAAGGCTTAACGGTGAGGTGCTCTCTCATTAAAGAGTGCCTAAAGTGTTTGAGTACTTTCTACTTTTGTGACCCACCTTCAGGGCCACTGCTGGCTAATGGGAGTATGTGCATGACTGTCAGGCAGTCCCTGAAGCGGGGTGTCATAAGTCTCCAGAGGGTCATCTTTCAGCTGGACACTGTCCTTCCGCCCTAGTCAGCAGTGCAGAACAATCCCAGGACAGAGTGCAAGCCCCACCCACATCTTGACTGGGGGCTGGTCAGGCAGATGCCACCAAGTAGGCCACCTTCAGACACCTCTCCTTCTTGATGTGCACACCTGATGTCCCCCTTTTCTCCTCCAGATGGCCACCACATTCTCTGGTTCATTGATATTCGGAGCTGCTACTTGTAAGTAAGGTCACAAGCATTCTAATTTAGGCTTTCGATCCTCAGAATTCAGGTGCAAGAGGAAAACCAGGACGGGAGCAATCAATCAATCAAAGCATTTGTAAAGCGCACTACTCATCCATGAGTGTCTCAAGGCACTGGGGGGGGGGGAAGAGGGCTGCTGCTGCTCGACCAGCCAAGTCTTGAGGTGTCTCCTGAAAGTAAGTAGGTCCTGTATCTGTCACAGGTGGGTGGGAAGAGTGTTCCACATCTTGGTGGCGAGGTGGGAGAACGATCTGCCACCGGCAGTCGTTCTGTAGATGCGTGGGACGGTGGTGAGGGCAAGGTCAGCGGAGCGAAGCTGTAGAGTGGGGGTGTAGAAGGAAAGCCGTCTGAGGTATTCTGGTCCGGTGTTGTGCAGTGCCTTGTGGGTGAGGAGTTTGAACGTGATTCTCTTGCTGATGCCGAGTCAGTGCAGGTCTCTCAGGTGGGCTGTGATGTGGCTGGGGATGTGCAGGATGAGGCACATGGAGGCGTTCTGTATGTGTTGCAGTCTTTTCTGGAGCTTGGCCGTGGATCCTGCGTAGAGGGCGTTGCCGTAGTCCAGTCTGCAGCTTACGAGGGCTTGGGTGACCGTCCTTCTGGTTCCCGTGGGGATCCATTTGTAGATCTTCTGAAGCGTGCAGAGGGTGTTTAAGCAGGAGGAGGAGAAGGCGTTGACTTGCTGGGTCATTGATAGCGATGAGTCCAGGATGAATCCCAGGCTGCGTGGGTGTCGGTGTGGTTCCCAGTGTGGCAGGCCACCAGGAGTCGTCCCAGGCGGAGGGGGTGGAGCAGAGGATGAGGACCTCAGTTTTGTCAGGATCCAGTTTCAGCCAGCTGTTCTTCATCATGGAGGTTGGTTTTGACGGTGGCAGGGTCCTTGGTGAGGGAGAGGATCAGTTGGGTGTCATCGGCGTATGAGACGATGTTGAGGTTGTGAGGTAGGACGATGTTTGTGAGCGGAGCTATGTAGACGTTAAAGAGGGTCGCGCTGAGGGCCAATCCCTGGGGTACGCTGCAGATGATTTTGGTGGCTTCAGAGCAGAATTTGGGGGGGGGGGGGGGGATGCGGTGGACCCTCTGGGTTCTGCCGGTGAGGACAGAGGTGCTCCAGTCCTGGGCTCTGTTGCGGATCCCTGTGTCATTGAGTCGTGTGCATAGGGTGTGGTGGCAGACGATGTTGAATGCGGGCGAGTGGTCCAGGAGGAAGAGGGCCGTGGTTTCGCCATGGTCAAGTATGGTTCTGATATCGTCTGTGGCGGCAATGAGGGCGGTTTCGGTGCTGTGGTTGCCTCTGAATCTGGTTTGGGACGGGTCCAGAGTGTTGTCCTCCTCGAAAGTGGGTCACTTGTTTGTTGACAATTTTCTCAATGACTTTTGCTGGGGAGGGGAGCAGGGAGATGGGCCAGAAGTTCTTGAGGTCCTTTGGGTCCGCCTTGGGTTTCTTGACGAGGGCATTGATCTCGCCGTGTTTCCAGCTTTCCGGGACAGTGGCGGTCTCAAAGGAACTGTTGATCTTCCCGAGTTGGGGTGCAATGACGGAGCTTGCTTTTTTGAAGATGTGAAGAGGGCAGGGGTCCGATGGCAAGCCAGAGTGGATGGTGTTCATGATTTTGATGGTGTCGTCATCGTTGCCGTGGGTCCAGGAGAGCAGGAGGCTGGTGTGACTGGTGGGTGGTGAGTCTGTGGTGTCTGTGATTGACAGTATGGGGAGAGAGGGGTCTGGGTATTAAAGCTGTCATGGAAGTATGCAATCTTGAGGTAGAAGAAGGTGGCTGGGGAGTCTCAGAGGTCTTGTGATGGTGGGATGTCGCTGTTAGTGCCGGGGTTGGAGAGTTCCTACACAATATTGAAGAGCTCCTTGTAGCTGTGTGTGTTATTGTCGATGCGTTCTTTGAAGGCTGTTCTTTTGACGGTTCAGATGAGTTGGTGGTGTCTGCGGATGGCGTTCTTGAAGGCTGTGTGGTCGTCCGATGTCTGTTCTTGGCGCCACTTTTTCTCGAGTCTTCGGCATGGTTGCTTGGATTCTTGGAGGTCGGCGGTGAACCAGAAGGCCTTTCTGTCAGTGCGTCTGTTAGAAGGTTTCTTGATCGGGCGAGTATGTTGGCACAGTCATCGATCCATTGCCTGAGGTTGTGGGCTGCTGTGTCAGTGGTGTCGATAGGTTGGTTCCGGGAGAGGGTAGTGATCAGCTGGTCTTCGTGACCTTGTTCCATCTGCGGTGGGGAATCCGCTGCGGGTGATGGTGTTTTGTGGTTTCTCGAAGGATGCAGCGGTGGTCGGTCCAGTGGAGTTCGGTGGTGTGGGTGAAGAAGACGTGTTTACTGGCGGAGAAAATAGGGTCGAGCATGTGACCTGCGGAGTGTGTGGGTGTCGTGACAATCTGCTTGAGGCCGAGGTTGTCGAGCAGGGTGGTGGAGTTGTCGGTGGTTTACTCGAGGTGAAGTACAGGTCCCCGAGGAGTTTGTAGTATGTAGTCTGTGGATGTGAGGGCGTGCGTGCTGATGTCTGAGATGGAGTCGCTGAACTGCTGTCAGGGATCCGGGAGGGGTCTGTAAACAAGGGTCCCTCTGAGGGTGGTGTTTGGATCGGGGTGGATCTGGAAGCACAGGTGTTCAGTGGTGCTGAGGGTGTCTTCGGTACTGGTTGTTATGCTGAGGGTATTCCTGTGGACGATGGCGATGCCTCCTCCTGGTCTGTTGATGCGGTCCCCACGGGTGATCTTGTAGCCATCCGGGATGGCTATGGCAATGTCTGGTGCTGAGGAGGGGTTTATCTAGGTCTCGATCAGGAAGCCGACATCTGGGGAGGCTGAGTCGAGTAGGGTCTAGAGTTCGATGGTGTGTTTGTGGACGGAGCAGTTGTTGAGTAGGATGCATCTGAGATGGTTGCGTCCTGCCTTGGTGGGTGGGTCGCTGGTGTGGAGGCTGGTGAAGGTGCAGTTCTGGCAGGAGAAGGGTCTGCGGGTGAGCTGCGGGGTGACTTGATGGCAGGTGAATGAGAGTTCCTCGTTTTTGCGCGTGCGTAGGGTGGTGGCGTCATAGTGGAATCAAGTGTCCCAGCGGAGGGGTGGGGGAAGGGGCAAGAACCAGGGGTTCCGGTTCTGGGCACGGTCCAGGCGCGGATGGGCGCAGACGAGCTTGCCTTAGGTGCGCCAGCGGCTGCCATTAAGTGGGGGGGGGGGGGGGAGAGGACAGCTGGGAGGTGGGGGTGGAAAACTGCATTGAAAAAGGGGGCGGGCAGCAGGAATGCAGTGCAAGAGAGAGGGGGCGGGGCTGCAGGGGCAGCAGTGGCAGGGGAGAGAGAGGGGAGAGAGCGAGCTAGAGTGGAGTGAGGGGAGAGAAAAAAGAGGAAAGAGTGTAACGCAGAAGTGAAAGAAAAAAGGAGAAAAGGGACAGACACAGAAGAGAAAGCACACAAAAGGAGCACAAAAGGGACAGACACGGAAGAGAATGCACACAGAGAGCAAAGGAGGAGAGAGGCAGAGGGCAGCCTAGTAGGGAGGCAGAGCTCTCCCACTAGGCACCAGGGATGAGGCGCAGGCAGAAGCCAGCGGGTGGAGGAGGGCCTTGAACAGGAGTTCAGAGGAATGAGGGTTCTACTTACTGGTGGATGATCTACGGGAAGCAGAGCAGTACACTGACTAGGTCAGTAGTATTGCTCGTCCTACTGTGCAGCGGGTGCCATTAAGTGGGGGGGGGGGGGGGAGATGATAGCTTGGAGGCAGGAGCGGGGTCGGAAAATGGCACGAAAAAGAGGGTGGGGCCACGGGGGCAGCAGCAGTGGGAATGCAGCACGAGAGAGAGGAGGAGGGAGGGGCAGCAGGGGAGAGATACAGGGGGAAGAGCGAGAGCGAGTGAGAGAGAGAGAGAGAGAGCAGAGTGAGGGGAGAGAACATCTAGGGAAGAGTGTAATGCAGAAGCACAAAAGGAGCACAAAAGGGACAGGCACAGAAGATAAAGCACACAAAAGGGACAGACACGGAAGAGAATGCACACAGAGAGCAAAGCAGGAAAAAGGAGGAGAGAGGCAGAGGGCAGCCTAGTAGGAAAGCAGAGCTCTCACACTAGGGATGCGGCGCAGGCAGAAGCCTGGGGGTGGAGGAAGGCCTTGAACTCCCGACAGAGGTCACGAGTTCAGAGGAACAAGGGCTCTACTTACCGGTGGAGCTACGGGAGGCAGAGCAGTTCAGTGACCAGGTCTGAACTGCCACACATCTTCTTTCCTTTGAAGTCAGCCATAGGGTAATTAGTAACATGATACCAAGATGCTCACTTCCCCTTGCATTCTGAATTCTCCATTTACCCTGCTCCGAGAAGTCCTTAATATCCCTTAGATTATGGAAGCTGCCTGAGAGGAGTTTCTATGTAAAAATATCTCGAATGTGGCTTGTCACCTTAATATCTCTGAGTCCGCTGTGCAAGGAATGTCCAATGTCATACTTGCATTGAGCTAAACATATCTTACACTGGTAGGCCAAATTCTTGCTTCATTTGTTGAAAGGATCTTATTATTTTTGCAATATGTCACCAATACGTTTTTCTGCTTTTAGCATTAATTTACCAGTATAAGCAATGTGGTCCAGAGGAAGGGGGCACCCTAGAGGTGCTTTGCATTGGGACCCCTTTAAGGTCCCTTTTGCCACTGATCCTGTCCAGCAGTGTTACTGCTCACGGACTCTGGTTCCATTAGCTTCTCAGAAGAGTTAACAGTTACTCATTTCCGGATCGAGGACAAGAAAGTGACATCAATCACCAGAGAGAAACCCAGATCACCCAATTTAACTCTAGCTTCTGTAATAATCATCATCATCATCCCGCCACTTTGGGGGAGACAATTGAAGTACTGCACAATTGCCATCAGTTTTAGGTGGAATTGTGAAGAAATATTTATCCCACACTGCTATCACCATATTGCATTCTACTGGATGGCACACCAGTGATTATCTTCATGAGGAATGGTGAAGAGACATTTTAAAGGATATTACATACTGTGAATTTACCAAGTCAAGTTATAGATACAGTTGATTGCATTTCCAGTGTGTGACTGCCATGGACTATGCACAATCCATTTATATAACTTCCTATTTTCTTGTCCCAACCTGGTCCACCGCCAACAGAATGGGAAGAATGAGTTGTTATTTTTGAGGATTATATTTTGGCTCTGGATGGTCAGAATTTTAGTCTGGAAAGGAAGAGGCATTATTAGGTGCCCCGGGAAAAGACTGCTAACATATGTTTAAGTTTTTAACTATAGAAGTAATCCCATCGTGGATGTGAATAAGGAAGAGAAACCGCCTGGAAACAAAGTTTGTCAAATCAGTAAAAATTGTAGTACCACATCATATCTTTTATAGCCAATGAAGAGCAGATGAGTCGGATGAAGACTGTGTGGGACATTTACGGGGGTTCGCAATGAAGTGCCAATTGTTGAAATGACGGGCAGATTGATTAAAGAGCAGCTCCTTGTTCACTGCTACAGTAAGAAAATGGAGGAGAGACTTTGGGCAGTAAAGAATGCAAGCTTGAAGGAGAATATAAACATCAGAAAGATTGTTGAAGAATCTCTGACCTGCAAAAAGAGATGGTGCACACAGAAGACAAGCGTGAAAAACCACAATTGTGACTGCGGGACCAAGTAGAGATATACATGTGTTAAACAAAAAACTATATCTGTGGTACTCAGGGAATTGGGGCTAAAGGAGGTAGTGTAAGGGGTTATTATAATGCAAGCAAAGCCTAGCACAAAAAAGGGCGTAATTACCATGCCTTACGTTTCAATAATTTGGCTTGCCATGGATAAGGAATGTAAAGGATGTGGAAAGAAAATACATTTTCTGAGACTTGGCAAAGTCAAAGGGAGTGTAGCATATGTAAAAGGGGATGTTCAATTCATGGAAAATATGCTGAGTGTAGAGGAGGAGGGAGAGAGTCAACTGGGGATTTCAAGACCTAAAGCAGGATTTTTAATTAACAAGTAGTCCGAGGACCAGATTATTGACTCTTGTTCCATGTTTACTATACTGCCAGTAGACCTTTGGGGGAAAAACGTAGGGAAGCGCTAAGTGGACCCCAAGGATATCAACCACACTGGATTTCAAGGGAGTGCCATTAAAGTTTAGGAAATTATATGGGCTGAGATTATTTTTTTTTAGAGAGCAAGGTCCAAGGCAATGGTAGGTGACTAAATTAGAGTGACCTGCACATTATTAATGTTCCGAGGGCTAAAGCTCAAATATGGTGGTCGAAAAAACTAATGTTAAAGGAATTGTTGACGATGCCAAAGATGTGTTTGAGTGAAAGTTGGGACCATTTAAGGGTTGTGTTTATAAGATTGTGTTAAAGAAGCTAGTTTTGCACAGCTGGTGAGGCACAGTGAAAAGAGAATACCATTACCTTTGAGACAGGAGGTGACAAGTATGTTAGAAATAGTGGTTCCACATGCGGTAATACAGTCTGTTGAATTGGCTTAATAGTTTTCACGGTGGTCATCACAAAGAAGGCCAATGGCAGGTTGTGATTTTGTCTTACCTTCACACGTTAAATTAGAATAGTCTTGAAGATAGTTTCCCATTGCCCACCATAACAGAGATGGTATTGATGTTGAGGGACACGAAATACTTTTCCAAGTTAGAGCTTAGGAGTGCATTTCCTGAATTAAAGTTGCTCCCAGAATCAAAAGCACTTACACACATTTCACTGTTATGAATGTGGCACCAGTTCAATGGCTTTCCCTTTGGCCTTGCTTGTGCTGCCAGTGTATTTGGACATATTCTAAGGTCTAGCCCTGGTTGGGCTTTTCCAGAATGTTATTCTGGACTTTGGGTGACAGTGGAGGAACGGAACGCAATCTGACACTGAAACGAGAGTTGAATATGTTAGATGGGGCTAGATTGATGTTAAGAAAGGATGAGTGTCACTTCCTCCATGAGAAAGTAGAGGTTTGCATTATACTATCTGTGTTCAAAGAATTAATTTGCAAATTACTTTGGTGTTTTATGGACTTAGTAGAACATTGTACAAACTTTGTGAAGGGATTTGAAGACAAAACTGAACTTCTGAGGGTTTGAGAAGAGTATGTCCTTTCTCTGGTTGCCTAAACAAGAGACGGCATGTGAAAGCATTAAGGACGACATTGTTAAATCTTAACTGTGGTAGTGAGTACTATAGGGGTTAGGGTAGCCTTGGTCCTGGAGCAATGAAGGGCAGAAAAGATGTTGGACTTTGATTACCGGTCACTGAAGGAGTTGGAAATAAATTACTCCATCGAGAAAGAGGAGATGCTGCTTGGGTCAGAAAACACTTTAGGACATGTGTGGAGTGAATGTGATTCTGCAAACTGATCAGAAGAGTTTCCTTGGAGTATTACAATATGGTATAACATGAGTTTCTATGTGCCTAGTTAAAGTGACAGGAAAGTGCCAAAGTTTCAAATATAAATTGGAGTATGTACCAAGTTGGAACAACAAGCATTGGGAGTTATTATTGTACTTACTTTTATCCGGTCCTGAGAATATTGAAAACGTATACTCCTAGGAGGTGGTTGCAAATATGGACGATGCGGAGTCCGAGTGTAAGGGGTCCTTACACATGAAGAATAGATAGCTGCACAAGCTAAGGATGAGTTCCTTGAGGAGGTGAAAGTATTGTTAAAAAGAAGTAGGGTAAGAGAATGTTGTGAGTATTGAAACCAGATCACCTCCTAAGATTCTGAGGGAATTATCTGTTGAGAAGGGTGGTGTGTTGATGCGAAGAGAGGTTCATACACTCTGCTTCATTGATGAAAGGAGTACGTGGGCAATCATTAAATATTAAACATGTCAAGCAAAATGTTTGGTGGCTTAAGATGTACAAGCAGGTTTACGCATAAGTAATGGGTAAAGAATGGGAGAAAAGGTTAAAAGTTGGTGGTGGAAATGTACAACACATAAGACACTGGTGCGCCCCTTGTGAGAGTGTGCTTTGATTTTATTGGACCATTGAATTGTCTACCATACTGCTTGAGATTTCCAATTGTGACGAAGGATACACACACGAAAAAGATGTAAGTTGCATTTGTAAGTGAGAAAACCACGGCATGATTATTGGAGAATTTAGAAATGTTTTTGCGTGGGAGGGTGTACTGACATAGTTATTGATAACGGTAAACAGCTGACCTCTCATCAAATGAGATGTCTTGAAACAAACTGATGTGAAACATCTGTATATATCCCCAGTCTAATTACATTGTAGAAAGAGCAAAATGGTTGGTCAAGGATGTAATTGAATTGGCTAAAAAGAGCAAGTTGAATCTAGAGAGTTGTGTTGGAAGCGGTGTGGGCTCACTGTGTAATATTGTGACTGGTCATACACTGTTTCGTTTAATGTGTAGAAGAGAAGGCCAAACTAGATTCTAACAATGATGGGTGAAGAATCTGAGTATGGGTGTAACAGAGTCTGAGTATGTGTGAGAGCAATGAAGATAAGCGGGTTGAGGTAGGATACTAAGTGAAGGTGAGACCAGCACTAGTAGGACATTGTAAGCTCATAATTTAAAGGGTCTTCCTGAGTTTCTACAGTCAAAGAATTATTCCGTACTTCTGAATGGATGAAACCAGATAAGGGTGGTTTTGTTTCAAAAGAAAGATGATTGTTTGGAAAAATAAAGGGTCATTGAGGAGGATGGACGATTGATGCAGAATGGAGGATTCAAAAAGTGTAGGTGTCCGGTATAGCTGGTGATACAGGTGCTGCCATAATGTGAAAGTCAAGGAAGAACAGAGAGGAGCAGTCCAAGGGTAGTTGGGTGGATGCCGGTTTGGTTAACTGGTTATGTCTGGTGATTACCTTAATTGGTATGACCATGAAGGATTGACTCTGTGATTTTAGTTTGCTAGCACGTAAAGGGTTCTCCATTTTGTATCTTATATCTTGTGAATGAACTAATTGGGGACATGCCTTATATTTACCTACCTGTATACCTTTCTTTGATTATTTTTTGATAATTGATAGACCTATCAGCCTTACGATGGTCTTCCTTCAAACGTTTTGCCTTTACCCATCCTATTTTTGCTGATCTCGTTTTTGTTGGCTTTAGGGCTCTAGCACTGGTTAGCAGTGGTAACTTGCACAAAATGGATGTGCTCTCTCCCCTAAACATGGTAGAATTGGCTTGTCCCCATTTGGCATTTTCAATTTACTTGTAAGTTTCCAGGAAAGTGGTTCCCCGGGTACTCTGGCCTGTAAATTAAATGCTACTAATGGGCCTGCAGCTCTGGTTGTGCCACCTACTTATGTAGCCCTGTAAAACGGGTCTTGCCAAGCCCATGCCTTTAATCAATGTCACCCTTGGGGTGGGCCCTGAATAGCTCAAAGAACAGGGTGAAATATATTTAAAAAGTTCAACATACTTTTACATTTTACATGTCCCGGTAATGAAAAACTCTTAAATTTATTTTTCAGGACTGCAAGGCCTACTTCTACCACAGGATAACATTGGGTTTTCTCATGTCATATCTTAATACGTGATAACTTCCAATTGGGAGCAGGAAGGCAGATTGGGTTTAGTGTCCAATGAGTTTTAATTAACAGCCCTTTTTAATGATAAGGTCAGATTTTAGTCACAATTCGGCAAATACCACTTCTAGAAAGGTGGCATTTTCTTGTCCTAAACATGTTGGTGCCTGCAGCCTGTCCCTGGGTGTTGCTGGCAGTTGGTCTTTGTGTATTGCTCCCAGACAGTAAGACAACGTGAGGCTAGGTGTTGGCAGGATGGTCCACTCTGCTTTAACTAGGGGGAGTAGCATCACCTACCACACTTGTACATCACAAAGGCTAATTTGAACAAAGGGTTTGCCGCTAGTCTTTCATGTTTTCAGACAAGCTGGTGCCAGGACAGTAGGGAAAGGGATGCTTCACTGCTCAGGGGGGTGGAAGCCTTAAGATCTTACCCCAAAGTGAGTGCCAGATATAAATAATGGACCTTCAGACACAGCTCTTCAGTACTCACCTGGACCTGTGGAAGACTCAGAAGTAGGAATGTTGTGCTTCTTTGCAGCAAGAAAGACTGCCATTCTGTCTTCCTTCCTGAGTGAGAAGGACCGGACCTTCATCTTGAATCCAAGACCACCTGAATGACTCCAAGGGCTAGTTGATTGTCCTCCTGATCAGAGCCTCAGTGGCCGAATAGACACCAACAATCTTGAAGCCAGCACCTTGACTCTACCAGCTGTGATTCCACCTCTCCCACGTGTTGCCATCACAGTCCTGGATCTTTGTAAATGGGCCTGAAGGTGCTCTGCCAGCCCAACTGTAGCCCCAGCAGAATCATCGCAGCATGATGCATCACTTCCCAAAACTCTGCATTGGAACCGCAGCACAATGCATCACCTCACAATGCTCTGCATCAGAACAACTTTGTAATGCATCCTCGACACAGAACTTCACATCATAAGCCCCTCATCTATGGCGTCTCAACATTGATGCAGGACTCTGCATCGCAAGCCCTACAGCTTTTTCCGAACCAGCCAGTGAGCAGTGCATCTTCAGCGCAGGACTTCTCATTGCACGCCCCTTGTTGACACAGGACATCTCATTGCAGCTTCCCAGAACCACTGGTGCGCAATACATCTCCACACCAGGACCTCAGATCGCCTCAGCTGTGTGACACATCTTCTATGTAGGATCTTGCAACCGTCCACAGCCAGGATTTAAGGTACTCTTGTTCAGTCGGTCCAACTTAGTTCCTGTAGCCAGTTCGCGCTCTATTGTGGTCAGTTTGAACTTCTGACTTTACCCTGGTCTGGCGTGAGCAGATAACCATAGTTGGCACTTTGTCTTTTTTGGTGCTATTTTCACTTAAATCTTTAAAATTGGTTATTACTGATTGAATTTTTTTCATTTTGGTCTTAAATTATTTATTAAATTTTACTCTCTTTTTCTAAACTTGGTGTGGAATTTTTATTGTGTTGCGTGTCACCTTATTGCTGTGTGAGTTGCTGCATAAACGCGTTATACCTTTCCTCTAAGTTAAGTCTGGCAGCACTGTGTCAAATTGCCAGAGGATTGAGCACAGGTTTATTATGGGTTGCTTGTGATTTTACCCTGACAAGGACTGTGGTTGCTGCTTGCGTAGGGTTTTACCCCTCTCAACCAATTAACCCAGTTTCTTAGAATAATAAATTGATATTGTTGATTTTCTTTTTGTAAGAAAGGAGATGGGTTGCAGTTTCAGTTTTTTAGAATGCTAGCATTGTAAAATGTAAATGTCACAATACATTCCACTTGTCAAGGAGAAGCTCTCCTGATCAGTTGAACTGCTAGTTGGCATGGGTACAGTTGCTCATCTCCTGTGATTCGCTCTAAAGTAAAATTCACATCTGTAACCTGTGATAGTCATCTGCACCACAGCTTGTTATGCTTTGAATGGGACTGCTTGAAGTATGACCCTTGCATATAGTACAGAATAGTGGAGTGTAGGGAGTTGAGATAATCAATTTGTGAACACCTAGGTCTTTAAAGCTGTGGGTAGCAAAGAGCTCTAGTAATGTCTTTTAGTTAGGGATAATTTAACAGCAGATGCAAGTGGTTGAGAAACATGATGATGTAAGGCATGTGTATGGACAGGTTTTTGGGTTTATTAGTGTTACTATTATTAGTAATGACATAAGATGAAATTTAGTACAGTGCTTGTAGGAGAGTGCCCTTATTGGTATGGCTACCCCTCCACTTTGTGCCTGATTTTGATGCCAACTTTGACTAAGAGTGTGCTGGGATCCTGCTAACCAGACCCCAGCATCTGTGTTCTTTTCAAGACCTGTACCATTGCTTCCACAATTGGCACACATTTAAGACCCTTGTAAAAGGTACCCATGGTACCAAGGGCCCTGTGGCTAGGGAAGGTCTAGAAGGGCTGCAGCTTGTATTATGCCACCATGGGGGACCCCTCACTAAGCACATGCACACAGCCACTGCAGCTTGTGTGTGCTGATAGGGAGAAAAAGACAAAGTTGACATGGCACCCCTCGCTGCCTGTGGCATAGGTAAGTCACCGCTCTAACAAGCCTTACAGCCCAAAGGCAGGGTGCACTCTACCAAAGGTGAGGGCATAGACACTGTAGGGGCATATTGCTCACACAGCTAAGTCCATTCTTAGACATTGTAACTGCAGTGTGGCCATATTGCATACATGGTCTGGGAGTTTGTCATTATGAACTCCACAACCCCATAATAGCTTCACTGAACACTGGGAAGTTTGGTATCAAACTTTTCAGCACAATAAACCCACACTGATTCCAGTGTTGAATTTATTGAACAATGTACCCAGAGGGCATCTTAGAGAAGCCCCCTGTGTTTTACCCAATCTTTTAGTGCAGGACTGACTGGTCTCTGCCAGCCTGCCACTAAGAGGCGAGTTTCTGACCGCATGGGGTTGAGTGCCTTTGTGCTCTCAGTGGCCAGAAACAAAGCCTGCAGTGGGTGGAGGTTCTTCACACCTCCCTCTGCAGGAACTGTAACACCTGGTGGTGAACCTCAAAGGCTCAGGCCTCTTATTACAGTGCACCAGGGCACTCAAGCTTGTGGAGATGCTCGCATCCCCCTCTTAAACCCCCCCCCCCCCCCCCCCTCCAGATAAAGTCCCACTTTTGGCGGCAAGTCCGGTGGGAAAATTAGGGAAAGTAGGGAGGAGTGACCACCTCAGCTGGGACCACCCCTAAGGTGTCCAGAACTGAGGTTACCACCTCCTTGCAAAATCCTCCATCTTAGTTTGGAGGACCGGGAACAATAGGGTTAGATTTGTGCCCCTCTCCCCAAAGGGAGTGGACACAGAAAGGATGTAGCCACACTCGGGGACAGAAGCCACTGGCTACTGCCCTTTGATCCCATAATATCCCCAAATCCAGGATTTAAGGGTCTCCTCTGAACCTAACTCGTCAGATTCCTGGCGACCTCACAAGAAAGAAGAAAGAAGGACTGCTAAACTGAAACCCCAGCAGAGAAGGAAGACAAAAACTGACTTGGCCCTACCCCTACCAGCCTGTCTTCTGCTTCAAAAAGCCCTGCAAAAAAGTGACGCATTCTGTGGGTCCAGTGACCTCTGCTAAGCCTCCAGAGGACTGCCTGCATCGCAGAGGGCCAGTCCAAGAAGAAACTACACCTAAGGACTCCAGAATCCTGACCACTCTGCACCCAGTGCCCACTGCCCATGTCTAGGTGGCCCAACCAACAGGCGAGTCCAAGCAAGTGCCCACCCTGGGTTGACCTCTCTTGTCCCCCACGACGATGCCTGCAGTGTGAATCCAGAGGACCCCCCTGACCATGATAGCACCGGAAGAAGATACCTGTCACCAAAAGGTACACTGCACCCCCAGCCCCCTGGCCTTTGGGAACTTAGACTCCAGTGCAGCAACGGTCAGCAGGCAGCCCTCCTACTTGTCCAGCCTGTGGTTCTCCGGAACCGAACCCCTAGACCCAGCCTGCAGCACCTAAGTGACCCCCGGGTTCACCTCATAGGAAAGCATTGGGAGCTCGACACTGTGTTTGCACCCAGCCGCCCCTGCGCCCTGAGTGTGTGTGTGTGTGTTTGGTGCAGACCTGTGCCCCCCCTCCCCCCCCCCCCCCAGTGCTCCTCTAAACCCCCCAGTTCTGCCCTCCGAAGACGCAGGTACTTACCTCAAGCAGGCCTGATTCAAACTGCCCCCAGTCTCAATAAGAGCCCATGTTAAATGTGCCTCATCTTTAACCTCTGCACCCTGCCGGCCCTGTGCTGCTGGTGGTAGGTGTTTGGGGTTAACTTGAACCCCAACCTGTGGACTTCCTAACCATCTGAGACTGGAACTGTAAGTGTTGTATTTACCTGCGAATCATACTAACTTTTCTTCCCCCAAGGAACAGTTTCTGAAAATTGCACTGTCAACTTTTTAAACAGAATATTGCCATTTATTCAGAAACTGTATAACTCGCCAATTCCAATCAAAATGGTAATGATATCTATGTGGAATACTTACTTATTTATGTACTTACCTGCAACTTGAATCTTGTGGTTCTTGAAACAAATTAACAAAAGATATTTTTGCTATATAAAAACCATTGTCTGGAGTTAGTCAGTGAGTGTGTGCTTCCCTTATTGTCTGCCGGTGTACAACAAAGGCTTTGCACTACCCTGTGATAAGCCTAACTGCTCGACCACACTACTTCAAAAGAGAGCATTAGTATTATCTGCTTTAGCCTCTGGGGACCCCTGGACTCTGTGCACACTATGGGGGTCATTATGACCTCGGTGGTCTTTTGGCAAGACTGCCGAGGGACCGCCGTGCAGAAGACCGCCAGTGGTGGCGGTTTGCCGCTCGGTGTATTATGACCGTTGGCAGCTCTCTGTCCTTTTTCAGACGGAGAGCCGCCAACAGCCATACTGGCGGTCGGCGGGGAAGTGGAGGTTGCTCCACCGCCACGTCAACAGAACACCGCCCACCGAATCACGTCCTGTGGTTCGGCGTGGCGGTGTTCTGTTGACGGTGTGGTGTCGGCAGAGCAGCCCCCATGGATCCTGTCCCCTCCCGGAGGATCGACTGACAAGGTAAGTCGATCGTCCGTTGGGGGAGGGGGGTGTTGTGTGGGTGCATGGGGGTGTGTGTATGTAGTGGGGGTGTTTGAGTGCATGTATGCTTGCGGTGGTGTTGTGAGGTTGTGAATGAGTGCATGTATGACTGTAGGTATGTCTATATGGTTGTGTACATTGTAATGCGGGGGTGCGTGTCTGACTCTGTGTGTGGATGTTAGCATGTATGTCGGTGTGCGTGTATGTGTGTTGGTGGTGCATGCGTGTCGTATGTGTATGGTTGATGTGATGGGGTGGGGAGGGGGGTCCTGCCACCTTTGGGGGTGGCAGGGGTGGTGGTGGTGGTGGTGGGGGGTGTAGGGGAGGGGGTCGGGGTGGGGTTGGGGGGTGGATGAGACCCCTATCAGTGCCAGGGAAGGAATTCCCTGGCACTGATAGTGCTTACCGCCATGGATTTCATGGCGGTTCCAAACCGCATGAAATCCATGGCGGTCAGCTGGGTCAAAATACCACCGGCGGTATAGTGACGACCGCCGGGCTGGAGACCCCGGTCGCCAGCCCGGTGGGCGGAATGGAGAAGCGGCGGATGACCATGGCGGTAACCGCCATGGTCATAATTCCAAAAAAAAGACCGCCAGCCTGTTGGCGGTCTTACCGCTGCTTCTCCGCCTTCCGCCAGGGTCGTAATGACCCCCTATATCTTATTTTAATATAGTACAAAAAAAAGTCAGCTTTTTACAGTACTGCATCGATATAGTCTGTTTTAATAGAACAATACATTTTTGCAGCCACACATACAAATCAGACATCAGACCAATGCTCTGACAATTCAGGCGGTCTCGATGAGCAGTAATCACAGAACGTGCCAAAATCATTTCAAGGAACCACCAGATACGAGCCGATCGTTGATGGATTCCCAATTTATTAGACCATCTCAGAACCCTGTCCCAGAATGTTCTCGGCCTGCTGCATTGCCAGATTATATGGCCCAGCTACCAGGCTTCTCCCTTCTAAGACATTGATTAGGGATGTTTTAGTTCCTCCTAGCCATCAATGAAGGAGTATAGTATACCACCACTGGGCATACAATTGCATCCTTCCGAAATTAGGGCCTCTCGACCCTTTAAAATTGAATTGAAAGGTTTCTTGTAGCCACTGTTCATGTACTAGGTTATCGTTTGTTTCTTTCAACCAGCTATTTGAAATAGGTTGAAACATGTTCAAAGTTTTTCTGCTTTACCTAAAGCCAACCTAACCACTGGCATAAAGTTTTGTTCGCTAGAGGGATTAAATAAAACAGGCACCGTTTAATTTGTAGGCTAGACTTGCATTGATTGATATTTGTTCAGAACAGAAACTATTTGAAGCTAGGAAACTTTATTCAGAGCCCTTACTGATGGGATCTTATGGCCTGATTTAGATTTCGGCAGACGGATTCCTCTCTCACAACAGTGACGGGTATCCTGTCCGCTGAAATACAAATCCCATTGTATCCTATGAAATTTATAATTCAGCAGATGGGAGAAACCCATTCGCCGAAGTCTAAATCAGGCCCTTAGTCTGTACCACCACCCATGTGACTAATTCATCTTTAACTAACCAATCTCCTACTTTCCCAAGCCTACATTCTTCCCACCTCTTTTCTTCTTTTCCTAGCACAGCTTGGCCTATGCTTTTTATAGTGGTCTCTGCATGAATGTTGGGAACTTTTAGCAATGTAAATATTTGTTTCTCTGCTTGAAAATAGCGTGTGATACCAAACCCGTTTGGGGCCCTTAACTGCGAGGATGGGAGGATTAGGTTAAGGGAAGTCTCCAGTACTCATTGCATCTAAAAGTACAATTTCAAATGTCTTAAGTGTATTTTATCTGTAATACCGATTGTTGGTTATTCAAGATAAAAAGCCTTCCTATCTAGACGAGACAAGCCTACTTCCTAATTTGTCAGGTTGAGTTTCTTCGAACTAATCCTGGTGTTGTAGTCATTCCAGATAAAGGTATTGACATGTCAATTTGCTTTTTGAGAATAGTACCTTAGATAATGCATATGGAATGGATAGAACAAGAAAATCTAATAGAGGCAAAATAGGCATTTTAATCTGTGCCAATCTACCAATTATATAGATTGTTGGTTTACTCTACCTTCCCAGCATGATTTTAATCCTAACAATTAAAGGAGAATAATTTAGCTTGTAAGTGTCGTCCTAGTCCTGTAATACTTTAATTCCTAGGTGTTAGACTTTTTATCCTTGGCGTGGTCTCCCTTAACTTTTTGCCTCTGTTTCCCCGGTTGTTGATGTGAGCTGGGCTCTGTTTTAGCTGTTTTTGTTACTCTGGGCCCTTTACTACTGCTAACCAATGCTAAAGTGAAAGTGTTCCTATACACATTTTGTAAGTAATTGGCTTATCCATGATTGGCATATGTGATTTACTAGTAAGCCCCTGGTAAAGTGCACTAGAGATGCCAAGGGCCTGTAAATCAAATGCTACTAGTGAGCCTGCAGCACTGGTTGTGCCACCCACATGAGTAGCTCTGTAATCATGTCTCAGACCTGCCACTGCTGTGTCTGTGTGTGCGGTTTTAACTATAAATTGGACTTGGCAAGTGTACCCACTTGCCAGGCCTAAACCTTCCCTTTTCTTACACGTAAGGCACCCCTAAGGGAGGCCCTAGGTAGCCCCCAGGGGCAGGGTGCAGTGTATGGTTAAGGTAGGATATATAGTAATGTTTTATATGTCCTGACAGTGTACTATTGCTAAATTCTTATTTCACTGTTGTAAGGCCTGTCCCCCCTCATGGGTTAACATGGATGCTACCTTTAAATCGGATTAAAGTGTAGATTCCCTTTGGGAGCAGATAGACATGTGGAGCTTGGGGTCTCTGAGCTCACAATTTAAAAATACATCTTTTAGTAAAGTTGATTTTAAGATTGTGTGTTTGAAAATGCCACTTTTAGAAAGTGAGCATTTTCTTGCTTAAACCATTTCTGTGACTCTGCCTGTTAGTAGATTCCCTGTCTGGGTCAGTTTGACAGTTGGGTTGGTTGCACCTCTCACTAGACAGTGACTCAAAGGGAGCTGGGGTGTAACCTGCATATCCTGATGAGCCATCTGTGCTGGGGGGGGGGGGGGAGTGGTCACTTACACCTGAAAGAGCTGTGCCTGCCCTCACACAATGCAGTCTCCAACCCCCTGGTGAGTGTCTGGGGCCTGGCCTGGGCAAGGCAGGATTTCACAATCAAAAGAGACTTTCCTTTGAAGTATGCAACCTTCAAAGGAGAAAAAGGGTATAAGAAGGGCACCCAAAACCACAGATTGTGGAACGCTTCTGGAAACCAAGAGGAACCTCTGCCTGGAGAAGAGCTGAGGAAGAAGAGCTGCCCTGCCTGTGACAGTGCTTTGTGGAGCCCTCCTGCAGTTACTGCTTCTGCCTGTGCTAGAGGACAAAGACTGGACTTTGTGTAGCCTTCCTTCTTGTGAAGATCTCCACGGGCTTGATTTAGAGCTTGCCTCCTGTTGTTTGAAGTCTCAGGGACAGCAAAGACTTCTCTCTGCCAGCACCTGGAGTCTCTGGAGAGACTCCTACTCTGTCAAGTGGTGCCCATCCAGTTCATGGGACCCTGAAAGGAGAAGCTGGCAGCCCAAGAGTGAGAAATCCACGCACAGGCCACCATGCAGGAAAAAGATCGATGCGCCTCCGATCTGCGGCTGAGAAATTGACACGCCGCTGGCTTCGCGGCTGAAAATAGATGCTCGCCTGCAACGTGACCTGAATATCGCTGCCCGGGGCTGGAGAAACGATGCAAAGCATCGCTGACGTAGGCTGGTGAGATCGCAACCCGCTGATGTCAAGTCTGGATTTAATTCATAGGTACTAGGACAAAGGTGTATCTGCTCCTGATTCTGACTACATAAGTGGGAGAGGAACTGAGTCATCTGCCCCTTCACTGTCAAGCTTATGTCCATCTTTTGTTGCATTAGATGTTATGTTTTTCTCTTTGCTGGGGTTGTAAGAGGAGTTCAGTGCAGGTACACGGAGAAGGTGACATATCTTTGCCCCTTGAACTAATAGTATATCTCACCAGAATACTAGTTTTGTTAATTTCCTCACCTTCCAAGTCTGTATAGTCTTACCTCTGCTTTTTGTTATCTCCCTCACTGCCTCTGAATGATATTAAGTATTTCCTTCTGTGCCCGGAGTCGATGGGGATATACTTATTTGATCAGTCGTTATCTGCCTTCTCTTAATGTCACACCATTTCTCCTTATCGGTTACTATCACTGCAGCAGATAAAAGGAAACTGCCAAATTATCATTGTCATTTATAGATACTTTAATCCCTTTACTCCCCACTGCAGCTCCTCCAAGTTCTGAGTCTGCCTCCTTCTCCATAACAGACTTTTGAGCCTGGAGATGCATGTTAGTTTTGATCGGCGTGCAGAGTGACCCTTTCTTAACTAATGCTGCTTTAACATTCTTTTCCTTCATGCAGCAGCCAGGACCTCTTCTTTTTGAGCTTGAAATTAATTTATTTTTAGAAATTAGTAGGTTACAGACCCTTCCCCTCTGTGCTGTGGAGTATATTAGCTGTCAACTCTGACACCCTAAAACTTCAATACATGCAGTTTATTACAGCGCCCGCTTTACCTTACTTGTAGTACTCTACTTCTGTTTCCCTAGATGACAAACTGTGTTCCAGCTGGCAGGTTGGGGCTTTTCTCTCCATTTCTGCCATGCCTTTGCCAATAAAAGAAAGGGCAACCACAGATGGCCAGCTCAGCTTCTCCATATGTCATCTTTTTGTATAAGGCTGGTATTCCTCCTAGACTCAAAAAAATAAATAAATAAAAGAATCCAGGTGTCCCGCAGCAGTACTGAAAGAAGCTGCCAAAATATACACGTCATCAGGAGACACACAGGGTTTCTGAGCCGCAGCCATACTTCGGTGGGGGAAGTGGTCTCAAACCACTACCACATCAGACGGCATTTTTCATTGTGTGTAGGTTCTAGTTTCATGTGCATTTCTTTCTGCCAATACTCATGGCTGGAGTTTTTTGTATTTAGTGTGCTCTACTGTGAAGCTGTGATAACAAAAGGAATCAAGTATACTCCTATACTTTAAGACCCTCATTAGTAAAAGGCACTTATTTTCTGATAGGGCTGATAACAGCTGATAGTGCCGAAAGTCCCAGTTGGAATTATAAGATCCACAGTAATGCCACAGATCTGTTTATTTTCACACAAAGATTTGATGAAAGTAGCTGTAGTCTCCAGGTGAGTCTCCTGTGCCTTATAAAGAATGACCCAGGGAACATGTTAGAAACTAGGTTTCTAGTTGGCAGAGGTACACATCCTTTCCAAGCAGGAACCACAATCCTAGCCAGGGTAAGTCAGATACACACTATAAATTAACCTGTGCTTACCCTCTGGTAGCTTGGCACAGAGCAGGCAATGTGTAAAGTATTTGTGCAATGCTTAAAACATTAAAACAGTGAAAACACCACACACAAAGAATCCACACCAGGTTAGAAAAATATATCTTAATTTAAAGAACAAAACAAGACCAGAGCGACAAAAATCCAATAAGTAGAAGTCTAGATAATAATTTTTAAAGAATATCTGCAATTGTAGTACTTAAAGCACCAACTGGGCAATGTGGGTGCACTAGAACGGGGTAAATCCAAAGGTTCAGTCAGACTGCGATGGAGCGCCGACTATCTGCAGGGACCAGCCTTGACCCGCTGAAACAGTACTTTGTGTGAAGAGCTGTGTCAACATCGAGGATCCGATACAAGGAGCAGAGGAGACGATGCAAAGGTGATGCATCAATTCTGATCCGCTGACTCAGGGGATGTCGAGCCATGCAGCCATTGATTTTCAAGCAGCGGTGCAGCTTTGAACCACTTTGCGATGAAGGTGATGTGTCATTCTTCAGCTGCGTAGCCAGCGATGTGAAGGTGATGAGTCACGCTGATAGTGATGTGTCGATGCCGAGCCACACAGTCAGCAATGCAAAGTCTTCGTCATCATAGGCAATGCATCGAAGAGAGGTGCACCAGTTCCCATCTGCGTGGTAATGGCGATGCATGGGTTTTCTGTACAGAGGTGAGTGAAATCTTTGATGTCCCTGAGAAGCTTCAACAGGAGACTGGCTAGCAAGCCCTTGGTTTCACTTTGGTTCTGGGAATTTGGAGATGCAGGTCTAGTCCTCACTCCCAGGCAAGGAGGACAGCAGGCAGCAATGCAGGCATAGCAAAGCAGGAGTCCATCAGAGTGACAGTCCCTTTAGCAGCACAGCAGTCCTTCTTCCTGGCAGAATGCCCTCAGGTCCAGAAGTGTACTGATTTGGGATGGTAAGTGTGGTAAAAGAAGCCAAGACGACGAGGTATTTTGAAGAGGTTTATTCTATAATTAGAAACGTTCACAACCCAGTGCGACCAGCGCTGGCGAAATTCTCAGGCAACTGACCAGTTGCCATCAGTCCGCACAAGCACCATTCCACAAGCGAATGTGGAACATACATTGAATCACAACATTGAGCGCTTAATATGTTACAACAGTTCCCTGCCTAATATCTATATATATATATATATATATATATATATATATATATATATATATATATATATATGTATGTATGTATGTTCGATGGCATGTGTAGCTGCAGATACACATGCTGTGCACTGTTCCTGCCATCTAGTGTTGGGCTTGGAGTGTTACAAGTTGTTTTTCTTCGAAGAAGTCTTTTCGAGTCACGGGACCGAGTGACTCCTCCCTTTCGGCTCCATTGCGCATCGGCATCGACTCCATCTTAGATTGTTTTCTTTCCGCCATCAGGTTCGGATGTGTTCCTCTTCGCTCCGTTATTCGAATCGGAAAAAGACTAGATTTCACCGAAAAGCATCAGTATTGTTTTCGATCGGGAAACATCTTGCATCGACACTGGCGAAACACAGCTTCGGTGGCCTTTCAGGGCTCCCACGCCCAACTGGGGCCTGGTCGGCCCGACCGCAGAAGACGTTGAAGCCTAATGGACCGGACCCCTTTCCGTTTCTGCCCACAGTGCCACGCCAAGTATCCATATACAGACCAACATCGGGTCTGTAATCTCTGCTTGTCACTGGAGCACAGGGAAGGTACTTGTGAGGCCTGCAAGTGCTTTCGATCGAAGAAGACCTTGAGGGATCGGAATGCGAGGCGCATGCAGATGGCGTCAAAGTTCAGAACACCTCGACGTCAAAGAGGAGGAGATGGCTAACTCCATCCAAGGATCGGACGACTCCGACGCAGACCAACCGCCTACAGCAGGCCAACACGTGAGTACGCCAGTCCCGACCCAAGCCCACAGTCAGCCTAAGAAGCATAAGGCCTCGGGGATGCCAATGCCGGAAGGCCATGGCTCGACCCATAAAAAATCAAGCAGTGACCAAGTTACACCTTCGGCACGAAAAAGGCCAAAATCGTGCCGAAGTCTTCAGACTCGAGCCGAGAATCCGTCACCGAAAAAACTCGGCATCGACTTGTTGAGTCGACAAAGCCTCGAAAAAGCCTTTCTGAGCCGAGGACTTCCATCAGCATGGGCATTTCGGTGCCGAAAAAACGGCTTCGGAGCCGAAAAAAGCCTCGTACACCGAGGAACACGGACTCTCTAAACAACTAAAGGAGAGACACAGATTTGAGGAGGAACTTCAAATGGAAGAGACGAAACACAGGCAAGGATACAGATCCATAAGGATACTGGGAAGATCCAAACTGCCCCTCCTCTCAAATTAAAAAGAAAACTGGCTTTCGAGGCACTATCAGAGACTGAACAGCCAAAGGCTAAAGTGCCCAGGGAAAAATCGCCCACTCGCCATTTTTCACCAGAACTTTCTCCTCCACATTCACCACAAAGAACAGTGTTGCCTCTTGCCACGCCCACTGGACAGTCACCCACACACACTGTGGAGTCGCAAGACGATGCAGACCCCTGGGACCTCTACGATCCCCCTGTGTCGGACCCTGGCCCTGAGTGCTACCCTTCGAAACCCTCTCCACCTGAGGATAGCACCTCATACACCCAAGTCTTGGCCAGGGCTGCTGCATTCCATAAAGTAAGCATGCATTCAGAGCCATTGGAGGCCGATTTTTTTCTTTAATACTTTGTCCACAATGCATGCTTCCTACCAAAGCCTGCCTATGCTCCCAGGCATGCTTAAACATACCCAACAAGTTTTTCAGGAGCTTGTGAAAGGGAGACCCATCACACCACGGGTGGAAAAGAAGTACAAGCCACCACCGTCAGCCCCAGTGTTCATCACACAACAGTTGCCCCCGGACTCTGTAGTGGTTGGAGCTGCGAGAAAGAGAGCCAACTCAGTCATCTGGAGTTGCACCACCTCCAGAAAAGGAGAGTCGGAAGTTCGACGCGGCAGGAAAAAGGGTAGCGTCACAGGCTGCCAATCAATGGCGCATCGCAAACTTGCAGGCCGTTCTTGCACGTTATGATCGAGCTCACTGGGACGAGATTAGCGATATCATCCAACATCTCCCCAAGGAATATCAGAAAAGAGCTCAGCAAGTGGTAGAGGAGGGACAAGCAATATCTAATAATCAGATACGATCTACATTGGATTCTGCATACACTGCTGCAAGAACAGTGAACACTGCTGTCACGAATAGACGCCATGCTTGGTTGAAATCCTCAGGCTTCAAACCAGAGATACAACAAGCAGTCTTGAACATGCCAGTCAACCACCAACAACAACTGTTTGGGCCACAAGTGAACACAGCCATTGAAAAGATGAAGAAAGACACTGATACGGCCAAAGCCATGGGTGTGCTCTACTCGTCTCAATATAGAGGGACATTCAGGAAGCCGCAATATAGGGGAGGTTTCAGACAACAGTCTTCAGAAACATCCACCTCTCAAACAAAACCCACCTACCAGTCACAATATCAGAGAGTGGGGTTTCGCGGGTCCTTCAGGGGACAGTTCCCAAGGTCAAGGGGGAAATTTCAGCCCACTAAGCAGGCCACTAATAACTAGCAGTGACTTGCCCGTCAGCCTCCCCCAACACACATCACCTGTGGGAGGAAGGCTGAGATTTTACCACAAACATTGGTCAGACATAAGCACGGACACATGGGTCCTGTCAATTATCCAACATGGTTACTGTATAGAATTCACACATTTTCCTCCAGATATTCCACCAAGAGCACACACACTGTTGTTGCAACATCTAGCAGTGTTACAAACAGAGGTGCAGGCAATATTAACAAAACAAGCCATAGAACTAGTACCTCACCAACAAAAAGGAACAGGGGTTTATTCCCTATATTTCCTTATTTCCAAAAAGGACAAAACACGAAGACCAATTTTAGATCTCAGGACTCTCAACCTATTCATCAAATCAGAACACTTTCACATGGTGACACTATAAGATGTAGTCCCATTACTAAAACGGGGAGAATACATGTCAACACTGGATTTAAAAGATGCGTATTTTCATATACCCATCCATCCATCTCACAGAAAATACCTCAGATTTGTCATACAAGGAAAACATTACCAATTCAAGGTATTACCCTTTGGGATAACAACAGCCCCCAGAGTATTTACAAGATGCCTTGCAGTAGTAGCAGCCCATATAAGAAGACAACACATGCACGTATTCCCATACCTCGACGATTGGCTAATAAAAGCCAACACTCAACAGCAGTGTCAAAATCACACACGTTACGTCATAGATACCCTTCACACACACTAGGGTTTTCTATAAATTACCAAAAATCACACTTGCAACCGGCCCAAGTTCAACAATACTTGGGAGCAACACTCAACACTCAAAAAGCGATTGCCAGTCCAAGCCCACAAAGGGTACAATCATTCCACACCATGGTACCAAAAAAACAACCAAATCAGCACTACACAGATTTGTCATGAAACTCCTAGGCATGATGGCATCATGCATTGCAATTGTCCCAAATGCGCGGCTACACATGCAGCCCTTACAGCAGTGCCTTGCAAAACAATGGACGCAGGCACAGGGTCAACTACAAGATCTAGTGTTGATAGACCGCAAAACACACTATTCGCTTCAATGGTGGAACCCCGTAAATTTAAACAAAGGGCGGCCTTTTCAAGACCCTGTGCCTCACGCCATTCTCACAGCAGATGCATTAATGATCGGGTGGGGAGCACACCTCAACAATCACAATATACAAGGACAATGGGACAGTCAACAGAAACCACTACACATAAATCACTTAGAGCTGCTGGCAGTCTTCCTAGCACTAAAAACATTTCAACCTCTTCTGGCTCACAAACACATTCTTGTCAAAACAGACAATATGATAACAAAGTACTACCTAAACAAACAAGGGGGCACACACTCATCACAACTATGCCTCCTAACACAAAAAATGTGGCATTGGGCAATTCACAACAACATTCGCCTAATAGCGCAATATTTCCAGGCATTCACAATCAATTAGCGGACAATCTCAGTCGAGATCACCAGCAAACCCACGAGTGGGGAAATACATCCCCAGATACTACAAAATTACTTTCGCCAGTGGGGGACACCAGACATAGATCTGTTCGCCACAAAACAAAACACGAAATACCAGAACTTCGCGTCCAGGTACCCACACCCTCAGTCCAAGGGCAATGCTCTATGGATCAATTGGTCAGCAATATTTGCTTACGCTTTTCCCCCTCTCCCACTCATTCCTTTTCTGGTCAACAAACTGAGTCAAAACAAACTCAAACTGATACTCATAGCACCAACGTGGGCATGCCAACTGTGGTACACCACACTGTTGGACCTCTCAGTAGTACCTCACATCAAACTTCCAAACAGACCAGATCTGTTAACACAACACGAACAACAGATCAGGCACCCCAATCCAGCGACGCTCAGCAATTTGGCTCCTGAAGTCTTAGAGTTTGGCTATCTAAATCTTCCAAACGAGTGTATGGAAGTCATTAAACAGGCAAGAAAACCTACTACCAGGCATTGCTATGCTAATAAATGGAAAAGATTTGTTTTCTACTGCCAAGCAAAACACATCACACCGTTAGACGTGTCCATACAGGACATCGTAGGCTATTTACTATGCTTACAAAAAGCAAATCTTGCTTTTTCATCCATCAAAATACACCTCACTGCAATTTCAGCTTACTTGCAAATTAAACACACAAAATCACTATTTAGAATACCAGTCATTAAAGCCTTCATGGAAGGACTAAAGCGGATCATACCGCCAAGAACACCACCAGTACCCTCGTGGAATCTTAATATTGTACTTACACGACTCATGGGCCCACCTTTTGAACCCATACATTCTTGTCAAATCCAATTCTTAACTTGGAAAGTGGCATTTCTAGTGGCTATCAATTCACTACGAAGAGTTAGCAAAATACAGGCTTCACTATTGAGGAACCCTTTATACAAGTACACAAACATAAAGTGGTTCTCCGCACAAATCAAAAATTTCTACCAAAGGTCATTTCACCGTTTCATTTCAACCAAACAGTGGAACTTTCCTTCTTCTTCCCACAGCCAGACTCTGTAGCAGAAAGAGCACTGCATACATTAGACATAAAAAGAGCTCTAATGTACTATATAGACAGAACAGAACCATTTCGTAAAACTAAACAATTGTTCGTCGCATTCCAGAAACCCCATGCTGGTAACCCTATATCCAAACAAGGTATAGCCAGATGGATAGTTAAATGCATACAGACTTGTTACCTAAAAGCTAAAAGAGAACTACTCATTACACCAAAGGCACACTCCATTAGAAAGAAAGGGGTAACAATGGCCTTTCTAGGTAACATACCAATGACCGAGATTTGTAAGGCAGCCACTTGGTCCACACCTCATACGTTTACCAAACACTTCTGTGTAGATGTGTTAGCAACACAACAAGCCATAGTAGGACAGGCTTTACTAAGAACATTATTTCAAACAACTTCAACTCCTACAGGCTGACCACCGATTTTGGGAGGATTACTGCTTTGTAGTCTATGCACAGCATGTGTATCTGCAGCTACACATGCCATCGAACGGAAAATGTCACTTACCCAGTGTACATCTGTTCGTGGCATGTTCCGCTGCAGATTCACATGTGCCCTCCCACCTCCCCGGGAGCCTGTAGTTGCAATTAGAAATTGTATATATGTAAATAAACATTCCTTTAGAGCAAACTAAGTACATACATATCTATTCCATTGCATGGACATCTTTACTATTCTCATTCTACCACTCCTACCTCACCCTGTGCGGGAAAACAATCTAAGATGGAGTCGATGCGCATGCGCAATGGAGCCGAAAGGGAGGAGTCACTCGGTCCCGTGACTCTAAAAGACTTCTTCGAAGAAAAACATCATTTTTATTTTTGTTAAATACATTTTGCAACTGTCCTTTTGAGTCTTGATTTTTCTGTCCGACTGGGTGAGAAAATATTGGAATATATTAATGGGATTCCCGATCCCATATCAAGACCGCCATGAGTGAGCCTCAATAAGTCGGGTGTTTCTGGTGATATATATATATATACACACACACACACACACACACACACACACACACAGAATATAGTTAATACACATCTATTTCAAACCGTAGACCTATCCCATCACATCATTAAATCTGCGAGGTATTTTTTTAAGACGCCCCCTTCTTGTCATAGATATAACATGATTCACTTTCCACTCCATCCCTTGAATTGTCTCCTATCTCATCTCGAGTAAAGAATGATTCTCGAGGAACAGAAGACATTTCTGGAGGATCTTGCAACCATTTGGACCAATCTCATTGATAGTTTCTTCAAGGAGGATGCTTGAACATTAGAAAGCCATACCAGACTTCTTTTATTCCACCGTCCCTTGTCACCACGAAGGACTGATCCTTTATTTACTCTTGTGACTTGTGTAGGAGAGGAATATTTTGACATTCCCTTTTGTACCTTTCTGGGATCTTTTATCAATACCCAATCACCCACAAGCAGATGTGTAATTTTAAAATCCTTACGACTATCAAATCTTTCTTTCATGGCCAATTGTTTGTCTCACATGTGAAGTCACAACTGTCTTTCACTTCTCTGTCGTTGTTCCTTAACCATTCAGGAAACAAACTTGTGTGTACCGCTCTTCCTCTCAATAACAAAAAAAGGAGATGCCCCAGTGGTGCTATGTGGTGCAGTGTTATTATATAACATATATAAAACTATATCTAAAATGGCTACATAACACCCTCCCCTTGCCGGTTCAAAGGTGGTTCAAGCCTAATTGCATATGTAAAAGCTACTAAAATTCATCCTAAGGCATATATATATATATATATGGGAATGTCAATGATGACTAGTCAAAGACACTTGAGCATGTATGAAAAGGCTGATTTAAAATTTTAATTGTGGTGTCTACAAGGCTGAATTTTAAAAGTCTGAGTCATTTTTTTAATCGCTAATTGAATCCAGGATATTTGAAGACAGGAAATCTTCCACTTCGCCAGGTGGTAAAGTAGGATGTTAATCGCCAAGGAAAACCAAGGAGCATTTCTGTTCCAATGCCTGAGCTCCAGGTGAGACAGCAGCAATCCGTGGGGTGCCCAACAGTGAGTTTAGAGCTGCATGATCCTCAAAGGGCAACTCAAAAACAGCTTCCCGGAGCAAATGCACTCTCAACGCGCATATCTGGTAATGAGCCCTCAGCGAGAACATCAACAGATCAGCGTCCAATGAAAGCAAGCGCTGTGTAGAAAGACAAACTTTCAGTACACATTCAAAAGGGCACCAAAGGCACTGAAACATGGGCTGCACACAATGCAAAACCGGTCTGAATGACAGAGATCAGTCGCACTCCAGTTTCTCCAGGATTGGTGCTCCAAAGTACTGCATCATGCGTTCACGACACAGCAGTGCTGGTGGAAGCACTTTCAGTCCTCCTTGTAACGGGACCGCCATTGTGCATAAAAAGTAGCAATAGCAAGATGCTACCTATTGTAGCCAAAGTTATTGGAAATCCCCTGAAAATACTGGAGACTATTGAGTGGATGACTGAAGGTATTAAGCCAAATATAGAGGAGAAGGTGTGAACGAAACCAGAACCAACAGCCTTAAAGAAATTTGCGATTCCAGTAGTACTGGACACTTTAAATATCTGTCCCATGAGCTCACCTAAGTGTCTAGGAACATTCGTGCTTAAAAGGGACTGTATCTCTGCAGATGACCCGCAACCTGAAGCGCATAGGTCTCACGTGCAGATGTAAGCGCCACATGTTTTTGAAACAATAAAGCCTTGAGTCTGCTCAACGTGTCAAAATTCACATTTGAAGTAACGATATGGGGCCAAATCTCAGCTACTTCTCTCTGTTGTGTAGGAGGAAAAAGTACATTCCCGCAGCATGTAACAATTTTGGAGACCAAAACAAAAAACTGTTCCGGCTCGCATCCCACAACAGCTCTCACTATTAAGGAGCACATAGCTGCCATTCGAGAGTACCTTGAACAAAGGTCTAATCAAGGGAACTGGGACTCCCTTCAAACAACAAGCCAAGTTCGCTGCCGAAGCGTTACACGCCCTGTGAAAGGACAGCTGTTTACAAACCATCGAATGGCTGACAGAAGTCTCGCATTCACTACTGCTATGAAAGACCTCTTTCATGCCACAAACATTTGTACGAGAAGGGCAGCTCCCACACCACATGTATATAATTATCTCCTAGCCTTTCATATCTGCCCACTGAAATGTTTTAAGCAGGATGTGAATTGAAATGTTGAAATAGGCAGACTGATGACCCCATGTAGTAACCACTCAGCAGATGGTATTTCAGCCACAGTAAAAGGCAACTTTTCTAATTTAGCAATATTTAACATGACATAAGTTGCTTCTTTTTTGGCTATTAGTTGTTGTTGTTGCGTTAAATTCAATGTGGAAAATATGTCCCTTGCGCTAACATGTTGCCAGGAAACACAACCTGCCTTCAGTGTTTGTAGTGTCCAGCCTAACTGCATAATGGATTTTAGTTGACTCTGTCCATGGTGTAAGGAGGACATGTTGCTCTGTACTATGTCTATTGCAGAGGAAACAATGTTGTTTAAGGTGTATATTTGGTCGAACAGGATATTAATCCCATTATCTACAACAGCTAATGCCTTATGTAACTTTTCTTGATCTATTTGCCTTAACCTGGCAGCAGCTTCTTGTTGAGTAAGCTTCCAAATTTCATTAGACTGCAAATATAAGAAGCACTTTATGTGTTGTTTTCTGGGGCTTAACAGGAAATCCTGGAAGTCAGTATTATTAGAGAGGAGACTGAGGTGCTCTTTAACAGCATCTAGTGAGGAACTATTCAACCATTGCTGGCATAGTTTCCCTACACTGTTTGTCGTCACTATATCCGTGTGTTCAGATGACACATAGCGAGGGTCAGGTCTACTTGTTCTTAAAAAATAAAAAAAATTTTTTTTTTCAAAATGTGGATTTCACAAAACGTTTGACGCCCATTGGTATCCACTGGCCACAATAACTACCCACCAGGACATGAAAGTGAAGCATTAAATGTGCAATTTTGGACCCATTCATTGAGCTGATCTTCTGTAGCACTGATAAACTTTTGATTTGTAAAATTTTGCGGGGGTAGGAATACTGGACGCATTCAAATCCTTAATTTTTGCTAAGCCTACACATCGTGTCTGTTGTACAGTTTCATTTAAAAATATCATTTGAACAGGTATCAGGCATGCTCTAAACAAAGCTTCCTTTTCCCTTATATGCCAATTTTTTGTTCCCAACACACTTTTTAAGTCAATCGACTTCAACCAATATTCATAGCCTTCTATAGCCAACCGGTAAACAAAGGAATCCGAATTAATGAATTTTGTATCAGTCAATAATATGTACATTTTCCATAAATGGCAATTTGAAATAATATGACTCAGCATTTTTAACATTGTGCCCAGAAAAGTATGCACATTTTTCAGACTATGTATTAGAACTCCCTTGTGGTGGAGTTGGACAATGTTCCCTTTATGTGTAATTAAAGTTAGTTTCGGGGTACTTGCTCTGTAAATTAAATGGTGTCCATAATAGTTATAGCAGAAGATGTCACCATAATTTTCTTTGGATTGATAAACATCCTCACTTTCAAATACAGCAAAATACTGCAACTCAGTCATCATGGAATCAATTGTTTTAACATCCCAGTCATCAGAAACAACTCTGGGTATTATTATATCATTTATAGAAAGTTAGAACACATAAGGTATTTGAATGACCTCCGTCGGGCCGTATATATCAAATTTGACTTTATCCCAAACAAGCCCATCAGGAAGTGGTATAGCAGAAAGGTACAAGATAATTTTCCACCCTCCCCAAGTTCGGAGAGGTGTCAGCGTTGCTGCTCAAAACTTGCAGAGGGACATCTTGACCATTAGTGAGAGGGTTTCGGGTACTACTGGTTGTTCCTCTTGGTCTGCTGTCCGGATCGGCCACATGGTGTAACTTGACATTGTCGATGGAGACAAAACGGTTTACTTTAGAACCAGGCAGCGGTGGTAGAATAACAGTTCTGGTACCGTGTAGTCCCAGGTCTGGAACCGGTGCACGATCAGAAGGACCAAACTTTATTTCACAGCAACTTTTTCACGTACTAGATCCCTAATCTTTGGAATCCAGCCGGTAGATGTTATTGGTAAATCCTTAATTCCTAAGGAGGCAGCACCGGCAGAAGCGTTGTCTGATCTGGAACATACATTTGAGTTCCAAAAAGGCACTCGTATGAAATTCAACCCTCCTCCCCCACTGAACTTCTAGGCAGATTATTAAATGCTCTCAGAACTCCATACAGGTGATTAAGCCACTACGACCCATACCAGGTACTCTGGCTGTTAAGGATTGCTTTAAATCTCAGTTTCATCTCTCCACAACACTATTTCCCTCGGGATGAAATGGAGTTGAGCAATGGAGTTGGAAATTTCCAGTGTTGTTTTGTATTTTTTGCGCACTATGTTGTTAATAAATGCTGTGCTATGGGAATTTTGTATAGCATATGTGCGTGTATGACTATTTAAGTGTATGCTAAGACTATTCTGTATGAATGGTCCAGTTTAGCTACACGGAATAGAGGATTATTCATTGGTGACACACAGGGTTCGATTATGCCCTGGTACTCTAGTTGTGTGAGGATTTCCCTCACGGTGCTTTGGCATCATGTTTTATTTGGTGTTGAAGTTGGGGTTGCTTTTTAATTGGAATTATATGATGGTGGAATCTTTATCCCACCCTATGTGGTTGCGATATAACGCGGGTGCCTGCGCCAATGCCCAATCAGTGGCGTAGGATTCTGCGAGCTCATCGGGAGCAAGAGGTGAGAAAGAAGGTTTGATAATCTCTTCCCCCATATGGGCAAGTATGGACAAATTCAGGTGGCCAATACTTTTCTGCCAATAATATATCATAAATGTTAACGCTGTCCCAAAAGATTACGTCAATTGTGCGTTCAGTGTTTCCTTCTAACTGTATCGTTACTTTGTACACCCTGTCAGGCGTGGAGACACGCATGTCCACAGTTTCTACTTGTAGGAAGTCATCAGTTGCTTTCACCTCCAGATGCTCTTGAAGATTCCAGCAAACTATTGTGATCTCTGCTGTGCTGTCTAGCAGAGCTAATGCCCACATCTTTGTCTTCAGTAGAGCCCTCTTCTTGAGTGGCATGATGAATCGCAGCTGCTGCCACTTTTTTCTTTTTAAATTGGGGTTTGTGTTGGGGAAGTTTCTCTTCTTTTATTACAGAAACTTCTGTTGAGCGTTGTGATTCCTGTCTCGGTTTCACGTACTCAGTTCTCTGCTGTGAGCGCCCACCTCTCTCACGTTTTCCCGGTGAGTCCTGAAAGGAACGAGATTGGCGTGTATCATTATATTGATATCTGACAGGCGTTTATATAGTCTCTCTATTTTTTAGATTATAGCTATTCTGAGCGGTCTCCGAATGCAGAAATTCTCCCCTTTCTTTTTTAGGTGTTTTTTAAAGTTTTTTTTTATCCCAGTGTTTTTTAGAACCTTCAGGTGCTTGCTTGGTAGAATCTTTATTAGATTTACCCTGAAACTGATGTTTTGTGGGTCCGGCCCCCAGACTATCTCAACCAACACTAGAGTAGGTCTCTGCGATAATCTTTGGCAGCTCACGTTCTTGATCCTGTGGAGAACATCCCTGAGCCACATCACATTGCTAGTGCTACTGCTTCCGCTTTAAGGTTATTCAGTATAATGGAAGATACAGTGGCAAAATTGCCCATAAATTGCATCCCCAAGTCTAGGGCCATGGCAGCCCGTATTCATCTTGAATTTGTTTTAACACTTCCAGAAGATTGGCAAGTGTCGGTGTACCGTGTGCGGTAGTATAGAGCATGGCAAATACCGTGCCCCAAGTATTGCAGTACTCTACTGTGGGAACCATCCCAAATGGCAAGCACATAGTTAATATTCTATGCTTATCCTGAGGTCCCGTATGGGGAAATACAGCTTCCAGCGCATTTATATTTTGAGCTAACCAAAACGGAATCTCTTCCCGTTTGGCGGGTACCTTACCCATAATCGAATGTACAGTCGCAGAATTAATACCTGGCGTTGCTGCATGTGGTTGTGCTGGGGCAGCACATGCTAGGTTTGTATTTAATGTTTGCATTACAAACTGTACTAATAGTCTGTATATTGCTGGAAGTTCAGCATATAGCCGGCAAACCACAGCTACCGTCAAGATTGCTGCATCAGGGTGCAGTCTATTTGGCCAATAAAGGCCAGGTAGGACCATCATTACTTAGAGGACCTAACCTAACGTGTAGGACTGTATGTGGTAGGGGCCATCAAGCCAATTTTTATGGTCTTGATAAGTTAGAGGTATTTCTAAAAAAGCATAAGCTCTATATTGTGCTGGTATAATTGCAGGTGTATAGTTTTGAAATGTGTTTGTGTTCCCATCTGCTGCTGGAAATGTGACCCAAGAATAGAACATTTCTGTTCTGTACGCTGCATGAGCTTCAACAACAAATGTAATTGGACCCCCCTGGGCTGTGAGGCCATGTGCCAATAAATATGCAGGAAGGGGTGGTCGCATATTCACTGCAATTGCTACCTGTTGCTGGTTCGCCATGGTGAGTGATAAATTTAGTTCAGAGATAAGTGTACCAAATGGGGATTATCCTTTCACAGTTCAAGTTTGAACAATCTACAGCGTAAATTAGGTATTCCCTACTTAGTTGAGGAGGAAAAATCCTCAATACCACAGACGTCTCCGTAAATAGTACTGAGGTGTCTTTGCATGTAGTGAGACTGAGATACTCAGGAGGACCTGGAAATTAGTGCCCGACCAAATGTTGGCAGCGCCATGTCCCGTAGGTTCTCATAATCCTAATGAGACTACTGGATTTGGGTGGTAGAATCACATGTACTGCAGGGGACTGAGTCTGATCCCGCACCACCTGACACCTGTCGGCCTAATCAGGGTTTGTTCCGGCTAACTAACAGTGCCTCGTCTCCACCCAAGAGCAGGGATGATTAGGGCAGCCGGGCGCATGACATAAATGACTCCTCACGGGAATCGTGGTCACTCAGATCTCATCCGTTTCTCTCAGTAACATTAGTCTCACATATGCAACGATAATCAGAGGCAGAATAAAGTTCAATAGGGTTTTATTGAAGTAACTGCATCTTAGATAATAAAGCATGAATTACAATAACTAGGACGATGAAGCACAATAAGATTACAATTGTGTCAAGGAGAGTAAAACACAAGAATAACGCTACCATATTGTCCCTAGAGTTCGTAAAGATAGTTCCTACCTAGACTATGTTAGAGCACAGCGTGTTAAGCTCTAGTTCTGCCCTTCAGGCTCTCCCTGGGAAGACATCATCCCCTATACCTGAGCACGAGGCCTGTAGTCTACATAAGCAGCTGTAGCGAAGCAATTAGCATACAGTTGTGGTCATCTTGGTGGAATCTCCCTCTAACCTACATGGGTCAAAGTAGTGTTTGTATAATAAAACAGCTGATGTTCTAAGAAAGGATCCCCACGTAAGAGTGTGTATGTTTCTGTGAACATTGGAGACAAAGCGTACCACTTTTGCTGGCAACCTATCTTACTGCAACCTTGAGAAAAGCACAGAGTGAAAGAAATGTCCTGTTTAAGAATGTAGTGCTGACCTAGGCAAAGAACAGCTAGATAGAGAAAATAAAACAATACCATAAATGTAGCTAATGTTAAAATAATAAAACAAAGGCGAATAAAATATATCTAGATTAAAGAGCACAGCAACAGGCCTACTTTTTTAAAATAACGTGTGTGAAAACTATAGCTAAAATGGCTACACAACCCCATATTTTAGCTCTGATGAATTCCTGAACATCATGTCCTGATGAAATAGTTGTTTGAATACTATTCTTCACTATTCTATTCGCTCTCTCTACTAAACCATTTGAATTCGGAGAATACAGTGCAACTTTCATATGTCTAACATCATTTCTTTCAAGGAATTAAGGGCCAGATGTATCATCAAGGCCTTTTGCGATTCGGAAATAGCGATTTTTAAGAAATCGCTATTTCCGACTTGCAAAGTGCCATTTATCACATTTGCGAATCGGTAATAGCGATTTTTTAAAAATCGCAAATGCTATTACTGAATCGCAAATTGAGATACCGGCCCCATTCGCACCTATGGGCCTATTGGCCCATATCTGCTATTTTTTTGCATTTCCAAAATTGCGATTTCTGAACCAGAAATCGCAATTTTCGAAATGCAAAACCCCAGGGTGCTGGGGGCCTAAGGCCCCCTCTGCTGCACCCCAAACATTTTTGGGGGGGAACATGTAAGGTGCACACATGCCAAAAGGGCATGTGTGCTTTACATGTACAATTAAAAAAAATGCATTTTAAAATTTTGCACATGGTTACCACCAAGTTCAACTTGGCGGTAATTAGCGATTCCTAAATGCCAAAATCGCATTTAGGAATTGCTTCATACATGTGCTGAGGAATTGCAGATAAGGAATCCTTATTTTCGATTTCTAATTTAGAGAGTCGCAATTTGCGACTCTCTAAACAGGGTCGCAATTTTAAGGAATCGCTATTTTAGCGATTCCTTAAAATTGCGCTCAGAATGTATTTCATACATTCTGAAATGGCATTTTACATTCGCAAACGGGCATTCGCACCGTTTGCGAATGAAAAATGCTTTCATACATCTGGCCCTAAGTCTATTGTGCGACAAAAAAATGTGTCACATTGTCTGCGACTATTGTTTGTGGTGACCCTTCAATTGCAAACACCCTTTCTAGGAATTTAATGGCATTTCCAGTACTAGAGCTGTCACTGAACATGTGATTTAACCACTTAGACTGATAATCAATCAGAAGAATTAAATATTTCATATTGTTTGGCAAAACTTCATATGGACCGGGAAAAGTCCATGCCACTTTGTCCCATGGTTTTCCTGGGATCAGAACGGGATGAAGGGGACTATTCAACATTTTCCATTTCTTGTCTGAGACTAAATTCTCAGTGCATGTGTCAATTAAAGATTTAACCTGAAATTCTAATGAAGGCCACCAATAATATAGTTTGAGAAGTTTTCATGTTTTAGTAACTCCTAAATGTCCTTGGTGCGCCGCTATTATAGAATCTTTTCTCAAGCTTTCTGGCGAAATGAACAATTTGTGATGCATGATCATGTCATTCATCACTGACAATTCAGGTGCCAACTGAGAAAAGACCTTCAAATCACCTGATAACTTTATTTTTTCTGGCCAACCTTTTACAATATATTCCTACACTAAACTAAGCTTGGTGTCTTCAGCACATGCTTTCTTCCATGCCTGTTCAGCGATGAGGGCAAATTCCTCTACAGCATCAACCGTAGCTACAACACACTCCGTGTCCTCTAAATCAGCTGCATAATTTTCTTCACTTACTGACATGCGTGACAGGCAATTAGCTCTAAAGTTTTTTCCTCCTGGCAAATGTTTAATATTGAAGTGATACTCTTGTAGCTTGGAAAGTAAAGGAACTAATCTTGCTGATGTTTTACCTAACCCACTACCACTTAATAAATGCACTAGTGGCTTATGATCTGTGAATACTTCAAACTCACGTCCCCTGATGTATGTCCTGAAATTGTGAATTTCCCATACACATGCCAGGACTTCACGTTCAATGGCACTATAATGTGTTTCCGCGTTCTTCAACATTCTTGATGCAAATGCTATAGAGAGTTCTTTGCCTGACACCCATTGTCCCAATACTCCTCCTAAACCTGTCAGGCTTATGTCAGCAGTAATAAAAGACTTAGTCATCTTGAAATGGATGCAATGCAGGAGCTTATACAATCACGTTTTTGATTTTGTCAAAACTTGGGGATAAGTCACCAGTCCACAAAAATGTAACCCCTTTTCTTAATAGAGATCGTAGAGGCTCTACAGTCTCTGCAGATCCATGAACAAACCAAGCATAATACTCTGCCAAGCCTAAAAATGAACGCAGAGTATCCCTAGCTTTGGGAGGATCCGCATCACAGATGGCTCTAATCAAAGACAATTTAGGTTTAATGCCTTCAGGTGTGATCGTGTGACCTAAATACTCAATATGATGAGCGCCAAATTTGCATTTATCCTTTCTTATTGTCATATTTGCTTTGGCTAATGTTGATAACACTTTATGTAGGGACAAATTATGCGCTTCCCAGTTATGACCTAAAACCAAAATGTACTCTTGATGCACCTGAACCCCCGGTATGCCCTCTAAAATATTATCCATTAGTTTTTGAAAGACACTAGCCGCTGATGCAAGGCCAAACAGTAGCTTTAAATATTTATACACACCGAATGAGGTAACAAATGGTGTTCGTTCTTGCGATTCAACTGTGAGAGATATCTGCTGATAAGCCGATCTCAAATCCATGATGGAACAAATCTTTGTCCCACCTAATTTAGCAAGCAATTCTTGTATCTTGGGAAGGGTGCAACAGTCAATCAGTATGTTTATATTTAGTGAGCGCATATCTGCACAAAGTCTAACCTCCCCAGATGTATTTCTTGCTACTACAGTGGAAGATACACATTCTGAAGAGTCACATGGTGCAATGACTCCAACAGAACTCAATATTTTAAGGGTAGATTTGAGTTCATCTGTGGCACTGAGTGGGAGAGGGCGCACTTTGTAAACAATGGGTTCAGCATTAGGTTTTAAGCAAATTTTATGCTTAAACCCTTTAACCGTCCCAAGCTTATCTGAAAACCACTCAGGAAATTGTTTTAAAACATCTTCTTCCACACAACCTTGTGTGTCATTATCAACGCTTCCCACATGAGTGTTACCTTCATGTTATTTGGAGAATAGTATTGAAAGTATGTCGCCTAAAACTATCGGATTGAGTGAACCCGAAATCAACTGTAAGCCCGTCTTGGCTAGATCCTTCTAACCTCTGATGTTTCGATCATTGACAGCGACATATATGTTGGTAACAGTGTTTCTAGATAAACATTCTATTTTGGACACAAAGCTCCCCAACATCTGTATATCGTACTCATGTACTATAAGGAATAAAGTGCAAAGATATTGCAAGCCACTTGTGAGTTCCATTATCTCATAAAGGAACTCTGCTTTCGGACTCATTCCTCTCTATAGTTATAGAACGTCTTGGTGACTTGCAATATCCTTATGTAGGACAGGTGTTACTTATCTCACATATACCACAACCCTTTACCTTGAACTTTCTGAAATTGCTGTGAATGTTACTGATATTCCTTTTCTGGCCACTTCCAAATCGTCATTAGTTTTAGACAATGACTTACACAGTGTTTAATAATAAAACAGCATTAATGTTTATCTAATATCAAAACGGGCATAAATGTAAACATTATTTGCTGTTGATATTTTTGATTTTTTTTTTGGTAAAAGGTGTAAGGGTATGTTTATCTTTTATGACGTACATTGTTCAGATCTCATCCTATGCACTGGTATAAACTTGAATATAAGTGAATCTGAAAAAAGAAACCTGACAAAACTGTTCTTATAATATGATTCTTTAATGGAATGTTAGTTTTCTAAGCTACACAACTGTTCTTATGTAAATCGCTCTGACACCCATTGAAATACATGCCAACACTTTAGAAGAGGAAAGTAGGAGATTAATACAATTTAATAATCAGGATAATGTATTGCTCCCATAGACGTCTAGTGAAGGAGAGGCAGTTTCAGGCAGAAGACAGACAAAATAAAGCCATTTTTGAGTAAAAAAAACAATAGGGAGTCTCACACCAGAGCTTGGTTTATTGGCATGCTGAGAGTGAAATAAAATAATAAGGCTCCAGGGGAATACTTGCAAGGAGAAAATGTTTAGGCTCTGCGAGAAATCTATAAACAGACTGTTATAAATTGTCTCTCTGTAATTCTAATACTTTATTTTGATCTCCAGGATCAAAAAAGTGCATACAAATACGTCATAAACCAGTTGGAAAGATAAAACACCCATGAAACCCAATACTGTTCCTTGAAATGCATCATATCAGCAACAATGATATTAATTAAAACAATTTATAAACCAACAAAAATGTACTAAAATCAGCATCCAAATGGCACAATAAACTGGATCATAGAAATGCACTATGCACATCAAATAAGATATATCGGGCAAAGTTTGGTTCCAGAGGAGGAGCTTTACGGAATAGTTCTTGGTTCTCTAGTTGTCAGTGCTATGAACCCTGTTCAAGTAGGGACGACAATTCTAGTCAGGGTAAATCAAAATACACAACCTAAATTAACCTTTGCTCACCCTCTGGTAGCTTGGCGCAGAGTAGGCAGGCTTAACTTACAGGACAATGTGTAAAGTATTTGTGCAACAAACACACGTTAATCACAGGGAGAACACCACAAAAGACTCCACACAGGTTTATAAAAATAGATAACGTTTATCTGATTGACTTAAGACCAAAACAACAAAAATCCATTTAGTATCTCTCAAGATACTAACTTTTTAGGTTAATCAAAAAGCAGTGTCTAGACGGAGCTCGCTTTAGTGTCTATACGGTAATTAGTGAACTTGTTAGCACAGTGAAAAACGCCAAGTCCACTCTGGTCCAGCCAGAGTAATTACGCCAAATGAAAAAAAACGGGGGTCTTGCCGCAAGAAGAGAAGCAAAATCCTTTAGACCGCTCGGGTCTGGTGCTAAAGCGAAGTATCTGTTCCACTCATGGGACTTTGCAGCTGCTGGATGGTGAGTTGCACGGCTCGGCAGTGCAGATGGGGTGGAGCAAGCGACAGGTGCTGTCGGCGGTCTCGGGGAGACTGGTGGGTGCGCACTCAGAGCGACTGGGTTGTCAGGACAAACAGGAGGGGCACCCACTTTGGCCATACAGGGAAACACTGTTCTTCCAACGCTCGTCCCCAGCGAGGGACACTCCTCCTCTGGCGTTCTGGGAATGGGAACGCTAATCCCTCCGAGTGGAGAACAACAGCAAGGGATTTGCTTGAGTCACGTGGTGCAGGGTCCTCAGGTGGAGCACCACGCTCTCTGAAGATGTGCGCGCCACGCTCCTACAACCCAGACCGCTAGTCTCGGTCGCAGAAGTGCTGGGCTAGAAGCATGAGGTCTTTGATGTCCCTGAGACCTGGGAGGGGCAGCAACAGGGGCAAGCCAGCAACCCTTGGAGAGAGCCTCTGGAGACATGATTATTCCTTGGGGTGTAGGGCAGACACCAGCAGGGCAGAGTAGCAGTATCTGGGAGCAGTCGGATCTGGCAAAGTGGTGATCCTGGCACATAGCAGTCTTTACTCCAGCAGAGTTTCTTTCAGTCCAGAAGTGTACTTATTTGAGTGGGTGATGGACCCAGTACTTATACTAGAAAGTGCCTTTGATGTGGAGATGACTACAAAGAATTCTTGTGAAGTGCACACGTCCCCCTTTCCAGTGAGCCCCGGCACCAGACTATCAGTGGGAGGTAATCAGACCCTTTGTGTGGACCCTGGTCACTACCCTTTGAGGTGTAAGTGTGAGCCTTTCCCAACCTCGTCTCCAGGAAGACCCATCAGTATGCAGATGCAGCTGAGTGTCCTGTGTTGTGGGTGTCTGATGGGAATGCACAAGTATAGCTGTCACCTAGCCCAAGCCAGATGGGTATTGGACATAGGCTGTAGGCACACAGGGCAGTGAGCGCAGGGAAGTTCCTACTTTCTAAAAGTGACATTTCCAAAATAGAAATAATAAATCTGACTTTACCAGTAAAGACGGTTTATTATTACCATTCCAATGATACTAAACTTGATGCAGCTACTCCTCTTACATCAAGAATTACAGCTTAAAGGTATAATAAGGAATTTCCAAGGCCTATGAGAGGGGCAGGCCTCATAGTAATGTACAACTTCTTTGGGAGTTTCTCATCACCAGAACATGCAAACCTAAAAGTATATGTCATGCCTTTTACTTACATGGCATTCTGCCCTATGGGCTACCCAGGGCCTAATTTAGGGGTGGCTTCTATGTAAGAAAAAGGGAGTTTAAGGCTTGGCAAGAGGTTTTAAATGCCAAGTCGGGGTGGCAGTGAGACTGCACCTACAGGCTCTGCAGTGAAAGGCCTGAGACATGTTTACATGGCTACTTGAGCGGGTGGCACAATCAGTGCTGCAGGCCCACTAGTAGCATTCAATTTACAGGCCCTGGGTATATGATATACCACTTTACAATAGATTTATGTGTAACCTAATTATGCCAGTTAAGGATACACCAATGATACCATGTTTAAGCGGAGGAACACATTCACTTTAGTACTGGTTAGCCGTGGTAAAGAGCTCAGAGTCCTCAGAATCCCAATGCCAACAAAAAGATAGAGAAACAAAAGAGGAGGTAAAGGCAAAACGTCTGGGGTAAGACCACCCTTTGGATGTCGGGGCTAACACTGACATTAACCCACACTGTACTTTAAAGTCTTCTTGTAGCGTTCAAATATTGAATAGAAGCTATTTTCTACCTGCTCTCTATTCCAAAGTAGGGAGTGCATGTATCAACTTTTTAAGTATTCCTTATTCTGGTACATTGCCAGCACTTACCATAATCCAAGATGGCTCCAGGTCTCCTGAAGGTCCTGTGATGTGTTTAAGGGATTGGCAAAAGACTGCTGATTTATTAGCGCAGAATGCAATGAGAGGCATTGTCCATGAACTATTGTCTTCCTGATTAGCATCCAACAATATTACTGACTTTTTCCCCACCCAGTAACTAAAGATGCTGCATAAGTGAAACTTTGTTTGTGGTTATATGTGCAAGGTTTTGTTTTAGTAATTGTTCTAAGAGATGATTAGATTGATGCAGTTCACTGAAGAAATTATCATCTCTTTTAAATCCTAGCAACATTCCGCTGACCGATGACACTTTGTTGACTTTAGCTCATTTGGCGCACTTGGAAGAACTTGATATTTCCAACAACCACGTGTTAACACCGGATGCGATTGTGCACTTCCGCGGCGTGACTAAGAACTCAGTTAATATCATCCGGAAACGGCCTGCAACTACCGTGGCTTGCCAGATATTTTCTACACTGTATGAGTAATCAATATTGCTTGTTGGCCTTTTAAGAAATACAACATTCTGAAGTTCTAATGATATATGCATTTTTTGTTCAGCCATGGTTTAAGCATGGTTGATTGTTTACGTGCAATAAAATGTATTTCTCTAATTAGTGCTCAAGGTGTTGCTTGTATATTGAACGGACAAAGGTTACTTGCTCTGTATAAGTATGAGATGTGGTAGTGACCTATCACATTTTTTCTATGCATACACAGTACCAAGGTGCAGCTTCTTGGTGGCGAAGTGGTGTCTGCTGCTAAGGACCGTCTAAGGCCAATCTGGAACAATAATTTTGGCAAAAGCTAGTTTTTGGTGATAGAACCTCATGGTGCTCCTGGCTAGGCACGTATTGGCCTTTGATTTGGGGTGATGTCCTCCTCCTGCTCTATCCGAAAGGAACTTAGGTGTTCTGTTTGATTCTGGCTTTTGCCTTGCACCTCAAATCTCTGCTGTAAACTCCAGTAATGCTGACTGCAAACCCTTGCCGGTGGTTGCCACTATTGGGTCTGGGCCGGACTATGCCAGTGTAAATTACTTTGGTTTGCCTAAGGTCTTTATCTGGCTGCTCCAGGGGGTTTAGAATTATGCATTTCTGTTGATCATGGGTGTGAATATGTTCTGTTCTGCCGGCCACTTTTGGAGTCTGCCCTGGTTGACGATTACGATAGTCTTCTGCACTGTACCTCAAGCGCCTTGTGGGCACTGTCGCTCCTTTAGCGGGAAACAATACAGGCATGTTTACCTTGGAGAGTGCATAGATCTTCTATGCCTGTCTAAAGTCTATATCTTAATTTCATTGTGGTCTGTTTCTTGGCGTGTGATGTCCTCATAGGCACTCAGCTGTGCTCCATTCGCTCGTCCACATTTGGGGTCCACACAAGTCACCTCTGTAGTGTTGTAGGACTGTGAGCACAAGGACCCCACGACCCTGGGTGGACTCAATGATAGAATTACGTAATCACTTGGGAGGTGTTAAGGTGTGGATTTTAATGGTTATGAGATAAAGAGAAGTTTTAGTTTGAATTTTGTACGCCGATGAAGAAAGACGTTTGCTACGAGCTCCATGTGTGGCATGTTCTTGTACATGCTCCTGGGCTGGGTAGAATACCACAACTTCCTCTCTCCTGCAGTTGGCGACAGGCTCCTCTGGTTGGGTGAGGTCACCTTACCTCTAGGATTTCTCTTACATCTATTTGCATATCCCTAAAAATCCTTTTTTCTACGCTGTATTGATAAGTTTGATATGTTGTTTGCCTTATCCCCACCGCCACAAAACTGGTAGTTGTAATTTTGCCCTATAAGAAGCTTTCAACATTAATTAATCGAGATGACATGCTTTCTTAAGGTATGTCTGGTTCGCTGTTGGGTAACTTGGGATAGCTGAGGGATCAAACCCTGCTAGTGGTTTTTGAAGAAGCAATGTGCAGCGCAACAGAATTCATATCAATGTTGGAAATAAAGAACCTAGTCTGGGAGAGGGAAATTCTCAGTTAATACGAGCATTATTCTTCACACTTGTTAGTAATGACAGAAATAAGCAATAATGTTTGTGACATAAAATATGCACACCTCACCAATTGTAATTGCAAATTTGGATGCTAGAGTAAAGTTTTTGGAAGATGGAGAACATCTTGTGACTGTCACATTAAGTCTAGCAGGCGAGGACTCCAGGACTGAGCTAGGCTAGAAAGTAGATATGCTGGTAACAGATAAGTTTGCAAAGTTTATCTGGAGCAAAGTGCTCTTACACTAATCTCAATGGGAGCTAGTGGTGCTGGCGTAATTAGAACGTGAAATTCTTGAACTGGTTTAGTGGCTGCGCCTACTTTTTTTGAACGCGCATTTCATATATGGAGATTGTTTGGAACAACCTGCTGTTATTGTTTGACTTGAGGCACACGATAATGGCTAAGGACTGTGAGGAGGAAAGCAACCAGAAGAATGGAATTACATGCTAAAACTTTCAGTCAGCTGAAAGCTGCCTTTTATAAACTCACCTTTAGCAGTAATACAATTGATTAGAATTGGTCTAAATATCAGTTTTTCTCAAAATTTCTAAAATATATGTCAGAAGAAGTGAAAAGTAGAGAACTAATTTTTTAATATTGTTTATTTAGGTTTTCCAGCAGTTCCACAGATCTTTTGCTCTGGCCCTGACTTATCCAATAAGTCGCCCATTGGGGTTGAATAAACATCATATAAACAACCCAATAACAAGATGCAACTGACTTTTGCATCAATATTTTCATCATCCCAAGAAAGAGTGGCTGCAATATTGTGAGAGCCTTTTACGGAGGTAGGGGAAGGGGATCGTCTGGCAGTGTCATGTATGCTACAAATGTGTCCATTTCTAGGCTCACCGTTTGTTCCCTTGCTGTTATAGGCTGCATGCTTCCCACATTTCAAAGCCAAGTATTGGGGTTACCAACATCCCCAGCATGCTTATGATCTACTAATCAAGCCAACTGGAACTTCACTCTCCTGTTTGACCTGTGTACCTAATCTGAGTCCATTGGAACTTGTTCAGGGGTATCGTCTTTCATGTCTTTGGAGCCAATTAAGGATCCTTGCAGGCCGTTGAAAGTGCCATGTCCTCAGTCACCTCTTTGTTTGCCCTTACTGCTTTTTTCTTATCTCCTCTGCCAAGGTCTATTGTAGCAGATCCTTCCTCCTTGCCTGTATCACAGGAGCACAAGGGTGCAGCCAGTGAATTACAATGCTTTGCCCAGCACCTAGCTTCCAAAGCTGGCCAAATCTGTAGTAGTGTTTATAGTTCCAGGCTTGGGTAGGACTTCCACTATTCAGTGTAGAATTGTATTATCAATGTGGATCCCTGTGACCCTTTTCACATTTCTCACCATGCACTCCCAGTGTGCCTCTAGGTGTTGGCATGTCTATACCATGTGTGGGATTGAAGCATCTTGTTTGCCACATCTGGGACATGAGGTGAATATGTCATGGTAAATTATCGTGAGGCATCTTAGGGTCATGTACTGTGTAAAATGTTAAATTGCATTATTTTCTTTCTTTCTCTGCAGGTCTAGTTAACAGGCTTACCTCGCTAGTATTGGAACTTTGGTTTTAACTATTTTGAGGGCATTATAAAGATTTAAAACCAGCTGGTGTTCACTTTCCAGTGTTAACAAAGCCTTCACTGTGGCTGAGGTGGCAGGAATTTCAGGGAAGCATACCCATATGTTCCTGGCTGTTCTTCCTAGTCGTGCATTTTGGAGGAACTATTATGGTCCCACGCTGAATACCCTACGTGTTGCGGTGAAGGTGATCAAACTTTCACCTCGGTATAGGTCTCCTGGTATGTTACATTCCCCTCTCTCCACTGGACTGTAGACAAGTCAGTTCTTTTTTTTTTCTTTTCTAAAAGGCTGTACCCACCAAATTGCTAAGTCTCTTGAGAAGGGTGCGCATCTCAAACATTTTTTCACTGTTTTCTCCCAGGCTGACAGTCATTCGCACTATGGGTAGGTAATGATCTTCTTCCAGGCTACTACTTCTCATCAGAACCCGCAGAGTATCTCCATCAGGCATGCCACCCACCAGCATCTTCGCCCAGTTGGTGGCTTTGTTGCCCTTTTTTTGCTGATCTAGCAATTGTGCTGCCAAGTAGTATAGTAGTTCATCTGGCAGACCAAGACCAGCTTCCTTTCAATCTTTTTTAAGCACTTTTAACTGGCCCCTTCTCCTTCCCTGCCCGTACTAGGAATGTTAGTAGTTGGTATTGCTCCTTAAACCCACCTCTAAAGAGTGGACTACATGTATTCTACAGAACATACAAAAATGAGGGAAGTAATGCCCTTTTTGCCACAGCGGTTTTACCAGCCAGTGACACTCACTGAACAGGTACAACACTGGTAACAGCAGTGCAAGAATCTGATCAGAAGAGAATAGATACAAGTGGAACATTGTGAGAAATTGAGTTGTTGGTTGACTGGGGTGTGAGCCCTGGTCAAGCAACAGCCACAATCCCTTGAATGGGGTGAACCAAAGAAGTCACTAAATTAACCTGTGCTTAACTCTGGGTAGCCTGAGACGAAAGGAAGTCAGGCTCAACTTAAAGGCAATGTGTAAAGTATTTATGCATTACACAGGCAGTAATCAAACTGAAAATACAGTAAAACTGAATAAAAATCCCCAACCAATTCAGAAGGATAGAGTGGTTTTTAATAAATTAATAAATTATTTGACACCAAAACAACCGCAAAATCCAATCAGTAGAATCAGAGTTATGATATTTTAAAGTTTAAGATTCTTAATTAGGTTAAAATATAAAAGCAACACCGACTGACATCTGGTCATCTTTATCACTACAACCAAGGGTCCAGGAGTGTATGGAGACCTCTTGGGGGATCCGGACTCAGGCTGGGTCCAGGTGCGGGTTCAGGATGGTAGGAGCCTGTTATGTCCCTGTGGCTCTGAACGGAAGGCCAGCAAACTAGCCCTTGAAGTCATTTCTAGAAGTCCTGGTGGCAGATGTAGCTGCAAGCCTGGCCTTTGAGGGTTCAGAGCAGGTTCCGGGCAGCAAAGCAGTCTTCTAGGTACAGCAGCACTCTGGGAGAGTACACAGCAGGTCACAACAGCAGGCAGTCCTCCAAGTCCTTCTGCAGGTCCAGTAGTGAACTGAATAGTGGGTGTGAGAGACCTGTTTTTATACCCTGGTGTCCTGCTCCTAGAAGGTGGGAGTGGGGCTATGCTCCGCTCCACCAGGCCCCCCTCCCCCCCACCCCAATCCTGACCGTTGATAGGCCATTCTGACTCTGCTAATCCCATTATTGTGTGACTGTCTGGGGTGAATTCACAAAGTCCTGTCAGTTACAACCAACCATTTGACTTAAGACAGGCTGCACACAGATAGGGCAGGCAAATGCCAACACTCTAAATGTGGCATTTGCACACTTTTAAGGATAAATTCAACCTTAACATTAAGAGGGGGTAATTCATTAAAAGTTTGTAGGTACCAGACATGACATAGTTACGCCCTCTGATTTAGGAATAACAGTTTATTAAAAGTAATAAGGAATCCCCAATGTTATCCTATGGGAGAGGTAAGTCTCACAGTAGTAAAAAAACAAATTTGGGAGTTTTTCACTACCAGGACATGTAAAACGTAAAAGTACATGCCCTACCTTTTGTTTATACAGCACCCTGCCCTATGGGCTACCTAGTGCCTACCTTAGGGGTGACGTAAATGTAACAAAAGGGAAGTTTAAAGTTTCACAAGGGGTATTAAATCACAAGTCGACATGGCAGTGTGGCATTGCATTCAGGTTGCAATAGCACGTCAGGGACATTTTCCAAGGTGCTATTTAAGTGGGTGGCACAATAAGTGCCGCAGGCTCACTGGTAGCATTTATTTTACAGTACCTGGGGTACATGTTATTCCACTCTACAAGGGACTTACAAGAAAATTAAATATGCCAGCCAGGTATATGCTAATCAAACCACATTTAGGGGAGTGAGCACAAGCATTTAAGTACTGGTTAGCAGTAGTAAAGTGCACAGATTCCTAAGGTCAACCAAAGACAAAAGACAGCAAAAAGGTGGATGACGGCCGGATGTTTGGGAGTGACCCTGTAGAGAGGGACATTTCCAACAAACATCAATAGTGCAATTTTCTCTCCTTTGGAGAGAAGGTGCAGATGGTACAATAGTGAAAAGTGCCTTTTTTCATGAAACAGGTGTAGCAGTGCATACTTCCTCTTCGACAGTACAGGTACAGTTTAGGCAGCAACACTGCAAGCTTCTCTCTTACAGGACAGGTACCAATTGGGAAGCAGTGCATACTCAATTATTTGCCTAACAAAGGCACCATGGTAGCAGCAAAAGATTCTTTCCTGTATCAGACAACAGCAGCAGACCTTTTCTAGCACAACAGATTCATAATGGTATTGGCAGTGAAATCTTCTGTTAATCACAGAACGTGCACAGTGAAGACATTAGTTGCATGTTGGTTGTACACAGATACCTAATAAAGATATTATTGGCCTGTATGTTATTCAGATATTTGGAACAGTTGCTTAATTCACAGAGATGAAATTATAGGTGGTTGAGTGAATGACTATGCAAGTTTTGCCAGAACTTTCACTTGGGTGACATACCTTAGTTGACAACACAATTGCTGTCACATTCTTCATGCCTCCTGAGCTCACCTGCAATGCTGTCAATGATGCGTATCATAGCCTGAAAGTCTTGCTGTGGTGACTCTGATCTTTGCTGTCATTACTTTAACTCTTAGTGTCATATGTATTCCTATTACTGCCAATTATTTTAGATTCTACTGCTGTTATTCAAATGCCCATTTAGTATAGCTACACAGACATTCCCTACTCGTAGTATGAAAGGTTCTAGATACAGATAAGGTGGTTTCTATTAGGGCCATTTAAAGATAAAATGCACATAATGTTCCTCTGTGGTGTTCTTTGTTTTCCTCCTGTGTTGCCCTTCTGATTTCTGATTCCCCCCCCCTCTCTATTAGATAATTTGCCGTTATGCTTTCCTTCCATTCTTTCCCTTTCTCGGTTTCCGTTATTCTGTCTCGCGTTCACCACTTCAGTTTTCTTTGCTTCCTCTAAATCTCTTCCAGTTTTTCTCTTCGTAGATATTCATTTATCTTTCTACTGTCCTCTATTGCCTTAACTCTCACATTCATTCTCCCCTCACTTGTCCTCCCACATACTCTTACACATACTGTCACACTCATTTTCACTCCCTTATCCTTCTATTTCCCACTTACCTTCTCTCTTCATTCTATTACCCATTTCTGTCTGCCTCTTCACCGCCTAGCGCCAGGTGAAGAATATTTGCTACCTTTAGTGAAGCCCCCTCTCTTAAACTCCTTGCTATCATTCATCTTCCTCCTCCTTGTAAAACACATGCACTACAGGAATTCAACTTATTTACCTCCCTCTCTATATCTTATTCTGTCCTGTACCACCCCATCTCCATTTTTTATTTGTACACTCCATGTATTTCCTCTGACACTTTACACTCTTACACACACACACACACACACACACACACACACACACACACACGTCCCTCTGTCATACATTCCTGGCTTACATCTTCCTTTTCCATATCTTCTATACTTGTCTTCTTCCCACACTCTTCTCTCCAAGTTACTCTTGATTACAAAACTCCTTTTAACTATTCCACTAGACACACTCTCTTACTTCCTCTCACTCACTCTCCCCAGTCACAGACCTTTCCCTTTCTCCCTAATAATCCTTCTCAAATATTCTCTTGCGTACATGCCAACATTTTAGGACAGGAAAGTGAGAGATTCTGGAATAAAATCGGGGGAATGTATCCTCTCCATTAATGTATATTGAAGCAGGGGCCATTTCAGGGTGGGGACAGCTAACATAAAGCCATTTTTGCTTCATTAATTGGGAGTTGCCCTGCTATAATCAGGTTTACTGGTATGTGTGCCTCTTATAGGCCTTAAGCTCTCCCACTGCCTTCTCTTGTCCACGCCCCCCTTTCTCACGTTTTTTCTTACAAATGCTTTCATTTTTACACTCTGTTAGTTGTACAGACGCGCACACACATGCCAAGCATGGCTTTGTTTTTATGCTCCTTATTGCCGATGCAAATTTTGAAATTGCATCGTCCAAACTTCTGGTAACAAGAAATCTGTGGTCCACCGTTCGACTTAACACGCTGATGCTGTCTGAAGAGAAATTCCTGTGCAAGATTGTAGACTTCATCGAGGTGATAACTCATCTGGCTGTTTTTAAAAAAAAATAATAATAAAAAATAAAAAAAAGATACAAAATAAAGGTTTGGGTAATTTTCAAATTTTTGGACTTTTTGTTGATTCTTTGATTTTCCAGTATTGAGGATTAGCTGTAACCTAACAGGTCAGTGTTAGGTTACAGAAGCCCTCCTGGTCTTTCTTCTATTGGCTTTACAGTATATACTACATGCTTATAGTTAAATAACAGATTCCGTGAAAATATGAGGTACGCTAACAAGTGTGTCCAAATCAGGTTAATAATTCATGTGCCGATAACATTTAGCAGACTTTTAAACTATTGAACACATTGATATCATATCAAATATTACAAGGACACTAGGAAAAGGAGACAGTTCAGGATGGACGGAGCACAGCTTAATGGGATATTGAGAGAGATGCTGAGGCAGCAAGACACAGATACTGGGACAAGGAGAGAGCAGCACTGGGAGAAGTTAAACATGGATAGGAGGACAAGGAGACACGCGGGCTGAAGGAGAAACCAGCTCTAGAGAGGGAGGTACAGACACTGATGCAGGTAAAATATGGCATCTAGATAGGGAGATGTAGGCGCTGAGGACCAGGACAATACAGGCACTAGATGACGTATGCACTACGAAGGGGATATAGTAACTGAATACCGATTACAAAAATAATGGCACTGGGAAAGTAAGCACAACTACAGAAAACACAGACACTGCAACAAACTCTTGACAGGGAGAGATAGTCCATTCACTGAGAACAAGGCACCTTGAACACTCAAGATATAATGGACTCCGAGTCAAAGAAGTACAGTCAGTAATACCCATAGTGGGAAAGTTGAGCACTCCCAAGGTTATTATAACTGGCAGTCGCTGACACTGTGCCAGGGAATTATCACTGGCGGGCACAGAGAATCAGACATATACACTTGTTGATGCTTGGACCACAGAAATGGATGCTCAGGACAGGAAAATCATAGATACCACCACTGGGACAGGTAGAGATGGGCAACGATATTGTGACGGGAGACACTGAGACAACCATATGTGAAAGTGATTGTGAGAAAGTCATCCTTTTACCCTGATCACACCATTGTTTTTTTGTGTAACTGATACTGTTAGTTACTGACTCTGCTCTTGGCTCGGCTAACCAGATCCAGGTTGATGCTCTGCGTAAAAGGGATATGCAAATTAGACATAATTAAGATAGGACAGAGGCTAACTCCCCACTTGCTGCCGCCCCAGCCGGGTGAGAGCCCCAGTGATAAGATTAGCAGGGGGACTGGAGGCGAAGTGTTAAGGGAAATAAGCCAAACCTGTGGGATGGCTTAGCCAGATGTTCATTCCTAGAAGGAATTTCCTCCATCTTGGATTTTGGAAGAATGGTGCTTACTGGAATAGATTTTTGCCACACTTCGCAGAAAGTGATCACCTCAGAGGGTGGCAGTCTACACCCCATTGGTCAGGGGTGTCCCCTGCTTGCCAGCCCAGGAAAACTGAATAGATATGGGAGAGTTGCTCAGCAACTTAAATCACTGCCTCAACTAGAAGGAGAAAAAGGACTGCCCTGTTAGAACACTGGTTTTCAGCCCAAAGGACTGTAATCTACATGAGTGCACCTGCTGCACACTAAAGAACTGCAGCTTTGAGGACTTTGCCTGGCTTCAAGAGAGTTAAGGAGTAGACTCCCTGAAAGCAGCAGGTTGAAAGAGCTTCATCTCAACATCCCCACCAAGAAGGACCCAGCTGACCACCTTCAACTGGACTTTTGATGATTTGCCAGATGCATTCTGGGAAACCTAGTCCCAACAACTCAAGGACCATCCCAGAGTTTCTAGACCCTTCGGTTGGTGTTGTGGACCACTGGAGACCATAAGGAGAACTTCTGGAAGGAGATCCAGAAGACTGGAGAACATTTGGAAAAAAAGCTCCATGTGGTGACTGACCGGTCGACGAGAGAAGAGCCACCGATGTTGAACCACGACCTGGCCTGAAATTCATGTTTTTCCCACTGAAGCTCTGGAGCTTTTCCCCTGTGGACTAGACTTCCAGGAGTTGATTGGGAGCTTTAGCTGAGCCAAGCCAAAAATGTCACATCGGATCCTGGCCTGACGAGGAGCCTTGCCCAATGATGAGAAAAAAAAAGCTAGCAAAAAACGACTAAGTCTGATGGTAAAACTTGAACAAGGCCTCCTGCTCAGTGTATCCGAGCACAGCTCCATCTCGGTCGGCCTCAGATTGTGACTTGGTCCCGGTCGAGCGCGACCATATGTCCCCGGTTCACGTTATTTGTTTTTAAACACTAAAACCACTTTTTTTTTTTTTTTTTTAATGTATTCTTTAAAAATGCATATCTCTGGTTTCCTACATTGGATTTTTGTCTTTTTGGGGTCACGTAAAGATAAATATTTCCTATTTTCATAAACTGGTGTTGGATTGTTATTGTGTGTTGTCTTACTTTTTCTTAAATGCTTTACACACCAGTCTTCTAAGTTAAACCTGCCTGCTCGTTGCTAGCTACCAGGGTTTGAGCAAGGGCTTAATTTACTGACACCCTGACTGAACCTTTTATTGTGCTTGTGGCCTTGTTAGTAGTGGTAGGGCTCTACTTATCGCTACTAATTACATACTTTCCCACAGTGATGAAAACCGACAATCAGGTAAGTTGAGAATGACTAATTTATTATTAAATAACAGAAGCCCTCAACCGGCTGGCATCCTTCATGAAAAGTGCCTGGACCCACCTGCCTTAGCGGTCAACAAGGACTCTGAGAAAAACTCAGCTGCAGCCTGGAATGCAATTCATAAACAAAAACATACAGAGACATCAAACAAGTCTTGCAAAGAGCTGAGGCTGCAGGGGTAAACAAAGTGGAAAGTGTATGGTACATCTCCTCCCCCTTAAAACAAAATAATTGAAACAAGCAGGGTTGGAGGAAAAAAAAGTTATTCAACTTACATAAAAATCCTTAAAACAGCTAGGCATAGACACACTATGTGGATTCCTAACAGTAAACATGTTCCAGGTGAAATAATTGTTCACAAGAGGTGATGTAGACCCAGCACAACTGGCTCCTAAGTCAACACGATTAGGTGATCCATTGACAGAAACACCCACTGGTGAATTAGAAATGGAAGAAGAGATGAGGAAGTGGAATTTGAAGAAACTCATGGAGATAAAATGGGTGCCATTATCAGTAACATGTTCTTTATGTGCACCCTCAATTTAAAAAAGAAAATCCTCTGCAGAACTTGCAGTCAGCGTTGGGTGCTGGTGTAAAATCAAAATACACCCATTTTGATGGTAATCCACTAACAGCAGCATGTAGTTTTTGCTCATGTGAAGAAGCTCAAAGTGCCTGAAAAATCCAGTGCAAGGTTTGTGCAAATATCAGAAAGCAAAGAAACCATGTGAATATGTTTCCTTAGTTTTCCAATGCTTGTCTGATAATAAATGAGTGGTACACGTCTAAATATCTGGAAAGTTGAGTTTCCATGGTAGGCCACCAGTAAAACTCTTTTTAGCCTGTTGCATTAACACCTAAATGTACAAAATGAGCTTCTTTGATAATTGCCTCTCTAATGGAGGCAGGAGATGCACATATATCATGCCGTAATTAAACACCCTTTTGAACTCGTAACTCACTGGCTACTGATTGAAAGATCTTAGGGCAGCCTTGTTTCATAATTTGTGTAAACTGTCTGGATGACTGCGTCATTCTCGGTTGCTTCAAGCCACTGGTGCTGACAATATCTTCGTCTTAAACAGTATCACTCATTGAAGCTGCAACACAACTTTATCAGCAGTAGAGTCATCAACAGGCATTCTAGATAGACAGCCAGGCCTGAAATTCTTGCCACTAGGTATGTATTTGACTGTGAAAAGTAACTCTTGTATCTCTGACAGCAATCTTAACAACCTTGCAAAGGTTTTACCAGTACCATTAAGCAGATGTACCAGTGGTTTGTGGTTAGTAAAGAGGTCTAAGTGTGAGCTCCACAGGAAAGCTTCAAGTTTCTCTTCCACCCAACAGTATGCAATTGCTTTGCGCTTAATGGTGCTGCAAATTGGTTCGGGCTGTTTGAGAGAACCCAAAGCAAAAGCAATGCTGCATCCTTTTGTTGTCAACAAACTGGGACAGGATAGCTCCTAATTCTACTTTCTGGCAATAGATAAACTTTTCCCCTTTTGGAATAGTTTACGCAGAGGCTGTACTATAAAAGCATAGCCTTGCACAAAATGTAAATTGTAGTCGCTGAGACCCAAAAATGAGCGAAGCGTATTCTTGATTATCAATTTGTCGTGCTAAGAATTGACATTTGTCCTGCCGTAAAATGATGATCTTTTCCTTGAAAACTGCAAGTACCTTGTAAAGGATTGTATTGTGCTCATGTATGCTGGTGGTGAAAATCAGGACACCTTAGTGTAAGGTCTGTGCTCCAGGTATGGCCATCAGTTTCTGAAAGACAGGTAGAAGTCCAGCCAAAAAGTAGTCTGCAGTACTTGTAGGTACCAAATGGGGTGCTGAATATGGTCAATTCGCAGAACTCCAGGGCCAAGGGAAATTGGTGGTATTCAGACCTAAGGTTGAGTAGCAGGAAAAACATCTCTTGTCCAAGGTTGGCTAGTTGTTGATGTATTTTTGGTAACAGACAGAAACCGATGAGAATATTTTTATTAAGTGTGCAAAGGTCTGCAGAGGGACGAATCTTCCTTATTGACATTGGACTGATCAAACTTTATGCATTATGGGTATGGCAGTTTTCTTTAAACTGATTTTGTGCAAACTTTTGTTGATAACCCCACTTTTCTAATTGAAAATCTCCGAAAATTTGACAATTATGTGTGAAGCGTTTTGGAAGTGATGTTATCAACAAGTCACAATGTCCACAGTTCTGACTGGTGAGTTCTGACTGGCATGAGAACTAACTTGGCCAAATCTTGCCAGGCAACTATGTCTCTGCCCTTTTGTGGCTGCATATATTTTGATGGTGGTATTACGACAAAGGCACATCTAGGTGTCAATAAAATAGCTGAGCATGCCAATGTCCTGTTCTCAGTATGCCTTGGGGTGAACATCGGGCACCTTAAGTGATTCATTTGGACCCCACTATTGAAAGAAAAAGTGTCAGATTTAATAGTAATAATGGAGGCACTAGAATCGGCCTGAACATTTAGCGTGAGGGTAGAGCCAATGGTGGCATCATGTAAAAGAGGTTTAAACTTCAATGGGGTCAGAAACAACATCCAATGTAAGAAAAAAGTCAGTGGAACAATCTTCTAAACCAATATCCAAACTGCTGACTTTAACAGATGTTTTGGCACTTCTGCAGACACTGTGGAAGTGATCACGTTTTTTGCACTTCACAAAGCGCTTGCCTTGAACAAGGCAATTAGGATTCTTAGTGGTGTGATTCTTGGAATCACATCTAAAACATACAGTATTAGATTTGCGTAATGCATTTTTTGCCACCTTTTGTTTTTCACAGAAATGCCATCAATGGTATCCGCAGCATGACTATGGGTGCAGAAGGCATTACGTTGCGTTTTGAGTGATGAGCCCAGCGGAGACAATGGAGTGTTCAGTGTCCTTTACAATGTCTATGACTTCTGCAACAGTGGGTTCTCTGCAAGATAAAAGTCTTTCTTTCATGTTTTTGTGAACAACAACTATAGACAAATTGGTCTGTAATGCATACATCAAAATAAACTCCAAAATTACCTGTAGAGGCTTTATGCGACCATCCTGAGATCTGTTCCTCTCCAGTTTCCTCTGGGTTCTGCTCATTTCTAAAAAATTGAATTTTTCCAAATGAACACTGGGTTCTGCAGAAAATTTCTATGGAAGTCTGGCTATATCCTCTGCATACGTGTCCCAGATGCCCGATAAATCAGGTGGAGCATTCACAACAGGAAGATTGTCAAAAATGTGTTGCCCTTCTTGACCGAGGTGGCTGCAGAGTAATGTTGTATGCGTTTAGATTCAAAATCCTCACCATCTAGGTCACCCATAAAAGTTTTGAAGGTGCATATCCATGACTTTCACTCCATAGGTGGCTACCCAGGATTCTGTAAATATTGTGAGATTTGAACTGTGTTAATGGTGGAAGTCATGTGAAAAGGTGAACAAAACAGCAGGAAAGGGCAATAGAACTGTATGTGCAGGTAATCCAAAAGCTGACAGCACCACATGCTCACAGTTTGAAAGAAATCCAAGGCAGTAATATAGTGAAAAATACAGTCCAATCCAAGATGGATGACACTGAAATAATGACCATAATAGTAGTAGACATCACAGTGGACTAAGAAGTAGCATGGAAATAGCCAAAACCGCCCAAATAGTAACCTGGGTGTGAGCCCAAGTAGCCCAAAAACAGCCCAAGTGGTGGCATAGTGGAAGGCAGTAGAGAGTACAGATGAGTTCACCAACAGTGCACCTGGGGTACAAGAAGCATCCCAGTGGGTGTGCTTGGCTTGAGAATTTGTCTTTAAAAAGTGCAGCTGAGGGGGTACGCATCTGGACCTCACTCTAGTCTCCTGGTTCCTAGCAGTGCACTTTGGCACCAATGAAATGCAGCAGCTAGTCCAGCAGGATAGCAGTAGGGAGTGGTGGTGAATGCAGCTCGGTGTCATGGGCTTCAGCAGGGTCGCCAAAGGTGAAAGTCATGAACATGGATAATCAGGTAAGCTGAGCATGAAGAATTTGTTATCAAATAAAAGGAGTCTACGACCAGCTGGCATCCTTCCTCATGAGGGCCCCAAGTCAACTGCTTTAGTCGTCGAAAAGAACTCCATGACAAGAACTCTGCTGAAACGTGGAGTGCAAGTCATAACAAAACGTACACAGACAACAAACAAGTCTTGCACGCATTGTTAGGATGCAGAGATAAACAAAGTGTATAGTACACCAGCTTGAACATGGAGACAGATTGTGAAAACACAATAACAAGGGTGGAGATAGAAAAAGGAAACAACCCCAGTCCAGCCTCTCAATTTATATATGGGCTTAATCCCTCTAACTCTCACAAGACCACACGAGGCTCAGTGTTTCATAAAAATTATTCACTCATATTTTATTGCACATTATTATTCAATATTACAAAACAACTATATAATAAGAATTCTTATTGCTCCATCACACTATCTTTTCCTGTCACACTCATACTTGTACACCCCAGATTCATACCCATCCATCATAAATTCACTGCTCCATAATCCATTCATTTAAGTCAATCAACCAGCATACTAAAAATGCCCCATCAACCACGTGGTGATAAGAGACGCTTTAAAATTTCTTTAAGTGCCAGTAGTATAGTTGAACCAAGGTTAATCACTTCTCATTCATTAAAGCCTTCCATTAATTCCAACCTTCAATTCTAAAGGTATTGTGTAACTCAGATCCCAGCATAAATCTGGTCAGTGTCCATTGGTCTCCATTAATTTGTAGTTCTTGTTCACCAATATTCTTTGTTAACCAACTGTGGCTAGTCCATTATGTATCTATGCTTGTTTCAGCTTAACGCCCTTTTGAGGGTTGCCACATACCACACACTTTCAGGATAAACCTTAACCTGAAAAGACACAACATTACATAAAAATCACCCACTGAACTGGAACTCACCGGCCATATTATTTAGCATATGTGTTCCATTCAGATAGAATGGCTCCCTCTTACCCTTTAAGAGATCTGAGAGGATAAGATTGGGTCAGTTGGTGCAGAAATAATATATATGTGTTTTTTTCACCATTCTTGTGAAAGTTCTTGAATAACATCTTTACGAAAGGCTCCCCTTCCTACATAAGGCACATGGCTCCATAATGTTACCCCTGGTGGGTGTAAAAGATTTGGATATTGGAGAGTACTTAGGTCAATAGAATAATGGTGGAATTACTTTTTATAAGGTAGTAGGCCCCAGCATTTAACTGGCGAAATGTATTTTGTAGCATCCAAGAGCCACATTAAGATGGCCACCATAGAAATACAGTACATCCCTTTTTCTTCATTGTGGGGATGTGATGACATCACGATAGCGTATGTCCCCACGTTCAAAGGATGAGTTCAGGGGAGTTGACCCCTGTAGGAATGCAACACGATCTACCTTGGACAGCGGGATTATTTCTGAACCAATCTTATCCTCTCAAAACTCTTTAAAGGGTAAAACTGTTGACCTGGCCCTTTTGCATGGTCATCCCAAACTTTTTGCCTCCTTCCTCCTATTTGTTCTGACCAGTTTTGGTTGGCTTTAGGACTCTAGGACTTTACCACTGCTAACCAGTGCTAAAGTGCATGTTCTCTCAGTGTAAATTGTGTTGGTGATTGGTTTATCCCTGATTGGCATATTTGATTTACTAGAAAGTCCATAGTAAAGTGCACGAGAGGTGCCCAGTGCTGGTAAATCAAATGATGCTAGTGGGCCTGCAGCACTGGTTGTGCCACCCACATAAGTAGCCCTGTAAACATGACTCAGACCTGCCACTTCAGTGCGTGTGTGTTTGTGCAGTTTTAAATTGCCAGTTCGACCTGGCAAGTGTACCCACTCACCAGGCCTGAACCTTCCCTTTTTATACATGTAAGGAACCCTAAGGTAGGCCCTAGGTAGCCCAGTGGGCAGGGTGCAGTGTATGTTAAAGGTAGGACATGTACTGATGTGTTTTACATGTCCTGACAGTGAAATACTGCCAAATTCAGTTTTCACTATCTCTCTCATAGGTTAACATGGGAGCTGCTTTTAAATATCTTTTAAGTGCAGTTACCCTTTGAGAGCAGATGGAGGAATGGAGTTTGGGGTCTTTGGACTCACAATTCAAATATACATCTTGTGGTAAAGTTGGTTTTTAGATTGGCAGTTTGAAAATGCTACTTTTAGACAGTGGGCATTTTCTTGCTTAACCATTCTGTGAGCTCACACACCTGACTGGGCTGTGCCAGCCCTCACACAATACAGTCTCCAACCCCCTGGTGTATGTCTGGTGCCTGGGACCAGGCCTGGGCAAGGCAGGATCTTGTGAACAACAGAGACTTTCCTTTGAAGTTTGCCTACGTCAAAGGCAGGAAGGGGCATAGGTCATGGAGCTAAAACCCCAGATTTTTTTCAGATTACTTCTGGAACCAAGGAGAACCTCTGCCAGTGGGAAGAGCTGGAGGAGGAGTACTGACCGTTTGACTGTGCTTTGCTCGGTTGGCCTGCAGTTGCTGCTTCTGCCTGAAGGAGGACAAAGACTGGACTTTGTGGTATATTCCAGCTTGGGGAGTGTCTCCAAGGGCTTGGACGGAGCTTGCCTCCTGTTTTGAAGTCTCATGGCCATCAAAGACTTCTTCTGCCCTATCTAGTCCCTGGGCCCTTGAAAAGTGAAGCAGGTGGAACCAAGGTGAAAATCCACACACAGGAGCCATGCGGGGAAACTTTTGACGCACTACCTGCAACTCAACTGTAAAAACGACATGCCACCCGCTTCACGGCTGCAATTGACGCACCACTTGCATTGCGGCTAGGAAATCGATGCATCACCTGCTTCTCAGCTGGGGAAACAAAGCAACACTTGCTTGCGGCTGCTAAATCGACGGAAACCCCACACAGCAGTTGCGACGGGATTTTTCATGCATCATCGGTCAGCATCAAAATCACAGTGAACCTGCGCAGATCCGAGTTGCCTCGTCCTGAAATCGACGCATCACTCTCTAGCGGGAGAGAAACAGGACACATCACCTACCCGACCGGAGAAGAAACAACACATGTCCTCACTTGCGAGTAAGGAATTGACGCATCGCAGACTTTTTTGACACACGCTCACCTGTACGGCTTTATTTGTGACGCAAACCAGGTACTTTGTGCAAAAACGTTTCCATTTTTTTCCTTTGGAGTAAGATTCTATTATCTTAAAAATTAATAACTTTACTTGGATATGTTGGATTTTTGTTGTTTTTGGTCTTGTTTGAGTTAGATAAATATTGGCTATTTTCCTAAACTGATGTGGTGTCCATTTTGTAGTGTGTTCACTGCATTACTTTGTGTGTTGGTACAAATACTTTACACATTGCCTTTGAAATAAGCCTGACTGATTGTGCCAAGCTACCATGGGGGTGAGCAGGGCTTATTTTAAGTGAGTATCTCTCTTGCCCTGACTAGAGTGAAGGTCCCTGCTTGGACAGAGTGCAGACTGACTGCCAACCAGAGACCCATTTCTAACATGAATGGAACACATATCCTAAATAATATGGCAGGTGAGTTCCAGTTTAGTGGGTGATTTTTAAGTTATTTATATCTTTGCAGGTTATGGTTTGTCCTGAAAGTGTGTGGTATGTGGCAATCCTGTTGAAGGTGTTTGGCCGAAACGCACGTAGATACATAATGAATTAGCCACAGTTGGTTAACAATGAATATTGGTGGACAAGAATTACAAATTAATGGTGACCAATGAACAATGACAAGATTTATGCTGGGATTTGAGTTACACAATACCGCTAGAATTAAAGAGTGAAATTAATGGAGGATTTTTCGAATAAGAAGTGATTAACCTTGGTTCAACTGTACTACTGGCGGTTAATGAAAAAGTTGAAGTGTCTCTTATCACCATGTAATTGAGGGGGCGCTTGCAGTATGCTGCTTGATTGACTTGAATGAATGGAGTATGGAGTAGTGAATGTATGATAGAAGTGTATGAGTCTGGGATGCACAAATATAAGTACAGTGTGGCAGGAAAAGATAGTGCGATGGAAAGTGATGGAGGAATAAGAAATGTTGTTATATGAGTTGTTTTGTAATATTGGATAATAATGTGCAATAAAATATGAGTTAGTAATTTTTGTAAACCACTGAGCCTTGTGCAGTCTTATGATAGTTGAAGGGATTAAGTCCACATATAAATTGGGAGGCTGGGCAGGGGTTGTTTTCTTTTTCATTTTGCATTTTTCCCTGCCCATGGCCTATACGTATTTAGGGAGTCTCTTTTCATGCACTGCGGCAGGTAGGACAGACCCAAACGTGAAGGTACTTCCCCGCTGACAGTATTTCACCACCGATAAATGCTGATATTCTCATAAGAGATATTGCACCCTTATGAAAAGTGCTGATACTCTCCATTTAAAAGGCGTTGGGACTATCCCTTTGAAATCAAGGAAGAGCAGGTAAAAAGTGTCGGACTGCACCAGATCACTCAACACACTGAGGCTACTTTGATGTTAATTGACATGTATTCCTAGTGCCACAACCAATTTGTGGCACTGCTTTCGATCAATAGACGGAGAAAATAAGGGCCTTATTTAGAGTTTGGCAGACAGGATACTCCATCAAAACATAAAATTCCATCCGCCATATTGCAGGTGCCATAGGCTATAATGCACTTGTCATACGGCAGACTGGAGATTCACAGAGTGTGTGAAGGAGTCACTCGTTTTCCAGACCTTAAATAAAACCCTTTGCTTGGAAAGACACTGCTACTAATACAATAAAAAATAAAATAAAATAAAAAAACTTTACTGAGATTTCTAAAATGTCTCATAGTTTGCTTCCAGGCATTTTTAAGGGACATACCTACCGTGCCCTTATGTCATATTTGTTTTATTTATATTTTTTGTGCTTTTAACGCTCCTGAGAAAACAGGCTGCTCAATGCGAATAAAAAAAATTGCAACCGGATATATTAATCATCCAATTAATGGTTTCCTGTATTTGCATCTGCTGAAAAATCAATAAAATGGAGGAAAATATGTTTCCATTTCTCCTATGGAAGAGACTGCTCACTGCCACTGCTAACGTTGCCCTGTGTTACAAGTTTTATTTCCAAGAAATAACAAACCACTTGCAATCGATATTTCTCAACGGCGCAATGTGCAGCCACGTAGTCTGAGAGGCTTCTATGATGAGGGCCCTGTTAGGTCCTGGCTCTAACTGCTGCCAGATACTAAGGCAGTGATAGCAGCTCGGGATCACTCACAATCATACCTTTCCTGGGACACGGTCCTCTCCAAAAGGAGGAAAGAAACTGCCACTGACAAAGTGTTAGCATCTAATATAATTATAGGGAGGACTGCTGGAATTGATTGATTGATTGATTCTGCAGTATCGGCCTTGTCTGCATGATTAGAAATTTGTTGCATTTGTCACATAGTCCAACATGTGCTGTATAATTTTCACATTTTACCAAAGGATAATTTTGTTTCTAGCACATACAGATAAGCGTTAAGAAGAATGCATCAACACATGTAGCTGTGCAGTGGAAGGCCCTTTGCAAAGGTTTTTCTTTTTGAAGTTAAACTCACACAAGTTAAACTCACACTTAGGAGGTTAAATATGTGCCGAGTGTTAAAATGTATTCAAACTTTTTTTTTTAAATGAAGTAACACTATCGCAATATGTGGCGCGATGTACCACATCATTTTCTGTTTTTTCTTGCCACATATTTTGGGCAACCTGACATATAAATTGATCCTCCCCTGCCGCATAATTCCAGTGTCCCTGGGTATGGGGAAGGAGCTTCCTTGAATATCAGAAGCAGATTCCGAATATATTAACCGATGTGTCAGGAATTTGGGATAATGCTGATATGATTGTGTATTACCTCTCTTTAACAGAAAAAGGACATTTCTCCTATTTTCAGAATGTTTGTGAAAACCCATTCTTTGGTGTCCAGAGTATGTGTGTTTAACAAAGCCAGGCGTATCATTCTGAAAGAGGAGGTCTGCTTCTCCCCAGCGTTGCATAATCTCATCTGACATAAGTAGAGTGTGCTCTAAATATGGTTTACAGAAATATTGTTCCATTGGGTGTAGCTTTTGTAGTATTATCTCAAATGTGGCTATATTTTTGTAACCAATATTTGAGACCCAATATTTCTGTGAGTCATTATTGTGACTATGATATTCTGGCACCACACCAATAGAGCATGAGATGGCCAATTCTCAAAAAAAATCACAGGCATATTTGAGGAATTAGTTGGGGGTAAATATGCCCAGCCCTAGGGAAGATGCTTCACTGCACTTTATTAGTAAAGGACTGGGACCCTGGAGCATGTTCAAGAATTTCTAAAAGCAGAAGAGGACAGAGGAGGTCTTAGGGACACATAGGGGGTCATTACAACCCTGGCGGTCTTTGACCGCCAGGGCTGTTTTGTCGGAAGCACCGCCAACAGGCTGGCGGTGCTTCCTTGGGAATTACGACCGCGGCAGAAGCGCTGCGGTTGCACCGCTGGGACCGGCGGTTTCCCGCCACTTTTGTTCCGGCGGTTTAAATCCCCCAGGGCAGCGCTGCTGGCAGCGCTGCCCAGGGGATAATGAGTCCGCCTCCCGCCAGCCTTTTCATGGCGGTTTGAACCGCCATGAAAAGGCTGGCGGAAAGGGGAGTCGAGGGCCCCCTGCCACGGCCCCATGCAGAAAAGTGCAACGGGTGCAACTGCACCTGTTGCACAGCCGCAACACCGCCGGCTCCATTTGGAGCCGGCTCCTGTGTTGCGGCCGAGATCCCCGCTGGGCCAGCGGGGATCTCCAAATAGGCCCTGCGGGAGTGCGGCTGCATTGGCGGCCGCCCAGCGGTTTCAACTTGGCAAGCGGCGGTTGCCGCACGCCAAGGTTGAAATGAGGGCCATAATGTGCATTCATGCACTAAAGGGCCCAATAGAGAAGAAACTTATGGACCAAACAGGGTAAGGCTCGACTATGGCGAGAAACTTATTTCTACCTATAATATCCTGACATAGGAACGCTCTGAGTTGTGGAAAATGGTTTTGAGGGAGATGTAAACCAGCTCTTGAAGTCTCACAGTTTTTCTTAATGTGTAGAAGCAGCATATGTACTTGTACCTGTAATTGCAGGAATTTTCCAGCGCACGCATTGGTTACTAAGCACTTTGTAATATATCCCCTGGAGGAGAATTCCACTCGGCTATATCTCTCATTGCTCCTCTTAACAAATCTTCACTTAGTTTAGGCTTGGTCTCTCCGAGGAGGCTTGGCACATTGATAACCATATTATCAAATACCATAGTATCACTCTTACAATTCCTGCAGTAATTTTACTGATCAGTATTCATGCTATATTGTGATACCATCAGGCATTTGGAATATGGTGTCAGACATAGGAAAGGTCAGGAAGCCTAGTCCTTGATTTAAATAATTAGCAAAGCTCTGTTATATCTTATGTAGTTCATCTGAGTTCATATTATTTCACAGTCATCGGCTCATGTTGATTATGCTTGTTGGATGAAATTTCTGAAATTACACGATTACAACTTTTACGTAATTACACTGCTGTTTGCTGTAAGAATATACGTGACAGCCAGAATGCGAGTTGCATTTTTGTGCTTTTTAAATGTGAAGTGTGTCCTGGCATCTGAAATTGACGTATTTTGAGCTCAGATATAGTGCTAAATAATGAACTTGCATTTCGCATAATTATGCTTAATTTCTTGTGATTTTCCCCAAATCTGATGTCATTACACGAAAGCAAATTAAGCAAATTTCACTAATTATTGCAGTTACTGCTTTATGTAGGTTATCAGAGCTTGCAATATTTCACCGTCATTGTATGTATGTTATCACAGCTTATAATATTTCACACTCATTGGTGATTGTAGGCCAGAAAAGAGCACTGCAGACTACCTCTCCAAATAGCTAATCTCTGGTGATACAAGAAACAAAAAGTACTATCAGTGGCTTCCCCCACACGGAACTAATTAATGCTGGCTTTTCGTAAATGTCAGTCTCTTTGAGAAAGCCGCTAGTAGCCTCAACAATTACAATGTTGAATTGCTGGGAACCCCTAGGTCTGCCCCATGAATAAAAATGCATCATGCATGTTTGCTGAAGCTGTACAGTTGACAGGCACCTTTGTCTCTTTGTTGAGAAATGTACTTCCTATGACCAACAAAAGTGACTCCATCAATCCTTGAGCAGGACTCCTGCCCAGAACAGCGGGCCAACCCCAGCAGGCCCCTGTTCGCATCACTCACAGGATCTGCGGATTGCCTAGATCCCACCTTATCACTCCTGCCCTGAAGCCTGGCACTGTATACCAACTAACAATGAATCTCAGGTTACAGCCCCTACACACATTGATTAGCAGCCCACGGGCTGTTATTTGGAAGTATGAGGCCCTCCTGGCATCTAAATACCATCCCTAATCTTCTCACTAACAGTAGGAATCTCAAAATCAACCTGTTCAATGTGTGCCCTCCGTGGTTTCATCCCATGGAACGAATCAGAAGTGGTTCTGTATATATTTTTTGTTGTCGGACTTGTATCTCATGTTATTATGTATTTGACACTTCTAAGTAACCCCCCCCCCCGTTTCTGGGCTTGTGGCTAGTTCTGTGCTCTAGGAATCCTATAAATACATACATATAAGTAGTTTGTTTGGAGAACATTCTGCGCACAGCTACCACTTGAAACCTTATCTCCTTTTTTCTAAGGCTCAAAACATTTCCAGGGTTCCAAAAAGGGCATAATACTCGTGTTTTCTTTGCAGCCTGCACATGCCCCAGTACTTGCTAGCTCTTTGAAGCAGATATGATGAGACAGGCCCAAAATAAAGAATTATATCCTACCTGTGTTTTTTTTTTAACTCCTTTAGAAGAAAACTGATGAAAGGACATGTAGTGCTTAATTGTACATGTCTTTGTTCCAGTATGGATTTCAGGATGTGTATTCAGCTAGAGAAACCCCTTGATCGCTTACACTAATGGCTTTTGGCATACATTATGGTCACAATCACATTTTATTTACCAAATGTGCAAATGATTGCATGCAGTGAATGTCAGTAGTGATATTTGTCACGTTGAATGTTCTGCACATGGAGTAAATATCACTATTGATCTTTAGCGCATGTGACATCTTGCACATACAGTTGAGTCCAGTGGCACGGTGTAAACCCCATGATTGGTAATCGGGGCTGTTGATTTCAACTAACACTTTGATTGGTTACAAGATTTTTGCCCTCCCTGATGAGGTCGTGATGATGAAACACATGTCTTCGTCTTGCTTGAGAGCGCCGTCTTATTTGAGGTGTTTGGTTGATATTGCACCTTCATAGGACACATTGTCAGGCTTGCTTATGATAACCAGCATTATGTTAAAACTATAAAAAGCATTTGCAATGCAATGGGACTCGCATTTGCTCGAGTTACAGGTATTAGCATTCTAAATTCCTAACTGGACTTTTCTTGCCACATAAAAATCAAAGTAAAACAGTTGACATAAGCGATCTGATTCAAAGCGCCATGAGTGTGAAGGAGAGACCCAAAGAGAACAAGCGTTTGCAATGCAATAGGCCTTGCATTTTCTTGAGGTAGAGCTATTGGTGTTGTAAATTCATAACTGGAATTTTCTGCCGCATAATTTGATCCTCTCTGCCACATAATTCCAGTGTCCCTGAATATTGGATGTAAAATTTTAATGAAATGAAAGAGCGAGTAAAAAGCTAGGGGGCGTCTGTGAAAAGCGAGCTGATAAATGATAATAATAAACATAATAAGGAGTCTGAGCCTGAAATGCCAGATGTCATAGTCCTGGGCAGACAAGATAGGGGACAGGCAGACACATTGTTATGTGACGAGTTCAAGTTCAGAGATATTTTTAAAGACATGACTGATATTAAAATTGACTTCTCAAACGAAGGACTTAGTTTGGCTGCTGCTTTAGAGAGCCTTCCTGCCTCGAGTGACAGCAAGGCTCCTGCTGGCTGCAACGTGGGTACAAAAAAAACAGAGTGAAACTTGTGTTTATGAACGCAGCATGGTAGATTCTGGGGCACCACCCGCATTCTGGGCAGTGGCGCATTTTAGCATTGTTTGACAACCGAAGCTTTTGACAAGGTCGCCTTTATTAGTCTTTTCTTCAGTTTCTGCAGCATCTACACAATCCAAAGCAGTCCCAGCCATGGAAGCGAAAAAATCCTCCTAGTTGAAAAAGTCTCAGTAAATATCCCATAACTGGCTCATAAACATGCAAGGGCATTTTACACTATGGAACCTGGTATAGAAGCTTCTAGAACAGTGCCTCATCTCCCAAAGGTTCACAAAACACTCTCAGTGGCATCTACAAAAGACAATGAGGCAAGTATTTATCTTAGTCTTTATTCTCTGCCTGGAAGCGGAACAACATACAACATCGATAAGCATAAAATGGTAGTGGAAGGCAGGGCTGTCCTGCTGGCACTCACCCGTCTTCAGCCTGCAGGTCAGTGAGGCTGGGAGGTCGCTTGTCGGGCTTTAGGATTGCTGGGGGAAGGTTTGCTCGGCGCGGGCAGCTGGGATCTAAAGCTGTGACCTCCCTCAACGCGACTCGTGTGGAGAAACTGATAATTAAAAAAAACAAGCATTTTCAATGCAACGGGTCTTGCATTAGCTCGAGTTCGAGCTATTAGCGTTGTAAAGAAAAAAAACGCAGTGTGATCGCGCTATGTAAACCCCAGCGCGATCGCGCTGCGTGGAAAATAAACAGATAAAGTAGTCCGGACACCAGGCTGAAAACATCGAGCCTCACATGTTTTTAGTAGTTTACCGGTGCTGTGTAGGTGGGCTAAACACCGGAAAAGGCATGACATATGCATGCCTTTCACAAATGAAAGCAAGCGGATTTTAAAATGCAAGTCCACGAACCAATGTAAGTACTAACGTGACATGGGCGTGGTTTGAAGCCCAAAGAGAGATTACAGAATGGGACAGAGCGCTTTGCGCTTGCCCATAAAAAGAAGTTTGCGCGCAGTCAAACGTATCAGCAGTCGTGCTATTATCCATGTAACAGGGTAAGCCTGCAAGCAGAGAGCCTGTGCAGGCTCTCTCCAGCCTGGCAACTGTGTTGCTGGGCTGGAGAGACTCCTCTGTGCATGTGTGTTTGGCCGGCCTGAGATGGCCGGCCAAACACACAAGCGCTCTGAGGGGAGTGTTCTGTGCAGAGGCTGTCATTCCCAATGCTGTGCCCCTTTCACCACAAAGGGATATTAAACCTAGTTTATTATCCCTTCGTGTTGAAAGTGTTGCACCTTCTGCTGCTGGTGGGGGCGTGATGCTCCTCCGCCCTTATGGAGGAGCCGCCCCTGTCTGCAAGGCGGTAACAAAACCATCCATTGAGGTACAAACGTAAAGCATTTACCAATGAGGATAAAGGATTTTTGAAAGACAAGCCCACGAACGAGTGAAAGTGATGGGTGTGAGCTGGGCGTGGTTTAAAAGCCCACTATTTTAACAATGGGTTGAAGCACTTGCGCGCTCTACCTAAAAATGCCAACATGCATGCAGTGCTTTTGGGCACGTCGCACTAATAAACAATGCATCTGTGTTTCAACAATGGGGGCGGGTCTCGTTGGGCAGTGTGGCGTTTTAGCCAGAGCTGCTGACCATGGAACTTGGGAGCCAGGTTCGAGCCTAGGTGTCGTCTCAACATCCTGTGATTCTGGGCATTTCCATGTGCCTGAAAAATTATGAACGTGACCTTGTGTAAACTGCAGCTTAACGAATGGGATGGAGCAGTCGGTATTTCCCACGCTTATCAGTACATTCTTCAAACACTTTAAAATGTGCTCTAAAGCTGACACGTAGTGGTTCTTGAATGAAGAGTAACCAAAACTGAAAGGTCACGTTACAGTTCACTTTATATTAAGTTATCTTTAAGTATACAGTTTGGGCCTTTGATGACTCTTAAAACATGAATAAATGACCAGTATTTTACTTTGGGAAAGGATGCACCTTGCTCACCCCAGTGTAATACAGGCCTCTTTAAACTTTCAATGACTCCCTCCAACCACTCTCCTTCAGGGCTGGACAGTATGAAATTTGCCGGCGAGGGTCCTCAAGAGGGCAATTACATTTTCCTTAAAGGAACTGTTAAAGGAGTGTGTAACGTGCCAGTCCCTTCATTGGTTCCCAGCATCACCAGCACATTCACAGCTGCTGGAATTATGCATTTGAAAACCCTCCTAATGGGGCACCTGAAAGGGAGGGTGGAGCTGGAGGTTGGGGGGGGGGGGGGGGGAGACAGGGATAAAGGAGCAATGAACTCTGCTGCACTGTCCATGTATCCTTACCCAGAGGGAAGAGAGCGTTCCAGCGCCACACACCAGCAAGGTGGCTTCCACCTTTCTCCTAGGTGCTCTCCATTTTATGTCATGTTGTTGCTGTTTTTTTATGTGGGTTCGGTTGTTACTTGGGGTCTTAGAGCCAAGCGACACCCCTCTTCCCACGAATTATCTGGCTCGCCCCCATCCCGGAAAGCCCCCTGCAAAGTTGCGTTTGCTTCCTCTGACAACGGCTGGCTTCTTTAACTGAGGTGTAATAGGCTTCACGTACACGGCAGGAGACAAATACTCCCCCGCCCCCTCGTCACTATCCAACTGGGACGTCACATGCCATCTACTCCCTGCCGCTCATCTGCCAGGCTCGCGGTGCGCCCACGGAGAGCGAGCGCGAGATCTCGGCGCAGGAACCAGTCAGGTGAAAGGAATGCTCCTGAACCCGCGTGCCACTCAATAAGTCAATCATCTGTGCAACCTGCTTTACAGTTGTTTTCCTGTTGCCCCACGTGTTGAGACTGTAAAAATGATTGCTTTGGGCAAGCGAAAAATGAAGCTGGTATCTAAGAGCAGGCTTTTCAATTACACCAACAGCACACAGAAACAATTTCACGGCGTCTGTAGGTTGTAACCCGAAGACGTGAAAATATTTCGCCCGAGGAAAACATTTACACTGTGCGGTGGGAGACGACAGGTTGGATCGATGGACGAAACTTTCTGATGGGAGAAACTTTTTACTTGTCTCTTGAAGAGTGATCTTTACTGAGCCGAAATAAAAATAGAAAAGTGCATCTCTGGCAGAATTTGTGTTAGTGCTACCTTGACACAAGCCCACTGACGAAAAAACGCACCATGCTCTGATTTTGAAAAAACGCCCACATCTTTTATGGCAGAGCCCATATCGTCTTTACCTTCTTCTTATGCCTTCTCCTCCTACCTCTGTTTCTGTCAGGTAACGCCTGCTTCCTGTCAGTTCAGGGAATGCTTAGTCGATATTTCTCACGTATCTTTGACATTATGTGCACCTATGGCATACGGCAGACCATATGTGCTATATATATATATACACACACATATATATATATATATATATATATATATATATATATATATATATCATATATATACAAATGAATCGTCACATGCCAGTGACAGCCTGAATATGACTGTAAGCAACAGAAAAGAACACTCGGGGCCTCATTTACAACAAACGGGCGCATCGATCACGGTGCACCAGTTTGCTTGCGCCGCCCTGTGCCCCCCTAACCACACCATGATAGCACTGTATTTACAATACAGTGCACCATGGCGCTCGTAAGCACAGCTGTTAGAGTTTCTGACACAGTTGTGGGGCTTTGCTGGACTAGCGCCAAAAATGTTGACACTAGTCTAGCAAAGCTCAGGGAGGCCCATTTAAAACAGCCCAGCGTCATTTTAACACCTGCCCTTGAGCAGGCGTTAAAAAATGACACTAGAATGATGCAGTGATTTCTGTTAGAGTTTCTGACACAGGTGTGGGGCTTTGCTGGACTAGCATCAAAAATGTTGACACTAGTCTAGCAAAGCTCAGGGAGGCCCATTTAAAACAGCCCAGCGTCATTTTAACACCTGCCCTTGAGCAGGCGTTAAAAAATGACACTAGAATGATGCAGTGATTTCTGTTAGAGTTTCTGACACAGCTGTGGGGCTTTGCTGGACTAGCATAAAAAAATTTGACACTAGTCTAGCAAAGCTCAGGGAGGCCCATTTAAAACAGCCCAGCGTCATTTTAACACCTGCCCTTGAGAAGGCGTTAAAAAATGACACTAGAATGATGCAGTGAAATCTTGTAGATTTCACTGTGCCATTCCAGCGGGCCTCCTAGCAGGGGAACACCTCCCTTTCATACATTATACCCGGCGCAGGTTTAATGTGGCACAACAGTATACAAAGTGTCTCAATGATCCCATTGCTCCAGTTTGTAAATATGGCGTGAGGGACTGTTTTGTGCTGCTGTAGAATCAAAACTGATGCTACTGTGCCACATGGGGCTTGTAAATGAGCCCCTCAGTTCGTAAAGTCCAAGGGGCCATCACCAGACCCCTCCAGCTCCAAAAATGTCCTGGGACTCTCTGCTCTGCCTGAACCCTCTCCCTTCACTCTCCTTACTCAACAATCCACCAAACTCATATCTTTGCAAACTTCTGGGGACAACCCCGCGCCGAGTAGACTGATTCCTCCGCCCACCAGCACCGCTCAATATTGGTCTCCCATTCCCTCAACGTCGGAAGCACTGCACAGCTCCAGTACCACACCACACCTCTCCTGGCCACCGCCAGTGCCACACTGCAGAGCAGAAGCGTATATCTATCCAGCGTCATCTCCTCCCAGATGCCCAAGCTGACCAATCAAGGAGGGAGCCACAGGTCCTCCTCCACTGCCCCAAGAACCTACTTTGGGCTTCCTCCCAGAAGGCCTCACTTGCGGGCACCCCTAAAGCATGTGTATCAGTGGATCAGAGTACACTGCTGTCCACAGCCCCTCAGACAATGATCTGTATCACACCTCCCCATTGCCCAGGGCTTAGGGCGCTTGTAGTATGCTTGGTGCAGCAGCTTTAACTGAATGAGCCGGATCCCTGCCCAGATAGCAACCTCATTGGGTTGCCTAAAGTTCACCCTCACTCGCTGTCCTCCAAGAAACCTAAGTCACCCTCCCATCGCTCTTGTAGCTGCTGCAGCAGGGCCTGTGTATTGATAAGTAGTGTGGATTGTAGCTGCAAGTCAGCATGTCGTCAAAGTCGGGCAGCAAATGTCCTGTGGATAGGGGATACTCTACATCAAGATAGCACTGTTCTGCAAGTATCGCAGAAACTATCCCCCATCCCCTCATATTGGCTCTGCAGGTCTGCGAATGTCAGCCATTCCTTGCCTCCCAAAAGTCCTCCACCTTGCAGATGCCAATCAAATCCCAGTGCCTGTGACCCGACACCTTGCAGAGCTCTGCCAATGCCCCTAAGTCCCAGAGTGGCGTCTCTAGTGTCAACCGACCCACCCATTCTGCGCATTGCATGTACCAGGTCGCACCATTGTAGCAGTCAGCTCCAGAAGGGTCAACACTCTCCCCGCTCCATAGATCCACCGTACAAAGCCATGCACTCCAGTGCCCGCTGATTGGCCTTAATGGCTGGGTCCCTCCAGTCCGCAAACATCCAATCATCGACCAGCAACAAGCAGGCTGCTTAATTATACAACAGCAGATCGGGAGGATTGATGCCCCTATCCTCTGCATGCGCTGTCAATGACCCAGGAGCGATTCTCTGGGCACTCCCATCCCAGAGAAGGTCCTGAACCTCCACCGCTAAAAAAAGTGGTCTGGAACATCAAACTGAGTTTTACACCACGTTAAGGAACTTGGGGAGACAGAGCATTTTGTACAGGGCCACCCTGCCCAATAAATACAGCGGCAGCCGCTGCCAGTGTTCCACATCTCTGCGAAGGTTATGCAATATCTGATCTGTGTTTTTTCATAGAACAAATTGCGGTCTTCAGTCACATACACCTACAGGTAGATAAGCCTGAGGTCAGGCCACACCGACTGCTGGGGCCAGCCAGCCTGCGGCATCCAACAGGACATTGGGTACACTAGGCATTTACCCCAGTTAATAGTGATGCCAGAGAAAGGCCGAAAATGCTCAGGATTTCCATAACCCCTAGCAGCGAGTGGTCCAGATCTGCCATGTAGAGCAGGACATAGTTTGCATACCCTGCAACTGTGCTTTCTCTCAAATCTAGGCACTTTCTCTCAAACCCAGGCTGCCAGTGGCTCCATTGCTACCACAAAGAGCAGCAGGGAAAGGGGCACCCCTCCTGGTTGTCCCAACCCAAATCGAAGTCCTCCAACTGTGCCCCATTCATCCTCACTCTCACCATTGGTCTATGATTCAGGAGCCGCACACAGGCCTGGAACCTAGGGCAGAAGCCTATATGCTCAAGAAGGGCCCATAGGTAAATCCACTCAACAGAGTCAAACACTTTCCCGGCATCCAATGCCAGGTGAATAGTCAGTTCCTCGATATTGAGCCGCTGAGCCAGGCATCCAAACAGCCGCCAGATATTGTGATGCATAGACCTATGTGGCATGAGCCTCTGATTGACCTGGAGCCAACACTCCCTCTATCACTTGTGGTAGCCGATTTGCAAGACCAGGTCGCCAGTGCCTCCATTGCTACCACAAAGGGCAGCAAAGAAAGGAGGCACCCCTGCTGGGTGCTCCATCCCAGCTCGAATTCCTCCAACTGTGCCCCATGCAGCCTCACTCTCGCCATTAGTCGTTGATACAGGAGCCACACCCATGTCTGTAACCCAGGGCCGAAGCCAATATGCTCAAGAAGGGCCAACAGGTAGATCCACTCCACATAGTCACACACCTTAGCGTCCAGCGGAAGGCGAAGAGCTGGTTCCTCAATAATGAGCCGCCAAGCCAGGCAGCCAAAGAGCCACCAGAGATTGTGACACATAGACCTATGCGGACTGAACCTGGATTGATCCGTAGCCACCACTCCCTCTATTACCTGTGATAGACGATTTGCAAGACCTTTGCGAGCAGCTAAGTTTCCACATTCAGTAGAGAAATCGGATGGTACGAGCTCCAGTCTTCTGAGGGCTTCCCGGATTTAGAGGTCAATATAACCTTCACCTGCTGAAGATCCTAGGGAAGTTCACCCATCGACTGAGCCTCACAGAACAGAGCATGTAAAGGCTTGAACACCTTTCTCTTTACACACTTAAACAAGCATTGGCAAAGCCGATAGGTCTCGCCTTTTGACTTTGGCAATTTTGTTTGCAAATGCTGTTCAGCAACAAGAAGCACAAGAAGAGTGTCATATTATGGAGCCATTCCAAGGATAAAGAAATAAAGGAGATTTGAGGTGTGCTAGGTTTTACACTTACTTAAACAGGTAATTGTTTTAGAGCATTGAACTTGCAGCTTTTTCAGAAAATAATTTGAGTTACTGGGAACAGACAGCTTACCAGAGTAATCACAACAGGAATTGAATGAAGAAAGCCACTACTGAAAAACGTATAAAGGACTAGAGCTGACAAAAGTAGAAGTGAAGCTGAGATAAAAGAAGGGATACTGAAGACAAGGGGAGGGGCGCTAAAGCTCATGACTGCAAAGCGCTGTGAGAGAACATATTGCGCCTGGATGAAGTTATGGCACCTCTTGCAGCAAACAGAGGCATATTGCACAGGAAGAGAAGGCAATAGACTAGAGACTACTGAAATTACAACGGAAGAAACACAGATGACTGCATTAGTGACAAATAATCAAGCAAGACTGAAATCCCTTGCGAAAACCAAGGAGCCATGCAAACAGAAAACTATTTTAAATACACTGTTAAAACAATGCAGCGGGGAGAGAGCGTAAACACATTTACTTCCGGAGAATACAGAAAGGAAAAGAGACCAATTCTGGGCTTGGACTGGCTGGACTTCACTGGTTGGATAACTGTAAGTCAAAGCCTGGGCCTGCCTGAAGAAGCCACCTACCTCAGGCATCAGCGTGGACCCTGGGAATGAACAGCTGATGTTTGGGAGCAGCAATCCCGCCTCTAACACCGGTTTCTGTCTTGGTGAAAGTTATAAAATGCTAACTTCACTTTCTTGTTCTGTTGTACAGTCATGACTGTAAGGAGGCAGAAAGGACTCAGACTAATGTAATTACTGGTAAGTAATTGAAATAGTAATCACTTAATCACCATCTGCCTCCGTAAGAAAATCTACTAAAATAAGGAGAATATAGAATTAACCTAAACACCATTATTGTTACTCAGAAGAAAATGCATCACTCTGCCAAGCAGGAAGCGCAGAGAAGCTGCTAAATTCATTTAGCTGCTCTACACTGGTGACAGCACTCTCGTCCTCTATATTTGGCATAATTGTAGCATACTTCACACTCTTCAGCGCCCTTTGAGAACACGGGGGGGACGTGCAAACTAAAGGCACCAGCTGAGAAGGCACTCCCATTCAGAGCGCCACGGGGTGCCATGCTACAGCAGCCCCCCCCCAACCCCCTCAGTCTGGCCAGCTACCTGAGCACATCCTTGCATGTAATACAATAAATCACACGCCACAAACCGGCAGGTCTCTCGGAGACTGAATAATAGATATCAGTATTGCCCACTTTACACAGTGTATCTACCCCCAGATGGATGGATGGTGGAGATGGTTTATTCTCCATTTCCATCCTCAGAAGCGTTTGGTATAGAGTGCTTGGGCAGAAGGGGTGGGCAGGGCTCTCTAGCTGGCACCAAGGAATGGGTGAAGCATGCACGTCTTAAGAGGGACTTAAAAAGCCCATTGGGGGCGCTATATTACACATGCGGACACTGCAGACTTATGTGGTTGAGTCAACTTCAGCCAGCGATTTTGACATTTCTCACTATTGTTTTACTTTTTCCCCACTCACAACATCACTCAATAGAATACTGGAAGTCTCTCTCTCATTAGAATACCGGAAGTACCAGGACAAACTTAATTCACCTGCTATGACGCCGCACTTATGCGCTATACCAGTGCTTAACAACAATAGCATACATTTCTCTTGAATAATGCCAGATGTGGACATACGTGCTGCACCTTGTTTCCAAGTAAACATGTGGCTCCAACGGAGGTGCACCACATTGACTGGGAGGGGGTTACTGCTAATAGATGGATTTCTATAAAAAGTTTGTTGTCAAATTCCTGCCAGCTTTGAAGCGCTTTAAGTAAAGGCTGTTACCAATGAACATGGACTAGAGTGTGGAGGAGTGCAGGGAAGGGGAGAGGATGCACTTTTTATTCACAGCAGCAGCACAAGGACAAGTGCCCCATGGAAAACCGCACAAGGAGCCCACTCCACGCAATGAAAAGTGCAAACAGCATAGCTCCAAGAGGCCACCTCTTTGACAGATGCTGAGCTATTAAAATACAACAAAGTAAAATCGGTTTTCATGTTAATCTAATGTCTTGTGCATTGTTCCAAGCAAGCCTGCGCGAGGCCACTCAGAGCGCTTCCCCGCAGTTATTTAAAAGAAACGTGTTTAGTACTTTTTGTTGCCTCAAGTAGTAAACAAACATAGATTCAAACTTATTTCACTTAGTAGAGTCTATGTCTAGGCTCACTGCATTTGGTAGAATTAACTCAGTATATATTATTGATCTTTAAATGCGTCTTTTATTTTTTCACGTTTTCTTTTAATGAAAGTTCCGAATGCACTAGATGTTTGTCCTTCTCTGGCTGTTTGGGGAGGAGAGGGAAGCAAGCACACAAGGGCTTTTGACTGTAAAGGATAAATTAGTTCCCATGGAAGGCGAGGCGAGGGAGGGGTTGGGGCAGTGGGGCTCGGCAGCCAAGACTTGCTTTGTGGCTGAGTGCTCACAATGCTTGGAGATTTATAAGTTCGCTCCAACAGCTTTCAGGCTCGGCCTTGCTGGCGGCTGAGATAAGCTGAACTTTTAATGTGAACACCACAGCACCAGTCTTTCCCTCCGCTACTGTAAAAGAAAAAGAGTTCTGTAAAAATAACACGTTTTGGTTTGGTTTTGGATGCAATGAGGGAAGCAACATGCTACTATATATGTCACTTGGGGCTAGCAGTTTCTTCCCTTAGTTTCGAGACATGACGGCAGCCGACGCTCACAGAAAGAAGTCACAAGCTCGCAGTGCAATGTCGAGGCGCCTAAATACTTTGAGTGGGTTCGTTTTCATTATTCATTGGATCTCCGTGGGGAAATAGGTGACTGCTACTCACTTCAGTGTGACTATGCAAGATGGGAATGAAAACATCAAGGACACCAATGACAGAGTGGCCCGAGGCATTACACACCAGAGTCCGTGCAGTGCCAATGACCAAGCTGTGAGGCGCCATGCTGATAGCCATGCAGAAACAAAAGAAAAAAAACAGAGCTCAGGAAGAAGCCCTAATGCATGCAAGTGGAAGACTACATATTGTAATTGTATTTATATAACGCCTACTACCCCTGATGAGGCGTCAAAGCGCTTTTAGGCGAGTAGTACGCTACTCCGGAACTCAAAACGGTTAATGATGGACTAGTATAGGGAAATATGAGTACAGTATTAGTATTAGGGTGAGTTAATTTTAGCAGAGGATATGTGAGTTTGTTAGTAGGTTTAATAGAATAATGGAGGTATAGAGGAGGTAAGAATTCAGAAGTGTTAATTGGGAGTTTATAGTAATAGGATGAGGCTTAGGGTGAGTAAAGGATAGATGGAGGAATCTGTAGAAAGGGGTTAGGTAGATTATAGTAGTAGAAGGGGTTTTGAATGAGTGCAAGGTGAGAGAAGTGAGGGAGAATTTAGTCAGTTGTTTTTGGGAGATCATTATAGTAGTAAATTGAGGTTTGGGGCGAGCCAAGAGTGGTAGAGGAGGAAAGAGCTTAGGCAGGGTGATTTTGGGGATCATAGTAGTAGAATGGGTTTGGGATGAATGAGAGAGTGGGGAAGGAGGATAGATTGATAGAGGTTTAGGGTGATGGGGAGACAGTAAAGCTTATGAGAGAGAGTTTTTTTTTCTTGTAATTTTTTTTCTCTTCCTTTTGTACAGTAGGACTAAAATATTAAATAAGTAAGTAGATACATAAATACATAGTATGGTAATATATGTGTAAGAAATATAATGGATATCATATTTTGAGATTTAAAGTTGTGTTTAAGACTTTTAAGATTGGCAGTATTTGAGGTTAATTTATTTGTGTACTTTTCTAGCATTATTTTATCTTTCCTCAATTTTCAATAGCGAAATGCTTACTGAGAAAATAGTTAGGATAACATTTGCTCTTTGTGATAGCTAAAATGAAAGCAGGGATTCTAATAACGTATCTAGGAACTATGCAATGAGCTATGTGTACATACACCTATATACATATATTGTATACATAGTTGTATACACACACACACACACACACACACACACACACACACACACACACACACACGCGCGCCCTGATCCGTGGGAGTGAACAATGGATGATAAGGAGTGACAAATGGAAAAGATTAACCACTTGAAAGCAATGATTTGCAAAGGACACTAAACAAAACAAATGAAAAGCTATGGGTGGGTTGTGAGGCCACAAATTATGAATAACATGTCTAGATGAGACAGCGCAAACACTATCTAGGCCCAACCTAAAAACTCTGAAGGGAAGCCATCGGGACCTGGGACCTTCTCACTTTTGAGCTGGCCCAAGGCTTCAGATATTTCCCTCTCTGTGATCTCAACCTCAAGCGATTCCCAAGCCTCTCTGCCCAAACTAGACACCAGGAGATCATGCACAAACACCAGCATGACCTCCACTGCCTGCTCCATGAGGTAGGAAGTATATAGAGTGTGAAGATAACAAGCAAAGATCTGGGCTATCACTGCAGGCATTTTTGCCCTCTCCCCACTTGACATACAGACGATCAGGATCCATCTTTGGCCCTCCTCTTTCCTGGCCTGCCAGGCCACCAGCTTTACCATCTTGTTTCCCGCCTCAAAAAGCCTGCTCTGCCACACCCAGTAAAGGGTCCTCACATCCTGGGGGACCAGCTGCCTATATTCATTCCTCAACAGGGCCAAACACTGACGACGCTCCAGGTATGGCTATTCCACATAATCAACTTCCCCAGCCGATAGCTCCGGCTCTTACTATGTCTCTCCCTATTCGTACCCACCACATGTGCAATTAACTGGCCATGGACCACCCTCTTATATGCCTCCCAGAGTATCATACTGAGGACACGGACCCTTGGCTTATCTCAGAAGCAATGTGTAAAGCATTTGTACATAACACACAGTAATAAGTGAAAACACTACAAAAGGACACCACACCAGTTTTAGAAAAATAGCCAACATTTATCTATATAAAACAAGACCAAATACAATAAAATCCAACATACAGTAAGAAAAATATGAATTCTGCAAGATTTACTCAAAACTACAGTTCCTTTAAGTCGATAGCTCCACCTGGAGCTATGCCGGCGTCGTGATCAACAAAACCAACAGTTCAGGCCGGAGAGCAGCGTGACATTTGCATTCTTTTCTGTCAGAGCAGCAACTGCAGACCAGTCCTGCAAGGCAACACAGCAAAGGGACAGTACACATCCTTTAGCTCTTCTCCTGTGCAGAGGTTCCTCTTGATTCCAGAAAGATTCTAAAAGTCTGGGGTTTTGGGTCTTCTTCTTATATCCAGTTCTGCCTTTGAAGTTGGCAAACTTCAAAGAAAAGTCTCAAGTGTTTGCAAGATCCTTCCTTGTCCAGGCCAGGCCCCAGACACACACCAGGGGCTCGGAGACTGCACTGTGTGACGGTAGGCCCAGTCCTTTCAGGTGTGAACGACCACTCCTCCATCCTCTCTAGCTCAGATGGCTCATCAGGATATGCAGGCTACACCCAGCCCCCTTTTGTGTCACTGTCTAGAGGAGAGGTATGAACAGCCCAACTGTCAAACTGACCCAGACAGACAATCCACAAACAGGCAGAGTCACAGAATGGTATAAGCAAGAAAATGGCTACTTTCTAAAAATGGTATTTTCAAACGGACAATTTAAAAACCAACTTCACTAAAATATGTATTTTTAAATTGTGAGTTCAGAGACCCTAAACTCCACATTTGTATCTACTCTCAAAGGGAATCTTCCCTTTAAGGATATTTAAAGGCAGCCCCCACGTTAACCTATGAGAGAGATAGGCCTTGAACAGTGAAAACCGAATTTGGCAGTATTTCACTGTTAGGACATATAAAACACACTAGTATATGTCCTACCTTAAACATACACTGCACCCTGCCCCTGGGGCTACCTAGGGCCTAACTTAGGGGTGCCTTACATGTAGTAAAAGGGAAGGTTGAGGCCTGGCAAGCGGGTACACTTGCCAAGTCTAATTGACAGTTTAAAACTGAACATACAGACACTGCAATGGCAGGTCTGAATAATGTTTACAGGGCTACTAATGTGGGTGGCACAACCAGTGCTGCAGGCCCACTAGTAGCGTTTTAATCACAGGCCCTGGGCACCTCTAGGGCACGTTAATAGGGACTTATTAGTAGATCAAATATGCCAATTATGGATAAACCAATCCACAGTACAATTTATATGGGGAGCACTTTAGCACTGATTAGCAGGGGTTAAGTGCGCAGAGACAATAAACCAGCAAAAACAGGAGGTCAGAAGGCAAAAAGACAGGGGAGACACGCCAAAAAGCTGCCAGGTCTAACACCTAATATTTAATCAAACATTGTTAAGGCAAACCACACCACCAACCCATAAAAAAATTACATTTCAAATCAGACAGCACAACAGGCAGAATTAGCTCTGTGCTTTATCTCCACCTTTTTTTTGGAGACACCTAGGGTAGTCAGAGAGAGGTGCCTGTGAAAATGGAACAACTCCCAACGATTTGCAGAGGGCTGCAGAAGTCCACATTGTATCTCAGTGACCACCTTGTTGCTTTCCGTATGAACCTCCGCCCTGGTGGGGTCACCATTGACCCTCTACACACCCCCTGTGGTTGCTGAATCTACTACTCAGGTTTCTCACCAGCCCAGTCCTGCAGCATTAAGTGACCCTGCTGCTTCAGCCATTCCAACAACTCTTTCGCCTCCATAAAGAAGTGCACCCTAGGACCCACCTCCACCCGGAAACAGGCCAGGAACAGCAGGGCATGCTTGAAATTGAGGTGCTGCAAATGTTTCTTAACCATCAAGAAGGACTCACACTTATGCTGGACCGCTGTCATGTAATATGGATAAATGCTTAGCGGGCTATTGTCAATCTGCCACGGCCCATGAGCACAGGCCAGCTGGAGAATATGGTCTCAGTCCCTGAAGTTAAGTAAGCAAGCCACAATAGGTCTGGGCTGTGCTACAGGTGCTGGGGGCCGACTGCAATGATGTGCATCCTTTCCACTGAGAACAGTTGTGCCACAGTGGCCCACTGCACCTCAAAGTCCAGCCAGTACTCAACAAACAATTCTGTTGAGGGGCCCTCTGCCTTCTCCGCAACCCCCACCGACATTGTTCTAGCGAGAGTGCCCTTCAGCATCCACCAACCTTGCCAAGAGGACCTCCACATTCTTCTACAGCCTGGCCAACCTTTCTTCATGGTCTGCCATTGATGGATGCAGCCAGGCCTTAGTCGATTCCACATCTGTAACCTTCTTAGCCAATTTCTTGGGCCCCTCAACAGGGACAGCCTCGGCCCCAGCCAGCGCCTCCAGCAGCACAGGCCATAGCAATGTCTCCTCAGGGCCTAATCCATACCCAGGGGGCACCACTGTCTGCTTCCATTGCACCAGAGCCCACCAGGACCACTGTACCCTTGACCGCTGCTACAAAGGGCTCCTCAACCGCCTTCAATCCCGTCTCTTGCTTCCCTGGCCCTTCACTAGGGTGCTGGCCCCCCACTCCCGGGCTCTTGCTACTTGGGCCCACATTGTAGTAACCCCACAGGACATAGCCAGATCCAAAGGGGTCCCCTGGCATCCTCTGGCTCACTACAAGTTCTTCGGGCCCCCCTGGGAGGGAACACCGTGTCAGCCGCCAGGAGCAGTCCACAACACTCCCGACTAGCACCACTCTCACTCCAACACTGCTGGTGGCATCACAGAATGGTGACTGCTGCTGTCTCATGAGCGCGGTGCTGTCTGGCCTCACTCTGCACTCTGGCCGCTGCACCTCAATACTGCTCCACAGCCTCTCTTGGCCCTGTTGGTCTCCCTCAGCCCCGCCGGGGCCTCCGTGCACCCCATCAGCAGCACCAGCTGTAGAGAGGTTCCAGCACATCCCAGCCCAGCTCTGCACTCCGGCCTTCCCTGCTTCGTGCCCTGGCCCGCGACTGATCTGGCTCTCTCGGCCCTAATTGGCACCACTGGCCCCACAGCTATGCAACAACACCCCCAGCACCTCCCCAACTGCCAGGCAATGACAGGGGACAAGGCTAGGGTGGATGAGGAGGATCCAGGCACCTGTGGGCCAGAGACGCCAGAGCTCTGCGCTAAGCGTCTGACTCCATTGCCACCGCAGCAAAGCCCCCCCATTGTTAGTATTCATGCCTGTCTTGTGACTATTACTGGCATTCTGTAGGCCGTGGTTTAGCTGTACCAATTTCTGATAGATTGTGAACATATATGATATAATTGTGAACTCCCTGGCATATTGGGGGCACATGCATAATGATGCCTAGCCTTGCATTTGGTGGGCATTCATGACACAACTGTGGCCATACCATACATTATGGAACCTTCCATCCCATAATATAACTTTTGTTATATAATTGTGGCTGCGTAACATTTTGGTGGCATTGAAATAACAGTACGCATTCTTCACATTTTGTGGACATTCTTGACATACTTTTGGCAATCCCCTGCATAATTATGTTCATTCTTCACATATAGTGGGTGTTCTTGAAATATTTGTGCTCTCCATGGCATACCTTTGGCCGAGGCTTATTAGAACCAACTCTTAACATTGTAGACATTCTTGACATAATTTTCAGACTGTCCCTCGCTTAACTGTGGTGGAAATCCTTGCAAAGTGTGATGACAATGAACATGAAAGACATAATGTTTCCATGGTTGGAAGTAGTCTGAAACTGACAGGCTTTATTTTTAAGGAATTACACTTATTTACCCAAAATGACAAAATGAAACTCTTGGCTTGACGTCCAATGCTGCTTTAGTTCTCATGAAACAAGTTGTTTCCCCTGTTGTATTGCAGCACTTGGAAGTCTGACATGACAAATATAATTTTGGAGGCCATCTTAATAGACTGATTATTTAATACAACTTCCTAGCAAGCGGCTGTGTATACTTACTTAGGGGACAATCTTGAAACTATTTTATTCTCCTTGAATACCTGCACCTTGAACTGTGTTCTTTTATAACCAAGGTGGAAACAGCGCAAACATCGGGGAAGCGAGACAGAGGACGCCAGAGAGGAGTACACCACAGGGGAGAACAACCGCCCATCAAAGAGAGCCGAAGCAACCCCTAAACACGAGGGCAAGGAAGGGGCCGAGCCTTTGAGTGTTTGAGTGACGCCAACCCAGGTGACGATGGCTCCCATACCTAGAGTGAACAGTGGTGGACACCACCCGGGGAGGCACTGGAGCCCACCACCCCTCACAAGAGTTGTGGCCCCACGGTGAGTGACTGGGAAGAGGGGTGAACTCGAGGCCTAATACAGGGAGGGCTGGCTGAGTTTGCATGAGGACTATTTTCTGCTATTGTTTTTTGTGGTTATTTCCTTATGGTATTGTTTATGTATTCGGGTAATGGAACACTCCCAATCAATACCCACTAGGGAAGCATGCATGGGCGCTATAGTTACGGTAAAAGGGGAAAGTAGGGACACCGCCCACAAGGTTGCCCCTTCTCAACTCAGAGATAAAACCCACAGTTCGCGGTGGAAGAAACCGGGGAACCACAGGAGGACCATCCTAACCCAGTCGCACTATCACCTCATCAGAATCATCCATTTAATGCCAGACTTGTTTCTACATAATTTGTCAATAAAAAGCCATCATACGTAAATAAAAGAAGCCTCCTAAGCCTCAATTCTGCCCATCCCCCTGACATTCTTATTCTTAAATGAGTTGAATATCTAATGTAAGAAACCTAGGTAACTTCAGCACTAGGCCTCGTGTTAGGTATGCTAGCTTTTGGGAAATCTAGAATCTATTTCCTTTACTTGGAGCTCCTGTAACTAGAACTGTGTTCTTTTCTTAAACAAGCTTTGAACAATGACCTCTTGCTGCTTTCGTTCCTGAACCACCAATGTAAGAAACTTATGTGCAAATGTGATTTGTGGGAGTTTTGTTTTTTGGTACCCTCCCTCGTTTCATCATTGATCACCCATTTCTTCACGGTTTCTTTAATCTGGTGGACAGTTGGGAGCATAGAACTCTTGTGACACATGTCGAAAACACAAATCAAACTTTATTCGGCTGCAGTGACAGCCATAAATGTGCACATCAAAAACAATATGCAATACATTAATATAAAAACAATCAAGATGAAAGAGTGGTAGAACTTTAAAATGGCATGTTCAAAACAACTTCTATTTCTTAATAAAAAATAAACTATTATAATAACTTTAAAAACATCAATAATTAATTTGTTCTGGTCAGTATCTCTTTCTAATAGATAAAGAGCATTTTATACAATTAATCATGGCATAACAAACCTTCGGGCTCCCTAACTTCTGTTAAAAAGAATGCCTTATGAGATCTAATATTGGATCTGGGTAGTATTGGCAAACTGAAGCATTTTCTTTTGGTGGTATAAAACCAGCAAAATAAGGTAAGTGCATGGTGCTCTGTTTGGACCCACCATCACACTGGCATGGGGAAGAGATGTGAACTAGGGCCCTTGGACAGGAAAAGCCAACAGGAAGTGAAAAAGATGAAAAGGTAACCTTGTAAGGAGGAATCTATTCTTTTCATTTGAAAAACGTTTGAGATAAGATCCTGGGGCAAAACTCACAATAGCGTTTCGAAGGGATGTACCTGATTCCCTAGCATACAAATCCCCCTTGCGCACGTTACAACACCATTTAAAATACGAGCTTTGTACTGAATCAGGTGCCAGGTGCGGGGAATTCTCAGGTTTAGAGTGCATCTCTGGGCCCCCCAGCTCACTGAAACTTTTCTTAACGTATGTCACTAACGAAATATTCGCAGCCTTATCTAGGGCGAGACAATCCAATATTTTAGCTCTTGTAAAATGAGCTTCCTGTTTTCTACACTCTCTTGATCACAATAACAAAGGTTGCAGTTTGATATAGTCTAACGCGAAACCAAGGCCCACCTGTAGTGGGTGAAGATTGTGGAGCAGCCTGACTTCTGCGCATGAATTAGTTTTCAATCTTCTGTAGAGGGTTGACATTTGCGTACCCCTCCGCTCCGCACCACATGTGTAAACTGGCATTTACTTTTAAATATGTGGACTACCTCCTTTACAGGTTTGTGCCCCAACCTTTTGGCAAAACCAAATTTAGAATCAAAAGACCTTTGAAATTGGAGAGCACTATTTTTTAACAGAAAATTCCAATTGAATGCTGCATCCAGCGGCACTCCCAAATAAGTAGAATTTTTAACTTTAGCCACCTCTTCACTGGAAAGGCTACATTTCTGGGATTTAGAGAACCTAGTTCCACATTTCATTGTAAATAACTTGGAAAAAATTGTCTTAACCCAAGATCATTCATGAAAATGTTGAACGCATTCAGAGGGATCTGCGACCCATTAGTGGTTCTAGCTAATAACACCATGTTGTCTGCATATAATAATACAGGTATGAAATGGGAACCTATATTTAGCAGATCTCTAGCTCTTTAGCGCAATAATTCTTCAAGGCCATTATTATAAAGTGGAAACAAAATAAGGACCCATCATTACACAACCCTGGTGAACCCTAACAGTAGAGTTTAATTTGGGCAATAAATCGCCCTCCCTACTATATTGTGTCTTAGCTGAGGTTTCCTAGTGTAGCCTGTGGAGCAAATCGACTAGGACCATAGCTAGCCCCATGCCTTTCATGATGTCCCAAATTTGGATCATTGCACAGTGTTGAAGGCACATGTAAGATCCATTAACACAACATGGTTCCTTTCTTAGCCGTGACTTTTTTGAGTGTTGAGATCTAAATTGACTCTGATCCACTGTGCCCAATCCAGGGTAAAACCCTTGCTGCGCATCAGGGATGCCCATTTTTCGAGTGCCATTCTTTGGGTTTGGACAGTGTTACCCTGCCCAGCATAGTAACAATACTATCCAGCAGCGAGATGGGTAGTAACAGCTAGGCTGGCCTTTGTCCCACTTTTTAAATATGGAAACAATTACTGCCTCTTGCCATGTTGAGACTAGTAAGCCTACAATGGCTGCTTTTAGAACATTTGTTACTATGGGGGCCCAGAGTAATGATGATCTTTAAATAAATCCAAATGAATTCCGTCCAGGTCAGGCACTGTACCTGGTGGGCTGCTTTCTATAGCCAAGATAACATCATTCATTTCAATTGAATGGGATCCTTATGATCATAAACATTTTTCCCATCAACAAAAGTGCCTGATTCTGGTTGTTAGGGTCAAAGATCTTGTGAAAAAAGCACCAATCCAGGCTTTAGCCAAATGGCATTATCTCTCTGTGGTCTGTCATCACTGGAAAAAAGGATGGTTTACTAATTTCCAGAAGGCACAAGCATCCTTTGTGTTACTTGCAGTCTCCAAGTCTTTCCATGCTTTAGTCCTTATATCTATCTTTCTGGCTCCAGTAGAAACCTTGTAGGCATTTCTGGCTTGTCCTGCGGGCATTTCCTTAGTGCTAATCGAAGGCTTTTATGAGCGAGGGAGCATGTAATAGTAAATCAACTAGGTTTAATTAAATGGGGGCGTTTGCTCATAGTTAGTGTTACTGAGATGGAGGCACTTAAGTAAATGTATGTCTGGATTATATCTTTAAGGGCACCCTCCTGTTATAAACTCTGCTTAATTGACACCTGGTTATTCAATTACCCTGCATCAGACCAGTGTGTCTTTGTTGGCGAGATCGATTAGCAGGTGTAGTGTAAGTGGGTTATGAACACTAAGGCAACTTCTGACTACCTCATAGTTCAACAAAATAGGGACCAAATCAGTTGGAAACAATATGTAATAAATTACGCTGCAAGAACGGGGTAAGTTGATTATGGGGAAATCCTGTGCAAAAACCAAATTCATACACAGAATTATTCTATTCAAGGCATCCCTATAGGGGGTATGTCTGACATAAGTGAGTGGTGAATCTGAATCAACTAATATGCCACATGTCACTGCAGTTTTTGGATTGCAAGTACGAATGTTAAAGTTCTCCATCCACATAATCAAAGTTTCCATTTTCTGTGTGTTCGCCACTTTCAGCAGATATTCCTCCAGTCCTCTACATCCTTAGTCACTGAAAAGTCAAAACATTGTGACAAAAGCTTATCAGCAAGAGGTTTAAAGAATTTTGGACCTTGACGAATAATATTTGATAGTAAGGAGTGCAATGCACTTCTTGGACGGTCAGTCTAGTGAGTTTGACTGAAACAAATATAGCCAAACCTCCCTTGCCCATGCCTACAGGTGACAAAATTACAGGGCTGTAGAATGTAGTATACCCATTTATATACCGTGGTTCACAATCCAAGGTCTCCTGGCAATAGGCAATGTTATTGTGATTAACTAGATGTAGCCAGTTGGACTTCTGCAATTTCGTCCGCAAGGCAGCCACATTCCAAGAAATTACTTTAAAGTCCAACAGGGCAGCAGGGACCACAGTGCTGGGAGGGAGATCGACCGCATGGGAGGAGCAATCCCCTAAGTAGTCAGAAACAATATGAAAAGGGCTAGATGGTCAGTTTGTCTGGTTCAAGGATGAAGAGGCTACAAACCTATTGGAGACTGGCAAGTTGCACTATAAGTATACATTGGAGTCACAATGGTCAATAATGGAGTCCTGTGGTCTTGATTGCCTTGTAGAACTGTTAGGTGGACAACAAAAGAAACCTGGAGGGTGTGCTTTGATGTTTCTGTGTAAATTAATTAATGGATAGAGACAATGTAACATCACACAGGTAAAAGAGGGATTTTTTTAAATTTATAATAGTACAGTACCCTGGGGAAGTCTTTGCCCGTGTGCCAACCTAGGTAACTCTTCTTACAGATAGGATCTCTGCTTACAAATGACCAGCCCACTCAGAATGTCTCTTGTGCCAATGGCCAACTTTAGTAAGGAAGCATGAGCTTCTGAATGTGAGTTCACAAGTTTTGGTACATTTTCCAATATGATAATGTAAGGGGTGCATTCTGGCAGGATCTGGGTGCGAATATCAATGTCATCATTCTGGCTCCTATATCGATTTCATTGGAATTGGAAGGCCCCCCCTTGAGCTCCACATGATTCAGAGTTGTACCCTGGGGCATCTTCACAACCTAATCTTCTATGTTGAAGGTGATTCATTTGCACCGCAGTACATCGTTGCCCCCTGTAAATCTGCATCAACATAAATGTTTCCAGTGGTGATACAGGAAGGGGTTGGGGTTGCGGCTGACCGCAGAGGATCCCAGTTTAATCACTGCAAGCTAAGCCAAATTCTAACTGTTATCAGAGGTTTTGCAAAAAAATGCTAATTTATCTTCAAAGTCTTTTAACTTGGGCAGAATTGAAGAGCGAAAACTATTAAGCAGATCATCCAGTTTATATAAAATTGCATCTGCTGCAAAATGTTTTACGATTGCTTTCAAAATCTATCAGATTCAATCATTCTTTTCTGCCGGCAGTACTGGCTGGCCTTTTCCTTCGAGCGCTGGAGGTGATTTGCAAGGGGACAGTACAAAAGGACGATGGTACACCTGCCCCCTTAGGTCTTGCTGTTTACTTCCTTGTCCTTTTCAATGGTGGCTATAAGAAGAGGTGGAAGTCTCAGAAATGGTTGAAATCAGTGGATCATGGGAAACACATGGATTAGGTGTATGAAAGACTGCTAAACCCACTGCATGAGCTTTAATGCCATAATGGGTTGAAGTGGGAAGGTGAGGGTATGGAAGAGGGTCACCACTAGCATGCTGGCACGGGGCTCAAACTTGCACTTGAGGCTTCAACATTTTTATAGTGGCGTCTACCAAAGAAGAGCCCAACCTGGGCAACCTGGCCTCAGCTCGACCAATTTCGGAGCCGATGATGCCCATCACTGACTACAGGTAATTAGTATTGGACTTAGATGTTGTGTTTTTTTTGCCTGGCACAGTCTGTGGGTTGGTTTTCCTTTCATTACCCCGTTATAATGCACACAAGAAACAGTTTCCAGAAAGAGACAAAAAAAGGCTAGCACCTCAAAATGTCCTGATTGGAATCCGGCGAGAGAAGTTAAGAGACTTGGCCCAGCCCAACTTTGGGCAGCTGCAGACGGGCACAAAGAGGCCGCGCTATTGTCTCAGTCTGTGCCTGGGTGCGTCTTGTGAGCGTCCCTCGCTGCAGGGAGACAGCGGCTTCAATAAGCGCACAGGTAGTGCAATTAGGACCTCCTTCACCTCGTTCTTACTCACTGGTCTTGGTGGGCTTTGAAGCCCTGGCACTCGCTTATGTGTCCCATGCTGCGGGGAGAAAGCAGCATTAATAAGCACTCCGGGGCGCTTTTAGGTCCTGGCTCAGCCTCCTTCTTAGTCACTGGTCTTTGTGGGCCTTGAAGTCCTGTCCCTTGTCCTTTGTCCTCGCTTCTTGTGTGTGATACATGTCAGAGAGAGAATAGGTGGAATATTTGTTTGACCAGCTTCCTTCCTATCTGCTTCCCCCCCTCTTCCCTTCCAAAAGGCTGAGCAAATGCTCTTAAAGTGTAGTATGTGTTTGTCATCAATTAGTTTTTCCCTGTCTCAAAAAGTTCCCCCTGTTCCCATACCCTGTTGCGCAAAGGTCCGAGGCATTTTCTGCTCTGGCCTGTGGTACTAAAAATCTTCCAGGCATCCTTAAAGCTTCTGCAAGGGAGAACATGCTCTCTCCTTGTGCTGAAATTCACTTACTGCAAGGCTGTTCACTCCACATTGCTTCAAAAGCATTCCAGCACCTTTCTGCTATCACTCCAGCAGGATGTCCCCTGGAGATTTTTTCTGAACTGTGATGATAGCGGTTCCCCTTTACATTGTTTTTGCAGAACACTACAGTTTGTACTCAGACAGTTACCTTATAAGGTGGCAGTTGTTCATATTGTGTACCTTCCAGTTTCAGCCTGGCATTCTGACTTCATGTCAAAACAGCCAAAAAGTAAGGGGGCTGGAATGGGAGACTAGGGAAATAACATTTATTGAAAGCTCACAGTGGCTGAACCTGTTCAGTAGGCCTCAGTCTGCAGCAGATATGCAAACCTAAAGGCCTGTTTTTGGTGAGGGTTCAAAGAGAACAGATGCTTTGCCAAAAATAGTGGCTCCTCCAACTGTTTCTCTGGTGGATGGACCCCTCTATTAGGAAATGCCTCCTTGGTGGACCGTCCCCTGTTGGAAACACCTCTTTGTACATTATCCGCTTCTCCACTGAGCTGTGTTAACTTCTGCCAGAATCTACAGTGTCCCTGTTCCTAAAAAAGTGTGACAGATTTCACAGAAGAGTGAGTATTGCACCCCTGGTATACTGGGAGTCACCCCAGCAATTTGAAAATATTTGGACACTGGCAGGGTACACTTTTATTGTCAAAACAACCAGCATACAACATGTGGATTGCTGTAATTTTCACCAGAGGCCCACCACAACCCTCTACAAAAATGTTTTTTTCCCATGGCAGATCTACTTATTTTGAAGAGAATACCGCGAGAGCAAAGAACTCGCATGCAATGCAGTGTCAGTCACCAATGTGCAGAGGATGTGCATCAGCATCACTGCCTGGAGCTGATTCTGATTCTGCAGACAAAATTCTAAATCAATCTGAAATAAATCAAAAAGTGAAAAAATGGAGAGCCTTATAGAAGGATTGTCTGAAAGCTATTACCATTATGAATCTCATACGTTTTTTTAAGCATTATGTCACCTTCATAAATGAGGATGTGTCCTCCATATTAATAAGACGCAGAGGCATGGTACACCCCCTTTGCTCACAAAGTCGCTCACGTCACCTGCCTGCCTTGAGCTGAGCTGCTGATAGCCCTTTTATGGCACTTTCTTTTTGAAAATTCAGAAACTGCTTTTTATGATACGTTTGGTAGTACTACAATAGTACAACTAAAGTACTGCAAAAAGGTATTGATAAGTCTATGAGAGTAAATATCCACCTCCACTTGAGGGCCAGGCAGGAGTTTAGGGAGAGATGTGCACCAACCCACAAAAGAGTGAGTCCATTCCTATTCACAAACTGCATTTATTAACTTAAATTATTATAGCTAAAACAAGCATTGACAAAGCCAATAGGTCTTGCCTGTGAGACATATTTATCAGTGTTTTGTAGCCATGCTGAACAGCAGCTCAGATGTGTTGCAATGGGGCTAACACTAATTTTAAAAAAGTCCTATGCCGCAGTCAGGGATTATGCACTTTTTTTCATTTTAATAGCTAGCTCTGGATGCTTCATAGTCCTTTTTTCATTATTATTTTTAGCCGTGCTGCACAGCAGCAATACTGTTATACAGTATAGCTGCAAATCAAATCAAAGTCTGTAATGCCCATGATGTACAATATGAAAAAAAACACAATGGGAGAACCCTTAGTCTCAAAGAGAAGACCTATTGGCTTTGCCAAAGCTAATTAGGTCTTAGCACAGCACCCCTGTGATTCTGAGCAAATCAGTTCATCTACCAATGCATGAAACAAAACGACAATTCAAAATGACAAATTCAAAGAAAATTCTATCAGTGAAAATATATTTGGAAGCAGATAACATCTGTCATCAAAGTAACAGAAGATAACATCTGCTGTCACAATAAACATCCATTTCAAAGGAGAAAGTACTTATTTGAAGTGTCTGTGTGTGACATAGTAAAATATAGTTACAAATTAAAAGAATTTCATCAAGGAAGACGGAAGAAATAAAATAAAACTAGTGCCTCGATTATAGCTCAATTAACATTAGGACAGCAATCAAGCTGAAGTAATCAGTACTTGATCTACTTTGTAGCTGAAAGAAAAGGAAATGAAGTTAGCATTCACTGTTAGAAAGAGTTAGAATTAAGCCGATTGTTGTGCAGTGCGCGGGCTGCAAGACCCTTATTGTATACAGTATCCCTCACAAGCAAGAGCGCAAACGCTGTCGTAGGCAGACTTAAAAATGACCCAGAACAGTAGAAAAGTACTCCAGGTCAGTGTTGGAGTAAGTCCAACATCACATATGTCCAGCCACTGGTACTACGGCTCCCTCCTATAGAAAATAATGGAGGCAGGGACTTAAAATAAAAACCCCACATGAAAGAATGTTACTTTTAAATATTTAAAATAGTTAAATATAAATCAATATAATTAAAAGTTTAAATTTAATGTTAATAAAATCTGAAAATAAATGATTTATGATTTACTTATAAAATATTTTAACAACCTGTTTTGAATTTATGAGTTAATGTCATTCATTTTTATCAAAACATGATTAAAGTACTTTTAATTAATTGGCTCTACATATTATTTTTAATAACTTATTGCATAATCAAAAGCATATTTTTTCACTTTTGGTGGGAATGTATTTTTTAATTTAAACTTCAGAATTTTTTAAATTAATATATTCAATTAATTAAATATTTAGTTCTAAACTAAGTTAGTTGTGCTGTAGCTTTTTTTGTCTTTTATATTTAAAATAAATATTCACAATTGTTTTTTTTTTTGTCAAATAAACATTTTTACTTTTCCCTGTACTTTACCACAGTGAGACTCCAAAGGCTGGGTGGAGATCACTCTATGGTAAATAATTGGGATGATTAAAAAAATAAAATTATTAAACGTTTTAATACATGAATACTAATATATTTTGTTCAATACAGTATTATTGTAAACTAAATGCAAGAGCTTTAGTCACTCGGATTTGTGGTTGCACCTTTCTTAGGGTTGGACTGGTTATTAACGTTACTAGGGTAATTCTTGTCCATCTGGCTGCATTAAAAGCTCTACTGCGAGGCTGGTCACCTGCTGTTCTCTGTCTGCTTCATTCCATGTCTTCATTATTAGTATTATTAAAGATGTTCGTGTTTCTAAAGGCCATGTTCAGAGTAGGCCGGTTGTACAAGACTTGTACTGTCCGGACATAGCGCATCATTCCACAAGAGTTGCTGATATTTCTCATAATAAACAAAATATTAGCACTGACCACGGCAATAGGACTGCAAATTACTACTTTGTTTTTCAAGTCTGTGTAGTCGAGTGAATGGTTTATGGAGACAACACAAGAATAAGTGAATGATTTAGTGGGTGCATGAGTGGGTACATAGATGAAGGGATGAACAGTGAATGTATACATAGATGGATGAATGGTTAAGAGGGCACAAGTAAATGTTTGTGCGAGAACAAACCAAATGTGATAAATCTAGAAATATTAAGTGCCAAATGAAATGACTTTTTCCAATACCAGTATCTGAATGCGGCAAAGTGTCAGAGTGCTTTAAGAATTTAAGAACGCTGCGGCCCCACAATAAAGGCACCTATGCCCCCTCCACTGAATGCCTTAAATCTGCTGGACTTATGTCCAGGATGTGGGTATGTACGTGCAGAGTGCTTCACACAACCGCTATCCTAGTGGTGGCGCGTGGTGTGCGTAGGAATCACTAGCGCTCAAGTCAACTTCAGCCATGACACACACAGAACCTGTACCCCGGATGGAGGCAGTGCAAGCTTTTCTCTCAGCATCCACGGATGCTTCTCGATACCATTACTGCACGCTTCTCACTACACACAATGAAACGTTGCAGCATGGGTGCAGCCTTTCCTGCAGTGTGGTAGACAGGGTCGGAGCCTACCACACAGAAGTCACCAGGAGACCCACAAGTGTGGAAACTGCACAGCCGGAACGAAGGCAAAAGAAGGTTGTGATATTCCCCCCAAACCACAAGTCCAATAATCCTGCACAGAAATGTGGCACTTCCAAATTCCAAGCTCTGAAACGCAAATGACAGCCTCACAAACTGTTTTTTGAGGCCACCCCCTAACGTGTTTGATGGACATGGAGCAGAAATTGTACTTTCTGTGGTGGGCAAAAGACCACCTCTGGCACCTCCTGCGTAGGTGCTATTGACCGATGGCAGGGAGGGCGGTTCTCTTCAGCAGCCCCGGGCCTGGTACGTGGTGCCGTGGTGCTTGGGAAAGACAGGCCTGTGGAGCGACAGACTTGTGATGAGGGTGCGGGCTCAGTTGCTCTCTTTGGTGGATGGTACCGCAGACTGTTGCAGCAAGGTAGTCCGAGTGGTCAGACTGAGGCCACTGCTCTAGCACCTAACTATGCACATGGATCAAGGGGTTTTCTAGCTCCGTATGGCCTGATCATAGGCTCATCTCTGAACAGTGAAGGAGACGCGTCCTTTCTCCAGAGCCCCGCCGCCAATTAACAGGTAAGTGTGCCCACATCCATTCCCAGCCACAGTATTCTCCAGAGCCTAATGATCGAAATGCAATGAGAACTCCCCGAGCCAATCGCGTGACAATCCAAATTCCTACGTTTTCCCATCCGTAATAGAATGTTTCTTCCGGGATAATCATGCCGCGGGCGCGAACGTGTTAACTGTGAGCAGAATACTAAAAGATTTTCGTGAGTGTGTGTTCCTTTGTTTTGACTTTCTCCAGAAACTCTCAGAATAAGTCACAACTACTCATGGAGGAACGAGTCCTGTCAAGGATTCGTGCAAGAACCAGTGAGTCAAGCAAGTGAATGTGCTTTTGGACTGACTTGTATCAATTCTAATCCACAAGTGAAACACTCACATTACACAAACAGGAGCTCTAACCTTACGTGTGTAACTGAGCATTTCCCAGTAACTCGTATCTGTAATATTACCCTCCTATTATTAATGAAATACTGTCCACACCTCTGTTATACAGTGTATACAGTTAAAGCATAAATCGCCCATCGCTTTGTTGGATACCTTGACCTCAGTCCTTCGGTCTAACTCACATGATGAAAGCTGCAACTATTAATTGGCTGTAACAATCACATTTGATACTGGCAAGATAGTTCTGAGAGTTAAACACTCTCTTAACATATAGTGAGATGTGCAGGTCACAAGAAAGAATTCAGAAAACTCAACCTTTCATCCTTCTGAAATCAATAATGCAAGTGCCATAACATTTGGTAATAGTCAGGGCAACTGGAATGATGAGGCAGGGCAAGAGAGGTCCAAATTATGCGGTAGAGTTGACTAAAATATGTAGCAAGGAAAGGCACATTATGCAGTGTAATTCTGTTTTTTTTACAGTATTTCCTCATTATTTTGTCATCTTTATTCACAGTAACACTATTTAGGCAAATATTTATTCTTACTAGAACCAGTTTCACAACCAAATATGGCAATAAGCAACTGAAAGATGACCAGTCAACTTTTACGAATGGCCTCCACTGTGCCGGAAAGCTTGTTGCTACATTTTTAGTAACTTTTGAGTCATTTGAGACAGATCTTTTTGTTAAAATCTGGAGATTATGAAGCAGATGATGGATTATGTGGCAAATGCAGCAAATACATAATTATAGGAAAAACACCACACATGCAGATTCACATAATTCCAGTGGCCCTGGGAATAGTGCACCTGTTATTTACAGAGCTTTAGAAAGTCAGAAAATGCAGCACAAAGGGCCATTACCAGTGGTTGGCCATGTGTGGTGCTGGATTTACTTCAGTTCTGAGCTGGAGTAATTTACTACCATTTTTGCTGTAGTACCTTTAGAAGGGTAGTTTGTGAATAGCGATGGGATTACTCTTTTGTGATTGTGTACATGTCCCTCCATGAACCTGGCTCTTCCTTAACACCTCCTCACTCCTCCCTAAACCCCTACAATTTTGTAGTAAGTATTCCCCATTTTCAATGTACGATTCTTTAGAGGCAAAAGAGGCTTTCTTTCCATTTTTATTGGAGCCCTTATCCTCAGTCTGGCAAAATTGAGGATGAGACTTCAGCCTGTATGTTAAATGTTGAAAATTCTAGTAGTGCCTTTAAAACGTTTTTAAGGAAGCATAAGCACAGGCACCCTAACTTTCTCCCAAACTTTCTATTATTTATGTCCCTATTAATTCTAAAGTTCATTCTAACTTATGACCAGGCTTTGCCTCCAGAGCATCCTCTCAGCTGTCATGTCAGGGAGGTTAAGAAATCAAAAAAGATTACACACGGTTCCACCTAATACTGAGGGTTTCTTTCAAGAAAATAGTTCAGCAAGTCAATGAAAAGCTAACTTTATCGAAGCAAGAGCCCTCACTCACCATCCGGTGACATGCTTCATCATAGGGCCAGCTCCTCGTCAGGCCGGCACTGCAATGCCTGACGGGCCCCGCAAGGGGGCTCTTTGCCGGAGATCTTTTAAGAATCGATTGTGGCCGGTCGAGAAAGAAGTGAAGTGAAGGATTGGTAAACAGGAAAAAATTAAAAATGTCTAGAGGTAAAAATTAATAATTTTAATACTCATGACTCTACCTCTGACAAGATTAAAATCAAATAAAGCTGGGAATTAGTGGAATAATGTCCATAATTCCCATGAAAGCTAGGTAGGTATAAACGTCAAAAGACGGAGCACACAGGGTCCCCTGTGTCACTCTATATAGTTGGTCAACATGTTTCTCGCTTATTACCAAGGAATTACCTTATGCGATTTGTCAGGACCTAGTAACATACCTAATCCTTTAAATTGTGAAATTGTCACATATGAAAGTCAAAAAACCTAAAGAAATGTAGAAGGAAAGAAACCACAATTAGCACTGCATATGCTTAAACAGATAACAATACAAATGGTGTGCAACCCCAAATTGAAGTGCAAATTCACTCTAGTGCCAAGTGGTATATGAGTGATTAAGATAAATACAAGTGCACAAGCCAATTTAGGCAGAGAAACATTCAAATAGCTTACCCTCCAAAAATTAATGGTAGGGCCACGTCGGAGGAGGCCAGGCTAGGAAAATCAATTCTGATCTACATATACGCAGATAAGGGGACATAAAAAATACTTTCATTGAGAGAATCAGTAATTCATAAGATTGTTAGTGTAACACTTATAGAAATAATTAAAGTAATTTATTCGATTGAGAACCTATGATATCCCAGCAGGACATTAAGCCTGCAGAGGCAGGGGACTAACTTTGACATGGCCAGCAAAAATAAAATAAATGGCTTAAAATTAGTAGGTTAATGTTAGAGTAGGCATGGGCACAATCATTAATACATCTAGACTCTTAGCAAGGGGCAATGTGACCGCTGGACCCAGCACATGTATAAAAATAGAGATAGAAATACGCGTGTAAAAGTCAAAACGCGTGTCAATGTGCTGCTGAAATGAAGGAAGCGCGCGGCTGCTACGTGTCGCTCCTTCAAGTGTCTACGAGCGTGGAATGAAGAAATCATTAAAGGTCAAAACAGAGGGGCGCGTATAAATTAGGAACGCGTATCAATTTTGGCAAAAATATGCCGAAATGAAGGAAGCGCGCGGCTGTGACGTGTCGCTCCTAAATGTGTCAGCGTGCGCGGGCTGAGGAAAAGAAGATAACCTCAGGGCCTGGCGTCACGGATATCTGTACTAATGTATAGGTTAACGGTTTAGGGAAAACCGGCAATAACGACTTGGTGCTGAAAAAGCCGAGATCGCGGTGATGCCGGTTACTAAGACACAAAACTAGCACTCTTCGAAGATGGCACTTACTTTCAATGTACACGGGCACTGCCGGTAAACCTGCGCCAGGTTCTGCACCCCGGAATCATGGAGTCTCTGTCACCACGGGGTTTAAGAACAGTAAGGGAGAGCAGGGAAAAGAGAAAAGGGACTAAACAAGGGCAGAAAGGTGGCAGCCATCTTAGCATGTAACTACATGAACTAGAAGGCTAAAGGTGTCGGCCATTATTGAAGTATGCCAATAATCAAGTGAACAAATCTAAGCCCTATCATGAAAGTCAAAAAATAAAAATTTAAAGATGTAAATATATATATATCAATATATATATATAGCGAACAATGTCGCAGTTAAGTGTAGGGAAGCAATATTCAGTATTATTAAAGGAACTCCTAAGTAATGGATCATGTCCTGAACAACTCGAGGTTTGGTCATGGTGATGAAAAGGAGTAAGGTGGTTAATGGATAAAGTTAGTCCATTGAATATCATCATTTAGACCAGCTATATGTGTCTTAAGTCTGAAGACCCACCGTTGTTCCTTTTCAAAGAGCTTCTTTGTGCTGTCAATGTTGTCCCTCATAGTTTCCAGAACAAACCATTTAATATCGTTAGGGGTGTGCTTTTTTTCGATAAAATGGTTGGTCAGTTTTGTGGATGATCTCTTACACCTAATGGTGCTCCGGTGTTCGTTAATACGAATTTTCACCATTCTCATCGTCATGCCGATGTATTTCAGATTACACGGACAGGTAATCATATAAATACAGTTCTTAGTCCGACAGTTGGTATGGGATCTTAGTTGCCAAGTTTTTAGTTCCCCTATGTCCACTTCTTGAATGTTATAAGTCAGAGGGCATACATTACAAGAGCCGCAGGGATAATGTCCCTTTACTCTCAGCCATTGACTGGGGCCCAGGTGGTCAGGGGGCCGAACCACTGCGGGTCTTGTGTGTACCACCAAGTCCTTAATATTGGGAGTTCTTTTGAAGGCGAATAAGGGACGTTCTAGTGTAGCACCCGCACTGGTGAGAATGGGCCAAAGCCTACGGACAATACCCTTTATTTGGTTACTGAGGGGAGTGAATGTAGTAACACAGGTTAATCTAGTTTGTTGGGAACGAGTGTTATTAATCAATAATGTATCTCTGGGGATATTACCAGCCCTCTTTCTTGCTCGTCGAATATTTTGCGCCAAGTTTGGCTTGCCTTTACATGTTTACCTTTGAACAACGCCACATCTTGACTCCTGATCAACCATTCTTTTCCAACATTAAACTGTGGCGCCGATATATAGATGATATCTTGGTAATTTGGAAGGGCGAGATGGACCATGCAATAGCCTTCACCCATTGGGTTAATACCTTGGATACCCATCTGCGTTTTAGCTCTACTGTCTCCAACAAGGAAGTCTCCTTTTTGGACTTACGAATCACACTTAAGGATGGCCTCCTCAATTCATCTATATACCAAAAGCCTACGGACCGCAATAGTCTTTTACTTTACAACAGCCACCATCCAAAAGCCCTACGAGATAATTTACCCTTTGGCCAATTTTTGAGGATACGACGTAATTGCTCTGATAAGAATGACTTTCATACACAAGCCAATACTCTATGTCGTAAACTGAGTGACCGGAACTACCCCCCACTAAATATTCGACGAGCAAGAAAGAGGGCTGGTAATATCCCCAGAGATACATTATTGATTAATAACACTCGTTCCCAACAAACTAGATTAACCTGTGTTACTACATTCACTCCCCTCAGTAACCAAATAAAGGGTATTGTCCGTAGGCTTTGGCCCATTCTCACCAGTGCGGGTGCTACACTAGAACGTCCCTTATTCGCCTTCAAAAGAACTCCCAATATTAAGGACTTGGTGGTACACACAAGACCCGCAGTGGTTCGGCCCCCTGACCACCTGGGCCCCAGTCAATGGCTGAGAGTAAAGGGACATTATCCCTGCGGCTCTTGTAATGTATGCCCTCTGACTTATAACATTCAAGAAGTGGACATAGGGGAACTAAAAACTTGGCAACTAAGATCCCATACCAACTGTCGGACTAAGAACTGTATTTATATGATTACCTGTCCGTGTAATCTGAAATACATCGGCATGACGACGAGAATGGTGAAAATTCGTATTAACGAACACCGGAGCACCATTAGGTGTAAGAGATCATCCACAAAACTGACCAACCATTTTATCGAAAAAAAGCACACCCCTAACGATATTAAATGGTTTGTTCTGGAAACTATGAGGGACAACATTGACAGCACAAAGAAGCTCTTTGAAAAGGAACAACGGTGGGTCTTCAGACTTAAGACACATATAGCTGGTCTAAATGATGATATTCAATGGACTAACTTTATCCATTAACCACCTTACTCCTTTTCATCACCATGACCAAACCTCGAGTTGTTCAGGACATGATCCATTACTTAGGAGTTCCTTTAATAATACTGAATATTGCTTCCCTACACTTAACTGCGACATTGTTCGCTATATATATATATAGATATATATATATTTACATCTTTAAATTTTTATTTTTTGACTTTCATGATAGGGCTTAGATTTGTTCACTTGATTATTGGCATACTTCAATAATGGCCGACACCTTTAGCCTTCTAGTTCATGTAGTTACATGCTAAGATGGCTGCCACCTTTCTGCCCTTGTTTAGTCCCTTTTCTCTTTTCCCTGCTCTCCCTTACTGTTCTTAAACCCCGTGGTGACAGAGACTCCATGATTCCGGGGTGCAGAACCTGGCGCAGGTTTACCGGCAGTGCCCGTGTACATTGAAAGTAAGTGCCATCTTCGAAGAGTGCTAGTTTTGGCCCTAATTCTAACCTTGGCGGACGGCGGAGGCCGTCCGCCAAGGTACCGCCGTCAGAACACCGCACCGCGGTCGAAAGACCGCTGCAGTGATTCTGACATTTGCCCTGGGCTGGCGGGCGGCTGCCAAAAGGCCGCCCGCCAGCCCAGGGCAAATCAACCTTCCCACTAGGATGCCGGCTCAGAATTGAGCCGGCGGAGTGGGAAGGTGCGACGGGTGCAGTTGCACCCGTCGCGTATTTCAGTGTCTGCTAGGCAGACACTGAAATACTTTGTGGGGCCCTCTTACGGGGGCCCATGCCGTGCCCATGACATTGGCATGGGCACGGCAGGGGCCCCCAGGGGCCCCGTGGCACCCCCTACCGCCATCCTGTTCCTGGCGGGCGAACCGCCAGGCACAGGATGGCGGTAGGGGGTGTCAGAATCCCCCATGGCGGCGCAGCAAGCTGCGCCGCCATGGGGGATTCTAAGGGCAGCGGTAAACCGGCGGGAGACCGCCGGTTTACCCTTTCTGGCCACGGCTGAACCGCCGCGGTCAGAATGCCCTGCGGGGCACCGCCGGCCTGTCGGCGGTGCTCCCGCCGACCCTGGCCCCGGCGGTCTTAGACCGCCGGGGTCAGAATGACCCCCTTTGTGTCTTAGTAACCGGCATCACCGCGATCTCGGCTTTTTCAGCACCAAGTCGTTATTGCCGGTTTTCCCTAAACCGTTAACCTATACATTAGTACAGATATCCGTGACGCCAGGCCCTGAGGTTATCTTCTTTTCCTCAGCCCGCGCACGCTGACACATTTAGGAGCGACGCGTCACAGCCGCGCGCTTCCTTCATTTCGGCATATTTTTGCCGAAATTGATACGCGTTCCTAATTTATACGCGCCCCTCTGTTTTGACCTTTAATGATTTCTTCATTCCGCGCTCGTAGACACTTGAAGGAGCGACACGTAGCAGCCGCGCGCTTCCTTCATTTCGGCAGCACATTGACACGCGTTTTGACTTTTACACGCGTATTTCTATCTCTATTTTTATACATGTGCTGGGTCCAGCGGTCACATTGCCCCCTGCTAAGAGTCTAGATGTATTAATGATTGTGCCCATGCCTACTCTAACATTAACCTACTAATTTTAAGCCATTTATTTTATTTTTGCTGGCCATGTCAAAGTTAGTCCCCTGCCTCTGCAGGCTTAATGTCCTGCTGGGATATCATAGGTTCTCAATCGAATAAATTACTTTAATTATTTCTATAAGTGTTACACTAACAATCTTATGAATTACTGATTCTCTCAATGAAAGTATTTTTTATGTCCCCTTATCTGCGTATATGTAGATCAGAATTGATTTTCCTAGCCTGGCCTCCTCCGACGTGGCCCTACCATTAATTTTTGGAGGGTAAGCTATTTGAATGTTTCTCTGCCTAAATTGGCTTGTGCACTTGTATTTATCTTAATCACTCATATACCACTTGGCACTAGAGTGAATTTGCACTTCAATTTGGGGTTGCACACCATTTGTATTGTTATCTGTTTAAGCATATGCAGTGCTAATTGTGGTTTCTTTCCTTCTACATTTCTTTAGGTTTTTTGACTTTCATATGTGACAATTTCACAATTTAAAGGATTAGGTATGTTACTAGGTCCTGACGAATCGCATAAGGTAATTCCTTGGTAATAAGCGAGAAACATGTTGACCAACTATATAGAGTGACACAGGGGACCCTGTGCGCTCCGTCTTTTGACGTTTATACCTACCTAGCTTTCATGGGAATTATGGACATTATTCCACTAATTCCCAGCTTTATTTAATTTTAATCTTGTCAGAGGTAGAGTCATGAGTATTAAAATTATAAATTTTTACCTCTAGACATTTTTAATTTTTTCCTGTTTACCAATCCTTCACTTCACTTCTTTCTCGACCGGCCACAATCGATTCTTAAAAGATCTCCGGCAAAGAGCCGCCTTGCGGGGCCCGTCAGGCATTGCAGTGCCGGCCTGACGAGGAGCTGGCCCTATGATGAAGCATGTCACCGGATGGTGAGTGAGGGCTCTTGCTTCGATAAAGTTCGCTTTTCATTGACTTGCTAAACTATTTTCTTGAAAGAAACCCTCAGTATTAGGTGGAACCGTGTGTAATCTTTTTTGATTTCTTGTCTATTGGGAACCTTACACACGGGACCAGGAGTCACTCTCCGAATATCCAATTTTTCATGCCCCTCCTTTGTTGCTTTTTTGATGTCAGGGAGGTTACCAGTTATGATAAGGACCTGATCTCATCTCCCCTAACAACTAGCAAGGAGGTGGATATGGATGCAAATATTTACGTTTGGTTGCAGTTTTACTAATGATGTACCACTACCACCCACCACGTTGAGCATCAACTCCCTTTGGAGTTTCCTTGCTCCAAATAATTTCTCCTTTAAAAAATTAAATGATTTAAATGGTAAGTCCATAGTTGATCCTAGAAACGTTGTCACCCATGGTCCCCTGAAAGGTTTAACACTGTGCATTTGGCTCGGTGTACCAGATATTGGCTCTGTAAACCCTTTTAAAACCCTTCCAGGTTTACTCTCACGGCTAAGTGTCTAAGACCTGCCCTGGACAATTAAGCATTCTCACCCCTAAAGAACTCCCCAACCTGGTCTCCTTCCTTCTCCATTGTGCCCATGATCCCAGGAATGGGGATAAACTGTTCCCTAAAACATTGTCAGGATTGCATCCTTGATGTTACAGACCCCTTAATTAGACTGCTATGCATGCTTAATCACAGTGTTTCTTCATCTTAGTAGATTGACCTTCCCTGTCTTTCAGGCAGGCTGCAGAGAACCATGTTCCTTCCTGCAATGCCAACATCACTATTTTTGTAGATTGCAAGAAATCTTTCTCATTTGTCTCGATCTCCAAATAGCTAACATGGCCATCAACAACACTACGACTCTCACTGGTTTCTTCTTTGACGAACGCTTCCTCGAGGACATCTGTCAGTTTGTCAACACTTTGTTCGCTCTGGAACAAGCCCAGTCTACTAGTAACAAAGTCTCCTTCAAGGCACCTGTTTTTGGTCTTTTGGTGACAGGGAAGGATGCCCTGCTGGCCGTCAATGCCAAGCATTTCATTGCTTCTTCTCAAGGGAGACTGTCAGGCAGAAGAGGAGGACATTGCAGCAGAGGCCTGAGGCTCCTTCCAACTTTCCCAAATGCCATTCAACTCCACCTGTGATACACCCTCTCTTCTTTCCTTCCACTCTTCCATCCCTCTTTTCCTGTGGGAGGTCACGTTTCTTCTTTTGTTCCAATTGTCCACAATTGGAAAAAATTATAGCTGACCCTTGGTTCGCGCAAACCATCTAGGGCTTCCTTACTGACTTTTTCAATGCACCCACTTCCGTTCAAGCTCTGTCACCACCTGACCTTACTCCTTCCCTCCAGGGGAGGCCTTCCTTGTAGATCAAGAAGTTCAGGAAATGTTCCGGAAGTAGGCAATTACCCATACTTCTAGTCAGGGAGACTTCATAATCTTTATCTTCGTACATCACAAAACACTCAAATGTTTGAAGGCAGTGAAAAACATGAAATCCCTGAACTCCTTTGCTGTCTACTACCATTTGAAAATGAAGGACACCCCCCCCCCCCCACCAAAGAAATAATCCTCTCTGGTGACTGGTTGACCACCTAGCCCTCATGGATGTCTACTTCTGCATTCCAACCTATCCTCTCCACCAACAATTTCTTATGTTACAATGGAAGTGAAGCCATTGGCAATTCTGGTGTGACCCCATTGATAATTCCTCCACCTCTTGGTGTTTCAGCATGCTTCCCCAGGCCATTATTTCCAGACTCTCTGTTTTCCTCTCTCTGTCACCATCAATCTGTTCCGCTATTTAGAATTCATAGTGATCTTAAAGAAGCCAGCGTGCTTCCTGACCAGTCGATGAACGTTTCAGCCTTTGTGATAGACAAACAGTGCTGCACCCTGAAACTTCTCAGGAACACTCTTTGTTGCATATAGAGGCAGCCAGCTTTGCCAGTTATTATCCTGCCCCTTTTTGTCCATGAGACAGTTAGCTGGTCTTGTAGGCATTCGCTATTCCAACATAAAAGCAATTTTTCTGGGTCCGTACATTACAGTGCTCTTCAGAGTTAGAATACTCTCCGCCTCTGCCTGGTCTCCCTTGCTGTGCCCAGTTCATCCTGGACAAGGACTGTCTAATGGAACTTGTGAGAAAATGCCAGTTTTTTGTGTGGTCACCCGCATTTTTTCCCTGAGCTTTATTGCCTCTTTTTGGCCTCTGTACACTGAGTCACTGTTGTCCAGTACCCAGTGTATGTGCTCTGACCCCTAAATTGTGTAGAAATTGGCTAATCTATGATTGGTGTATCTACCTCTCCTCTAATGCCATATAGTATATGGTGTAGAGACTGCACCCACTTAATGTGAAGTTCAATGTCACCTGTGGACTTTGTCAGTTATTGTGCCATCCCCTAGTATAACAAGGAAAACATGGCTTTAGGCTTACACTCGTAGTCTGACTGCTGCAGTTTAAACTTTCAGTGCAACCTGTCAAAATAACTCTCTTTGACAGGTAAAAACTTTCTTTTTACAATTTAGTAAGTCATCCCTTTATAGGATTTGTAGCCTACAAAGTAGGTTGCATGTTATGTAAAGGTGTGACTTGAAGAAAATGAATGTTAATGTGTTCAGACAATGACAATGAGTGTGGATTAAAATACTAATACTGCTAACTTGAGAAAGGGACCTGCTAGAAAAATAATTAAAACGAAATTGTTAATAGTTATTAAAAGTCCAATTCAATAATGAAATCGAGATTTTAATAAATATTAAGGAAAAATAACTCTTAGAGTGTTACCTCTTACCTGCCTGAGCTTTTAGGAGACTAATGTGCATTAGCTCTCCAAGTCCTCCCAGCCAGTGCACATCCTTGAATGAGGTGTGAAATTCCTCCCAGGAGGATATAATAGGCTAACGTGAAAGGGTGGCAGTATTTCCTATAACCTCTATAGAATATGCATTGTGGGGCTGTGCCTTCCTATTGATCCCCAGTGTCAAATTCTGCATGACAGCTCAGTCTGAAGTGAATTTTAACGTTTTGTGCCCTTCAAAGGGAGCAAGCAGGATGCTACGACAATCCTCTGTATTGCCTCTATGGTTGCTGAAAGGCCCTGCTTTTGTCCTACCAGACATCTGTCTCTAGGTACGATGTGGATGCAATGCCTGCTTCAAACTGGATTTTAGTCTTAAATGAGGCCGGACACTAGAATTTCCAAAATACGCTACTCACACTCATCCCCAATGACCAAGTTTTGGGATGACCAAAAACATTTGCCATCTTGCAAATACCAGGAATTACTGTAAATGTAGGTAGGTCAAGGCTTGGGACTCTTTACTCCATTGATCAGAGAGGAACTAGGAGTGTTTTAGGACAGTGCTTAATTTGTAAAAGAATGAGAGCTGGTGCCAAAAACCTTGCTCTGAAGCTCATGGTCAGAGCTATTACCTGTTGGCACACCGAATACCAAGGCTACGTAGTCTAAGAATCAGCTTAATACTAAGACTGCATAGTCTGAAACCACCTCATGCCTCTTTAAACCAATACCAGATTCTCCCAGCCACTTTATCACACTCTTGCAGGTTCCTACTTTCTCCCTTCGTGATGTTTTTTTCTGTCTTTCTTTTTATCCTTTTTCTCATTTATGTATTTTCCCTCTTGCTTGCAAGAAATATCCGATGAGGTAAAATGTGTGCTGGTCCCCAAAAATGCCCCACAAGCAACCACTGGTTGAAATTATGCAGTGGCTTAGGGTGTCCCCCACTCCAAAGGCTGGTGAACCCCACATAGCTGGACCCTCAGCCAACCTTCCTCATAACATTTCTGGACTTGTGAAAGAATAACAGGTGAAATGAACCTGCCGCACTTGTCATCTGTGACTTGTGAGAAGTACCCGGGGAGGTTGGACACCCTTCCACTTGAAATCCAAGCACAGAAAGATCTAGCAAAATCATAAAGCTGCTCCAGTGGGTGGATCCAGGAAGATAAAAAAATTGACAAGGACATTTCTATGAAGAATCACAGCTGAGCAATGGTAACTGAACCTGGACTTTGCACATGGCGGAGCTGTTTGTCTGGTTTAGAGATGAGCACAACAGATGGTTATTAATTCAACACACATAAAATGACTAATACCTTCCACCCAATCCATACTTATAGCTTTAGGGACCTGCAATATTCTATGTTGTAACACATATGAGTATGATGGCTAGTAGTTGTATTGGTACTGTCATTAGCAGCACTTGCATGAGCAATGGGTGGTGCAAGCTGCAGTGTCCTTCTTCATGACAAGGGTCTTGGCGCTTATTTTTATTTATTTATCTTTTTTTATTACAAATCAAGCACTGCTGATAAGAGAGTGACTTTAATACCTGCAGCGGAAACACAGCCACTATAACTAGTAAACCACTTTCTCTCATGCCTTTTAGAAAATACACTTCAAATCATAGGCACTTAGTGATTCAAAAGGATGTTACTGAAGGGATTTAAGACCCAGAGGATGAGTCCAAAGAAGTGACATACAAAGAGAAGGAGATCTAGAAACACAAACATTCTTAAACAATCTGGACACTAGCCCATAGCTGTCCTGTAGGTTCTTGCTGGACTCACGAAACACCTTTATAGCAAATCATTGATCCTGTAAGGTAGAAAGGAAAAGAGTTAGATGAAAGTCGTTCCATAAAATAGTGAAAGAGAAAGAAGAGGGCTTATAAACAACTGTGTGATAGTGTGAAAACAAGGCAAGTGTCTAGAATATGATTTCAAAGTAGATTGCTTGATAAACTTAAGCCCTCAACTTCTAAACCAAGAGAGATAGCCTGAGTGGAAGAGGCAGATTTAAGTACCTGAGAGAAGATCGAGACAATGCAAAGATCCAAGGAGGAAGAACAGCCAGGTTCTGAAAAATAGGGGAGGAAGATTTGGGTGGTCAAAAGGGAACTGCTACCACAACATCCTCATCTTCCTACTGAACGTTGCTCAATAGCCTTGGAATCAGAGAAAATGCCAGAAACATATAAAGTAGCCCCCTGAACCTCTTCTCGAAAATAGATCTACCCCACAGCATCTGATTCCAGAGAATAAGAATGAAACCGGTGTAGCTGAGCATTGCTTCTGGGAGCAACAAGGTCCAGAAATAGGATGTGACACTTCCTGTATACCTTCTGAAGTGTCACTGGAGACAGTGTCAAGTTCTGTGTGGATGGGAATAGCTTGCTCACCTGATCTGCCTGAACATTATTCTGTCCCCTGAGATGAACTGAAGGCAGGGATGGAAGGTGTGACTGTGCCCAAACCCTTGGCTGAACTTAAACTGTGTTCAGTGACTTTGTGTTGGGTGTTTCTTTTGTGATTTCTGTATGTCACAGTATTTCTTTTGTCTGATCTCACCATGACATTTTGCTACTGGACCTAAAGCTGAAATGTTGTATTGCATGATTAACTGATGTGTGCTGGCTTTAATTCGAGTGTATGGGCGACTTTACATCTGAGGCCATCTAGCTTGAACAGAATGGGAGTCCACCACTGCTCCCCAACCTAGGAAGCTTGCAACATTGCAAGTACCAATGGAACCTATTGCTGCATAGTAAGAAGAGTATCCAACCTTTACTGGATCCAACCACCACTGGAACACTGTTTTGAACTCTGGGGTTACAAAACCAAGTGATTCAGAAATTGGGAAGCTTGAGACCAGTGCTTTTGAGGTGCCACAGTATTTGGCAAAGGTGGAGTCTGGCCCATTGAACTATGAACACACAACCTGACGCATGACCTCAATTTGCATCAGTTTCCTTGCTGGGTCTTCCTAAAGATTTAGCATATAGGACAACATGGAACAAAGCTGGTTTGCTGTTAAATTTGGGAAGTAAGATCTTGTTCAAATCTGTTCTGAGCCTGCCCCCTTTGAAGGTCATGCCTCTAGACAGGGTAAGTTGACATTAGGAATATTCAGAATAAATCTATGAAGGTTCAGACAAATCTTTATTGTTGGCAGATGTTGCATAGTATTGCTCTCTGAAGTACCATGAGCCCACCAATTGTTGAGGAATGGCTAAATTTAAATCCTTTGAAGATGAAGGTGAGCTACAAGGGAAGCCACCATCTTTGTGAGGACTCCTGGGACTGACCAAAGATGAAATGAAAGGATTTTGAACTACCAGTTTTGATTGTGAAATTAAATCTCAACAATGTGTGGGGCAACGCCCAATAGGTAGTCTAAATTAGCTTCCATCAGATCTACTGTGGCCATTAATTGATTGATGGGAAATACAGGACTTATTGTCTGTAAAGTCTCCTGTCAGATTTCTGATCCATAGACCTCATAGTCTGCGGGAATGGCCAAGGGAGACTACATGTTTAGGATAGATTAATAGGTGGTGGAATACTACAGTAGACCAACCACGACTCATGTTTACTGGGTTTGGTGGTGAATGCTGTAATGCTGTAAGAACCCTCTAAAGATCAGGACATGAGGAAGAGGCCTCTGGATACCACTGCAACATCCACGGACAGGAGCTGCGTAAACAAGTGAGAGAGAGAGGATACCTGTGGGTATCACAGATAATCATACAGACAATCCTAGGCAAGTGGAAAGGTCTAGTGTTAGAATTTTCTGTTTCCATTGCCCTGATCTCCAAAGTCTCCAACCCTGAATCATCCTCCACTTGATTTGTATATCTCAAAGGAGACAAAAGCCTGACATCTCCATCTGGAACCGAATATTCAGTACCTATTTGTTGGCTTCCTTGAGGTCTATTCTATTTGAAATTCTCCTGTCACTTTGAGTTATCAAGCAGAGTATTGAGCAGGCTTGTTTCCCAACTCTTACACTGGATGGAACTGAAATTATTGCCAGCTTCTTCTCCAGAGCACAAGTTGCTTGCTTCAGTGCTTTCCTGTTGATGAGGCATTTCTGCCAAGGTGTAAAAAAAGTCTCATAATCCAGCCAAAGAGAAGAGAACTCTTTCTAGGAATGCCTCCAAATTATATCCAGTACCCAAGAAAATGAAGTTGATTTCTTCTACTCCCCCAGAAAGTATGCAACTTTAGACCAAAGTGGGCCTGGAGCCCAGGAAATCCACGAAAGAGATTGTTTCGCACAATGATCCTGCTTTTGTTTCTTGGAGTAAGGATCAGGAAAGGATTTCACTTGGGGCTTAAAAAATTGCTCTGTTGATTGATGTCTTGTTAATGGGTGTCTAAATTATGATTTCTACTTATATGTGTCATATGGCTTGGATTGCCGTCATCTGAAAGAATAGAAATGTTTTCTCACCCTGAAAAGTCGATGTAGTTTATCTTCCAGGTCAAGCTGAAAAAGATGTGTTCCCTCAAATGCCATTTTGAGGCTGTTGAACTTTGAGATTAATCTGTATTCCAATCATTTTAAGAACAGATTATGGTATGCAGCTATTGATGACTCCGTTGCCGAGGCTGATGCTCTTACCTCATCAAACAAATATCTAATAGGAATTATATCTGACATTTTATACCTCTTAGTAGTTCCAAGAATTTTGAACCATCATAGGCTGCTTTGAATGAGGTTTCAGATCCAGAATTTAAGACTGCAATCTACATGGTCTACAAATACCAGCATGAAGAGCGAAATGAGACCCTCAAAAAGCTTTTTTGATGATCATCTCAACTTTCTTAGATGGATTTTTCAAAATGATTTTTCAGCTATTAAATGTCTCCCAACAAGACTGTCCACTACCAAATCTACATGAATGGGGTCTGGTAACTTTGACCTCACATCTTCTGAAGGATACAGAAGAGACATAAATCAGGGCATTTTTATTCTGTCAGGATCTTTCCACCCTTTCAGAATAAATACCATTGTATTCTGAAGAACCTGAATTGGTGCAGAAAATCCCATGTTCCCTCTCACATGACAGAGTATTTCCAGCAGCACAGCCTAGGAATTTTCCTTTCTGCTTCCCAGGGTGGAGAACCTCATAAATGTGCTCAGAACAAGAAACACCTGAGTACAGTTCATCATACTCCAAAGATTTGTTTTTCTTTGAAGGGAGAGCAAGGTAATCATAATTAGTTTCAGTATATTTTTTTCAACTTTCCTTCACCTCTCATGTCTGGATCTCTTTAGGGAGGAAGATCTTGAGGAAACAGTGGTTGGGAAGCATGGCTCTTCCTGTTGGCTTCCCATTTTTCAGCCAACAGGGTACCACTTGATGACTAAATTGAATCAAATGTCAAGCAATTTTATCTTTTCCCAAGAAACACTACAGCTATCACACAATACACTTTGCCTTCATTGGACCACCGTTTTAATGGTCTCTAAAGCACCCAGCTTTGCTCTTGGACTTCTGACCGGGAAATAAAGCCAGCAGATGCACAAAACATCAGTATTCAACTGCACATAGGTACGCCTCAGGCACTTCCTCATTTCACAACCAATGGGACAGATCATGTAGATGAGTCTCCGTGAACGTCAAACCCATTCCATCCCTTTAAGGACCTTTGTCCGACAGGTGAGGGGTCTTTTACAATACTCTCTTTGCTGTTGTCCCCATGGTGGAAGTCTGACTCCTCCCAATGGTGTCAGTCAGTGCCAGCTTTAGGGTGGTGTGACCAGTGGGGTGAGCTGTGTTTAAAAATAACTCATGGGTCTAAAAGCATGTGAACTTATTTTTGTCCAGCAGTTTTTGGGCAACAATAAAAATGTCAAGATAACTCTGGTGATTAATTTTCCTGCTGGTGAGAGATGGGCATTTCGTCTAATTGCAGTTTTGACTCATCATAGTGGCACTGTGGTGGTCAATGTGCCTGCTGCAAAGAATGTGTACCATGCAGATCACAGAACTATATGAATGAACTGAGTAGCGCCAGAAAAAAATGAAATATATGTCAGAAAAGGGCTATGGACAGATAAAGGCTGATCACCTGCCGCTTGTCTCTGCTGCACTATCATAGTGCCCCACCACACCAAATCATCTTTTCCCGCAATGCCAGCTCCAGGTATGCCAACATACCGTCATAGCCACCAATGACACTGGAGTGTCCATAGATCTCATGTCTGCAGGCACACATCAGACACCACCAAATCCCCCTACACTCTCCAAGGTCGGAGTCAGAGTTGTTGCATATGGCCAAAACATCCACTGCCCATGCTGGGAAGTTTCAGATTGCCAGTGTCCCACGGAGATGCAAGTGTAACAGACTGAGGTCATGGCATGCTGGTGCTGGCCACACAGCAGAAACATTGGGCTTAATCTCCTTTGCCTTTGGTGTGCAGGCCAGAGAGCTATCAAGTATACTAGAAGACTTTGAAAGCATATTTCATGGAATGGGCTGTCTAAAATACAAGGTTGTGCGACAGCACATTGATCAAACCATACAGTCTGTTGCGCTGCGACACAGATGCATTGAGTTCCACCTTAGGCCCAAAGTAGAAGAAGAACTGGAAACAGTGGAACAAGCCGGGATTATTGAGAAAGTCACTGGCCCCATATCTTGGGTATCCCCAATAGTGGTAGCAAATAAACAAAAGCAACCTGTAAAAGTCCCCAACTGCATGGACATGTCGCTCCCAAATGTCACAATCACGAGAGAACGCAATCTAACCACAACTGTTGACGACATTCTTGGGAAACTGAATGGAGTTAGGTGGCTCTCCAAATGTGATCTCAGTTCAGGGCATCACCAGCTACCTCTACAACCTAACTCAAGGTACATAACCACTTTTTTTACTCATGCGACCCCTGACAATACCGCTGGCACAATTTTGGAATATCGAGTGCTGCTGAAGTATTTCAGAATACCATCCGAGAAAAACTTGCAGAACCGCCTGGAGTCATCAGTGTCAGCCATGATATCCTGATATTCGCCAAATCCATGAGAAAACACCATGACTGCCTACATGGAGTCCTTCAGAAAATCCGCAACTCGGGACTCATGTTACACAAAGAGAAATTTGAATTCCTAAAACAGCAGATTAGCTTTTATAGCTACACCTCAGCAGATGGCTTGGCTCCGGACCCAGAGAAAGTGTGTGATGCCCAAGAGGGCCCTGCACCAACCGGTGTATTGGAAGTGAAGAGCTTTCAAGGGATGGTAAACTATTGCAGACGGTTCATACCTGACCTCACCGGCCTCACCCAGCCCTTCCGAGAGCTCACGACGACCACCAAACTATGGACCTGGGGTGCGGTGCAGGAAGAAGCTTTCCAGAATACAAAGAAAGCACTCATGGTACACACCACTCTATCAGCAAAAACGACCACTATGGTGGTTGATGCCCTGGTGGCAGAAAAGGAGACCAGAAACCACTGTGGAGGGCCACGTTCAGCAGTGATCTTTGCTCTGACATTATCGCCTCAGCTGAGACAGGAAGCAAACAAGAGGATGCTGGGATTGTCAGGTCTGTGTTTCATGTGAGTAAAGACTCATAACTAGTGATGAGGTCAAGCGAAGTAGTGGCAATAGCTCAATGTGTGAAAAGAAAGCACTTTGAAGTCAGAGCAAAACAATAGAGCTTTATATAGTAACCATAAATCAGATAATTAAATGTCAAGGGCGATTGTGTACCACATAGAGCTCCAACTGCAACCACCATGCTATACGTTCATCAGTTATAAATGTTTACTTTTGGTAAGAAGTTGGAAATTCCATGTTCTTTTATAACAATGCGTTGTTCGAATTTCTCTCAATATATAAGGAAATGCATTATTTTCAAACTGTGACTGTTAATATAAGGGAGCTTTAGGGGAGATACAATTTCCAGTCTGTTTTATCTTTATTCTTTTTTCCATTCGACATATGGTGAACGCAGCACAAAGAGACAGGTCTGAATTTGAGATAGGTATGTTTCTTTTGTACGTGTTCTTTATTCGTCAACAAAGAGTACTGAAACAATATTTTCCATTACCATATATAAATAAATTACATAAATAGATAAATGAAACTAAGTACGAAGCAGACATTTCTTTTTGGGAATAAGATACTTTCAGAATGCCTAAAAATACTTAATTTGTAATATTCTTCAGATCCACTAGGTGGCAAACACTACACGTATAATCACTTTCCTCAAGCACCGTTCGACCCGATGTTGGCTTTTAAAAAGGACGCAATCTCTTAAGTAACATGGACTGCGGATAATGATGCAAAGATGCAATTGCCTTTTAATTTTTAGACCTGGTTCATTATAAAGTCTGTTCATGCGCAGCTGCAGCATATCAGGTTTTATAATGCTGAAAGTATGTGTATATTTACATCGTCTATATTAAATACAGCACGCGCATAGTTATATTTATAACAACACATAAAGCATTTCTATATTTTCACAGACTAAGGGGCTGTACTCCGTTCTCAAAAAGTGACTTTTGGGGAATTAAATAGTATTTTGGGAACCAACGTATGTACCCATAGATTGGTTCATAAAACACGGAATTGCAGGAGGTTACAGAATAACCTTCCTTAATAATATTCATTAGGCAGATTGCAAATTGTATCTCCCTCCTGTGATTGGCTGCATGATTGTATTCCAAATGGAAAACTTTTTTTAAGTGGTCCATGTTCCTTAAAGTAACAACTGCTGCTTTTAACAAAAAACCTTTCCGTTTTGGAAAACATCAGGGGGAGCTGGCAGTGTCTCCTCTCTCCGAGGCTACCAACTCGATTTCCAAAAGAGAAAGGTTCCTAAGGAGCGCCTTCCTAGTTGCATATTAGTTGCCACCCAAAGTCGGGCTTCGTAACACTCTAATGGCTTGTGTCTGCTGTTGCGGTTCTAAGTCATTAATACATTTCTCTCTGAATCAGTCATAGGAGATAGATGCCCCTTTGAAAAGGATCATAAAATTATTTTTACAAATTAGAAAGAATTCTAGAAAAAGTGCATTTGTGCATAAAGAAAAGCCCTTTTGTGACTGTAAACCCTGTGATTGTGTGAATTGCTAGGGTTTGTGATGACAAAAGGGCTTTGTACACGAGGCCCCAACTCCTGTGTTGGTTGTGATTAGCTCAGGGACCTTTGTATCGCCCGTTTAGAGATGGATGCGACTGTTTGGTCATCAGTTTGACTCCTTCAGGATTAATTCAGTCGCAAGTGCCATAGATGCTCACATGGCCCCTCCTGTAATACAGCTCATGTTGATGCGATCCCAAAGGGGCGTGCCTTCATTTGCAGAGCGGCGTCGACCTCAGACAAATATGGGCATCAGTTACCTCAGAACCACGTAGTGTTACAGATGTGGGCGCGGTGGCAAACACACCACCTTGAGGTGATCACACAGAGGGAGAAATAAGGTCCTCTCCTTCCTCACTCCCATCCCTTTTTTACCATTGCAGGTAGGTACAGTCACTCACTGTCCCTGCATGAAGGGAAATCACTGCCCACTTTTCAAACTCAGGCCATCCCGCCTTTCATTAATGCACACTTTCTAGTGCAGTGGCAGTCTGCGCCCACCCTGGAAACAGCGTGCTCACTGTAAGAGGGAGCCACTGTCCTGAGGTGTGTCTGAGCCATCCATCTGAGCCATCCATTTGTAGGTGCGCTGCAGAGCAGAGCGAGGCCAGACACCTTGTGCTTGACAAGGGCCAGGGAGTGTCCTTGCGCTGCAGAGCAGAGCGAGGCCAGACACCTTGTGCTTGATAAGGGCCAGGGAGTGTCCTTGCGCTGCAGAGCAGAGCGAGGCCAGACACCTTGTGCTTGACATGGGCCAGGGAGTGTCCTTGCGCTGCAGAGCAGAGCGAGGCCAGACACTTTGTGCTTGACAAGGGCCAGGGAGTGTCCTTGCGCTGCAGAGCAGAGCGAGGCCAGACTCCTTGTGCTTGACATGGGCCAGGGAGTGTCCTTGCGCTGCAGAGCAGAGCGAGGCCAGACACCTTGTGCTTGACATGGGCCAGGGAGTGTCCTTGCGCTGCAGAGCAGAGCGAGGCCAGACACCTTGTGCTTGACAAGGGCCAGGGAGTGTCCTTGCGCTGCAGAGCGAGGCCAGACACCTTGTGCTTGACATGGGCCAGGGAGTGTCCTTGCGCTGCAGAGCAGAGCGAGGCCAGACACCTTGTGCTGCATATGGGCCAGGGAGTGTCCTTGCGCTGCAGAGCAGAGCGAGGCCAGACACCTTGTGCTTGACATGGGCCAGGGAGTGTCCTTGCGCTGCAGAGCAGAGCGAGGCCAGACACCTTGTGCTTGACAAGGGCCAGGGAGTGTCCTTGCGCTGCAGAGCAGAGCGAGGCCAGACTCCTTGTGCTTGACATGGGCCAGGGAGTGTCCTTGCGCTGCAGAGCAGAGCGAGGCCAGACACCTTGTGCTTGACATGGGCCAGGGAGTGTCCTTGCGCTGCAGAGCAGAGCGAGGCCAGACACCTTGTGCTGCATATGGGCCAGGGAGTGTCCTTGCGCTGCAGAGCAGACCGAGGCCAGACACCTTGTGCTTGACAAGGGCCAGGGAGTGTCCTTGCGCTGCAGAGCAGAGCGAGGCCAGACACCTTGTGCTTGACAAGGGCCAGGGAGTGTCCTTGCGCTGCAGAGCAGAACGAGGCCAGACACCTTGTGCTTGACATGGGCCAGGGAGTGTCCTTGCGCTGCAGAGCAGAGCGAGGCCAGACACCTTGTGCTGCATATGGGCCAGGGAGTGTCCTTGCGCTGCAGAGCAGACCGAGGCCAGACACCTTGTGCTTGACAAGGGCCAGGGAGTGTCCTTGCGCTGCAGAGCAGACCGAGGCCAGACACCTTGTGCTTGACATGGGCCAGGGAGTGTCCTTGCGCTGCAGAGCAGAGCGAGGCCAGACACCTTGTGCTTGACATGGGCCAGGGAGTGTCCTTGCGCTGCAGAGCAGAGCGAGGCCAGACACCTTGTGCTTGACATGGGCCAGGGAGTGTCCTTGCGCTGCAGAGCAGAGGGAGGCCAGACACCTTGTGCTTGACATGGGCCAGGGAGTGTCCTTGCGCTGCAGAGCAGAGCGAGGCCAGACACCTTGTGCTGCATATGGGCCAGGGAGTGTCCTTGCGCTGCAGAGCAGACCGAGGCCAGACACCTTGTGCTTGACAAGGGCCAGGGAGTGTCCTTGCGCTGCAGAGCAGAGCGAGGCCAGACACCTTGTGCTTGACAAGGGCCAGGGAGTGTCCTTGCGCTGCAGAGCAGAGCGAGGCCAGACACCTTGTGCTTGACATGGGCCAGGGAGTGTCCTTGCGCTGCAGAGCAGAGCGAGGCCAGACACCTTGTGCTTGACATGGGCCAGGGAGTGTCCTTGCGCTGCAGAGCAGAGGGAGGCCAGACACCTTGTGCTTGACATGGGCCAGGGAGTGTCCTTGCGCTGCAGAGCAGAGCGAGGCCAGACACCTTGTGCTGCATATGGGCCAGGGAGTGTCCTTGCGCTGCAGAGCAGACCGAGGCCAGACACCTTGTGCTTGACAAGGGCCAGGGAGTGTCCTTGCGCTGCAGAGCAGAGCGAGGCCAGACACCTTGTGCTTGCAAGGGCCAGGGAGTGTCCTTGCGCTGCAGAGCAGAACGAGGCCAGACACCTTGTGCTTGACATGGGCCAGGGAGTGTCCTTGCGCTGCAGAGCAGAGCGAGGCCAGACACCTTGTGCTGCATATGGGCCAGGGAGTGTCCTTGCGCTGCAGAGCAGACCGAGGCCAGACACCTTGTGCTTGACAAGGGCCAGGGAGTGTCCTTGCGCTGCAGAGCAGACCGAGGCCAGACACCTTGTGCTTGACATGGGCCAGGGAGTGTCCTTGCGCTGCAGAGCAGAGCGAGGCCAGACACCTTGTGCTTCAGAAGGGCCAGGGAGTGTCCTTGCGCTGCAGAGCAGAGCGAGGCCAGACACCTTGTGCTTGACATGGGCCAGGGAGTGTCCTTTCTCCTCAGCATCATAAGTAGGTGGTTATGTGATATCTGAGCGCTGCTCCCTGAGGCTTCCTTTGTTGTGGGACGGAGTGGAGATGCCTCGGCCAGTCCAGTCCTGAAGGTGACTCTCTGTCCCCAGCCTCCTGCAGGTTCTCCCTGTGTCGCAGACGGCGAGTCAGTACTGAGCACTGTTAAGCTCATTCCTTCTCTATTTGTGCAGCAATGGTTTACTGATTAATTGATTTTAATTCTTCCAGAGCTCTATCATTAAAGGGTCCCCGGAACTCTCAAGGAAGATAGAACAATGCTGCAATAATTTCGCAAATAAATACATTTCAGTAGAATTACTGAAATAACTTTTCTGGATGATAAAAGGTTTTCTGAATGAGGTACAGAAATTTAAACTGTATTATTTGTTTTAAGAGGAACTAAATGCAGTCTTCTGTATGCCTAAGGGATGTTATCAATTGTGAACAAGCTGCGCAGACACATTTCCCCTCTTTGTAGACCAAATAATCTCCCAAAAGCAGACCAAATAAGAAAATGGGGGTGGTATAGCACTGTCTAAATAACCGAAAGAGAAATCCCGGCTCTCTCAGTACTGGAATGTTGCACAGCTCTTGGATGTTGCACCCCGTCACAGGACTGGAGTTTCTTTTCTCCTCGTTTACTTCCCACCTCCACCTAAAATGGCCTTCACAGAAATCCTTTGGAATTTTATTGCTGATGCTACTCTCAGGGACATAGTAAGGGTTTGTGGGGGCCTGGACAAACGTAATTTGGGACCCCGCTCGGAACATCTCTGAATTTATTAACCAGTTTCAGCCCATTCAAGCCCTCAGCAACAATCCTCTGATCATTGACAATCCTCTTTGTTGGCCCCCAAACCTTTAAGGGGGCTTCAGTCCTTTGGGTCCCTTGTTCAGCACAAAGCCTTTGAATATTTATGCAATATTGAGAACCTGGGAGTCCCTTTTCATATTGTGTAGGGGGCCCATCATTTTTGCTTTATGACACTTTCTGGGACTATCCTGAAAGCTTAATGATGGGGGCCCTAAACAGGTGGGGGCCCTGGACCATAGACCACTTTGCCAGTGCCTTAAAATGTCTCTGGCTTCTCTTGCCACCCGGAGATATTTAAATCCATCCTCAGTCAGCCCTCAGTGGAAAGCGTAGCCAAAGAGAGCATTCACTCAGCACGACTAAATGGAAATATCAAAACGCCCCTAAAATTGCCTAAATCAAACTCTTATTAAAAACACAGAGCCTCAATCGAGGCATCCCAGTGAAAAACAGACCAATCGCTAATAGCCTCCACTTCCTATCAGGCAGACAAAATGGATTTAAAGCTGGCAGATATCTCTATCTGGCACGACCTGAAAAGCACAGTCAAGGCCAATGCGGGAAAACACCCTGAACTTCCCTCAGCACCGGGGACCGTCAAAGACAATGCAATAGGCTAGCGGGGACTGGTATTCAGAGGAATGTCCTGAACTGGGCAACTCCTTGAGGAGGCAGTGGGCGAATTGTATCCCAAGCACCATACCTCGTGGCTCTGTTCACCGTGACGACCTCCGTAGCTCAGGACTCAAACTCTGCATCCTTACTTTTCAGTGTTTACCGAGTCCCTCTTCTTGAACTGGCAAATTCTTCAACCTCGCCGGCTACAATTATGTGGATGACATCCCCCGGATCGTGTGAATTTCTTACATTTTCATTTGCATTTTGTAACAATAAACATTACAACTTTCATAAAAGACATCCCCTTGCTCTCCACCCCTCCAATTCCCTCCTTCCCCTAACTTCTGACCCCACCTTGTCTCTCTTCCTCCCTTGTTACTCATTCCCTCCTAAATCTCCTCAGACCCTCTTAAACCTCGAACAGCCCTTACAGATTGAAAACTCAAGACTCAGAGACTTCTTATGCGCTGTGTAACAATGGATGACACAAAATCTTCTCAGAAAGAACTTGTCAAATACTGTAAAGCTGAATTTGGAAGAATTACAGCCTGGAAATCTTCTGGCTCCAAGAGATGCTGCACCACTGACAAAGATGACTGATATAAAAAACTACAGAGTGACTGTGGACTCCAAAGTAACCCTTGAATTCCAAAGTAATCATTCCTTACATTGAGGATACTACGATGCAAAGAACTCACAACTTCCTGGCACTTGTTATAGCAAGACTGGATTACACAAACAGACGTTACATGACTCTCTCCAAACACTGATCATCAAACTCACAAGAATCCAGAACTCGGCTGCCAGATGAGATCTTAAACTAAACAATATGGACCATATCAGACTAGAACTGAAAGCACTCCACTGGCTACCTGTCGCAAGAAGGGTATCTTTCAAAGCCCTTTGCATTGCGATCCACTTTCTGGCACTGAGATTCCTATAGGGCTAACATTATGCAACTTAAAGAGAAAGCTTACCCCTGTATCTGCACCTTTATTGGAAACACCCAGTTACCAAAAAAGTGCATAGGTTGCAGCAGTTGCAATGTGAACATACACGCTAAGGAATAAACTTGCATCGAGAATAAGTTTGATAAACAGTCACATGGAATTGAGAATAGCATTAAGTGCATTACTTTTTAACATAAACAACAGACAGTAAGCGGAATATGTACTTTTCTTTCATGCAGCACTGGGCAGCAAGGAAAGTAGCTGCATTGCATATGTGTAAGGAAGAGAGCAGAAATGCTCTATATTTACAAAGATATGAAGCATTTCTGCACTCTACTTGTGCCGACATGCTCTGTGCAGCCCAGCGACAACATAGGAACCCTTGCACCATAGAGCAAGGGGGCCTGAGGTAGAGGCAAGAATATCTTTTTGCAGGTATGGAGACCTTCCTGCACAATAAGCAATCCTTAAAAGCATTTCCTCTTTCCATGAACATGGAAAGAGGAAATACTGAGAAGAAATAGATATTTCTCCTCAATACGTCTTACTGGGGAGGTGTAGCATTTTGATGCATTCCCATGTTTACTAGCTTTAGTTAATCAGGAAATGTGTCAAAATCCATGAGTCGATGCATGGAAATGCCAGTGCTCCACCCATGGATGCCTCCCAGCCTAAAATGTAACGTGATGCAGCACAAGCAGCTGCATTGCATTACATTTCTTTATTAAACCACGCAAGGCAATGCGAGGACAACACAAAGGCTTTTTTAAAACTAGGCCCATATTTACAAGGCATCCATCATAAGCCAAGGTTTGAATAAGCTGCTTGCACATCTACCCTTACTCATTTGCTTTCAGTTTCAGACACACACTGATCACATGCTGCTGCAAGACTCTTGTGGCACTGTCTTTGGTCATCACACACAACATGAATGCTAAAGATGATATATGATACCACTACCACCACCAGCCCAGCAACAAAGCACAACTGTACCTAAACCAATATCCCTTGGACTATAAGATGTTGACATTACTAGGGCTACTCGTGGAAAAGGTGTTATAAAAATGCGATAATGGAATACGATTGTGGCCCTGCAGCTGTTTCATGGCAAAACATTTGGAAACAGTTGATGTTTCATAGGAAGGCCCAGACAGAAGCCATTATCATAGCCCAAGAGATAAAGGCCACGAGTGGAAACAGACTTTCCATGGAAAGACTTATGCATGTGTGGGAGAACTTTCCTTAGGCACAGAGAGTTAGAACACATGCAAAAGAAACAGCATTGATTTGTTCATTAAGAGAAAGTTTTTTGTCAATCTTGACTCAATTGAATCATGGTGGTGTGCCTGAGAGTGGCCAGATGGAATCATGCCATCATTGTTTGCTCTTCCCTCAAATGAGAAGGTCTGTCTTATTTTCATTGAGCATCAGAAAATTCTTGTACATCCAGATATACATGTCTGAAGTAATCAAACTCTAAATATAGGGTAGAATACACCAGCTGAATTTTCTTCACAATACTACCCCTATTATGGAGGAAAATTTGCTGGTAGTTTCCACTCTTGTTAGAGCTTCCTTCGCAAACTGGAAGATTTGTTAGCTCTCTCCAAACTCTAAGGGCTAGATTTAAGAAAAGTGGCGTTGCTCCCCGTGCAGCTCCACTTTTTTTTACGCACCTTTAGGCCCCCCTAACGCCACCATGTGTGCGCCGTATCTCAGATATGGCGCACTATGGCGGTAGCTACGGAACTAGTGTCAACACATTTGATGCTAGTTTGGAGCTTCGCAGGATTAGTGGAAAAAATGTTGACCCTAATCCTGCAAAGCCAGTTGAGCGCCCATTGCAAACCAAAGGTGTGCCTTCTTTTAATGCCAGCTTTGAGCAGACGTTAGAAGTGCTGAAAAAATGACGCAAAGAAATTTATTTGATTTTTTTGCACCATTTGCTTGGGCCCCCTAATGGGGGATCGCCTCCTGTGCATACATTTTGCCTGGCGTAGGTATAATGTAGCGCAAAGCGTTACATTGCGCGACTTTGTAAATTTAGTAACATCGATTTTGGCCTCGTTGGGCCACATTAGCGTAAACAAAATTATGCTAATGTGGCGCAAGGAGGCGTTAGGGGCTCTTAAATCTGCCCCTAAATGAGGCTCTTTGTCCTCCATTATTAGTCTAGGCGAAGGCCATTGTGTAGTGATTTCTATGAACATAGGTTCATAAGGGTAGAGGTTATTGGTCAACTGGGCATTCTTGTTACTTTGGAACATAATCTGGATTTTAGAAGCAAAAAAACGAAGCTAGTTTGTCACAGAAATGCTCACAAGATGCAACTTGAGTGCTTGTGCAGTCAGGGTGTAAATGTCAGAATCTGTCACAAATATTAGGAATGTGGTTGCCAGCAGCCAGGCCCCTTTGCCTCCCAAGAGATGAGTTTACTGATGTTCAAATGGGAGGCAAAGACAAGGTAGGCGACCTAGAGGGAAGCATGGAAAAAAGCAGGCAGGGCACACAAGTCGCCTGGGGTTTCTACTTAAGCTCATTCTTCTCTATTTCCCTTTGAATGATAAAGAATGAACACAATAAAGGTGATTACAATTCAGGCACAAATGGGAGGTTGTACTGACACTGAACTGAACTGATGCAGTAGTACCGTACTTTTTCTTGCACAAAAATTGCCAGGACAAAACTGGTTGAATTCTATGGGAATAATACTGAGGAAAACTATTACATTACTATGTAATCCAGCATTATAAGGTGTGGAACGCGAAGGGGAGTTAACACAGGACCTGGTTAAATACCACACCTGGCAGTATTCAGCTGTGGAATTATACCCCACATTAATTGGCAATTTGGAGTGATGCCCATGATCTGATTATAGTGTATAATTAGTGATACATTTAGAAAGGGAAGAATTAGTGTGGTGTGTAGGGACCCCATGTTTGAAGAATGCTGTGTCTTGGTTGCAGTAGTGAGTGTCGGTCTGGCTTGAAAGTGCAGCTGTGTTGAAGACGTGTTGTTATTAATTCCTTAAAATAGACAGGGAGATTTGGCTCCGTCCAGATGTGCAGTACTCTCTCACTATAGGCAATTGGCTATTTAGTGTATCATCCCACCTTCTAGCAAAAAATGCTTCCATGGAAATGCATAAAGGGCTATATCACATCTAAAAAGTGCACACAATCATCACACTGTTTTGTCAAATGAAGTTCTTTATCTTCTATCCTCATTGTATGCAGTAAAAAAACTTTTTTTTTGTACTACTCTGCCAGGAAGAAGCACTGCTCCGCTACTGAAGGACTACCACCCTGCTGGACTGCTGCTTTGTTGGACCTCTACATGGCTGTGCTTCCTTGCTGTTCCCCTGCCTGGGTGAGAAGGACGGGACCTGCATCAGTTGAACCCATAGTGATTTCAAGGACTAGCTCGCTGGCCGCCTGATCTGAAGTTTCAGGGACATAAAAAACTTCCAACCACCCTGCTTGTGCACCTGGACAATGTCATCTGTGTCATCTGTGAGTTTTCCCTGCCAAGTGGTGCCATCCCAATCCTGGACCCTTGCAAGTGGGCCTGAGGTGTTTCCTCCTGTGGTCTGATGCATCCTCTGCTGCGGGAGCACAATTGACACATCGCCACTGTTGCATAGAACAGACCCGGCACATCACTATCGGAACTGCCACTGCAACGCTTTTCCCAGAGCAAGATTCTTGCATCCCCATTGATAACAGCCTTGACAGTGATGCTGAAACTCTGCATCACAGCCTCTGAGCTCATCGGAATCAACACATCACCTTGACTGCACAACGCATCCTGTACAGTGATGTTTGCATTGCAAAACCTGGTGCCTGGATCTTCGACGTCCATGCAGCATGAACTTGCACCCTAATTCCTCCAGATCTTGGAACCAACAAATTGCCACTGTTGTGTGGAGAAAATTCATGCATCACCTCTACTGCGCGTTTTGGAAACAACACCACACTCTGCAACCAGGATTTAAGGTACTTTTTTTCAGTGGGCCTAACTGGGTCCCAGCATCTGGTCCACTCTCTATCACGATCGTCCTGAACTTTTGACTTTGTTCCAGTCTGACAAGGAGGGAGCATAAGTGAACCATTTCTTAGAGGATACGGCTCATTCTTACTCTGTCCATTTCATGCAGTGCAGCATCTTTGACTGTTGTTCTGCATTGCGTGAAACCTTAGTAAATCTGTCCCCTAAATCTAGAAATCAAAAGCCTTCGCTGCACTAAGAGGAACAATCACTGCCTGAGCTATTTGAACCATTGCATATGTAACAGAGCTCATAACTGGCAAATTGTTAATTGTGGTTCTTTCATTCTTGAGATAACATGTCCGGATGAAGCAATGTAGACAGCGTGACCTCCAGTATCTTTGCCAGTATTTTACACACTATTTTATTTCTGGTGTTTATCACCAATGTTGAAAAGCCTGTCGAAAAACCAAAACATCTGAAATTAGAGAGTTCCATGCCCATTATGAGGCAGCACTCTATGGTGCGCCATACACTGTTTACAGTAGTGTAGTACCTATATTCAGCTCCCATTGGTGCATTATCCACAGTTCACGGTAATCAGTGGGCTTTGGGTTACATCCACCTCATATTGTAGTCTGCCTTGCAGTGGGTGTTACATTGCTGTTGACCCATTTCCTTCCACTGATTTTGTTGCTTCCGCGCAATATATCTTGACATGGACCCCTGCTATTACATGCTCGCCTGTGGTCTACATAGAGGACAGGCTAAGTAAGAAACTTCAGGAACTGTGCTCTTAAGGTTCCTCTAGTTAATGCATAATCCAGGGGTTTAGCTGCTTGGCATTCCTTCAAACTTTAGAACTACTGAATACTGGGACACCTTTAGTATGTCCTAAGGTGACTGAAACCATCAAATGGTCTCTCATCTCTGTGGTCTTGTGGGGGTTGCTCCCTCAATCCATTTGTGCACATCCTTTATATATGGCAGCAATTCATACTTTTTAGGATGCAACATCTGTACACAGGAGGGATGCCTACTGACTTCCCCTCAAAAAGTATGTCTAGTGATGTGTGCTAAATGGAGCCCTTCATGTTTAGGTTTTTGATTAATGTGGATGTTTGCTAACATTAGGGGTATGTTTAAAAAAAAAAAAAAAAGACCAGAATGCCTACAAAGTCAAGTTTGACTGAGATCATCTTTGGTGCACCTGATATTACGGTTAACTTTAGGTGGTCCTGAACCTCTTTTAAGTTTAAAATGGTGATTGTATGATCGAAGGAGGCTACTGCCTAAAGAGAAACAACAGACATCTTCAACCTGCTTCTTATCTCGCTCTGCGTATTTTCAGGTCCTGCATGAAAGAAATACACAAGATTCCACATGGGAATATGCCATTGGAGACTTTTCCTCCTTGGTGTTGCTTTATCACTGGTTCCTACAGGTCATTCCTGCTCTTGGGAAAAGCCCCTTCTCAGCAGCAAGACTTTGCCTCAACCTGCTTGGTTGAGATTCTGATCAGTTTTAATGCGGTGGCACTAATTAGCAGTGGGCTGTTGCTCAACTAGCAAACATTGTAAAGTTAGGTTAAATCTCACCTCCAGCTCAAGGAAGATCTACACTAACTCAACCTCCATGAACGCTCTTGTTGTGCTTCTAGAATGTGGGCAGCAGCACTGGGTTGTCCTGCACGCTAACAGGATACAGGTAGCTCTAAGAAGGCTTGTGTTGTCCTCTGAGTTCAGACAGCCACCTGCCACTAATAATACTAAGAGTTCCCTACTGATTCTTGAGCTATTGACCTACACATGTAAGGACTATCAGGTCATGAGATGTACATTATTCAAGGTTCTGGCAGACCTTAAACCTAAATAGGATGATTACCATATCGTCCTGGTCTCATAACACTTAATGCAAAGCACTGGGGCAGTAGATTCTGCTGTTTAACATCCTAGTTTTCCTCTTTAGGATGCCCTAACAGTATTGTGGGGCTTTGTGTGGTTTCTGGTGTGCTTGATCAGTTAGCAACCACAAACAATGTCTTAAGAGTTATGAGATTTTACAGGAAGATCATGATCCTCCATGACCTTGTTGTTCAGGGGACAGTGCAACATTCAAAATAAGTTGGTGAGCACCAACAGTACATTTTTAGGGTTATTTATCCAGGTTTATTTGTGTGTGCTCATGCAGCACAAAACACTGCATCTATTTTATACTATAATACAAAACTATGCCGTCCTGCAAGAGTAAATATAGACCTTTGTGTGTATATTTTGTGCCTGTGATGCGAAGGTATTTCTTAATTTTAATTGGTTGTTCATTGATTCATCACTCAAGGCAAGCACTTCCAGTCTTACTTCAGCCTTCAGAGAGCATGACAGTACTACTTCTGAGTCTTCACAGCCCCAGAAGTGTTCTGATGAGAGGTTTTGATGACATTCCCTTTGTCTAACCCTGAAAGTGGTCTTCTCAATTCTTCCCTTTTCCCAGGTTTGGCTTCTAATCTGTCTAGGAAGACAAACGGCAGGTAGGTCCAGGTATTATTTGCATTTGCCAGTGACAGGGAAAACATCTTCTGAAGTCAGGAAGGGGCTGAGTACAGCCCTCAGGCTGCCCTATGAGCCCCTGGGTGGTGCTGGGTACAACCCCCCAAGCCATCCTGTTAAGGAAAGGAACACCCTTCCCCACACGGGAGTCATTTGTCACTTACCTGATCTGGAAGGAATACACCTCACATCACAAGAGAGCTGTTAACAATCATGTGACCCCGGACACTGGCAGAAAGGAATATTTGGTTTAGGCAGAAAAATGCCAACTTTCTACAAGAGACATTTTCAAAACAGTGATTTAAAATCCACCTTTTCTATCAAATCGATTTTGAATTACAGTCCAAATGAGGGGGAACATGTATTTCTCTAGCTGTTGCCAAACTAAAGTTATCAATTAATAAATATTGAATAATAACCTAATGTGACTCCAGAGAGGCTAGCCTTGCCACTGTGATAAACAACTTTGAGGTGGAGGCTGGGAGACTTGCTGCCAGGTCTTGCAAAACATGAAATTTACATGTCCTCCTTTTAAAATTCCATGCACCCTGCCCTATGAGGTTGCAGGGCCTGTCTTAGGAGTCACTTATAATTATTTAAAAGGCTGGGCATAGGGTTTATTTTTCCAGGTCAAAGTGGCAGTTTTAAAACTGCACCCACAAGCTGCAACTGCAGGCCTGAGACAGGTTTTACAGTGCTACTTTAGTAGGGGGCACAGTAAGTGCTGCAGCACACCAGTAGCATTTAATTTACAGGCCCTGTGTACAGGTAGTACCATTTACTAGGGACATCTATGTGAAGTAAATGGATCAATCAGTTGTATACCAATTCTGCCATAATTAAAACAGAGCGCACAAACATTTTGCCACTGATTAGTAGGATTAAAGTGTGTAGTGTCCTATAGACAAAAAAATAGGTTCCGGAAAAGTTCAGCAAAGGAAAGCAAAAATCTGTGGTGACCCTGCAGAAAGGATAAGGTCCAACAGCAGCAAAGTTTCATAGTGTGTAGTCGGAAGCGTGTTTTGGTGATGTATGTCCTATATGCAAGATACTGGTGCATTAGATTCAGGGAGATGCTCCAAACATGGTGCAGTGCGTCGCAGCAGTTAATCATGAAATGTGCATAGAATATTGTTAGAAATTGGGTTTCTGCTTGGCAGAGGTATGCATCTTGTCCAAGTAGGAACCACAACCCTAGTCAAGGTAAGTCAGATACACACCATAAATTAACCTGTGCTCACCCTCTTCTAGCTTGGCACAGAGCAGGCAGACTTAAGCTAGGAGGTAATGTGTAAAGTATTTGTGCAACACTTAAAACTGTAAAACTGTGAAAACACCATTCAAAAATTATCCACACCTGGTTAGAAAACTAGAGCTTAGTTTAATGAACAAAACAAGACCAAAACGACAAAAATCCAATAAATAGAAGTCAAATGTAGTCCTTAGAGGCTTAACGCACCAAGCAGAGTAATCGGGTCATGCTAGACCAGGGTAAATCCAAAAGTTCAGGCTGACCACAATTGAGCATGGGCTGGCTACAAGGACCAACCTTGTCCTGCTGAAACAGCACTTTGTGTGGAGGGTTGCTTCAATTTCGAAGATCTCACACAAGGAGCAAGGGGACTGGTGCGAAGGTGATACCTCGATTCTGATCCGCACAGTCGGGGATGCAAGAATTCGGCTGCCCATATGGTAAGTGTTACATTGTGTCAAGTTTCCGCATGCTATACGATATGTTAATTAACAAGATTGGTTATATGAAGTTATTGAAAAAATGTTACAGGAAAGTTTTAATCAAAGCCTTGAGTGGTACTGGTGTTTAGCTATATTACTTGTTTTTTATTTTTTATTTTCAGGTATTCCTAGGACTTATCAAGGTCCAAGGTAATGGGAGTTTGATTTAAAAGCTCAGGCACCACGGTCTGGAGGTTATACATTTATTGAGTGTGGATCACCTTTATTAGTAGAGTGTGTTGCCGTCTGCTAGCAATGAGCGCTTGGGTGACCAGTCGTCTTGTGTGCATTGGAAGACACTTGAAGATCTTAGGGAGCGTTCTTAGTATGAGGAAACAGGATGAGAACACGGCATTCACCTGCTTGGTCATTTCAAATTTGAGGCCTAGGTTGATTCCAAGGTTTGTTGCATGGTCTGTAGGTGTGGGTCCTAGTTCTTTTAGCCACCAGGAGGATTTCCATGGGGAGCTCTTGTTTCTGAATATCAGGATTTCTGTCTTCTCCATGTTGAGTTTCAGGTAGTTCTCTTTCATCAAGTTGGTCTTGTTGATCATATAGGTTGTGAAAATAGTCCTGGTGGTGTTGTTTTTGTCGGTGAGGGAGAGTATAAGATGGATGTCAGCGTAGTAGACCATGTTGATCTTGTGGGTACTGATAATGTATGGGAGAGCATCATTGTAGGAAAGTAACATCTTTCTTGGCATGTTACCCCCAATTTCTACCTGTTTGTCAGTGTGTTTTGCCTGCCTCGCAGGGATCCTGCTAGCCAGGACCCCAGTGCTCATAGTTTGTGGCCTATTTGTGTTGTCAGTATGCTTGACTGTGTCATTGAAGTTCTGCTAACCAGAACTCCAGTGCTTATGCTCTCTCTACTTACCAAATTTGTCACTACAGTTTAGTGACTCCAGATTCCATTTCTGATTGGCACACTGGACCCCCTTACAAGTCCCTAGTATAAGGTACCTAGGTACCCAGGGCTTTGGGGTTCTAGGAGATCCTTATGGGCTGCAGCATTTATTTTGCCACCCATAAGGAGCTCATACAAATCTTTCATCAGGACTGCCACTGCAGCCTGAGTGAAATAGTGCACACACTATTTCACAGCCTTTTTACATTGCACTAAGTAACTTATAAGTCACCTGTATGTATAACCTTAATTTACTGAAAGCTAGGTGCAAAGTTACTATGTGTGAGGGCACCCTTGCACTAGCAAAGGTGCCCCCACGTTGTCCAGGGCCAATTCCCCGTACTTCGTGAGTGCGGGGACACCATTATAGGCGTGCACTACTTATATGTCAACACATATATGTAGCTTCACAATGGTAACTCTGAATATGGCCATGTGAGGTGTCTAAGATCATGGAATTGACCCCCCAATCCAAATCTGATATTGGGGGGCCATTCCCATGCACCCTAGGGGCTCCATCAGGGACCCCAAGTACTGCCAAACCAGCTCTCTGAGGTTTCCACTGCAGTCCCAGCTCTGCCACCTCAAAGACAGGTTTCTGCTCTCCTGGGGATTGAGCAGCTCAATCTCAGGGAGGCCGAACAATGCATTTCCTTTAGGAGGGGGGTGTTACACCCTCTCCCATTGGAAATAGGTGTTACGGGCATGGAGGGGTAGCCTCCCAGAGCCTCTGGAAATGCTTTGAAGGGCACAAACTGTGCCCTCCTTGCATAATCCAGTCTACACTGGTTCAGGGACCACCAGTCCCTGCTCTGGTGCAAAACTGGACAAAGGAAAGGGGAGTGACCACTCCCCTGTCCATCACCACCCCAGGTGTGGTGCCCAGAACTCCTCCAGACTGTCCCTGGCGTTAGCCATCTTGGATTCCAAGGTGTGAGGACCCTCTGGAGACCTCTGAGTGGCCAGTGCCAGCAGGTGATGCCAGAGACCCCTCCTGATAGGTGCATACCCGGGTATGTAGCCAGTCCCCCTCTCAGGGCTATTTAGGGTCCCTCCTCTGGGTGTTTCCTCAGATTCGGTTTGCAAGATTTCTCCAGGACTCCTCTGCATCCTCTGCTTCAGCTTCTGACCGTCGGATCAACCGCAGACTGCTCCAGGAACCACTGTAACTGCAACAAAGCATCCAGGACGACTCCTGTGAACTGCAACTTCAGTTCCAGAAATCATTTGCAACAGTTTCCAAGGTGTGCGCGCTCTGAGGACTGCCTGTCTTCACCCTGCACCAGAAGAACCAAAGGAATCTCCCGTGGAGTGACAGAGTCACTTCCCTGCTTCTGCAGGCACCCTTCTGCGATGCCACCCGGTACTCTGGGACTCCTCTTCCGATGACGAGCGTGCTCCCTGGAACAAAGGTGGTGGACCGAAATGACCCAGACTGTCCAAAGGTCCAACCGTCCAAATTTGGTGGAGGTAAGAGCTTGCCTCCCCATGCTGTGACAGTACCCATGTGCACAGCGTCTTCTGCAGCTCCTTGGGCTTCTGTGCACTTCTTTTAAAAGTTCTTCATGCACAGCGTAGTCCAGGTCCCCAGCACTCCACTGTGCGATGCACAGCTCCCTGAGTTGTTCTCCAGCGGCGTGGAACCTTCCAGTGTAGTGCTGCGACGACTGCACTTTGCATCTTCTTTGTCCCCGTGTTCTGGGACTCCCATGGGTGCAGCCTGGTCTTCTGAGGGCTCTCTGAGTGCTGAGAGCCCCCTCTGTCTCCTCAGTCCGAGTTGAGACCCCCAGGCCCAGGCAGCTCCTTTTTGACACAAACCGCATACTTGCTTGAACCAAGGATTGTTGGCGGAATCCAGCGATGCAAACAGCCTGCATCCAACAACTCGACGTGGGACATCTTCTGCACCAATCAGGAACCTGCAGCCATCTTCTTTGGTGCACTTCTGTACTTTTCTTCTGACTGGAGAATCCACTTTTGCACCTTCTTGTAGGTTGGCAGGGGCTCCTGTCCTTCCTGGACTCTTCTTCGACTTCTGGACTTGGTCTCCTCTCTCCACAGGTCTTCAGGTCTAGGAATCCATCGTTTGTTGCTTGCAGTCTTGCTTGGTTCTTGCAAAATCCTTTATCACGACTTGTAGTGTGTCCTGAGGAAACTTGCTGTACTTTACTCCTGCTTTCCTGGGCTCTGGGGTGGCTTATTTTACTTATTTCTCTTACACTCCCAGCACCCCTCTACACATTACACTTGCCTAGGGGGGAAATCGACATTTGCATTCCACTATTTTAGTATATGGTTTGTATTGCCCCTAGGCCCTTTGCAATCTATTGTATTTTCTACTGTTTGCACTATTCTGTGACTGTTTACTTACCTGATTTTGGTTACTAGTGTATATATTGTGTATAATACTTACCTCCAGAAGGAGTATTGCCTCTAAGATATTTTTGGCCTTGTGTCACTAAAATAAAGTACCTTTATTTTTGGTAACACTGAGTATTGTCATTTATTGAGTATAAGTACTGTGTAACTGTGGTGGTATTGCAGAAGCTTTGCATGTCTCCTAGTCCAGCCTAAGCTGCTCTGCTACAACTACCTCTAGACAGCCTAAGCTGCTAGAACACTGCCTACATTTCACTAATAAGGGATAACTGGACCTGGTATAGGGTGTAAGTACCTTAGGTACCCATTACAAACCAGGCCAGCCTCCTACATTGGTGGTGCAGCAGTGGGTTAAGTACTTGCAATTGCTTTACCACTTTGTTACTGGTGCTTTTCACAAGAAAAGTGTACTCCAATACTTGAGGCTATATACAATTATACCTAGCAGTCATGTTTTCACTTTCAAAAAGTTCTTTAAAACTTTCTAAAAGTTTTTCAAAGTTCTGAAAAGTTTTTTCTTTTCCTCTAAGAAGTTAGGTTAAATAGTTTTACAACTTTTTACTCTTCTACCTAAGCTTTTCTTTTACTATGTCTGTTGTAAAGGCTACCCACAGGGTTGTTAAGACCACTTATGAAAGTCTGAATTTTAAAAGTTTGAGGGGTCTCTGCTTGGAAAGAAGCTTAGGGAGTGGGAAGAATCCCAACAAGGAATTTCTCTTGAATCTTCTCTTGCAAGATGACCAGGAGCATCCTAATGGTCAGGTACAATCAGAAGGGGAGGTAGAGGGAGATCCCACCCAGGTAAATTCAGGAGAGGGTCCTGAAGATCCAGGTGAGGGTCCTTCCACAGATCTTTCCCTTAACAAACCTTTTAGTGTAGCTCGTAGTGGGAAGGGGTCACACACAGGTAGGGCACCCTTCACACCTAAAGGCCAGGTCACTAGAGTAACTCAAGTTAGTAAAAGGTCGACCTCTGCTCATTCCCATGTCACTTCTGTATCAGAAGTGTCCCACACATCCAACCCTGAGGATCAATCCCTAGATAGGGAACTCAGAAAGTTGAGGTTGGAGGAGGCCAGACTGAGGCTGCAGCAGCAACAGTTGGCCTTGGATAGGGAATCCCTAGCTGTGGAAAGGGAAGGACAGGGGTTGGGGTTAGTTCCCCATGGTGGCAGCAGCAGCAGTAGTTTCAGAATTTCCAGTGTTTAAGAAAACACATTTGATTCTAGAAACCTGCACAAGATTGTCCCCCTTTATAAGGAGGGGGATGACATTTACAAGTGGTTTGCTGCACTTGAGCGGGCCAGTAAAGTTCCAGAGGGTCCTTCAGGAACAGTGGGCTGCTATCCTGTGGTTGTCTTTCTCTGGCAAGGGGAGAGATGAACTCCTATGGTCTGTGGGAGAAGACTGACCCATTAGGTTCTGTTGGAGAGGAAGGAGGCACTCTTTCTGAGTGCAGGGCCTTGGATTCCGGAGTCATGGAGTCTTGAGATGAGGGTGACAAGATGTATGGTGTTGGACGCTGCTGAGAGGTTGTGGAGGATATGGGTGGCATTTTCCCTTCTGTCCATGCTGGTCCTGATGTCAGGAGCTAAGAAGAGGGTGGTTTCCTGCGTATCTCGATTGAATGATGTCTAGGAGGTGGTTCTGTTTGAGGTGGGCAGAGTGTTGCATGTTGATTGCTTTGTCCATGACCTTGGAAGGAAAAGACAGAAGGAAGATGCTGACTTCATCTAGGTCAGTTGATGGTTTCTTCAGGAGATCTTTGACTTCGGCTTATTTCCAATTGTTGGGGTAGGTGCCACTGTGGATAGATGTGTTGATGACGGAGATGAGGAAGTTGCAGATCGGGATCTTCCCAGTTTGTAGATGTGGTGTGGGCAAGGGTAGGTGGGTGCTCCAGAGTGGATGGTTTTCATGATTTTGTCGGTGTCTTCCATCATGAGGTGGTTGCATTCCATGATTAGGTGTGTTGTGGTAGTTGTGCTAGTGGTAGCTGTCTGATTTGGTCTTCTGTGGAGGTTTGGGGTGTGAAGTTGCAGTAGGTCTTGAGTATTTTGTTGTGGAAGAGATCTGAGAGGTTGTTGCAGAGGTATTGTGATGGGGTGATGGTGTTGGTGGCAGCAGCAGTGTTGGGAAATTCTCTGACAATGTTGAAGAGTTCTCCGGTGGTGCTGGATCAGGATTTCAGTCTGTGACCAAGGACTGCTTTCCTGGCTTCTGTGATCTGGATGTGGTATTGCCTCTGAGCTGCTTTGTAGGTGTCCCTGGAGGTGCTGTCACAGCTGGTTCTCCGTCTTCCCTCCAGTTTGCAGTGCCATTTTGAGTTTCTCAGGTCCTCTGTGTAACAGCGACCTTAAGCCTATGTTCTTGCTTGTCTGACTTCCTCGAGGGTAGCTAGTGTGTTGAAGGAGTCAGAGGTCCAGTTGTTGAAGGCTCTTGCTTCAGTCTGTAGGTTGCATGTGGGGTTGGGCTAGTTGGACCCTCAGGGTGAGGGTCCAGTCTTCTCTCACTATCTTACTCCATCTGCGTTTGCGGTTGTTGGTATACTTGAGTGTTCTGGAGTGACGTGCATTGATGTGGAAGTTTTAGATTGAATGGTCAGTCCAGGTCAGTGGGGTAAAGTGGCAGAAAGAGTCTTTGTTGCTGGTAGTGAAGATGAAGTCGAGGGTATGTCCTGTATTGTGAGTAGGGCCTCTACCGATTTGTTTGAAACTGGTTTTGGAGAAGCTCTCGAGGAGGGCTTTAGAGTTGGCGTCAGCTGAGTCATCAAGATGAAAGCTGTGGTTGCAGAGCAGAAGGGAGTTGTTAGATTTGACATCCAAAGGGGCTATGAAGTCAGCGAGCTGGTTGCTGAAGACGGTACGCGGATGGATGTCAGTGGTGACAGTGATGTCAGGGGTGGAGGTCGGGGAGAGCCATGTTTCCATGAGAACATCATGCTGAGTGAGTGGGTGTCTAGGAGCTCCCATACTTCTGTGGCATGTTTAGGGACGGATCTGGGGTTGAGGAGCATAGATGCTGTGAGATGAGAGTTGAGTGTGGCTGGAAGAGTGGGAGAGCTGCTACAGGAGAATTGGTAGTATATTCAGGAGAAAGGCCCTGTCAGGAAGAGGGGTATGGTGTGGAGGTAGTCGTCGTGTAGGCACCTGGTGTTGAAAGCTAGCAGGTTGATGGGAGGGTAGTGGCAGACATCAGACAGACCAGGGTCTGTGGCACTAGGAGTGGTCCTGGCGCAGACAGTTGCAGATGGGCAGCACAGTGCCTGCCATTAAGAAGGTCTTGAGAGGTGGAGGAGCACAAGGGAGGTCTGGTCTAGGGAGGAGCAGGAAGCAGAAGGCAGGAGAAGACTAAGGAATACAGAGGAGAAACAAGTAAGTAGTGAGGAGAGGAGGGAGGCAGGAATAGGCAGGAGTAGGGTGGTAGGGAAGATGGGCAGAAAAAGCACACAAATGATAGAGGCACAAAGGCACAAAAAGGCAATAAGAAGGCAGAAAAAACAAGGTAAGAGCAGAAAAAGGCAAAAAAGGACAGAAAAAATGAGGCAAAAGCACAAAAGGCAAAAGAGTGAGGTGAAGAACAAAATAGGCAGAAAGGCAAAAAGGCAAACAGAGGCAGAAAAATGATGGGAAAGGCAGAAAGAGGAGACGAAGGCCCAACAAAGAAGGAGGTAGAGAGAAAAAGAGAGGCGAGAAGCCTAAAGAAGGTGTGAGAGAAGGCGTGATCAGTGTGAGAGAGAGTGAGAGGATGAATGTGAGAATACGGGGCCTCAGGTACAACGGCCAGGTGCGGGATGGCCAGTTCAGGTTAGTGGGAGCAGGAGCCTCAGCTGCCTTTTATACCGACTGGAATGTAGGCCAGCAATGAAGGACCTCCACTTCCGTCTGTCTTGAGCAAGTTTCTGTACGGTGCCTGTGATTGAAAGTCTTCATTTCTGTTTCCACAGTTCACATACAGATGTTCTCTTTCCTGCCTCTCTTCTGTTTCCCGTCTAAGGTTCCAGTAGAAAGTTGTTCTTGTGATGGAGTCTTGTTCTTATCTGATACCGTCTCTGCCAAGCACCACCCACTTTCACATGATGGTTAGTAGTTTCCCCTGGGTTGTAACAGTGGTTACTACTCTGCAGAAAACTCCTCATGTAGTATGGGCCATTATGCATGGGATAAGTGTGCAGGCCCCCACTGTTCTTATAAGTTAGCTGGGGACAAGGAGGGCACCGCTCTCTGTGACTCTAATATTTATACATTGGCAGAGATAGATTATACAATTAGCAGTAATGGCGGGGTATTTGGAGCATATGTTTTCTTCATTTCGATTATTATTTTTTCCGCTCTACAAAGACTAGTGCAGTACAAAGTTTTGGCAGTTACAAAAAACTTTTTGTTTCTGTAAAAAGTTGTGTTTTTCCATTTGCCAAAGAGCGTGATAAGCAGTGCAAGCCTGAGTGCATGCGTTCAAGCAGATTAAAAAGCCACATTTCTCTGAGGTACTTATTTCTCGGTGTAGGCTGCTGCTGTTGACTGACTTTACCATTTAATAATATCAACGAATCCCATGTGTAACCGAGTAATTATTTTCTGGATGAAAATGAAATTAGCCTCGGAGACTGTAATAAATGATGTTTAATTTGCAACGAGCGAATCAGCATCTTTGTTGTTGAGAAGCTAATGTTTGCACTTGTCAGGTTCCGTTTGTAGCCATTACAGAAAATAGGGCGCCTAGACAAGTGTGTGATTAGGAAGAAGCGCTTGCTGCAGTGGCCTTGCCAGAGCTGGCCTCAAGGGTGACCTTGCTTCAAAATGGCGGAAAGGTGTCAAGTGGGCGCTACATAAAACACACAAATAAAATATAACGTCATAATGACGTGCATTTGTTTATGTTACAGATTTTAATGATATCATTCTCAAATCCGAAACGAGAGATTACATATAGCAGCAGACGTAAACCGGAAAGGAAACGTTGGTGTAGTGAGAGCTCCACGTGCAGCACTTCGTACATCTCGCAACACACCTAAACAGCTCCTATTTGTGTCACACTGCACCTCAACATCCTTTAAACCAATGATCTCCCAGTAATGTAGTGTACTGACTGTCCGTTAGTGCTTCTACACCTTGCCAGGGGTGTGAAGCGCTATATGAATGCAAGCACAATTGAATACAGTGATGGTATCTGAAGCCTAGTAGAATCAAAGGTCGAATAAAAGTGGCAGTAAGTTATTCTAAATGTATTTACACCATGTCTACTGTCATAAAAAACACAGTTGTCATCAAAATCACAATTCATTATGTACACAACATTGATGACGTTATCCACATTTTTCTTAAGTCTGAAAGGGTGGCCATAACAACGTACTATGTACAGACAATCCATTTTTAAATACAACAGAATGTACAAATATATGATAACACTACTAAGGACGTTGCCTACATTACAATTGATAAATTGATAGACGTGACAAATGCTCTTGTTTTGTCCTTTGGTCTTCAGTGCATAACTCATGCCACTGACCCCAGGCGCTCACACAGTGTAACTAACTGTTAGAAATGGGGTTTCTGGTTGGCTAGGGTATGCACCTCAGCCAGGCGGAACTTAGCCACTCTAGTCAGGGCAAGGGAGTTACACATCCAAGATAACCCCTGCTCACCCCCTTGGTAGCTTGGCACGAGCAGTCAGGCTTAACCCGGAGGCAATGTGTAAAGCGTTTGCACAACACACACAACAAAAGTGACGCAATATCCCCACCACAAAGGAAACACAACACCATTTTATATGAGAATATACTGTATTGTACACAAGGCAATTATCAGACCAAACATCACATATCAGTACTATCCTGCTACCTTAGCAGTTGTCAGAACGTTACACATTAGTTACTCTGCAACCTAGCAGTAGTCACACATTACACTCAGGTTACTCAGTATTCTGCAACATAAGCAGTAGTCAGGAAAACACGTTATTACATCACGGAACTTGTCATAAGAATATCATAAAATGCCCACAGTAGGAACATTAGAAAACATATGGCAAGTTAGAAAAACATATTAGCAAGCATGTCCATAAAAGGAACATTTGCATACACATATGTAAAAACATCAAACGCAGGTAGGTAATATAGGAATCAAACAAAAGTCTGTAGAAAGAACTTTGGATTGCAACTATATTGGTCCTTTAAACAGTACCTGGTTGGATGAAGGCACCTCCAGTGCCTAGAAGGCGAACAATGGGGCCCCGGCGCTCCTATGCGCAAAACAGGGGCCTCCCTTATACTCTGGGGTCAGAGGAGGGCGACATGCACCTCCTCTCTTTTATAGACAGGCCCCTCTGGGGAACGTGATTACTGGGTTCCCCCCAGGGCTTCAACCGGCCCTCATGAGGGGGGCCTAAGCCAGCAAAAACAACTTAGGGCAGGAGAGGGGGCACCACGCACCCCCTCCGGTTTAATGACAGGCCCCTCCCGGGACCCTTGATCTCTGGGGGCCCTCCCGGGCCTCCACTGGCCCTTCCACCAAGCTGGGGGGGGCACAATAATGTCTGTTTTACCTAACAGCAGAAAAGGAGCGTCCTGCTCCTAACGCAGAGGCCAGGGGGAAGGAGGCACTCCCTGCGCCTTCCCCTGGTCCTGCCGTGAAGCCGCAAGAAGATCAGACCCCTCCTGGGGCCCGAGCAGACACTCGCCTGCACCCGATGCGGTGCGCGAGTGTTCTTCCAGCTTCCCGGGCTGCTGCGGTGATCTTAGTTAAAGGGGCACAATGCAGCAAGGAGCCTACGAGTTCCCAAGGCTCCATAAGTGCACTGCAATCAGCGCTATGGCAGCCGCAACCACTGAGAAGCACCCCTCGTGAAGAAATGGATGCAGGGGTCAGGGGCCACAGCACCCTGCCCCTGGGGAGCAGAATCTTAAGACAAGGTCCTCAGGTGGAGGGCCCAGCTACAGGCCAGCACAAGGGAAAGGCAGCAAGTGGCAAGTCCTTCACAGTGACCAGGCAGGTCACAGGTCAGCACAGCAGCAGCAGTCCATGGCGGTTCCTGGTGAGTCCTTTCAGCCTTTGGTGTCCAGTTCCAAGATGATTCCAAGAGTCTCCAAATTGTGGGGAAAATTCCCCTGTACTTATGGTCAGTTATTACAGTGTTTTACAATGGTAGGGAGAGGAGGTTCCAGCCAGTTACAACTGGTTCTGGGAGTGCCCCCTCTCTCCTTTCAGCACAGGCTCCAAACATCAGTGAGGGGTTAACGACCCTATTGTGTGAGGCCAGGGCACAGCCTTTACAAATGTAGGTGTGCCCCGCCTCTCCCTTCTCTCAGCCCAGGAAGACTATTCAGTATGCAGATGCACCTCTGTGACACCTCCACCCTCCCTGTGTACAGGCTGTCTGAAAAGTATGCACAAAGCCCCAACTGTCACTCTGCCCAGACGTGGATTGGAGCTGCAAAACACCAGAGTCACAAGCACAGATAAATGCACACTTTCTAGAAGTGGCATTTCTGTGATAGTAATAAAAAATACACCCACACCAGTAAGCAGTATTTATTATCACCATCACAACCATACCAAACACGCCTACGCTACCCCTCATAAATCAGACAATACCCTTTACACATAAGGCAGGGCATTTCTAATGCAATCCTATGAGAAGACAGCACTCACAGCAGTGAGACACCAAGTTAGGCTGTTTGTCACTACCAGGACAGGCCATGCAATATGGCACATGTCCTGCCTTTCTACATACATGGCACCCTGCCCATAGGACTAGCTAGAGCATACCTTAGGGGTGACTTACATGTAGTAAAAGGGGAGTTCTGGGCCTGGCAAGTAAGTTTAGATGCCAGGTCCCTGTGGCAGAAAACTGCGCACACAGGCCCTGCGCTAGCAGGCCTGAGACAGGTTTGAAAGTCTACTTCAGTGGGTGGCGCAAGCAGCGCTGCAGGCCCACTAGTAGTATTTAATTTACAGGCCCTGGGTATAGAGATACCACTGTACAAGGGACTTATAGGTAAATTAAATATGCCAATTAGGTATAAGCCAATCATACCAACTTTAGATGGGAGAGCACCTGCACTTTAGCACTGGTCAGCAGTGATAAAGTGCTCAGAGTCCTAGAGCCAACAGCGAGAGGTCAGAAAAACCAGGAGGAAGGAGGCAAAAAGACTGGGGATGACCCTGCGTAAGGCAAAAAGTCCAACACAACCCCCTACCAGCCAAAAGCCAGGGGAGAACAATCAATACCTTGATGTACTTCCCTGATTGGGGCGATAGAACAAGGACCCAGGCCCACAACAGCAGGGGCATGTTCCAGTTCTACGCCTTCCTGACTCCACTTGGATCTCTCTGTCAATGCTTCCCAGGCAGCCTAGACCAACCCACGGGGGTTCTCTAGCTGCCAATGGCCAGAACCAGGCCCCAGGCCATCTAGGAGCCTCTGGTCTCTGAAACCATAACGAGTGGGGGGGGGGGGGGCGGTAGCCCAGGTGCAAAGCAACCTGTCTCCACTCCATTTCCAATCAGTTCAGGGGCTCTACCCTGCCACTGATCCGTCAACCTAGGGCCCGCACCCATAGGTTCTACAGGGGCTAGAGGCGAGGCTCTCCTCCCTCTACCTCTCCATCTAGGATCCCGCCCTCCTCTCCAAGGAGGGGTATCACCAGAATCCACACTTGCCAGGGTGCTGGGTACAGCAGCCCTACACAACTCTCTCGCCAGCCCAGGATCCCTACCTGGCGACTGACCACTCAACCTAGGGACGACACCCTTGGGTTGCACCAGGGTCCGGGGCGGGCTTCCTCCTCCCTGAACCCCACTTCCAGAGTCCTGCGTCTCCCCACCTCAGGAGAACCCACCAGAAGTTTCACACGGGGGGTGAGCACACTAACCGTCCCCCCAACCAGGTCAGAGTTTACCCCCTGTACCTGTCTATCTAGTCCAGGGACGACACCCTTAGACTGGACCATTGCCCAGCGAACCAGGACTTCCTTGGGAGCACACCTACCCCCTACCAGATCAGAGCTTACTCCCTGAATCTGCCAATCCAACCCAGAGTCACTACCCTGCGGTTGAACCACTGCCTGGCGCACCAGGACTTCCTGGGGGGCACACCTACCCCCCAGCAGGGAAACACCTTCCCCAAGGGCCACACAAGAGTCTGGCTGGCGCAGGTCTCCTGACCTCTGCCCATCTGACAGAGTCTGGATTCCCCCCAGCCCAGAAATGGTCTCACCCAAGGTCATTCCTGGGGGGCTCTGCTCTCAGAGGTGACCCCTGACCCTCCAGGTTCTCCACTGGGGCCCGCAGCCCCCTCTCAACCCTATGCCTGGATTTCCACCTCCTCTGCTGTAGAGCGAGACTACCAGACACCAGGACCGGCGGAACGCTATCACCAGCCACCCGCCCAAGTCCTAATGACAAAATGGGATCCTTCTGAACTGCTGGCCCTATGGCACAGGCTAGGCTTACCTCCTGGTGTTCACTCATGGAACTCTCCAGGAGATGGGACTGGAGCTCGGGTACCCTGGGCCTCAGCCCAACCCCATTCCCTCTCCTTTGAGACTGGACATGGGGTGCCTTACCCGCCCCAATACACTTGGACCTACCTGGGCCACAAACCTTTCCCACCACACCTGGTTGGGAAACACCTAGACCACTCTCATTAGGAACACCCCCTAATGCCACACCAGACCCTCTGGTACGCAACCAGAAGTCTGCCTCCTTTGCAAGCTCCCTGGGGTCAGAGAGCTCACACACTGACAAGTGTTGGCGTAACTCTGAAAAACAACAACGAAGCAGGTGCTCTCTGACAATCAGATTAAACAGTCCTTCAAAATTGTTTACTGTGCTACCCTTCACCCATCCATCTAGTGCAATGCAGCAATCCTCCACAAACTCCTCCCAAGACTGGTGGGACAGTTTCTTACCACCCCTAAACCTTTTTCTGTATTCCTCAGGGGAAAAACCATACTTCACAATCAGTGCATTCTTTACAGCGGAGTACCCCTCCCTGTCACTCTCTTCTAGAGTCAGTAGGGCATCCCTCCCCTCCTCAGGAAAAAAACTCCCTAGGCCAGTTCCCCAATCCTTCTCAGGGATCCTGCGCTCTACCAGAGCCCTCTCATATTCCTTTAACCACTGACGTATGTCACCCCCTTCTTGGAACCTAGGTACCAGATCTATGGGTATGTGAGGAACATCTTTGCTACAGCACTCTACATTGCTGCCACCACTGGACTCCACCTGCAGCGCTGGTGAGTCCAGAACCTTCAGACTGCACTCTAGAGCGAGTCTTTCTCTGGCAAAGGCCCTCTCTGCCATTCTCTCCTGTACTAAGGCCTTCTCTACCTCAGCCCTTCTCTCCTCAACAGCTAGGCGCGCTAACTGCAACTTCAGGTCCCTCTCTTCCCGCCTATCTCTTAGCTCATCAGGCGTCAAGGAATGAGTGGTAGCCCTGCCTCTTACACTGGACCCAGCAAGGGACTCCCTATCACTGGGACCTTCCCTGTCAACTGGGGTCCACACCCGGTCATTCTCACCCACCTGATCAGTCTCTCCACCACTCTCTAGGGATGAGGTCTGGGAGCCCTCCCATTGGGAACCCTCACTACACTCAGGATCCTCTGGGTACCCCCTAAGCACACTCCCTCCCAGGGTATATGTCACAAACCTTTCAAAGAAATTCAGAGATCTCCTGATGTCCCCTTCTACAGGCAGCCCTCTCTCCCTACAGAACCCCTCTAATTCCTCCTGCCTGTAAAACGGCAGGTCCTCTAAATCAAAGGTAAGCCCCATCTTGAAAAGGTACAAATAACTCAAATGTGACAACCACAATACCCAAGCGTGAGAACTGAAAATAGGAAAAATGACCAAAGAGAGAAAGTTAAAAGAAGCCAAACATGTGATGGTCTAAACGCAATCCTTGTAGTGAAATAATGAGTCACAATGGTATTGTGCAAGCGCAAGTCCTATCCTCACCGCTGACAACCAATGTTAGAAATGGGGTTTCTGGTTGGCTAGGGTATGCACCTCAGCCAGGCAGAACGTACCCATTTTAGTCAGGGCAAGGGAGTTACACGTCCAAGATAACCCCTGCTCACCCCCTTAGTAGCTTGGCACGAGCAGTCAGGCTTAACCCGGAGGCAATGTGTAAAGCGTTTGCACAACACACACAATACACGTGACGCAATATCCCCACCACAAAGGAAACACAACACCAGATTACATGAAAATATACTGTATTGTACACAAGGCAATTATCAGACCAAACATCACATATCAGTACTATCCTGCTACCTTAGCAGTTGTCAGAACGTTACACATTAGTTACTCTGCAACCTAGCATTAGTCACACATTACACACAGGTTACTCAGTATTCTGCAACATAAGCAGTAGTCAGGAAAACACGTTATTACATCACAGCACTTGTCATAAGAATATCATAAAATGCCCATAGTAGGAACATTAGAAAACATATGGCAAGTTAGAAAAACATATTAGCAAGCATGTCCATAAAAGGAACATTTGCATACACATATGTAAAAACATCAAACGCAGGTAGGTAATATATGAATCAAACAAAAGTCTGTAGAAAGAACTTTGGATTGCAACTATATTGGTCCTTTAAACAGTACCTGGTTGGATGAAGGCACCTCCAGTGCCCAGAAGGCGAACAATGGGGCCCCCGGCGCTCCTATGCGCAAAACGGGGGCCTCCCTTATACTCTGGGGTCAGAGGAGGGCGACATGCACCTCTTCTCTTTTATAGACAGGCCCCTCCGGGGACCGTGATTACTGGGGGCCCCCCAGGGCCTCAACCGGCCCTCACGAGGGGGGCCAAAGCCAGCAAAAACAACTTAGGGCAGGAGGGGGGCACCACGCACCCCCTCCGGTTTAATGACAGGCCCCTCCCGGGACCCGTGATCTCTGGGGGCCCCCCCGGGCCTCCACTGGCCCTAAAACCAAGCTGGGGGGTGCACAATAATGCCCGTTTTACCTAACAGCAGAAAAGGAGCGTCCTGCTCCTAATGCAGAGGCCAGGGGGAAGGGGGCACTCCCAGCGCCTTCCCCTGGTCCTGCCGTGAATCCACAAGAAGATCAGACCCCTCCTGGGGCCCGAGAAGACACTTGCCTGCACCTGATGCGGTGCGCGAGTGTTCTTCCAGCTTCCCGGGCTGCTGCGGTGATCTTATTTAAAGGGGCACAATGCAGCAAGGAGCCTACGAACTCCCAAGGCTCCATAAGCGCGCTGCAATCAGCGCTATGGCAGCCGCAACCACGGAGAAGCACCCCTCGTGAAGAAATGGATGCAGGGGTCAGGGGCCACAGCACCCTGCCCCTGGGGAGCAGAATCTTAAGACAAGGTCCTCAGGTGGAGGGCCCAGCTACAGGCCAGCACAAGGGAAAGGCAGCAAGTGGCAAGTCCTTCACAGTGACCAGGCAGGTCACAGGTCAGCACAGCAGCAGCAGTCCATGGCGGTTCCTGGTGAGTCCTTTCAGCCTTTGGTGTCCAGTTCCAAGATGATTCCAAGAGTCTCCAAATTGTGGGGAAAATTCCCTTGTACTGTAACGCCGCGCTCTGACGCGGCGTCTCTTTCTGTCCTCGCGGGTGACACGCGCTACCGATATTCGGAGCGCCGTTCCCCGCGTTTTTTGACAAAGCTTTCTGGGAAGCATATATTTCGCTCCTGGTCGCGCTACACTTACTTGTAGCCTTTTTTCTTCTTTTATTGTTGGTGGTGGGTTTTTTGTTGGGCCTTTTGCCTGTTTCTATCCATGTTGTGTCCATCTTGTCTTCTTCGTGTTTTTGTCCCAGCATGCTCTGTTTTTCTTTTATACTACTTCCTTTTTCCTATACTGGTCTATGGGCTTTTCCCAATCCAAGATGGTGTTACTTCCCTTTCCTGTGATGTCACTTCCCTTTTCTCAGTATATAAGTCAGTCAGTCTTGTTCCTCCTTGCGTTGCAAACACGTCCTTCTGGTTGTGCTGTTCGCTCCTGTTCTTTGTTCCTGCTTTTTTGCCTTGGGAGATTTTTGCCTGTTCTTTGTTCCTGCTTTTGCCTTGGGAGATTTTTGCCTGTTCTTTGTTCCTGTTTTTGCCTTGGGAGATTTTTGCCTGCCTTGTACCCTGGATATTGCCTATTTTTGTTTCCTGTTGTCAAGTCCTGTTTTTTCTTGTTTTCCTTCTGGAGTTCCTGTTAGAGGTTTTTTCCCCAGTGTTGTTTTTTTTTCCCTCTGGGACTCCTTCTGGAGGGTACGGTCTGCTTTGGGGTAGCCTGTCAAGCGGCCCCGTGGCTACTAGAAGGGGTCGCCCTTATCTGGGAGCATCCAGGACCTGTAGAAGACTTGGTCCGCCCTTGGTCCCCCGCCCACCCCTGCCAACCACGCAAGAAACCTCGGCTTCATCCTGGACTCCGCCCTCACCATGTCCAAACAGGTCAGCGCCGTCTCCTCCTCCTGCTTCAACACCCTTCGTATGCTCCGCAGAATCTTCAAGTGGATTCCAACAGAAACCAGAAAGACGGTGACCCAGGCCCTCGTCAGCAGCAGACTTGACTACGGCAACGCACTCTACACAGGCATCCCTACCAAAGACATCAAACGACTCCAACGGATCCAAAATGCCTCCGCCCGACTGATCCTCGACATACCCCGCCGATGCCACATCTCCCCACACCTGAGGGAACTCCACTGGCTCCCAGTAGACAAGAGGATCACTTTTAAACTCCTTACCCACGCTCACAAGGCGCTTCACAACACCGGACCCTCCTACCTCAACACCAGACTCAACTTCTACACCCCAACACGCCAACTCCGATCCGCCAACCTCGCCCTAGCCATCGTACCCCGAATCCAGCGCAAGACCTCCGGCGGCAGATCCTTCTCTTTCCTCGCCGCCAAAACCTGGAACTCTCTCCCCACTCCGCTACGCCAGACCCAGGACCTCCTCACATTCAGAAGGCTCCTCAAGACCTGGCTCTTCGACCGCTAAACAGCCTCTCCACCCCCCCCCCCACCTCAGCGCCTCGAAACCCTAACGGGTACATAGCGCGCTTTATAAATACTATGATTGATTGATTGATTGATTGGTGTATTCGCCAATCCGAAATCCAGAGGTGAGAAGTCCAGCGCAGTACGTGACAGATTGCAACGCCAAAAGATTCTGCGTTGCGAGAGCGCCATGGAAGATCCACAGGGAGAGGTGTCAGAAAATGCTCAAGCTATGTTACAGACTGTCCAACAACAAGCCTAAGAGTTACAACAGTTACAGGCAGAGAACACTGCGCTACGACAGGTCTTGTCTTCCCGATCAATGGACATACCACCCGTATCTGCTACTATTCCTCGATATTCTGGAGATCCTTTAAAGATGAAGGAATTTTTGGACGCCCTGACGGTTTTCTTTGCCTTTCATCCACTCCAATTTTCTTCGGATAAGACTAAGGTGGGCTATCTGATCAGCGCCTTGTCTGGTCCAGCGCTTGCTTGGGCGACTCCTCTGGTTTCTGCGGATGACCCAGTCCTGGCTAACTATTCCGCTTTCCTGACTGTTTTCAAACAAATGTTTGAGAGACCTGGGGTAGAAGCAGCAGCTGAAGAAGCCTTATGTGACACTCAGCAAGGTAATCAGGATGTACTACAGTATATAACCCGCTTCAAACAGCTGGCAGCTGAAACCTCCTGGGTAGAACGCATCTTCGTAACCCTTTTCCGCCGAGGCCTGCGTGAAGAAATTAAAGATGAGCTTGTACACTCTTCCCCAGCTTGTTCTTTGAAAGAATTAATGGATCAATCTATGAACATCGAGTATAGACTTCGAGAGCGCAAGATGGAAAGACGTAGAACTAGAGCTCGATACCAGCCCGGTACCTTCCGTGCTAGCAGTCGGCGAACGGAAGATAGTCCATCTGAAGCCTCTCCACCTCCCCGTGAAGAGCCCATGCAGATAGATCTGGTTCGTGGGCCATTGACGGAGTCAGAAAGGGAGGAACGACGACGAAGGGGACTTTGCCTATACTGTGGGAAGGCTGGCCACCTGATCCGTAGTTGTCCGGTACGTCCCTCAAGGCCTGCGGGAAACGCCAGCTCCCGTCCCCTGTAAGGAGGAAGGAGACGGGAGGAGCTGAAGTACCATCAATATGTTCCTCCAAAGAAAGCATGTCCACCCTGTTTATTCTTTCGGTCAAGTTGCAGAGTTCACAAGATCAAGAAGAACATCTTCTGGCTCTCCTTGATTGTGGAGCCAGTGGACTCTATCTGGATGAGACCTGGGCTACTAGTAAAGGAATTCCCCGCATTCCTAAAGAAACCCCTGAGCAGGTTCACACAGTGGATGGCTCTCCGTTAACCTCAGGACCTGTGGTGGCCTCAACTCCTACTCTTTGTTTGACATTTGGGGGGCATCAAGAACACGTTGCCTTTGATCTCATAGCCTCACCAAATCACATCATGATTTTGGGAATTCCCTGGTTAGCTCGACACAACCCCTATATCAATTGGGAAACATGAACTATATCCCTAACGTCTTCATTTTGTCAACAGAATTGTTATTCTACTACTTCTTATTGGACTCCAAAAAGGTCCTGTCAGTCAACTAAGGATAACACTAACTCTATCAATATTATCCAGGGGGTTCCAGATTGTTATCAGGAATATATCGGGATTTTTCAGAAACCTAGTAATCCTATTTTGCCACCTCATCGCAGTTATGACTGTGCTATTCCTTTAATTCCTGATGAAGTCGTTCCCTTCGGTCGAATGTATTCTCTGACAGACCAAGAAAAGAAGGTGTTAAGGGATTATTTAGACGACAATTTACACAACGGTTTGATTGCTCCTTCCACGTCCCCCGCTGGGGCTCCTCTCTTCTTCGTCCCAAAGAAGACTAAGGATCTGCGTCCTTGTGTGGACTTTCGTGAACTCAACAGAATAACGATTAAGGATCGATATCCACTGCCTTTAATCAGAGATATACTGGATGCCATTCAAGGAGCCAAGATATTTTCTAAATTAGACTTACGGGGTGCCTATCATCTCCTTCGGATCAAGGAAGGAGATGAATGGAAGACTGCTTTCCGTATCCCTTTTGGGCACTATGAATATCGTGTTATGCCCTTTGGACTGACCAACGCCTCTTCTGTTTTTCAACGATTTATGGATTCAGTGTTCTCTGATGTACTCAATCAATATGTAGTCATTTATTTGGATGATGTCTTGATATATTCCCGTGATCCTGAGCACCATGTAGATCATGTCCTGCAAGTCCTGGAAAGACTCAAGAAAAACCAATTGTTTTGTAAACCTGAGAAGTGCGAGTTCCATAAATCTGAAGTAAGATATCTCGGGTTTTGTATTAATCAACACGGAATATCCATGGATCCTGACAAGGTCAGTGCCATATTAGATTGGCCTTCTCCAACGTCCATTAAAGAAAGGCAATGTTTTCTTGGGTTATCAAACTTTTATTGTCAGTTTATTCAGAACTTTGCCCACCTACAAAGTTTCATAACACAAACAATTAAGAAAGAGAACCTGAAGAAGGGTTTCATTTGGACCAAGGAGGCTGAACACGCGTTTCAAGAATTAAAGACAGCCTTTACCCAAGCACCTGTGTTGCGTCATCCTGACAATACCAAGAAATTTATCGTCGTGACTGATGCCTCAGACAGAGCTATTGGAGCAGTTTTGCTGCAGAAGCAAGACAATGATGGATTGGAACATCCAATTTTTTTTTATCTGTCCCATATTCTATCAGAGGCTGGACGAAATTATTCTGTACTGGAACGAGAACTACTCACTCTCAAAGTAGCTTGTAAGGAATGGAGGCATTTCCTGATGGGTTCCAGAGAGCCTTTTGAAGCTAAGACTGATCACCGTAATCTCCAGTGTCTTCGGAGCTTTCAGTGTCGCAACAGTCGTCAGGCTCGATGGGCTTTCTTCTTTAGCCAGTATGATTTCGTGATCACGTACATACCTGGTTCCCAGAATTTAGTGGCAGATGCCTTATCCCGCAGATATCCTGACATAGCCCAGAACTCCTCTCCACATCTTATTGAGTCTAGCAGGATCATCGGAGCTACTCAATCTTTTCAAGAACGCATTCAATCCGAGTACCAGTTTCTGTCTGCTTCAGAATGGGATAAAGTGACTCCTTTTTTGCAGAAGAAGGACAACTACTTCTATTATCAACATGCTCTCTTCCTACCTACCAAGAAAGTGCAGACAGAAGCCCTGCAAATGTGCCATGATTCTCCTATAGCCGGTCATCGATGTATCAGGAAGACCCAGGAACTGCTTCAGCGATCTTTTTGGTGGCCTTCACTAAAGACAGACACTGAAACCTATGTGTCAGCATGCCCAGTCTGTGCCCAGACTAAGACACCCCGAACTAAGGTGTCAGGTTTATTAAGACCTTTACCGGTTCCTTCCGCTCCTTGGTGTACTCTATCCACTGATTTCATATGCTCTCTACCTACTTCCTCTGGTAACCAAGTAATCATGGTAATCGTAGATTCATTCACCAAGATGGCCCATTTTTCAGCCTTGAAGAAACTACCAACGGCCCCAGAAATTAGTCGCATTTTTCTACGAGATATATTTCGCCTCCATGGTCTTCCTCTAGAGGTCATTTCGGACAGAGAGCCTCAATATGTTTCACGTTTCTGGAGAGCCTTTTGTGCCTTCTTTAACATTGAGATTTCTTTATCCTCGGGTTTCCATCCACAAACGAATGGGCAAACTGAACGAGTGAATCAAGAACTTCAGCAGTATCTGAGATGTTACTGTAATGCCACACAAAGCAATTGGTCAGAATATCTTGCTCTTGCCGAGTTCTCCTATAACAACACAATACATAGTGCGACCAAGACCACATCCTTTTATTGTACCAATGGATTTCATCCAAGGACTTTCACTACTGTTTCCCAAACATCCTCTTCTGTGCCTGCTGTCACTTCTTTTTCACGACAGATCCGTCGAATCCAGGGCCTACTTCACACTAATCTCCTAGCTTCGAAACAAGCTATGAAGCGAAAGGCGGATCGTTATCGGCAAGCCGCACCTTTGTATCAAGTGGGCCACAAGGTATGGCTTTCTTCCAGATTTCTACCATCCCGGTTTTCCACCAATAAGTTCAAACCACGTTTTTATGGACCCTTTCAAATTTCGCACATCCTGAATCCTGTAGTTGTGCGTCTCCGCTTACCTCATACCTGGAGGGTTCATCCTGTTTTCCATGTGTCCCAGTTAAAACCCTTTGTTCCTGATCCTTACCATCGCCAGTTCCAACGTCCACCTCCTCTTTCTATCAACGGACAGCCTGAGTATGAAGTCCAGGAGATCTGTGATTCCAGAATTTTTCGACGCAAACTCCAGTTTTTGGTCCACTGGAAGGGATACCCCCTCAGTGACTGTTCGTGGGAAGATGCTTCCTCCGTCCATGCTCCCCGTTTGGTTCACCTGTTTTTTGACAATCATCCTGACAAACCTGGAGCCTCGGGGAGGGGACCTACTGTAACGCCGTGCTCTGACGCGGCGTCTCTTTCTGTCCTCGCGGGTGGAACGCGCTACCGATATTCGGAGCGCCGTTCCCTGCGTTTTTTGACTAAGCTTTCTGGGAAGCATATATTTCGCTCCCGGTCGCGCTACACTTACTTGTAGCCTTTTTTCTTCTTTTATTGTTGGTGGTGGGTTTTTTGTTGGGCCTTTTGCCTGTTTCTATCCATGTTGTGTCCATCTTGTCTTCTTCGTGTTTTTGTCCCAGCATGCTCTGTTTTTCTTTTATACTACTTCCTTTTTCCTATACTGGTCTATGGGCTTTTCCCAATCCAAGATGGTGTTACTTCCCTTTCCTGTGATGTCACTTCCCTTTTCTCAGTATATAAGACAGTCAGTCTTGTTCCTCCTTGCGTTGCAAACACTTCCTTCTGGTTGTGCTGTTCGCTCCTGTTCTTTGTTCCTGCTTTTTTGCCTTGGGAGATTTTTGCCTGTTCTTTGTTCCTGCTTTTGCCTTGGGAGATTTTTGCCTGTTCTTTGTTCCTGTTTTTGCCTTGGGAGATTTTTGCCTGTTCCTTTTTTCCTGCCTTGTACCCTGGATATTGCCTATTTTTGTTTCCTGTTGTCAAGTCCTGTTTTTTCTTGTTTTCCTTCTGGAGTTCCTGTTAGAGTTTTTTTCCCCAGTGTTGGGGTTTTTTCCCTCTGGGACTCCTTCTGGAGGGTACGGTCTGCTTTGGCATAGCCTGTCAAGCGGCACCGTGGCTACTAGACGGGGTCGCCCTTATCTGGGAGCATCCAGGACCTGTAGAAGACTTGGTGTATTCGCCAATCCGAAATCCAGAGGTGAGAAGTCCAGCGCAGTACGTGACATGTACTTATAGTCAGTTCTTACAGTGTTTTACAATGGTAGGGAGAGGAGGTTCCAGCCAGTTACAACTGGTTCTGGGAGTGCCCCCTCTCTCCTTTCAGCACAGGCTCCAAACATCAGTGGGGGGTTAACGACCCTATTGTGTGAGGCCAGGGCACGGCCTTTACAAATGTAGGTGTGCCCCGCCTCTCCCTTCTCTCAGCCCAGGAAGACTATTCAGTATGCAGATGCACCTCTGTGACACCTCCACCCTCCCTGTGTACAGGCTGTCTGAAAAGTATGCACAAAGCCCCAACTGTCACTCTGCCCAGATGTGGATTGGAGTCAAGCTGCAAAACACCAGAGTCATAAGCACAGATAAATGTGCACTTTCTAGAAGTGGCATTTCTGTCATAGTAATAAAAAATACACCCACACCAGTAAGCAGTATTTATTATCACCATCACAACCACACCAAACACGCCTACGCTACCCCTCATAAATCAGACAATACCCTTTACACATAAGGCAGGGCATTTCTAATGCAATCCTATGAGAAGGCAGCACTTACAGCAGTGAGACACCAAGTTAGGCTGTTTGTCACTACCAGGACAGGCCATGCAATATGGCACATGTCCTGCCTTTCTACATACATGGCACCCTGCCCATAGGGCTAGCTAGGGCGTACCTTAGGGGTGACTTACATGTAGTAAAAAGGGAGTTCTGGGCCTGGCAAGTAAGTTTAGATGCCAGGTCCCTGTGGCAGAAAACTGCGCACACAGGCCCTGCGCTAGCAGGCCTGAGACAGGTTTGAAAGTCTACTTCAGTGGGTGGCGCAAGCAGCGCTGCAGGCCCACTACTAGTATTTAATTTACAGGCCCTGGGTATAGAGATACCACTGTACAAGGGACTTATAGGTAAATTAAATATGCCAATTAGGTATAAGCCAATCATACCAACTTTAGATGGGAGAGCACCTGCACTTTAGCACTGGTCAGCAGTGATAAAGTGCTCAGAGTCCTAGAGCCAATAGCGAGAGGTCAGAAAAACCAGGAGGAAGGAGGCAAAAAGACTGGGGATGACCCTGCGTAAAGGCAAAAAGTCCAACACTAACATTTTGGGTACTCTTGTTACCCATGTGAGCCACACACAAAGAAAGCACCACATATTGTATTCTGCCCCTAAACACATACATTTGTAGGACTTTTTCAAAGTCAGTGTAGGTTTACCGTCCTCAGCTGCACTTCTTGAATTTTGAACATTTACACCAATAGTCTTGGGCCAAACTTTGCTAATTTGTCTTTTTTCACTTTTATTTTTTGCAATGGTACCAGGGATCAGTTCTTGCAGTTGAGGGTAAACCTTTTGAGGGAGTAGAAGTGGCAGATTTAGAAAGGTTTTCAGTCGGGTTTGGGTTACTTTTTTTTAAGGCAGACCCGATGCTAAATCTTTCTGGGCATTTACAAACCAACGCAAATTGATATTTGGGTTGGTTAGTAAGAAAAAGTAACGCAAATCAGCAGGAAGCGCTACTTTGTGTTACTCTGCATCAAGACTTTGCTCCATGAGTTGTACGTGGGAGTTCCTGTGCTACCACCCATGGTTTTTGACGCAAATCCCTATCTACTAACATGAGTAGACTTGGGGCTTCATTTACAATGCCTTAGTGGCACACTGCGCCACCACTGTGCAAGTCTTGGAATGTGTCAGATTCCTACCCCACCTCAGGAGTGATGTAAGAATGACGCAATGGGAAGAAATATCTTGATTTCTCCCCGTATTTCCCTCTTTCTATGTGTGCTGCATTATACAGCGCACATAGAAAGAGGAAAATACCTCTTCTAGTTGTTTTTATGCAGAAAGTTGTCTCTTCCTGCAAAAAAAACAATAATCCCCACAACACAAGCATGCCGTCATTGGCGATAGGTAGTAATTTCTGCCCCAGCCCGGGGGGGAGGACTGAAATGCAATGTATCTTGTAGATGCAGTGCATTTCTGCCCTTTCTCTGCGCCACCCTACGCCACGGACCTCGTAAATGAGGTCCTTGGTTTTGCAGCAAAAATTAATACCACTAGAAAGCAGGCGTTAAAAGGAGAAATGCTTTCATTTATCCTTTCTTTTCTGACTTTCCATGTGTGCTGCACTGTACAGTACACATGCAAAGTAGGAAAAGTTGTCTAGGCATGGTATTTTGTATTGGAAGGAAACCCTTCCAGTACAAACCTATGCTAGACTCACACACGCACCCTTGCACTACAGTGCAAAGGTGTGTGCATGGCTCTCTCCAGCTAAATTCTGCGCCGGTGATATGGAAACGGGAGGAGAGCTCCATATCTCTGTTGATATGACGCTCTCTTTCTGTCACGCAAAGCAGCACAGCATTTTTGGTGCTGCACTGCGTGACATTGTTGTAAATCTGGTCTGCAGTGTTTCCTTTTTTGCACCTGAGATTAATGACAAATTTATCTTGGTCTGCTCATATTGAGAAATTGTATAATAAGCTAAGATACCCCATCCAAGTGTGCTTTTTTTTTCAAAAGTAAAGAGGGGTTGCAGAGTGGCGCAGGTCATAGAAGTCTGTAGGTGAGACGCAAACAGGTCCACCACACACATATCCCATAAATGATCCAGAGCCTTGAAGATGTGAGGCTGAAGTCTCCACTCACTGGAGTAGTGAAGAAACTGAGAGTTTCAGTCTGCTACAGTGTTTACCCTACACAGAATATACTCCACTCCGGTGTTCCAGGCAATAATGCCAAAAGTACTTAGCAATTTCCGCCGGGAGACGTGACCAAGTACCCCACAACTTTTTGATGAACCATACAGCTGAAATGTTTTCAAACCAAAGAAGCATGCAACATTTTGCCTTATGGGGGGATAGGGTCTACACTGCAAAGAATACTGCAGGGAGTTTGACAATTGATTTGAAGCCGAAGCTCCTCTGGAGACTGTCTGCATCCCGTCTCCAGTGAGCCACAACTCGCGCCCTGCCATCTTCTCACTATGCCACCAGATTCAAGATAGCGTGGCTGATGAGAAGTGATACCCCAAAACTGGTCCCAGGATGCTTGTTTCTGGTCCAGGGAAAACCTGACCTGGCAGTTCAGGCTGGACTGTTCCCAAGGGGAGCAGGGTCAAGGTTTATATGGCTGGGTCTAAACTGGAATGGCATAGCAAACAAAAGTATGATGGATTTAACCCAGATCTGTGACTGGGGGTGAATGTTTGATTTGTACAGCACCCTGTTTATCTTCTGTTCTTGTTGCATTTGCCAGTCCCATCTTCTGACATCCAACTCTATATAATCACTTTCGGAACAGAGGTAAAAAATGCCTTGCCGTTGTAGGCATCCATATGGGCTGGCCACCAGAAGATCTCAGTTGTGGCCTCCTATTGTTGGACTTTTGCTTATGCAGGGTCATCCCCAGTCTTTTTGCCTCCTGCCTCCTATTTTCTTCTGACCTGTTGCTGTTGGCTTTTCAACTCTGAGCACTTTACCACTGCTAACTAGTGCTAAAGTGCATATGCTCTCCGTGTAAATTGTATGTAATTGGTTTATCCATGATTGGCATATTTGATTTACTAGTAAGTCCCTAGTAAGGTGCACTTGAGGTGCCAGGGCCTGTAAATCAAATGCTACTAGTGGGCCTGCAGCACTGGTTGTGCCACCCACATAAGTAGCTCTGTAATCATGTCTCAGACCTGCCACTGCAGTGTCTGTATGTGTATTTTTAAACTGTAAATTCGACTTGGCAAGTGTACCCACTTGCCAGGCCTAAACCTTCCCTTTTCTTACATGTAAGGCACCCCTAAGGTAGGCCCTAGGTAGCCCCAAGGGCAGGGTGCAGTGTATGGATAAGGTAGGACATATAGTAATGTGGTTTATGTGTCCTGACAGTGAAATACTGCCAATTTCGTTTTTTACTGTTGCAAGGCCTGTCTCTCTCATAGTATAATATGGGGGCTACCTTTAAATATGATTAAAGTGTAGATTCCCCTGGAGAGTAGATGGACATGTGGAGTTTGGGGTCCCTGAACTCACAATTAAAAAATACATCTTTTAGTAAAGTTGATTTTAAGATTGTGCGTTTGAAAATGCCACTTTTAGAAAGTGAGCATTTTCTTGCTTAAACCATTCTGTGACTCTGCCTTGTTTGTGGATTCCCTGTCTGGGTCAGTTTGACAGTTGGGTTGTTTTTCACCTCGCACTAGACAGTGACACAAAGGGGGCTGGGGTGTAACCTGCATTTCCTGATTAGCCATCTCTGCTAGGAGGGAGGGGTGGAGTGGTCACTCTCATCTGAAAGGACTGTGCCTGCCTCTGACAATGCCGGCTCCAACCCCTGCTGTGTGTCTGAGGCCTTGCCTGGGCAAGGCAGGATTTCACAAGTAGGTGTGAGTCCCCTTTGAAGAAAGGTGACTTCAAAGACTAAAATGGGTATAAGAAGGGCACCCAAATCTACAGACTTTAGAAACACTTCTGGAACCAAGAGGGACCTCTGCCTGGAGAAGAGCTGATAGCGGAGGAAGAAGTGCTGCCCTGCCTGTGACTGTGCTTTGTGGAGCTTTCCTGCAGTGCTGCTTCTGCCAGAGTAAGGGGGCAAAGACTGGACTTTGTGTGCCTTCCATCTTGTGAAGAAATCTCCAAGGGCTTGATTTAGAGCTTGCCTCCTGTCGTTTGAAGTCTCAGGGACAGCAAAGACTTCTCTCTGCCAGCACCTGGAGTCTCTGGAGAGACTCCTGCTCTGACAAGTGGTTCCCTATCCAGTCCCTGGGCCCTTGAAAGGAAAGCTGGTGGAATCCAAGGAAATCGACTTCGGACAACTTCGGACCGACGCCGCTGCTGAATCCGGTAACGCCACCTGCACCTGACTCCGTGACCTTCGCTGGAACGCGACGCTCTTCGCAGGCCCGATGCCGCAGCAGCCCCGCTGAAGTCCGCGACTCCGTGGAAGTCGCCGCACCACGTTGTGACTGACGCCGCTCGAAGTGCACGGATTCAACTTTCGCACAGACGCCGCGATCCCCGACTTCGCGCATCGGCTTGTTTTCACTCTTCACCAAAGGTACTGTACTTGGGGGTCTACACGACTCCGTGTCCGGCGCCGCTGGTGTCGGCTTGTTGGGAACGACTCCGTCACGACACCGTGTTAACATCTCATCGAAGCATTTTTGTTTCTAAGCGCTATTTTTGAGTTTAATCTCTAAAAATTCATAACTTGACTTGTGTATGTCGGATTTTTGTAGTTTTGGTCTTGTTTTGTTTAGATAAATACTTCCTATTTCTCTAAACCGGTGTTGTGTCATTTTGTAGTGTTTTCATTAAGTTACTGTGTGTGTTGGTACAAATACTTTACACCTAGCTCTCTGAAGTTAAGCCTACTGCTCTGCCAAGCTATCAAGGGGGTAAGCAGGGGTTAGCTGAGGGTGATTCTCTTTTACCCTGACTAGAGTGAGGGTCCTTGCTTGAACAGGGGGTAACCTGACTGTCAACCAAAGACCCCATTTCTAACAGCTATGTATTGCTCATGGGACAGATCCCTGTGGAGATGCAGAATTTTGAGTAGTTGGGGGCTCAGTAATGGAGAGGACCCAGAAATATGGCTTAAATAGAGGACACAGGAAGGCCCACAAACCTCCCCAAAATCCTCAACGATATTGTCTGAGATGCCAGAGCTCACTACAATTCCTTTTTTAGTGAAAGCATTTTTGGAAGCTGAGTCTGAGTTGCACAGCTATTGAGTCCATGTGGAACCCCAAAAACGCTAGATTCTGGGAAGGGGTCAGAAGAGATTTCTCACTGTTGATTATGAACTCCAAGTCCTGCAGGAGATGGGTCACCCAGGAGAGGTGGGGGAAAGCTGTATCACGCTGCTAGGCCATGATGAGGATGTCATCTGCATAGATGATCAATCATCCACTTTTCTCTCTGAGACATTAGAGAATCGGGTGCAAAAGCTCGTGAAACACTAAAAGGCCAAGGAGGGACCAAAGGGAAGAGCAATAAACTTGTAACACTGGTCGTGCCAATAAAACTGAGGAAATCTCAGATGAAGGTGAAAAATCAGAATTATCAAATAAACGACTTTTAAATCAAGACGCACCATCCAATCTCCTTCCTGGAAAAGATTGCAAAGGAGATGGATGCCCTCCATCTTGAAATGTTGATGGGCTATCTAGGAATTAAACTGATGCAGATTGAGAACCAGACAGAACCCCGCCTTTTTTCTGTACCAAGAAGATATTGCTCCCAAACCCCCAGGGATGAGGTACAGTGCAAACTATTGATCCTTTGTGGAACAACTGCAGAACCTCTGTGTATTAAGAGACTGTAGGGTTGGGAAAAAAGGAGAGTGTAGGGACCTCCTGAGGAGGCATTGAATAGAATTTCAGCTGAAACCCCTCCACTGTCTCCAGGACCTAAGCATCCTGTGCACTCTGCCCCCAGTTGTGAAAGAATTACTTTATTCTGCTCCCAAATACAACCCCAGAACAAGGAATTAACGGTGCCTGAGTAAGAGGAATTCAATGATGGTTGTCCTCCACAGTAATTGTTCTTGTAGTGATGACACTTGCCTCTTCTGGGGTGGGAGGGGTAGAAATTGTTGGAGCCTGAAGATGAGGCCGCCCTCTTCCTCTGTGCAAGTAGAAACCTCTAGGCAAGGTCTGAGGGGCACCTCGGCCTGGTGCATGACCTCTGTAGCGCCTGGCCCTAACAAAAAGGCCACTGTTAAACACCTTTTTTATGGATGATTGGGCTTTCTTCAAAGCCAAAAATGTGGCCACGTATTTGCTGAGGTCTTTAACAAATGTATCGCCAAAGAAGAGGCAGTTCGCCAATGGGCCCACTTCAGAGGGAGCCAGATCTGCCTATTACAATTCGAAGCGAATCAAGAGGGACTTGCGCCTTTCTATGAAAATGTTGCAGTTTGCATTGCTGAGGAGACATATGGCTCACTGGGACCATTCTAACAGAACATAAGTATTGATGGTCGCAGTGGATTCCTTGACTTGGACCAGGGAAATGGCGCAGGTTTGCTTTGCTGTGGAGACATATGGCTCACTGGGACCATTCTAACAGGATCTTAGCATTGGTGGTGGAATTGGAATCCTTGGCTTGGACCACCAAATTGAGAATTTTAGTGAGGGGACCTGATATATCCAGGAATTTGTCCTGGCAGACGTGCCAGGTATGGTTGATGCCCTTCTTCAGGTCTTTGGCATGTTTTTTCAGGAAAGTTGTCATATTGGCATCGAGGTCTGACGTGGTAGCCACCTTTGTTGGGAGGTAAGGGAGAGGGCACTCGGAACGCAGGGGATTGAACTGCAGATTTTTTATCTGAGGTGCAGTGGAGGGCTTTCTGGTATTATGGCAATTGTGCTTGCGTTTGGATGAGGTTGTGGTTCCACTTGGGAGTAGTCTGAACCAGAGGTCTGGGAACCCGAGTACTCAGAGGCTTGGCCTGCCCCCTTTTGAAGCCCCGTAGGCCGGTACATCAGGCGAGCCATATCTGTGGTCCAGTAGGGCTAATTTAGTCACCGTAAAGCCTCATGACAAGGTTGATCCAGCTCAGCTGATTCAACCTCCAAAGAGGAGGGGGATTCCCCAAGCTGGTGCCAAATTACCTCCTGCCATAATTGATAAGGGGTCAAGTGAAGGGACGAAGGGCCCTAAGCAAGGGTTTTTTAACAGAATCCTGTTCATGGACATCCAGTGCCTCAACAAAAGTCTCTTCCATGTGTTGCTCGAATGGAGCTTCCAAACGTTCTGCAAAGGGGTCTTCCTCCTGAGAACAGTGTGCCATAATGTTGCAGAGCATCCAAATATTAGCCCCAGAGGAGCCCTATACTGGAGGTATGTGGAGGAAAGGAGGGGGGCAGCCCCAACTGATACACAAAGGCTATAGCACCGCCTGGGCTGGCAAAATCAGAGTGTAGGGAGGCACCTAACCCCTAGGGCAGAGTCCTGATACGTTTATGCAGCCCTGTTGGGCGTGGGGGATCAGTGGAGCACCTTTGATGTGCTGGTACCACAGGGCAATAAAAAGCCGAGAGTGCAAAGGAAACGACTCAAGTGTGTCAAAACACGCATTCACAGGGCCAGAAATAGAAAGAGGACAGGGTCCTCTACAATCAGGGAATGCACTACTCCCAAGTCCCCGCTTCTGCTCCACACCGGCCAAAACAGATAGTGGGATCATGATCCCAGCTAGAGCCCTGAGGGCAGAAGCCCTACGTGCGTAAAAGCTGAATCAAGGACTTGAAGGATCGCCAAACGTCACAGTGCAATCGCAACAAGTCAGCAATAAAAGTAAGAGAACTTATCTGATGCTGTATCAGCAGCAAAGAATGAGGAAGGACTTTCATTTCCTGGCAAAATATGTGGACTAGGAGGTCCTGATTGCTGAAAGCTGGGCTGAAGGGCTCATGGGAAATTTATTTTCTGTGTATTGTTTTCATTGGCTGCTGTGTTTCAGTAGATAAAGAAAGAGAAGCGTAATCCAAAGCCTCCGGTCCTGCCATAGAATTGTTTGGTTAATCCATTGACATATCCTTATGTGCAATTCATATCAATACCCACCACATTGTATGCAATGACATTTATCATAATGTTCATTATATATACATAGGGGGTCATTTTGACCCTGGCGGTAAAAACCGCCTACCATCGTGGCAACGGCCACCAAAAGACCATTGCTGCAGCTACCAGCTGTCCGCCCTATTATGACCACAGCCAGATTTCTGCCAGAAGGGTGGCGGAAATCCGGCTGTGGCCATGCCGGCGGATGGCGGTAAGGTGGCGCTGCTGACCGTATCTTGACCCATGATACGGCCCGACAGGGGAGGGGGTGTTGTGTGTGGGTGTATGTCTGTGTGCGTGAATGCAGGTGTGTGTTGCGTGTTGTATGTGTGTGAATGTATGGATGTGTCAGTGCATGTATGTTGTGTTGTGTGAATGCGTCTGTGCTTGTATGTATGTAAGTATGTGTGGATGTGTGTGTGAATGGATGTCTGCATGCGTGGATTAATGTGGGAATGAGTGTGTGAATACGTGTGGGTGTGCGGGAATGAAGGTGCGTGAATGAAGGGGGATCTGGAGAGGGAGGAGGGGCAGGGGGAAACCTGGGGATGGGGTGGGTAAGATGCCTATCAGTGACAGGTAAGGAATTCCCTGTCACTGATAGTGTCTACAGCCATGGTTTTCGTGGCGGTATGGTTGCCACGAAAATCATGGCGGTAGGCGGGGTCATAATTCCGCGGTGTGGTACATTGACGGTTTGGCTTGAGCCAAATCGCCAGTGTCTTAATATGGAGAAAAGTACCGCCAACCTGTTAGCAGGACTTTCTTCCATATTAATGCCATCCGCCGGGGTCAGAATGACCCCCATAGTGTCCAAAAATCCTGTAATAATGCCTCTGAATGGGTACAGTTCAGTTCCTTTTCCACATAATGTTACATTTATAAGATAAATAAACTAAATATACAAAATTAAGTCCTAACAGGCACACATTAGTTCAAAGAAAATTGTTTATCTGAGCGATAGGAGTGTTGTCTTGCAGGCCATGAAGAAAATGGTAGGTGGCGTAGGCCAGCTGCCTACATCTTCTCTCGCCCCCAGCAACGAGAGCCCCTTCTTCCTCTTCCTAAGCATAAACAAAGTGAGATAAAAGCAAATTTCCTTTGACATGTGAAAAACCAACATACACTTATTTACGCACAGGCCAATATTACGAGTTGAGAGCTATTTATTTCACCTGATACTGTTGGATTTGTTAAATACCTCAACCTTTGATAACTTTCAGCAAGTCAAACATTAGGCTGGAAATGTCCCTTTCACTACTAGTCATCCTGCAGCAAACCATTGCATCTGTAGAACTAACAAAGCACATATGCAGCTAAGGAGATTGTCCTTCAGGATTTTGAATTACAAAAAAAAAACAAGAGTTCAAAATTTGAAGCCTTGCGAATTTGCTACATTGGAGAGAAGAAATCTGCACTCTAAATTAGCAAAGTATGCATTTAAGTTCCCTAGGCCATATATTCTTAAACACAGATCACCGTATTAGAAAGGACATCCAAGCCACCTGTAGGCTTCGTGCTTGTTTACTTGCTCCCAGCCCTTCCCTGCCATGGATGACAGCCTGGAACCCAAGGCCTCTGATGTGGCCTTATCGGAGAGGAAAAAGCTACATAACATTTTTGGATTTTGCAATGAGCTTTCTACACAAGTGAGGACCAACAGATTGCTTTCCCAGTGTTGCCAGAAAATGCACTTGGCTATTGTCCACGGATCGGGTCGCATCACTGCCCATCAGTGAGTGAGTGTACCATAACAGCCTAGTGACGGCACATTAGGGCCCTCATTACAACCCTGGCGGTCTTTTATTGGCGATCGTACCGCCAACAGGCTGGCGGTACAATGCTCCATATTTTGATGCCGCGGTCACACCGCCAGGACTGGCGGTTTTCTGGCATCGTTGTCCCGGCGGTTATAATCTGCCAGGGCAGTGCTGCTTGCAGCGCTGCCCTGGGGATTATGACTCCCCTTCCCGCCAGCCGCCCGCCGGCCCAGCGGGGATGTTGAAATGTGGCCGGCGGGTTTGCGGCTGCATAGGTGGGCGCTTCGCGGTTCACCTTGTAATGAGGGCCTAGGTTCCTTATTCCAAGCTCAGAAAATGTATTGCAGTCCCAGAAATTTTAACTAAGTGGCTTCACCAAAATGACCCATACAGCATATTAATTTAATAATTTTAAATCACAATTCATTGACATTGAATATAAACTGAAGACCCTCTGGCTGCACCAACCTTGCCAGTGACCTGAATCCAAACCCTTGCACATGGTCAACCCCTCACTTTCCTGTGGAAATTCTAGCCTGTTAGAGCTGAGATCCTTGGCTTGGTATTCCCCTAAGCATTTTGCCTTCACCTCTCCTGTTTTTCTGAATTTGTTTTTGTTTGCATTAGAACTTTGTGCATTTTACCACTGCTAACTAGAGCTAAAGTGCTTGTACACTTTCCTTAAACATAGTAAATTTGTCCTACACTTGATTAGCACAATTCATTTATTTGTGAGTCCTGTGCAAATGGTACTACTACATGTACCCAAGGCCTATAAATTACATTCTACTAGTGGGCCTGCAGTGCTCATTGTGCCACCCACTAAAGTAGCCTTTTAAAACATGACTCAAGCCTGCCACTGCAGCTTGTAGTGCAGTTCTAAATTGCCATTCAACCTGGTAAAATAAACATAATGCCAAGACAAAACCTTCCTTTTTAGTACAGATAGGTCCCCTGAGATATGTCCTAAAGGCTCATAGAGTGGTGTGCATTGTATTTAAAAAGTAGTTCTGTACTTACATTTTACATGTCTTAGCTGTAAAAGGTCCAAAAGTAATTTTCCACTGTAAGATTTATCCCTCCCATAAACTAACACCGGTTACCTTAATACATGTAATAAGTAATAACTTTGGCTTGGGAACAGATAGAGATATTCTATTTATACTCAAACTAATTGCAATTGAAAACCCTCTTTAATGGTAAAGCCTGATTTTAAGTCACAATTCTGAAAATGCCACTTTTAAAAAGTTATAAGGAACACGGGACACTAAGCATGCATATATACTACACTGATGCCCTAAATGTGCAAAAATCATGCACAGGGAAAGTCAAAAACAAGTAGCAATTTATTTATACGAACAAATTAAAATTTATTCTTTTCAGCGTATACAACCCTGAGTGGCACACCATATCAGGTATTGCATAAACAAAACAGGCAACTATGACAGTCACTATGACAGCAGGGGCAGCTCCTCCTCAATGGCGGAGGAGTGTCGCCCCACTGGCTAAGAGCCAGCGGCAGAAAAATAAAATGATATTTGAATATCGTTTTATTTTTCTGCTGCTGGCTAAGCCAGCAGGTGCAGGGAGGGGCAGGGCCTCAGTAGGTGGGAGGGGGGTGAGCAATTGTGTGAATAAGGGGCAAATGTAAGAAAAGTAGCGCTGCACACAATGCAGCACCACCTTTCTTGCGCCCCTTAGCGCCACCCTAACGACACCATGTGTGCACCGTGTTTAAAATGAAGTAAATGCTGGGACACCAGAACAGGAAAGGAGGGCGAGCGAGGCGGCAGGAGAAGATGGCAGCAGCGAGGAATGGTAAGTTGTTTTAAATTTTTTTTATTTATGCCCACTCGGCGTCCCCCCGCCTCTCCCCTTGATGCCTGTGGTAGCCGTCGCTGTACGACAGTCTTCACAGTTATATGACTTTCCTTCAGAAATCATTGTTTTTGTGATTTAACCACAAGGGCAGCAAAACTACAACTCCCAGCATGCACCACATGATTAAATGAAACATTGGGGGGGAAACTAAGTTGTAAAGATACCAGCCCTCAGCTAATCCTAGGCAGTGCTGTTTTGAATAATATAATGGGAAACAGGAACTGACCTCAAAACGAAAGAAATGAAGATAAAAGATCACTGAGATCACTTCAAAGATAGTGCCCGAGCCCGATGCCTACAGTACTGATGAGTGTTGGTGAAGGCACACGCTTTTGAACCATCATGACCAGAATATTCAAAAAACATGTGCCTAAAACACTACAGGTTGGCGAGTCACTATTCGAGGTCTTCTTCGGCTTTCATGTGTCTTCCGCCTGCCATCCACGCTCTAATCATAAGCCCAGAAACAAAAAACAAAGCATTACCATTTATGTAAAAGAGTAGACAGAGATGGTTATCTAGTTGCTGAATTGCACATTGTGATATTCAAGATGGAAACATAGTTCCGGCCAGATAGCTTCATTTAGATAACCCAGGTTAGCAGGCCAAACATAGTCGATGGGATAGAAATGAGCACATCCCAAAGGGTAAAAAGACTCTGGTCTATTTTGACGCTGAAAATCATGTGGCTATGGTAAAAGGAGCTAAGACGAACTTATGACTTCACTATTGCAAACCCTTACCTGCTCGTGTTTCAGCTAAACTCACTTCCACTCACAAACTTCTGTCTTCCAGGATGTGTGCAATGGGTCAAGAAAAAGGGACTAAATCACTCATTATAGGAAATCTTTGTACTGATTCCTGCAATTAAGAATATTCGATCTAACATTGACTGGCTGGGTATAATTGCTTCCAGGATCTCCCTCCAGTCTTAAAAATCTGATTTATTCACACCTACTGAAATATAACCTCAATATTATGAAAAATGTCTGATGATTCAATGCTACCGTCTTGATCTCAAAGACATAGGATTGTTTTCTGTTCAGGTCCTCGTCCTCTGAGGCTCTGTGGTAGGATTCTGTCACACTTTTTAGCAGGCCGTTGGGGAGTTCTGCACGTATCCTGCCTGCATCTTCTCGCTTCTGGTACTTTTGGGTTACAGTATGGAGGACTATCTTCCTTACTGGTATATGGGATTGTAAAAAAGAAGTGATGTCTGTGGTATGGGTGCCTTCAAGAACTGGCAGTGGAGTGTTGTTTAAGCATGGCTTTCGTCCAAGTTCACACCCAAGATGGCCGCTCAGACTTCATGAGATCTTTCTGGCGATTGTGTGAGGTTTTAGTGGTAAACACGTGCTTCAGCGTGTTTTCTGACTGATTTGCAAGCCTTCTCCACGCTTCTGGTCCATGGAAGGCGGTGGCTGCGGAACAGTATCCTTAGGGCTGTGAAGAGGGGACCTGGCCATCGGAGCACGCCCTGCAGGGGCACGGCCTGGCAATTATGATCCAATAGTGAACGAATTTCCTCGGGGAATTCTGGCAGGCTGAGCAAGATTGAAAGGTTTGAGGGATAAGCTGCACAAACCGGTCACATTTGAATTACTGCTGGAGAGATACAGGTTTTACCTCATTGTTATTACAATAGGTGTGAAGCAGGCATGTTTACATTTTGCATGAGGTGGATGTTTTAAGGGGCTTGTCATGTATCGAAATTGCTTGGTTCACAGGGCAGCTTGGTTTGTGTCGAAGAGAGGTGGGTTTTGAAATAAACAGTTTGAGAATTTGGTTGCGATGATCTAAGATGGACCACAGTGGTAGAGCCACCATACCGCTTAGACTGAGCCACCAATGACCACTGTTCAATGCTCAAAAGAGTAACTACGGCTGAAGTCAAGAAGTTATCACTTCAGATAAATGTTACCTGTTGAATAGTGCAGAGATTAAAGATGTATGCCTGGTAGTAGCCTGGCTGGATTTGTTTGAGTGGTCAGGAACAGATTGATAGTAGGTGGTTTGCCATGCTCACAGGTATAGAGCGATGACCTCCAATCTCCTCGAAGTGCTGAGAAAGGCATTGTCCATATTGGGTGAGAGGGCTGCAAGGTATGGCGCACTATCAGGATTGAGGCCGTAACAGAGGTGGCTAGGCTGGGTTTGTCTATGGAGGGTATACAGCGTATTGAAGGGTGGATGTTACGGTGCTGCAACAAGTATATTAGGCCTGTGATTAACAAAGTGTGATAATGCTTCTTTGATGTGACTGGGGTTGTTTTTATTCTGTTGCTAGTTGGGTTCTGGGCACATTGGTGTACAAAATGCTTATTTAGATTGCAGAGTTTTCTCTGGATCAATGGGCCACAAATTGTGCATATTCTTGCCCTTCTGGGCACTCTTTGAGACTCCCAAGGAGCGACATGAAGTGATATGGTGAGGCAAAAGCAGCATCCGATGTGTTGGCATGATGCGGTTCCTTGAGGAGCTTTTTGCCGGCAGAGGATGTTCGAACTTATTGGTACTTCACTTAGCTGAGAACAGTTTAGTTCAGCTGTCAGGCCACACATTATTAAAGCAGGAGAAGAAGGATTCATTGTGCTTGAACAAGTTACGGGCAGGAACTTGCATCGCATGGATCAAACTTGCACCATGAAGAGGATGAGGGCGGACTGTAAACCAACATACTGCTGTGGACAAGCCAAGAAGAAACCAGAATATGGCAATGACAGGTTTTTTGTGCAACCAAAGTACTGTCACACACGAATATTAGAGAAGTCATGTTTGTATTGGGGTGGGGGGGGGGGGGAGGAGGTTCATATGTTGCCTTTTGGCATGCCTATTAAGTGTTGGAGTTGTGGGAACTGTTTGAGAGGTTGCTGTGTGCTGTTGACAGGTGTTTCTTGCATTTGCATCCTTCATCTAGGGTTGGGACAGAATAACACCTCTCCAGCGTTACCCTAGTTGCAATAGTTTTTGGGAGGCGGAGGGGTGAGGTGAGTCAGGTGCGGACATATCCACCCCGCGGAGATGTACCACTGGTGAGGGGTGGGATCAGAAGTTTAGGGATTTCTAGTAGGCGCTGTTGGAGATGATATTGAGGTGCTTGTGATTCGAGAAGTAGAGGTCGGTGGAGCATGGTTGTGAGATGGAAGATGATAACATTATGTTTTAGGGTACGTTTGAGTTTTTGGGCACTGTTTCCACTATGGGGAAGCTGAAAGCAGGGGGAGTTAAGGTATGTTTTTTCAATAAAGAGCTGTGGTTAACTTCATTTACTGCATGTTTTGAACTAAAACTGCTAATTTGTCCTAATAAATGCTTTCCTTTTACTTACGCTGTCAGTTTTGGTCTGTGGTTTATGTGCAATCTCGCCCATGTGCTCATTTAATTCTGACAGCTTTAGGGCTCTGCTCTCAAGTAAAATGTTTACTTAATTTATATTAATACTGCTTTTAACATTGTTTTAAGGAGCAAACTCAAAACCTACACGGAGCTCAAAGGTGCCATTAACGACCAGACAGCATGTGCAGAGCGAGAACGAATTCTACCACAGAGCATAATAAATGTTAATGCAGTGCTTAGCATTTCAATTTCCTGATTAAATATTCCTCCATCCCATTAGTTGAATGCTTTAGTCTCAAGAAAAGGCCTTGATCCTCACACCAGCATGCAAATGCAGAAGTGTATTTTAAATGAGGAACGAGAACTATTCTGGGTTTCAGAAAAAAACAGAGTCACGCAGATTATTGCATTTGTATCCTCCTGGCAGTTTGTTTTGGGGCACGAAAACACTCGTAAGTAGGAATATAAAAACAACCTGCTTTGTTATCGTCTAAAACAAACGCGTCACTGGCCTTGGGCATTCCAAGTGGGAATGAAAAACAAAATACGAGCAAGAATGTCTGAAGGTGAAAAGAATTAGGAGCCGAAGCCCAATCTGAATCATGGCCAAGTCCTGCATCCGTGGCAGCTAAAATGAGGTTTGTACTCCTACAGACTTCAGCTGCCCATTATTTGTTAAGGAAAAACGTCTCTGGCTACGATTTTGATTTTTTTTTGTGGCAATGACAAATTAAAAGTTGTGATAACGCGTCCCAATCTAGATAATTTATTCACTCTGGGACTCATTTTAGGCCGATGAATCTTTTGACCCTAATTGAAGTCTCCTTAAGAGGAGATAACTAGTCAACATGTCAATTAATTATCAATAATTCCGTCAATAATCACATTAGCAATTCAATCAAATTAATCAATTACATTAATAATACTCGAACACCACCATGACCTTTCAGTCATGAATAACCACACCAGATTTTAGCACGTTTATGATGTTTATTCCCTATTGATTACACTCTACTAGCAAGTTTATTAATCTCAAAAGCAAGAAGCACATCAACTTTGTCATAATATGGCAACTCGAATAAGATTTAATCAAAGCAAATATTATGAATATTAGAACATAGCACGACGTCAACATGGATTAACCTTAGCAGAGTATCATTAGCGCACTATTCAACAAAGCATAGATTCAGTCATTGTCTATTTGCGTCCGTTTAATGAAACCCTTAACTAACTTCGAATTAGCATTGGCATGTTGGGCTTCATGCAAAACAATTTTGGTAACACAAATTTAGAAAACATCTAACTATGGTCTCTGACAAAAGAAGCAGCTGGTACCTTGAAAGGCAAGGCAAACAGACAATTACAATTTCATCATCATATAGTTACCCTCCGTCATGGGTCAGCATACAGAGCCAGTCTTTGTCCTCAGGACATCAGTTGATTCGCCATCAGCCAGGAAACACAGCAAAGTTCAGCAAGACGGGGTAGTATAGAACGGGCAAGGTAAGGGTGAGGATGGGTTGAAGAGTCAAACAACAAAGTCTTTAGGCAGAGTGACAAAGTGGCTGGGTAACAGCGAGAATAGTTCGCAATGGCATCTCTAATGGCTCCTCGTGTCAAAGGGTTTTATCCCTTTTCTGTTGTACAGTCCCCTAATTTCCAATTGGGCAGGTTTGGCGTACCACTATCTCCGTCCAATAGTTTACTGTTCGTCCTATCAAAATTGTCACCTCATAACAGTTCTCATGTATTTCATTGTTTCTTGTGATTGACGTCTCTAACGGGTAGAATGTCCGGTATGATTTCATATTCTCATGGTCCTCTCGCATCCCCAGCCAGTAGTTACATTGTCTATACCGGTTTAGGCAACCTTGTACCTGTTGAAAGTCTACACTGTTGCATTCAGCAAGAATGTTTCCTTGAGCAAGTCAAGTTTCATGAGAACGGATCTACTACAGTTACACTCATCTTCTAGCTTCTGGAAAAAATACGATTACATGTCCTTCAGCAAGTCAGCACACTGCACGTTAGAAAAACACATTTAATATGCAACCGGGCAGCTAGGCCCCGTCTCATGCTAACTACGGCCTAGTGATTAATTAGCAAAACCTTAATATATAATTCTTAATACTCAATACAAAGTCATACATTAGTACCTCAATAACTCATTATTAGTTAATTTTATTAGTCACCGTATACATTGGCGGCCACTCCCCGTGGGCACATTTCAAACGCACGTTTAGTAAAACACAGCAATATGTTCTATGCGGCATTAATATGCATTAACTCACAAATATTTTTATGTTAATTTTGATAGTAAGAGCTACGCTCCAACAATCCCTCCTCCGATGACACCTGTCATCACACAAAACCTTTCCCTTCACAGCCTTTCACTTTCTTAATTCACGCATTTCAATTTCTTCCCCCCTTTTTGACTTTTCATAAATTTATTTGAATATTTTCTCCTTTTTCTTTTCCTCTTTCCTCTTATTGCGTTTTGCCAAATTTTCTCTAATTCTTTTACTAATTTTGCATGATAACCATAGTCCGAATAAACAAGCTAGAACAATCAATATCCCCTATATTATTTTTGCAAGTATCCCATTCCAAATACTACCAAACCAACTTCCTACTTTAGCGAGTCCCTTTCCAACCTTTTCCCAAACTCCAGGTTCCTTCAGCTCCTTCAAATCTGTACTATCTCTTGTTAGGTTAGTAAGCATACTCCTAATCTTATTACTATTGTCAGGTATGAATACACAACAGTGGCGCTCATTAAGCATCCTACAGACTCTGCCACTCTTCGCTAAAAGAATGTCTAAAGCAAGCCAGTTTTGAAGAGTCATAGCCCTCTCCGCAGCAAGTTCAGTATCCATCAGGAGTATAGCCCCTGTGAAGTTTGTCAGCATGTTATCCACAATAGTAGACAACTTTCGAATCTTTATGGAGTTTAAAATAACTCCCACTGAAGGAATTATGGCTCCAAATATATCACCTACAACAGCAGCCGCTGTCTCTCTCTTTTGTCTAGTATGATGTAATTCAGACATTTTAGGAAACTTCTTTAAGTCAACAATTTGGTAATTTTTTGGAAAAACTATTCCCAAATAACATGTCCCATACCATCCCTTTGGAAGACGGTAATAAGCATTAAGTCCACATATGTAATAGATCCCAAGGATCGCTGGATCCTGTCCATTTAGCATGAACGTCCACTTACTCTGAAACAAAAACACATGTCTGCGCTCACTCGTTCCTACAAATAAAGTGTCATGATCAGATTTTGGCCTATATATACAAAGCTTTCCTACGTGTAATGCATCTATAGCTAACTTGCCTTGCGTCTTTATTGCACTATAAGGGTAATCATTTGCAAACGTTCGTTTTTCTAATCCCTTTTCTAGCTTTTCCTTTAACGCTTTTCTTCTATCATCAGTTGGATCTGAAAAGCTCTTCTCTACAGGCGTTAATAAGCAGGTTAGATTATTGCGATGCGCAGAAGCTGTGCCAAATGTCAATGTGGGCTCAAAGAAACCTCTAACTATCTTTATACTATGATCTCTAGCTATCTTGCTCAAATATTCATTTATAGGCACAAAAGAAAACACTACATCTAGATTAGAATAGAAGTATTGAATATATTCTTGATTATAAAACCTTGTTAATAGCAAACTACAACTTATCCCGTAGGTTAGTGGCAAACTATGGTAAGTAACCCCTTCTTGTACTGACAAAGGAATCTTTGTGCACACATAACAATTCTTCGCATCCATTGTTTCAACATACTCATTCAGCAAGCGATAGAAAACATTAGTAGATAGTTCCCTTTTTGTGTTAGTTCCCTCATGCAAATATTTCGTATCCTGCTCAAACCTCTCCCATGGTGTTAGTGTAGCAGTCTCAGGAATTGAAGCATTGTTAATCGCACTCTTATCCACCAATGGCATTCCCACAATTAAACCTATAATTACTATTGCACATGCAACACCCAAAATAACACTCAACCAACTACGAATCCTACCCCTATTATCATTATCTCTAATGTTACTCATGATCTGTAAAGAATCAGAGAGCAGAATATAAAGCAAACAATCAACTTGAGGAAGATCTAAAGCTCTTCTTTTTTTTTTTTTTTCTTCAAACAAAGTCTTTCTTTAGAAAGTATTTACAGCGTTTCACTCACTCCCAGGACCCTTTGTCAAATCAGGTTAGCAGCTTGTGATAATCGTTTTTTCAGAGTCAATTCAGGTTAACAGTGTCATATCCGGTGATTTATCAGTCTCTTTTCTCAGGTTTCTTTCTCTATTCAATTTCAATTTAACACAGTCTCTTATTTGCGGGCAACTTCAAGTACCATAATATTGACCTGGAATTTCACGGTCAAAACAAAATGCCAAGAATTCTTGTTGCCACTCAGCTGATGTCGCATAAGCCCATTTATGACCTGCGTACCTCCTGTTTGCAACTCTTTTTCTTTTCAGTTTGCGATCACCCTGTAACTCTCCTTCACTGAGATCTTCCTTCCTTGTTGTGTCAACTTCTTCCTCTATTGTTTCGTTAATGACCACTTTCTCCTTTGCAGCTTGTGGATCCGGCCAGTTATCTCCTTTAACTGTTTTCCTACCACTCGGCTTTTCAGGATGTTGGTTAGTGCCCTCCTCTTGTGCTATGGTGTTTTCTCTTGATGGATCTGCAAGCGGCTCAGGAGGAGCCGGAACACTTTGACCTCCTTCTGCCTCACCTCCTTCGCCTTCAGGGTCTGTCAGGGGTTCAACTTCAAACCCGTATCCATCTGCTTCTGGGAGAACCTCTCTTTGGGTCGGTCCTCCTGGCGCCTCAGTTGAGATAGGCTCACCGTCACCCCTCTGGATTTAGTTTGCTGGTTGAGTGACCAAGCCGTCCTCATCAGGCTCTCCTTCTGTCTCAGTTCCCCTTTGATTACTCTCCGGCCCTGAGACTTTCTTTTCTGTAGCTGTTATTCTCGACAACTCAAGTTCCTCATCAGTTGGACACGTCACCTTCTTTGTGTGACTGGCATGGATCCAATTTGGAAGTCCTGCACATTTCACAGCAGTAGTAGTTGTCAGTATCACTTGATACGGCCCCTTCCAACGTGGCTCCAAACACAACTACCTCACGTGTTTCTTGACAACAACCCAGTCACCGGCTTTCAGGTTGTGACCTGGATCATTTATCGGTGGCAGAGTGGTTGCTTCCACCTGGTGAGAAAAAGAGCGGACCACGTCAGCCAGACCCTTGCAGTAGTCCAACACCATATCATCTGTGATATTCACAAGAGCATTTGCAGGCACTGCGGGCAACCTCATAGCTCAGCCCATGAGAATTTCATGAGGAGACAGTCCTGTTTTCTTGTCGGTGTATTTCTCATTGACATTAGCACTAGGGGCAGTGCATCTGGCCACTTCAGATTTGTAGCTGCACACATTTTTGCCATTCTCGACTTCAAGGTACCATTCACTTGCTCCACTAGTCCTGATGCTTCAGGGCGGTAGCTACAGTGCAACTTCTGTTCAATGTTCAGTGCAGCACACAAGAGCTTAATCACCTTATTGTTGAAGTGTCTTCCCCTATCTGATTCTAAAGATATTGGAAACCTGAAACGTGGTATTAACTCCCTAAGCAGCAGCTTCGCTATTGTGAGTCTGTCATTTCTACTTGTAGGGTAAGATTCAATCCAGTGACTGAAAATACACACAATCACCAACACGTACCTCAGACCTCCACACCCAGGCATCTCAATAAAATCCATCTGCATTCTGCTAAATGGACCTCCTGCTCTCCCAATGTGGCTCAAATTCACCACTGTCCCTTTCCCCGCATTCATCTGCTGACAGATGATGCACCTGTGACGGATAGCTTCTGCAGCTTGTCTGAATTTTGGATTGAACCAATCGGTTTTGAACAACCTGATCATTGCGTCTCTCCCAACATGTGCTTGACCATGGTAAAACTTTGCAAATTGTGACAAAAGGCTGTTTGGCAAAACCATTTTCCCCTCCTCTGAAACCCATAAATCATCAGGTCTCTGCACACATTGCATTTTGAGCCAAGAGCTTTTCTCCTCTCTGCTGGCACGTCCCTGCAACGATTTTAACTCTTCCAGTGTGTCAACCACCCTCAGTGCATAACCTGAGCATGTTTAAATTTCAGTTTCAGGTAACAATTCCCACTGGTCTTGAAACGATATACAGTTCAATGCACAATACCTTGTGAATTGATCTGCATATCCATTTCCCATTGACACAAAGTCTTGTGATTTAACATGAGCATTGCATTTCACCACGGCAATTTCAAGAGGTAACTGAATCGCATGCAACAATTCCTTAATTTTTTCACCATTTTTCACTGGAGAACCGGAAGAGGTCAGGAAACCCCTCTGTGACCATAGCTGGCCAAAGTCATGGACAATTCCACATCCGTATCTGCTGTCAGTATAGATAGTGACTTTCAAATTTTCGGCGGCATGGCATGCCCTTGTAAGAGCAACCAATTCTGCCACTTGAGCAGAGTATACTCTTTCGAGCCAAGATGCTTCTAGGATACCAGAGATTGTACACACGGCATATCCGGCTCTCAGTACTCCTACTGAGTCTCTCAGGCATGAACCATCAACAAAGATAATGTACTCATTCTCTTCCAATTGGGTATCTTTAATATCGGGTCTCGGTTTGGTGCACAGATCTGTTACCTCAAGACAATCATGTTGTACCTCCTCAGCATCATCAATATCTGCATTTTCATTAGGAAGCAAAGTTGCCGGGTTCAACACAGTACATCTCTTCAAAGATGCATTAGGTGACCCCAGTATAATTGTTTCATACTTAGTCAGGCAAGCATTCGTCATATGCTGAGTCTATGTTCGGGTCAACAGAATTTCAACTGAATGTGGGACCATTACTGTTAAGGGATGTCCCATCATTATACCTTCACACTGAGTGAGGCTTTGACCAACTGCTGCAACTGCACGCAAACAACCCAGTAAGGCTGCTGCGAATGGGTCCAAAGTAGCTGAAAAATATGCTACTGGGCGGTTTGCACCTCCATGGACCTGTGCCAGGACAGACAAAGAACAAGCATCACGTTCATGACAAAACAATACAAAAGGCTTTGTGGAATCAGGCATACCTAAAGCTGGTGCCCTGCACATGCTTTCCCTCAGTTCAATTAATGCCCTCATCTCTTTCTCTGATATGGTTATGGCACACGGGCCATCCTGAATTTCTTTGACAGTCAACCTCACCTCAGGTTTAGAGATAATCGAGAAGTTGGGAATCCACTGGCGACAGTAACCCACCATTCCCAAAAACATCCTAACGTCCCTCTTGGTTGTCGGGGGATTCATCTGCAATATGGCTGTCACCCTTTCTTTGGATATTTTCCTCGACCCCTTTTCAATCAGGTGGCATAAGTACTTTACCTCTTTCTGACAGTACTGTAGCTTCTTTTGGGACACATTATGTCCGTTCTTTCCCAAATGATTCAGTAAGGCAATAGTATCATACCTGCAGTCATCTTTCGTTTTGGACGCAATCAACAAATCATCAATGTACTGTACTAGAGTCGAACTAAAAGGCAATTCTAATGATTCCAGGTCCTTTTTCAATATCTGATTGAAGATGGAAGGTGATTCCGAAAACCGTTGAGGAATACGACACCAACTGTAAACCTTGTCCAGGAATTTGAAACTGAAGAGAAATTGGCTGTCCTCATGAAGAGGCACCGAAAAGAATGCTTGAGACAGGTCCACAACTGTGAACCACTCTGCATCACACGGAAACATAATCACGGCTGGATTTGGCACTATGGGGCAACATTTTACCACAATCTCATTAACTTTTCTCAGGTCTTGGACAATTCGAACTTTCCCACAAGGCTTTTTCAGACCCATTATTGGTGAATTACACGGGCTTCTCATCACTTCTTTTTAAGGCCCTTTACTTTACAAAGTCTGCGATTATCTACGTCACCTGTATAAGGACATCTTGTGCCATGTGGTACTGTGGTACTTGGGGAAACACTGCATTTGGCTTCACTTCTACCTTGACTGGTTCTACTCCTTTTATTAATCCCACTTCTTTTCCTGTCAAGTCCCACACTTTCTCTGTCACTGTTCCCTGCAAGTTGGTTGGCAAATAAGTCATTGTGAACATCGGGAAGAAAGTTTTCAAAGGGTACTCCTCATCTACAGTCTCCGTCTCCGGTTCTGAGATTTGACCATCCTCCATTTCATCATCACTGTTTGTACCTCAATCCCTTCATTGGAACAGGTAATCGAACACCTCGTCTTACACAGTAAGTCTCTTCCCAGTAGAGATACGGGACTCGAGTCACAGACTACAAATCTATGTAATCCCTGGAAGGTACCAATTTCAACCTGGACCGGATCTGTAATCGGATGTGTCAGGAGCTGCTTTGCTACTCCTACCACCTTTATGGTACGCCCTGAAAGTGGCAATGTCGTAACCTCTGCACTTCTGACTGTAGAGCGTGTAGCTCGTGTGTCAACCAGGAACGAAACCTTGAGACCCGTCACCTTCCCTTGCACGTAAGGTCCCCTCTGATCTACTTCTAGGGACGCTGCAAGCCTGCACTCCTCACTATCTGAACAATCATCCGACCATTCATCGTTTATTCCATCCTCACCACGCAATGGGAACTGTTGGACTGTGCTATTTTGACTCATTGTTTGGCCTGTGACCTGTTGAGGAAGCATCACCTGTTGCTGTCCCATTGGAGCTAATGGTAACTGCATTTGCTGTCTAGGTACCATGAGAATCTGCTGCTGTACCTGCTGCATCTGGGCTGGTTGAACACATGGCATTTGTATTTGTTGCATGGGCTGTAGACCCTGCATCTGAACCATATTATTCTGGAAGTTCGGATTTGGACCCCTCATTCTTGGACCCCTCACATTTTGAAATGTACCAACATCATTGCTTTGTTGAACAACACCATCCTGCACCATCATTGGGCACTCCCGCTTCCAGTGTCCCACGCCCCACACGCATGGCATGGTAACATCTTTTTCATCTCTTGCACATCATTCTGAACCACAATGGTATTCAAATCTGGACCACGGTTCACAAAACCTCCTCGACCTCGTCCTCTCGGTTGTGCCTGAAACATCCCGTTTCCTTGCGGTTGCTGCTGTACCATCTGCTGTACTCCATTTCCCTGAATCCCTACTTGAGCTGCTCTAATTTGCATCACCATCACCTTCTCTTTCAGCTTTTTCTGCTTCAATTCAATCTCATCGCTACAGTATTTTGCATACTGCAACACCTCATCAATCGGCTTCGCTTGCCAACGGATCAAATGATTGTTAATCATCTGGCTAATCTCTGGCCTCAACCCTTCAACAAATCTGAATACAAGGTGATTCATGTCTTTCGGTTCTATGACCTCAGTTCCACTATAGTGTTTGAATGCCTTTAACAACCTCTCATAGTAAGCATGTATCAACTCTTTGCCTTCCTGTGACGTTTGATCAATCTTCTGCCAATCAGTAACTTTCAGCGACACCTTCTGTTTCAAAAACTCAATCTCCTTATGGTAATACCTCATCACATCAGGAGACGGTGCTCCAGTAGCCTCGTCCCTTGTCGGCTCCTCTGTTGGCCAATCCACACCCCTCTTGCACTCAAGCCATAAGTCAGCTGGGACTATAATCTCAAACAATGTATTCAAGTCTTCCCAAAGACATTTCGCAAGCTTCACAAACCTGTCCGTCTGCTGATACTACTCTATTGGCTTCTCCCTCAACCTGGGATACTCATTTGTGAATGACAGAATGTCACCTCTAGACCACGGTACATGGACTAGGACCCCTCCAGCTGTTTCTCTCATTGGTAAATTTTTTATTGTTCCCGTGCCTGGCACAGCTTTCGCCTGCTTTGAGTCCGAGCAGTCACTTTTCTCTTTATCTCTCTTCTTTGCCCATCTGCCATCCCACTTCTCCAATGCTCCCCAAATTTGAGCACTCTGCAATATCTCTTTGAGGTGTGCCTTCATTCCAGTGGATCTCATGTGATCGAAATCTTTAGGTTCAAAGGCTAACCTATAACTCCTCTTCAAATGCTTAGTATTGTCTAAGCCTATGCCATATTTGCAAGCTAAGTTTGCCAACCTCTGATGCACCCTGCTCACTTCTTTGGTTATTTTGGGGCACAGAAACCTCAATTCTGCTTCAGTGTATGACTCTACTCTGTTCACCCCAATCGTTCCTTCTACTAACTCTGTGGCTTCCACACCCCGCCTCACAAAATCCAGGTATTCCTCTCTTTCAGATCGCTCTGTGGTCACTTAAGTAGTATGCGGAGTGTTGAGTTTGTCTAACCACTTGTTCAATTGTTGCACTGTTAAGCCTTGCAACGAGACATTTCCAGACTGCATTATTGGTGTCTGTGACGTATTTGCACTCATTACCTGTGGGGTTAGTGTACCCAACCCTGCTTGCCTCATTGTTTCTAAAGGAACCCCAATCGGACTGAAGTCCAACAAGGATCTAGACCTTTCAGCCGTCTGTTCTCCTTGCGTCATCACTTGGGAGCTTCCTGCGAACCCTCCACTTATCGCCTCTTGAGTCATTACCCCTTGGTCGCATACATTAGGCTTTGCTTGCGCATACAACAGTACTGGCGGGCCAACAGTAATTGGCAATTATATAGCAGCTGGTGTCTGTCCAGTTCCCAAACCCTGTGGAGCATTAACTCCCATAGCTCGATTCATCATGGGTGCTGTAGCTACTGACTGCGGTCCTGCGACCGAAGTGTAATGCGGAACCACCTGTTGCTGCGGCTGGGGCAGCAATTGCGGAGTTGGCTCAATCTGCACTAACTTTGATCTTGTGTATACCGGATCAGGCGGCACCATCAAATTCGTAGTTGTCTCTAGTACTGGGACATCAGGGTAGAGCCTCTGAATTGGTGGTGGCTGCAACTGTATCTGCGTGTCTGGTGCAGTGGATACACTGACACCATTCTGTATCGGAACTGTATTGCTTGTCTGTACTGTATTTATGATTCCCTGATTTTGCGTCAGATTTTCAGGACCCGCACTAGTACTTGGTCCATTATCATTCATGGCATATGGTGGCGGTCGATCATGTAACAACTGATTAAGAAACTCATCTTCGTCTGAATCATCTGCATCTGCCCAAGACTTCTGAGGCTCCTTTGGCTTGCTAGAGCCCTTGTCGGTTTTACAAGTGGCCTTCTTTCCCTGTGTTTCGACTTCTTGAGTTATTGCCAGAAACATCCTAATTCCGTCTACTATTCCCCTTCTCCACATCTTGGTCTCACTGTCCCATCTAGCCTCCGCTAGAGTTTATTCTGCTTTTCTCATTCTCCTCACGAATTTCTGCTGCCTCTGTCGTATGGCCATTAAATCCCAAATCGCTAATGCCTCAAACTGAGCTGGTCTTGGAGGTGGTTTTTGCTCACTTAACACCCTCTGCAAATTTTCCAAAATCCTTATATTAAACGTTCTGTACTCCAGAAACGCCAAACATCCCTCCTTTTCTGTCATTTTGCACCACTGCTTTAGCCAAAGACATGGCGCGACTCCCTTCTCCTCCATTACGGTATGAGCCAGAGTATCCTCTGGCGGTGTAGGCTCCCCAACACTCGCAGTAATATATGTATCTCCCCTCAAAGCACTCTTTAGAGCCTTGAAAAACTTCATTTTTGCGTCTTTTATTTTGTTCAGAATCTAATCAGGAAGTGACTTTAATTCCCAGAACACTCTTCGCCTACCCTCTCAACCAATTGCCTCTCACAGACGGCTGCCAATCCGTGCGCGACCCCTCTCGGCAACTGACCTATCCCAGCGCGGCTCCAATGATGTCCCACTCACACGCACTGCGGCTGACAAAGTCTTGCGGCTTGTCTTCCTCACTCTGAATCCACACAAAACTAATGCAATATATTGCGAGCACCTTAACAATAAACTCAAATTTGCCAGTTTACTACAGGAAGGGTAAGCCAATCGCTTCAGAACTTTACAGAGATTTCACTTGAAGCCTCGGCCGCTACTCTCTCCTTCTCAGATCCCGCACTCGCAAGCAGAATTCGACCCGCAAATCCTACTCTTGACTTATCAATGGTTCGTTCTAGTGCACTTTAGAACTTGCCAAATCTCCATTGAAGGTTTCACTCACAAATTTTGACTCAAACCCGACTTGTCAACCACGCCCGATTGACCTATTAAACCACACAAATTACAACATAAACCACGTGTCTCATACACTTCTCAATATACTCCGGAGTCTCAGACCACGACGGGTCTGTACATCACCAACAACCACGTGGACAATTTTTTAGCACAAAGCGCCACACTCACATGAAGTTCACCGACTTCCCTACTCTCATACTGCGGAGTATGTCCACTCCTATTAAAACATTACCTGGCCTAAATTCACACAAACCTCACAAATCACCTGCAATATGCATAAGCTGAGCAAGCGCAAATTCTACATCACACATGCTTGTCACTAGAACGCCGAGAACATACCCAACTCACTTCGGCAAGCTCAGAGATTCCGGGAAAGTCATTTGGGACTTAGGGGCACATCATACCTCCAATTTGCATTATTTCGAAAACATTTTTAAACAATGGTCCCTCGTCCTAGGGCCCCAAAGGGCCTGAACCGTCCTCTGCTACGAGAACTGATAACGCGTCCCAATCTAGATAATTTATTCACTCTGGGACTCGTATTAGGCCGATGAATCTTTTGACCATGATTGAAGTCTCCTTAATACGAGATAACTAGTCAACATGTCAATTAATAATCAATAATCCCTCAATAATCACATTAGCAATTCAATCAAATTAATCAATTACATTACTAATACTTGAACACCACCATGACTTTTCAGTCATGAATAACCACATCAGATTTTAGCAAGTTTATGATGTTAGTTACCTATTGATTACACTCTACTAGCAAGTTTATTAATCTCAAAACCAAGAAGCACATCAACATTGTCATGATATGGCAACTCAAATAAGATTTCATCAAAGCAAAGATTATGAATATTAGAACATAGCACAACGTCAACATGGATTAACTTTAGCAGAGTATCATTAGCGCACTATTCAACAAAGCATAGATTCAGTCATTGTCTATTTGCGTCCGTTTAATGAACCCCTTAACTAACTTCGAATTAGCATTGGCATGTTGGGCTTCATGCAAAACAATTTTGGTAACACCAATTTAGAAAACATCTAACTATGGTCTCTGTCAAAAGAAGCAGTTGGTACCTAGAAAGGAAAGGCAAACAGACAATTACAATTTCATCTTCATATAGTTACCCTCCGTAATGGGTCAGCATACAGAGTCAGTCTTCGTCCTCAGGACATCAGTTGATTCTCCATCAGCCAGGAAACACAGCAAAGTTCAGCAAGACGGGGTAAGAAGGGACACCTCCCTCATAAGGAGGAGAAGTATAGAACGGGCAAGGTAAGGGTGAGGGTGGGTTGAAGAGTCAAACAACAAAGTCTTTAGGCAGAGTGACAAAGTGGCTGGGTAACAGCAAGAATAGTTTGCAATGGCATCTCTAATGGCTCCTCGTGTCAAAGGGTTTTATCCCTTTTCTGTTGTACAGTCCCCTAATTTCCAATTGGGCAGTTTTGGCGCACCACTATCTCCCTCCAATAGTTTACTGCTCGTCCTATCAAAATTGTCACCTCATAACAGTTCTCATGTAGTTCATTGGTTCTTGTGATTGACATCTCCAACGGGTAGAATGTCCAGTATGATTTCATATTCTTGTGGTCCTCTCGCATCACCAGTCAGTAGTTACATTGTCTATACCGGTTTAGGCAACCTTGTACCTGTTGAAAGTCTACACTGTTGCATTCAGCAAGAATGTTTCCTTGAGCAAGTCAAGTTTCATGAGAACGGATCTACTACAGTTACACTCATCTTCTAGCTTCTGGAAACAATACGATTACATGTCCTTCAGCAAGTCAGCACACTGCACGTTAGAAAAACACATTTAATATGCAACCGGGCAGCTAGGCCCCGTCTCATGCTAACTATGGCCTAGTGATTAATTAGCAAAACCTTAATATATAATTCTTAATACTCAATACAAAATCATACATTAGTACCTCAATAATTCATTATTAGTCAATTTTATTAGTCACCGTATACATAGGCGGCCACTCCCCGTGGGCACATTTCAAACGCACGTTTAGTAAAACACAGCAATATGTTCTATGCGGCATTAATATGCATTAACTCACAAATATTTTTATGTTAATTTTGATAGTAAGAGCTACGCTCCAACAATCCCTCCTCCGATGACACCTGTCATCGCACAAAACCTTTCCCTTCACAGCCTTTCACTTTCTTAATTCACGCATTTCAATTTCTTCCCCCCTTTTTGACTTTTCATAAATTTATTTGAATATTTTCTCCTTTTTCTTTTCCTCTTTCCTCTTATTGCGTTTTGCCAAATTTTCTCTAATTCTTTTACTAATTTTGCATGATAACCATAGTCCGAATAAACAAGCTAGAACAATCAATATCCCCTATATTATTTTTGCAAGTATCCCATTCCAAATACTACCAAACCAACTTCCTACTTTAGCGAGTCCCTTTCCAACCTTTTCCCAAACTCCAGGTTCCTTCAGCTCCTTCAAATCTGTACTATCTCTTGTTAGGTTAGTAAGCATACTCCTAATCTTATTACTATTGTCAGGTATGAATACACAACAGTGGCGCTCATTAAGCATCCTACAGACTCTGCCACTCTTCGCTAAAAGAATGTCTAAAGCAAGCCAGTTTTGAAGAGTCATAGCCCTCTCCGCAGCAAGTTCAGTATCCATCAGGAGTATAGCCCCTGTGAAGTTTTTCAGCATGTTATCCACAATAGTAGACAACTTTCGAATCTTTATGGAGTTTAAAATAACTCCCACTGAAGGAATTATGGCTCCAAATATATCACCTACAACAGCAGCCGCTGTCTCTCTCTTTTGTCTAGTATGATGTAATTCAGACATTTTAGGAAACTTCTTTAAGTCAACAATTTGGTAATTTTTTGGAAAAACTATTCCCAAATAACATGTCCCATACCATCCCTTTGGAAGACGGTAATAAGCATTAAGTCCACATATGTAATAGATCCCAAGGATCGCTGGATCCTGTCCATTTAGCATGAACGTCCACTTACTCTGAAACAAAAACACATGTCTGCGCTCACTCGTTCCTACAAATAAAGTGTCATGATCAGATTTTGGCCTATATATACAAAGCTTTCCTACGTGTAATGCATCTATAGCTAACTTGCCTTGCGTCTTTATTGCACTATAAGGGTAATCATTTGCAAACGTTCGTTTTTCTAATCCCTTTTCTAGCTTTTCCTTTAACGCTTTTCTTCTATCATCAGTTGGATCTGAAAAGCTCTTCTCTACAGGCGTTAATAAGCAGGTTAGATTATTGCGATGCGCAGAAGCTGTGCCAAATGTCAATGTGGGCTCAAAGAAACCTCTAACTATCTTTATACTATGATCTCTAGCTATCTTGCTCAAATATTCATTTATAGGCACAAAAGAAAACACTACATCTAGATTAGAATAGAAGTATTGAATATATTCTTGATTATAAAACCTTGTTAATAGCAAACTACAACTTATCCCGTAGGTTAGTGGCAAACTATGGTAAGTAACCCCTTCTTGTACTGACAAAGGAATCTTTGTGCACACATAACAATTCTTCGCATCCATTGTTTCAACATACTCATTCAGCAAGCGATAGAAAACATTAGTAGATAGTTCCCTTTTTGTGTTAGTTCCCTCATGCAAATATTTCGTATCCTGCTCAAACCTCTCCCATGGTGTTAGTGTAGCAGTCTCAGGAATTGAAGCATTGTTAATCGCACTCTTATCCACCAATGGCATTCCCACAATTAAACCTATAATTACTATTGCACATGCAACACCCAAAATAACACTCAACCAACTACGAATCCTACCCCTATTATCATTATCTCTAATGTTACTCATGATCTGTAAAGAATCAGAGAGCAGAATATAAAGCAAACAATCAACTTGAGGAAGATCTAAAGCTCTTCTTTTTTTTTTTTTTTCTTCAAACAAAGTCTTTCTTTAGAAAGTATTTACAGCGTTTCACTCACTCCCAGGACCCTTTGTCAAATCAGGTTAGCAGCTTGTGATAATCGTTTTTTCAGAGTCAATTCAGGTTAACAGTGTCATATCCGGTGATTTATCAGTCTCTTTTCTCAGGTTTCTTTCTCTATTCAATTTCAATTTAACACAGTCTCTTATTTGCGGGCAACTTCAAGTACCATAATATTGACCTGGAATTTCACGGTCAAAACAAAATGCCAAGAATTCTTGTTGCCACTCAGCTGATGTCGCATAAGCCCATTTATGACCTGCGTACCTCCTGTTTGCAACTCTTTTTCTTTTCAGTTTGCGATCACCCTGTAACTCTCCTTCACTGAGATCTTCCTTCCTTGTTGTGTCAACTTCTTCCTCTATTGTTTCGTTAATGACCACTTTCTCCTTTGCAGCTTGTGGATCCGGCCAGTTATCTCCTTTAACTGTTTTCCTACCACTCGGCTTTTCAGGATGTTGGTTAGTGCCCTCCTCTTGTGCTATGGTGTTTTCTCTTGATGGATCTGCAAGCGGCTCAGGAGGAGCCGGAACACTTTGACCTCCTTCTGCCTCACCTCCTTCGCCTTCAGGGTCTGTCAGGGGTTCAACTTCAAACCCGTATCCATCTGCTTCTGGGAGAACCTCTCTTTGGGTCGGTCCTCCTGGCGCCTCAGTTGAGATAGGCTCACCGTCACCCCTCTGGATTTAGTTTGCTGGTTGAGTGACCAAGCCGTCCTCATCAGGCTCTCCTTCTGTCTCAGTTCCCCTTTGATTACTCTCCGGCCCTGAGACTTTCTTTTCTGTAGCTGTTATTCTCGACAACTCAAGTTCCTCATCAGTTGGACACGTCACCTTCTTTGTGTGACTGGCATGGATCCAATTTGGAAGTCCTGCACATTTCACAGCAGTAGTAGTTGTCAGTATCACTTGATACGGCCCCTTCCAACGTGGCTCCAAACACGACTACCTCACGTGTTTCTTGACAACAACCCAGTCACCGGCTTTCAGGTTGTGACCTGGATCATTTATCGGTGGCAGAGTGGTTGCTTCCACCTGGTGAGAAAAAGAGCGGACCACGTCAGCCAGACCCTTGCAGTAGTCCAACACCATATCATCTGTGATATTCACAAGAGCATTTGCAGGCACTGCGGGCAACCTCATAGCTCAGCCCATGAGAATTTCATGAGGAGACAGTCCTGTTTTCTTGTCGGTGTATTTCTCATTGACATTAGCACTAGGGGCAGTGCATCTGGCCACTTCAGATTTGTAGCTGCACACATTTTTGCCATTCTCGACTTCAAGGTACCATTCACTTGCTCCACTAGTCCTGATGCTTCAGGGCGGTAGCTACAGTGCAACTTCTGTTCAATGTTCAGTGCAGCACACAAGAGCTTAATCACCTCATTGTTGAAGTGTCTTCCCCTATCTGATTCTAAAGATATTGGAAACCTGAAACGTGGTATTAACTCCCTAAGCAGCAGCTTCGCTATTGTGAGTCTGTCATTTCTACTTGTAGGGTAAGATTCAATCCAGTGACTGAAAATACACACAATCACCAACACGTACCTCAGACCTCCACACCCAGGCATCTCAATAAAATCCATCTGCATTCTGCTAAATGGACCTCCTGCTCTCCCAATGTGGCTCAAATTCACCACTGTCCCTTTCCCCGCATTCATCTGCTGACAGATGATGCACCTGTGACGGATAGCTTCTGCAGCTTGTCTGAATTTTGGATTGAACCAATCGGTTTTGAACAACCTGATCATTGCGTCTCTCCCAACATGTGCTTGACCATGGTAAAACTTTGCAAATTGTGACAAAAGGCTGTTTGGCAAAACCATTTTCCCCTCCTCTGAAACCCATAAATCATCAGGTCTCTGCACACATTGCATTTTGAGCCAAGAGCGTTTCTCCTCTCTGCTGGCACATCCCTGCAACGATTTTAACTCTTCCAGTGTGTCAACCACCCTCAGTGCATAACCTGAGCATGTTTAAATTTCAGTTTCAGGTAACAATTCCCACTGGTCTTGAAACGATATACAGTTCAATGCACAATACCTTGTGAATTGATCTGCATATCCATTTCCCATTGACACAAAGTCTTGTGATTTAACATGAGCATTGCATTTCACCACGGCAATTTCAAGAGGTAACTGAATCGCATGCAACAATTCCTTAATTTTTTCACCATTTTTCACTGGAGAACCAGAAGAGGTCAGGAAACCCCTCTGTGACCATAGCTGGCCAAAGTCATGGACAATTCCACATCCGTATCTGCTGTCAGTATAGATAGTGACTTTCAAATTTTCGGCGGCATGGCATGCCCTTGTAAGAGCAACCAATTCTGCCACTTGAGCAGAGTATACTCTTTCGAGCCAAGATGCTTCTAGGATACCAGAGATTGTACACACGGCATATCCGGCTCTCAGTACTCCTACTGAGTCTCTCAGGCATGAACCATCAACAAAGATAATGTACTCATTCTCTTCCAATTGGGTATCTTTAATATCGGGTCTCGGTTTGGTGCACAGATCTATTACCTCAAGACAATCATGTTGTACCTCCTCAGCATCATCAATATCTGCATTTTCATTAGGAAGCAAAGTTGCCGGGTTCAACACAGTACATCTCTTCAAAGATGCATTAGGTGACCCCAGTATAATTGTTTCATACTTAGTCAGGCAAGCATTCGTCATATGCTGAGTCTATGTTCGGGTCAACAGAATTTCAACTGAATGTGGGACCATTACTGTTAAGGGATGTCCCATCATTATACCTTCACACTGAGTGAGGCTTTGACCAACTGCTGCAACTGCACGCAAACAACCCAGTAAGGCTGCTGCGAATGGGTCCAAAGTAGCTGAAAAATATGCTACTGGGCGGTTTGCACCTCCATGGACCTGTGCCAGGACAGACAAAGAACAAGCATCACGTTCATGACAAAACAATACAAAAGGCTTTGTGTAATCAGGCATACCTAAAGCTGGTGCCCTGCACATGCTTTCCCTCAGTTCAATTAATGCCCTCATCTCTTTCTCTGATATGGTTATGGCACACGGGCCATCCTGAATTTCTTTGACAGTCAACCTCACCTCAGGTTTAGAGATAATCGAGAAGTTGGGAATCCACTGGCGACAGTAACCCACCATTCCCAAAAACATCCTAACGTCCCTCTTGGTTGTCGGGGGATTCATCTGCAATATGGCTGTCACCCTTTCTTTGGATATTTTCCTCGACCCCTTTTCAATCAGGTGGCATAAGTACTTTACCTCTTTCTGACAGTACTGTAGCTTCTTTTGGGACACATTATGTCCGTTCTTTCCCAAATGATTCAGTAAGGCAATAGTATCATACCTGCAGTCATCTTTCGTTTTGGACGCAATCAACAAATCATCAATGTACTGTACTAGAGTCGAACTAAAAGGCAATTCTAATGATTCCAGGTCCTTTTTCAATATCTGATTGAAGATGGAAGGTGATTCCGAAAACCGTTGAGGAATACGACACCAACTGTAAACCTTGTCCAGGAATTTGAAACTGAAGAGAAATTGGCTGTCCTCATGAAGAGGCACCGAAAAGAATGCTTGAGACAGGTCCACAACTGTGAACCACTCTGCATCACACGGAAACATAATCACGGCTGGATTTGGCACTATGGGGCAACATTTTACCACAATCTCATTAACTTTTCTCAGGTCTTGGACAATTCGAACTTTCCCACAAGGCTTTTTCAGACCCATTATTGGTGAATTACACGGGCTTCTCATCACTTCTTTTTAAGGCCCTTTACTTTACAAAGTCTGCGATTATCTGCGTCACCTGTATAAGGACATCTTGTGCCATGTGGTACTGTGGTACTTGGGGAAACACTGCATTTGGCTTCACTTCTACCTTGACTGGTTCTACTCCTTTTATTAATCCCACTTCTTTTCCTGTCAAGTCCCACACTTTCTCTGTCACTGTTCCCTGCAAGTTGGTTGGCAAATAAGTCATTGTGAACATCGGGAAGAAAGTTTTCAAAGGGTACTCCTCATCTACAGTCTCCGTCTCCGGTTCTGAGATTTGACCATCCTCCCTTTCATCATCACTGTTTGTACCTCAATCCCTTCATTGGAACAGGTAATCGAACACCTCGTCTTACACAGTAAGTCTCTTCCCAGTAGAGATACGGGACTCGAGTCACAGACTACAAATCTATGTAATCCCTGGAAGGTACCAATTTCAACCTGAACCGGATCTGTAATCGGATGTGTCAGGAGCTGATTTGCTACTCCTACCACCTTTATGGTACGCCCTGAAAGTGGCAATGTCGTAACCTCTGCACTTCTGACTGTAGAGCGTGTAGCTCGTGTGTCAACCAGGAACGAAACCTTGTGACCCGTCACCTTCCCTTGCACGTAAGGTCCCCTCTGATCTACTTCTAGGGACGCTGCAAGCCTGCACTCCTCACTATCTGAACAATCATCCGACCATTCATCGTTTATTCCATCCTCACCACGCAATGGGAACTGTTGGACTGTGCTATTTTGACTCATTGTTTGGCCTGTGACCTGTTGAGGAAGCATCACCTGTTGCTGTCCCATTGGAGCTAATGGTAACTGCATTTGCTGTCTAGGTACCATGAGAATCTGCTGCTGTACCTGCTGCATCTGGGCTGGTTGAACACATGGCATTTGTATTTGTTGCATGGGCTGTAGACCCTGCATCTGAACCATATTATTCTGGAAGTTCGGATTTGGACCCCTCATTCTTGGACCCCTCACATTTTGAAATGTACCAACATCATTGCTTTGTTGAACAACACCATCCTGCACCATCATTGGGCACTCCCGCTTCCAGTGTCCCACGCCCCACACGCATGGCATGGTAACATCTTTTTCATCTCTTGCACATCATTCTGAACCACAATGGTATTCAAATCTGGACCACGGTTCACAAAACCTCCTCGACCTCGTCCTCTCGGTTGTGCCTGAAACATCCCGTTTCCTTGCGGTTGCTGCTGTACCATCTGCTGTACTCCATTTCCCTGAATCCCTACTTGAGCTGCTCTAATTTGCATCACCATCACCTTCTCTTTCAGCTTTTTCTGCTTCAATTCAATCTCATCGCTACAGTATTTTGCATACTGCAACACCTCATCAATCGGCTTCGCTTGCCAACGGATCAAATGATTGTTAATCATCTGGCTAATCTCTGGCCTCAACCCTTCAACAAATCTGAATACAAGGTGATTCATGTCTTTCGGTTCTATGACCTCAGTTCCACTATAGTGTTTGAATGCCTTTAACAACCTCTCATAGTAAGCATGTATCAACTCTTTGCCTTCCTGTGACGTTTGATCAATCTTCTGCCAATCAGTAACTTTCAGCGACACCTTCTGTTTCAAAAACTCAATCTCCTTATGGTAATACCTCATCACATCAGGAGACGGTGCTCCAGTAGCCTCGTCCCTTGTCAGCTCCTCTGTTGGCCAATCCACACCCCTCTTGCACTCAAGCCATAAGTCAGCTGGGACTATAATCTCAAACAATGTATTCAAGTCTTCCCAAAGACATTTCGCAAGCTTCACAAACCTGTCCGTCTGCTGATACTACTCTATTGGCTTCTCCCTCAACCTGGGATACTCATTTGTGAATGACAGAATGTCACCTCTAGACCACGGTACATGGACTAGGACCCCTCCAGCTGTTTCTCTCATTGGTAAATTTTTTATTGTTCCCGTGCCTGGCACAGCTTTCGCCTGCTTTGAGTCCGAGCAGTCACTTTTCTCTTTATCTCTCTTCTTTGCCCATCTGCCATCCCACTTCTCCAATGCTCCCCAAATTTGAGCACTCTGCAATATCTCTTTGAGGTGTGCCTTCATTCCAGTGGATCTCATGTGATCGAAATCTTTAGGTTCAAAGGCTAACCTATAACTCCTCTTCAAATGCTTAGTATTGTCTAAGCCTATGCCATATTTGCCCGCTAAGTTTGCCAACCTCTGATGCACCCTGCTCACTTCTTTGGTTATTTTGGGGCACAGAAACCTCAATTCTGCTTCAGTGTATGACTCTACTCTGTTCACCCCAATCGTTCCTTCTACTAACTCTGTGGCTTCCACACCCCGCCTCACAAAATCCAGGTATTCCTCTCTTTCAGATCGCTCTGTGGTCACTGAAGTAGTATGCGGAGTGTTGAGTTTGTCTAACCACTTGTTCAATTGTTGCACTGTTAAGCCTTGCAACGAGACATTTCCAGACTGCATTATTGGTGTCTGTGACGTATTTGCACTCATTACCTGTGGGGTTAGTGTAACCAACCCTGCTTGCCTCATTGTTTCTAAAGGAACCCCAATCGGACTGAAGTCCAACAAGGATCTAGACCTTTCAGCCGTCTGTTCTCCTTGCGTCATCACTTGGGAGCTTCCTGCGAACCCTCCACTTATCGCCTCTTGAGTCATTACCCCTTGGTCGCATACATTAGGCTTTGCTTGCGCATACAACAGTACTGGCGGGCCAACAGTAATTGGCAATTATATAGCAGCTGGTGTCTGTCCAGTTCCCAAACCCTGTGGAGCATTAACTCCCATAGCTCGATTCATCATGGGTGCTGTAGCTACTGACTGCGGTCCTGCGACCGAAGTGTAATGCGGAACCACCTGTTGCTGCGGCTGGGGCAGCAATTGCGGAGTTGGCTCAATCTGCACTAACTTTGATCTCGTGTATACCGGATCAGGCGGCACCATCAAATTCGTAGTTGTCTCTAGTACTGGGACATCAGGGTAGAGCCTCTGAATTGGTGGTGGCTGCAACTGTATCTGCGTGTCTGGTGCAGTGGATACACTGACACCATTCTGTATCGGAACTGTATTGCTTGTCTGTACTGTATTTATGATTCCCTGATTTTGCGTCAGATTTTCAGGACCCGCACTAGTACTTGGTCCATTATCATTCATGGCATATGGTGGCGGTCGATCATGTAACAACTGATTAAGAAACTCATCATCGTCTGAATCATCTGCATCTGCCCAAGACTTCTGAGGCTCCTTTGGCTTGCTAGAGCCCTTGTCGGTTTTACAAGTGGCCTTCTTTCCCTGTGTTTCGACTTCTTGAGTTATTGCCAGAAACATCCTAATTCCGTCTACTATTCCCCTTCTCCACATCTTGGTCTCACTGTCCCATCTAGCCTCCGCTAGAGTTTATTCTGCTTTTCTCATTCTCCTCACGAATTTCTGCTGCCTCTGTCGTATGGCCATTAAATCCCAAATCGCTAATGCCTCAAACTGAGCTGGTCTTGGAGGTGGTTTTTGCTCACTTAACACCCTCTGCAAATTTTCCAAAATCCTTATATTAAACGTTCTGTACTCCAGAAACGCCAAACATCCCTCCTTTTCTGTCATTTTGCACCACTGCTTTAGCCAAAGACATGGCGCGACTCCCTTCTCCTCCATTACGGTATAAGCCGGAGTATCCTCTGGCGGTGTAGGCTCCCCAACACTCGCAGTAATATATGTATCTCCCCTCAAAGCACTCTTTAGAGCCTTGAAAAACTTCATTTTTACGTCTTTTATTTTGTTCAGAATCTAATCAGGAAGTGACTTTAATTCCCAGAACACTCTTCGCCTACCCTCTCAACCAATTGCCTCTCACAGACGGCTGCCAATCCGTGCGCGACCCCTCTCGGCAACTGACCTATCCCAGCGCGGCTCCAATGATGTCCCACTCACACGCACTGCGGCTGACAAAGTCTTGCGGCTTGTCTTCCTCACTCTGAATCCACACAAAACTAATGCAATATATTGCGAGCACCTTAACAATAAACTCAAATTTGCCAGTTTACTACAGGAAGGGTAAGCCAATCGCTTCAGAACTTTACAGAGATTTCACTTGAAGCCTCGGCCGCTACTCTCTCCTTCTCAGATCCCGCACTCGCAAGCAGAATTCGACCCGCAAATCCTACTCTTGACTTATCAATGGTTCGTTCTAGTGCACTTTAGAACTTGCCAAATCTCCATTGAAGGTTTCACTCACAAATTTTGACTCAAACCCGACTTGTCAACCACGCCCGATTGACCTATTAAACCGCACAAATTACAACATAAACCACGTGTCTCATACACTTCTCAATATACTCCGGAGTCTCAGACCACGACGGGTCTGTACATCACCAACAACCACGTGGACAATTTTTTAGCACAAAGCGCCACACTCAAATGAAGTTCACCGACTTCCCTACTCTCATACTGCGGAGTATGTCCACTCCTATTAAAACATTACCTGGCCTAAATTCACACAAACCTCACAAATCACCTGCAATATGCATAAGCTGAGCAAGCGCAAATTCTACATCACACATGCTTGTCACTAGAACGCCGAGAACATACCCAACTCACTTCGGCAAGCTCAGAGATTCCGGGAAAGTCATTTGGGACTTAGGGGCACATCATACCTCCAATTTGCATTATTTCGAAAACATTTTTAAACAATGGTCCCTCGTCCTAGGGCCCCAAAGGGCCTGAACCGTCCTCTGCTACGAGAACTGATAACGCGTCCCAATCTAGATAATTTATTCACTCTGGGACTCGTATTAGGCCGATGAATCTTTTGACCATGATTGAAGTCTCCTTAATACGAGATAACTAGTCAACATGTCAATTAATAATCAATAATCCCTCAATAATCACATTAGCAATTCAATCAAATTAATCAATTACATTACTAATACTTGAACACCACCATGACTTTTCAGTCATGAATAACCACATCAGATTTTAGCAAGTTTATGATGTTAGTTACCTATTGATTACACTCTACTAGCAAGTTTATTAATCTCAAAACCAAGAAGCACATCAACATTGTCATGATATGGCAACTCAAATAAAATTTCATCAAAGCAAAGATTATGAATATTAGAACATAGCACAACGTCAACATGGATTAACTTTAGCAGAGTATCATTAGCGCACTATTCAACAAAGCATAGATTCAGTCATTGTCTATTTGCGTCCGTTTAATGAACCCCTTAACTAACTTCGAATTAGCATTGGCATGTTGGGCTTCATGCAAAACAATTTTGGTAACACCAATTTAGAAAACATCTAACTATGGTCTCTGTCAAAAGAAGCAGTTGGTACCTAGAAAGGAAAGGCAAACAGACAATTACAATTTCATCTTCATATAGTTACCCTCCGTAATGGGTCAGCATACAGAGTCAGTCTTCGTCCTCAGGACATCAGTTGATTCTCCATCAGCCAGGAAACACAGCAAAGTTCAGCAAGACGGGGTAAGAAGGGACACCTCCCTCATAAAGAGGAGAAGTATAGAACGGGCAAGGTAAGGGTGAGGGTGGGTTGAAGAGTCAAACAACAAAGTCTTTAGGCAGAGTGACAAAGTGGCTGGGTAACAGCAAGAATAGTTTGCAATGGCATCTCTAATGGCTCCTCGTGTCAAAGGGTTTTATCCCTTTTCTGTTGTACAGTCCCCTAATTTCCAATTGGGCAGGTTTGGCGCACCACTATCTCCCTCCAATAGTTTACTGCTCGTCCTATCAAAATTGTCACCTCATAACAGTTCTCATGTAGTTCATTGGTTCTTGTGATTGACATCTCCAACGGGTAGAATGTCCAGTATGATTTCATATTCTTGTGGTCCTCTCGCATCACCAGTCAGTAGTTACATTGTCTATACCGGTTTAGGCAACCTTGTACCTGTTGAAAGTCTACACTGTTGCATTCAGCAAGAATGTTTCCTTGAGCAAGTCAAGTTTCATGAGAACGGATCTACTACAGTTACACTCATCTTCTAGCTTCTGGAAACAATACGATTACATGTCCTTCAGCAAGTCAGCACACTGCACGTTAGAAAAACACATTTAATATGCAACCGGGCAGCTAGGCCCCGTCTCATGCTAACTATGGCCTAGTGATTAATTAGCAAAACCTTAATATATAATTCTTAATACTCAATACAAAATCATACATTAGTACCTCAATAATTCATTGTTAGTCAATTTTATTAGTCACCGTATACATAGGCGGCCACTCCCCGTGGGCACATTTCAAACGCACGTTTAGTAAAACACAGCAATATGTTCTATGCGGCATTAATATGCATTAACTCACAAACATTTTTATGTTAATTTTGATTATAAGAGCTACGCTCCAACAGTTGCTTTAGAACGACAATTCACCTCAGTTTAACCACTCACCTTAGCTGCGTGTCCAGAGCGCAGGTCCTCAAAATAGAAGAGGGTGGATTAACCAAGTTATGCGGCAGGTGAGATCATAGCAGGTGACATCACGGCACGTGACGTCGCACCTGAAATCACAAGAAGTGCCATCCTAACCCATGACCTCACAGGAACTGACATCACAAGAAGTGACATCAGATCTTAAGACCTCACACATATATGTTTAGCAGGTCTATCATGAGTACATTTGAGCACAATACAATATTTAACAAATTAGATTTTTATATTTTTCTTAAAGTGGGTGCCTCGGTGCCCTCCTGGGGCCCCCACAGCATATCCAAATGTTGGGGGCAGTGGGAGGAGTCTCTAGGCTTCTAGGACCCCCTGCTGGATCCCATTGTGGTGCTGGCGGGAGCTGGCACTTTTACTTTGCTCCCACCATGGCAAGAGCAGCATTTTTTCTCTGCTCCTTCCCTGGTGGGAGCAAAGTTGTGTTCACTGCGCAGGAGAGTGGGGAGAGGGAATAAAGTTTATATTTCTTGCCTGCACTCTTTGGCAGGAAACACAGCAGTATCCCAGGGTATGGAGTCCCGGGACACTGCAGCTGTTATGGTGCCGCAGAAGAAAGGGTCCCTGGGGGCCAGTGAATGGAACTCGGAGGGAGGCTGGAAGCCCCGCCCCACAACTTAAATCTCAGCCCTGAGGGAAGGGTCCCCAGAGCCTCTAAGAGGTTAGTGGAGGGGGTGACATGCAGCCCTCCCCTAAAAAAATTAATCAGCCCATGGGCCAACCCTTTTTGAAATGGCACTGACACAAATGCATTGCAGATCAAAGATTAATATTGTCATTATTAAAAATAGCAGCTTCTGAAATTAATTTGGTATATATCAGTATATTACATGTCCAGTCAAAACAGGGTCAAAAGATAACAACAAAGACAAGTTGTGCTACCATAAGAATACACTGTATTTACACCAACAGCATATTTGGTTTACCTCGAAACATGTTATTGTCTGCTGTGTACTATAAGATAATGATGCATTGAAATCACTATTGTCAAAGGGGTCTGAATGTTAGAGGAAGGAAATACCTTATTAGATCTATTGCCATGACAATGTTGAACATTTGCTCTGTAAAATGATTTTAATTGTAGCTTTGATTCCATTCCACTGCAAGAATTGCATCTTCAATTCTATATTGTCTTTCTTAACCGTAGTGGCAGTACATGTTATGATCTACTGTCCCCACAGAGACTGATTCACCAAAATGCCAGGGATCGCAAAAGCAACATCTAGGGAGGATGCAGATGGGGGTGTTCTTCTCCCAAGAAAATGTTTAAATGGTGGGGTGACAGAATGCATTTTAAAGCACAAATTACACACAAACTAGCTAAAAAGCCATAGACTGTGACCTTTTCATGGTGTGGCAAGCCAATTTAATCCGATGCTCCCTCTGTGTTGTCCTCATTCATTTTTAAAATGCACTATGGGTGCTCCATACGTAATGAATAAATAGGTCCATTGTACCAGTGTCATCGTTTTCTCATGGGCATCTGCCAAATGCCATGGGTGCCCCCTTAGGCAAAAAATCACATACAATATGCAGGTGCCAGCATTTTGCCATTAGTGAGGTCCATATACCATGGGTGACACATATGTCAAAAACTACTTCTGGTGTGTCAGGGTCAGCATTTTGTCATGATTGCCCACCCTTCACTCCCTCCCCTACATGCAATGGTTGTCTTCCCTAAAGCCAAAAATTACCTCCAATGTACTAGCAACATCATTTTGCCATGGGTGTCCCATTTGCCAAGTATTATCTCTAGTATAACAGTGCCAGATTTTGCACTGTTTTATATAATGCTAAGAATTGTCTCCAATATGCCTATGCTAGCAATTTTCCATGGGTAATTTATAAGCCAATAATTATCTTCAGGTTACCAGGGCCAAATACAAACTCACAAGAAGATCAACACATTCTCACTCACACTCATTCGTTGTCATTCACTTGTGTTAACTCTGATTTTACTAATGAATATTCATATATTCTGAGTGTTGAATTTGTGAAGAAAATGTAATAATATAGAGAAAAATAATGCACACATTTGAAGGTGCGCCCACCAGTGTGGCCACCAATGTTCACGAAGTGTACCTATTAATGGCTTATTAATATGAAATATCAAGCTTATTAATGTAGTGATATGTCATATTGAGGGTTATGCATTATGTATTAGCTTTATTAATTGTAGGCCTTATCTTAGCGGAGGTCTTGGCCTAGTTGCACGGCTTCATGTCAAGCTGCATTTCTTAGGCGTTTAATAAAATGGCTGTTTAGAGAATTAACTTGTGATTTTCCACTGTGCTGACCAAATGCTTGTAGCTAAAAGTCTTTCTCATGAGAACTGCTTGCTAGGAGATGATGTACTTGCTAATGCAACATTGTTAATGTAATGTGTGTGAGACTGACTTTCCCAGGAGAAAACAAAGACCATATTGACTGGAGTATAAGCTGCAACATATACCTAATGAGATGGATGATGGGATTAGTACAAAAGGAGCCAATCACCGACATGTGAACCGTGTACTAGTAGAAATGTAGATTTGAAGATTTAGTTTTATTGGACAAAATGTGAACATGCGATCCACTGACCAATTAGGATGTGGGTAGTAGTTTTAGGAAATCTAACTTAGACAGACTGCACTGAGGGAAGGCATTTGCCTATTTTCTATCTTGTCTTTAAGACCTCCATTATTTTCTTGGCCGTCTCTAAAAGAGACATGCTTAACTTTACTGCTTAAAGACTTTACCTTTTCTGAACTTTGATCCTGAATCCTGATGCCTTGCTGACCAAACTGATGTCCTGATGATGAAGACTGTCACAGCTTGCTGATCCAACTGAGGATAGGTATATTGACTACGATGTTGTTTGCTATGTCTATTTGTTTTTGTTTCTAGGTACCAACCGCTATTTTGAGAGAGCCATAGTTAAATGTTTTCCAAATTTGTGTCAACTAAATTGTTTTGCATGAAGCCCTATGCTAATCTGGTGTTAGGGCCTTCACTAATAAAGTTCATATATGGAATAACATTTGATGTCTTTTCTCTGCCGAATCTAAATGTATGTAATATCGTTTGCGCAGTTATTCTTGCTATTAATTTGTAATGTAATTTTAGAATGTGTAGTAGCTCAAGCTTTGATTAGATTGAGATTCTTTTGTCGTTTCGGCCAGCCAGTGTTGTTTCTGTATGTTTATCAATTGATTTTGAGATCAATCTACATTACATTAGCATTTTCAATATAGTGAAATAAATATTCTAACTTTTACATAAAGGTGTGGTTATTCATGACTGTAAGGTCATGGTGTGTGACATTTACTGACACCTATTGATTACTAATGTTATTGATAGTTATTGATTATTGATCTGCATGTACGGGATATATGGTGGGGAAACCTTGAAGCGAGTCAAAAGGTTCATCGACCTATTCGCGTCTCCCTTGTAAGTTTACTTATTAAGGTCTGACGCGCTAACAGAGATGGTAGCAGCTTGATGGTTTGTCTCCTTAAGAGCCCATCTTAGAGGCCCGGTATATGGTTTTGTCTTTCAAGAGCTCTTCACTGAGAATTGGATTTATTTTTTCAATGATACAAATTGGAGAGAAAATGTGCCCCTAAGTCCTTAAGATGATTTTCCCAGAATCTTGGAGCTCGCCAGTGATTTTTTTGTGGATGTTCCTGCCGTTCTAGTGATAGTGTGAATGAAGTAGGTTTTGCGCTTGCGCAGCTTATGCAAATTGCAGGTGAATTGTGATGTTTGTGAGGGTTTAGGGAGGTTGCGTACTACAAATTAGGTTGTAGAATGAGTGTGCGTACTCCGAAGTGTGAGAGTAGGGAAGTCGTCGAACTTCACATGCGTGCGGCGCTTTGTGCTCAAAAATTGTCCACGTGTTTTTTTTTAAATATATCTTTTATTGCATTTATAACAAATATCAATTGAATTATGAAAATGGACCCAACAAAAATGCTTAATCCTCCCTCCCCCCATCGTGCATTTAGTACCGCAATTACAGTTCTTGATATGACAGATCACTGTGACCAGACAGCGATTCGCAGTCCCACGTTATTTTATGTGGTGTTTGTGGTTATCTGTTCAGAGTCTGAGTCAGTAGTAGAAGTATCATCCTCTGTGGAGGGAGAGTCTATGGTTCTTAGGTTTTCCAACATTGAATCCCATTGTGTGGCATTGTCTCTAGGTCTTTGTCCCTGTAGAGCTTCTTTAAGTAGCACTGTGCTCTCAGTCTCGGCCCATTTCAGAAGTGCACCTTGCCACCTGCTCACCTGGGGCCCCCCCGGGTCTTTTCAATGCAAAGTTATCTCTCTCTTTGCTAGTATCAGTGCCAAGTCTGCAAATCTACTCGATATTTTATGAGCTGAGGGGCGGGGGAAGTCCCCCAGGATTGCCATTAATGGGGTTGGTGAGAATGATCTTTCCGTGCAGGTAGATATCTTCCTGAATACTTCTGCCCAATATGGATTGATTTGTGGGCAGTTCCACAACATGTGCATTAAGTCCGCTGTTATTTTAGCACATCGGGGGCAACTGGAGTTGTTAGTGTTGTATAGTTTGGATATTTCTTGGGGTGTTAAATAGGCTCTGTGAAAAATATATATATTTATCAGTTTGAATCTTGCGTTTCTAGATACAGAGTAAACGAGTGAGGTAATCCTAGCCCATTGGTTGTCGTCCAGGATAGTGTCCAGGTCTGCCTGCCATTTGGATTTGAGTTTGTTCAATGGTAAACATGTGCTATTCTGTATGGACTTATATATTCCTGAGATCAACCCCTTTTGATCCCCTATTGTGCATATGAGGCTACAGCTTCCGTGAGTAGGCGGTTCGCATGATTTTGTGCCCCATAATTTTTGAATAGTTCTAATTAAAGCACTGTGGGTGAGAAACAGGCCAGCAGGGAGGGTGAATTTACCTTGTATTTCTACATAGGAGCTAAGTTTTCCGTCATTAAATAAGTCTCCTAGTTTCGTGATATTACATGCTATTAATTTATTAGTGTGCATAGCGATAGGGCCCCAAGGAAGGTGGTTTAAGGATACCAGGGGAACTTCAGGCGCGTAAGGGGTCTTAGTGTGGGTGCGTTTTAGGCACTGTACCCAGCAGTGTCTCGTTTCTTCCCATTCTATCGGGAGTAATTGTTTTGATTTTCTGGGGTTCACTAGAATACTTAGGATTTTTCCTAAGGGGCAGTTTAGTGGCAATTGCAAGTCTTTTGTGACTGGGGTACTAGTAAATAATTTTGCTAACCATTGCAATTGCCCCACTCAGTAGTACATTTCTAGGTCTGGGACAGCTAGGCCTCCTTCTGTGGTGGGTCTTTGAAGAGTTCGGAGTGCTATTCTGTGCCTGTTAGGTCCCCAAATGAAACTCGCAGCTAAAGACTCTATATTTTTTAATACTGCTTTCAAGATTATTAGTGGGATATTGGAGAAACAGTATAGTAGTCTTGGTAATGCTATCATTTTGAGTAGGGCAATTCTCCCAAAGACCGTTAGGGGCAGGGTGCTCCAGAAGTGCATACTGGCCTTAATTCCCCTGATTGTTCTATGAATATTCCCTTCTAATATCTCCATCTCGTGGTAAATGTTAATTCCTAGATATTTAAATGTATTTGGAGACCAGGGTAGACCTTTGGTATCTGTGGGAACTGGAGTACCTTTTATCAATGGAAATATGGAAGATTTTTTCCAATTGATTTGAAGTCCTGAGGCTAATCTGAAATTTTCTAGCATATCTGTTACTCCAGCTAGATCAGTTTCTAGGTTCTTAAGAAAGAGGAGCATGTCGTCTGCGTAAAGGGTGATATAATGTGTCCACCTATTATTTGGGATACCCTCAAAGTATTTTTGGGATCTAGCTTTTTGAGCAAGAGGCTCCACTGCTAACGCAAACAGGAGGGGGGATAATGGACAGCCTTGCCTGGTCCCCCTACCCACTGAAAAAGGGTCAGATATTGTGATGCCTGTGCGCACTCTAGCTGTGGGATTGGTATATAGAAGCTTTGTCCATCGGGTGAAGCCTTCGCCCAGTCCAAGTTTTAACATGACCCGTTCTAGGTAGTCCCATCTAAGGCTATCAAAGGCTTTTTCTATGTCTATTGACACTATTTCTGCATGAGGCATAGATGAGGGCATCGAGTGCAGCACCGAAATCAGGCGTCTAATGTTTCTGCGCTGTGCTGCGCTGAGGAATAAATCCCGATTGGTCTTGGTGGATCAGTGAGGACATGAAGGGTAAGAGTCTGTTAGCTAAGATCCGGGTTAGTATTTTATAATCTAGGTTTAACATGGACAGAGGGCTGTAGGAGCGGACATCTGTGGGTGGTTTATCTGGCTTCAGGGATCATTATGGCCTCGTTGGTTGACTGGGGCAATCTATTATTATGCCATGCCTCTGTATATAATTCACAGAGCTTTGGCGCTAGTATGTCCTGAAATAGTAGATAAAACTCCATAGGGAGTCCATCTGCTCCCAGGACTTTATCCTTCACCATGCCTTGTATTGCAGTTTTGATTTCTGCAATTGCTATAGGGGCAGCCAGGGACTCGCATTCTACAGTTCCTAACTTGGGCAGAGCGAGAGCCTCCAGTTCCATGATCTGGGTGTTATTGATGATCTCACAAGGGGTGCATATAATGTTGAATAATATTCAAAGAAGCAAGTGTTTATTTCTTTTTGGCCAAGCGCTCTGTCACCTGGAAGTCTCTCAATTTCGACTATGATTGTTTGTTGCTTAGGGGGTTTGGCAAGCCATGCTAAAAGGGTTCCAGCTTTGTCCCCTTCAGGATGTTGTCTGCTTAGGTACTGCTTATAGTCAAAGCGAGAAAGCCTAGAGTTCTCTTCAGATATTTTTGTTTTGGTTTCGTTAAGAAGGGAGGTTAGCTCAGGGTGTGCGGGGTGCCTGCGCTCAATGTCTCTGAGGGAGTCCTCAAGCCTTTTTATTTCGGATTCAATTGATTTTCGGACCCCAATACCCTCACCGATACAGTTTCCCCTGGTTACTATCTTGAAAGCTTCCCATTCGAGTGCTTTAGAGGTAGCTGTTCCTGAGTTTTGCTTAAAGTATTCTTCAATGTTTTTGTGTAGTAGATGTTTGGATGCTTCGTCTCCGAGAGCCTCCGCTCTAAGACGCCAAGTAGGGATCAGTGGTCTCTCTCTACTCCATGCTAATGAAACTAATAGGGGATTATGGTCTGATATCGTGCGCCTCAGGTATTCGGCTGCTATCACCGTGGTTTGTATTTCTGGGGATATCAATACAGTGTCTAATCTGACGTGTAGGTCATGTACTACCGAGTAATAAGAATAGTCCCTGCTGTGTGGGTTAAGTTGTCTCCAACAGTCCCCTACTTGCCAGTGTTGTTGCCATTCTGTAAATGCTTTCGCGTTTTTTACAGTTTGCGATTGTAATAGGGGAGGTTGCGATCTATCCACGTTAATATCAGCTATGCAATTGAAGTCTCCACCAATTATCTTCGGTCCCGCCAGGGTTGGACCTAATTCCCGAGATAATCTATCAAAGAATTTCCTTTGTTCTAAGTTCGGGGCATACAGGCCACCGATGGTTATTTCCCTTCCATCTAGTCTTCCAGTGACCATGACATACCTCCCATCTTTATCTGTGATTGAGTGCAGTGCTTGAAATGGTACTCAGGGGCGGATCCACATCAGTACTCCCCTGGCAAACGCCGAATAGCTAGTGGCGAACGTTTGGCCTCTCCATCTTTTTTTAAGTGCTGCAACCTCTTGTTCAAATAGATGTGTTTCTTGCAGTAGTGCTATGTGTACTCCCCTGCGTTTGAGATAGTTATATACTTTATATCGCTTGGACATATTATTTAGACCTCTGACATTCCATGTTATTATTTTATATTTTGTTGTCCAAGTGGTTGTTGGTTTACGGACCCTGCGTGATCTAAGACTCCAGAGTATATTGAAAAGTGTATGAGACACTTGGTTTTGTTGTAATTTGTCTGGGTTAATAGGTCAATCGGGCATCGTCGACAAGTCAGAGTGTGAGCCAAAGGGAGTGAAAGAATGTTTCGACTGAGATCTGGCAATTCTTATGTGCACCAGGACAGACTCACTGATCAGTTGAGAGTGAAATTTGCAGGTCAAATTTTGCTTGCGAATCAGATAAACCGAGAAAGAAGGAGTAGCTGCTAGAGCGAACGCAGTCAGTGAAAAATCAGTAAAGTTTCTGAAGCGATTGTGTTACCTTACCTGTAGTAAACGGACAAATTGGGTTTTGATTTTGTGTAGTGCTCGCAATAATTTTTCATTCGTTTAGTGTGAATCTGAGTTCGGGTGGACAAGCCCGCAAGACTTTGTCAGCCGCAGTTTGTGTGAGTGTGACGTCATTGGAGCTGTGCTGGAATAGGTTGGTTAGTGAGAAGGGTCGCGCACAGATTGGCAGCTGTCCATGAAGCGCAATTGGTTGAAAAGGTGGGTGAAGAGAATTCTGGGATTAAAAGTCACTTCCTGATTTGATTTGGAGAAACATAAAGGTCGCAAAAATGACTTCTTTAAAGCTTTAAAGAGTGCTTTAAGGGGAGATACGTACATTACAGTGAGTATAGGAGACATTGCACCCCAGAAGGTACACCAGCTTACATTGTAATCGAAGAAAAGGGTGCTGTGCCATGTCTTTAGCTAAAGCAGTGGTGCCAAGTGACAGAGAAAGATGGGAGCTTAGTGTTTCCTGCCAATGGAACATTTAATTTGAGGAGTTTAGAAAATCTGAGGAGGGTGCTGTATGATCTGAAACCCCCTCTGAGACCAGCACAGATCGAGGCATTAGCGATCTGGGAGTTAGTAGCCAGAGAGCAACAGCAACAGAAATTTGAGAGGAGAATGCAAAAGGCAGAAAAGACACTAGCAGAGGCTAGGTGGGATCATGCTCAGAAATTTTGGAGAACAGAGACATTGCAGGGGATTAAGTTATTCTCAGCATTTACACAAGACAGTGAGAGAGAAGGAAGGAAAGCTACTAGGAAAACAAATCGATTAGAGAGCGGAGACCAAACGAGTCTAGAAAATCTTTGACATTGGAGGAAGAGTCAGACGATGATGAGTTTATTTTGCAGTTATTGAGAAATCGTCCACCACCATACGGACATGAGAGTGGTCTGAGTACCATTGCTGATCTTCAGCTTCGACACAGGTTAATGTGACGAATCCGATGCAGGTTAATCCTAGCTTGACACAGAGCCCAATACAGAGCAGTCTTCACGCACCTACTACTCCAGTAGTCCAAAATCAGGTGCCACAACCAAGTGTCCCAAGAATTTACCCTGATGTACCTATTGTGGAAACTGCCACAGACCTAATAGTGCCTACAGGACAGGTTTTCCGGAGACCAACATTGGTTCAGACAGAGCCAACTCCACTTTTACTGTCTCAAGTGCAGCCACAGACCATGCCGAAGTACACTTTGATAACAAGGACACAGTCAGATATGTCTGTACTGATGAACCAGAACGTGGGAATTACTCTCCCACAAAACCTGAATGTTAGACCAAGCCCAGATGCTGTATCTGTACCTGTTACTATTGGTCCGATTGTACCTTTGTTTGCACAAGAGAAACCCGGTGCAGATGGACAGGGAATCCTGAGTCAGAGTGTAATGAGGGGAGGAGATAATGAGAATATTTGAATAGTCTCTCCTGTGGGACAGACCTTTGACAGAGCCAGATATTTGCTAGACCTTAGTCCATTTGGAGGCCCTCTGGATACTGTGATAGGGTTGAACATTAGTCAGAGCTTGAAATTACTGACACCACAGACCCCGAATACAGTTGTAAAATTAGGCGCCACTGGCACAGGCTAACAACATTTCTTTGCAGGGTTTGACTGCCCAGCAATCACTGAATGGTTAGACAAGCTGAATACCCCGCAGAGTGCCCCTAAGGGAGAGGAATAGTTGAACTGCACAAGAATAGGAATGGAAGCGTGTGAGCACATTGAGGGAACGATGGGTGGTAAGATATTAGAATCCTACACAGAAGCAGAATTGAGATACCTGTGCCCAAAGATTACAAGGGAATTAAGCAATGTGCATCAAAACTAGCAGACCTGGCAGATAAGTATGGCATAGAAAAAGAGAAAACAAAACATTTGAAAAGGAGTTACAGGTTAGATTTTGAGACTAAAGATTTTGAACACATGAGATTTGCTGGAATGAAGGCACATCTTAGGGAATTACTTCAAGGTGCCTGGGGAGCATTAGACAAATGGGAAGGCAGATAGGTAAGGAAAAGAGATAAAAGAAAGGGATTCTAAGGAGTTAACGGCCAATATGCAGCAGGACAAGGATCTGGTGAACATTTTGCCAATGAGAGTGATTCCAGGAGGGAATTTTGTTCACGTCTCTTGGAAGTGACATTCTGTCCTTGATTATCCCAGGTTGAGAGAAAAACCAGTGGAATGGTACCAGCAGACAGACAGGTTCATGAAACTTGCAAAGTGCCTTTGGGAGGACCTGAACACTCTATCAGAGATAGTAGTTCCAGCTGATCTGTGGATGGAGTGTAAGAGGAGTATTGATTGGCCGACAAAAGAACCAGAGAGAGATCAGGTTACAGGTGCGCCATCTCCTGAGGTAATGAAATATTATTACAAGGTGATTGAATTCCCGAAGACGAGAATTTCACCCAAAAATATTGACTGGCAGAGAATAGACAGGAAAGCTAAGGAAGCAAGAGAGTCCATACATGCGTACTATGAAAGATTGTTGCAAGCATTCAAGCATTACAGTGGCACAGAAACAATTGAGCCGAAAGACATGATTCATTTTGTGTTCAGATTTGTGGAAGGATTGAGACCCGAAATTAGCCAGATGATTAAGAGTCATTTGATTTGCTGGCAAGCAAAGTCGATTGATGAGGTGTTGCAATTTGCAAAATACTGCAGTGACGAGATTAAATTGAAGCAGAGAAAGTTGAAAGAGAAGATGATGGTGATGCAGATTAAAGCTACACAAACAGGGATGCAGGGACATTTTCCGCAGCAGCAGCAGGGAAATATGGTCTTTTAAAATCAGATGAGAGGTAGAGGTTGTGGTGGTAATGTAAACCGTGGTCCACACATGGGCACTGTAGTGGTTTAGAATGATGTGCAAGGAATGAAGAAATTGTTGCCTTGTCACGCATGCGAAGTGGTCGGACATTGGAAATGGGAGTGTCGGATGCTGGTGCAGGAAGGTGTAGTTCAGCAAGCAGGTGACATCAAATCGTTCCAAAAGATGAGAGGAGTGAGAATGAGAGGTCCTAATCTGAATTTCCAAAATAATGTGAATCAAATGCAGAATTTTCAACCCATGCAGCAGGAGCAAATGCCACGTGAACAAATGACACAGTTGCAGCCAATGCAACAGCAGGTTCCCATGGTACCGAGTCAGCAAATTCAAATACCTCAAGCCCCAATGGAACAGCAGCAGGTGATGCTTCCTCAGCAGGTCACAGCTCAGAGGTAATTACACAGTTCACCAATTCCCTTTACACAGTGAGATTGGAATAAACGATGATTGGGTGAGTGAGAGTTCAGATGAGGATGAGTGTGTGCTTGAAGCTTCCTTAGAAGTAGATCAGAATGGTCCCTATGTGAAGGGAAAAGTCATGGGTCACCGAGTTTCATTCTTGGTGAACACAGGAGCTACACGCTCCACAGTAAAATCTGCAGAAGTTCCGAACTTGCCCCTCTCAGGAAAAACAGTCCAGATTGTAGGAGTAGCGAATCAGTATTTAACCAACCCAATTTCAGAATCTGTTCAGGTTAAAATTGGCAACTTTTGAGGGATTGTACAAATTCGTAGTCTGTGATTCAAGTCTGGTATCCTACTGGGAAAAGACTGCCCCTGATTGATTTCTTTCCAGTGTTTGAGGTGAGTGAGCTTCCTCCTGACTTACAGGGAACGGTTAAAGAGAAAGTGTGGGATCTGACAGGGAAATAGATAGGTATGGTAAAGGGAGTTGAGCCAGTTAAAGTTTCTGTAAAGCCGAACACATTTTTTCCTCAGATTGCCAAGTACCACATGCCACAAAATAATCTTATAGAGGTTGCCCAGATAATTGCAGAATTTGTAAACCAAGGGGTTTTAAAAGAAGTGTTGAGCAGCCCATGTAATTCACCTATAATGGGATTGAAAAAGACCTGGGGGAAAGTTCGAATTGTCCACGATTTGAGAAAAATAAATGACATTGTGATCAAATGTTGCCCTGAGGTGCTGTTAGAAATGGGGTCTTTGGTTGGCAGTCAGGTTACCCCCTGTCCAAGTAGGGACCATCACTCTAGTCAGGGTAAGTCACACACAATCCAAATTATCCTGTGCCCACCCTCTGGTAGCTTGGCACTGAGCAGTCAGACTTAACTTAGAAGGCAATCTGTAAAGTATTTGTGCAATAAATCATGCAATAACACAGTATAACACCACAGAAATACACCACACAGTGTTTAGAAAAATATATAATATTTATATGGTAAGATGCAGGTCAAAACGATCAAGATTCAATAAGTATACGTTGAGATGTCACTGTAAAAATGATATAAAGTTTCTTTAGTCTTTAAAAAAGCAACAAGTGTCTCTTGCAAGCACAAAGTACCTGGTTTCTGTTAAAATTCTCCGCAAGGGACCGCAGAGGAGGAGATGCGTGGAAAACGGGGAGGTGTGCATCGATTTTTCTGGTGCACACAGATGATGTGTCATTGAGTTTTCATGCAGGGCAGGCTTTGTGTTGATTTTTGGTGTGTAAACTGGGATCCTCTTCGGGTTGTGGGGTTTTCGGACGCCCTGGGGACGATGCGTTGAAATCCTGGTCGTGCAGGACAAAGTTACACGGGCTGCGTTGATCCGTTGGGCGATGTGTGGAAATTTCTGCTGCACGGCAGGCGCTGTGCTGATTCCTCACAGGAAGTCGGGCTGCGTCGTTCCGGCTCGGCTTTGCGTTGATTCAGTGGACCGTGTGTCGAATTTCCGGTTGCAATGCTGGCGCTGCATCATTCTCCTCTTTGGGAAATCGGGCTGTGTCGATCCTGTTCGGCGTGCAGTGATTTTCTCACTGCGATGCAGGCTGTGTGTCGTTTCTTGCAGGCTGTGCATCAATTTTCGCCGCACAAGGAGTTCTTTTGCAGGAATGAAGCCTTTTTGGTCCTGAGACTTCAGGGAACAAGAGGCAAGCTCCATCCAAGCCCTTGGAGAGCACTTCTCAGCACAGCCGGAAGACAGCAAAGCAGCAGGGCAACAGCAGGGCAGCAGTCCTTTGCAGAAAAGCAGTCAGGTGAGTCCTTTGGGCAGCCAGGCAGTTCTTGGCAGGGTGCAGGTTCTGGTTCAGGGATTCTTCACCAGTGGTATCTTGTCCAAAAGTGTTTGTGAAGTAGAAGTGTCTACTTCAGAAGTGTCTGAGTTGGTAGGGTCAGAGACCCTGCTTAAATGCCCAAATGTGTCTTTGAAGTGGGGGAGACTTCAAAGAGTGGCTTAGAAGTGCACAAGGTCCACTTTCAGTTCCATCCTGTCTGCCAGGGTCCCAGTAGGGGGTGTGGCAGTCCTTTGTGTGAGGGCAGACTACTGTCCTTTGATATGTAAGTGTCAGGCCGTCACCCTCCCAGCCCAGGAAGACCCATTCAATATGTAGATGTGTGCAAGTGTGACTGAGCATCCTGCGTTTGGGGTTGTCTGAGTGAATGCACAAGGGAGCTGTCAACTAAACCTAGCCAGATGTGGATTGGAATGCACAGAAGGATTTGAGTCTAGAGAAATGCTCACTTTCTAAAAGTAGCATTTCTAAAATAGTAATATAAAATCCAACTTCAACATTAAGCAGGATTTTGTATTAACATTCTGGCCATACTAAATATGACCTGGCTACTCTTTCCAGATCAGGATCTACCACTCAAACAGTATATGAGGGTAGCCCTAATGCTATTCTGTGAAAGGAGCAGGCCTCCTCACAGCAGTGTAAAACAAATTTAGGAGTTTTACACTACCAGGACATATAGAACACACATGTTCATGTCCTGCCTTTTACCTACATAGCACCCTGCCCTATGGGCTACTTAAGGCCTACCTTAGGGGTTACATATATGTAGAAAAAGGGGAGTTTAAGGCTTGGCATTTACTTTTAAATGCCAAGTCAAAGTGGCAGTGAAACTGCACACACAGGCCCTGCAGTGGCAGGTCTGAGACATGGTTAGGGGGCTACTTATGTGGGTGGCACAACCAGTGTTGCAGGCCACTAGTAGCATTTAATTTACAGACCATGGGCACATGTAGTGCACTTGACTAGGGACTTCCAAGTAAATTAAAAAAACCAATTGGGTATGAACCAATGCCACCCTATTTTGAGGAGAGAGAATGTGCACTTTAGCACTGTTTAGGAGTGGTAAAGTGTGCAGAGTCCTAAAGCCAGCAAAAATGAGGTCAGAAAAAGAGGAGGAGGAAGGCAAAAAGTTTGTGGTGACCCTGCAAAAAGGCCATTTCCAACAGGTCCCAAATCCAGCTGTAATCATGTTTCAGAATCCATGTTATGCTGAATGGTTCACCCTCGTTGATTTTTCACAAGCCTTCTTTTCTGTGCCTCTTCATGAGGACAGCCAATTTCTCTTGTGTTTAAAAATTTTAGACCGAGTTTACTGTTGAATTCCTCAAGGGTTTTCAGAGTCACCTTCTATATTCAATAAGATCCTGAAAAAGAATTTGGAGTTGTTAGAATTGCCTTTCCAATCCAACATCCTGGACCCCTCACAGTCAGGCTTCCAGAGCAACCACAGCACCGAGACCACCCAACTCGCCGCCACAGACGACATCCGCATCCTCCTAGACAGGCGTGAGACCGCGGTTCTCATCCTCCTCGACCTGTCCGCTGCCTTCGATAACATCTCCCACCGCACGCTACAGACTCGTCTCCACGACGCCAGCATCAGAGACAAAGCACTAGAATGGATCACCTCCTTCGTCTCCGACAGGAGCCAAAGAGTCCGACTCTGCCCCTTCTACTCAGAGGCCACCAAGATCATCTGCGGCATCCCACAAGACTCCTCACTGAGCCCCACTCTCTTCAACCTCTACATGGCCTCCCTAGCCACCATCGCCAGATGCCACGCACTTAACATCAACTTATTCGCTGATAACACTCAGATAATCATCTCCCTCACCAATGACTCGCACAGAGCCAAAACCAGCTTCCACAACGGAATGAGGGCAGTCGCCGCCTGGATGAAGGAGAGCTGCCTCAAGCTTACTACCAGAAAAACAGAAGTCCTCATCATCGGCAACAACCCCTCTGCCTGGGACATCTCCTGGTGGCCCACTGCCCGTGGAAGCGCTCCGGCCCGCAACCGCGGTTTCATCCTGGACTCAGCACTCTCGGTGAACCATCAAGCCAGCGCAGTCTCCTCCGCCTGCTTCAACACCATGTGTATGCTCCGGAAGATCTTCAAATGGATCCCAACCAAATCCAAAAGAACAGACACCCAGGTCCTCGTCAGTAGCTGCCTACACAACAGCAATGCACTCTACACCGGAACCACAACCAAGGTACAGAAAAGACTGCAACGCATCCAGAACACCTCCGCCCGTCTCATCATGAACACCCCCAAACACAGCTACACCTATGTTCTACTCAGACCTGCACTGGCTCCCAATAGACGAGAGAATCACATTGAAGCTTCTCACGCACACCTACAAAGCCCCCCACAACACCGGGATACCTCAAACAAAGTCACCACTTCTACATGCCCACCAGACAGCTCTGCTCCGCCAACCTCACACTTGCCACCATCCCACGCATCCAAAAGGCCACAGCCGGAGGAAGATCCTTCTCCCATCACGCTGCCATGACCTGAAACTCCCTTCCCATTCACCTCAGAAGATCTCCTACTCTATTGCAATTCAGAAAGGACTTCAAAACTTGGCTCTTCACCTGATCATCGATGGCCTCTCACTTATTGCCTCCCCCTCCTCCAGTGCCTTGAGACCCTAGCAGGTGACTTGTCGCTCTTCACAAGTATTATGAATGATTGATTTCTATCGTCCTTGTCGTACAGTACATTGATGACTTGCTGATTGCATCCAAAACGAGGGACGAGTGCAAGTATGACACGATTGCCTTGCTAAACCATTTGGGAAAGAATGTCATAAAGTGTCTCCACTTTAATCGCAATGCTGTCAGAAAGAAGTGAAATATTTGGGTCACCAGATTGAGAAGGGATCAAGGAAAATATCCAGAGAAAGCGTCAAAACAATATTGCAGATGAGTCCCCCAGCCACACAGAGAGAGGTCAGGATGTTTCTAGGGATGGTAGGCTACTGCCGCCAATGGATTCCCAGTTTTTCAGCCATTTCCAAGCCCTTGCAAAGGCTAACTCACAAGGAGGCCACTGATTCAATAGTGTTAGACCAGGCTTGCATGAAAGCGTTTTCTGAATTGAGAGAGAGTCTGTGCAAAGCTCCGGCCTTGGGTATGCCTGATTACACAAAGTCCTTCACGTTGTTTTGTCATGAGCGTGATGCATGTTCTTTGATGTCTTGACGGAGGTCCACGGAGGTGTAAACTGCCCAGTAGCATATTTTTCAGCTACTTTGGACCCAGTCATAGCAGCTTTACCAGGTTGTCTGCGTGCAGTTTCAGCGGTTGGACAGAGCCTTACTCGGCGTGAAGGCATTGTGATGGGACACCCCTTAACTATTATTGTCCCTCACTCCATTGAGATCCTACTTACAAGATGAAAACCCAATACCTAACAGGTGCAAGTTTGACCAGATATGAGACGAGTACTCTGGGGTCACCAAATGTATCTTTGAAAAGATGTACAGTGCTGAACCCAGCAACTTTACTTCCAAATGGAAATGTTGAAATTGAGCATGATTGTCTTGAAGTAACTGATCTGTGCACAAAACCGAGACCTGATATTAGAGATGAGGCTTGCTAAGATAAACTAACTGCCTAAGATCACACAATTTGGTTTATATTTTGGTTCATTTGGGCAAATTTTTGGTGTGTTCTACGTGTCACTTTAGCTCTTATGTTATCTTCTAAGAATTAGAGTCAAAGCTTTAACATTTATAAACTAATGTTCCTGTAAGTGTAATAAGAATCTATGCCACACATAGGCTGGTACTCGACAACTAACTTGCCTCCTAGTTTACTAATAGCATTATTGTCATGGAGGGAGTCAGGAATGTTTCTCAGTTCAAGTTTAATTGCATTTTGATAAGTACTTCTTGATGCAAAGGTACAATCTGATGTGCAAAGGTGAAACGCTTCTGTGGGTTAACAAAATATGCTTTTTTTATTTACTAGATTCTAACATGATGTTTGTTACATGATTTACAGGAGTTGGGGAGTTGTACACAGTGCTTCCTTCCCCCAAGTATTGGCCTTCCAGAACGCCATCCAAGGCAGCCAATTATTGCCCCCTCCATATTTTTCTTACCGAAACCAATTTTCTGGCAGGGATTGTAACCTGTGGGGGATCTTCCACTTAGCTCCATCATCCCCTCAAGCACTGACCTGCCAGGACCCCATCCCCAGTAGGCACTCATGGCTCCCCAGCACCACCGAAACTTGCCTGCTGGGACAATTTGCCTGGAAGACATTGTGGCCCTCAGGAGGGTGTGGGTGCTGGACACAGTGCTTCCCTACTCTCTGAAATACGGGCCTGCCAGGACCCGAACCCGGCAGGCAATTTTGGGGCCCCCACCTTCACTGTAACTTACCTGCCAGAACCAATGTAACCGATTGCCCAGAAGGCATTGAGGTCCTCATGGGGGTGGGGCAACTGGACACAGTGCTATTTCCCCCCTAAATACTAGCTTGCCTGTAGACAGTCCACCGAAGACCTTGATCTTCCTCCATGACAGCCCCATTAGTATGTGTCTGCTGGGGCAGATTGCCCGGCAGGTAATCTGACCCACAGAAGGGTGGGCATTGTCATAGCTTAATGCAGTAGGAGGCAGAGCTGGCCAGCTTACCTGCTGTTCTGGTTCTGGTCCTCCAGTGCAGGGTCCTCAGTGGGTGGAAGCAACAACAGAAGGAGGTAGCAGCGAAGCCCTGCTGTTAATGGCTGAAGGATACCCTTGATCTGGCCCCCACTTGCTTTGTGCCACTGGTACCACCTAGTGTGCTAAACTATATTAAGCCAGGTAGTAGTGGTGGGGGAAGGGAGGTTCTTCAAGTCTTTCCTCTCCCTACACCTGCCCTCCTTTCTGCAGCTGCCTTAGCTTAGCATGGATACTGTTGCCTACTTCTTTTTATTTTTAACCTTCTAGGGGTGATTTTCATCTGGTGGGTGTTTTCAGGCAAAAAATGGTTGAAAATGAAAACCAGACAGCCTATTAAATACTTAACAGATTCCTATAGCAGGCACTAAGCGTCTATTTTTGTTGCATTAGTAACCTAATTATCTGTGGTACGTAAGGAATCTGGATCAATTATTGAAGATTAACTGATTGCAACACAAACGTTGCAGATGGATTGCATTTTAGCCATTTTAATACTGCACACTGTCACAGTCTCAGTAGTCAATTTATTTGGTATGACATTTAGTTGGTGTGCGCATACTTTTGTTTGTGGAATTGGTATGAAAATGGTATGTAAATGACAATGAACTGTGTGCTTTTTAGATATCTGACAGTGGGTACACACAGCTCTAAAGAGCAGAGGGACATGTTACGGAGACCATTTCTCCTGTGATGGGACCATCTCGAACTTGAGGTGCAGCACATAGAACTGTATGGTTTGAGGGGGTTGGGGGCTTGCAGAAGCCTCAGAGGGGTGGGAGGATGGTAGCATATTAGTTAGGAAGAAGTAAAAGTGTTTAATTAGGTCACTTGTTTTTTAAGTATTTAGATTACACAGATTTTAAATTTGAAGTACACGCTATGCAGGCATTTGCCCCGAACAAACACCATTGGAATGTGAGATATATTGTAGTATGTAGCTTGTCCAGATTGGGGCATTTCTGTTTTAATATTGTACATTAATTTAGCATCATACGTTTATATACTTTTTGTACTAGTGTGCCTGGAATGGTTTGTTTACAGGACCCCGAAATAAATAAGTGACACATTGTTGATAAGTGCACTTTGCAAAGCTTTGCACTTTAGTGCTTGGCATGAATGATCTAATTTATATTACACACCGTGATGTCATGTCCTACGGTGATGTTGTGATTAGTTAGCTTCCGTGTGAACACTACTACGTAGAGTGCCTGCTCGACGGGGACCATGTATATTAAGGTGCTAAGAAATCATTGATTTTACACATATTTTCGCACTATTGCTGGTTTATAGCAGAGGGGAAATGTGTGTGGTTATGTTTTCAATCACACTTAATACCACGTCTCAGTTTGTGGGAAGTGTGTGAATGAAAACAGAAAATGTAGAATCACTGCATGCAACAAAAACGTAGATCAAGGAGACGGTACACTATTTTCATAATTAGAAGACAAAAATCGCAGCATTACAGCTCATTAGCATACCCAAGGGCCATAATACATATGATGCATGGGTAAAAATATGATGAATGAAACGCACCATGCAAAATAAACGATGCAAAATGTAACGAAGGACATTATTTATGGTATCCCTCCATTATATTACCTATCGTATAGCATTTCCAAATCTGACCCGCAGACTGTAAGATGCAGACAAAAAACACACAATGCTCGAGGCCAGGACGAATGAGTACTACAAATAAAGGGTACCACCATTTGAGAAAACAAGGCCAAAGCCTCAGAAATGTTCCCACAGAAAACAACAGAATACTACCCACAGCACATTTACAATATGACACATGTAGCATACGGCAAAGTGTACACGCAAATCCAACACATCTCAGTTTCGCTTCCCTGTTCATATGTGGCACATATGGGAGAAATTTGCAAATGTCAAGAACTGCAAAAAAACACTTTAAGATACATGAAGAGCGACAAATAAGCCTCTGATCAGAAAACAAAGAGTCACAAAAAAGAATTTACAATTGCTGTACCTTTTGTTGCACTCGAATAGAATGTAAAAGACCACTTAAAAAACATAAATACTGCTTCCAAAAGACACACAGCAGCCAGCCCAGAATAACTTCATGAACTGACATACATTGAGGTTGGACACACCAAAAACACACCTAAAGCACACGCTACAATGTGGAACTCACAAGATACAGACAGAGAACAATCCAAAAAGAAATACTGGAAAATATCAAAGAAGGCACAGTCGGCCCTGCAAGTATGAGTGTGCAAGGAATATACCAACTGCATAGATATAAGTTTCATCAGGGACAACAACGTGAAAAATGTCTCTGTAAATGGGGGCCTGAGCCAGCCAACGCTTGTTAACCCAGTCTCAGATTCTGGTGATGATGAATTGGACATCACCACTCCACGATTTGTCATAGTGATTGCTATCAAAATTGAACATAGGGTATCACAAATGGTCAAAGGGATCAGTCAAGGCAACCTGTCAGGAAATGACGTTGACATAAGGGAATGTGAACAAAGTGTAATGTATGGCAGTGTCAACAGGATTGATAACACAGTGCCTGTAAGCATGCTATTGACTCAGCAAACATCTTCAACACCTTACCCCTCCCACATTCTAAATCAAAAAGTGCAGCCACTGAACTGCAATCTAAGTATTCATCAGATCCTGCTAAATTTGTTGCACATCAGCCCCAGGTGCAATTAAGCACCTCCCTAACTGACTAGGGCCTCATGTACTAAGAATGCATTGGGTGAAAGGGATCACAATTTGCGCACCGACTGTTACCGAACGCATTCTTATTTTGTAAACCGATTTATCTATTAATATAAATACAAATCGCAACCCTCTACGATTGGCTACATTACGAAGACTACCATGTCTGTGATTGCTTTTAACTAAATATTTTTTTTAATGCAGCCGGCTTCCTAAAAGGAAGAAGGGGATGTGTTTAAACAAATTTACCATGGTTCCATACTTTTTAAAGTTTAGGCAGTGCCTATTCTTAAACAATGCTTTTTAATCAATCACAAAGCAGAAAGGGATCCCTTGGGGACCTCTTTCCATGTGCGAATGGGTTAACACATCCATTGAGGTGATGGTAAAATATTAATGTGATGTCGCCTGATTTCGGTCATAAAACATTAATACATGCCATACAGAATAGGGATTTGGAAGAGATGTCCTTAAAATGCCTTTTTCAAATAGTGATTCTTTAATGTCTTCTAAACCCATTTGAAGATTTGGAAAATCTTTTCTGAATGGTTATGTGGGTTTAGCACATTCAAACAAGGGTTTTAGCATTCACAAACACTCTTTTTTCCGGAATCAGAGGGTTTGCGAACACAAAAACCCTATGTACGGGACGCCTATGTCTTATCTGTCACAGCAGCTTTCAGAAGGAAACGGAAAATTAATTGTCAGATGATGTAATATCCTGTCCTGTTGTGTGCATAAAAGCAACTTTGGATGCCAGTCAAACAATGAATCAGTAGACATTACGAAAGCAACTAGGGGTATCCAAGTGGCAGCAAATATAGTGCATCAATAGATTGTCCACAAGAGAATTCCCAAAGTGAAATTTCGCTTTCCACAATGAGTTGCTGTATTCCGTTACCCATATCGATTGTAGCGTGAGTCATGGACAATGTTGCATTTACTATTTCCTTTGTGGGATTGCTTCGTGGGATCCTCAACATGGCAAGTGCCCAAGAAAGTCATAATACGATTAAAGCATTTGAAGTAATCAGATTAGAAATAGTGTGTTCGTCCTTTAGGCAAATCACAATATTGATTTCCAGGACTTGCTCTGTAGGTCAGCAGTGTACTCTCTGCTTCAGCTGGTCGCCAAAATGTATTTCAGGGCAAGGGGTTTTCACCACAAATTCCTGGATGAAAGGGGCTTCTTCCCTACTACAGTCACATAAGCTAAAGTGGCAAGGACATAATGTGCCCAGGGTGAATGCTGGGCAAATCACACATGCAATTTCATCTGGCCAGCTGTGATGGGACATGGAGATTACATGTAATTTAGGCCTCACCTCTTCTGACCAGTAACCCAGTTGTTTGCATGAATATACAACATAAGAATGTAAAACAAAGTTGGCTTCAGACACATTTTATTCTTATATGGTAAATATAGAGGGCCTATTCACAAACTGCATTTTGTAGTATTTTCCACAGTACTACAGTAGTACTACTCATTAACTACAAACTACTATTCACATCTCTTTATGAGGGGACCCCTGCCTTTCCTATCTTTTTTGTTCAGAGATTTCCACCCCTACTGTTGAGATATTGCATACTTAAGTCTACGATTTATTGGTAAATGTGGGAGGAACGAGCAGTGACTGTAAAATAGGCAAAACTTAGTACAAAAAGGGAGAAGTTTAAGGAGGATGAAGAAGTGGTTCAGAGATGGCTAGGGATGGATTTTACGGAAACAGATGTACCCGCCTACAAAAGAGTAAGCTCATTCCTATTAACAAAATGCATTTATAAAACTATTACAGCCCAAAAGATACCTAAACAGTCATAAATGTACCTACATTTAGACCCAAAGTAAGTCCAGCACCACACATGACCAACCACTGGTATTGCAACATCCTTCCAGAAAACATGATGGAGGCTAGGGCTTAAAATAGAACCCCATAGGAAAGGATGTTACAATAAATCCATCTATTTTAACTTTTTTAAAATATATATCATTTAAATTTATATATATATATATATATATATATATATATATATATATATATATATATATATATGTGTGTATATATATATATATAGTAATTTGAATAATTTAACTAAAAATAAATGTCGCTTTTTTTCACAAAAAAACAATTAATTTAAATTAATTCTATAGATCAGTAATATTTTTAGATTTCTAAAATCTTTAAAATATAATTTTAATTTAATTAATATATTTAACTTAATTGAAGATTGAATTCAAAATTAAGTTATTGAGCATTTAAAATAAATATGTACAATCAATTTACATTAATATTTAACATCAAAATATGTGTAAGAAGTTTTTTTAATGTAATACCCTTTTTACCTTTCCTGTATACATTACTATATGGAGGCCTCTGTCTCAGTGGCATAGACCTCCTCGTATATGTGAAAAGTTACTAGTAGTGTCTTCTTTTTATAATTCTTTTCATTAGATTTTTATGCAACATGCAGCACATCACATAAAACCTAAACTGTCATCTCTGTGTGTTACATATCTGAGACCTGGGTAATAGCATGTCATAAGGCAACACATAAAATAAAGAACGGACAACAGTAACATATCGTCAGAGCATCAGCACTTCTACAATGACTATTGTTTCAATTTGTTTCAGGTCGGGGCAGTATGTACAGTGGAAACGGGCACCAATATCTTTAGGTCTAGTGGGTTTTGGGAGCTCTTAGGCATACAGTTCTAGTTGTGTTTGGCAATATGTCATGTTGTGAAGCCATTGCTTTATTGTAGGCACAGATTTCTTTCCCCAGTGTATTCCAATTCTTCGTTTCACCAGTAGGAGAGCAACTGCCACGAACCTCCTATGCACCGGCTGAAGAGACTTTTTCAAACTAAGTAAACATAGCATGGGGGAGCATCCCACCACCTCTAACACGGCGTCAGCTAGAATTGAAGTCACTCATTCCCAATATTGCTTGATTGACACACAATGCCAAGCAAGGTGAGGAAGTCTGTCCCCTCTCCACAGCGCACACAATTAGTGTCCATTCGCAATCCATATCTAAGTGGTTGGATAGGAGTGTAATACATTTGATGCAGATATTTGAAATGGATAATTCTTTGGTTACAGTGGGAAGTGAGCCTTCCCATGAGTGTACAGCACCAGCCCCAGTCCTCTTGACCAATAGGCGCATCTAATACGGCATTCCACTTCTATAATGCTGTGTTGGTTGTGACCTGTCTATCTTGTTGTGAGGCCCTGTATAGCTTAGTGACCAGTTGCTTACACGTGGTGCTGGTTAGTATTATCTGCAGTGCTCCAAGCATCGAGGCACATCAGGAAAGTGAGGATATACTGTAATTCCTGGATCGCTTCTCGTAGTCAAAAGTATGTGAATGGGACAAGTGGGGCCACTTCCCCTTCCCTGGCAGATCTGGCAACTCCACAAACATCCCTGCAGTGTAGAGGTCAGCCATAGTCTTTAATCCCATCTCGCCCAGTAGGATGAGTGCAAGCTTATCCTGTGTAACCAAGATCTCTCGCATATCTCAATGGAAGTCCCGGGGCAAAAAGTGGCAGCTGTGTGGCCCTAGCACCTAACATTCTACACTCTCACAGGGTACAAGTGACAGAATTGATTTTGTCTCATAGTCTTTCTGACCATCTATGTGGAAGGATTGCAGCGAGTAGCATTTGGGGAGCATCATAATTTTTCTATCACTAGATGTGGTAGGTAGGAAGGGGAATGGTACCAATAATGGGTGTAATATGCTTGGGCACAAAGGTAATGCAGGTGTAGTTCTGGTGCTCCATGCCCACACTGGTTATATGGTAGTGTGAGTACATCCCACTATCAAGTATCCCTGTTTTCCCACCCAAACCAAGGTTACCAATAGTGATCTGATAGCGCACTACTCACCAATAGGGTCTCAAGGCATTGAGGGGTGACCTCAGAGGTCAGTCAAAGAGCCATGTCTTGAGGTGCTTCCTGAACTGAGGCAGTGATGGTGACTGTCTGAGGTGCAATGGTAAGGTGTTCCAGCCTTTTGCCACCAGGTATGAAAAAGATCTTTCTCCATCGGGTTACGATGGCGAGTGACTGTTGGGACGAGTGGAGGGATCTAGAAGGGAAGTAAAAGTTAATGCAGTTGTTAAGGTAGTTGGGTCCTTCGTCGTGGAGGGCTCTGTAGGCATGTAAGAGGAGTTTGAAGTTGATCCTCTTCTTGACGGTGAGCCAGTGGAGGTTCTTCAGGTGTTCTGTGATGTGTTCTCAGTGGGGGATGTCTAGGATGAGTCTGGCGGCGGCATTCTAAATCTGTTTGCAGATGTTCAGGTTCTTCTTGGAGGCTCCAGCATAGAGGGTGTTGTCATAGTCAACTCTGCTTGTGATAAGGGTGCGTGTCACGATTTTCCGGCAGTCGTTGGTTTCCATCTGATGATCTTTCATAGGAGTCGGAGGGTGTGGAAGCGACAGAGTTGACCTGCCTGATCATGGTGAGTGTTGAGTCAACGATGACGCTGAGGTTGCGTGCATGGTCCGTAGGGGTGGGGGGGTTACCATATGTTGAGGGCCACCAGGGGATGTCTCAGGCCAACAGTGAGAGTCCCAGGACAAGGATCTCTGTTTTGTCCAAGTTCAACTTGAGGCAGCTTTCCCTCATCCAGGTGGCTACTGCTTCCATTCCGTCTCTGAAATTCTTCCTGGCTGGGTTCTTGGTCAGGAAGAGGATCATCAGTTGGGTTGAGTATAAAACTGTTTAAGGGCAGTCAGGATGCCTGGGGTGTTGTGGTATGTCCCTCGCGACGGAGAGGTCACTGTTGTAATGGGTGTTTCAGCTTCATCGTTAGGCTAGGGCCTGGAAGCACACTCTCCATATGTCTGTGCCACATGGCGTTTCAAGAGATGACATACTTCCTGGTCAGCAGTCTCATTTTATTCAGTAATCTGATCTGTTATATCTATTAGCTATATCTGCTAATATATGAGGACTGGGTGTTATCACGTATTGTGCTTCCGTAGCCTGGATTTTCCATTCTGTGTTCAGTATTGCTGCACACAAACTCTCCCAAACTACAGGATCTAATAAGGCTGTGTGCTGAAGTCATCAGGCAAACTGTGTGGGAACATGTGTGGGCAGTGCCAGTACCAACATCACTGGTGCATATGGTCCTATAATATCCCCGGTAGGTGTACTCCAACTGTCCAAGTGCTAAACTCACAGGTCACCAGCCAATAATCCAGCCTGGATCACATGCCCATGTACTGATGAGGTGCAGGTACTCTGTACTGATGAGATGAAGGTGCCCTCCCGTCCAGTGGGATTTCTCAGCCACCAAACACCCACCAACCCTACTTCAATCATTCCCTCCTGGATCACCCGGGCAGAGTGTTTACCTTGCCAGTCCCCTGTGGTAGATTGATCTAGTGATGGGTCCAAGTAGGTGGTAAGGCCCCCCTATATAATGGTTGAGGCCTGAAGTATATGAAATCTACATCACAGGTGTATATAGAACTCAGGACCGTTTGTGTTTGACCCGTACGAAGACATCAGGGTGACCTTTGTACCACATGAGTTGCCCTGTACTATGACCCATTTTCCGTGCTTATCCGTTTCAAAGTGGGACAGTGGAAATGGAATTCCCTTCTTTAGCAATAACAATACCCCTCTAGAGTATGAGGAATTGGAAGAGGTTACTTGGGTACTCACCCATTGGGCCCCTATGTTGCCCTCAGTGGGTTTAGTCCCCTGGAAGGGAGATATCTGTACTTGATGCTTGTCCAAGTATGCCAGCACATGACGTATTTTCCTAGGGTTGCTCTAGCCCCGAACATTGCAAGTTAGTAGCATTATACGCCCTTTACCAGTAGTCACCACCTACTTCACAGTGTCAGAACCTGTGCAGTTGTCTCCATCCTGGAGGTGCCCCAAAGGCCTGGTGATGTCAACAGTATTGTGCAGTGCATGTTTCAAGCATAAACAATAACAGCAAACATCCCCATCCACAAAAGCATCAAAATCATGCGAAAGACATCCCTATTGCCCAAGAACAGATTACAGCCTGCATAGGTGAACTTAACATAACGGTAGTCAACAGGCATACTTTCTGATTATGAAACAACATACCAGGTGCACCCTTTTTCGGGGCAGACAGGCACAACACACCCTCAGAAGAGCGGGTGTTGCTGTGACTACCAGAGTATACCATCAGTATGGTGTCTAATTTCATGTGAGTTCCGCGGCATTGCCAACATGTGAGTTCCTCCGGCAGGCAGCCACCTCAGCAGCCTCCAGGGCAGTACAGCTATGGTAATATTCATGCAGCATGGAAGCTTGGGCTAGGCCTCCTGCAAAAACTGTGGTGTACAGCCATTGGAGCATCTCTCCCTACTCAAGGGACGAGAATGCCACTGTCCGTCAGGCCGGCAATGCAAATGCAGCGTACAGCTTCCAGGCATGCCCATATGTGGTCAGTCTGATGGTGCGTTCATGTCTGACTTGGGGGCTTGCGCAGCTTCAGAGTGATTTTTTTCAGACATGCCATGACTTTTTTTGGGTTGGTTAATATCTTCTGCTTTCCCTTGTGTTTGATATGAAACCTAACTGGATAAGGCATTGTATGTGATATTCCTGCTTCTTGCATCATTTTCTTATCAGGGAGATATTCCTTCCGCACTGCCTGCACTGCAGCCGTGAAGCCAGGGAAAATGAAATGGTGTTACCCTGGTACTGCATGTTCTTTTTTTTATGGGTGAGCGCAAAGCGATCCGTCCATAAAGTAATCTCTCTTTGGGCTTCAAACCACGCCCAGGTCACGTCAGTCTCTTTAATTGGTTCCTGGGCTTGCGCTTTAAAATCTGCTTGCTTTCATTTGTGAAAGACATGCATACGTCATGCCTTTTCGGGTGTTTAGCCCACCTACACAGCACCGGTAAACTACTAGAAACATACGAGGCTCGATGTTTTGAGCCTGGTTTCTGGGCTACTTTATCTGTTAATTTTCCCCGCAGCACGATCGCACTGGGGTTTACATAGCGCGATCACGCTCCGCTTTTTCGTTTTCAATTTCAGCGCGATCGCACTGCATTTTACACAGCGCGAATGCGCTGTGTTTTTTTTCTTTTAATTTGGGTGGCAAGAAAAGTTAGGTTAGGAGTTTACAACGTAAATAACTCCAACTCGAGCAAATGCGAGCCCCCTTGCATTGAAAATGCTTGTTTCACATGCTAGCCGTAACACTGTTTCATGGCCCCGAGAGTTAAGCAGTTTGACTACTATGGCCCGTGGCAGTGCTCCCGGTTGGGCTCTAGCCTCTAAGGATCTATGCGCTCACTCCACCACAAGCACAGCAGAAAGATTCTCCGCCCCAAGGAGTTCACAATTCATATTTTTGATGAATTGTTTCATTTTGACAGTGTTGGCGGATTCCCGAATTCCATTAATTCTTCGATTGTTCTGGTGGGAGCACGCTTCGAGATCTTCATTATTGGCCTGGATGGCCTCTAGGACCTATTCCATGTTTAAACATTTCATAGAGACAGTTTGTAGGTCGTCCTCAGCACTTGAGATACATTGTTCTGCTGCTGTGATTCGTGTTGTTTGTTTTCTAATTTGGCAGCCATGTGGTCCATGTGGATATTAAGGGAGTCTATTTTCTCGCCAATAGATTGCAGGCTGTGCTGCAAGGCCAGCAGTGCATTTTCCAGCGCCCTGAACCCCTTCAGCTGCAGGTTCTGATCATGGGATTTTGTCGCAGGGCTATGCTGTGGTTTAGCAATCTTTCAATTCTTGAAAGTTAGGCGGGTAGAGTTTATCTGCCTTTCCCGTCTTAACAGTAGGATTCGGTTATATATCTAGGGTGATTGAGGTTATCCTTTCCTTAGGCTCCTCAGTGTCACAGAGCAGTCACAAAGCAGCACTGTTGCCCCCAGCGTAGATTGTCCACAATCCTGAGGCCCTGTTGCTCCAATCCTCCAGTGTCTAGCTTTGCACTGTAGTGTGTATGGAAGGTGTGCAAGTATGAGTGTGAGCGCAGCCTCACTGAATCTAGTCTTCACTGGCAGTTGTCATATAGCAGATGCTCAGTTCCTAGTCAATCAGGGAGTCCCCTCAGACACAAAGTTCTCATAAACAGCACATTTACATTTCCCTGATTGATAATAAGGAACACGCACAGGGTCAGCCGCTAGCACCTTAATTTCAGGTGTACTCCACTTTGCCCGTCAGCAACACACCTGGGTGTCAGCAGTGTTGCATCGTTCATTCAGAAGGCACAACCTGCCAGTGCGTGCATCACTGTCCTATCCTACAACTACATATCGGCACCACCATCATCCCTTGCCATCATTAAAACACTATTAGGCAGCCCAGCATTCTAGGTAATGCAATTGGCCATGAGCCGGTGCCATGCACTCCTTGTATTGCCATTTGCCTCCTCATTCAGTCTGTGCAGTAGCAACCTTGTGGTAGTGCAATCTGGGCATGCTGTTCCCTCTACTGCCTGCCTCCATGCTCAATTCACTGACAATCAGGCGTAGGCTGCACAGGCACCTTTAGGCTCTCCTCCCCGCACTCAGTCATGCTCTTCGCCCCACCGCACACCCACCAGGAAGGTTCTCTGAACCTGTCTGACTCAATGGAGGGGCCGCCGGACATCCCCAGTGCTGTTCCCATGATCTTGTCTTCTGGTTGCTCAGCGGTCTGGGGCTCAGCGCAACCGCCGTCACTTTGCCCTAGAAATGGGTTGCACAACAGTCCGCCCAGTGCGGATCTTAATCTTTCAGACTGTCCGCTTTACAGCACCACTACAAATGGCTGCAGTCTTCTGCATTGAAGGTCACAATCACTTCTCTCGATCAGTGTGGCAGGCAGGCATCAGCAGTGGGAGCTCCTCACATTGGCGCCATACTATATGTCAGGGCTCTGAAGCGCGTCCACCATCACAATCATTTTCTAGTGTTTCATCTGTGATTTTCGCAGCAGGCAGGATGCAAATGCCTGCTGTGGCCGTCTCATTCCTGATTTCTCCCTTTACAGGGCTGTCTGCAAGCTGGTTGTCAGGATTGTGTGATGATTATGGCCTTCATTATAAGTTTGGCGGTATTTGCCTCCAACCGCGGTGCAGTCTGCCATCAAAAGACCAGCGTGGACACAGGAAACTTACCACCTTAATACAACCCCAAATGCAAAATCCTCCAGAAAACAGTGAGGTATCCGACTCCGCCAGGCGAATGCCGGCAGGAAACAGGTGGCACAGAATTCACCACCGCCATGGCAAAAACTAAACCGCCCTCCCAAATATGAATCAGAAATTAGCACAGCAGTCGTGCAACTGCGGTATGCCATTGGCAGTACGGACCGCTGCGGCCACAAAATGGACTCACCAACAACAACACCCCACATTGGTCAATTTGAAAACCCTGCACCTGAGACACATACATACACTTCACACACCCCATTATAAAACACACACCCACAATCCCTAGCTATTCCTACCTGCTGCCACACAATACTACCAGCCAACCGGAAAGGGACACCACAAACACAAGTCACATTTTTGCACCCCCCACACCACATATAACTCACAAACACACAACCACGCATCCCACAACTGCACCGTCAAATATCACCACACCTGCCACCAACTCACTCACACACTCCACTACCCCAAACAATGCCACCACATCACAGCACACATCTCCCCAAACAACCAACTATGGCACCCCCTAAGAACTGCCGTTTCACTGACAGGGAGTTGCAGAGCATGGTGGACGAAATAATCAGGGTGGAGCCACAGCTGTTCAGTGCACACGTCCAGCAGACATCTATAGCCATGAAGATGGAGCTATGCCAGTGGATCGTCAACAGGGTAAATGCAGTGGGAAACCATCCACGCACAAGAGATGACATCAGAAAGAGGTGGAATGACCTGCAGGGAAGGTCCGGGCAATGCCATCATGGCACCAGATTGCAATCCAGAGTACTGTCGATGGTCCCCACCACCTCCCCCCAGAGTTGGCAGAGTGGGAGGAGAAGGCCATGGCTATCCTGAGGGCCTCACTGGACTCACTGGAGGACTGGACTCTGGTAAGTCAATGACACACCCCTCCCACCACTCGCACCTGAAAGGCATGTTACCCCCCTGTACTGAACCCAAGACAGCCTATCCCATATCCAACCCACCCCATCAACCACCCATACCCATCATCTACATGCCCACGCCCCCACTAACACCTACTCAATCAATGTGCACCCAACTACCAGTTCCTGCATGTGATGCTTGAAACACAACAGGTCCCACAATGTATCACCCACCCCACTAATTCTATGTACTGCACCCATCCCAATGGGAGTTCTGCATTCAGATGTATGGGGATGTAAGCACAAGAAACTGGTAGCAGATGCTGACAGGAAAATGGCAATGACAGGGCAGAGGACAAGAACAGAAGGAAACACATGCCACTGCTAATGTGTGCAAGCAATGCACATGTGCAATGCCTACCATCAACAACTGACTGTCAATGCCATATCCCCTGAAGCTGTTGAACACTACCGCCACTGAGCTAACGCACAGTCAAACACTCTGCAGGACACACAATCAATTTGATTTGCTTTGCTCCACAAGTGACACTGCTCATGGCAGCCACCAGGAGGTGCCAGGAAGTGCCAGTCTCACAGCAGAAGGAGGCCCCAGTGATGACAGTACAGCGGGAATCTGGATCTGGACGAGCAGCCTGACCCATCGGGAACCTCTGGTCAGTCACCCTCCAGAAGCCCCACAGACAGACCCCCACTAAACAGCCACCACCAACAGCTGTGGCCCAATGCCCTCACACCAGTATCCTTGGGTCAGCCACTGTGGGCCCACCTGTACAGGGACCGGTGTCACCACCCGTCACCAGGCAAGACGATGAAGGTCCTGGTGCAAGTGGGAGTCGGGTGACTGTAACGGGGTCACAGGCACAGGGGGCACAGACCAGTGGGAGGCCATCTATGGGACAAGGGGGGAGCCAAACCAGGGAAGCGACTCGCCAGGAGGCCATTTCCCACATCCTGTCAGCATACCAACACACCCAGGACAGGATGGGCCAGATCCTGCCCACTTTGCAGGAAATTCAGAGGCTGCAGAGTGAACACCATCAGGACGCCATGGAGCAATGGCAGTTCCACAATGCCACCATGGCCTCCATCAAAGGGGTGCTGCAGGACATGACTGGAGTCCTGCGTGAGATCTGCACCTGCATGCAGGCCCCGTCCACAAGACAGGAGACCCCCAGCCCTCCACATCTGTTGCTGGTAGTGGACTGGTGGCCCTGCCAGGGGTCTCACAGGACACCAGCACCCCTTCTTCTGCTGCCAAAGAACCCCTTCGCAAACGTGGCTGTCCAACCAGACATACTTCAGACACTGTAGCCATGACCAAACCCACTGCCAGGAAGTGATCCCTTCTTGAACTGTCTCCCTTGTGTGCCACTGACACGGTGTTGACCATCTACTCTCCGTGCTCCATTTCCCAATGGCCCCAGGGACTTTATGTATTTTCCCATCCCTTATTTTGATGCACTTAATGAAAACTGTACATTCCCACCCAATGTATTTGTGCTGTATTCATAATGCATGCATGTGATTTATTATTTTCTCAATGTCAAATGTTAAAACAGTACCAGAAATTGGCTAGGGCAAATGTCTGCAGGCATGTAACATCCCAAATCTGAAAAATGGCTTTCTGACACTTGCACCAGGAATGTCCTAATCCTCCTTGTACATGGCATGGCAAAGGGTATCCCACCTTAGTAAGACCTGTGAGGAACAGATATGTAGCATACATTTAGGTCTGTTTGTTCCATGACACATACACCTGCGTTGTGTCCAAAGTTGGACATCATTGCTAGAGTACTGTAACTTCTTGACTGACCAGTATTACCATTTGTCAGATGCACTACACACCAGTTATGCACTCATATATGCAGCTGTGTAGATTAGTACAACTGTAGGGACATCTGCTTCAGCTGAGGTGACCTCCACCCACATTGTGAGAGATACTAGGTTGGTGTGCAAGTTCTGAGGAGATGTGGTGTCACAAGTACTGTCAGCAAAACTGGCCCACCCCCTCTATCCACGCAGTATGTCCAAACAGGCCATACATGCAAAGGCAGGAAACATATCCAGGAAAACAAAACTTCTGTGTGTGAACTACCTTTGGGAGTCAGATAACAGTAGGAAAAGCAGACAGCTGCATTGTCAAGCCACACCTAAAAATTGAGATAGTGATGGCTAATTTCTTTCGACATCTTATGTTTGCTGCACTAGTCTTATGACAGCAGGAGCCTCTCAGGTGTCCACGGACTGACACAGGAGGACTAACGAGCTTGGTCGTCTAGTGATAGCGCCACCTGCTACCATTGTTGCTAGGCGCTATAGACAGCCATTAACGCGCGCAGACGTTTCAGACGGGGATGAGATGGCAAAGTACGGGGTTCACATTAATATTCTGAACAACGCACCTCATCGTGTCATCAGGTATTGTTGGCGTCACTTACTCAGTGTGCAGCTTGTTGAGGGAATGGAGGGATTACCTGCATATGGCTTACCCCTTGTAGCGCTACAAGGGCTACCCCCCCCGCCCCCGCCTGCAACTACCCCCCGCCCAACTCTCACCATTCCCCCCCCCCCCCCCCCTAGACATCTGGTAGTTGAATGAGAAGGTTCTGAACTTTAATAACAAGGAACGAAAAATATGTATTTTAAACAAGAAAACCAATTGCACTTCTGGTGCATTACTCAAAATCCAGACTCCGCTGAATTTAATTTTCGCTTTTGACAAGCAGGGCGCAACTGCAAATGGTTTTTCTGTTCCATTATAGCAAGAGCCGCTGTACTGATTCTCGGTTAGAAAGTACCATTGCTCTGGAAAAAAACACACATTTATCAGTCTTTTTTAAATAAGCAGGAGGTGGTAACATCTTTTACCGCCCAGCCATTTGTATTTCCAACGTCTCGCGTGCAATATTGCATGCTCGCAGGCACGTCAAGGTGGCAAAAGCTCTACGTTCCCTGACCTTTGTAAACAGTTTTAAGGCATGATTTCAGGGTAGTTTACATTTTGACTTAAAGTGTAAAAAATACTCTAATCAAATGAATACATTATTGGTTTCTTTTAGATTCTGGAACCTTAGAGAGCATAAAGTAAATTAAAAAAAATTGAAAGATGCGATAAATGTTTGCCTCAAAAGTCACACTCTTGTGAGCGAAAGGTGTCACAAGTGAGTGTAGATCACAAACTGTGAGTCACAGTCAGTCTCTGATGTTTTTTTTTGGTCGCAAATTGTAGATCGGTTTACTGAAGATCCACCAGCTTTTACAAAGGTGGAGCGCGCGTTGTGTTGCACCTGTTTACTCACCATTACAAAAGCCGAGAGACAAAACTGTGCAGAGTCACACAGGTGCACGGTCAGCCTTTAGTAAATTTAGGCCTTAGTGTTTCCATGGAAAGTGGCATTACCGAACAGACTATGACAAGGTCCTTGATTTGTACAACTGTTTTGCCCGCCCCAGCACTGATTTATTGACCCCTATTTAAGACAATTTAACATATTGTGATGCTCTCACTCTATTTCAAACACATCACATCAGTACAATGATCAACAATTCAGTGTACATTTAAAAAATAACACTGCGGCCAGGCATCCTTGCAGCAAATTGTCCCATTTGTAGAAGTGTGAATGTTAGTAGGTAGCATTGGTGTTGGCCTGTGGCAGTGCTGACATTGACAGTGGGTGGTACAAGCTGCAGTGACATCTTGAGAAAACAGACCTGCCAACCCAAAACGACTTTCGGTCATATTATTGTGCAGGGAGAAGGGGTGCGAAATTAGAGATGGGCCGGGGCCTTGGAGAATGGGGCTTTGGACATTCACCCTCACTCACAACAACAACGAAATCACCCATAGGCACCCCCAATGCTCTGTGGAGGTGCTTAATGGAGCCCAACTGTGTAGAGCATTGACACCTGAGCTGGAAACCTATTCTGAGCGAAGGAAACCTATTCTGAGCCAAGGTTTCCAGCTCATCATGTGATTTCACCTGGCCCCAGTAAGATGAGGGATGAAACTGTGTGTCACATGGTGGCACTCTGTGAGTTGGCAGGCCTAAGAAAGAGCTGGAACACTTCCAAAATAAGCAGTGCTATAATGCTAGGGTTTGTGTGGTGACATCATGCACTCTCTGAAGACATCACAGGATTGAACCCCATCTTTTCACCCTTTATAGCCTACTACGTGCTCCTGAGGTGTGAGGGCAGTGCCATGGAGTGCAAGGTATAGACTAAACAGCTCTTAGATTGCTGGTTGCCAGGGCTTCAAGTAGAGGGGGTCCGACCGGGTCCCAGACCTGATAGTATTTTAGAACAGATATTGAATCGGGCCCCTAATAGGACCTATGTTACATTCTTAACTCTACTGGGTAAAACACTGACGATTTCCGAAGAATGAATGTATTAAATGTTCCGGTGATCCATGTCAGTGATTTAGTTCCTGTTTACATTTCACATGTTTTAATGATTCTTGCACCAGTGATAGCTATTACCATCATGTTGTGTTTTTGTATTTTCTTGGTTCAGCATATTACTCTTGCCTAGTGCAAAGTTTGAACAGCCGCGATTGAGGAGAATTCTGGTATTTAGGCTCAAGGCACTGCACGTTTCGTGCACTTCTGGCCAGTGGTTCAAAAGGGTGGTCAGAATACGTAGTCATCCAATCCTTGGCCTCTCTGCAGAGTGCACAGAGACAACCTTGGTAAAGCCAACAGATCAGGGTGGTTTTACGTGTAGGTCAGTGGCTGTGTTATTATATCTGGTTGCAATAACAAACAGCTCAGAAAGGCACCAAAATACTCGTCAGGAGGAACAGAAATTTACTTTATGTGTTTAAGTCATGCCTGTAACTGTATAGACCACGCCCCTTTTAGAGACACTTCCCTCTCCCCACAAACTTTTTCATCCCACTGAAAGCCCTGCTGGTTGCTTTCTACCCCTGCTGCTGCATTCATGAATCCTGGGTAGGCATTTCAAGGGCAGTTGAAAGATATCAATGATCAAGAAATGGGTAGTAGCTGACTCGAGTTTTTACAGCCAATTAAGTCCCAATGAGGTATTGCAAGGTGATGTACATGACAAATTCTTCCATTGTGCAGTTCATTTTCTCACACATTTTGCTCTTCTGTATCTACACTCGTCTTTCAGTAGCTGTAAGTGGTGCTTTGAGAGTGGGAGAGCACCCCAAACACCCTCAAAAGAGTTGTACAATAAGGGATTTCCTGTGGAATAATGTGGAACAATGTTTATCGTACTCAGTGCATGGAAGGGGCCTACGAGGCAGTGGAAAGAGAGAGGAATGCAGATTAGTACGGTACTAAGTGATGGAAAACACATTTTGTAAAATTTGCAATATTTTTGACGATTGACAACTTTAAAAACTGAGAGGGAGAGAGTATGTGCGTTTTTGTCTGAATGTATGTAGAAAATTCCTGGTGGAATCCGACAGACATCTCACCACACAAAACTCAAAGCATCTGGACCCAACTATGAATCAGAAAATGCATTTAGTAGGGGGGTGTAGCACCCCACACACTTCCCCTGAAGCTACGCCCCTGAGTTCTTGAAGCTAGGCACTCAGCAATAATCAGAGGAAAACCGAATTACACCCGTAGGTACTGTGCATTTCCATGTGTGATGTAAACACCTCAGAGCTCGCCCTAGAGGTCACAGTTCTACAGCATGTTCTCCAAGCCTACACCTGACTGCACTGTTAATTAGGTTTATAAACTCTGAGGCATGTCAGTGATCTTGGTGTTGAGGTGCAGGTGCAGTACTCAGAGACAGTTATTTAATAAAAAAAAAAAGGATCAGAGTGGCCTATGGAGCAATCTGGCTCTGCCAGAAGCGGTGGTCTTACCAGGCTGTATTTTTTAGGTATTTGTGGGTCTGATTACAGTCTGGTGAGCCGTTTTTTGCTGTTGATTTATCTGCCATTACCACGATTTTAGCGAAAGAGATTTATGTATGTTGCCATGCTCAGTATACCCGATGTACGTGAATACTCACAACGGGAAAGGAAAGACATCTAATGAGTACGCCTGTGTGGAATTGATTACAGCCAGAGGAGGCTGTGGAGGCTGCTCGGGCTTCAGTATTCAAATTACAAGCAGAGGCACCAGAAACAGGCGTCTGATGATCGCTAAAAAATAGAACTAAACCAATGAGGGTGAGGAATAATTATTGAGCTGTCGTGTTTGCTGGATCAGAAGGGTACAAGACTCACCATTTCCTATGTCTAACCTGTGACAGTTCATGTGCTGCATACACTCTCTCTTGCAAGAATTATTGTATACAACAACGGGCTTACAGCCCACTCATTGCTTAACATTTGTTGGCTTCATTGTCACTTTTATTTGCTGCCTTCTAATTGGCCAGCGCCTGCTGGCTTCACTTCCTCTTCTTTTGGCAGAAGCATGGACCAAGTACTGATTACTTCAGCTTTATTGCCGTCCTTCCGTTGATTACGCTGTGGTTGAACTGCTACTTCTATTTTTTCTTCTTCTCTGTTGTCCTTTTTGAACCTCTTGCCATTGTAGGTATGTTTTACTAGGCTGCACACACTTCAGAGAAAGCCCTCTCTCCTTTGAAATGGATATTTAACTGCTGTTGTTGTGAACACAGATGTTATCTGCTTCCAAGTGTATTTTCACTGGATGCAATTGCCTTTTTTATGTGATAAGATTGTTTGCCAAATGTCATATGTTTTTTTCTTTTCCACTTATGGGGAGATTAACTGAATTGGTCAGAATCACAGGACTCAGGCATCCAAATATTATGGCTTGTGAAACCATAAATGCTTGGAGTGATTCTAAAGCAGACATCCTGAACTGACTTACAGGCATGGTGCTCTCAGATCTGACTGTCAAGTACAATGTGGCACACTAAGGTAAGTCTAATTGGTTAGAGTTACATATTTTGATTAGATGTTGTGCAACTCTCCCTCTGAATGGATATCTTGTTCATTTCCAGTTTAGTTTAAATATCAAAGACCAACACTTTGTGGCTAATTGTCTTTCTAGAGCTATATTAGTACACTGTGTATAATATAGCTGACTTTAGTGTTACATAGTACATCTGTCTGACAATATAAGACAGAACCTTCACATGTGCCCTCAAGTTCTCCTACGTCAGACCAGTCATGGGAAAAGAGAACCTCGGCTATCAGTCTTCAACGACCATTTCATAGGCAAACTTATCAAAACACCTGTCTTCACTCAGATCTTTGACTTCATAGAAAGGAAGAACCTTTGGCCACCAGCAGGGTTCCTATCTAGGCAGAGAGTCAGCAAACTTTCTATGCTTTCCAACTGGGATTACCTCAAAATGACAATAGAAAGAAATAGAATGCCTGCTGGATCTGTCTATTACCTTTGGCACAGTCATCTCCAGGCTCTGCTGCTGACACTAGAGAAGCAGGAAGCATTTAGGAATGGATCACCTTATCCTTTCATGGCAGGACCAGCATCATCTAATTGCTCCATTCACATTTGCTTATTTCACCACCAACCATAGTGTAACTCAAGGCAAAAAATCTCACCATTTTAATTTACTCGGTACCTTACGCATTTGCCGGACCTCATAAAGTCCTTCAAATTAACCTAATACAATGGTGCAGATAACAGTCCTAAAGCTGTAAAACCCTAAAGAACTAGACTCATCAGGACTTGACCACTGTGTAAGTGCCATTGATGAATAGGTCATAAAACCACCTGAAACTCAACTGTTCCAAAACTGAAATTCTAACCTGTGGAGAAATTAAGATGAACCATCCTATAACCATCTGGGGCAAGGAATTCAAGTCCACCATCCACACCAAGTGAAGTTAGAAATCTCAAAGAGATTATGGACTCCAAATGTTCCCAGTAAATCAAGTCACAAGAAGTGCCATGCACATCATGAAAGCTCGTTGACTCATGTTCCCTCATCTAGGTTATACATGAAAACTACAGGCCACTATCATCCTTGTCATGCCTTGTGTAAACAGTGCAAATTGTCTTTACCTAGTAGTCACACCCTTCCTACTCTAAAAACTGCAAAGGATACAAAATGCAGTAGTAAGACAGCTGCTACACTCTAGTGAATGGAAACACACCTTGTTAGTATTCCAAGCAATTCCCTGACTCCCCTTAGAATGACTCATCACCTTCAAGGCACTCTGCATCCTTAAGAAGGCCATCGATGGCTAAAACCCATTGTTCGTCCAAGTAAGTTTCCAAAATTTACACAGAAAACAACACTCTATTCTAGTCCTGCACCTTGGCTGATCGCCCCTCGGCCTTCATAGGAAACACGTTTGAACCTCCTTCTTCATACAAGTCACAATACTATCAAAATTGCTCCCATCACCCACCAAAGTGGGATCTTGGGAACACACAAGATCACCTGAAATTCTCAGAAGAAATTAAAGATCTGGCTCTTTGTAATCTAATAATGCTGAATCACAGTGACCAGTGAACACATTCTATTGACCACAAGGAAACAGATTTTTTTCAACCATTTAGACTGAAGAACCAGAACCTTTCCTAGATAAAGCATGCTAGGTACACATGTGCTCTACCTCTTACTTCAATTCATTAGCACAGCAGCACAGTCACAGTGTCACAAAATGTGCATTCTACTTCTCCCAACAAAAACAATGCCCACACTAGTGATAGCGCATCAGAGCCTTGATAAGTAAACTTACAAGGAGACACGCCTAGGTCGATGAACCTTTTGGACCACGTTCGGGGACTTCCCAGTATTAGATGTCTTTTGCCATCACAAATCAACAGATCAATATCTCAACAACAATTGCAATAACTAATCATCAAGCTAATCAATAACCTTTAATGAGAGTCAATTAAGTGAACACACCGTGACCTTTCAGTCATGAATAACCATACCAATTTAGTTAAGTGTTAAGATATTTATTTCCCTATTAGTTACAATCTAAAGTTGTTTCTGTTAATCTCATTAGCAATTCATCTCATTAGTAACTCTTCAGATGTGCAATTAGAAATGCAATTAATCAATGCACAGAGAATATTCATTCAGTATTAACACGTCATTAGTAAGAAGCAACTTAGCAACGTCTCAGTGGTGCATGATTCAGCAAAGCAAGAACTCAGTCATTTGTCTGTTTGCGTCAAATATTAGTGAACACCTTAACTAACCTCAAATTAGCATCAGCATGTTGGGCTTCATGCAAAACAATTTGGCAAACACAAATTTGGAAAACATCTAACTATGGCCTCTATCAAAAGAGCAGTTGGTACCTAGAAAGAAAAGGCAAACAGACAATTAACATTTTTCATCAGATAGTTACCCATCCAACGGATCAGCAGACAGCGTCAGTCTTCGTCCTCAGGACATCAGTCGTTTTCATCATCAGCAAAGATAGGACAGGGCAAAGTCTCAGTATGGCACAGCTATGGAACAAGAACTTCCCTCATATGGAGAAGAAGCAAGTATCAGGTAAGGAATAAGTAAAGGATGATTTCGAGTATCAGGATGAACATACGGCAAAGTCTCAAAGGAAATGGTCTAAATGGCTCAGTAGAATGGCAAAGAATGGCTTGGAATGGAATGTCCGATTTCTCCTCAGATCATGTGATTAAATCAATACTGCCTAATTTACTCCTAATTCCTCATTGGATAATAATTGATGCATCGTTATCTCTGTCCAATAATTCTCCACGCACTTCACCAGAATTTTCCACAAACCACAGTTCTCATGTTGTTGATTGGCCCATGTTATTGACGTCTTCATCGGTTGGAATGTCAGGTAAGAAAAGTTACACTTTACGCTCCAGTCAGTAGTTCTATTGTTTTCTCCTACTCCAGGCAGCCTTGCTCCTGTTACGAATTACACTGTTGCATTTAGCAAGAATGCCTCCTTGAGCAAGTCGGGTCTCATGAGAAAGAATTTACTACGGCTACACACACATCTAGCTTCTGGAAAAGTACAGTTTCGTGTCCTTCAGGAAAAAAGCACATTGCACGTTAGAAAAACACAGTTTAATATGAGACCAGGCAGCTAGGCCCAGACCCTCGCTAAACTAAGGCCTAATGCTTAATGAGCAAACTCCTAATACATGACTCTAATTATGATATGCTAATATAAATTAAAAACATTAGTACATAATTAATTCAGCATTAATAACTTTCATTTAGTCTTCGTATACATTGGTAGCCACACCCCATGGGCACATTTCAAACGTGTGCATTATTTTCTACATTAACACATTTTCTATGCAGCTTCATTACACAATATATTGCAAGCTTTTCATATTAATATTGCTTTCAAAAGACACACTCCAACATTAGACACACACATAGCCCCACCCTCCCAAACAAACAGAGTAATAAAATAATCTAATATAAACGTTTCTCGGTTGCGCCACAGTGCACCTTTAAATAGGTGCGCTGTGTGCAAACAGGGAAAGTGCACCTTGTTATGAAGAATGCACTGCCCTCAGCGCAGCCGCAAACTCGTGCTGCCCTGTAGGCAGCACATTCAAGTGAAATAAGGAGCCGCTGCTTCAAAGCCGCTCCATGTTTCACTATGCAGGTGCCAGCCTGCCAAGCTCGACACTGAAGGCAATCACGCACACCTGTGTCTTTTCATCACACCTGTGAATGATAATTATCACCTGCTCAAGCATATATACCTTCTCCTCTGCTCCCTCATTACCTCCAGAGTGACAGAGAGGGGTAGGTTGCAGCTTTCCTAGCATGTTGGACGCTGTGAGTACTTTGAATGGTTCTTACTTTATGTACCTTGATCTACAATTCAAGTGCTGTTACTTTTCTATAGTAGTTTCACTCCACAACTATTGTGGTCTCTGCCATCACCTAAGGGGCCATTTACTTATTCAAATTAGGTAAGCTCTACCGTTTATGCAGGAGTTTACTGCATTTCTGCATTCTAGATTAGCTACAATAGTGGTTATCCACACTCATTTATGTGGATGATGGGGCTTATAGGTGTGTGTGTATATATGTGTGTTCGTTAATTGTCACATGTGTATCAGCATTGCTGTGTGACAATGGGGTATGACCTACTGAATACCCTCCTTGTATTTACCTCTCACTCTCTATATGCCTCTCTATTACAGGTTGGATTTTAGATATAATAGAGTATACCCTAATATCTGCAGGTGACATTTTGAGATTGGGTATTGTTGCTAATTACACTACTATAACCCCAATCATTGGTAGATTGGGTTATATGGTCTTGACAACAGTCCCAGATCCTCAGGGACTTTACATGGCACAAAACTAAACCAGTCAGTCTTAATTTCCTGTGAGCTGTACTGGATCATTGTCTCCAACACAGCCACCCTTTGTTTTTATTTGTAACAAGAGGTCCCACATAATAAAAGTTCAGTGTCTCTCTTAGGTATTTTTTTTTACCACACTTACACCAATCTGCACACTGCGCACCTCCACTTACACTTCATCACAGCATCTTATTTTAAAATAACTCCAGCAAAGATCTCCCTCAAGGTGCCCATTGGGCATTGTAGTGCTGGCCCAATGAGGAGCTGCCCAGTACTGACGCATGACACCCATCTGGGAGTGAGAGAACTCTTGCTTCTGAGCAATCTGATCCCCTCGAACTGCAGACCCATCCGACCTTTTGACTGTTCTGTTTCATTTTCTGAATATTTTAGGAAGTGCATACTCCACTTGTATACATTCTCCGTCACCCATACCCATCACTCTGTGCCCTCCCTTCCCTCTTACTCCAGAAGCTATGCTCCCTGCTTCACAGCGCTGCTCTGACGGCATCTTAGAGAGCCCAGCCAGAGTAGCCTGGATTCCCTCATGATGTAGCAACAGAGGTTAACAAGTTCTGTTACCCATTATTACTACACCATTGCGGTGAATTACTGGATTCAGAATGGAGGCATTCTGCCCGAGAACCAAGTGTATCAACCTCAAAACGTAGTAACAGACACTAGCACTTAAACTATCAATGTCCGTCCAGAGCTTATAATCTAAAAAAGGAAAGTAATTTTGATGCAAACGTAACCAAATACTTTGTAGGAAATCACAAAAATGTGAGAAAGAATAGTAAAAGCAAGGGTGCAGAAAACCTCCTAACTAGAGTACAAATGAGCAAGATATTTCAGAGGAGGGAAATAACCCCAGAAAGCCTGTCTATTTTCTTTATTGTGAGATTCCATATGACAACAAAGGAGTATCACAAGACCACAAAGTACGTGGAGGGCAGGGTTCTGGGGGGCTCATAGCACATTAGCTACTGTATCAATCTTGGCTGATGAATCACAGCTACAGCAATCTCTGGATCCAGAATGACCTCAATGACCTGCAAGTCAAAAATAACTTGCAACATTAATTATCTTAGAAATTGGAAAAGAGACCTCCTCTACATTGACATCAGCCAGGTTGTACTCCCAATCCACATGAGCAGTCAACTACCATTGCACCGGACCTTTGGCTGTATTCAATTAGGGTTGGCTGATGAGCCTAACTGTTGGCCATGCCCTTTGCTCAACCCCCAAAAGAAGCCATCTCCTGCTTCGCAATATGCCATGCACAACCAGCTAAGAATAGCCCACCTCTCCCTTCAATGCATGGCCTTTGGCTGTGCACAGCAGGGCTGTCCACAGGCCAGCCAAGACCTGCACTTATCCCCATGGTGCAACTCCTCCTCCTTACTTCTTTTAGTACAGGACTTTGCCCATGTCATTTTATACTACTTATGTTTGAGTTCGCTGACTCTTACTTGGATTTATGATTACTGCAAACCTCCATGTCTTTGTACAGTTTATTGTCCCAACGTTTGAGTCCATGAACCTGAGAAGAAAAAACTTTATGAATTCAGGGGTCGTCATGGGTTCACAAATCAGCTCCTGAGTCTCTAGCCTCCGAAGGGGGAGCAACTTGGGCCCAAGATTTCTAGATTGGGGTCCACGGAGCTGGGTTGGCAAACCTGTAAGTCTCACTGCAGCACTGTGAATCCGGACTCTGGATTTAAACTTTAACTTTACCTTTTAACTTTAACTTTTCTGGCTGACAGATGTGTAGGAGAACCCTTCTTGGGGCAAGGTCTAATGATTTAAGCTGCTTATGTCCAGTTCAAGTGTGTGCCACAGAAATATGCCACAAAAAACAGATAGCCTATGTATGTGTACATTCTATGAGAATACAATAAGAAGATATATTTTGTTTGTATGAGAAAGGGTGATATATACGCACACCCAGACTTCCCAGGTTAGGTCCTTACCTAACAAAATGTGACCTCTGCAAATTTCACAAGAATCCGCAAAATGAATTTGCCATTGCTGTGGAAATCTTCATCTCTGTACCACAGTGGTGGAGATTTCCATATGGGAAGAATAAGAAAAATGATTAACGTTTATTCATCCCCGGTGGACCTGGCCCTTTCTGCAGGGTCATGCCCAAACTTTTTGCCTTCCTCCTTCCTTTTTGCTGAATTTGTCTTTGCTGGCTTCAGGACTCTGTGCACTTTACCACTCCTAATCAAGGCTGAAGTGCTTCTGCTCCCTCCCTTAAAACATGGTAACATTGGCTCATACCAAATTGTCATATTCAATGTACTAATAAGTCCTTAGTAAAGTGCAGTACCTGTGCCCAGGGTCTGTAAATTAACTACTACTAGTGGGCCTGCAGCACTGATTGCGCCCCACACTTAAGTAGCCCCTTAACCATGTCTCAGGCCTGCCATTGCAGAACCTGTCTGTGCAGTTTACACTGCCACCTCAACCTAGCACGATAAACCTCTTTCCAGGCCTTAAACCTCCCTTTTTTTATATATATACGTCACCCCTAAGGTAGGCTCTATGTGTCCCACAGGGCATGGTGCAATGTATGTGAAAAAAGGACATATAATTTTGAGTTTTACATGCTGTGGTAGAGAAAAATTCCCAAATTCGTTTTTCACTACTGCAAAGCTTATGTCTCCCATAGGATAACATTGTGAATACCTCATTACATTTTATAAGTGTAAGTTACAATTGGGAAGAGATGCGACCCCTAAGTTTGGTGTCTGGAATCACAATTTAAAATCACAAGTCATGGTGAAATCAGATTTTAAATTGTAATTCTGAAATTGTTGCTTTTAGAAAGTTGGCATTTTCTTACTTTAACCATCTAGTGCCTTCTGCCTGTCTCTAAGTATACTTCTAGGTGGGTGACAGATGAACTCTTGTACATTTCCTTCAGGCAGGCACATACAAAGATAACTTATGTATGACTGAGTGGCCATCTGCATGTTGATGGGCCATTCTGGGCAGGATGATCTTGCCCCCGGGGGCGTTGAAACCGACTAGGCCCCAGGGATTGTGTTGTGTGTTTTTTGTGTGTGGGGGGCCCTTTGGCAAGGGTCATCCCCGAAGGGGGCACATGACTGATGGCCCTCGGACTATTTTTTTAATCCACTTAGGCACCAGGGAAAATTTGGAAATGCTTGGTGGCAGGGTGTTTGTCAACTGGCAAAGTATTTGTATTTGTGATTATAACCGTGTAGACGGGTCTCTGAGATCTCGTCTCCTCCTTCCGTCACCAGGAACCTCTCCGATAACCCCGCCACGTCATTTCCGCGTTCCCATGTTACCATGGGAACGCTACAGGACGCGCCGGATACGGCCTACCGGCGGCGGGACGGAAATACGAGGACGGACTCACAGGCAGGGCGAGAGGACGCCGCGGAGCAGAGAGCAGCAGACGGAGAGCGAACCGCGGGCGAGGAGGACAAGAAACGATCCTTTGAAGAGCGCGAGAGGACTGACGCCCGTTCCAGTGCGGTACCGGAACAGAGTAGCAGAGGATCCCGACACGACCCAGGAGGGTACGGTCCCTCCTGGGGACAAGGGATCCTACAACTAAAGGGACACCGGGGAAGGGTCCAGGGGAGGTGGGAGAGGGAAAAGGGAGGGCAGCACACCCTAATTAGGGAAAGTATTTCTTCCCCCTCTAACTGGGAGCACTAAGATCTACAATAGGCACAAATAGAACTTATATTGTTGTCTCTCACAGTTACCCTGGCGTACCCTCACTCTCTGGCCCTCTTGGAAGCTCTTCCCCTCCCATTCCCCTAAGGTAAACCCCAGAAATAAACCCCACTCACCTTCGCGTTTTTTTGTTTCCTTTTTCCGGTCAACTGTGCTGGAGCCTCCAGAACCCAACAACCACCGACCTAGAGAGGAGAGAGAAGGAAACGAGAAAGCACAACAATTAATGGAGAACTGAACCAATACCCCAAGAAACCATAGAAAGTGTACTGGACTGCATTTCCCTCCCCAAAGTAACGGAAAAATTAAATATTGGTTTACTTACCTAATTACGCAGTCTCAGCCTTGTTTGTACCGCGAAAACCTGCCACAGTGGTTTCAGAAGTGGGATCTCCTTTCCCACAGGCTAGTTGGCGGTATAGACAATGAGTGACAAACCCACCCTGGAGGACATGATTAAACAGCTGGCGGAAGGCCAGCTTCATTTACAACTAGTATGGGAAGCACATCAACGGGAGGCTAAGGAAGACAGTGAGACCCTACAATCGGCACTAAAAAGCCAAGCCACTATCTTGGCAAACAACCAGCTTGTTCATGAAACTGCGCTGCAGAAATTAACAGACACCATAGCAGCCAGTAAAGTACACCCCAATGTCCCTAGTTCCGTTTTACAAAAATTCCAGGAAGGGGAAGACCCGGACTCCTTCTTTACCAACTTTGAACGGGTGGCTTCCTCCGCTCAATGGCCTGAGGACCGATGGGGACAATACATTGCACCCCTACTCACGGGGATTCTACAGACGGCCTACCAAGCTGCTAATCCCGGAGGTACCACCCCATACAAGGACATAAAAAGGAGTATCTTGGAAAGGGTTGGTCATGATGTAGAGTATTATAGACTGAAATTCTGAAAAGTGAAATGGGGGCAGAATGAGGACCCTCGTACCTTTTACTTCCGGGTTAAAGATTTAGCACTAAAATGGTTGGGCCCTATAGGAACTAGCAGGGAAGATGTCATAAAAACAATTGTTCTTGAACAGTACCTGGATTCCTTACCCTCCAGTACGAAAAATTGGATTAGACAACATCCCAAGGTGGATACGGAACTTGCTATAGATCTGGCCTGTGCTTACCACCGGTCTACAGATGTGAAATTCCTACAGTCCAGACCCGCCCTAAAGCCCACCACCCCACCGCCAAAACCAACACCGCGGTATCCACTGGAAGAAGCTGGGACACATAAACAAGGGGAGGGTCATCCAATGCATTTACCCCAATGCTTTAGTTGTGGAGAATGGGGCCATATAGCAAGGGTATGTCCCAGGAAAACAGAGGGAGCTGAACCCATGGAGATAGGGGTTACCCGACGCAGGGTGTTATGTACGGGAGTCGGGAATGCGAAATTCAAACAAGTCATAAAAGTAAACGGACGCTTCCTCTCCGCACTCATTGATTCGGGTTGTAGTCAATCCGTAATCCGAAAAATCCTCATAGATCCCATTGACATAACCTCAAGCCAATGGGTCACTATTTGTTGTATACATGGCGATAAAGAGCAATATCCCCTGACAATAGTCGAGCTAGAATGGGGTGAATATTACGACTTCCTCCCCGTGGGGGTCATGGACCAATTGATTGAAGACTGTATTATCGGGGCTGATTATATCCGGTTCCAGCATCTCCTAGACCGAACCCAAACCCAGAAAGAGAACCCAGAATGGTGGAAAGAAGCTCCATTTTCCAATAGCTTCATTGAATGCCCCCCAAGCCGCAGAAAACTCACCCGAAGTGAGAAAAGACATGAGAAATTGAAATTTCAGGAAACCCGAGAGGATTCAAAAGCCAAAAGGGTAGCAGAAACTAGTAACGCTCCAGTAAGCTTCCGAACCTGTCAGAGGGAAGACCCTACCCTCACTCATGCTTGGAGAACAGCTAAAACTGAAGTCACGGATGAGGTGGGTCCTTATTTCCTAGTCCAGAAAAATCTTCTTTATAGGATTACCACAACTACCACAGGAGAAAGTAAACAACAATTAGTAGTTCCAGAATTGTATAGGAACCAAGTACTCTTCCTAGCACATAACCAGCCAGGAGGGGGCCATTTCGGTAGGGAAAAGACGGAGGAATACCTCCTACGGAAGTTTTATTGGCCGGGGGTTTATGCCCACATTAGGAGGTACTGCTTACAATGCCCCAGGTGTCAGCTCACAGAACCAGGTATGCCCAGGAAAGCACCATTACAGCCTCTACCCATCATTGACATTCCTTTTAGAAGGGTGGGTATGGATTTAATCAGCCCACTGCTTCCATCATCCAGGGGACACACATACATTCTGGTCATAGTAGACTATGCAACGAGATACCCTGAAGCCCTTCCCTTATCAAGTATGACTACCAAAACGGTGGAACAAGCCATGATAACAGTGTTTACTAGAACAGGGTTTCCCCAAAAGATCCTCACTGATCAAGGCACGCCGTTCATGTCAAACCTGATGAAACAAATATGTAGGTTATTGGGAATTACTCAAATAAAAACGTCGGTGTATCACCCCCAAATGGACGGTCTAGTGGAACGCTATAACCGTACCATAAAGACACTGTTGAGAAAAATAGTAGACGAATCTGGAAAGGATTGGGATCAAAAGTTACCCTTAGTTCTTTACGCCACCCGAACACACGAACAGTCCTCCACTGGTCATAGCCCATTCAAATTGGTCTTCGGAAGACAACCACGTTGTCTTCTGGACATGGCAGCTGAAACCTGGGAAGAGGAAGAAGAGGAGGGGAAACTATTGCTAGAATATGTCCATAAGCTCAATACCCACTTACAAAATCTATGGGAGGATGTACGGCGACACCTCGAGAAAGCCCAAGACAATCAAAATGGTTATTACGACAAAGGTAGTAAGTTACGTACATTTCTCCCGAATGATCAAGTCCTTATTATGCGACCGACGTCTGAACAAAAACTATTAGATCGATGGCAGGGACCCTATAGGGTTATTAGAGCAGTCTCCCCTGTCACATACCTTATAGAGCTAAGTGTCAACCCCAAAAGAACCCAAATTTACCACATAAATCTCCTAAAGAAATGGGAAACCTTAGAAAAGTTAGATACACAAACAGGGACGGGGTGCTTTATATCTCCATGCAAAGAGATAGATCTAGAATTTTTCCCCTTGGAAAGACAACAGACAGAGAGTACTCCCTGTATTAACAACTCTCTAACCGAAACTGAGAAGGGACAACTGTCCGCCCTGTTAAAACAATACTTGCATTTCTTTTCTGACATACCTGGAAGAACCTCCTTGATCTATCACAAAATAAAAACACCATCAGGACAGACCATCCGACTACGACCTTATCGCATTCCCGAGGCTAGGAAATATGCCATTGAGGAAGAGATAGAGAAAATGATAGCCCTAGGAGTAATTGAACCCTCTGTTAGCCCTTGGAATTCTCCAGTAGTTCTAGTTCCAAAACCCGACGGGTCTGTCCGGTTTTGTATAGACTTCTGCAAACTCAATGACGTATCCCTATTTGACACATATCCTATCCCTTGTGTAGATGATGTCTTAGAAAAATTAGGGAGAGCTAAATATCTGTCCACATTGGATCTCACAAAAGGGTACTGGCAAATTCCATTTGCTCCTGAAGACAAAGAGAAAACGGCCTTCTCCACACAATCCGGCCTATATCAGTTCACAGTTTTACCTTTTGGTCTTCACGGGGCTCCTGCTACCTTTCAACTGTTGATGGACAGGTTGTTAAAACCGTTCCACACCTTCTCAGCAGCCTATTTAGATGACGTTGTCACTTATAGTGATACTTGGCTAAATCATCTCCAACATCTGAAACTGGTTTTTACTGCCCTTGCGGAAGCCGGTTTGACGGCTAATCCAAAGAAGTGTGTCTTAGGGAATACAAACATCTCCTACCTAGGTTATATGATAGGTAATGGGACCCTTCAACCACAAAAGAATAAAATTGAGGCCATACTGCAAGTCCAAATCCCAAAAACTAAGAAAGAATTGCGATCCTTTTTAGGATTGGTGGGCTATTACCGTAGATTCATACCAAGATACTCCACTATCGCTGCCCCTCTTACTGATCTACTGGCCAAACACCGCCCCAACACGTTAGCCCCGTTTTCAGACTCTCAAAGGTCTAGCTTTAAACAGTTAAGGACGTCCCTTACCAAAGATCCAGTATTACAATGTCCTGATTTCTCTAGACCATTCCATCTTTATACTGACGCTTCTAACATCGGTCTGGGGGCTGTGCTCACTCAACCTGATAACGAGGGACTTGACCAACCAGTTGTCTTTATCAGTAGGAAACTTCTTCCACGTGAATGCCACTACCCCACCATTGAGAAAGAGTGTTTAGCCATTAAATGGGCAATAGAGAACTTGCAATATTACCTTCTTGGCAGACCTTTTGTACTGTATACTGACCACGCCCCTCTTACGTGGCTTGCTTCCCACAAGGACTCCAATTCTAGAGTATTAAGGTGGTTCCTTGAACTCCAGCCTTTTACCTTCCAGGTACGCCATGTCCCGGGATCTCAGCAAGGCCCGCAGATTACCTGTCCCGGTTCCCTTCCTCCTCTTCGGTCCTCGACCAGGACCGTTCATGGGATGGGGTGTGAAGACGGGTCTCTGAGACCTCGTCTCCTCCTTCTGTCAGCAGGAACCTCTCCGATAACCCCGCCACGTCATTTCCGCGTTCCCATGTTACCATGGGAACGCTACAGGGCACGCCGGATACGGCCTTCCGGCGGCGGGACGGAAATACGAGGACGGACTCACAGGCAGGGCGAGAGGACGCAGCGGAGCAGAGAGCAGCAGACGGAGAGAAAACCGCGGGCGAGGAGGACAAGAAACGATCCTTTGAAGAGCGCGAGAGGACTGATGCCCGTTCCAGTGCGGTACCGGAACAGAGTAGCAGAGGATCCCACCACGACCCAGGAGGGTCGTGGCTTACTAAGGTACGGTCCCTCCTGGGGACAAGGGATCCTACAACTAAAGGGGCACCAGGGAAGGGTCCAGGGGAGGTGGGAGAGGGAAAAGGGAGGGCAGCACACCCTAATTAGGGAAAGTATTTCTTCCCCCTCTAACTGGGAGCATTAAGATCTACAATAGGCACAAATAGAACTTATATTGTTGTCTCTCACAGTTACCCTGGCGTACCCTCACTCTCTGGCCCTCTTGGAAGCCCTTCCCCTCCCATTCCCCTAAGGTAAACCCCAGAAATAAACCCCACTCACCTTCGCGTTTTTCTGTTTCCTTTTTCCGGTCAACTGTGCTGGAGCCTCCAGAACCCAACAACCACCGACCTAGAGAGGAGAGAGAAGGAAACGAGAAAGCGCAACAATTAATGGAGAACTGAACCAATACCCCAAGAAACCATACTGTGTACTGGACTGCATTTCCCTCCCCAAAGTAACGGAAAAATAAAATATTGGTTTACTTACCTAATTACGCAGTCTCAGCCTTGTTTGTACCGCCAAAAACCTGCCACAAACCGTTTATTTCACCTTTTTGTTCTAGTTCAAAGCTTTTGCTTCCTTTTCTGTGGATCCTTGCTGTTTTGGCAGTAGTTGACCTGCGGTTTGCGTAGTTGCATGTTTTAGGTAAGTAAAAGCAATTTACTCCAAGGGAGCATTGTTGGCATGCATGAATGACATATTTGTAGGTGGTGTACTTAATGCAAGTTTGTGTGTGAAATTGTCCTTAGATTTGTGCACAATTATATTTGTGTTGTCTTATGTCTAATTTTCTTTTTTTTTTTTTTTAGTGGGATTTCGTTGGTGATTGTTGTGTCTGTGCAGAGTAGTTGCTGGTGGGTCTAGCTTTTTTAGGCAAGTGACTGGTATAGTTTTTGAGTACATAACTCTTTTGAGAAAGCCACACTTTGTTTATTACTTATTTTAGTAAGTGCTGGTTGTTGTTGGCGCTTTTGTCAAGTTACAATTCTTTGAAAGGATCATGGCTAGCCACAGAGTGACTGCTCAACAGGTTGTTGGCATGCTTTTTAAGTCGTCTTCTGACTATGATTATGAGACTCGCTCTGCATCTGAGGCATAGGAGGAAGTGAGAGATTCTGGCAGTGAGTTTTCTGTCCGAGAGGAGTCTTCTGATGAGGAAGCCACTCTCAGTGCAGATGAAGGGCCTGTTTTAGAGGAGGACATTGATGTGCCAATAGTGCAGCAGCCTGGGGCTGAATGGTTTCCCATTGGAAGACCTGACACCTGGATTGCCCCAAACATGGATCAGCCACAGTTGCCTGCATTTACTGGTCTCCCAAGGTGTAGAGTCAATACGGAAAACTTTTTGCCTGTCAATTTCTTTCAGTTGCTTATGGACGATGTAGTTTTGGAAGAGATTGTTGAGCAGACTAATTTGTATGTGGAGCAGTATTTGAGGGACAATGCTGCCAGACTTAGGCCTCAGTCTAGAGTTAGCCAGTGGATTCCCACAAATCAGGACGAGTTGAAAAAGTTCCTAGGTTTTACTTTTTTGATGGGGTTGATAAGGAAGCTGTTGCTGGCTTCTTATTGGTCTACTGGTCCCTTGATGGCAATGGCTAAATTTCCTGCAACCATGGCTTGTAATCGGTATTTGCTTCTTCTTCGGATGATGCATTTTGCTGACAATGCTTTAGCTTTCCACAAGATCACCCTGACTGTGACCATCTTTTTAAGATTAGGCCTGTCCTTGATCATTTTATAGATCGGTATTCAGAGGTTTATGTTCCAGGGAAAGAAATATCTGTAGATGAGTCTTTGGGCCTATTCAAGGGGCGTTTGGTTTTAAGCAGTACATTCCTAGCAAGAAGGCACGATATGGAATTAAATTGTATATGCTGTCACAAAGTAATACAGGATATATGTATAATTTCCGGGTCTACACTGGTAGGGATTCCAGTATTGACCCTCCTGGTTGTCCGCCCACTTTTGGAGTTACTGAGAAAATTGTGTGGGAACTTTGTAGATGACTGTTTAACAATGGTCACCATTTGTATATAGATAACTTCTACACTAGAGTGCAGTTGTTCAAAGAATTGTTCAGAGATGACACGGTTGCGTGTGGCACAATCCGCTCTAACTGGAAAGGCTATCCAAGGGAGCTTGTCTGTAAATAACGTGAGAGGGGACAGTGCAGTGCCTTGTGGAATAATGAGCTGCTAGCTCTGAAATTTGCAGACAGAAGGGAAGTCTACATTTCAACTACCATACATGATTTATTTTTGCAAATCTTTTTTTATTGATTTAATCCATTTAACAGGTCTACAATTTACACCATACAGAGTGGTAGTGGCCATATCACCAGTCAGATACATATCACAGCTTTACACTTTGCATGTATGAATTCTGTGCGTTGGAACCAATAAAATACTGCCAACTTCATAGTGTAATAACAACAAGAATAGCATGAATAGGTGCCATGAGGAGACCACAATCAAGGACGCATCGGATAATCCTGTTAGGCAAGAGGTGGCATCCCGCGTAGTAGAGTTTATCTCCGGCAAGACCAGAGTCAGCTCAGCTGCAATATCAGAGCGGTTCTACACATAAGCAAATGCTACTACGTGCAGAGGTGCAACAATGTTGAAAGAAAAAGAGATTGCATAATACAAACAAAAGTGGTAACATAACGTTGGAGCCTATCCACAACCTCCAATGCCCCCAGAGGCCAGAGGACCCAGTGAATAATGACAATCCCACAGCCACCTTCATGGGCGGAACAATGCATGTACATCAGTGAAAGAAGAAAACATATAGGAGCAGCGGAAGCCTGGAGGAGTGAACGTACTGGTAGCTGACCAGGCAATAAGTGCAAGTATCCAGGCAGCTAAGCAGCTACTAGCTCGCTGTCGGGCACCAACGGATCACCATCAAGTACAACTGGATCCTCCCCCCGCAACAGAGCCAACATCACATCCCAGTCAGTCGAAATGGGGTACGTGCGCAGGCCCATAGCATCCTCACGCCTCAGTGCAGCCCCCTCTGTCTCCGCCCATACCACAAAGGAGCATCTCCAGGCTAGTACTGATGGGGGTTCGGTGCCCTTCCATCTCTTAGTAATGAGACGTTTAGCTATCAAAAGACCTAAGTCCATGAATCTTGAGGACGCTCTATGTTTTTTGGCTCTCGAAAAGAGACCCAGGAGGCAGGAGCCGCAGTCTAACAGTAGTGGCCGTGATGTAAACTTGGATAAGGATGTTGCCACTGCATGCCAATAAGTGCTCAAGGAGGGGCAAGCGCAGAACATGTGTAAAAAGCCCACCCCAATTTCTCTGAAGTGAGGGCAAGCGGAGTCGGCTCGGTTAAAATACATATTAATACAAGCTGGTGTGAGATAAGCCCTGTGGAGTATGTAAAATAGAATGAGATGGAATCTGGCATTCCGGGGGACATTGGTATGGCTGGACAGTGTCCCCGATCAAATGGCTTCACTGAGTGGCCTCTCCAGATCGCCCTCCCAAGTGGCTTGCAAGTTAATGACTGTCCCCGCTGTAAGTGTTCTGAGGGCATCAGTGAACCAACAAATCAAGTGGCTGCCTTGTCCCATAACTTGTCAATATTGCACCAGCAGGTGCGTAGAGGGTTCAGAAGACAAGTCTCCCCATTCGTGTGAAAGTGCCCGCAGCAATGAATTGTACAAAATAAATTGTCCCGCTGACAGTCCCGTCGCCTGTGAGAGCTCCGTAAACCAAACTAGCCCACCTCGCTGTATAAATCACCCAGAGTGTGTATGTCAGCTGCGTGTAAAGGACCCAATTCTGCAGTGGTTGTGAGTCACGCGACGCGCTATGTACCCAGCAATGCGAGCGCTGGAGCATAAGAAACAGTTCCATGAGTGAGGCGTAGGGACCTACGATAGCAGCGGTGAGCCACATTCAGCAGGAGCCCGCAGGGACTCGCGATTTAGTGAGGGGGTTAAAGAGATGTGAAATCTGGGTAAGCGTCCAGGGTTGGAAGTTGGTCTCAGTGTCAGCCAGCTGAAGACTCGCCGACCAGTGCGCCACCCACTGAAGCTGGGATGCCAGAATAATAATGTTCGATATTTGGAACCGAGAGGCAACCTCGGGAAAGGGGCAAATAGAGCCTCTTCAATGCCACTCTACATCGACCCCGTTTCCAAACAAATTCCCGTAATCTAGGTTCCAAATCACGAAAGAAACCAGCTGGAACATAATGAGGCAAATTGGAAAAGTAGTATAGAAGGTAGGGGAGGACTACCATTTTCAGGAGAGCGATCCTGCTGGCGACTGACAGCGGCAGAGTCTGCCAAAAGGTCATTTGTGAATGGATGGATGACACCGCCCCACGGATATTGCCGTCTCGTAGGTCCCTCTCCGTGTGAAATATCCGTATGCCCAGGTAGCGAAAGGATCTTGACTGCCAGGGAACGTCTATGCCAGAGATTCTCAGTTTCGGGTCCGACTGCCCGGGGTCAAAAGGAAAGAGGCATGATTTGCCCAGTTAACATGGAGGCCGGAAAAAGCAGCAAAGCGGCTTAAGATGTCTGCAATGTCGGGAGGGACATTGTCAATATCAAGGACGTACAAAAGGAGGTCATCTGCATATAAAGAAATAACATGCAGACCCAACGGGATGCCCCAATCTCGCCCGTCCCTGCGGAATTTCACAGCCAAGGGCTCAATTGCTAGAGAAAACAGCAATGGGGAGAGGGGGCAGCCCTTTCTGGTGCCCCTACCCACCTCAATCGGTTCGGATATATATGTGCAGATTTTAACCCTAGAACGTGGCCGATTATATAACAATTGGGTCAGGTGCAGGAAACACGGGCCCAACACGAAGCAGCGCTACGAATCAAACAGGTAGGACCACTCCAGTGAGTCGAAGGCCTTCTCCAAATTGAGGACCAGGCACCCCACACAAGGACAATCCCGCGTAGAATATTCCATAACTCTAAAAATGCAGCGGATATTGCTTGAAGTGTCCCGTGCAGGCACAAAACCGATTTGCTGTGGGTGCACCAACTGTGGGACCAAGGGTGCCAAACGCAGTGCCAGAATCTTAGCCAGAATTTTATAGTCCGTATTAAGCATTGCCAACTGTCTATAGGAGCCAAGCTCAGCTCAGATGGGTTCCTACCCGGCTTAGGGAGTGACACCAAAAACGCCTCGCGCTGCGAGGCTGGCAATAGCGCCCCCTGTAGCGCCCGCTCATAAAGAGAAAGAATACGTCCCAGAAAAAGACTTATTAAATTCAGGCAGGAGGCCGGGTGTTTTGCCGGCTGACAGGGCCCGTCAGGGGTGCCTCAAGTTCTGCCCACTGATCATCTGACAATCGGGGTAGGGTGAGCACCGAAAAGAAGTCAACTCTCGTTTCCAGATCATTTACCACTGCTGACCAATAAAGTGACTAATAATATTCAGTGAATTCAGAGTGTATCTCCCGAAGGGTATGAAGCATGTCCCCAGTTACCGAACGGCTTGTCATAATGGGGCTACGATCGTGGTCTTGGCGGATAAGCCAGGCCAGCAATTTACCTGAACGATCTGCCAGAGCATGTGTGCAAGCCGAGTGAGCCGTGTAATTGAGCCAGCGCAATCTCTCTAATAAGGAGATGCGCTCTGCTCTGGTCTCAGTCAGTTGCTGGGAGTCAGATGCAGAATGAGATTGTCTACATTCATATCCCATCAGGGATCTCTCTACTCTAGTCAAGTCACTCTCAATAGACTTCCGTAGGTTCCACTGTGTACCCATACAGTGACCCCTGATAAATACCTTAAATGCCTCCCATTCAACCAATTCAGAGGACGCTGTGCCCGCATTGCGTATTCGGGGATTGCCTCATCTAGCGAGGTCCTAAATGGCGCATCTTCCAGGAGTTCCGGACGGAATCTCCAAGTAGGGATGTTGTGACGAGTTAAGTCCCAACCCAGATGTAGCAGTTGTGGGTTATGATCCGAATGGGTGCGGCCCAAATATTCAGTCCATTGTACCGCAGAGTATAAGTTAGTAGTACACACCAACCTGTCGAGGCGGACATGCAGTCGATGTGGTGCAGAATAAAATGAGTATATCCTAGTTGCGGGATTTCATTGACGCCACACATCCACCATCTGCCAGTGGTGGAGCCAATCGCGCAATGCCTGTGCAGCCGTAACTGTGGGGGCAGTGGGTAGTGGAGGGAAGGAGCGATCCATCGAGGGGTCCAAAACACAGTTAAAGTCGCCCCCCAACAACCAGGGGAGGCCACTCCAACGTGCCAGAAGAGGGGAGAGTGCATGGAGAAAGGAGGCTTGGTTGGTGTCGGGGCATATAGAGATCCCAACAGGACAGCCCGGCCCGCGAGACGCCCACGCAACAGCACTTTACGCCCCTGGTAATCCATAACATGTTCATCAACCATAAATGGGGTGCCCAGTTTAATCCAGATAAGTGCCCCCTAGCATAAGAGGAGAAGTCTGTCGCATAAAGCTGCCCCTGCCAGTGGCGCTGCAGTCTAGCCACTTCAGAGTGCACCAGATGTGTTTCCTGCAGGAACGCGATGTGTAGTGAATGTCTCTTCAGGTATGAATAGATGGAATATCTACGTGCTGGTGAATGTATGCCACGCACATTCCATGTAAGAAATTTAAATGGGTTCATGGTGGGTCAGTGAACAAACGGAAGGACAGTGGCCCAGCCCACGAGATAGAGAGAGCCAACTGCATAACAGCGGGGTCCCAAGGAGGGGGCAGACAAAGTGGACACAGGCTCCAAACAAAGCATGTCAACAATAACAACTTGGGGCTAATAACAGGCCCAACAGTAACAGAAGTGAATACCATAAGGGCGGAGGACCAACAGGTGTCTGCCCAAACCAGGTGATACGCCCATAGCGCGCAAACAATTCTGGGGTAAGGAAAAGAGGGGAAGGGAGGGAAATCCTCTCTAGTAGGAATGTGAGGTAAACCAGGCGCTGGAGAAGTAGAAGCGCTTAGACGGATACCCCTAACCTAGTATGAAAGCGGGGAAGCAGCTACAGCAGGGCACAGCGCTTGGCACAAGAGACACAAGGAGGCCGCACTCCCAGCGGTCCTCAGGCGGCTACACAGTATGACCGCAACAAGCAGCCAGTCAGGATAGTCAATCTTTGATCCAGCCGCAAATTGTTGTATAGTGCGATGCATAGGTGGCAAGTGAGTTCAAAGTAGTTCATCAGCTGTCTGAGGCGTCACATCGGGGCAGTGGGATGATCCAGGTTCAGAGGATGTCTCAGGGGAGGAGCCCATTTCTCTAATTGATTCAGCAGGGTCTGCTTCGCCATCTGAAGTCACAGAGAGGACACCGATAGCTGCTGCAGTCTGCAATGCACAGCGGCACTCCTGCATGATTTGTTCCAGGTCCCACTTCCTCCGACGCGTCTACACGCTTTTTGCGGTTTCAATGTTTACGGGGCTGCAGGTTTCGAGTCCCCAATTCAGGTATGATGATAGCACGTCGGTTGACCAGCTCCGAAGACTCCAGCCAGTCCCACGCCTCCTCCGGCGAGTTGAAGAAGTGTGTTTTGGTACCTGCCACCACCCGCAATCTGGCCGGAAATAGCAGAGAGTATGATAAGTTAATGGAGCAGAGCTTGCGTTTGACTACCAGGAAGGATGCTCGCTCTTTTTGTACAGCCATGGTGTAGTCCGGGAATATCATAACCGGGGCATTGTGTACTGTAATTGGAGATAATGTTCATACTGACCGTAGTATGACATCCCTATCTGCATAATGTAAGAGCCGGAGGAGGAATGGACGTGGGCCAGCGCCGGGCGGCCAGGCCCTGGCAGGAACTCTGTGGGCCTGCTCTATCGAAAAAAAGGGTGTTAGCGAGCCCTCCAGGAGCAGCCCGCACAGCCAGGACTCAGAAAAAGCAACCGCATCCGGGGCCTCTGCCCCTTCTGGCAGGCCCACTATTCTAAGGTTATTTCGCCTGGTGCGACCCTCTGCATCTTCCACACGGCGCTCCAATGTCTCTATTCGTTCCAGAGCGTTTTGCAATGAGGTCTCCAGCTGGTCCGATTTAGGCGCCAAGTCCTGAATTTGGTCCTCTAGTGTGCAGGTTCTATCTGCTAACTTGCGGTGGTCCGCGTGTAGTAGGGTGAGATCGCCAGCCACCCTGTCATATTGCCCTCCAACGAGGTCCGAGCTTGTTCCAAAGAGGCGCCTATGCGCTCCGCCGCTGCCAGCACCGCGTCCAATTTAGTGTCGTCCAGGTACGTAGATTCTGGACGCGGCACCTGGGGTTTGGCACCAGTACCAGAGCGGAGTGACCCGTGCCTGCCATGCTGTCGCTAGAGGAAAGCAGTGTACCACAGGACGTGATTCAAATGTGGGAGCTTGTGTTTTACTGTCCCTGCAGGAGGCCAGCTTGCATGCGCAATTCTACAGTCCAGGCGCAGCAGCACGAGAAGCCTCCCTCCTCGTTCCGCGCGGGCACACAGGATCACCTCCTATCCACTGACACCTCAGACCAGCCGCTCACTTGAACCGCAACACCACAGTAGTGGCAGACACCAGGCTGTCAGTTCAGTTTCTATTCATTTCAGCTGAAAATGTCAGGCCCCAAAATAGGCGGCAATCTAGCCGCTCCACCCCTCCGGCACCTGAGGGGCACCGGGCCGCGCCCCCGTAGGGCTGGTCCTGCCAAGAGGCCCAAGGGCTTCCCCACTGTCCGCCCCCCTGAGCGCCAGAGGGACCAGCAGCCGGTCAGGCACCGCAGGAATCGACGGCTTGTTCCCCGATCCTAGAGAAAATGAAGGATAAACGGGGTTTTTCTACGGACCGCTGTTAACCAGCGCCCGCCATCTTGGCTGGCTAACCACACCCTCTGTCAACTACCATATATGATGAGAGTTCTTCACCTGTGGCTGGTTGGGGTCAAATTGCTGAAGTGCACAAACCTGGGCGCATTTTAATCTACAATAAGCACATGGGTGGTGTTGATAGAGTAGACCAGAGGTTGGAACCTTACTCTGCTATTCGTAAGTCTTACATTTGGTATAAAAAGTTGGCCATCCATTTATTTCATTTAGCAACTTTTAATGCTTTTATTGTGTTGAAGGATTGTTTCCCTGAGTCAAGGATGAAATGTATTAAATTTCAGGAGTCGGTGATAGAGAGCCTTATTGTGGTGGAACAGGCAAGAGTTCCTAGAGTAGCAGTGATGGAGGATGTGGCTAGATTGAAAGATCGCCACTTTTCTGATCACATTCCTCCTACTCCCAAAAAAGACTTTCCCACTAAGAAATGTAGAGTCTGTGCCTGAAGAGGTACCCGGAGGGAGACTCGGAACTACTGCCCTGACTGTCCTTCGGAGCCTGGGCTGTGTGTGGCCGACTGTTTTAGAAGTTACCACACCCAAAAGAATTATTGGTAACTACCATGAGTGAAAACTGCCTGTTCTGTTTTGTTTTATATTTTTTTAACAGTTTCACGGTTGGCATTCCTGTCATGCATTTAGTTTGAGCTTTTGAGTTTGTAGTTTTGTACTTATTTGTAATTAGTTAGTGGTCTCTTTTTTGTTTTAAAAAAAAGTGATGGTGGTGTGCGTGGAGTGGCGCTTAGCTGGCAATGTAAATAGTGACTTGCTGTTGACCATTGCAACACACTACCAGCCAAACGCCAGTACACACACTCCCATCAGCTGGTGTGATTGCTGTATCAGGAACGTGGGCGTATGAAAGTGATGGGCCCTTGAATGGCGCTGTCTGCTGATGCGAGTGTTGTAATGTGCTGTGCCTGCGGCTGGCGGCGTGAATGGACCTCTGCCTGCTCTGAAAAAATGAAAAGAAAAGTTTTCATTTTTTTATTTTGAAATGTATCTTGTTTTCCTTTAAGGAAAACAGGCAGCATTTAAAAAAAAAATGCTTTATTTAAAAGCAGTCACAGACATGGTGGTCTGCTGTCTCCAGCAGGCCACCATCCCTGTGAGGGCAGCCATTCCCAATGGGGTCGCAAATTGCAACCTACCTCATGAATATGAGGTAGGTCATTTGCGACCCCACTGGGAATCGCAAACAGTGTTAAGTACACTGTTGTACATCTGGTTTTGCAACTCGCAAACTGTATCTTTGTACATGTGCCCTTATATCCCTGGGTCTAAAGGTGTTTTTATTGTTCGATTGTAGATCTGAGCAGTATTTTCCGTCTCATTTGACTGGGGCACTTCTTTTACATGTATGTGCTTAATGCAGATGTGGTTAGAGTAATTTACACAAACCTTTTAAGGTGACATTTGCACTTTCCACACAATATGTATGGGTTTATTCACAAGTTATTTGTACTTGTGACATTTATACATTACTGAGCTCCTGAGCGCTATTCCCTCCGTACCTTCCGTAAGGGATGATTCCACGCTAGTTAGCTCAAGCACTGCATGAAGAATGAGGGCGCATTACACCCGGGCCTGTAGGGGCCTGGTTAGGTATGTGTCTGTTAATTCCGAACCTCGGAATAACGTGTTTAAAGGTATTTAGCGTGCTAAGATTTAACAGGTGCGGGGCTGAGGGGTGGGGGCGTACAGTATTTACAATCACATGCAAATTTTTGTGCGCTAAACACCAACATCCTCATGTTAATCCTCACAAAGTCTCAATAGGTGTTATTGATCGCACCCGATAAATAACGTATGTAGCGCTTTGGCACCTAAACTCGTAATCAGGCTCTAGGTATTTGAAGGACTAGCTGAAAGAGGCCTCTGCCTGTCCAGCTCCCCTCAAGGGCTTGGGTTGCTCGCCTGTCTTTCCTGCGGTCTTTAACTCCTCCTCTGGGACCCGTTTCCCTTCACCACCGTCACTGGGCTCTCCTGGGTTATCGTTTACAAGAATGACAATCCAGGGGATACGGACTGCCTCTGCATTTCACTTCGTGGCCTTCTCTCTGCATCACTCTGAGTTCACAGTAAGCTGTGATTCCGTCAGCTCGTAACGTGCGTGACTTTGATTGTGGTCCTAATGTTCTTGGTGCATCGGGGATCGGTGCATTCACCTTGCATGTGACACGCCGCCACTTCTCAATGTAGATGAAAGATGATCCACAGCGAAAGCTCTGCAATACCGGATGCTCTCATATTGAAGTACTCCAGTCTTGCCTACCATGCAGAAAATCCGCCGAAAGATTCTGACAGAGTGGGCACGTGAATCCTTAAACATTGTTGGTCTGTGTTTGTGCACTTTCCTTTAATCTTGTAGTTGTGGAATGTAATCACCGAATTCCTGGAACTGGAGGTGTTCATATTCTTTGGTTCCTTTCAGTAGTAGAGTTGGCTCACATTTACGCTGGGTATACATAAATTGGGGATTAAAATGTGGCAACAAAAAGGGGTGGAGTCAGGGGTCAGAGTCATAAGAAATAGTGTGACAGTCAATGTATACATTTATTTTTAAAAAGTCTGCCACATAGAAATTGGTGACAAGGAAACACGTTACAATATATCTGTTCTGGCTTAATGGTTGCAAAGGCTGCATTTTAAAATATCTTATGAGGTTAAGGAACATGCTGTGAAGAGCTCTGCTGCCCAGTAAACCTCAGAGGATAATAATAATGGTAAGATAACTCGGGTGTCTGGTATATTTTCTGGAGAGCTTTGTGTTGTGTTTAGGCACAGTTTAAGCTCAAAGTAGCATAGAGTGTTACTTATTCAGACACAGAGATCCTTTTATTACTTGCAGTTCATACATTCCATTCCTTCATTTATAGCACAATGAGCTATGACCCAGCATGAAGAAGCTGCATGCAGACTTCTTATTGTTATTGTAAGGTTGTTAAATAGGTTTCTCTGGGTAGTAATACAGTCTCACTAGTACAGACAACCATAACCCAAAGCACTGTGTTACATTGGAAAACCTGACTTTGTGTTTCTACTGGCTAAATATTCTTAACGTAAAATCCCTACCAGTAAAGACAATGTATGACTCCTACACCTAGAAATCATCATTGTCTTATGTAACATCCTGTACATTGATTTACACACTTGCTATGATTTATTTTCAATATAAAAGTATGTGTGCTCTGTAAAGTGCTCTGACACCCTACACTGGGCTGAGTAGTGCTACAAAACAAATACTAAATGCTATTTTAGATTGTTATTCATATAAATACTCATACAAACCGATCCATCTGACATTCTTGGGATGCATGAATGTCTCCTAAATACAGGGATGAACAAAGTTAAACGCGCGCTTCCAAATGATAGTTTCTCTCAAACGTAACTTTCTTCTCCATTGCGTTGGTGTCTAAGTGTTAGGCTCTTGAAGCTCCCAGACAGTGTCATATTGGAACAAAAGTCTGTGGCACTTTAAATTCATACTTTTCTTTGGGACCAGTTGGAATCTAAAAATAAGCATTTTTAATGCAACAGGTCTCGCATTTGTTCGAGTTAGAGCTATTAGCATTGTAAACCAAAAAAAAACACAGCGCGATTGCGCTATGTAAAATGCAAAGCAATTGCGCTGTGTGGAAAATAAACAGATAAAGTAGTCCAGACTCCAGGCTGAAAACATTGAGCCTCGTATGTTTTTGGTACTTTACCAGTGCTGTATAGGTGGGCTAAACACCGGAAAAGGCATGACGTATGCATGCCTTTCACAAATGAAAGAAATCAGATTTTAAAAGGCAAGCCCACGAACCAATGAAAGTGACTGACGTGATATGGGCGTGGTTAGAAGCCCAAAGAGAGATTACAGAATGGATGGAGCACTTTGTGCTCGCCCATAAAAAGCCCACTCGTTGCTTGCACATTGCTTCTCTAAGCAGAGAGCAGACAACATGCAGACGCTGCTGAATTGTGTCACGTGTTGGCAAATAACAATGGGACAAATTCAGCATATTTCACTGGGCCAGATGACGCCTCAGTCTAGCTCAATAATACCTGTTGGATCCAGAACCAGGATAGATTCCCCTTCATTCCCACACCAGTTCCTTTATCTGTATAAATGTTTTGATGTCCAAGGCAAACGTCTCAATGTCCTCTCCTTCCCGGTCGCTCACTCAGATCCTTCAGATACAGGCTCCTCCACAGTGGGTTTTCAGGTTTTCTTGTTTTTACTGACATCTTGATATATTACTTATCCAAATCTCCCATAATGGGGGTGATTGTGGCAACCTTAGATCGCATGTAAGTAGTCTTCATCATAGAAATGTTTATTACCATTCATATCTACAGGTGTATGTACCCTGAAGTTCAACTAATAGTTCCTGTCCGATTACATCTTTACTTGCCACTTTGTCACTTGCAGTTCCTTCTTCACACTTGGGAAGCAGTGCGAAATCTTTGTTATAATTCCCATTTATGTGTGTAATGGCATCTATCTATCTAATTTGTTGCACTGTAGATTTTTTCTATTAAATGGGATGTGTGCATTCTTACCTCCTGCCAGTGGCTGTGTTCTGGTTTTAGATCTTGATCTGTGCATCAGATGGAGACCTAGAGAGCAGGATACTGGTTGATGGGATCCGTGTTTTGCTAATTCGTTTATAAGAAAACGGACTTACTTCTACGAAAGAAGTATCCTGGTCATCTATACATCCTTGCGGTGCTGCAAACAACAATCTTCCTTTCTGTGTGCTTCTTGGGAGATCTTAGTGGGTTTGCTGTACTGGCTATGGGTTTCTTCACTGGGTCGCTTGTGTTTTATTTATGTGTGGAAGCACTGTATGTGAGCCCATCTCCAATTCTATGCACTCACAAAATAAACCATTGCACAGTGTTCCTTGGGACCATATTTAATGTCTCATTTTAGATCATGAAATAAAATAAAGTTGCATGCAGTCCCTTGTTGACTGAGTGACACCCACATTCCATAAGCTCACTGCCACAAGTGGTATATTGACCTGATTCCTTTTGGGCGGCACAGGTCATGGTAGCAGAAGAGTTATCTATGTAAAGACCATGTTATTGCCTTTTGGATTGCTTTTAGGTATCATGCCCAGATCTTCCATCTTTTCAAGGCCATTGGTTATGATTGTAAGACCAGATCCACATCCTTTGTTACCATGCTCCCCCTTCTGTATGTCTATGTATTATACCTCTCAGAGGCACTAGGTTGGTATAAGTTATCAGGTTGCTTGGTAGAATATATTTAACTGTAGTGCAAATGTACTACATACTGGGTGACTCATATTTCCAATATTGGCCCTTTGTTAGCAAATAACCAATATTGAGCCATATCTGATTTTTGTGAGGAAACTATCCCAGAACACACAATTCTCTCAAATATAGCATTCTCCTTTGCAGTATTAAAAATCTCAGCCGTCGCTATTTCCTTTCAGGGGGACGTTTATCTCAGTTACGATTGAGGTGAGAGTTTTCCTGTCACTTAGTCGCATAGGTTTGGTGTTGCAATCGTCTGAAGCTCTGGTGCATCGTATAACTGCTGGAGTGCTGGTGTCAGACCCCCTTCTGCTCATCCATGTGCTACCAGCTTCAGTGCCTCTATCTATGCCAACTGACGAAGCTCTATCCCTGGCTGCAAATCTGCTCTGTCTCAAGTGGCACAATGCCACTCAACGTCCACACGTCTGGACCTTCACTGTTCTGGAGTTAGCGTCCTCACCACATCCATCTGTACCCCTTATCTTGCAAGTAGAGTTCAGCACTACTCCCATCCCTTCTCAGGTAAACACGAGTATAAGAATTGGTAACTGGTTGAGGGGGGGTTGAACCCTTACTCAAGCAGCAACCAAAATCCTTATCAAGGTGAGGCATAAGCAAACCCCAAATAAACCAGTGCTCATCCCTCTGGTAGCTTGGCACAGAGCGGTCAGTCTTAACTTAGAGGCAAAGTGTAAAGTATTTGTGCAACACTTCAAACAATAACACAGTGAAAACACACCACAGAATGAACCCACACCATATTAGAAAAATAGAGTAATTTTAACATATAAAACAAGACCAAAATGACTAAAATCTAATCAGTAGAATCAGAGCTATGTAATTTTTAAAGGCATCAGTAAAAATAGTGCCATATAGCACAAAGCTCCAACTGCTGAGTCGTGCCGGACCAGAAAAAAGTCACAAGTTCAGGCTGACTGCGATGAGCATGGGCCAGCTACAGGGATCCCGTTAGGCGAACTGAACAAGAGTAGCTTAAATCCTGGTTGCAAAGCCTTGCGAGATCCCACGCCGAGGATGTGTTGTGCAGAGGAGGTTATACGTCAGCTCCGAGGAACTACAATTCGAAGTCCTGCCTTGTCACTGAGGATCCCGTTGAAGAGGGCTTGCGATGCGAAGTCTGGCACTGAGGATGCATTGCCCAGTTGAGGCAATGAATTGGTTACAAGGAACTGTGAGGTTGTGATACGAGAACCTGCTTTGTCATTGAGGCTAGCGTCAATGAGAGATTTGCGATGCGAGTGCCTGCTTTGCAAATGCTTCACACAGGCAATGGTTCCGATGTGGGCTGTGAGGTTGATGTGGAGCGCTTGCATTGAGAGAACCCTTGCAACAGAGGAATGCGTCGGTTCTAGTCGGGATTGTGCCATGCAGCAGAGGAGATGCGTCGGTCCACAGATGGGCTGGCAGAGCATCTTTAGGCCCACTTCCAAGAGTCCAGGTCTTGACTGGCACAACTGGACAGGACAGGTCTCACAGATGGCTGGGCTGAAGGTTGTGGGGCCCTTCTGTCCCTGAGGGTCTAGTCAGGAGGCCAGCCAATTATCCCTAGAAGTCACTCTGGATCCTGGGTTCAACAGATGCAGGCCCAGCCCTCCTCAACCAAGCAAGTGGGCAGCAGGTCAGCTCAGTAGGACAGCAGTCCTTCAGAGCAGCAGTTAAGAAGAGTTGCAGTTCTTTCGGCAGAACAGCAATTCTTTGTCCTGACCTAGTATCCACAGGTCCAGAAGTGTACTTTAGAGTTGGGGTTTGAAGTTCAATAATTATACCTGGGCATTCCTTTGAAGTGGAAGAGGCTTCTAGAGGTTTCTGTTTGAAGTACACAGGCATCCTGCCTTCCCTGTCCTAGCTCCAGCCTAACTGTAGGTGGTATGCAGTCATTTATGTGAAGGCTGAACACAGCCTATGCAAGTGTTAAGTAGGAATGTGACCAGCTTTGCCCTCCCATCCTGCCAGTGACAGCCCACACATGCACACCTAAGCTCTCTATTATGTGTGGCTGTCTAGGGGGAATACACAAAGCCCAACTGTCAGGTACACCCAGTTATCTGACCCAGATAGAGGCTACAAGCACTAAATGGCTAAGGCAGGAAAATGCCATCTTTTTAAAACTGGCATTTTCAAAATTGTAATTTAAAATCCATAAGAGATGAGTTTGTATTACAATTCCAAAGACACCAAGCATGAACTGGTTACCTGTTACAATTTAGAAATTACATCATATTGCATGTAATAAGGTAACTCCAATGTTATCATATGGGAGTGGTAGGCCTTGCAGTAGGAAATACAATTATAAGAGGTTATCACTACCAGGACATATAAAACTTCAAATTACATGTCGTACTTTCCAAATACATTGCACTCTGCCCTGTGGGCTGTTTAGGACCCACTCTAGGGGTGACATATATCTAAAAAGGATAGTTTGGCCCTGGCAAAAACTTAATTTTACCAGATCAAAATGTCAGTTTAAAATTGCATTGAAAGACAGAAAATGTCAGTTCTAAGTCATTTTTAAAGAGCTACTTACATGGGTGGCATAATAAATGCTGCAGTCCCACTAGTAGTATTTAATTTATAGGCCCTGGATGCATGTGGTATCACTTTTCTAGGGCCGTACAGGTAAATTAAATATGCCAGTTGGTGAGAGGCCACTGTTGCCATGTTTTAAGGAGTGAGCACACACACTTCAGCATTGGCTGGCAGCAGTTGTGAAGTGCACAGAAGCCTAAGGCTAGCAAAAAAGAGATTGCCAAATAATGGGGGAGGAAGGCAAAATGTTTGAGGGAAGCCCACCCTAAGGCTGACATGTCTGACAGTAAGCATTGTTGGAATTTACCTCATCCGTTCCTCTCTTTCCAACCAGTCCTTGCCATCTTCCTGGAGTAGGTCAAAAGGTCCACTGATCCATGCTATATCAGCTTCCCGTCATTGTGTAGACATAATCCAACCTGAAATAACTTGTTGATTCGTATTTTATCCTTTTCATTGGCAGGTGGGTGGACACGAGGTAGTGGCCCAGTCACATGTTGCGTGGGAGCCACAGAAAGTTCTGCCTGCTCAATTTATTTGCAGTTGTATATAGCATAAACTCAACCTGAAGGTATTGGAGTGCTTTACATGAGTATCAGTTTCATTACACACTGTCACATTCATTTATTTTTTATTTTTTTCAGATATGGGAGACAAAGTGATCTTTAGAAGTGGATGAGCCTCTCAAAGCTCACGCCAGGCTCAAGCGTGAAGCCTTGCTCTGGCTCACTTTAAGGGCCCGCTGGAACCTCAAGCTCATAACCAGTCACGGTTTTATGGAGCGTCTACCTGCTAACTTCACTCTACACTCATAAAAAAGAGTTAGAAACAAGTATTAACATTTCAGGAAAAAGGTGGGACAAATCCATACCCATTTATGGCTGGATTAATCACAGCTTCTTGCTTAACCAAACTCTTTGTTCTTAGGCATATATTTTATTTTATTGATCCTTCGTTTTATTCATTATCACATGTGAAAGTACCTTCAGATATTTGAGTTCACAATACCAGCTTTTAAGAAATTGGGTGAAGCGATGGAAGCACCAATAAAGCAGCAACCACTATCCAGGTTATGGTAAATCACAAAGGTCACTAAATTAACCTGTGCTTAGCCCTCTGGTAGCTTGGCACAAAAGCAGTTAGGCTTAATTTAGAGGAGATATATAAAGTATTTATGCAGCACACAAACAGTAATAAAGTGACACACAACACAAGAAAAATCCCAGACCCATTTAGAAAAATAGAGTACACTTTCATACAAGAATGACAAAAATACAATCAATAGAACTAGAGATTTTTAATTTTTAAGTAAAAGTAGCATTCAAAAGCACAACGGGCCACGCATGATCATTTGTTCCTGCTAGACCAGGGGGAAAGTCACAAGTTCAGGCCTACCACAGTTTAGAGTGAGCCAGATAAAAAGCCCCCAGCTAAAGTGTTATCTTCCGAAGTCTGGTGTGAAGAAGTCTGTGTTGCAGGAGGCCACCTGGAGGAGGCTAAGCGTCCTGGGCAGTCATGGCAGTAGTGCAAAGAGCAAATAGGGCATGTGTGGATGGTTTTCACTGGTGTGCCAAGAGCTGGTAAAACATTGTGGATGGTCATTGCTGTAGCTTCGTGTTGGTGGTCATAACATGCTATCATTTCTATAGTGTGAAGTGCAGGTCTCATGTTGCCGGCCGTTGCTATTGGCACGAAGAGAAGGTCTCACCAGAAATTTGCATTGGTAGTTGGTGCAGGTAGCAGAGTCTTTGCACAAACTAGTCTGTTCATAGTCATGAGGTGCCCAAACTGCAGGATATTTCCCTAATCTTTCTTTAAAGAGGAGCTCTCACTGATGCCAGCTAAGGGTTCGGAACCTGGGGGGGCACCTGTTGGTAATCAGGACTCACTCAGCCGAGGTCGGCATCAGGGCTCAGGCAGGTGCAGTTGCAAGTCCCGACAGATCCAGTTGCAGAAGGTCAGTTAGGCAGAGGCAGGAAGGCCTCTGAAGCTTGTTGTGACCCCGTAGCTCACAAAGGTGAGCCAACTGACCCTTAGAGTCACTCTGGGTATCGTGGAAGGAAGGCAACAGGTCCAATCCTCCTTCTCAGACAGAAAACCAGTCTGTCAAGCAGCAGGACATTCCACAGGAAGCAGGGAAGTCCTTTGTCTGTAACTTGTACAGGTCCAGGAACATTCTGATGAGTGGCTCTGGAGGTCCAATATTTGTACCTGATACACCTGCCCTTGTGTGGTGTGAGTCCTTATCCTACCCTCACATCCAGCTCTAGAAAGTTCTCCTTATTACTCTGTCAAGGCTCAAAACTGGGGGTGACAAAAGGCAGGGCAGGCCTGATGTCAGATTCTTTTGTGTTTGCACTAAGCAAAGCCTGTTAAAGTGTAACTGAGGCTGTGTACAGCCCCTCCCAGTCATCCTGCCTGGATGGCACATCCTGTCTACACCTAAGCCCCTACAGCACAAACATTCAAAGTCATGTGATCCAGGGACACTGTCAGAAGTCACAAATGGTTGGGACAAGAAAATGAAAAAATGCCACTTTCTAAAAGTAGCATTTTCAGAATCCTACCTCAAAATTTGACTTTATAATTAAAGAAAATGTTAAATTACTATTCACTTGAGTTTAACAGCATATCTATATCTGCTCCCACTCTAATGATAGCACTTAAAAAACGTGATAAGGTAGCTCAGTATTTAGTCAATAGGAGATGCAGGCCTTGCAACAGTGAAAAGGGACTTTAGGAGTTGATGATTGACAGGTCATGTAAAACGTAATTACGTAAGTACAGATGTCCTTCCTTTTAAATGCATTGTACCCTGCCACAGGATACTTTAAGGCTTGCTTTAGGGATGACTTGTAAGTATTAAAAAGGATGATTTAGGTCTGGCAAAAGGTTTATTTTGCCATGTCAAAATGACAGTTTAAAACTACGCTACTATCTGCAGTGCCATGCCTGAGTCATGTTTTTAAATTGCTACTTTAGTGGGTGGCACAATGAGTGCTGCAGGCCCACTACTAGGATTTAATTTACAGACCCTGGGTACACGTAGTACCATTTACTAGGATCTTATAAATAAATTAAACGTGCCAATTTGGTGCAGGCCACTTTTGCCTTATTTGAAGGAACGAGCACAAGCGATTTAGCACTCGTTAGCAGTGGTAAAGTGTCCAGGGTCCAAAAACCAACAAAAATGAATTCAGCAAACAGGAGGTGTGAAGGGAAAATGTTTGGCGGAAATAACCAGGCCAAGGATGTCAGGTATAAGAAGGCTGCACAAAAACCCTTGTGCTTGATTTAATAGACTATATTGGTGCTCTGTCTATAAGAATCTGGGCCACATACAGGGTTCACATTTCAACTGTCTTGTGCAGTGGTTTTCTAATGGCACTGAAGACAGGGTGGAGGCGGGGGCAGAATTACTTCTATTTGAGTGCTGTAATGTGAGTATTAGAGTCAAAGCTGCCACATATTAAAGAAATAAAACGATTTTGAATTTCGAAGAGACTCTATCATATTTTATATGATGGTTGCTGTATCATTTATATGGCAATCCTTCCCTGATCCTAGGATCTTAAAGCCATCCCAGACGCCTGGTTGGGCTCCCCCTCTTAATTTTTGATTAGTCCACTTATAGTGATCTGCGCATAATTACAGAATACTAAACCGGTTCCCTCGATCCAGAATCGGCAGTTTTGGCCGTAATAGCACCTCCTCGCCACCGTATTTTGTTAGCCACGCCCAAACTTTTTTTAACCTTTTGCAAAAGACTCCAGTGATCCCCAAAAACATAATCGAAACCGCGGATCCCTCCATTCATTGCCCAGCCTCTAACACTCTGTGCTCTGTTACAGAAGTATTCTCTGCTGTACACAAAAATGCAGGCACTAACAAGCATTGAACTCCTGTTAACATTCTTACAATCTCCAAAAAGCCTAAAATACAAATACCCTTACAATGTATTATACATGAACTAACTAAAAAGGGAAAAAACACCCAGGAAACAGAGGCGACGGATGCTTAACCACAGCAATGTCTGACTGTGGGTTTTGAAAGGGCAGTCAGAAAAATAATGAAATTGGTGCTCATGAAATATTCAGAAGCACGTGTTTAGGAGCTTCATTATTTCTGTAGCCACAGGTTAGTCAGCGGTGTCTGACTAATGAGAGGAGCGCGAGGCCGTCGTCGCCTGGCGCAGCGGTGCTGCCTCTGATAAGATGCTGTGCGCAGAGCTTTGCTGCGGGACAAATGGCACCGAAAAGGCTGGGAGCGGTAAGAGGGCTGGCACACCTTGTGATGAAACGTGTACAGTTTACACGTCGGTGCATTGAAAATCCAGGAGCTCCGGTAAAAATGTTGCGATTAAGCTTGGGAGACTCATAAACAGAACATCTGCAGCGAAGGGGAGATGACAACGGACTATGGTCTTCGACAGTAATGTTTGTAAAATTTGACTGTAAACAAAGAAATCAATGGTCTGGCTGAGAACCGGACACTGTTGGGCTAGTCGCCGTTTCCGGTTTCTACTGGGACACACTACTGCACCTGTGGCAGCTGCCACAAAACAGGGGTGGGGGTGCGGGACAGGGCTGCTGGTCTGAGAGCCCGCCTCGCCGCTCAGACGGGAATGGGAGCCTGGGCATGTTCTCCACTTGGCTGTGCTATGCAGCCGGGTAGAGAAGATGCAAAGTGCGCATGTCTTTTTGGCCAACCCAACACGGCTGGCCAAACATACATGTACATTTTGTGCGCTCATAGCCCTCCTCTGGCCCGCTCTCGCCAGTCCAGCACTGCCCCGCACTAAAAGGAAAAATAAAATGATAATAACAAAGTGTATGCTATTATCATTTTATTTTTCCTTTTTGGGAAATCCAGCGGGCAACACTCCTCCACCTTAGCGGAGGAGCCGTCCCTGTACTGCACGGACACTGGTACCTTCCATCAAGATATACACACAATAGTCTGCTCAACTCGTTTATGTTCTTCTTAACGTGCTTTTGAATGACGAAACACACTGTTCGCTGGGAAGTATTCTTAAAATCAGGGCACAGCCCTTCACCAATACTAGGTCAAATGCTTCATCCTTAAGGGAATCCTTCCCCAGCACCCATTGCTGGTGAAAGGCCATGGAGGGCTGGAGAGAATGTGCAGTTGCATCTAGAGCTGCCGACTTTACAATAAACCAGATTCAAGTCCTGCCGGCGCCGGCACACCATCCTGTGGTTCTACACAAATCTGTTATTCTTTCTCTACTTCTCAAAATTGTTGTTAACATGTATAATGTAACAGAATCTCTTGTAAAGGGCTGCGATACCTCTGGGACAGGCTTGTGCTATATAAAACTACACAAAAATATAGTTGGTTCAAGCCAGGATTAGCCCTATTTTTACAAAGGATTAAACACATAGAGTGAAGTATGTGGTATTGCTTATGGACCTGCCCTCACCTACTAAATGCAGGTCAACAAATTTCAGCCCTGTCCACTTTGTGACTACATCACTTGGCTTTCATCTGAATTAATGATACCCTTCCCCAATTAGTGCTCCTCCTTTTTAGACTTCCTTAGTGGTGTAGGAACAGTGAAAGAGAGACCTATCTGTCAGCTTCTTCTTGTGAACTTGGGTAATATTTACTGTTTCACACAATTCAGGATAGCAAACAAAGTTGCTGCACTGTGTTGCTTGAAACAGAAAGGGTAAGAATGCACCATATCTACTAAGATATGGTGCTCTTTTGCTCTCTCCTAGCTGTAGCGCACTTGAGGCTGCCTAGCACCAACGCAGGCCTCTTGGTGCTGTGCTGCAAGGGTGCTTATATTACGGGCAGGATTATTTTACAAGGAGGGACACCTTCTTGCACAAAAACAATCTAAAGAGGCATTTGCCTCTATCTATGCGTGATGCATTTGCATAACGCATAAAGGAAATAACGAGGAGGAAACAAGATACCTAGTTATGCAATCCTCTGGGACACATACCAATATGTCGCAATCACAGGTTTACAGACTTCTGTAAATCTGAAATTGTGTCAAATGCATGGGTGGGTGCACAGGAACCCTCTGCTCTATCCATGCAATGCCTACCAGCTTGAAATGTAATATACTGCAGTGGAAGCCACTACAGTGTGTTACATTTCTTCACAAAGTCATACAAGGATGTGCAAATCTCACTGAAGCCTTTGCGTTGTCCTTGCGCTACCTTGCACAACTCACAGACAGCACAAAGGTGTTTTAAATCTGGGCCTTAAAAGTTATTCAAAACATCGATAGCCATTAGTCATATGTGACTGAAGGTTGCAGTCCGCCGCCTTCCCTGTGTTATACAGTAGACGTTTCTTTGATGGTCTCTCGTGCCATATCCTCCCAGTTCTGCTTTTCCTGACTTTTCAAGTCACAAGCTTTAAATTTCTTAATCCAGAGACAGTGGCAAGTGTTAAACTTGGCATCTTTGGCGTGGTCTCCCCTAAAGTTTTGCCTTTGTTTCCCAGGTTGTTGATGTGTGCTGGGCTCTGTTTTTGCTGTTTTTGTTACTCTGGGCACTTTACCACTGCCATCCAGTGCTAAAGTGCACGTGTAATTGGCTTTCCATGATTGGCATATTTGATTTACTGGTAGGTCCCTAGTACAGTGCACTAGAGGTGCCCAGGGCCTGTAATTCAAATGCTACTTGTGGGCCTGCAGCACTGGTTGTGCCACCCACATTAGTAGTTCTGTAAACATGGCTCAGACCTGCCTCTGCAGTGTCTGTGAGTGCAGTTTCAACTGCCAATTCGACTTGGCACGTGTACCCACTTGCCAGGCCTAAATCTTCTCTTTTCTTACATGTAAGACACCCCTAAGGTAGACCCTAGGTAGCCCCCTGGGCAGGGTGTAGTGTATGTTTAAGGTAGGGCATATACTAATAATATGTCCTGACGGTGAAATACGGCCAAATTCGTTTTTTACTGTTGCAAGGCCCATCTCTCTAATAGGTTAACATGGGGGCTGCCTTTAAATATGATTAAAGCGTAGATTGCCTTTGGGAGCAGATAGACATGTGGAGTTTGGGGTCTCTGAACTCACAATTTAAAAATACATCTTTTAGTGAAGCTGGTTTTGAGATTGTGTGTTTGAAAACACCACTTTTAGAAAGTAGGTGTTTTCTTGCTTAAACCATTGTATGACTCTACCTGTTTGTGGATTCCCTGTCAGGGTCAGTTTGACAGTTGGGCTGTTTGTACCTCGCTCTAGACAGTCACACAAAGGGAGCTGGGGTGTATCCTGCATATCTTGATGAGCCATCTGTGCTAGGAGGGAGGAGAGGAGTGATCACTTACACCTGAAAGAGCTGTGCCTGCCCTCACACAATGCAGTCTCCAACCCCCTGGTATGTGTCTGGGACCTGGCCTGGGCAAGGCAGGATCTCACAAACAAGAGAGACTTTCCTTTGAAGTATGCCTACTTCAAAGTCAGAAAGGGGTATAAGAAGAGCACCCAAAACCCCTGAAAATTAGATCACTTCTGGAATCAAGAGGAACCTCTGCCAAGGAAAAGAGCTGAAGAGCTGAGAAGTGATGCCCAGCCTGTGCTTTGTGGAGCTATCCTGCAGATGCTGCTTCTGCCTGTGAAAGGGAACAAAGACTGGACTTTTTTGTTAATTCCTGCTTGTGAAGAATCTCCAAGGGCTTGTACTGAGCTTGCCTCCCGTTGTTGAAGTCTTAAGGCCATCAAAGACTTCCCCTGCCAGCACCTGGACTCTCTGCTGAGACTCCTGCCCTGCCAAGTGGTGCTCTATCCAGTTGCTGGGCCTTTGAAAGGTGAAGCTGGCAGACAGAGACTGAAAATCCACACCCAGACCTCCATGCTGGGAAATTTTCGACGCACCTTCAGTGACGTGGCTGATACACGATGTGCCGCCAGCTTTGTGGCTGAAATCAATGATCCACCTGCATCGCAGCTGGAAGATCAACGCAGCGCGGCTGGAGAAACGACGCGCTACACCCGCTAAGGGAGGCTGATAACGACGCAAACCCCACATAGCGTGGTTTTGTCATACCGTGCGACCGGATTTTCAACGCAACATCGCTGGGCATGGAAAACCAACACAAAGCCTGCCCGGCCTCGAGGTGCCTGCCCAGATCGATGCATCGCTCTCTTGCGGGAGAGGAGAAACGATGTACGCCGACTCGACCAGACGAGGTATGACGCTTGGTCTCGCTTGCAAGTGAGAAATCGATGCATTGATGACCTTTTCCGACACACACTAACCCGTGACGTGTCATTTTGATGCTACACAGGTACTTTTGTATTCTAACAACGTTCTCACTGTTTTCTAAAGGATTTAAGACTCTTAGGGAGTCATTACAATCCTGGCGGACGGTGTTAAAGCGGCGGTAAGACCGCCAACAGGCTGGCGGTCTTTTTTTGAGGATTATGACCATGGCGGTTACCGCCATGGTCATCCGCCGCTTCTCCGTTCCGCCCGCCAGGGCGGAGACGACCGCTGGGCTGGAGACCTGGGTCTCCAGCCTGGCGGCCGTGACAATACCGCCACCGGTATTTTGACCCGGCTTACCGCCGTGGATTTCCAGCGGTAGGAACCGCCATGAAATCCATGGCGGTAAGCACTATCAGTGCCAGGGAATTCCTTCCCTGGCACTGATAGGGGTCTCGCCCACCCCCCACCACCCCTGCCACCCCCCAAAGGTGGCAGGGTCCCCCTACCCACCCTCACATCACCCATACCGACACGACACGCACGCAGGCACCACCTACATACTTACACGCACACATGCCGACATACATGCCTACATCCACACACACAGTCAGACACGCACACCCACATTCAAACATACACGCACACATCCATACAGACATACCCACAGACATACATGCACTCATTCCCAATCACACAACAGCCCCGCAAGCATACACCCACGCAACACACAACGCCCCCTCCCCTAATGGACGATCGACTTACCTGTTCTGTCGATCCTCCGGGAGGGGACGGGAGCCATGGGGGCAGCTCCGCCGACACCACACCGCCATCAGAACACCGCCACGGCGAATCACAGGACGTGATTCGCTGGGCGGTGCTCTGTTGGCGTGGCGGTGGAGGTGGAGCAACCTCCACATCCCAACCGGCCGTCACTATGGCTGTTGGCGGCTCTCCGTCGGAAAAACGACGTAGAGCTGCCAACAGTCATAATATGCCGAGCGGAAAACCGCCACCACTGGCGGTCTTCAGCACGGCGGTCTCTCGGCGGTCTTGTGAAAAGACCGCTGAGGTTGTAAGGACCCCCTTATTCTTTTAAAATTCATAGCTTGACTTGTGTATGTTGGATTTTTGTCATTTGGGTCTTGTTTTGTTTCAATAAATATCCCCTATTCTTCTAAACCTGTGTTGTGTCATTTTGTAGTGTTTTCCCTGAATTACTGGGTGTGTTGGTACAAATACTTTACACATTGCTTCTGAAGTTAAGCCTGCCTGCCCGTGCCAAGCTACCAAGGGGGTAGGCGGGGGTTAACTGAGGGTGATTCTACTTTTCCCTGACTAGCGTGAGGATCCTTGCTTGGACAGCGGGTAACCTGACTGCCAACCAAAGACCCCATTTATAACAGCAAGGAAAAGAGCCAGGCAGAGAAATCAAAAGAAACAACTTTATTCTAAATAAAATATTTAACAAACATCTTTATTATAAATATGAAAATCAGAAGCTCCACCTTTATTCAGAATATGAAGACCCTACTAATGAACTGACAGAAGTGGCTTTTCTACAAGCTGGACACTAAGCTAATAGCCTTCAAAATCACCTTCGATGAATTACTGCGAAGAGAATCACCAGAGACATATTGGGAAGTGGTGATGGGACTGACGGCGGCTGCTCCCTGCAAAGATTCTGGGACATTCTAATATTGCTTTTCAAGGGCAAAGTCATCTCCTTCCAAGCAAAAATGATACCCTTGTTCCAGGTTCTTGACATTACCTGTGCCTTAGAACAATTACATCAAGTATGCTTTTGTTAGGTCATCACCATCAGTGAACTTAATATCACAAAGATGCTGACATTGTTCACAAAGGCATGGATGCAATGTTTGTCAAGATCTGACTTCGCATCCAAGCTCCTCCTATTAATTGGTTCTTTAATTGCCTCTACCTAATGGCCTGGTCCCACAGAAAATCAGGCAGACTACATGCCCAATCCAACCCCCCGCACTCACACGAGCTACCTCCCGTGCAGTGGTACTAACTGTATTAGATCCAACAGAAGCTGACCATATTGACCACCACACACTACTGGACTACTGGACTAATGCTGTTGAAGTGAGGGAGATGTTTCTGTTGTTCACGGGAGTGTTTCTGTGGTTCACTTCCTTCTCGGATAACTGTCTCCATCAAATTAAAGTGTTGTACTCCTTTCCCAAAACAAACAGCATCACATAAAGCGTGCATCAAAGATTTTCTAATGGCATTCAACCTTTTTAAAACTTACAAGGCCTCACTGGCCTGGTTTCTTGATGCCCGGAGTGTGGATTATCGTACGTTCACATGTGATCCCCAGGCCCACCATAGTTGCAGTATGTATCTGAGAATAGCCAACATGTGATGGTGGAACAAAACAAGGTGCATACTAGCACAATATCCACAATCAGTATGGATTCACGCCATACTAATAAGGTCCTCACTCTACGGATATTATTCCTGTCTTGAAGATCCCAATCCATTTCTGTCAAAAACACCTAAACCACTAAAATGGAGGGTGGCTAATTTCATTCCTAAAATCAGACGTCCTCTACCTTGTGTGCTGCATTAAGGTATAAGTCATATGTTGCTTTTAGAAGGTCACAAAAGCCAATAAATAAAATAACATTCCAAGTTGCGAAGAGTACACAATTATGCAGTCTTCCTCATTGTCCGTCTGCATCGCACCAACCACATCACAGCCACCTTCTTCAATCATTCATTCAGTTTAGGCCACATACGGTGCAAACATAGCCGAACGTGGCATTGTGGGGCTGCACAAAGCTAAGAGGCATAAAAAGAGGGGAGAATGTAGATTATCACATGTTTAAACATCCTGTAGGATGTCAGGCTGAATGGTAACCATCATGAAGAGAATACACAAAAATCAGCATTCAGAGTGGTGCTGTTAACAAGAGGGGGGCGGGGAGGCTAGAGGCTGCTGGAGCAGGAGTGCATTCAGTTCTTACATGAAATGAAGGCGGAGGTGACCTGAGGTGAATAGAAGGGCATTGCTTTTCTAGAGGACCTTAATATGTTAGCTCCCTCGATTTCAAGGCATGTGATAGAATGGCTGTGGTTGCTCTCTTAACTCTAAAGATAACTTACTGGTGAAGATGTGTCCCTCGCAAGTGTTCCCATTTTGCAGACGATGCAGTAAGCCTGTGGCGGAAATATGTACTTTAGGGATGCCCCTGTACTATGTCAAATCCTAATTTAAGCACAAATTCCACCAATGCCGATCGCATGACACTTCAATTGATCAAGAAGTGATGGTCCATGGCTAGGTTTTGTGCATCAGAGCATGAGCAACAACAATAACTTGTGTGGACATATTATAACAGTAACAACTTTCACCCTGTGCATACTCCCCTGCAGCAGTCACCTCAAAATTCAGGTTCACATTTTAAAAAACTAGTAGCCACTGCCCAGGAACTAATAGTCCGTTCTATGCCTTCTTTAACATCGCCAGCCCCTGTGAAGGTGTTCTGGTGGGGTTGATAAGCAACCTATAGTTCTTTACAACCTCCACTGCCCCAGGAAAATAGATGTTTTTTCTGAGTCCTAATAGTACTAGTTTGTGTTTCTGTGTTAGAATTGGGGTCTCTAGTTGACAGTGGTTTACACCCTGTTCAACTAGGGACCCTCTAGTCAGGGTAAGGGAGTCATACAGCTAAGATAACCCCTGCTCATCCCCTTGGTAGCTTAGCCTAAGAAGTCAGACTTATCTGAGAGCAATGTGTAAAGTATTTATACACCCACACACAGAAACACAGTAAAAACAACACACAATTACATCCACATCATGTTAAGAAAAATAGCCATTAGAAAACAAGACCAAACGACAAAAATCCCATGCACAAGTAAAGATACACATTTTTAAAGATTAAAACTTAGCGCTTAGAAACACCATAGCTCCAAATGGGGCTATCACGACGTCTTGACGGAGCCATCTTCAACAGTCCAACACCATTTGCCAGGGAGTGTGGGTCAGTCATGGAGTCGCTCAGACCCCGGTTACAGTACCTTGGAAAACAATGAGGAAACAAAGACGTTGCACTAAGTTGTAGAGGAGAGTTGACGCTGGAGCCGGTGCAGCGTCTGTTCCTTACTGCCACCAAGGAGGTCAGGCGTAGGTTCTTTACTGCTAGGCAGGGAAGGTGAGGTATCAATTCCTTATGGTTGCAGGGGAGGTGATGCCACATTGGTGGCAAGACATCGGTCCAGACGATTGCAGGGAACATGGTAAGGCATTGGCGGCAGTTCCTTATAACAAGGTGAGGTCGATGAATCCAGCAGGTCAAGACTCGAGGCATCGACTTCGCAGTGTCATGATCACACCACAGGGCCACAGGTACTGTGGTAAAGTCAGAGTCGGGTGTCACAGATGTCAGTGACATGCCACTCTGGACTCATGTTGTGGTGGGCATCTGGAGGTGCTATGGCGGTGCCAGGCCTGTAGTGCCAGCCAGGGGGTCAGAGAGCGGCACCGGTACTGATCCCGTTCTGGAGGTCGATGCACTTGTTTCTTCCTTCTTACACCATAACTCACTCCCAAGGGCCCAGGAATTAGATTTGGCACCACTTGGCAAGTCAGGACTCTCAGCAAGAGAGCCACGATGCTGACAGGTGAAGTCTTTGATGTCCTTAAGACTTCTTAACAGGAGGCAAGCTCAGTCCAACCCCTTGGAGAACCTTTGGAAGCAGGATGTAGAAGGCCAAGTCCAGTCCTTTCATTTCCAGGACAGAAGCATCAAGCAGCAGGCCAGCACAACAAAGCAACAGGGAGAGTGGCAGTCCCTCCTATGGCATCCATCTTCTTCCTGGCATAATGTCCTCAGTCCAGAAGGATTCTAACTATGTGTTGTCAAAGGTCCAGTACTTATACCCATTCCTGTCTTTGAAGTAGGCAAACTTCAAAGAGAAGCCTTTGTAGTGCACAAGACCCCTGCCCTGGCCCCAGACACACTCTAGGGGGTTGGAGACTGCCTTGTGTGAGGACAGGCACAGCCCTGTTGAGGTGCAGGTGTCAGGTCCTTCCACCACTCTTGCTAAGAAAGACCCATCATCCTGGTGATGGGCCATCAGTAAATGCAGGGCACACCTCAGCTCCCTTTGTGTGACTGTCAAGAGTGAATGCACAAACAGCCCAACTGTCATCTTGACCCAGACGTATATTCAGCAGACAGGCAGAGGCACAGCATGGTTAAAGCAAGAAAATGCCATCTTTCTAAAAGTGGCATTTTGAAACTTACAATTTAAAAATCAACTTCATCAAAACATGTATTTTTAAACTGTGAATTCAGAGACCCCAAACTCCAAGTAACTATCTGCTCCAAATGGGAAATTACACTTAAAAGATATTTCAAGGCAATCCCCAGGGCTACCCTATTGGGGAAATAGGCCTGCAATAGTGAAAATCGACCTTAGATGTATTTCACTGCCAGGACATGTAAAACACACCAGTACACATCCTAACTTTTAAATACACTGCACACTGCCCATGCGGCTACCTTGGCCCTACTTTAGGGGTGACCTACACATAGTAAAAGGGAAGGTTTAGGCCTGGCAAGTGGGTGCACTAGCCAGGTCGAAATGGCTGTTTATAACTGCACACACAGATACTGCAATGGCAGGTCTGAGACATGTTAGGACCACTCATGTGGGTGACATAATCAGTACTGCAGGTCCACTAGTAGCCTTTGAATAATGAGGCCCTGGGCAAACACAATGCCCATGAGTAGGGACTTACTAGTAAATCAAATATGCCAATCGTGGAGAAACCAATCACCAATACAATTTATACAGGGAGCACTTGCACTTTAGCATTGGTCAGCAGTGGCAAAGTGCCCAGAGTTATAAAACCAGCAAAAATGAAATTCAGCACAGGATGTAAGAAGCAAAAAAACAGACAGTGGAAACAATGCCAAGAGCTGACATTTCTAACACTCTGCAGTAAGACGTCTTCCCCAAATTCCCCATTCTTATTATAAGTCGAATTAGTTCATGCTAATTCTTTTTATTTTTGTCCTGAGGCATGATGGTGGATTCCTATTTCTGGCCTAGAACATAATTCCTTTATTTTTTGTGTGCCGCTTAATAGAAATCTGTATAATCTTTTAGTGGTAGGTTTGCTTCCAGTGTCCTTCAGGAAAATACTGCTCTCCTTGTGTGTTCTAATTCTTTACTAATCAAGCAGATTCCACTCATGGTGAAGGTAATATTTGTATGTTATACTTTAAATAAGTCTGTAAGCTCCAAGGCCCCATTTGCCTTTAGTGCAAAAACTGGCAGAATGTCTAGGCAAACACGTAGGCAGAACCTGGATATGGCAGGGTCTACACCTAACTTAAATGGCAAGGAAGTCCAAAGGTTATATGGCTATATCTTGTACACTGACAGCAGAACCCTATAGGTCTTAGCTGATCAGCTAGCAGTACACTAGTCTTATAGTCATATGCCTTAACAAAATATGGACTTGATTAAATATATATATATGTATATATATATATATATATGTATATATATATATCACTGTTTCCTTCGATTTGCAAGAGAAGAAACCGCACTCCAAAGTTGTTAAATAATCTTTGCGCTTTAATGCTCAGCTCAGTTCAGTCCGCAGCCATTACAAAACCGCACGATATATGTATAATTTGTTTTTCTCTGAACAAAAACAAAGGTTAGTGGGAGGTTATAGAATTTTAAAAAAACATTGAAATTCACTTAAAAAACCAAAGGTTAGAGGGACATTGTAGTTAGGCTCAAATTGTAAACTTACAAAAAAATAGAAATTCACCAGTTATAGGTAGTTATCGAAAAGTAACTATAACTCATGCCCTAAGCTAACTATTACTCGCTATCCCTCATTTCACAGTTTTTTCATCAAAAACTTTACTGCAAATATTAAATTGATATTATAAATGACATTGTCAAAGATGTCCTGAGTGCCGTATTTTGTGGGGTAATTAGCAGTGCCTAACTATAACATCACTCTAACCCAGCGATCTTCAAAGTGTGGGTCGCGACCCCCAGGGGGGTCGTGAAGTCAATCAAAGGGGGTTACGCATCCCCGGTCGCTCTTCTGCTCCCTGGAACTGCCTTGAACTGGAATCCAAAACATTCGCTCTTCATTTTGGATTCCAGAGAGTGGCATCTCAAGGGGCTCTCTGATTGGAGGACATTGGAAAATAATGAAACGTCATTGACGATTGTCCTCCAATCAGGGAGAATGCAGGATGAAAACCAGGAAGTGATGGCAACTGGGGCCATAAATACGAAGCTGTGCAATGTTTTGTAGAGGTGAAATATTTTTTTCCCCGCTGCCTTGCAGTCTGTCCTGCTGCCTTTCCTGGACTTCATCCCTGCAGAACTGGTAAGTAGCACACCTCTCCGCCACGATCTAACATGGGCCTTTAGGCTCATCGCCACCAGTGTCACAGCCCAAGGCCCAGCACTGCTACTCTGGCACCTGCTGCATGCTCCAGTTGCTCACCACGGGAGCCACAGACACCACTCACCAGTCAAAAGTTCAGGACAGGAGACAATGTCCGTAATGACCTGGAGTGAGGTGATCACCCTTTATGAACTGTATATTATTGTTCTTCTGGGCTGTTTCCTAACTATAAGAGATTCTTCAACAGGCCCATATGTGCAAGCTAGAGACCATTTTAACTATATTTGAGATGCTCTGAATAAAAGAGACACACCTTTTATTTAAACAAGAAGTACTTCTGCTGGGTGTAACACTGATTATTTTACATAAACTATTTTAGTCTGGGTATAAAAAAGGAGAGTGGTATTAAAGTGGTGTTCCAAGCAAGTCAAAAGGAACATTTGATGATGAATGACATTGTACAAACGATCTGTCATTCTTTAATGTGCCACATAAAGTGCATCTCGTAGCCACTTAATTTGGTTCTTTATTGCCACCTAATTCCTGTGGTCTCTTAGTTCTGAAATATGGAAATGTGATTCTAAACCAGCAGTCTTCAACGTGTGGGTCGCGACCCCCGGGGGGGGGCGTGAAGTCAATCAAAGGTGATATATTCCCTGATCAATAAAACAACATACAAAAGTAGAATCACGCAGTAACGTCACCCTGAGGGGGAGGCTAGCTTGCAAGTGCACTGACTATGACCCAGCAAAAGGGGTATGTGTCCAAATTAATCAGGAATGCAAATCACCAATCCTGCGCTGCCTCTTTAACCAAAAACTTTGTATGAATTTTGAAGCCGAACTAATGCTGGAGAGATCAGACATGTTCAAACATGTGTTACCTATATAGGTACTCTATATAGGTTTTTAGAGGCTGATTGTTGGCAGCTAGATGTTAGATGATGTGTTAGAGTAAGTGCTCTCATCTGGGTTGTTGAATGCTGGATGGTATTTTATAAGGTGGTAGGTTGTAAAATGCTGCTTCTTTGGATGTTTGTGGCAAGGTATATTTGCTATTTTTAGGATTTTAGGATGCTTGCCTTTAGATAGGAGCAAAACTTTGGGTTGTTAGGTGCAGGTGTTGGGTTTTGGTTACGGATTGTGAATAGCAGGGTGTTAGGCGCTGGTTGATATTTTGTTATGTGTTGGTTGTTGCATTGGTATTTGCTGCTTTATGTGTACTGATGCTGACAACTGCATTTTTCTTTATTGAATGTGCTGATGTTTTTTGCAGAGTTCATAGGTGATGTTTTTTTTGGGTCACTAGGTGCAGGCCCTTGCGTTTTTTGGTGCCATAGTATGATGTATAATGTGCAAACATCCATACGCACATGTAGTAAACAGTCTGGAGTAATGGGTCCAGAATAGGGCCTTTCACTGCAAGTCAATACTCTGGCTGTAGTTTTTAGTAACTTTTGAACAGCTTGTCCAGGGCCAAGAGGAAGCATTTTTTTGTTAATATTTGCAGACTATGCGGCAGATAATTATTTGTCTTGCAAATGTGTAAAATTCTTAATTATGTGGAAAAGTAGAAAAACAAAATCGCCTAACTCCAGTTCCCTGCCTATGGAGGACATTGAGAGTACCAGCATAGATTGGTAGTTTTCTTTTGGGTTGGCTCTTTACATTCAAAATCTAGGTCTCTTGCCCCTGGACATCACCTGCATGCAGCTACCCAGCCACCTCTGCTCCAGAGGACCTGCTTATGCAGTGCTTAATTTGTAAATAAAAAATGTCGGTGCCCAAAGCCCTCCCCTTAAACATGCGGCTGCTGCAATTTCTGTTTTAATCATGTGGAAGGAACCGACTGCGTTAATTGTGTTTTTAAAGAAAACAAGAAGATTGTTTGAGACATTTTGAGAACTGCAAAGAGTTTTTTGAAAAAAGACAGCTATACCGCTTGTAGCAGCAAGTCTGAGTTATTCAGTAATATTGAACTTTGGAATTTTGTACCGTAGGTCAAACACACATTTGACATGGATCGTTTCCTGCTGCCAAAAGATGGTAGGACACTCAAACGAAAGGCTGAAACAGACGGTGAGAAGGGAACTGGAAAAAGTAGGCCATATGATACCTCCTACCTGAATTTTGGATTCACCTGCATCACCATAAATGGCGAAATTAGGCCACAGTGTGTGATTTGTGGCATGACCTTGGCTAACAAAAGTATGAAACCAAACAAATTAAAGTGTTACTTGGAAACTACACTTGGGTTACTGGTAGGAAAGAATACAGATTTGTTTGCCAGAAAGCTAGAAGACATCATCCACCAAAAAGACACTGTGAAAAATCTGGTCTCCACGCCAACAAATGCCTTGAAAGAATCTCATCAAGTGGCATACCACATTGCCAAAAACAAAAAGCCTTTTACAGATGGGGAAAAAGTGATTCTTCTGCAATTTTTGACATAGCCAGGACAATGCTTGGTGAAGAAGCAGAAGAGAAGTTTCCATTTCCAACAGTTTGCCGTCGCATTTCTGACATGTCAGAGGACATCCACAGACAACTCATAGCACGCTTCGATCCAGTTGTTTGCTTTGCAACTGGATGGAGCAACTGACTTATCCAAGGAAGCTCATTTAGGGCCAGATGTATCAAAGAATTTTGCATTTGCAAACGGTGCAAATTGCAAAATTCGTCAGTTTGCGAATGCAAAACCACCTTTCTGAAAGGCATTCGCAGTGCAATTTTAAGGAATCGCTAAAATAGCGATTCCTTAAAATTGTGACCCCATTTAGAGAATCACAAATTGCGATTCTCTAAATAAGAAAGCGCAAATAAGGAATCCTTATTTGCGATTTCTTAAGCACATGTATGAAGCAATTCCTTAATGTGAATTGGGCATTAAGGAATCGCTAATTACCACCAAGTTGAACTTGGTGGTAACCATGTGCAAAATTAAAAAATGCATTTAAAATGCATCTTTAAATTGTACATGTAAAGCACACATGCCCTTTTGGCACGTGTACACCTTACATGTCCCCCCCAAAAAATTTGGGGTGCAGCAGAGGGGGCCTTAGGCCCACAGCACCCTGGGGTTTTGCATTTCCAAAATTGAGATTTCTGGTTCAGAAATCGCAATTTGGGAAATGCAAAAAATTCACAGATATGGGCCAACAGGCCCATAGCTGCAAATGGGGGCCGGTATCGCAATTTGCGATTCGGTAATAGCATTTGTGATTTTTAAGAAATCGCTAATGTGATACATGGCACTTTGCGAGTCGGAAATATCGATTTCTTAAAAATCGCTATTTCCGAATCGCAAAGGGCCATTGATGACACATCTGGCCCTTAATTGCTTATGTCCGATACTGCCACAAAACTGTAATATTGGAAGTGACATGCAACATCAGCAGCCCTGTTTGATATTCTCAATGACTTCCTGTGCTCCAATAACTTCAATTGGGAGAGCTGTGTTGGGATCTGTACCGATGGTGCTCCTTCCATGTTTGGGGCTAGGGCAGGCCTAAAAAAAGCTTAAGTGTTGAAAGTGGCTCCTTATATTCTATGGACCCACTGTATGATACACTGGGAAACCCTTGCAGTCAGAAACTTGGATAGAGAACTTAGAGATGTGTTGAATTCTGCTGTGTAAATTGTTAACTTCATAAAGGCGCACCCAACTAGAGCTCGTCTGTTTGCAATTGTATGTGCCAAAATGGGAGCCGAACATGATGGTTTGCTTTTCCATACAGAAGTCCAATGGTTATCCAGAGGGAAGGTTCTGAATCGTATTTTTGTATTAAGAAAAGAAGTACAACAGTTCCTTCTGGATGTGGCCTTTCTACAAAGCAGAACAGCTATGTAATCCTCATTGGCTTGTGCTTTTAGCATACCTTGCAGACATCTTTGATAAATTAAATTCCTTGAATTTGTCTTTGCAAGGAGCTGAAAGTACGTCTTTCATCATGTACAAAAAACCATCTGCCTTCAAAGAGAAACTGGAGTTGTGGAGAAGATTAATTCAAGATGGCTTGCTTGAGGCATTCCCATGTTTAGCAGAAGCTCTTGAGGCCACAGGATATAAACTTGAAAGTACTGCTGAGGTCATAATAAATCACTTGACTTCTCTCAGGGACAGTTTAGAAAAGTACTTTCCTGAGGACACTGATCATATCGATGACTGGGTTTTTCAACCTTTCCTAGTGGGTGCAGGTACTCGTCTTCAGTGCACCTTCAGGAAAACCTAATTGAGGTCCACAGTGACCGCATTCTCCAGATGCAGTTCAACAAAATCTCATTGGGAGAATTTTGGCTGGCAATGTCTGAAGAACATTCTGGTTTGTCAAAAATTGCAGTCAAGATTCTTCTGCCTTTTAGCTCATCATATTTATGTGAGATTGGGTTCTCATCACTGGCAGTATAAAAGATGAAGTACCGTTCAAGACTAGAGGTGGAGCACAACCTGAGGACGGCAGTAGCAAGAATACATCCACAAATTGACCGACTCTCTGGAGAAAACCAGGCACACCCATCACACTAGTTCAGAAATGTGTTATCAGCCAAATAAGTTTTGTTAAATTATGTTTTGATTGGGAAAAATAAAGTACCATTGCATATTTTTGGGCACTTCTTTTGGTAGACGTTTTGTTTGAACTATGTAGTAAGTCTCTGACTCCAAACCACAGTCATCCACAAACCTTTGATTTGCTAAATACTGTCTAATAATATTTCCTTACCAGAAAAATGATTTGCCGTGGATATTGGGGGCGTTTATGCTTGTCGCTGATGAGGAGTACCAAGTTCTAGATTTTTTTTTTACATGAAGGGGTCCTGACACCTGAAAACTTTGACAAGGGGGTCCCGCCATCCAAATGTTTGAAGACCTCTGCTCTAACCTTTGTTTTTTTAAGTGAATTTCTATGGTTTTTTAACTCTATTTCCTAACTATAACGTTCCTGTAACCTTTATTTTTTTCAGTAAATTTCTATGTTTTTTTTTTATGTATGCGGTGGCAGTTGTCCACAGAGCCTGGTCTGTGCCCAGGCCCTAAGACCAACCCCCTACAAACCCTTAACCTTGCACCATACATGGCCTTTTTCTGTGCACAGCAAGGGTTGCCCACAAGACCTGGTCTGCAGCCAGACCCAGCAGCCAACCCCCCAACCACCCAACCCCACACTGCACATGACTCTTTGGCCCTGCACAGCGGGAATTAGGTGTAGCCTGTCACTTTGGGTGTGAGAATAGGTGTGAGTGTGTATCTGGGGATGAGAGTCTCTGTCTGGGTGTGACAGTGCGCACATCAGTGTCTTAGTGGGTGCATCAGTGTCTGTGGAGGTCTGTGAAAGGGTGCAAGAGTGTGTCAGGGGGTCTGTGAGCGGGTGTGTGAGAATTTCAGGGAGTTTGTGAGTGGGTGCGTGAGTGTCTGAGTGGGTCTGTGAGTGGATGCGTGAGTGTCTGATTGGGTCTGTGAGTGGGTGCGGAAGGGTCTGAGTGGGTGTGTGAGTGGGAGAAAGAGATTGAAAGAGAGAGAGAGAGAAAGAGAGGGAGAGAGATAGAGAGTATTTTATGCTTTGATGGATGATATACTTAGAATGAGATATTTCTGGAGAAATTGAAAGAGAAATGTATTTGTCAGTTAAAAAGAATGAGATCACCTTTCAGTATGAGCTTTAAACATATGAAGTTTAAAAAAAATTAAAGGAGGGAAATGATCACAGACACGCCTGGAGTAGAACCCTTAACTTCCAATGTGCGGGTCTGAGACTTTGACCATTAGGCCATAGTTTTTTTTGGGGGGTTTCATTTTATGTCCTTAGTGTGGTGTCTGGGACCGTAGGCATAGCCTCAAGGCCTCCCACACAGTCCTTGCTGATTGTTTCTTTTTTTAATTGTTTGCCCTTTACTGGCTATTTGTGATTGCTGGGGGAGCCTCAAGGCCTACCCCGCGGGCCCAGCTGGCTTCCACCTCCTGCGCGAGCCGGCATTGCTCCAGCAAGCAAGGAGCTGCTTTTAATAGCATCTCCCTGTTTGCTGGAGAAATGTTTTTATCTGTCTTCCCTGCACACATATCTGCGTGCAGGGAAGACAGATGAAAACTCCACTTTCTGACAGCAGGACTTGTTTGACAGCTCCCGCTGTCAGAAAGCGGCGTTATGTTTGCTTTTGAGCTCCCACCAAGCAACAGCACCCAGCTATGACCCGGTGGTGGGCACCCCCAGGACATAGCAGGAGCCGGCCTTGGGGGGTGGTGGTCCGCAGGGCCATCAGTAGCTTCTCAAGGGGGGCCACGTGACCCCTTCAAATGTGGGAATAGCCCTGGGGGGGTGGTGGTCCCAGGGCTATGGAGGTTCAAAATGGACCCCGTTTACATTTTTTACTATTTGCCCCCAGGAGGTGGTGGTCCCCAGGGATGCAAGGGGGCCATGCACCCCTCACCATATTAGTTAAAAGCTCCAGGAAGGTGGTAGTACCCAGTGATGTGGGGGGGTACACCCCACATCATATTCATTGATAGCCCCGGGGGTGCCCCCATCTTCATTTACATCTGTGCCCGGGGAGATGGCAATCACTGGGGCTGTGGGAGGGTTGACGGGCGGTCCCCTCATTACATAAATGAATGTGGTGGTCCCTGGGGGCTGCTAGGTGGCCTCCCCGCATTGCAATGAAAAATGCCCCCAGGACTTGGCCTACCCATGGTGTTAAGTATTGCGAAATGTGGCAGCCTGTGCTTCATTTTCACCGACTCTGCCGCGAATCACAGTGAAAAAAAAAAAAAATGCCTTGGGGGTGTTCCCTTTGGGACCCCAGCACTGGATCTAAGGGGTCAGGGTGTCCATACCCTGGCCCCTTTTCTTTATTTTGAAACTTTTTGTCTGGGTCTCAGCTGAAGCCAAGTCCCAACATGGCTGCCAACACTTCCTTGTTGAAGTGTTGGCAGCCAATCAGATCTCCGCACGAGGTCGAGAAGGGTTGCAAATCCTTTGCATCCCTATGAAATAAATTTGGATTGACACCAAATAGCAAAAAGGTCTATTTCTGGACCAAGAGCTACCTTTTATGCCAAATTTGGTGTAATTCCATCAAGTGGTTTGAGCGCTATCACTGTTCAAAATCCCTAAGGAAAAATGGATGGGGAAAGAGTGTTTTCTGGTCCCCCCCCTTTTTCTCGGCCCCCGATTGATGGATTGCCATGAAACTTTCAAGACAGCAGCTGAAGTGAGCATTGTATTGTCTTGGAATATTTTGTAAATATTCATCAGATGGTGCCAAAGTTATTAGCAAAACAAAAAATTTTCTTTCTATTGAAACTAGGTCGCCACTAGGTAATATATGTATATATATTTTTTTTTTCAACGTCATAGGTAGGTGAATATGTCAGTGAAAACATTAACATTTTGAACTAAAAAAACACAGAAATTCACCAGTTATATTTAGCAGAGCTACCTTGTGCCCTGCAATGCACTGTTTATGATCTCACATATTACATCACTCATGATGACATGTTCTATGACATCATTTATGACTGCTGATGACTTCTCAAATGACATAATTGAAGGCACTACTGATGACATCTATTGATGAGTGTGCTAGTCTCTTTTATAGTTTACATAATGGCAGGTAACTACCATATTTATATTACTTTTCTGCCTAATTTTGTACAGCCTGTGTCCAGCTAATCGGGGTGGGTGTTTTCAAAACACATGTGCTTCTAATGCACCAAAGGTGTGTCGAGTTATTGAACACATTATAAGTCTTTATATTGAAGGATAACTCTGTGTGCAGGTGACAGTTAACGACTTGTATTGATTATGCTCCACACAGGTTTTTGTGTCACTGCAGAAAAAGTTTCCAGCAGGGCAAAGAACCTACTTACTACATACAAAGGCCAAGATTCACAAAGTTTTTGCGCCACTTTTGCGTTACTTTTGTAACACAAATCTGACACTAAACCTTTATTGGGATTTACAGACCAAAGCAAATTGGTGTTTGCATTGATTTGTAAGGTAAAGTAATGCAAACCATTGCAAAGCGCAACTTTGTATTACTTAACATCCAAGGTGCCTGGGTGATACATGGGGGTTTCCGTGCTATCATCCCATGCTTTTTCATGCAAAACTCTATCTACTAACATTAGCATACATAGGTTTGTGCCAAAATTAACACTTTTTCAAAGCAGGCGTTAAATGGACAAATGTTTTCATTTCTCCTTGCTTTCTGACTTTGCATGTGTGCTGCACTGTACAGCACATACAAATCGGGAACAGTTTTAATGTGAGTCTAAGCATAGGATTTTATACTGGAACAGTACAAAACCTATGCTAGACTCATGCAGTTACCCTTGCATGATGGTGAAAAGATTTGTGCGTGGCGCATGGCAGCTAAAGTCAGCGGTAGGAAGAAGGGAGGAGAGTGCCATATCTGTGTGAATATGACGTTCTCCTGCTCTCTCCCTGTCATGCAGCATGGCACAGTATTTTGGCTGGTGTGCTGCGTTGCCTGACAGGTTTGGAAATCTGGGCCTAAGTATTGTAAGCAACCTTGCGTACTAACCTATGTACATGTGCTTATTTTGCTTCAGAAGATGAGCTATCTGTAAAGATTTTACAACAGTATGAAGGCTGCAGATAGTATGATCTTTAGCACCTTCAGACCTTGGTTATTTTAAGTGAATAGTTGCCCTTTGGACACGTTTTGCTTAGAGTGTACACTGTTCTTAGTAGATACTTTTTAATACTCTGTGGTATATTTCTCATGATGCTGTGTAACCTTGTAAGAATATGATGCCTTTTGCTTGGCCCCAAGCCCTTCCCCTCTTACTTTGATCTTTTAGTTTTCATAATGTATTTAATGAGCGCTTACACCATCTGTGGTATAAAATTGCACTTTATTTCTGTGTTAAGTATGTTTTCAATAGGTTTTTAATCTTATAGTTTTATAAATACTGAGATTTTGGACCTTTATGCTAATGCATTTCTCAGTATTGTAAAAATTTTCTTGATCTCTTGTGATTTTTATTCTGACCTTGTAAGGATGTTTTATGCTTTTTTAAATATGTTGTACTTGTATAATCCTGGAGATCAAAATAAAGTTATTATGAGTATTTCTCATGAGTGTTTCACTGCTTGCAAACAGTGAGGTACAGAGTAAACTCCCCGTAGAGTAAACAGTGTTAACAGTTCCCAGTTTTCTACTCATATCACTTAATTTCTCAATGTGGGTATAATGACTGTCAGGTGTTTGATATAGGTAAAGACTGTCTGTAGTTGGCATTAGTTATGTGACAGGGCTTTAGCATCTGGAAGAACTTGGTTTGACTGAACAGTTGTGTACAGATTGAATTGCGTGTGCAGTATAGGTTACCCTTTAATGTGGGGTTTATAGTCAACATGAACCTGGCTACTCATGAAGTGTGTGGTAAAGGGTCAATGTTGCACATAATACAAGCTTGCTTCAACTAGGGGGTTTGTTTGTATGATAACAGTAATGGTGCTATTCTCAGCAATTTTTCAATTACCTTCATAGCTGTAATCCTATAACCTTTTATGGAGCAATGTGGACATGTGTATTTCTCTGTCCTTTTTAGTTCAAACGGGGGTGGGGGTTAAAGAGGGTTGGGAGGGGGATCTTTGGGTGCTGGGTGTCTGTTGGGTGGGTGAGTGTGGGTGTTTGTGAGTCTTGGGAGGAGGGGGGTAGAGGTACTGGGAGAAGCCATGTTGGATGCATGAGTGTCTGTTGGGATGGTGACTGCAGGCATGGTGGATGTGGTGCATGTAGGCGTGTCTGTGGTTGTGGTGTCTGCAGGTGTGGTGACTGGGGTGGATGTCTGAGGGTCTGCTAATGTGCTGATTGTGGGTAGGATAGGTGTTATGGCTGCTTCGGTGAATGTTGGTGCTGGGGCTGCAGGTGTGTCAGGTGTTGTGTCTGTGATGCTGAGGGTGGTGGGGGTGTCAGGGCAGGTAGTGACTGTTGATGTGTCTGCAGGTGGATGTTGCTTGGGTGCATATCTGTGGTGGGTCTTGTGCTTGTGTTTGTCAGCACTACCCTTGGATGTGGAGGTAGATGCATGCTTGTCTGTGTGCTGTGGCTGGGTCGGGGAAGAGGTGTTTGGGATTGGGAAGGGGAATGTGGAGGGGGGATGGAAGAAAAATGGTGACTGGCTGCCATCAGTGTGGAGGCCAGAGCCTGAAAGGATCTCTGTAGGCCAGTCAGTGCACTGTGAGTGCCCTCCAGGAACACATTATTCTGTTGTACCTGAGTTGCCAGTCCATGGATGGCATTCACAATGGTCTACTGACCCACAGAGATAGACCTCAAGAGGTCAATAGCCTCCTCACTGAGGGCAGCAGGGCTGACTGGGGCAGGTGCAGAGGTGCCTGTGGCAAAGGAGATGCCCACCCTCTTGAGTGAGCTGGCACAGGGTGGGCAATGGTAGAAAGGGGATGGCGGACAAAGACTGTGCTAGGGTGGTCCCAGGTGGGTCTGCCTCCACCAGGGAGTGTCCACTGGAGGAGGATTCTGAAGACATGGATCCTGTCCCCTCCGTGGCACTTCCCTCACCCTCGGGGCTACTGGGTCCCTCGCAGTTGGTGGTATCAGCATCCCGGGTCCCGTGGCCGACAGCAAATAAAGACAACTCTCTTCCTAAACGACACAGCACATGCCATTCCAGTCACATGCCTAGCTGATCCCTTTGTACATAAATGACACAATGGCAACGCTCTCTGATGAAGACACAACATGTGGTAGTCCCATACAGTGGCCATCACAATTTTAAATTCCATGTCTGGAGAACAGCTATGTCAATACATGTATCAAATCTCAGAGGATTAGCAGCAGTCACTATTCACAGACATTCCCTGTTAGACCATAAATGCATGTTCTGCTACTGTGGCCTACCTAGCACGCAATACATCCACTGACAATCACAGAGAGCATAGTTACAACTACTAAACAATGGACAGCCTACTAATTCCTAGAAGGGCATATTACATTCCACCTGACATGCATATTCAGAGCCACAGCATGATAAACATGAGTACACCTACATCACTCACAGCATTCCTGACATGTGATTTCCACTGGCTAGGTCCAGACAGCACACATATCCCACTGACCATACACATGCACCTACACAACTGCCATTGCACTGACAACATATCCCACAACAATAACACCTGTATGATAAATAGTAGTACAGCTAAACCATCAAATCGTGAACTATGAGGTGAACCAATACCAATTCCTGTCCAAACTGCCCACATCAGCTAGGCTAAGGGTAGCAATGATTGTCCCAGTATACAAGATCTGCCCCCAAGTAACCACTGAGTCATGATGTAGGCAGCTAATACCGTATGTTGCACTCTTACTGGTAGGGCATTGGCACATCTATCATGGACATTGCACATTGTCAAAGGGTAGGACAGCCTAGCCACTTACCTCCTCTACAACAAAGGCATTGGGATACAAGTAATTTGTCCACATGTCAATGGCATGGAAAAGCATGGTAAGGGCAAATAGAGAAAGTCAGCCCCCCAAAGTTGGATGTCCTTATGTTAAACCTTCACATACCCCATAGTATGAATATGAAGGGACAATGGGCACACATCCACACATTTGGACAGCCCAATACTGGCCATACCTATTGACTAAATGAGATGCCAGCCTCACATGGTCAATACCTGTACCAGGACACAGGGTAACTAGGCCCTGTACCTAATATGTCAGGCCCTATGTAGCACATAGAGCTGATATTTACAAATGGGAGTGGCCTGGCACCTTACAGCTACATTACTATATAACCTGATTAATGGACCTGGAAATACTAGATGGGTAGGATGATACAGCAGCTTACAGACAGATATGTGGCTGTGTAGAGTCACACATGTAGCACTGTCAAATGTGTATCTCCACATGCAGTCATAGATATTCCTTGACACAGGTGATCTAAACGTCCTCATGCACAACCCTAACGCCAGATCTCCATCTTTTATACAGGCAACATGAGTACTATGTATTCCCAGTAGTCAACATACCTGTAGCACCTACTACAGTGTCACAGCTGCTAAAGTGTGACAGCAAATACCAAACTACCAGAGGAAATTACGTGGAGTCAGTCAGTACCTACCCCCTTGTGGCTTCTGTGCTGCCCTAAAACGCCTACCCACCTCAGGGTAGTCCACCGCCAAAATGCGGGCCATTAGGGGTGTCACGGTCCGACAGACTGCCCTCCCTCATTGGGAGGACATCCCCAGCTGGGCCTCAGCAGTCTTCTGGGCCCAGCATCTCAGGTCCTCCCATCACTTTCTGCAATGGGTGATCCGCTGGCTGTGGACCCCCAGGGTCTGCACTTGCTTGGCGATGGTATGCCAAATCTACTTCTTTTGATGGGCATTGACCTGCATGGATGAAACAGACAGAAGGAGAAAGCCATGTACACATGCACCATACCAATAGGAGTGGTGGTGTTCCCTCTGCAGCCTTTGATTTCCCCCCAGCATGGTGATGATTTGGCCCATCCTGTCTTGGCAACGATGGTAAGCTTCCAAGACTTGGGGGATGGTTTCCTGGTCAGTGTTTCCCCTTAAGACCCCCATCTTCGGACCCACAGCTTCCCTCACACGCACCCTAGCCCCACATGCCTGTGTCCCTGGCACTGTGTGCCCACTCCCAGTGGTGGCAGGTCCATCATTGTCAGGAGTGGCAAGGTTAGAGTCAGGTAACTATACTGTAGGGCACTCAATAGATTGAATAGTCCTTGGGACACAGGTTTGGGGACAAATGGTTTCCTGTGAAGTTGATGCAATAGTGTTGGGAGGTGATGATGTGGGCAGGGTGAGGCTGAGAGTCGTTGACTGACCAGGTACCCCAGATGGGCCAGGTTGTTCTTCAGTGTCCAGACATCCAAAAGTGTTGTCCTCACTGGGGCCTTCATCCTGAGGGGGACTAAGAGTCTCAGGTATCATCTCCATGGTGGCAATGGCAAGGTTACCTGTGGAGAGAGTGAGGCAGTGTTCAGGATAGAATATGTGCTTGGTTGCTTTTGTGTGAGATATAGACAGTGGTTTAACCTGATTCCCTGCAATGACATTGAGAGCTGCTGCACAGCATACCTTAGTTGTACATACAAGTCTGTGACTTGTATCCCTTACTCCATTTTGGGAGCGGTCATACTAATTGGGTACCGATGTTAGTGCAGATGCAATATGATAATGTCTGATATGTCTGTTGTACTATGTTACCTAGTGTATAGACAGGCTCGCCAGATGTCACACATGAAAGCTGCACAATGTACAATGATTTCCTAGTGGGAACACAGTATGTGAGTATGCAGGGGTAATTGTCCTATAAGTATGTGTTGTGCATGTGCACCGACTCAGCCATCTTCCTTTCCAACCCAGTTCTGTCAATTTCTGGATTGGTATCTGTGGCCATTGGGAATGGTCAGTGAGCTGTAGCTGTGTTTTGCTTAGGTTGCTGTTGTGAGTGTACCCTTGCATTGCTGTCATTGCCATGTGCTGGTCCTCACTAGAACACTACTTTGGTTATACATGCATAACATGTGATCATGCGCACACTTCAGGTTTTCACAAGGATGGGTAGTGCATTCTGGGAGTCATAGTGATCTGATCAGCCTGTAGTTAGGCTGTGAGGGCAGTTGGGCTGAGTGGAGAAGTGGCATTTAAGAGAGGGGCATTAGGTGATTAGTTTAGAGGTGCAGTGGCAAACCTTTGTTAATTAGGGAGGATTTGAGTGGTGAGGAAGCATGCAGGACTAGTGAATTGTGTGACATGAACATTGTGGGTACTTACCAGACTCCAGTCCCCCAGGTATTCTAGTCAGGCCCTCAGGATGCAGTATGTGCATGACCTTCTCCTCCCAAGATGTGGACTGTGGGGGAGGAGGTGAGGGCCCACCGTCAATCTTCTGCATGGCTATCTGGTGCCTGGATGCATGGAACGCACCTTCCCCCATACATCATTACACCTCTTGCTGATGTCCTCCTCTGTGCGAAAATGACTGCCTACAGAATTGACCCTGTTGACAATCCTTTGCCACAACTCCATTTTCCTGACAAAAGATGTTTGTTGGACCTGTGCTCCAAACAGGTGTGGCTCTACCCTGACAATTTCATCCATCATGACCCTCAACCCATCATCAGTGAAACGTGGGTGTTTTTGTGGGGACATGGTAGTGGTTGTGTAGGCGGTGTGTTGGGGTGCTGTGAGTGTAAAGTTGAAATGTTGGGTAATTGGGGAGGTGTGGGTGCTACGTTGTGAGTTGGAGACGGTAGTTGCGGATTGTGTGTGCTAGTGATGTGTGTATTTTGATAGTTGTGCTGATGTGGGGTGAATACTGAGTGGGATGTGTTTGTGTGCCTATTGTGTCCAAGTAGAATTTGTTTCAGATTTGGCTTCTCAGTGGATGTGAATGGCGTTCTGTTTGCAAAGGATTGTGGGTTGTGTAGGGGTGTGTTATATAGTGCAGTGAATAGGTCTGTAGGGTGTATGGATGTGTGTCAGGTGTGGGGTATTCAAACTATCCAATGTGGCATGGAGTTCTGACAGAAATGAGTTCGGACCAATGTTCACACAGCCAATGGTTTTCTGTCATGGAAGAACCGCTGTGATGATTTGTGGCTCGTAATCTGATGGGTGGATTTTTAAAGGACTGGCAGTGCTGGTAGTGGAACCGCCTCTTTTTCATCCTCCAGTGTCCTGGTGGTTTTTGAAAATGTGGCTGTTTTTTGCGGTCTTCAACATGGTGGTCTTTTGCCAGCCTCCACTGCGGCAGTCTTGTCGAAAGACCACCAAACTCGTAATGAGGCCCTTAGTGTCTAATACTAATCTATAATAATAAGGGAGTCATTTAAACATGTTTATTATATTTATTTATTTATTGTTAGAAATTAATCACTCACAAGAGTCAAATACACTATCCTCTGGAGGAGTCTTATGGGGCTGTACTTCCTTTTGGGCTCTTGTCAACCAGACGTAAGATTGTATATTTGGAATTAAGAAAACAAGAGTATTGCCATGTAATTCTGAACAAACAAAGACACTAGAGATGTTGATTAACTTCAAAAATTGATTACTTATTGTTCCATTTAACATATAAAGCAAATATGTTTTGCGATCCTGTGAGACACTTGAAAGACGCTTGCGAGAGGTCCAGAAGAGAAAACACACCCCAAAGAAGGCATTCTGATTGGTTGACATGAATGTCATTATTTGCAGAAGGAAGACTTCATCCTTATGTATTGGAGTTTGGTGTGGGCAGACCTTGTTCACTTGTTGTGTTTCCTTAAAGGAAATCTTTTTTTTTGTAAAGGGAAAATATCTTCATCTGATTCTGATGAGCAGACAGGAGGAGTTCTTGAACCTCAACCTCCTCAACCTGCCAACGAATCTCGGGTTCGGCAGTTCTTTTGAAATAAGAACAGGAGGCAAAAAACTATCTGCTAAGTTTGTAACATGCACACCTTGTAAAAAGAAGCTTAGCCGGGGGGCCTAAAAAGCAGTATAGCATGAGCATTACTGGAATGTGGCAGCACTTACGATCCATGCATCCACAAAGGCTGACTGATGCAGAGCTGGCTTGTGCTGCAGAAATGGACAGGGCCTCAAGTGCTTTAACATCTTTTCAACCTGGGGACACTGTGCCTGCTCAGGTACTTTCTTCTGAAGCAGACAATAATCATGCTTCTTGTGTATGCAGATTATTTTTTCGTATGAGACAAGTAGAACTCCGCAGGATAACCTTGTGCAAGAGTATAAATGTCCTCCTAGGCTGTAGTTTTTTTTAAAAGAATTATTTTACTTTTTTCTTCTGTTTGGTTTGAAGGAGATACTGTTAAATTGTTAAAAAAAAAATTAAATGCTAAAAAAGTTAAAAATACAAAAAAGTTTAACATTGATTTAAAAAAGTCAAAAAGCTCTTTTCAGAGTTACCCTATAACTTCATTATCTACCCTTTTTAAACAGTGTTTCCCTTTTTAAAAATAAAACCTGCAAGAGTCTTCTGAGGGTCGGAGATGACAATGAACCTTACATAGGTATTATGGCCCTCATTATGGCATTGGTAGTAAATGCCGCTTACCACCGCGGTGACGGCTGCCAACATACCGCTGCAGTGGCGAATATCCATTCGCCATCTAATGACACTGTAGGAAAGTACCATTTTGCCTGTCATGTTAACCCCATTTTTACTTGTGTGTCAGTTTGTTTTTGCCTGTCTCACTGGGATCCTGCTAGCCAGGACCCCAGTGCTCATAGTTGTGGCCTGAATGTGTGTTCCCTTTGTGATGCCTAACTGTGTCACTGAGGCTCTGCTAATCAGAACCTCAGTGCTTATGCTCTCTCTGCCTTTAAAATTGTCACTGCAGGCTAGTGGCCATTTTTACCAATTCTCATTGGCACACTGGAACACCCTTATAATTCCCTAGTATATGGTACCTAGGTACCCATGGTATTGGGGTTCCAGGAGATCCCTATGGGCTGCAGCATTTCTTTTGCCACCCATAGGGAGCTCAGACAATTCTTACACAGGACCGCCACTGCAGCCTGAGTGAAATAACATCCACAGTATTTCACAGCCATTTTACACTGCACTTAAGTAACTTATAAGTCACCTATATGTCTAACCCTCACTTGGTGGAGGGTAAGTGCAAAGTTACTAAGTGTGAGGGCACTCTGGCACTAGCCAAGGTGTCCCCACATAGTTCAGGGCAATTTCCCTCGACTTTGTGAGTGTGGTGACACTATTACACGCGTGCACTACATATAGGTCAATATCTATATGAAGCTTCACAATGGTAACTCTGAATATGGCCATGTAACATGTCTAAGATCATGGAATTGTCACCCCATGCCAAATGTGGTACTGGGGTGCCAATCCCATGCATCCCCGGGGCTCCAGTATGGACCCCGGGTACTGCCAAACTAGCTCTCTGGGTTTTTCACTGCAGCTACCGCTGCTGGCAACCCACAGACAGGCTTCTGCCCTCCTAGGGTCTGGGAAGCCCACTCCCAGGAAGGCAGAACAAAGAAATTCCTCTGAGAGAGGGTGTTACACCCTCTCCCTTTGGAAATAGGTGTTAAGGACTGGGGAGGAGTAGCCTCCCCCAGCTTCTGGAAATGCTTTGAAGGGCACAGATGGTGCCGTCCTTGCATAAGCCAGTCCACACCAGTTCAGGGATCCTCCAGCCCCTGCTCTGGTGCGAAACTGGATGAAGGAAAGGGGAGTGACAACTCCCCTGTCCATCACCTCCCCAGAGGTGGTGCCCAGAGCTCCTCCAGTGTGCCCCAGACCTCTGCCATCTTGAATCCAGAGGTCTCTGAGAGGTCAGTGCCAGCAGGTGACGTCAGAGACCCCTCCTGATAGGTGCTTACCTGACTACGTGGCCAATCCTCCTCTGAGGGCTATTTAGGTTCTCTCCTGTAGGCTTCTCTTCAGATAACGAATGCAAGAGCTCACCAGAATTCCTCTGCATCTCCCTCTTTGACTTCTGCCAAGGATCGACCGCTGACAGCTCCAGGACGTCTGCAAAACTGCAACAAAGTAGCAAGAAGACTACCAGCGACATTGTAGCGCCTAAACCTGACAGCTTTCTCAACTGTTTCCTGGTGGTGCATTCTCTGGGGGCTGTCTGCCTTCACCCTGCTCTGGAAGCCAAGACAAAATCTCCTGTGGGTCGACGGAATCTTACCCCTGCTAATGCAGACACCAAACTTCTGCTTCACCAGTCCTCTGGGTCCCCTCTCATTGTGACGAGCGTAGTCCCTGGAACACAGGAGCTAGATCCACTGGACCCCAACAGGCTAGTGGTCCATCTGTCCAAATTTGTTGGAGGTAAGGCCTTGCCTCCCCACGCCAGACAGTAATCCTGTGTACTGCATGAACTGCAGCTGCTATGGCTTCTGTGCACTTTTGCAAGGAATCCTTCATGCACAGCACAGCCCAGGTCCCCAACACTCCGTCCTGCATTGCTCAACTCGCTGAGTTGACCACCAGCTTTGTGGGACCCTCTTTTGCAGTGTTTGGATGACTACTGTGCTCAGTTTTCTTGAACCCACGTTCAAGTACTTCTGCGGGTGCTGCCTGCTTCTGCATGGGCTCTCTGTATTGCTGAGCACCCCCCTCTGTCTCCTTGTCCAAGTGGCGACCTCCTGGTCCTTCCTGGGCCCGGGCAGCACCCTTTTTCTTTACCGTGACCTTTGCAGCTACCAAGGCTTGTTTGTAGTCTTTCTGCAGAGAAACAACTCTACATCTTCCAGCACGCTGTGGGACATCTTCTGTGCAAAGGAGAAGTTCCTGGCATCTTCCGTTGTTGCAGAATCTTCAGCTTCTTCCACCCAGAGGCAGCCATTTTGCACCTTCATCCGGGGTTTAGTGGGCTCCTGCCCCCAGCACACTTTCATGACTCTTGGACTTAGTCCCCTTCCTTTACAGTTCCTCAGGTCCAGGAATCTGTCTTCAGTGCTTTGCAGTCAGTTGTAGTCTTTGCAGAATGTCCTACCACAACTTTAGTGTGTTTCTGGGGAAGTAGGGTAACTTTACTCCTACTTTTCAGGGTCTTGGGGTGGGGTATCTTGGACACCCTTAGTGTTTTCTTACACTCCCAGCGACCCTCTACAAACTACACTAGGCCTGGGGTCCCTTAATTGGTTCGCATTCCACTTTCTTAGTATATGGTTTGTGTTGCCCCTAGGCCTATTGCATCCTATTGTATTCTACAGTGTTTGCTCTACTTTTCTAACTGTTAACTTACCTGATTTTGGGTTGTGTGTATATTTTGTGTATTTTACTTACCTCCTAAGGGAGTATGTCCTCTGAGATATTTGTGGCACATTGTCACTAAAATAAAGTACCTTCATTTTTAGTAACTCTGAGTATTGTGATTCTTTTGATATAGTGCTTTATGATATAAGTGGTATGGTAGGAGCTTTGCATGTCTCCTAGTTCAGCCTAAGCTGCTCTGCAATAGCTATGTCTATCAGCCTAAGCTGCTAGAACACTACTAATCTACTAGTAAGGGATAACTGGACCTGCCACAAGGTGTAATTACTACAGACACACACACACACCAATCGAACAGAATACAGCCACATACACAAATCCGCCAGCCCAAAGGTCAGTGATAAAGTGGCAGTCTCAACACCCATACCGTTATGCCAACAAAACAACGCCCACCGCAATATGACCCACGAATCTCCATGGTGGACATTCAATGGTGGTAAACCATTGGCAGTACATATAGCCGCGCTCAGAATGGACACTCACATACAAAACAACACCACATTGGCCAATACCAAAAACACACACCTGACACTCATACACACACCACACCCACACACCCACAGCACTATAAAACACACACCCACGTTACCCACATCCCTTTACAAACAACAATTACTGCCAGGAGATTGACAAGAACAGCACAGAGACAACTAGACACACACACCACATACACCCATACATCCCTCACACACCCCACACACACCTCACCACATTACTCAACACACTCACACCAACACATACCACACAACACCCATGTCCCCACAAAGGCACCCCGTTTCACTGATTAGGAGTTAAGGGTCATGGTGGAGGAAATAGTCAGGTTAAAGCCACAGCTGTTTGGAGCACAGGTACAGCAAATATCTATTGCAAGGAAGATGGAGCTATGGTAGAGAATCGTGGACAGGGTGAAAGCCGTGGGACAGCACCCAAGAACAAGGGACGACATCACGAAGAGGTTGAACGACCTACTGGGGAAGGTACATTCCATAGCTGCACAAGCTCACCATACAGAGGACTGGTGGTGGACCCCTACCTCCTCCCCCACAGCTCACAGCATGGGAGGAGCGAGTCTTGGCATTACTGCATCCTAGGGGACTCCCTAGAGTAGCAGGGGACTGGACACTGGTAAGTCAACATTTACTACTTATCCCCCTCCATATCTGCATGCCATCACACCCCCTAACCCTCACTTCCATCACTCCACTACATCCCACATACTGTACCTACACATATGACTAACCCCAATGCCAAATCCTGCATGCCATACCAATGCATGGACAGCCGTCCCAGCCCTGCATGGACATCCATCACCAAAGCACACACAGCATAGGGAAACTAACAATCCCACAATACATCACCATACACAAGAAAAAAGGTGGAAGGGCAACACCAACGATAGAGGTGAAGATAGGGATGTACAATATGTCACAGACATGAAGCATAATACATCACTTACATCCCCACAGGTGCCCCAGCCAATCTCAGCGGAGAGGAGGTGCCACGACTATCCATGCCCCCAACAGAAGATGCCCCCAATGATAACAGTAACTCTGGACTTCAGGAATTCAGGACCAACAACCTGGCCCATCAGGGACCACTGGACTGTGGTCACCCAGGCCCACTCAGAGTCCACCACAGAGCCTCCCCCCTCAGTATCCAACACCACAGCACCCACCCAGCATACCCACACTTCTGCCCCCAGGACACGTCAATCAGCAGTGTGCCTACCTGTACAGGGACCCCAGGCCACACCTCATACCCAAGACAATCAGGGACCTGGGGTCAGTGGCAGTGGGAACACCATCCAAGGGACAGAGACACAGGCCAACAGGGACACTGGGAGGACTGCTGTGCACCAGGGGGAGGACAGGACCAGGGAACAGACTCTCCAGGGGCACTCTCTGAGATCCTGGGAACCTACCGACATTCCCAGGACACAATGGGCCAGATCCTTGACAACGTGCAGGAGAACAGGCGGCTGCAGGAGGGACAGTATCAGGGGATCAGGGCGGACTTGCAGGCCATCAACACCACCCTGATCTCCATAGCAGGGGTGCTGGCAGACATGGCCAACATCATGAGGGAGGCAACAGCACAGCAGCGGGCCCCTACCACTAGCCAGTCCATTGACCCCTGCTGCAGCTAGTGGGCAGGAGGCCCCGTCACAGGACCCACAGGCCACCAGCACCCCTGCCCCTGCAGAAGGTGAACCACCCCGCAAACGTTCCCGGTAAACCAGAGAGAAGCCAGAGCCACTTGCCAAGAACATTGCCAGGAAATGAGACTCTCCTGACTGTCCCCCTTGTGTCCCACCCTGTCACCTTGTTCACTCTGAACTGCCTTTGCTTTCCTTCCTATGGCCACGTGGACACTGGACCTGTGCTACAAACAGACTGGAACAATACCCTGGACTTTCCTCCATCATCCCCTTATTCCATTGCACTTTCACCTCAATTTCTTATCACTACAATAAACACCCTTGAACACAACTTGACTACTAATGTTTTATGTTTTAAAAATGTGCATTTATGGAAACAGTCACATCTAGTGCAAATGATCTGAACACAGCTCATAGAAATAAGGACCTATAGCTGTCTGTAGTAGGCACATCAGTACACAGTTGTTATATCACCAACATCTGGAAAATGACAAGCCATAAGTGACAGTAAGTTGAGATGCAAAGGAAGTTAATGCCATCATGCTACAGCCACACAGAATAAACCAATAGTCATAGGAATGGTCAGTTGCTCTGTCCATTGAAAGTATGTGTCATTGAAAGTATTGACGGATAACTGATGTTCTGTTGTCCTCATCCTCAGCCTCTTCATCCTCACTGTCCTCAGGGTCTACTGCTGCCACAGGGGCATCTCCAGTCTCCTCCTTCTGCAGAAAGGGTACATACTGCCTGAGGGCCGGGTTGTGGAACACGCAGCATTTCACTACTATCTGGCAGACCTTCTCGGGTGAGTAGCACAGGGATTCACCTGTCAGATGGAGGCACCTGAACCTGGCATTCAGGAGCCCAAAGGTCCTCTCAATGATCCGTCTGGTTCGCCCATGTGCCTCATTATAACGTTCCTCTGCCCCTGTCCTGGCATTCCTCACAGGGGTCAGCAGCCACGATAGGTGTGGTTAGCCAGAGTCACCTGCAAGTATAAAGGGACATCATTTAGCCTCATACAATGATTTTGGGATGACACCTGAAGGCATACACTAACATACAGTGTGTGGGGACCACGGCTCACCTATTAGCCACACACTGTGCCTCTGTAGTTGGGCCATTACATTTGGGATGCTGCTATTCTTCAAATGAAAGGCATCATGCACTGACCCAGGATACTTAGCATTGACGTGGGAGATGTACTTGTCCATCAGGCACACCATTTGCACATTCAGTGAGTGGAAACTCTTACGATTCCTGAACACCTGTTCATTCTGGCGGTGGGGACTAAGGCAATATGTGTCCCATCAATCGCCCCAATAATATTGGGGATATGTCCCATTGCATAGAATCGAGCCTTGACAGTGGCTAAATCTTCCACCTGGGGGAAAGAAATGTAGCTGCACATGTGTTTTACTAGGGCAGACAAAACTCTTGCCAACACGATTGAGAACATTGGCTGTGACATTCCTGCTGCCAAGCCCACTGTCACTTGGAAAGAACCAGTTCCCAAGAAATGGAGCGCTGATAGCACTTGCACAAGAGGGGGGTTCCCAGTCGGATGACGGATAGCAGATATCAGGTCAGGCTCCAATTGGGCACAAAGCTCTGTGATTTTGGCCCTGTCCAGTCTATAGGTGAGGATAATGTGCCTGTCCTCCAGTGTAGCCAAGTCCACAAGGGGACTGTACACGGCGGTATGTCTGCACCTCCTTTTCATCCGTAGCGGTAGGTATCTAAGGGACACAAAAGTGAGTAGGCTGTCACAATTTGTACAAGGGAACCACAACTTCAGTGTACATGGTGCATTTATTTTATGGGACAGTGGGAATGGTGAGGTGTATGTTAATCTAGTCTGTGATGCAGTTAATGTTGATGTGACCGTTGCCCACCCCCTGAAATGGCGACCGCCTGTCCTGTATGTAGGGACAGGTGGAAATGAGGTAATTCATCCGACGTTGGGCGTCGTGGCGGAAGGCGGTCTTGCACAGCCGTGTAATTCCTCATTGGATAATATGGGGCTCTATGGAGTAGAGTGGCCAATGGGTATCTGTGCCGGTGGTGACGGTGAATATCGCAGCGGGCGTGACCGCCATTTTGTATCTGATTCCTCACTTGTTTCCTGACCTTCAACAGGAGAACACCTACACTACGTGTGCTGCTGTGACCTGTGTCTGGAACCCACCATGGCCTGTGTGACTGGGGAAAGGGCCCCTGCCTTCACTTCGGAGGAGTTGGAGCGACTGGTAGAAGGGGTCCTACCCCAGTATGGACTGCTGTATCGGCCTCCAGACCAACAGGTGAGTACACATTGGGCACAATGCATGTGGGAAGGATGCATGGAGATGTGTGTGCAAGCATTGTGTCATCGGGGGGCAGGGGGTATGTCTTGTAGTGGTGTTCATGGTGGGCTGCGGGTGATGTGTGTGCCAATGGTGATAGAAATGGGATTGGTGGGCCATATGTGTGACAGGCTGGACTGTTTGTTTAATGGTGTTCTCCTGTCTGTATTGCCTCTGCAGGTCAGCACCCGTCAAAAGAAGTGATTATGGCATGACATTGGCAAGGACGTGCAAACCCTGGGGTCTATGGCAGACAGAGCACCCACTATCAGAAACGGTGGGAAGACCTGAGACGCTGGGCACGGAAGACCGCAGAGGCCCAAATGGGGATGGCCTCTAAATGAGGAAGGGGTGCCCGTCGGAACCTGACCCCCCTGGTGGCCCACATACTGGCGGTGACCTACCCAGAGCTGAATGAGCGCTTGAGGGAATCACAGTAGCCACAAGGGGGTGAGTACAGTGGGTATTATTATAAAATTTGGCAGGTGGGGTGTGATCCAGGTGGTGGATGTCATTTAGTCGGTGCCCCTAAGGACAGGCAAGACATTGCAGCATGGGCCAACTCTAGGGTAATTGGTGTATGGCAAATGCAGGTAACCCAGTGTTTCCTTTTTCTCTCCCCCTCTTTTTTATGGGTGAGCACAAAGCGCTCCATCCCATTCTGTAATCTTTCTTTGGGCTTCCAACCACTCCCATGTCTCATCAGTCACTTACATTTGTCCGTGGGCTTGCCTTTTAAAATCCGCTTGTTTTCATTTGTGAAAGGCATACGTCATGCCTTTTCCAGTGTTTAGCCCACCTACACAGCACCGGTAAACTACAAAAATACGAGGCTCGATGTTTTCAGCATGGTGTCTGGACTACTTCACCTGTTTATTTTCCACGCAGTGTGCTTGCACTGCACTTTACAAAGTGCAATCGCACTGCGTTGTTTTTCTTTACAACACTAATAGCTCTTACTTGAGCAAATGCGAGACCCGTTGCATTGAAAATGCGTGTTCTTCTTTCATCCTGTCCATGTGTGCATTAGCATCATCTGGTGGCAGGGCAGAGGCACCGGGGACGGAGGGAGCTGCATCCCACACGACTCCGGAGGCAGAGTCCACCAACGCTGAGGGAACCAGTGGGACGGAGGGCGAGGGGAGCACCATGGAGGAGACAGGAGGTGAAAACACATACTCAGTTACCTCCTCTGATGGGAGCTCCCTGGTGGTGGTGGACACCTCAGGTACAGCCGCCACTATCCCCATACCAGCACTGCCCTCCCAGTAGCCCCTCAGCGAGTTGCCCGTGCCCATTCACCCAGGAGGGTGGGCATCTCCTTCGCCCCAGGCACCTCAGGCCCTGCCCCAGTTGGCCCTGCTGCCCTGAGTGAGGAGGCTATTGACCTCCTGAGATCGATCTCTTTAAGGCAATCAACCATCGTGAATGCCATCCAGGGGCTGGCATTCCAGATGCAGCAATGCAATGCATTCCTCAAGGGCCTCTATGGTGGATTGGCATCCCAATAGAGATCGATTCAGGCTCTGGCCTCTTCTCTGATGGCAGCCATTGTCCCTGTTTCTACCGTACTCCCTCCAACTACCACTTCCAAGTCTCCTCAACCCCAACCCATCCCATGCACACATGCAGATGAGCATGCACACAAGACAACACCCAAGATTTTGCACAGGCAAACACTTCATCCCACAAGCACTCGCGCAAACACCAGACAGTTGCAAACATAACCACATCCACTGCCTCCATTGTCTCCCCTTCCTCCTCCTCCTCCACCTCCCTCCCAGTCACGTCCACACTCACACCTGCATGCACTGCACCAACATCCACCACCAGCATCACCTCACCAAGCAGCACACACACCTGACTAGCAGACACCTCCACAGCATCCATGCACGCGTCCCGTGTGTCCTCTCCGACCATGTTTGTCCCCCTCCTAAAGGACACAAACACAAGCACTCACAGACCCAACAGCCATCCACCTCACATCAGCATGGTGCCCATGCACCTGCACCCAAATCGAGCAAACATACACCTCCTCCAACCACTCCCTCAACCTCCACTCCCATCCCTCCTGCCCCACCGTACCTAAGAAGCTTTTCCTTGCCCAACTTGACCTCTTCCCTCCCCCTGTCCTGCCTGTACGAGCAGGGACCCAATGACCCAGCCCAGCACCTCAGCCAAACAGTCCACGCAGACAGTGGTGGCACCACCTAGTCATGGTGGAAAGTCAGTGAAGGATCCCACTCCACCAGCCAAGAAGGGGAAGGATCCCACACCTCCAGCCAAGAAGGGAAATGATCCTACACCTACAGCCATAAAGGGGAAGCAACACCTCCTGCTTTGAAGGGGAAGAAGCCCTCAACTCCTGCCTGGAAGGCTAAGGAACACGTACAACCTGCCATGAAGGGGAAGAAACCATCAACCCCTGCCAGGAAGGGTAAGGATTCCACACCCCATGTCATGGAGAGGAAGAAGCCCTCTACTCCAGTGGAGGCTGTCAAGGTGACACCTCCACCACCACCAGTGGTCACGGGCCCCCACCGCCAGCTGAGAAAGTGCAGCCATCACCACCTGCAGAGGCTGCCCAGGAGGTAACTCCATCTGCCACCACAGTGCAGCCATCACCACCTTCAGAGGCTGCCCAGGAGGCATCGCCATCTGCCACCAATGTGCAGCCATCACCACCTGCAGAGGCTGCCCAGGAGGCAGCTCCATCTGCCACCACAATGCAGCCATCACCACCTCCATAGGCTGCCCTGGAGGCATCTCCATCTGCCACCAAACTGCAGCAATCACCACCTGCAGAGGCTGCCCGGGAGGCACCTCCATCTGCCACCAACGTGTAGCCATCGACATCAGTGGAAGCCATGTAGGCCACCCCCCAGGGGCTGTTGTACGACGGGCCCCCTCCATAACCAGTGGGCAAGTCACTCACCTGAGAGACTGTGGCCTTGCATTCCCCAAGACAGAGAAATGGGCATGGAGCCCCCTCCAGAACCAGTGGGAAAGTCACCCACCTGTGAGACTGTGGTCTTACACTCCCAGAGAAATGGGCATGAGTCCCCTCCAGAACCAGTGGGAAAGCCACCCACCTGAGAGACTGTGGCCTTGCATTCTCCAGGACAGAGAAATGGGCATAGAGCCCCCTCCAGAACCAGTGGGAAAGTCACCCCCCTGAGAGACTGTGGCCTTGCAGCCCCCAGGACAGAGAAATGGGCATGGAGCCCCCTCCAGAACTAGTGGGAAAGTCACCCACCTGCGACACTGTGGCCTTGCACTCCCCAGGACAGAGAAATGTGCATGGAGCTCCCTCCAGAACCAGTTGGCTTGTTCCCGACTTTGGCTGAGGTGCCCTCCACTCCCCACCCCCTTGAGGTGCCTGCTCACTTGCAAAGTGATGCCCCTGCAGAGTTCTATCCGGATGAAGTCAGGATTCGAGTTGGGCCTTGGACTGTGCCCTGTGGCCATGTGGGCCCTTTGAACATTGGACTGGGCAGTGTCCCTTTGTGTACATTTGTACATATCTGTTTCACTGACAATTCGATTATTTATTTGGTGCATTCCTGTTGTCCTTGCCTTGTTCTGCCGTGTATTGGGTGGAAATTGTTTTTCGTGTGTAGCTGGTTGTGTGTATGGTGTGTGTGTGTCGGGTGTCTGTTGTGTGTGTGTCACTCTCGTTTTCCTCCCTCCTTCCCTTGTGTGCTAGGCGGCTGTACTCTTCGTCGTCGTCTTCGTCAGCATTGGTGTTCCAGGTGGAGCGTAACGTAGAAGATCATCGGAAAAAATAGCAGTTCGGGTTCCATGGCGGCGTTGTTCTTGATGCATTTCCACCAGGCTTTTGATGGCGTTGGTACTGCCCCAGAAAACGTGGCAGATTGTGGTGTCTTAATATGGTGGGCGGTACTTTGTCTTCCGCCTAGCTGTTGATGGCTACCGCCGTGGTGAGTGTTGTTGCCGCCCTGACGATTGGTGTGGTACATTGGCTGTCCATGGGAGTTATCACCCCCATGGTCATAATTTGACGGTAGTTACTGCCAGCTTGTTGGCGGTATTACCGCCACTTTATCACTCACCGCCAGGTTCATAATGAGGGCCTGTGTGTTAATTTTTGTCTGTATTCTTACCACATTAGGTTGCTCTCAAAAAAAGTATTTTGGGGGTTTTTGAAACAGTTTTGATTTTTTTTTAACTTTTCTTTTAATTTGTAGACAACAAAAGTATGGAGAATTCAAAAAAATAAGGGTTTCTAAAACTGGAGATAAAGTATGGGTAAAACAAAATCTAATGCCCAGGACGTCATTTGTCCTCTTCTGCTAGCTTATCCTGGGCTGTGGCATTCTCCTCTGAAGAGAAAATGATTGTCTTGCAAAGAGAACAGAAAGGTGGTTTATTCAATTAGGGTAGGTTGCTTGTAGCCTGACTTCCACAAACTGAGATGGTTCTGGATGGTCTAGTTGAACAGATGTAAAGGGACCTGACCACATCTAGCTCTGCACTTCTCTGCATTTCTCCTCAAGTTAAACGTTGAGGATGCATTGCCCTTAAGTGCTGCAATATCCCCATTGTTTCCATACCATACTGTTTCTTGTCACCTCTGCTAAATTCCTTTTGGCACAATTTGCACTTCACATACTTTGCGGACACTTTCATCCCTTCAGGTGCCATCTCAATAGAATTGTCACACAATAGATTTCTTTGGTGGCCTAGGAAATGCAGTTGGTGCTTGTTTATCACTATTAGATGAAGACATGTTTTCTCCTCACCAAAGGTCTGCGCAATTGCAACAGAAGATCCTCCAAGGCATCTTTAAATATGTTCACATCAAATAACTGCTCATGAATGAGGAAACAAGACTGATCACTCCCTTCAATAATTCAAAGCAACATTTTTAAACACTCAAATCTTTTAAGCTGTGTGTGTCTTGACTCTTATGAGAAACTTGAGCCACTCACAAGATGCCCGTGGGATCATATACTTATTGATTAATTTTTTATATTGTTGTATACAGAGGTTATTAATTAGTTGTATATGTATTTAATGCAAATAGTGAAGTAGGGTGTGATGATCTTTGTTGTTTTCATTTCCATTGCATTAGAATCAATAGTTCTTGTGAGAGTCAGGCACACAATCCTCTGCGTGCAGTTCGAGGGGGCAGAGCTCTATGTTTTACTCTTGTGGACCTCTTGTGAGACAGTACTTTTGTAATGGAGTTTTTAGTACTATATAATAGAAACACTGAAGGAAGTTTCATATTACTGTTTATGTCAAAGGGACATAAAGAAAGTGAAAACGACAGTACTAGAAACCGGCAATAACAGTTCCTGCATATTTACGATCCAGCGAGCATCTCACGAGATTCTCGCGAGAGGTTCGCTAGAGCAGAGACACTCTATATAAGACATTTGTTAGGCTAATTTTACTGTCTTACATTATTGTAGGATGTATAGAGTCTACTTTCTATTTAGGAAAATATTTCATGTGTATTAACATGTACTGCTAATTTCAGTTTGTCATTTTTTTATTTACAGGATTTCCTACAGGAAGATGGTCCAAAGTCATGTCTTCTACTAATACACATCAAGATAAAAATCATGTAAATGATTTAAGCTGTCAAAGTCCACCAAGGAGTATTTGGTATAGGAACTTTTTAAAATTCTGAAAAACACTAAACAAAGGACAGTGGCTTGTATGTTGTGTCACAATTAATTTTCACATAGCACACTGAGACAATATTGTTTGTACCGAAATGGAATGTGCTTCCTAGTGTGTTCTGTGCACCCAGTAAGTTTTCTACAGCAACCTTGTAGTATGGATATAGATGCATTGTTATCTTCTTGAGATGTTCTCCAAAGGTGATGTAAGTATGTAGTACTGTGTGATAGAGAGCACATTTTGTTGGGATACGTACCTAGGACAACAACCTTTGTTAGAAGGGTATCAAGAGAGCTTGGCTTCACTGCTGATATCTCTCCCTAAATTGATTGTTTAAGTGAATTTATAGGCTTTTTACAACATAATGTAATTCCAAAGTAAACATAGTAGGATGTGGAAAGGAGGAATTTTGTTTACACAGATTTCTTCCAAAGACAAAGGGGCATATTTACTAGAAGTGGCACAGCGCGTCCGCTGCACCAAAATTGGCAGCGCAGTGCTGCATCACTTCTAAAATTAAGGGATGCGCCTTATTTAAACAAAATATATTACATCCCTGTGTTTTCCCCTGCGCCAACGCTAAATTAGCAGCCAAGTGCTAATGCAGCCACCCTTGTGCCATTGTGCAAGGATGGCTGCATTGCAGGGGAGATTGTTTTTGTGCAGGAAGGGACACATATCTGCACAGAAACAATCTTTAATGGAGATTTGCCTCTTGTATGTGTGCTGCAGAATGCAGAATTTCTCCTCCGTGCGCCATGCTAATGCCATCCCTGGGGTGGCTTTGGATTTTGCACTACCTCAGGTTTACGAAATCTTGTAAATCTAGGGCAGCATCAAAATGTAGTGGGTGTTGCTGTAGAACACCCACAGCAACACTCTTTGCGCTCCCCTTACATGTAAAGTGCTGCTTGTTAAAGAACCGTATTTATAAGGTGGCGTTAAGCTACAAAAAGTGGTGTAACACTACCTTGTAAATATGACACAGTCTACAGAGCCACTTGAACGTCAAAAAAAGTGACGCTCTGGTGGCTATAGGGGCTTGTAAATATGCCCCAATGTGTTTACGTGACAGTGTAAAAGAAAAGACTGCACCTTAAAACTTCTGTATTGTGAGATATGTAAAGCATATTAGTGTGTGATTGACGATCAGTTTCCCTGCTTATAATTTTTCCGTACTTGATGGGTATATATTATTTTGATAATTTATTTATAAGGTGACACATTTAGGGTAACCATCAATTACCCTTAGAGGTCAACACAAATCTTTGGACATAGATAGGAGTGAGATACCATCCTAACATCCTAAATCAATAAACAGCTCTTTCAATATTGGAGCCAATAATTTATATGACCCCATGACCTATGTGGCCCTTAACCACCACACCAGTTTAATAATGTTCAAACATTTATTGCCCTTTAGATTAACAATGCTAAGATCACGCAACTCAAACGCAAGACCAAATGATAAAAGTACAGGAATAACACAGGCTGACCAAATCTACTGAACTATCTTAACCTTGACAAAATATTTATCATTAAGCATTCAAGAAACACCATGCAGAACAATAACAGTCACAGAGTAATGATGAAACAGAATAGATTTAGTTATCACAGATGAGTTGTTTACAATCAATTGGTACGAAACAATCAAATTTAGATTGTGACATCCTTAACTATTACTCTAATTCGATAAGCATGTTTGGGCTTCATGCAAAGAGAAAAGAAGACAAAAATCAATTTGGAAAACATCTGACTATGGTGCTACCCAAAAATAGCATCAAGCTTCTAGAAATTGCTGAGATAAAAAAACATTTCACAGGCTTTTAAAACATAGAATTAGCTTTAGGCCTTTTCATGTAGACCCACATTTAATAAAGTATGTCATTCACATTTTATATCAAATAATCATTTAATTCATTCACATTAGAATTCATATTAATTCATTTTAAGTACATTATAAAATATTTCCACATAAATCATCGTTATTTATTGTTAAACATACACTGTTTATGGTGTTTGCCGTCTTTGACCCTTTATATATTGTTCTTTTTTAACGCACATTAATTTCAAAACGGGTTTTTAATACACATTTATTCTTTTAATTAGTATTTTAATACTTCAACATTTTATTAATTAGCCTGCTCTCTAAAACAATGAACCATTGTATAGCATTAAAAAAGTGGAGCAGTTCATAAATGACCATAAAGTGCTTAAGTCTCAGTCAGGGCCTTGATAGTTATGTACAATAAGCCATTGTAGAGCATAAAAAGAGACAGACACAAAAAATACATCATTTTTACCCAAAGTACCGGCTGAGGGAAGAGGAAGAGAGACATCACCTTCACGCCCCTACACAAATTTGCTTAATGATAAAGTAAGTTGAAAAGTACATAGGCTCAAAAAATGCAAGTTTGCCTATCCCGAAATAATTCATGTAACATTAGCAGATCGAGTGTTTCATATGACGCTTCACGTTTTACATAGCATAAAGTGCATACACTCAGTTATTGCCCCGAATCCCGGGTGAGGGGAAGGAAAGAAACGCACCACAATCACCTTCACACCTTACACCCCTAGACCCTTACACCAGCGGCTTCTCTCCATGTCCTCTGCTCTCCATCCAGCCATACAGTGGGGACCATATTAGGGCATCACGTTTCCGCAACCTTTACACTCACATAAACTCTTTCCCATATAATACATTGATAAAAGCCAGGTCCTTCATTCTAGAAAGGTAGGAGAGTCCGTACTCAGCCAGGCTGACACAATACACAACCGGGCTACTGCCATAGCCACAAATATGAAATATTCATACCCTTTCGATTGCCCGACTCCCTCATCAACCTCTAACAGCATCAACTACTGGGTGATTTCTATATGAACACATAAAACTGTGAAAAAAGCCCTTATTCCTTCAATAAATATGTTTAGCCTTAGGCATTTGCAAAACACATGTACGTTATCAGTTTGATCTTCTCCACATCCATGACAATTGGCATCGGGCTTCCAGACCCACTCACATAATTTTGCAGGAGTATAATATAAATTGAATACAGATTTAAATTGCTGACGTCTTAAGCCCCTGCTGTTAGCAAGACCTTTCTCCCAACTTCAAATGATTTCTGAAGTTTCAGCCCCAATACTCCAGCCTTTTTCCCGTTTAGCATTCTGAGTCTCTAAGTCATCTGGAATAGCTTGCATTAATAGAGTATAGATTTGGCCAAACCTGGCTCCACCTTCAATAGCATCTATAATTGGTATTTCATTGCTTGAGACTTGGTCATTGTTCAGTTTACAGATAAACTCTCTAATCTGCAGATATTTAAAAAAGTCCTCCTTGTTAGACCATAGTTTTCTTGCAGCTCGCTGAGTAAGTGTAACTGATCACCACATGAAAAATCCCCCAATCTGACAATCCTGCTCTGCTTCCATCTTTTACCAACAATGTCCTGGAATATAGCGGGAAAGCTAGGGGACTTCCATATTGGAGTGTACTGACTAAATTTCATGAAACCTATTCTCCTCTTCACTTGCCTTCATACCTTATATGCCCCCTTCACAGTTTTAAACCTAACCTTCTTGTAATAGCTGTTCTATATTTCTGAGGAAGCACCCTCTTTGCCTCAGTTTACCCTTATCGATTTAATTATTAGGTTCATCTCTAAATGGGTGATGAAAGGGTCTATATAAAGGTCAAAATAAAGCAGGGGCCATGGCCAGCCCTGCCTTGTGCCACTCGTTATTATAATCCTTTCTGACTTTTTGCCCATTATCTGTAGTCCAGTGTAGGGAGCCTGATAGAAAGTACTGATAGCCTAAATAAACCCTTGGCCAAGTACCTTCCACTTCAAAACCTCCTACAAGCAACTCCAGGAGACCTGATCATAGGTCTTTTCTGAATCGAGTAAAATTAGGCCCACAGGTGTTTTTGTGGTCTCGGCTATATCAAATAGAGTGAAACCATGCTGCCAGGGTGATACCAAATTGGCAATTACCTTCCATAAGCGCATTGCCAAAATGTTTGCATGCAGTTTGGCAACCGTATTTATTAATGAGATTGGTCGATAAGACTCTGGGTTCTGAGGAGGCTTTCCCTTTATCCTGAAGACAGCAGTGTTAGTATCTTCCCAGGAGGAAGGAGCTTGTCCCTCAAGCTGTACCTCCCAAAAAAGTTGAGGTCATGTCTGACCCTAATTCTAGGACAATAGTCCTACAAAACTCCAGAAGTATTTTGCCGGCCACATGGCCTTTCCCTGCGCAAAATATCTTATGGACTCAGCTACATCCTTCATGGTAACTGGCAGCTCGAGCGAGGCCCCATCTTTCTCCTTTAGAGCTCCCCCTTCTACTGTGCCTAAGTAATTTGTATGGACATATGATGAAAGAGATATATCTTCTGTATATAGCTCTTCATAAAACTCATTCAAGGTTCAGATGATCCCCTCCGGTGTGTTTTGTCTCTGCCCGAGTCTATCCACTATAGACTCTTTCCACCTCTCCTCTTCTTTTTCCTAATTTGGAGTGCTAGAAGTCTCACAGTATTTTCCCCATACATGGACCTGGCTTTTTGACTGGGTCATCCCCACACTTTTTGCCTCCTTCCTCCTATTTTTCTGACCTGTTGTTGTTGGCTTTTGACCTCTGGACACTTTACCACTGCTAACCAGTGCTAAAGTGCATATGCTCTCTGTGTAAATGGTACTATTGATTGGTTTATCCATGATTGGCTATTTAATTTACTTATAAGTCCCTAGTAGAGTGCACTATATGTGCCTAGGGCCTGTAGATTAAATGCTACTAGTGGGCCTGCAGCACTGGTTGTGCCACCCACTTCAGTAGCCCCTTAACCTTGTCTCAGGCCTGCCATTGCAAGGCCTGTGTGTGCAGTTTCACTGCCACTTCGACTTGGCATTTAAAAGTACTTGCCAAGCCTAGAACTCCCCTTTTTCTACATATGTCACCCCTAATGTGTGCCCTAGGTAACCCCTAGAGCAGGGTGCTGTATGGGTAAAAGGCAGGACATGTACCTGTGTAGTTATATGTCCTGGTAGTGTAAACTCCTAAATTCGTTTTTACACTACTGTGAGGCCTGCTCCCTTCATAGGCTAACATTGGGGCTGCCCTCATACATTGTTGAAGTGGCAGCTGCTGATCTGAAAGGAGCAGGAAGGTCATATTTAGTATGTCCAGAATGGTAATACAAAATCTTGCTGACTGGTGAAGTCGGATTTAACATTACTATTCTAGAAATGCCACTTTTAGAAAGTGAGCATTTCTTTGCACTTAAATCTTTCTGTGCCTTTCAGTCCACGTCTGGCTAGGTTTAGTTGACAGCTCCTTGTGCATTCACTCAGACACAACCCAAACACAGGGTACTCAGCCTCACTTGCATACATCTGCATTTTGAATGGGTCTTCCTGGGCTGGGAGGGTGGAGGGCCTGCCCTCACACAAAGCACTGCCACACCCCCTACTGGGACCCTGGCAGACAGGATTGAACTGAAAGGGAACCTGGTGCATTTCTTAGACACTCTTTGAAGTCACCCCCACTTCAAAGGCACAATTTAGTATAAAACAGGGCCTCTGCCCTACCTCACCAGACACTTGCTGGAGAAGAAACCTGAACCAGAACCTGCATCCTGCCAAGAAGAACTGCCTGGCTGCCTAAAGGACTCACCTGACTGCTTTCTACAAAGGACTGCTGCCTTGCTGTTGCCCGGCTGTAAAAGTGCTCTCCAAGGGCTTGGATAGAGCTTGCCTCCTGTTCCCTGAAGTCTCAGGACCAAAAAGACTTCTCTTTTTCATTTGGACTCTTCCTGCGCCGAAAAGTTTGACGCACAGCTTGCTCCACGGCGAGAAAAACGCTGCACACCGACGCTGATCGACGCGACGCCTTCAGGACAACCAGAGCTTCGACGCACGGCCTCGCAAGGACCACGCCACCCGACTTCCAGAGGGGAAATCGACGCGACGCCTGCCGTGAGAGCGAAACTTCGACGCACAGCCCCGCGGAACGACGCGCAGCCGGAAAACAAGCAGGAGAATCCATGCACAGACCCCGGGACATCTGGTAATCCCGCGACCCACAGAAAGGGACTGTCCGCGCGCCGGAAAATGACGCACGACTTCCCCGCGTGAAAAATAACGACGCCCGTGTGTGCTGGGGAGAAATCGACGCACACACCATTTTTCCACGTATCTCTTCTTCTGCGGCCCTTTGCTGAGATTTTCCACTCCAAACCAGGTACTTTGTGCTTGAAAGAGACTTTGTTTGCTTTTTAAAGACTTAAGACACTTTTTAGTGATATCTTTACAAATTCATATTGCATCTTTGATTGTTTTGACCTGCAAATACCCAGATAAATATTATATATTTTTCTAAACACTGTGTGGTGTATTTTTGTGGTGCTATATTATGGTATTGTATGATTTATTGCACAAATGCTTTACACATTGCCTTCTAAGTTAAGTCTGACTGCTCGTGCCAAGCTACCAGAGGGTGGGCACAGGCTAATTTTGGATTGTGTGTGACTTACCCTGACTAGAGTGAGGGTTCTTCCTTGGACAGAGGGTAACCTGACTGCCAACCAAAAACCCCATTTCTAACAATTATGATCTGTAAGATTGACATTTTTCAGCTACTTTCTTGCTATAATAGTGATTTAACTGAGCTTTAAGTACAGTGATTTTATATTGTATCTCCCTACCATCCCTTCTCTCCATATCAGCTTAATTTGTTGTGTTTCCAGCATCAAAAGTTCCTCATAATATCCCTGGAATTGACTATGCCTCACCTTCTGCCGGTGAATGCTATAACTCATGGTTTCCCCTCTGACATACTGCCTTGCCTGCAGCAGTACCGCCATTTGTTACCAAGAACTCTGATAGCTACCTATGCATGTGTTCAACATAGTCTACATCCAAAAGTAACCTTCCGTCTAGTGTTCAGATCAACCTTGGCTTAGATAAACCCTCCCAAGAGATCTCTAAGACCAATGGGTTATGGTCAGATAGCACCCTTGGATATCTCTCTAGCCTCCAAGGGATGCTGAGACCAGAAAATAGTAGGTGAGACCACTTCTTGTGGGGGGAACAGAAGAACGTGTACCCGGGGTCTGGTGTTTTCACTCTGTCCCAGATATCTATCAGCTCATGATCTTATATAAGCTGTCAAACTGCTTTATACACCAATGGCTTTCTGCCAATATACTTTTGATGTCCCCCCCCAGCCACCGCTTATTTCTAAATAAATGTTGAGGTCACCTCACAGTATGAGGGCCACTGACCAAGATGAAAGCTTCACGTCCAGATAGCCCATTATGGCTGCCTCATCCAGGTAGGACCCTTAGACTCCACAGAGGGTGAATTCTTGGCTCCTCACCTGGCACTTCAGAATAACCTATCTGCTGAACTTATCTGAGAGCCCACAAATTATTAAACAGCTGTTCTTGCTAGCTAATATTGCCACCCCTGGGTTGTCGTGTATTGAGAAGTGCATCCAATGAGCAGGTACCCCAGTTCCACAGGCACAATCCTCTTTTCCCATGCAATATGGGTCTTCTTAATACAGATGATATCCGGCCTCATTGACCTAAGACCTAACGCAACTCTCCCCCCTTTAGCTCTATCACTCAACCACCAGACATTGATAGAGCAAATATGTAGCCTGTTGTCAGGCATCCTATGTTCAAAATATACCTGTAGTTAGAAACACCATTGCAGTTACGCGGTATAGGTCTAACATATCCTAGCCCGCCCCAGTCCCCCCTCAGCCACTCATGTGAAGGAATTAGACCAACCATGGTCTATTGATTGTTGTGTGCCCTTCATTCTGCCCTGACCAGGTCTGAATCAAATCAGCATTGTTAACGTTGCCTGCAACACATTTTGTGCACCACTCTATAGACTATCTAACAAAACCAAATAACAAAGACAGAAAAGAAAGAAGAGAGGAATTCCGAAAGTGGAGACATGAAGGCAATATTTTCAACACAAGTTATCTAGAAATTCCTTAGCTTTAATATCAGAAGGAAAAATAGTTGTTTTGTCATGCATAATTACTACTATCAATCTGGCTGGACTTATTAAAATGATTGTGCCCCCTTATCCTGAAAGGGTTTAATCATCTGCCACAGCCTCCACCATCTTTCTCCGGTGGCATGGCAGAAATACGGTCTTACAAAGAAAGTATATCGGCCAGCAGTGCACCTCTGCCTTTTCAAAAACAGCCTGCCTAAGAAAATAGTTTCTAAACAAGACCAAGATTGCCCAAGGTCTCTCAGCATCTTGTGTAGACGGCTAAGATGTTAATCACAGCACATGAGTCACAGTTTATGGATACTCTGTGGAAGCTGGAGGAGTTTGAAAACAGACTGAGATGGAGCAGTCTCGGGGTTTTAGGTGCAACAGAAGGCTTGGAAGGAAAAGCTATAAGATCATATGTAATTCAGCTATTCAAGGATGTCTTCCATGAGTTAGCAGAGAGGAAGTAGGGGATGGAGATACAGAGAGCCCCTTGGTCCCAGTCACACAAAAATAACAGAACCCTTGCTAATGACAGCACTCAACAAAACACATTTTAACAGACTACAGATTTAAAAGGTGGAATTTGATGAAACCTTGAGTCTATCTCATACAATTTTATATAGCCTGAATGCTTCCGTTTAATGGCACCATGCACTTTCTTCTACAAAACACCTCTATACATGTTGATACCTGAGTGTTAAACAGTTTAGTAAGGAAATCATTCCTTATGGAAGCATTTTTTCTCTCATTGAGCTGCATCGATTGCTTCAATTAAGTTAGTGCACACTCTCTGGTGTGAAAACACTCATGGATATGTCTAAAAACTTTTAGTGAGGAAGTAACCTCTCTCCACAAACCGTTTTTTCAGTAAAAAGGGTTAATAATGAAGTTTGAAAAAACATCCTTTTTAGTAACACATCACTACAATGTAAAACTCTGTAGATTGTATAACAGAACAACTATGCCCTGTTTTTTATTTTTATGACAACATATCCTCTTACCTGGCACTTCTCTACTGACTGATAACTCAGTACTATATACTTGATTGAGATGGTCTCTGTCTTTCAAACACCTTTTATGTTAGTTAACACATTTTCTGACTGTGTTTAGGAGGACACCCACCATACAAAATTATATATAGTAAGTACAATAATTGGAATATAGATCAACTGCTACTGAGAGAACCCTAGGTCTTAAAACAAAAGTATCTCCATAGCCACCTATGAACTCAACAATATAGCAAAGGTTGAATCAGCTAAGGTTCAATATCAAACACTCTTAATTTATCTATGGCGCTTAATATTATATAATATTCATGAAATGTCAACAGCAACTAGCACAGTAAAATAAACACAGACAATAAACACAAAAGTGTAATTACCATCAAAACAATAACAATACTATAAAATTATCACAATGCATTTTTTTATCATTTGTTCAAAATCCTTCAGTATTAGAGACTTCGGAAATCACATTGTAATCCAAATTATTAGTACTATCATAATAAGCACAAATATTGAAACTGGTTTCTAAATATATTATTTTATTTAACTATTTAGTCACAGCCGTCATACCTAAATTACGCTACATTTTCAATTACCTGCAAATGAAGCTGTATGTCGAAGGTAGCTGAATACACCAATCTCCTTAAATCAAAAATCAAATGACCTCTGCTGAGCACAAATCAAAGAAATTACACTTCCTTCACCTCCAACCACCAAGGGCAATCTCAGGTGCCTGAGGTTATGCAACAGATATAAGTATCTGAACCTTCACACCTTGCATATCCAATCACATCATTGTTTTTAAAACATTTGAAGAAGGAATGTCAACTATTGGTTGACCCTAATGTAACCTCACTCCTGCATTCTTCACAAAAGGAATATACCTCTTTCACAGTACATGTACTACATGTATCATACAAACAGCAGTTGGTCACAACCTAAGCTACATTTTGCCAATAATCTAACAGTTACATTTATAATGTTGCCACCCTCCCATTTGTTCTCATCATCACACCTTTATTCGGCTGTGAGCCATAAAAGGAATATAGAATCAAAGGAAACATTGTTTCAACAGCAAATATTCACATGAATAGTAAAACCAATTTGCATAAATAAATAACAGATGAGGTTCCTAAAATCAATAAATAACAATCATTTCATCATTACTTTGATTGAGAGTTGTAAGAATTCCTAAAATTAAAATTAATCTCCTGCCCAAAGTACTACCACTACTTTATTAGCTAGCTAATAGATAGCTATTTAACCATTATATAAGACAATAAACAGATAAGAAGAAATATTCTTAAAATGCATAAATACCTATATTTTCCTTCATATAAAAGACTAAAATTACATCTTAGGCAAGGTAATTTCCCAGGGTCTGTTAACTTGCTTGGAGGAGAACCTATTAACCGCTTGAGCTTCATAAAATTTATCTATAGATGTTTATTAGATCTGAGCTTATTAAACCCTCAGGCCCTCCTTTTCCCTGATAAATGAAGTCGCTAAGAGAAAGCAACTTATTCCAAAGACAATGGATGGGGTGATGGTAGACCTAAGCAATCTGGTCGCTTCATTGTAATTTCTAATTCCTTCATTCCTACAGAATGGTCGAATCCATTTTTTCCTTGGTTTATCGTAGGCTTTGCAGAATAACAAAACATGATCCACCGTTTCAATAGTCTCCATATTGCATAACCCACACTTCACCTCATGATTATTCTCACTTTAGGGACTCCATTTAATAGTAAAAGCCTTAATCTGGAGGATCCCATATCAAAACATCATGAATAGTGTTTTCGCTCGCCTAGGGTGGATTTTATCTAACCAGTCCTCGGCTCTTGGTATTGGTTTAATATCCAAAAAGCTCTCCTCTGAGCCCTCTCACTGGAATGACAGGTGTGCGTAGTAGAGTGAGAGGAGAAACTAGCCTCTCTGCTAAGGCCCCTCTCTTGGATGACAGGTATGTATAGTAGGGTGTGGGGAGGGAGTGGCCTCTCCTTCAAGACCTCTCTCTCAGATGACAGGTGTGCATAGTAGGTTGTGTGGAGGGACTAGCCTCTTCCTTGAGACCCCTCTCTTAGCTAACAGGGCTGCATAGAAGGGTCTATGGAGGGAGGGACTGGCCTGTCCTCTGAGAGCCCTCTATTGCATGACAGCTGTGCATTGTAGGGTGTGGGGAGATCTTAACTACTCAGTCAATGGGCATAAACAAAATATTCTTAGAAACACCATCTCCAGTAAGACTCCTTCCTACAGTAACAAGTGTGCATTTCAGAGTGTCTTCAAAGATCACCTACTTCTTTCTATTTACCATGATCCCACAAAACTCCTATGAGATTGCAACATTAAAAAAAAAAGAATTAGCATTCTATTCATCACAGTACTTATTCCTTACATACCTTATCTCAACAGCAAATGGCACAATATGCACTTCTCCTACTAAAGTGCATTGACACATCACCTACTTCTTTTTAATTTTCACTATCCCCCGAGAAACTTGTGAGATCGTGAATGATGTTTAAAACAATATACATTTACTTTGACCACAGCACTTATAACTTAATCACCTCCTCTTAAAATCCAGAGGAACATGATGCCTTTCTCATGTCCCCTTATATAGCTTTTATGCTTTATTTCCACAACAGCTGCAATTTTTCACAGTAAGCAGTAATGGAGGCCATTTCATTTCTAAACCTCCAACACTCAGCCAATCAGAGCACTCGCTCCTATGAGATTCACAGGAGTTTTTTGCTCCCACGAGAGCGTGAAAGCTCACAGGAAAAAAGGGCCTCTCTACCAATTACTGGACTCCATTTTTTTATTTGAAATCCAGTGAAAGTATTGCAAGAATCATGAGGACCCAACTGTCTAGATATACAATTATCTTTTTAATTTCTGGAAAACTACTGAATGGAATTACACCAAATCACAAAAGGATCAATCTGTGGACCAAGATCTAGCTTTCTTCCAAATTCAGTGTAATTCTATTCAGCGTATTTTGCTGTAGCCATGTCTAAAGAAGTATATGGACAATCCTTGAGGATTTTACAATTTGGTACCCCCTTTTTTCTCAGCCCCCCTTGATGGATCATCCTGAAACTTTCCACGTGCAAAGTAGCCAACACACTGTGATGATTTTCCTTCCTGCATCTGAACAAGATTACCATATCAGGAGGAACACGCTCGCTTAACTTACTATGGAAACTCCATCCTGATGAAATTTCATCACAAATCAGCCATTAAGAGGGTCATGTTAGAAGAAAGACAGCAATAACAATTTTGGATCTCACTGCAACATGTTTGAATAGCATTGTGCAATTTAGCTACCAAGATTGTCGAATTATATGAGATAATACATCAACTACATTGGAGGTTAAGAATTATTTTTAAAGAATTGCCATTCCAATACCACAGATTTGAATAGGGGCTTAAATATTTTCCATATTCAGTGTTAATGTTGCACGCGGGCAGCACTTTTGTATCAAAGGAAGAGTTACTTCAAATGAAATTTCTAATACCTGCCACACTGAATGATTAATCTCAAGAGGGCAGCCCTGAATAAGAGACAGAGGGGGTCATTACAACCCTGGCAGTCGGTGTTAAAGCCTGCGGTAAAACCGCCAACAGGCCGGCGGTAAAAAAAAATGGAATTACGACCGTGGCGGAAACCACCAACATAGACAGCCACTTTAACACCGCGACCGCCACGTCAGTACAAACAAACACCGCGGCAGTAACCACCAACAGACAGGCGGAGGACAATGTACCGCCCACACTATTACAACCCACCAATCCGCCACCTTTTCCGGGGCGGATTCACCGCGAACAAAAACACGGCGGAAACAAGACTTCGAAGGGAAAACGCTCACCTCTACACACCCCACGAGGAACCAGGACGCCATGGAACTGGAGCTCTAGATTCTGCCAGCCTTTATCTTCCTGCTCCTCTACCAGGAGCACGAACGCCGGCGGCGAAGAAAACAGTGAGTACTGCACCTACGACACAGGGGAGGGGGGAGGGAAAAAACTGTGACACACACACGCAACACCCACACCCCCACCCTCACCCACTACAACACACACGCTAATACATTTTGACACATAACAGTTACACCCCCAACCCCCCCTGGAAGAATGCAAGGGCAAAAGGAAAAGAGTCGAATAATTGTGATATATTCAATTACCTACATCAAAAATATTTACAAATATATACATTTATACTATATACAATTATATACACCAAGAACACAAGTCCAAGGGATTCCACCATCAAAAGGCATGGGCGAGGCCCACACTCAATACCCGAACAAGACGGAGAGAACACTGCAGCGGCATCAGTTGGAAATAAAACAGGCACCTCAGGGGGAAGGGAAGGGGGGGCACCTCAGCCGGTTGAGTTCACAACGCCAGATCCATGAGGGGGCTACATGCCATGGGTGGTTTGCCCACTGTTCAATCCTTGGGAGTGCAAAGCCACAGTCTCACAAGTCTCTACAGTGGGTGGTTTGCCCACTGTTCAATCCTGGGGAGTGCAAAGCCACAGTCTCACAAGTCTCTACCGTGGGTGGGTTGCCCACTGTTAAATTCTGGGGAGTGCAAAGCTACAGTCTCACAAGTCTCTACAGTGGGTGGGTTGCCCACTGTTCAATACTGGGGAGTGCAAAGCCACAGTCTCACAAGTCTCTACAGTGGGTGGTTTGCCCACTGTTCATTCCTGGGGAGTGCAAAGTCACAGTCTCACAAGTCTCTACAGGGGGTGGTTTGCCCACTGTTCAATCCTGGGGAGTGCAAAGCCACAGTTTCACAAGTGGATAACATTCTCCACTGGTTCTAGAGGGGGCTTTGTGCCCAGAGTGCTTCATCCTGCCAAGGACAGAGCTAGTGGATGCTCTTCTCCACTGGTTCTGGTGGGGGCTTTGTGCCCAGAGTGTTTCATCCTGCCAAGGACAGAGGTAGTGGATGCTCTTCTCCACTGGTTCTGGAGGGTGCTTTGTGCCCAGAGTGCTTCATCCTGCTCGTGGCGGTCTCAGTAGCATCAGAGCTTTTGGCACTCATTGGCCTGCGGTGCTGGTGGCAGCGGTGTCCTGTTCAGCGGTGCTTGTGGCGGTCTTGTCCTGTTCAGCGTTGCGGGTGGCGGCGGCGTCCTTGGCAGCGGTGCTTGTGCTGGCGGTGTCCTTGGCAGCGGTTCAACTGGTGGCGGTCTTGTCCTGGCCTGAGGGGCTGCTGGCGGTCGCCTCCTGGGCAGCGGGGCTGCTGCTGGCGGTCTTCTCCTGGGCAGTGTGGCTGCTGGCGCTTGCCTCCTGGGCAGCGGGGCTGCTGCTGGTGGTCCTGTCTGTGGCAGCGGGGCTGCTGGTGGTCGCCTCCTGGGCAGCGGGGCTGCTGCTGGAGGTCCTGTCTGTGGCAGCGGGGCTGCTTGTGGTCTTCTCCTGGGCAGTGTGGCTGCTGGCGGTCGCCTCCTGGGCAGCGGGGCTGCTGCTGGCGGTCTTCTCCTGGGCGGTGTGGCTGCTGCTGGCGGTCTTCTCCTGGGCAGTGTGGCTGCTGCTGGCGGTCTTCTCCTGGGCAGTAGTGTGGCTGCTGCTGGTGGTCTTCTCCTGGGCAGTGTGGCTGCTGGTGGTGGTCCTGTCTGTGGCAGCGGAGCTGCTGGCGGTCTTGTCCGCCTTGTTGATTTTCCCAAACTTGCCGGTTTTACTGTGCCCCTTCCCCACCTTGGATGGTGTTGCAGCTGTCTCCACACTCCCAACTGGACCCCTGGGAGCGGCTTTGGTGGCTGATTTCTTTTTCCTCTCCCGCCGGGCACTGGCCAACTTTTGATGCTTGACAGGTGGGGGACTGTCCGTGCTTTGGCTCCTTGCCCCACTGGCTGCCCTGCTGCCTGGTGCACTCCATAATCCGGTCACTACTGGCACCACTGGTCCCGCCGATGTTGTGGCTGAGGTGCTAGGTTGGGACCTGGAGAGTCGGGCCCTAGGAGACTGAAGGGGTGGGGGAGGTGAGGGAAAGAGGTCAAGGTTTGACAGGAAAAGTTTTTTGGACACACTGGGACGGGTAGATGGAGGGGGTTTGGGAGTGGAGGAAGAGGTAGTGGTTGTAGGAGGTGTACGTTTCCTGACTTTGGGTGAAGGTGCATGGGCTGGAGGCTGTCATGAGGTGGATGGCTGTTGGGTGGATGTGTGGCTGGGTTTGTGTACCTTGGGAGGTGGCCTCACAGATACACTGGGAGAGGACACAGGGGATGTGTGAATGGTAGTGGGGGTGGTGACTGCACGTGAGCGGGGTGTGGTGGTGTGTGTGCTGGTGATGGACGTAGTGGCTGAGTATGTAGTGCATGCAGGTGTGAGTGGAGATGAGACAGGGAGGGAGGAGGGAGATGAGGAGGAGGGGGACACAGTGGAGGCAGTGGATGTTGGTGTGTCTGCATGTGTATGATGATTGTGTGAGTGCCTGTGGGATGTGTGGTGCTTATGTTTGCCAGAGCTTCCCTTGTGTGTTGAGGTGATGCTGGTCTGATGGTGTGCTTGGGATAGGCTGAGGTACAGGGGTGTGGGTCTGGGTGGAGGAAGTTGGAGGGGGGAGGCTAGAGACAGGGACAATGGCTGCCATCAGCGCTGAGGCCAGAGTCTGAAAAGCTTGCTGAAGGCTGCCTGACCAGAGTGAATGCCCTCCAGGAATGCATTGGTTTGTTGCAACTGCCTCTTTACACCCTGGATGGCATTCAAAATGGTAGACTGCCCAACAGTGAGGGACCTGAGGAGGTCAATGGACTCCTCACTGAGGGCAATAAGGGTGACTGGGGCAGGGTCTGAGGTGCCTAGGACGAAGGTGATGCCCACCCTCCTGGGTGAGCGGGCACGGGGCAAAAGCTGAGGGGCTGCTGGGAGGGCGGTGCTGGTAGGGGGTTGGTGGCTGTTCCTGTAGATGCGGGGGCACAGATGGTGCTGCCACGGCAAGGGAGCTCCCATCAGAGGAGGAGACCTTCTCACTGGGGTCAGCTCCTGTCCCCACCGTGGAGCTCCCCTCGCCCTCCGTCCCACTGGTGAATTCGGAGTCCGTAGTCTCGCCCTCCAGGGCCATGTGCGATCCTGCTCCCTCCTGCTCCGGTGCCACTGCTCCTCCGCCTGATGATGCTAATGCACACAAGAACAGGGAGACCACAAAAAGGGGGGGGAGACAGAAGAAAGACATGTTCAGTGCATGCTATACCGCTACCGTTGGCGGACACGACAGACACAGAAGCCCCCTGCACTACGCCGCGCACTTGGGGTCCACTATTCAATCCCTGGGACATGGCTTACAAGGCTATGGCCGATTTCTGCACACATGGATGTCACAGGAGCCTGACTAGGTGTAGTTGGCACTGTACACAGGTGGGGTGCCACAGGGCCTGCCTGAAGAAGGGAACTTAACTACGAAACTCGCCCTGGCATAAGGGAACCCACAGCCCACCTCCCCCACCCAGACACCTACAATGCGCGCTGAATCAGCAGAATGAGAGTGTACTCACCCCCTTGTGGCTGCTGTGATGCCGTCAAGCGCCCATCCAACTCCGGGTACGCCACCGCCAGGATCCTGAACATCAGGGGGGTCATGGTGCGACGGGCACCCCTCCCACGTTGGGAGGCCATCCCCAGCTGGGCCTCCGCTGTCTTCTTGCTCCAGCGGCGAATGTCCTCCCATCATTTCCGGCAGTGGGTGCTCCGTCTGTGGTAGACCCCCAGGGTCCGGACTTCCTTGGCGATGGCATGCCAGATGTCCTTCTTCTGGTGGGCGCTGACCTACAGGAATTGTACAGGGGAAAAAGAGTAGTAATTACCAACTGCACGTCACAGTCATTGGACCGTATCCCTACCCTTGCCATGACGCACATGCACTCACCGTCGTTTCTTGCACGCCTCATTCTCACCCCCCCATCTTTCATCCACCCCACTCCACACAGGCATTGCCCATACAGCATGCTCACAGTGTACTTACCTGTTTGTCTGGAGGACCGTAGAGTAGAGTGTACTGGGGGAGTTTCTCCAACTCCTCTGTGCTGAAGGCAGGGGCCCCTTCCCCATGCACACGAGTCATTGTCTCTTCCAGACTGAGGTCACAGCAGCACTTGCAGTGTAGGTCCTCTCCTGTCGAAGATCAGGTATTGAGTGATTGAACCTGGGACCCAAAGGGTCCAATGTTAACCAATGCAGAATTGCGCCGCGGTCTTCGACCGTCTACCGCTACGGTGTACAACGCCATCGCAGTTACCTCATATCCCCTTGTCCCACCTTACAGGTCAGACAGTCGCCATTTCAGGGGCCCACATGGCTTTATTTTTTACTGCGTCACACATACCTAGGCCTTGCCGCAACACTATTACAGGCAAAATTCGATTTCTGAATATTTTCAGAGTAAGCTGTGTTTACGTACCTCAGAGTTGGTTGACTCTCTGCTCGCTGTTCTCCTCCATAGGCACCGTCCACTGGGGCATGTGAGGAGATGGCAGCATCCTCCGGTGTACAGACCGCTGGTGGACCTGTCGACAATGGAGGAAAGACATGTGATCGTCACCTACAGGCTTGATCGTGCCACAATCCAGGAACTGTGTGCCCAGTTGGAACCAGACCTGATGTCAGCTATCCGTCATCCCACAGGAATCCCCCCTCAAGTGCAGGTGCTGTCAGTACTCTATTTCCTAGCAAGTGGGTCTCTTCAAACAACAGTGGCCATAGCATCAGGGATGTCCCAGCCTATGTTTTCCAACGTGTTGTCCAGAGTGTTTTCTGCCCTGCTGAAACACATGCAGAGTTACATTGTTTTCCCTCAGGTGGAGGATTTGCCTACGGTGAAAGATGATTTCTATGCCCTGGGACATATCCCCAACATCATAGGTGCCATTGATGGGACACATGTGGCCTTGGTCCCCCCCGCAGAAGTGAACAGGTGTACAGAAACCGGAAGAGTTACCAAGCAATCAATGTGCGGATGGTGTTTTTGGCAGACCAGTACATCTCCCATGTTAATGCAAACTTTCCTGGCTCAGTGCATGATGCTTACATCCTGCGGAATAGCAGCGACCCTTATGTGATGGGGCAACTACAGAGGCACCGGGTGTGGCTATTAGGTGAGCACATGGACCCAAATCAGTGGGAATAGTTGTCTGGGTCTGTGGATGTTCCTATGAGTTAGTGTGTGTCTAACAGTTGTCCCTCGACATTTGCAGGTGACTCTGGTTACCCCAACCTATCATGTCTACTGACCCCAGTGAGGAATCCCAGGACAAGGGCAGAGGAACGCTACAATGAGCCCCATGGGCGAACCAGGAGGATTATAGAGCGGACCTTCGGCCTCCTGAAGGCCAGGTTCCGGTGCCTCCATATGACAGGTGGTTCCCTATTCTACTCACCAAAGAAGGTATGCCAGATCATCGTGGCCTGCTGTATGCTTCACAACTTGGCTTTGCGATGAAAGGTGCCTTTTCAGCAAGAGGATGGTCCAGATGGAGGTGTTGTGGCAGCTGTGGAGCCTGTGGACAGTGAAGACAAGGAAGCAGAAGAAGAGGGCATTGACAACACGGTGATCCTGCAATACTTCCAGTGAGACACAGGTAAGAAGACAAACCTGCCTGCTACATCTAATTTAAATCTACTACCTCTCTACTGTCTGTCATTTTCACCCAGTGTATGGTCACTGAGTTGTCACTTTCCCTTACGATTTCACAGATGTGGGTCCCACTGAGTGACATCTGCTTTGTTTCCTCACGGACTAGAGCTGTGTGACATAGGTATGTTGACATTACATTTGAAAGAGAATTGTGGCACTGTACTTGCTAATACACTATTTCGAAATCACAGACAGACTCCAGATTGTTTTGTGCTGTAAGAGTGTTTATTTAAGTGCTCAATATTGGAGGGGGTTGCAAAATGGTGAGGGGTGATGGTGGGGGAGTCCAGTCTATTAGTCTATTAGTCTCACAGGTGCATTGTCCAAAGGGGCATAGGAAGTGGGGCAGTTTAAGTATGGTCAGAGTGACAAGGTGGGACAAATGGATGACAATCAGGGTGGTCTCATTTCTTGGCGGGGGTCTTGGCATCGTTCTCTGTCTTTGTCCTGGATCTCAGGGACCGTTTGCGGGGTGGTTCTCCATCTGCAGGGGTTGGGTTGCTGGTGTGGTGGTCCTGTGGTGGTGCCTCCTGTCCACTAGTGCCGGTGGAGGTGGTGGGCAGTTCATCATCCAGGCTAGTGTCAGGGGCCCCTTGTTGTGCCACAGTGTCCCTCCTGGTGTTGACAAGTTCCTTCAGCACCCCTACAATGGTGCCCAGGGTGGAATTGATGGATTTGAGTTCCTCCCTGAAGCCCAAATACTGTTCCTCCTGCAGCCGCTGGGTCTCCTGAAACTTGGCCAGTACCGTTGCCATTGTCTCTTGGGAATGGTGGTAGGCTCCCATGATGTTGTAGAGGGCCTCGTGGAGAGTGGGTTCCCTAGAACTGTCCTCCCCCTGTCGCACAGCAGCCCTCCCAGTTGCCCTGCGTTCCTGTGCCTCTGTCCCCTGAACTGTGTGCCCACTGAAACTGCCCCAGGTCCCTGTAGTTGTTGGGGTGGTGGGTTATACTGGGTTCCCTGTAGTGGTGGACACACTGCTGATTGACGTGTCCTGGGGACAGAGGTATGGGCCAGCTGGGTGGGTGCTGTGCTGGTGTTTCCAGAGGGGGGAAGCCCTGTAGTGGCTTGTGCCATAGTGAGGGGAACCGACTGTCCTGAGGTCCCCGATGGGCCGGGCTGGTCATCTAGATCCAGTTGGACAGAGCTGCTGTCATCTCTGTGGGCCTCTTCTGTGGGTGGAGTGGACATGTCTGGACCCTCCTGTCCGGTGACGTTGGGTAGGGGTCCTGCAGGGGGTTAAAGGCATGATTATTGCATCTGTGTGTTCCATGGTGTGCAATGGGTGGGTGACCGTGTACCCCAGTGCTTGCATTCTTGTGTGGGAACTTGTGTGATGATGGATTAGGGGGGTGTATGGGTATTTGCAGTGGCCATGCTTTGGTGAAGGGTGTCCATGCTTTGGTGTTGCATGCAGGGCTTGGGTTTGGGAAGGCTGGGTTGTGATATTGGGACATGTGTGAGGAGTAGGAGTGATGGGGTGAGGGCGAAGGTGGGGGTATGTGATGGCATGCAGGTAGGGTGGGGGATATAGTAGTAAAGATTTGACTTACCAGAGTCCATTCCTCCAGCTATTCCTGCAAGGCCCTCAGGATGCAGAATGGCCAAGACCTGCTCCTCCCATGTTGTTAGTTGTGGGGGAGGAGGTGGGGGTCCACCGCCAGTCCTCTGTACCGCGATGTGGTGTCTTGAGACCACGGAATGCACCTTCCGCCGTAGGTCATTCCACCTCTTCCTGATGTCATCCCTAGTTCTTGGGTGCTGTCCCACAGCGTTGACCCTGTCCACGATTCTTCACCATAGCTCCATCTTCCTAGCTATGGAGGTGTGCTACACCTGTGATCCGAATAGTTGTTGCTCTACCCGGATGATATCCTCCACCATGAACCTGTGCTCCTCCTCAGAGAACCTGGGGTGTCTTTGCGGTGCCATAGGGTGGTGTGGGTGATGTGTGAGGTGGTGTGTGTTGTGATGTGTGGGGTGATATTTAATGGTGTGTTGTGTGAGGTGCGTGGATGTATTGTGGGTGATAGTGTTGAGTGCCTGTGGATGCTCGTTTGTAGATGGTGGTGTCTCTCTCTGGCCTTCTGTTGCAATTGTTGTCGTAGGGGTTTGTGCGTAATGTGGGTGTGTGTTTTATATTGTATTGGGTGTGTGGGAGTGGTGTGTGTATGTGTATCAGGTGTGTGTATTTGGAATTGTCCAATGTGGATGTGTTTTGTAAATGTGTGTGTATTTTGAGCGCAGCGGTGTGTACCGCCAATGGAATACCACGGTTGAAAGACCGCCGCATGGATTCGTGGGTCGTGATAGTGTGGGCGTATTCCTGTTGGTGTGACAGTGGTGGATTTCTTATTGGCAGTTTATCACTGACCTTTGGTGTGGTGGACTTGTGTGGGTGTCTAGATTTTGGCGGATTCCGGCCTTTGGGTCATAATGGCCGTGGCGGAATTCCGCGGCGGCGGCGGTGTGTTGGCTGACTTCTGCCCGACGGTAAGTGGCTTTTACCGCCAATGTTGTAATGACCACCAGAGTCTTGAAACGTGTTGGCTGCTGGGCTTTGATACTATACTTTGAAGAAGAAAGCAGCATGTGGAACAAGCTATTTTATAAAGAAACGTATTCTCAGAACATGTATATATTGCATAATAAATTGGAATTATGCATCTTACAGCATTTTAGAGTAATTAACAACAGAGATATGCCTTATACAATGAGCATGTATATTTAGGAAGAGCACAATGGTGAAAAGAGATCATTATTGAAGTATTATGGAATCCAACATGTGATCCATAGACTAAGAGGTGGTGATCGTGAACTGGCATTCCAAAGCGCAGAACCGAGATGGATACTTTTGATGGGAACTGAGATTCCATGGGGATTAAATGCTGATGCAGAGTTACATGTAAGCCTATACTGAAATGGGGTGGAAATATCTGTTTGGATCAGACTCAGCATTTTAACCTTGTGTTTCCGACCTCCATTCCACAAAAAAGTACTGTAAGGACTGTAAGGGGTTGCATCTCTGAACTATCACATGTTTGGGTTCCCTAGCAAATATGGTCTGTGGTACCAGCCATTGTAATTTGTACTGAACTCATCTAGCTGACTCACAAGAATGTCCTGCTCAAATGAATATTTGCACATCATAATATTTGGACTTCTTGCTTATAAGGAGTTTACGTAGGATGGAGACTGGCACTTTAATGGATTGTGTCTATCTAGAATTTACATCTTTTTGTAGGATGAAGGCACTTGCACTTTAATGTTACTGTATTTATGTAATATAAATTCGGTCGTAGCACCTTAATGTTCAGTGAGGCACTTACACCTTATAATGTTCCTATGCATATTTGCTACAGTTGGTACGTGTGTCATTGTCATAGTTGATATCCTAAAATTCTGCCTTGAATATCTCTACCATATAGTGGTTCGATTGCAGGACAGGTAATAGTTAGGCAGGTTTGAATTCTCTCTGGAAATCCATCTTGAACATATTGACAGCACTGGAACAGGACTGGAGGACTAATAATAATGTAGACATTTGAGAGACATCTCTAGCACCTTCTATAGAACAGAAATACTACAATCTTAAAATGGTTTTCTGTACATTTTTTCAAATTTCTTTAGCAACTTATATGATAGAAGGACTGGCACTTTTCACCAAATTACCATTGATACCTAGATCTAGAAATCTGAACATGTTGCTCCTATAGTTACTTTGGGGACTACACATCAGGTAATGATTGGTTCCAGTAGTGATGATGAGTGAGACTGAGCAGAGAATTCTGGTTATTACATCATGCTTTTAGGCTTTTTTGGTTTTACCACATGCACTTTGCAGTAACTCTGACTAAATAGAGGAAACATGCATCCGTGTGGCACAATTAGTACTTTACCAATAGTTAGTGCAATATTACCAAATATCATGCACAGAAAGGTTTACAATGGTTCATGAATTAATGTCTGGATTGGAAATTTAAATAAGTCTACTTTAGACAAGTATAATTTTTAAGACAGGAGCACAAGTAGATTATGGTAACTCTGATTTTAAAAAGTCAACGTGTAAAAACAGGTACTTTACCCTCTAGAACTTGAGGTGAGAACTGGAGGTGGTGTACAATGCCCTTGACAATTATGAGTACATTTTTTTCGAAAGGTTAAAATTGATAAAACAGTTGAAACACTGAAGGAGTGGGCAGTGAACTGACTGTGAGTCTGTCCTGTGCCGCTTCAATATTATATGCATGGGTTTGCAATTGATAATTTGAAGAATAATACATGCCATTTTCTGAGATTGAAATTGCAATGTTGTCATTTGATGCAGGTATCTCTCTAATACATTCATTGGTATGAACTTGTAATGGTCACTGCATTGGCTCATATGTTGATAGAAGAATGATTATAAGTTTAGCGGTCTAGTCGATTTATTAAGGTGGTGGTAGATTGAATCATTTCACTTTAAAAGACACACTGTACTGAGAAACTCTATGGCCAGTTGAAGATTCTTGCTGAAACGCGTTGCCATTTTTTGCTTGCACCTGCACCTGGTATTAATGGAATGAAAAATCTTTAGAACTTCGAGTGCTGCCTGCTTTGCCCACTAAACCCAGAGGATTGGTGGGAACATATCTGGAGGAGGTACATTTTGTGTATATATATATATATATATATATATATATATATATATATATATATATATATATATATTCACTGAAAAACCCAAAGTTTACAATGACATTATGTTTTACCCATACAAACCATAGAAATTCAGCAGTTATAATTATACTTACAGTTATACTTATGTTAAGAAACTATGGGGGTCATTCTGACCCTGGCGATAAAAACCGCCAGGGCCAACGACCGCGGGAGCACCGCCAACAGGCTGGCGGTGCTCCCATGGGCATTCTGACAGCGGCGGTACAGCCGCGGTCAGAAACGGAAAACCGGCGGTGTACCGCCGGTTTTCCGCTGCCCTGGGGAATCCTCCACGGCGGCGCAGGTTGCTGCGCCGCCATGGGGATTCCGACCCCCTTACCGCCATCCTGTTCCTGGCGGTTTTGACCGCCAGGAACAGGATGGCGGTAAGGGGTGTCGTGGGGCCCCTAGGGGCCCCTGCAGTGCCCATGCCAATGGCATGGGCACTGCAGGGGCCCCCCTAACAGGGCCCCACCAAGATTTTCAGTGTCTGCCATGCAGACACTGAAAATCGCGACGGGTGCAACTGCACCCGTCGCACCCTTCCCACTCCGCCGGCTCCATTCGGAGCCAGCTTCCTCGTGGGAAGGGGTTTCCCGCAGGGCGGGCGGGCGGCCTTCTGGCGGTCGCCCGCCCACCCAGCGGCAAACTCAGAATAACCGCGGCGGTCTTTTGACCGCGCAGCGGTATTCTGGCGGTTCCAGCCAGGCCGGCGGCTTCCGCTGCCGGCCAGGGTCAGAATGACCCCCTATAACTCATTGCCCAAAGTTACTTTCCCGCATGAGATATACTTTTTTCAGATAAGTATAACTGCAAGTATCACTATAACTGATGAATTTCTATGATTTTGTATGGGTAAAATGTCAACCTAACTACAACGTCCCTGTAACCTTTGGTTTTGTCAGTGAATTTCTATGTTTTTTTTTAATGCACACGTTACTAATTCTATCAGGTTGCGGCAAGCCAGTCAGGGCCATGTTTTTCCAAAGGATCCGAGGAGGATCCTCGAATACATGGATCGGCCAGAAAAAGGCAATTGTTTGCCCATGAGTGGTCCCTAACCCCTCCATGTATCATATGGGGTCAGGCTACCTGTATACTGACCACTTATATACTTACACTGTTTTTCCCCACCTCCAAGGCAATGCGAGAAACAAAATGGTGGCTGCAACTTTTCTGGCAGTTTGTCACCAGCCAATCAGAGCCTTGGTTTTCCTCAGAGTCCGCGGAGGAACAGAGGAAGCGCTGCATCCCTATATATATATGCACATTTGGTTTTCATTCAATAAATAGAAAACTACTGAATGTATTTACACCAAATTACAAAAAGGGCGCTTTCTGGACCAAGTGCTATGATTCTGCCAAATTTGGGGTTATTCTGTCCAGGCTCTATTGCTGTTTAAAATCCCTAGGGAAAAATGCAGAGGGAAAAAGTGCTTTGGGACCTCCCTTTCCCAGCCCGAGCTTGACGGATCACCCCAAAACTTTCTAGACAGACGCTGAAGTGAGCGGTGTTTTTTCTCGGAAATGTTTTGACGATTCATCAAACGGTGCCAAAGTAATTAGCAAAGCAAAAAACACTTTTTCTATAGAAACTACTTCCTAACTATAACTACCTGCTGGCGACTGCCAGTAGGTAATACATACATACATACATATATATATCCACTCCAAACAACGGTTCATCATCATTGGAAAAACGAGCCACATCAGAGGGGTCAGTTCATCCATTTACTTGGCAGAAACCAGGAAACACAACATGTTTTGACAGTCCTTCAGCAAATACTTGTATTCAGTGAGTAGAAACAATAATTCATTTCCGTAATGCCGGTCTTGATCATATGCAGCTACAAACAGATTCCTTTTTTCAAGCATCAGTGACGTGGTCAAGGGACAACAACAAAGAAAGACTGCAACTATAATGTAAATGTTACAAAGTATCTCCGCTGAGACACCAGTTAAATAAAACAAGCTTTATTCATATTCTCTAAATGTAGCAATCCACTCATGCGACAACCTATTAATTTTGCCTTCAGCTTTGTGCTGAGGTTCGTGACCAATTATATTAATCAAAATGAAAACAATCTTAAAGGCACAAAATGTGAAAATAAATACCTTCAGAAAAACAAACATTCATTAACAGTAATTCAAAAATAACTCTATTGTATACTTGTTAGTCCGTACCAAATACAAATATAGGCTCTAGTGGCCTAATTAAGTAGCCACAAAGGGGAGAAAATCAACAAACAACATCTTCAAATAGTTGCACATCCTAAGTTATGTGAGACTGTGTGAAAGTCACCAAATCATGCTGACTGTGATGGGGCTCGAGCCAGATACAGGGACTGGAACAAAACAGAGTTTAAATTGATATTATAGTTAGCTGAAATGTAATGTTTAAACTCTAAAAACCACAGAAATTCACCAGTTATAGTTAACTGCAGTAACTATGCCCTCGCCATATGCAGTAGTGACATCAATGATGTAATTTCAGATGTCACGAGTGATGTTATCAATGATGTCATAGAACATTTCATAAGTTATGTAATATGTAAGGTTATTAGCAATACATGGCATACTATAACCTGTGAGGGTATCCTGGCGCTGAGCAGTTGTGTATGCCTAGCTCCGCTTATGGTAGGTTGGTTAATTGAAAAGCCACACCTTCAGCTTCTTGCCAAATTGAAGAAGAGAGGAAGAGGCTCTGCTATGGAGTAGAAGGCTGTTCCATGCGTTAGGAGCAATGTAAGAAAATGCCCAGCCTCCTTATCTGGTTCTGTGTATGAGTGGGATGTGTCAGAGTAGGAGTCCTGCAGAGCGAAGGTGTCTGTGTGGTTGCTGGAATTAGATGTGTTGGTTCAAGTAGGTGGGGCCTAAGTTGTGTTCTGCCTTGATTGTGTGTGTTAGGAGTATGAAATTAGTATGTCTGTGTGTCAGGAGCCAATGGAGCTCCCTGAGGTGTGGTGCAATTTGAATTCTATTTGGGAGATTGAGAAGGAGCCTGACAGCTGAGTACTGAATGGTTTGAAGTCCTCAAGTGAGTTGCATGCTGATCCAAGATTAGAGGATGTACTGGTAGTCCAACATGCTAGTGACTAGGTGTGAGTGACTGTTTTTCTAGTGTTGCTTGGGAGACATTTGAAGATCTTTCTCAGCATCCTCAGGGTGTGGAAGCACAATGCAGTGACATCATTGAGTTGTTTGGTCATGTCCACCTTGCTGTTGCTGATTATTCTGAAGTTCCTGGCATGGGTGCTGGGTGTGGGCCGAGTTCGGCTTGAGATCAGTTGGAGTCCCATGGGAAAGTGTTCTTGCAGAAGATTACTACTTCTGACTTGTTGGTGGTGAGCTTGATATGGTTGGCCTTCATCCAGTTTGCGACTTTGGTTATGTAGGTGGTGAACCTGTTTCATGTGTTGGGGGTCATGTCCATGAAGGAGAGTATGAGCTGTATGTTGTCGCCATAGGAGAAGATGTTAATGTTGTGTGCATGCATGATATTGGTCAGAGAGATCATGTATGTGTTACTGAGGATGGGGCTGAATGATGAACTTTGAGGCACTTAAGTTAAGTTTGCTGGTTTCTTAGGAGTAAGGTGCCAGGCTGACACCTTATGTTCTATCTATTAAGAAGGAGCAGATCCAGGGAAGAGCAGGTACTTGGATGCCAATGTTGTGCGGGCGCCTGATGAGGATTGGGTGTGAAACCATGTCAAATGCAGGAGAGAGGTCCTGGAGAAAGATGGCTACCTCTGCCAAGGATCATGCAGATGTAATCTGTGGCGGCGATGAGTGCTGTTTGCTGATGTAGCCTGGGTGGTCTACCATTGTTTCAATCAACAGACTAGACAGATTTTAGAAATTTAGCCCCGGGGCAACCCTATCCCTCAATTCCACCCAGTTGTACTTACTTTACTGATTCATGTTCAATAAATTAAAATCATTACATTATAAAACTGTACATAGCATTAGCACATAAAAAGAATGGTTAGTTTGACCAGCACGTAATTAGTAAAACCATGATTATTAAAAAAATTCAAATCACTTTGGCACATTCAAAAGGACAAAGCATTCATAAGTCTGAAGGAAGAAAGAATCACCTCCTCAATCAATGTTAAGAGGATGGCAGCACCTGATCTAGCTGAACACAGCATGCGGCCCTTGAAGCCGACAAGACTGGTTAGCAGCTCTCTTATCACAAAGTGATATGGTTAAAGACTACCAGTGGTGACTTTGGTGAGTGATTGGCAGATGATGTACATACATTTCTATAGTCTAGCTAGAGGACTGGGGGAGTGTTCCATAAAACAGAGGTCTGGGGAATAGGATGCATCCAGAGCCTTTGTCATGGTGCTGGCACAGAGGGCCTGATTACTACTTCGGCGGAGGGGATTACTCCGTCCCAAATGTGACGGTTATCTCACCCGCCATATTACGAGTTCCATAGGATATATTGGACTCGTAATTCGGTGGACGGGTTATCCGTACACATTTGGGACGGAGTAAACCCCTCCGCCAAAGTCGTAATCAGACCCAAATTCCTTTGATATCCCTCTCGAAGGAGGCTCTTTCCACCTGCCTATTCACAATGCTTTTCCAAACTGAGTATGTGCTTTCTTGATTGTGCAGCATATCGGCCTTGATCTTCAAACTGCTGATTGCCTTTGCCAACTGTGTTTGCCATGGGGAGCCCGCCTCCTCAAAGATTACTTTAAGGTGGCATTTGAGGGTGGTCTCTGGGGCTCTCATACCCTAAAGTAATACTTTATTTTGTCCCCTTGTCATACAATGTCTGGACTCCCCAAACTTAGCTCCAGTCTCAGCCGGGTTCTTCTGGCGTGCAGGACTTTCCTGTATGCCTTGATATGGACGCCCATTAGAAACTTGTTGAGGGCACCTGGGAAGACCAACTGGCCGTAACTGAGAACTGGAATCAGTTTTGCCCTTAATACTGTCAGCGTGGACTCAGCAGTAGGACTGTGTAGGCAATTGCTTAGGCACTTCAATAGGTTGATGGCACTGAGGGATTTAAATCTAAGATGCCTTAGGTGGACAGCTGGTGTGGCCGCTTCTGAGAACCAAACTCCAAGGTAGTTGTAGACAGGAGCTGTCAAAATGTGTAGTACTCCAAGCAGGTTTGTTTTTTGTGGGGGTACTTGCCAAAAACAACGATCTTGGTTTTACTCTGGTTCACCTGCAAATAGTTTACCTTGTAGCTTTGCAGTGCATTCAGGGCTCTCTGTAAAATGGCTCTGATATTGTCCATAATGATGGTGACAATTGCGTAGCTCTGGAGTAACTAGGCTGGCTTCTTTCAGGGCAGTGCCCAAGTTGGCAGTGTGAAGATTGAAAAGGAGGGGGGCAAATACACAACAATGTTTGAGCCTGTTGTAGGTCGACATTCTGGTGGTCACTGTTTTGGGGCTTGTTTTTACCCAGACCCATGTACCTAGATGTAATGATATGATCACCATGAGGAGCAGAGGTGGGATTCCCCACACAGTTAACTTCCTCCATAACCTGCCCCAATCCACCATGTTGAAGGCGGTGCTATAATCAATGAAGTAGCAGAACAAGGAGTGCCCTTGTTCCTAACTGCATGACAGGCTAAGTACGCCAGTGCCATGATGACAATCGGACCTAAAACCTGAAAAAGTGGAAGAATACTTTTTTCTCTTACCCATGTTTCAAGTTCCTTTTAAAAGATATGTGCGTAGGCTTTGGCTTCAATATCAAGAAGAGCAACCAGCCGATAAATGACTGGGCTGGAGCGGTCGCCCTTTTTATGAATGGGGAAGAGAATGGATCCCGGCCCGGATAATGGTATCATTGTTGAGATGTACGTGTGCTTGAAAAGTGGCATTTTGGTGGACAACCAGAGTCTTGAGCCATTTTAAACACAGCTGATGGAATCCTATTGGGACCAGGTGCCCCGTCAGTCTTCCTTTCACTCAATAGCTTCTCTTACGTGCCTTCTGAAATGGATGCCCTGTGCTGGGGCCCGAAAACCAGAACAGGTAGAGTGGGAGAAGGAGAAGCTTCCACCTCTTGACCAACTGTGTATAACTTTTCAATGTGACTTATCCAGGCCTTTTACACTACACCAATCTTCCTGGGCTGCCCTCTGCAATTCAAGTGCATGAGTGTTTTTTGTCTTTTAATGGGGTTCAAATTTGGAGCCATTCTGCTTCGATGTACTCTCTTTTGAACTGTCAAACTTTCAGCTTGTGAGCCACCCTGAGTGCGGTGGTGGTTGGGCCTTCTGCCACTTTGCTGCGTCTTACTCTAGCCGTCAGTGCCCTACAAAGTGAGAGTGTGCTGGCTGCTAGCTCCTTGGTGCTTCTAGGGACATGAGTTGAGATCAAGGAGAGTTTGTATGGGGAATACCGTTGCCTGTTCCCCAACGCCTGTTGTAAATCCACTACAAGTTCCTCCCAATATCCCAATACTGTTGTTGCCTTTGGTGTCATCTTAGCAGGCCTTTCTTCTCTCAACCCAGACTAAAAGTTTGTCAATCAAGTCTGGTGTACCATGTGACTCTACTGAAAAGCTTTTGGCACTCTTCCCTTGTTGGTTCCCCAAGCGCTGGTAGTGAGTGAGAGTCTAAGAAGGCCAATTGCAGGGTTGCCTGCAGGAGTCTTCCATCACTATTATCAACTTCAATGTCTTGGAACATGGGTGCCGGCCCTATGCTGACAAAGATGTCATTGATTGTAAATATGTTCTTAAAAGTGGAACTAGTGCGGCATTGGGAGAAGTGTGCTTCTTTTAAGGTCTGAGATGATCTGAGTTTGTGATTGTGGAGGAGGGCATGTAGAGGTGCAATCCTTCCTGATGGTGAAAGGGGATTGTAAGGTTTATTCAGATCCCTGGTGTTGAAGTCCCCAACTACTATGGCTTGGTGAGAATCATATGTTAGCAGTAGCTCTTCAGTCATGCTGGCTAGCCAGGATGATGCCTCTTTCTTTTGAAACTGGGTGGGGTTGAAGTAGCAGTTAGTTAGCCGCGGACATTAGGCTTGAGAGTCAGATTTTAAGCCACTGATGAGCAGGGCTTGAAGAAATGCTGGAAATGTCTGTGGCTGCTATCTTTCGGGCATGTTTAATGAAAATGGAAAGGCCACCCGACAGATGACCAAATACATTTCGTTTTTTGGCAATGATGTGAAAACCAAAATAACCAGCAAGCGACATAGATTCAATAGCCCATGTCTCTTGGAGGCATAGTATGTCACCATTCAGTAAATAGGAGGGAGCTGACTCTAAAGGTTTTTTGAAACCTGCCATGTTCTAAGAAATAATTTTCAGCTGTTGACTGCTGTCTTTCACACTTTTGGTATGCCTGCCTGGCTGTCTGAGATTGATGTTAGGAGTAATGCCTGTGGGAGCTATGGCCCACAACAGGATCTGCCGATGGTGTCCAAAAAGATGCGGCCTGTTGGTTATAGGTGCATGTTACCCTGAGGGCCGCGGGGGACTTGTAGCATGTGTGGAACCTTCTGATGCTGTTGTCACTCCTGTCTGTGATGCACAGGATTGACGCTGCCCCCTGAGTGGGGACCAAGGACAAAATGTATTTCTCCATACGAGGGGACTTGATTTTCATCCCCCATTCTTCCATTTGTGGTGCTTCCTTGAGCACTGAGAACTGGAGGCTCTGTTGGCGAATGTCCACTATAGTTGATATGTAGTGGGTGTCCCTGGGAAGGTTTTGAAATCTTACCCACTCCAGATCCTCTGAGTGTGTATGAGCCAAAGATGGCATGTGTTTGAATAACTGTAAAATGTTGTTCTGTTCAAAATGTTGTGTGAGCCTTCGACGCAATACCTTGGGTTGGGCACGGCCTCATAAACACTGTAAACTTTGTCTGATGCAGGAAAAACTCCTAGGTTTGATCTAGCTTTTTGAGTTGGAATACAGGGCCCAAGCCGGGTGGGTCAGACATTAAGATTTTGGTATGGCTAGAGGCCAGTGCTACTGAGGCAATGGGCTGCCTGTTGAACGAAGAGGATGTTTAAGGCTGGCAGAAAGGGGCCTCTGCTGGGGGTGCAAATGGTGCGGGACTTAGGTCATATGCCTGGGTTACCAAGGTTACCAGATTACTGGCCTCCATGATCGACTTGTTGGATGCTTGTGCGCATTTGCACTCGAAGGCAGGGCTTGCCTCTAGGAGTGCAGAACTTGATTAATTTCCTGGGAGTACCTGGATAAAGGCAGCCATCATCGTTATTTTCGGTCACTTGATCATTTGTGGGCTCAGGAGAGAAGCTAGCTTCACTGAGGGCGTGAGAGTCCTGTATGTTCCTGCATGAGAAAAGAGACTTAGAGGGCTGTGTGATGCTTGCACTAGTAGGGTGTGTTTATTGGCACCAAGTTTGGAAGTGAAAATTGGAAATAGTCCCAGTGTGGTGCATGGTGGGAGAAGTTGCTGCTGCGCTGCTCTTTTAAATGTTTCCTTTTTATTCTCCTTCCTCAGTTTTTATTGGCCCGTCTAGACATCGGTACCTTTTGGGTTGCAGGGCTAGATGATGTCTCATTTTTGCTGTCCCCCTTGCGCTCAACCTTGGAGCTAGGGCTGGAGCGTGGTTGATGATCTGACGCATCAGACCATACTGCAGAAACCAATGTGCCCTGAGAACTGTCCAATTTGTTTGAACTTGAGATCGGGAGTATCCCCTCTGCATTTGCAGGACCGGGATTGTGTTCGTGGTGGGCAATTGAGCTAGAAGGTGCCAAACTGCAGTCTTTACCTCTGAGTCTGGTAACAATTTCCCCAAGCAACTAAGGAAGTTTTGCCCTTTTCTCTATTCTAGCTGCACAGGAACAGGAGCACAAATTGGTGACCAGTTTGCTTTGTATTTTCTTTTCGATTGAGTAGATCTTAGTGTCTAGGCTCACCAGGCACTGCGCAATCGGCTGCAGTAAATCTACTTGGAGCTCCATTTTTGTAGACTGCCATATCATTACTTTGGCTATTGTATTTTGTGCTGCTTTTGTAGTTGATGAATGCAGTTCCTCGATACCATTAGAGGCTTGTGTCCCAAGGCTGGAGGACCTTGTCTCTTTCAGCATTCTAAAAAAATTTGGAGTGAGCTTGAGTGTTCTCCCTATTGTAGTCTCAAGGCTTTGTAAGAAAGAGACAGTCACTTCCCCCGTGTCTGAGACTTTGATGGCTTGGCCAGTCTAGGACAAGGTGGTGCCAGAGGAAATTAGCAGGCAATCAGTCTTTAGCCCCTTGGACCCTAGTGTGCTATGATGATGAATTTGCACCACAAGTCCTTCCTCTCTTCTTGCTTTATTCCAAGGCTACCTACGCCTGCCAAGTTTTTAGGGTTTGTGGAGACTAGCGTCATGTGCTCCGGTGCTTGAGAGTTAATAGAAGAGGTAAAAGCCTGCCATAAGTCAGTGGTGTCGTGCTCAAACACACCCCTTACCCCTGGACATGACCGTGACCTTCACTTTGCGTTGGAAGAACGAGGGTTGAGGGAGGTGGGCCATCCTATTGTGTTCAGATCAACCGTTAAAAGAGACACTTCAGTGCCTTTTGGAGGGTTAGCAGTGGAGACGGCTGCTATAGCCCCAGGGCCATGAAGAGGTTGAAACAACTGCATGATAGCTCCCTTTGGAGAAGCCTTAGTTAACAATTGAGAAGGTGAGCACACCTGACCAGTACTCCTGGTGTTCCTTGTGGTGGCTGGGGACGAGATGGCTATCCCCTCTGTGGCAGAGTTTAGGTAGGGGAGCTGTTTTTTTCTTGGGTCTTATGAAGTTGGATGTTACTGGTGGCTCCCTTGTGTGAACTTCAAGGGGGCTTAAAGGAAAAATGTTGTTTCCTTCATGGGGAGCTTAGAGCAATACAGGGCTCAGTCCCCGGGCCGGGGGGAGGCTTCAGAGGAAGACAGAGACAAAGCACGCCCAACGCACCTCATGTTGCCCGAGCTGACCCTCCCGCTTCTTATGCCTCATGGTCTATTTCAGCAAGGACGAAGGTGGGGCAGTGTCTGAAGAGCCAGCAGCCTCGCTGGGGCCCCTGGTGGTCTGCAGGGGGTCTACCTTCAGTTCCCCGGTAGTTGCCACGTAGAACGCTTAGCTCTGTTGACTGCGGCTGCGGCAACTGCTGCACTCAACTCCGCCTCTCGCATCTCCACATCACCACTTCCACCAGCACCATCATATACAACAAATCATCATACTACAAATTCGGATCTCAGTCTGCCTACCTTTTCCACTGAAATGCTGATGTGCTGCAGACAGATCTGATCCTGGTTGTGCACCTCTCCTTAGTAAGTGCCCTTCATAGGCACGCCAAGGGATGCAAAAAGAAGCCTATTCTGGCATGATATTTTCAAACCAAATCATGGTCTGCTGTTTGTCCTCTCAGTGGTAAATGTTCTTGAAAGGCACATTCCAGAAATCAAAACCTACAGCCCTTATAATAAATAGTACACCATTCCCATGATGCTGTGCAAACCAAACACCATGCCAAATTTCCACAGAGAGCCTTTGGATCCACCAAGTCATTGGCCCAATACATTTTAAAATTGTCAACTGGAACTCATTTGATCAAATGTGAGAAAGTGGTTTATTAGCTGGGGTGGATTGGTGTCAGTAATTTAAACCTGAGCTCAAGCCCTGGTAACTGTGTCAAAAAGTAGACAGGCTTAACTTAGAGAAAATGTGTAAAGCATTTAGAAGAATCAAAAGAGTTATAAAGTTGAAAGCATAACACAAAAAATCCTCTCCAAATTAAAAAACTAGCGAAAAATTTAATAAGCAAAATGACCCGTAAAGAACTAAAAATCAGTAAGGGAAACCAGAGAAACAGCTTTTTAATGATTTAGGTGAAAATAGTGCCAGAAAGCACAAAAAGACAATGGTAGTCAATGATTGCTGTAGACCAGGACATAGGCATGATATGAGGCCGATCATGATGGAGTGCGGTTCAGCTGTACCAAGTAGATTTTCCCTGTCAGGGCCTGGAAATACAGAGGTTCAAAAAAGTTTCTAAGTCTCAATCTGAAAAGAGACTTTTATTTTTTTTCTGAGGAAAAACTCTTCACCACAAAGGACAGACCTGACATTCAATCTGACGCAATGCTGATAAGACACCTTTTGCAGTCTGTCCCCTTGAAGTTCTGGAGGAAGAGTTATGAAAAACTTCCCAATCTTCTTTTGGTACCCAAATAGTCTCCGAAATATACTTTCAAGGTCCCAGGGCATCAGGGGAGCACTTAGAGACACTCTGGGTGTCAGGCAGAGGGCAACACCAAAGTCAAGCCCTGGTCTTTGTATTTCAAGTGGAAGGGAGTGTAATCTCCTTAGGTTCTGCGCACAGGTCACAGATAATAAGTGCAGCAGGTTCAGTCCGACTGGCATCCTTTTGCAAGTTCAGCAATGTTCTGAGGAAGGCTGGGTGAAGGTCCAGCTTTGTAGGGCTCACCAACCTGTGACTGGGGAACACCCTAACGCACTGCTAGGTCCTCTTTGACAAGTGGAGTAAAGATTCCAGGGCCTGACCTACCAACGTTTACAGTAGCTCCTGTTTGCTTACCTGCAAACAGGCCACAGATGTGATTTCTCTGGGCAAATCCAAGATGGCAATGGTATTTTGCCACACTAAACCTTGGCTCAGAGGCCGGAGCTGTGACTGGGGAAAGTACTATGGTAAACCTAATGTCTTCCCACATCGAACAGTAAAATCTAGTTTGAAGCAGGCACTGTAGCCACCACAAACCCAGAGACAGACGTCTGGTAGGAAGAAGCAGTACTCTTCAGCATCCAGGCAGGTGATCACGATTGTCCTGGTTTCCTGTTCTCTCCCTTTCAAGTATGCCAAAGTGTTACAAGTAGCACAACATACCTGTCAGGTAGGATTTGACACAGTAGTAACAACAAATTGCTCACAGTCCCCACCCTGCATATTCTGTTAAGCTCAGAAGAGTTACCTCTGACCATTTAGGTCAGCCTGTTGTGTGCTCCAGGGAGGCATTTCACACCAGGTTTGCACACCTTCCCTGGTCACAGTCCTGGGGTTGGCAGAGGCTAATGCTAATTATCCCTGTGACAGCTCAGGTACATACAAGGTTACTTCTTAAATTTACTTTTCCTTAACTATTGCAAAAAAAACACAACGTCACCATTGAACTGTATTTTTTGTAACTATTAGAATTAGTGGTTTCATTCACTTTCTAGCTGGTTTCATTCCTGAGATATAGCAGTAGTATTCTAATTTGTACTCTAGTTGACTACATAGGACAGCTAGGCCTGCCACAATGAAAATATCTTTTAGGACCTTTCCACTGTAGGGATGTTGTAACATTAATTTTCTACATGTTCCTCTTTTAAACACCAGTCTTACATTGGGGTGACTTAACAAATATTTTAAAGAGAGATTTTTACTTGTTAAAAAAGGTTCTTTTAAGAGGTGGCATTGTAGGTTTCACACTGCAACAGTTAGGCTACAATGGTAGGCCTCAAGCCATATTTTCCCTTGTCACACTAGTGGATGACACAATAAGTGCTACAGTCCACAGGTGACATTTTCCCTTTCTACTGCATAAGTGTATGTTTGCAACATACACTATGGCCTTATTAGAAAGGTATATACATCAGCCATGGATTAGCCAATGTCTACATGTTTTTGTGGTCAGAACACATACACTGCATTGCATAATGTGCATGAGGTAAGTTTCTATAAGAGGCCACATTTATTCTGGAACCCTGATCGACACCCTGACATGTTCAAATGTTCCACACCCACAACTTCTAAAAGTAGATACAGAACATTACTCCTGACAGGTGGTCATTTCACAGAGTGACTCATGGCGGCCATCTGCAGTTCTAGGAATGATCAGCACTGGGCACTGGAAAGCAGGTCACAGTGTGCAGAGTCTAAGAACCGGCAATAATACTAGGCAGAGAACAGGGGTGTTGTTAGCGCGTCTGACCTTAATAAGTAAACTTACAAGGGGACGTGAATAGGTCGATGAACCTTTTGACTCGCAATTAAGATGTTCTTATCATAACTCCAGTAAATGCAAACCAATAATCAAGAACCAATAAACCATATCAATAATCAGCAATAATCAATAACGTCAATGATCAGTAGAGTCAGTAATTGTCACACGCCACGACCTTTCAGTCATGAATAACCACACCTTTTAGTAAAAGTTGGAATATTTATTTCCCTATATTAACAATGCTGAGATCTTGCAGATTAATCTCAGAATCAAATTAAACACATACAGAAGCAATACTGACTGTCCAAGGCGGCGGAAGAAACGTAATCTAATCAAAGCTTGAACTACAACTCATTCTAAGGTTATGGTGGAAATGAATAACAAAGTCAACTGCGTCAAAGTGATTACATACATTCGAGTTCAGCAGAGAAATTCATCAAGCAAAGTTCCCTATTAGCACAATTTCATTAGTGAGGATCCTTAACTAACACCTGATTAGCATCAGCATGTTGGGCTTCATTCAAAACCATTTAGTAACACAAATTTGGAAAACATCTAACTATGACTCAATCAAAACAGTGCAGTTGGTACCTAGAAAGAAAAGCAAATATGCATTATAATCAATATTCTAATTCATAGTACCTATCCTCAGTGTAGATCAGCAAGCAGAGTCAGTCTTCGTCCTCAGGACATCAGTCGATCAGCAAGGCATCAGGATTCGGCATCAAAGTTCAGAAAACGCAACGTTTCTAAGCAAAAAAGTTAAGCACGTCTATTGTCAAGATGCACAAGAAATATTGACCTTTCAACCAGCAAGAAAATGGGCAAAGTTGGTGTCATCTCTATGCAGTCTCGTTAAATCAAAACTAGTAAAACTATTTCCCAACTCCTTATTGGTCAATTAATCGCATGTTCACACTTTGTCCAATAAAACTAAAACTCCAAATCTATGAATTCTACTATTACTCCGTTCACATGTCATTGATTGGTTGTCCTGCAATGTCCTCATCATCCTGCTTGTCAGGTAACAATATTGTTGCAGCTTCTACTCCAGTCAGTATCTCCATAGTTCTCCTCCTGAGAAAGTCAGTCCCACACACATTAAACACAAAATGTTACATTACCAAGAACAGCGTCGTCTAACAATCGGTTTTCATGAGAAAATATCTCAGCTATGAGCACATTTAAACAATGCAAATGGAAAATCACAGTTTAACTCACTAGGACAGCCATTTATTAAATGTTAAGAAATACAGCTCGACATGAGGTCTGGCAAGTAGTCCAAGACCTTCGCTAAGTTAAGGCCTACAATTAATAAAGCTAATACATAATGGGGGTCATTCTGACCCCGGCGGTCTTAGGTCGGCGGGAGCACCGCCGACAGGCCGGCGGTGCCCCGCAGGGCATTCTGACCGCGGCGGTTCGGCCGCGGTCAGAAGAGGCAAACCGGCGGTCTCCCGCCGGTTTACCGCTGCCCTTAGAATCCCCCATGGCGGCGCAGCTTGCTGCGCCGCCATGGGGGATTCTGACACCCCCTACCGCCATCCTGTTCCTGGCGGTTCGCCCGCCAGGAACAGGATGGCGGTAGGGGGTGCCGCGGGGCCCCTGGGGGCCCCTGCCGTGCCCATGCCAATGGCATGGGCACGGCAGGGGCCCCCGTAAGAGGGCCCGCAAATTATTTCAGTGTCTGCTAAGCAGACACTGAAATACGCGACGGGTGCAACTGCACCCGTCGCACCCCTGCAACTCCGCCGGCTCAATTCTGAGCCGGCGTCCTCGTTGCAGGGGCATTTCCTCTGGGCCGGCGGGCACTCTTTTGGAGAGCGCCCGCCGGCCCAGAGGAAATGTTTAAATGGCCGCCGCGGTCTTTTGACCGCGGTGCGGTCATTCAACGGCGGTACCTTGGCGGACGGCCTCCGCCGTCCGCCAGGGTCATAATCAGGCCCAATGTGTAACCTTTAATATGACATATTACTACATTAGTCAAAACATATATTCAACATTTCACAGTATTAGAATATTAATAAGTACACTTTGGGAACTTTGACGGCCACTCATTGTGATCACATTTTCAAATGCGTGCATTATTTTTCTACGTTATTATATTTTCTACGCAAATTCACTATTCAGAATACATAAACACTCATTAATAATTTTTATTAAAACACCTGCACTAGCAGTGTCTTCGCAAAAGGGACATTTGCACACAAAAAACTTCTGTTACAGGTGCTCAGACGACAAAGCCAAATAATGGTATTTGTTCGGGCATTGCTTTTCGGTCCATGCCTTTTCTCTTCCATTCATCCAGCTAAGCACTCATCTGTTTATCCAGTTATCCGAAAACGCAGGCAGTATCATATTCAATCACTCATCCATTAGTGCACTCACATGTACATGTTTTACTTCTATTCAGCTGCTCTGGTTTGGCTTTACTTTGATTGCTTGTTCAAAAGTTGAAATGCTAGTCTTTGCTTTTACAGTCACTGTTGATGCTTATTTGGGTGAACTTTATACAAATGATGGAAAATTAATTTTTAACTAGGCAGATTCAGATCACCCTGCCTGGTTTGTATACATTTCCCACGTCCCACCGGTAATACTGTCCATACAGACCTCTAACCTTTATCCCACCTACAGTGATCAGATGTAGCTTCTGGAAAGTTGCCTCTACTCAGTATCAGTGCTTGATTCCTTAACACATCCATCGGACAATTCCGAATAAAAAGGCTGCTGCTGTCTCTGAGATTAACTGGCTGTAGTCTTTATTATATCAGTGTTAAGTGGGATTGGCAAAGTGCACAGAAATGCAAGCCTCGTCGCACTGCATTGCATAATGTGCATGAGGTAAGTTTCTATAAGTGGCCACATTTATTCTGAAAACCTGATCAACACCCTGACATGTTCAAATGTTCCACACCCACAACTTCTAAAAGTAGACACAGAACATTACTCCTGACAGGTGGTCGTTTCACAGAGTGACTCATGGCGGCCATCTGCAGTTCTAGGAATGATCAGCCCAGGCTTTTCTGAAGTGATTACTTTTCTCTCGAGGAATATATGCTTGAATGTAGCTGTGTGCAAGGGTTTTAAAAGTCACCAGGTTCCGCGGCACCGCCGACCTCCACGGTTGATGAGAGCCAAGGTAACAGAGAAATGAGACACATGATTTGTGGCTGTAAAAGGGAATTAAAGCGGCTGTTTCGAGCGTCCATCTTGCCCACACAATGCTAATTAATGCTCCGCGGCGGCGCTCAGCAATAGCGGGCATGCAGCGAGGCCACCGAGTAAACATCAGTGGGCAAAGGAACTGGAAACACAAAGGGTCTGACAGCTCTGAATGCCCGATGGCCGTATCAATTTCAGCGTGAGACATTTATTTCTCACTAGACAGAAAGGACAATGTGAAAACATCTTAGAGCTAAAGCAACCACCAGTAATAGGAAGCAGGTATTAAATCAGAAGCATGATTTCTCAGTTTCCCTTATTACTTGGAGTATTGCCAGTGATTTAAATGGAAATATGAAAGTTAATGTACTCACTAACCAAGTACCTGTTTGCTACCAGAAAGCACTGGTGCTGTCTCATTGAAAGTATTGCAGCAGTGCAGAGAAGAGCAGGTACTAAATGTGGGAAAGGGTCTCTTTTGGCATGGTAGCCCCCCACTTTTTGCCTGGAAAATGATGTGGTTTCAAACTGTAAGTGCCCCGGGCCCCTGCTAAACAGTTTCCCAGGGCCAGATCTCTTTCCCCCAAAATGTCCTTTGTTTGTCACTTCCGTCACCCTTGTAGGTCCCTAGTAAATGGTACACCTGGTACCTAGGTCATTGGTACTGAAGAGGGCCCCCAAAAGCTGCAGCACCAATTGTGCCACCCTGGGAGGCCCCACACCAGCCTGATGCAGACCACCATTGCAAGTGCATGACAAGGTGTATTTAAAAGTTACAAACTTTACATGGCGCCAAGAGCGCCATGTCCACTAACACTGCATGCACTATAGGTAAGTCACTCCTCTGGGAGGCCTTACAGCCCTAAGGCAGGGTGCACTATAATGCATGTCATATATTGTATTTTGAATATATAGTAAATGTACTATTAAAAGGTGTTAAAATTTAGAGAATGTTAACACCCATTTGATTCTGCTCTATAATTTTGTATGTTTTTTCTTCACATTCTGATCTAATTCATCCTCCCAGTTGGTCCTATTGATTATCATATTAATGACTTATAGAGAGTTTGAGTGCTCCACTATTATATTTTTTGCACTATAATGCATGTGAGGGCATATGTGTGCATAAGCAAATATGCCCCTACTGTGTCTTTGCAAAACCTTAAGACATGGTAAGTGTACAGTGAGGAAGCCGTGTGCTGGACACTGGTCATTGCACGATCCCCAGCTACATTCTGGCTTCTATGATTACTGGGTTGTTTTGACTCAGAATAACAAACCCACACTGATGCAAGGACTATATTTGGTAAAGTTTGAAAAATCATAACAAAGTAAGTACTTACCGTATATTGATGATCTTGGTCTTAACATTTTTATAAAATTCTGAAGTAATTTTGTAAATTGATCTCAAGTTATTCTTATGAGTCTGTGTCCGCATTTATTGACACAGTGATTAGAACACATGCTTAGCACATCTCCAAGATAAGTCTAACTGCTCGCCCACACTACCACAAAAACAGAGCATTAGGTGGCCTCCTTTTTACCTCTGGGTACCAAGGTGTTGTTGCTTGGACTTGCCGCACAATGCACTTCATTTTTGTACACTACAGTATATAGAGAGCCAGCCTCCTATACTAAATACCTGATAGCACCTACTGTTTTAAAGCACTGTTTTTTGCCAAAATCAGATAGGTGCAGGGTCGTACTGGCCTACAGGGCAATCAGGCAATGCCCGATAGGCTGATCTGACAGGTCAGTGTGTGGGGCATTGTTTTAGCTGTAGAGACCTAGTTTATGGTCTGCTGAGCCAGTTTGTACTGTGGAGTTCCCTTTTATTAAAACAAACATTGCCTGCAGCAGCTGAAATCTATGCAGTCTTCCACACATTGTACAACACTCATAACAGAGATGTTTTAAGGCATGGGAAAGTCGACAATTGCCCAAGGCCCCCATCTTCAAAGGGGCTGTATGAGAAGGTGTTATATGTTTCTCTCTTTCTCTATCTTACCTCTGTCTATTGCTCTCTCTGTCTCACTCAGCCTTTCTCCGGTTCCACTGTCATCTTGAGGAGTTTTGGGGCCCTTTGCAAGGACTATGTCAGCTGTGCTTGTGTGATTCCTTTTCTGACACATGAACTTTAAAATTTTTGGACATTTTGAGTAACGGAAAATGGAAAATAAAATTCAAAATTGTTCTGTACAGGATCCCCCAAAGTAGGTTGTGCCCATGGCCACAAAAATCCTTAATGCAACACTAACCTATAGAGTTTGTCTTTACAAGTTTAAAACTGTCCCAATTTGCAAACTTGGGCCACTTCTTTTTTAGCTATTTGATTCACTAATGGAAGCCACTTTTCTATTGGGGCGAGGGCCTATTTTCTGTCCCAGTCCAATATTGGCTAGGTGTAACCCAGGAAGGGTTTCATGTACCTGAGGTCACAGTAGTGCATATATGCCCCTGCCTGTATACCAAGAGCATGGGTCAGTGGACTAATCTGTTTACTGCAAGGATCTAAGGGCCCAATGTATCATCCCGGCCCTTTGCGATTCGGTAATAGCGATTTTTAAGAAATCGCTATTACTGACTCGCAAAGTGCCATGTATCACATTTGCGATTCGGTAATAGCGATTTCTTAAAAATCGCAAATGCTATTACCGAATCGCAAATTGCGATATCGGCCCCATTCGCAGCTATGGGCCTGTTGGCTCATAGCTGCAAATTTTTTCCATTTCCAAAATTGCGATTTCAGAACCAGAAATTGCAATTTTGGAAATGCAAAAGGCTAGGGTGCTGGGGGCATAAGGCCCGCTCTGCTGCACCCCAAAATCATTTTTAGCAACATGTAAGGTACACACATGCCAAAAGGGTATGTGTGCTTTACACGTTCAATTTAAAAATGCAGTTTAACTGCATTTTTACATTTTGCACCGGGTTACCACCTGGTTGCAGATCATGGTATTTTGCATGTGCAAAATGCCATTCTGCGAAAAATCGCAATTTGCAATTTTTTGCAGCATTGCCTTGCGACCTGGATTTTGCGAATCGCAAATTCCAGGTCGCAACGCTAGAAATCGTAATTTAAGCATTTTCTACTTTGTGGTCTGCGAATGCCTTTCATGCATTGCAGACCACTATTTTGCACTCTCAAACGGCCGAATTTACCGATTCGCACCGTTTGCGAGTGCAAAATATTTTCATACATCTGGCCCTATGTTTGACCCGACTGTAAAATGATTGAATCCTGATGTTGCGCTGCACCCTATTCCTTTAAACACTGATGGACCAGGAGTGTTGTTTATCCCTTAGAGGATGTCGGTGCTCCTGGCTGGCCTGTGTCTTTTGAAACACTTCTAAATGGCAAATTCATTTTAGACACATAGAACCCATGTGGTCCTACAAAAACAGCAGACAGGCAAAGCTTAAACCTTAAAAATTTAGTTTCAAATTATTAGTCATACAGGAATCAATTATTGTAGCCAAATGAATTAATCAATAAACCAGAGTGCAAAGCTGAATTAAAGTATAGACTCAATCAGGGAATTCAGTAACGTTCAGGGCAGCAAAATACAGAGTATAAAATGGAGAGCAATCCGGCATGGATTTGCCTCCTATGTTCAGTAGTAAAGGGACCTCTTTCACATCCAAAAAAGCAGAAAGGATTCTGAACAATGTATTTCATACATTCAACACAGTTGTACGCAGTTCCCACAAAATAGACTAATCAGAATTTAACATAGCGAAACAGTTGCAAGAACAAAGATTTTGAATGATTCTCATAATTCTCTACATGGAACTTTTCAAGGACACCTCCAGTACTAGAACACATATTGCTACAATTTGTATGATTCTGCTAAGGCATCTAGGCGTAATCTTGGCCATGTACAATTCTTCTGAAACAACATTATAATATAACTGTGAAGGTCACATATTCAAAACACATTCAAGAAATATTCTTCTGAGACATGGAAATACAAGTTTATCCACGTGGTTCAGAACATTAGCTTGAAAGGTCAGAAACAAAATGGAGTATGAGGCCAAAAAAGTATACATTTTCTAGAGTTCGAGTTTTATTAGTGTAATAAATATTATTAAAAAAAAAAAAATCTAATAACCCTCAGCTGAAAGGATTCACTAGAATCATCATATCTTGCCCTTCTAAATAGAACTTTCATAAAATAGAAATCTTCAGCATGGGAGTTTGGTGTCTGCATTCTTTCACTTCATTCATCTCATTATGAACATGACTTTGCAACTCCTCTATTTTGACATCATTCTGCTTTCTTTTTCATCCTCTCATTGCTGACAGCTTGTTTTTCTTGCAAGTTGTCCCACTCACTAATGAAATACATCCAGCGTCTTTATTAAAGAAAAGAACACACAGGACTACCATTAAGGTTATTAGTATGGGCGTTAGTATTAGTTTGAGGATTCCATCCCCCTACATTTCCAAACCACTCATCTACCTTTTGAAACCCTTATCTAAAGGAACTTGCCAAAAATGACATTCCATTTCATGCTCCAGTTTTTTATAACTCCTTAACTTCATGGGTATTACTAGTTATATGAATAACAAAGGTTTTTATTCTAGTTATCAACTTTAAGGATGAAAGCACAACATTGTATTAAATGAAGTATGCAGTACACTTCTTATTTTATGAGTAACATGTCTACTCTAAGGTGGTTTTGCATTTTCATGGCTCTCATAATAGCTAATTCCTTATTAATACGTTAGAGCACCTGCAGTGTTAGTAGCAAGTCTATCCACTAAAGTAGACAACTTTCTAATCTTTACATCATTTAGAGCTACTCCAACAGAAGGCATTCTAGCACCAAAAATATCTCCCAGCACCTATCTAAAAGTGTGTCTATTTCTACTTAAAGAAGTAGCATTGTCTCTAATCAGTCTTTTCAATTGCCTCAATCATTTGTATGGTATACCCCTGGAAAGACTAAGGGCCTGATTTAGAGTTTTGGAAGAGGGGTTACTCCTTCACAAATGTGGCGGATATCCCATCCACCGTGTTACAATTTCCATAGACTATAATAGAATTATAATACAACAGATGGGATAGCCGCCACATTTGTGACAGAGTAACCCTCCTCCTCTAAACTCTAAATCTGGCCCTAAGGCTACATAGCTGCTCCCTATTTAATTGTGTGGTAACAGAAAATATGCAGATTTATCACAAACATAACGTATTTGCCTAATAAAGTCTTATTAGTATTTGATTCCCCACCAAATAATTCTGATCACAGTCACTCCAACATACTATTTCTGCAGTCTTGTTCCCTTCCCTTTCATAAATGACACATAGTTCCCCTTTCTTTGTGAGATCTGAGTTTAACCTTAGATGAATATCTGTCTCTGCAGTCCTTTCTTTCCCTTGCTTTGACTTACCCTTTGTTCATCCATGTGAACATTTACTCTCCTTCCTTTATATAAATCCTTTCCGCATGGTTCATTTTACACAAAAACTGCATAAACTTTAGTTAGTTGCATTAGGATTAAAATAAGACTGTAAATACTTCTCCATGTATTCCCCTTTACTCACCCTTCTATATGGTTTTGAGAATCGAGAAATAGGGTTTGTCATCCAGATGTGGAAGTTTGAAGAATACGTGACAGGTACTTTCTCTAAAGGTGATTTGTAAGAAGAATAAAACAGTTTGATGGTCTCCTGGTGATAGAACAGATTCAGAAACACCCCACAGGAGAACAGATGGGCAATAGTAGGTGCCACAAACACAGTTACTCTTTTTACAGGTCAAGGCAAACAAATTAAAAACTTGTACTTGAGCTCGTTGGGGTTCAATATTAGCTCAGTTCTTTTGTTTCATTAGTTCAGGCCGCACTCCACAATATGTTCTCCACCCTAGCTCTATATCTAAAGTAACTGTTGCCTTCTTCAACTGGATACCTATGGCTCTGCGAAAAAGGGTAGTGGCGGTCAGAGTGCCGCACCTCCGTAACGTTACAACTTGTATTGAGCAACAAAGTCAAAGAAGCGAGAAACTGGTGCCAAGTTGGTCGAGTGCCCCACTACCCGATGGGCACTGAAAGTTGTGTATCCAGATACACAATGAAAATTAATGCAGATTGACCAGGCACTCAGAGAAGTATAGTCCGGTTAGATCAATGGGAAAATGTATCCCTAGGTAATGTGGATCCAGAAGCGGAGAAGAAAACACTGATTCCAAGTTGGTGTTGATCAAAGTCTTTAATCCTTTAGACCGCGTTGGTCATAGATGAGTTTTTCATTTTTGCAGAGAAACAGCCAACACGTGTTTCGTCAAACAAGTGACTTTATCAAGGCTGTAAAACAATAATCAATGCTAAGTGTTGTATATTATTCAGTGTATATACAAGTCAGAAAAATAAATAAATTGTACTCGTGCTCCGCTAATATTGAAATGTGTGAGCATGCACACACTAGTGAGGAAAAGGTGATTGGCATGGCAAACTGTATACTCAAAGTGTGTCCTTTAACAATAACGAGGTGAGAGGGGAAAGAGGAGGACGTGAATGGGACATCCAAATGATCCAGTGGAAAATAGAAAACAGGAAGTACAGAACAGTTGCGTATTAGGTTGTTGTACAAAATATCCCAGGCGATGTGTAGTGAAAATAACACCGCGAGTGTTGAGACAGAAAGAGACGTGACATCTAAGTGACTAAAACTGGTAGAAAAGAAAGAAGTTGTGTCAGGCGGTGGGTGGTGAAACCCACTAGAAGTCCCTGTACTCCGTAACATACCTGGGCCAGTCCGGCCAGGGAGAGTACGAACGTGGTTGGTATGTCGGTAGGTTTCGGAGAAAGAGCTGGATCAGCTAAGTCGAGTGTGGTTTCTCCAGTCGTCGAAGAAGGGAGGCGAGGAAGCCCTGATAAGCCTCCAAAAGATTCCCTAGAAAATGAAGCAGTCTGAGGTGGAGTAGATGCAGAAGGTATAAAGTATAACTAACATGCAGAAACCTTCAAGTGAGTAACACTAAAAGCACCAAGGGGGGGGGGGGGGAAGGGAGACGGGGCCTGGTAAAGGAGTGTTGGAAGTAATAAAGACTTATCCATGGGTCAGAAGTGACGTAAGTTTAATGAGGAAAGCGCAGAACGGCATATAGCAAAAAGTTCCAAAAGGGAGTAGGTCACTTAGCGGTAAGGAACAAGTGTGTAATAGCGGATAAGAGGGGCGAGGAGCTGTGGCATGCGTTAGTTAATAACCAGGATGTCCGGAGAAAAAATGAAAAGAGTATCGGAAAACCAAAAGTGTAAATTAAAGTGAGTTCTGCCAGTCGGGTTAACCAGCATGGGGCCCGTAGTCAGTTAAGAAATTACGAAGGCATGAACATACCGTAATTATACAGGTAACTGTACTGAGCTATACACACTCTGGTGTGTGGTGCCGGGTGGTAAATACAGAGAAAAAACGTTTGGATGCAAGGGTCTGAGGTTCGGATAGGAGATCCAAAGAAGTACCAATAGCGAGTAAACATTGTGCTACCAAGTTAGTAACCTCGCAGAGGTGGTGAACGCGTATCAAATGGGGCAGGTAGGAAGTCTTAGCGTCTGAGAAGCTAATAAAAAGGCGAAAATACCTTATAGATACTGCTCGGTTCGTCTGTTGTGTGAAATGAAGCGTCCGACGTATTGAGCGCCCCGCACGTATTAATGTGGGAGCGTTTCATCGACATGAAAGGAGGACTATGCTAAGTAGATGTCCCATATGAAAGCCGATGTTGTGAGAAAAAGAAGCGGCCATCTATTAATGATGGGAGTAGACTGGAAATAAAGTATGTAACGCTAGTAGGCAAGCGGTATGCTGAGTGGAGTGCTAAGTTCGTACACTATTCGAAAATAGCATGTCCGTGGTCTCTGGTGGATGTGAAAAGCGTGTCAGTAGACTAAAATAAGGGAGAACTCAGCGTTCAAAACGTCCCAAAAAGCGTCGGGTGTATGGAAAATAATGGCGGCCATTTTGTAATGGTGGGGTCGAAAGCAGTCAAAGGAGTGCAGGAAGTTTGGCCGTGTTACAGGAGTACTCCAAACTTTTAAGGAGTTTGATAGCCCTGAAATCCCTATGTGAACAGAGAAAAGAAAACAAAAGAAACCCAGACGGTGAAGAGCGGCTAGCTTCACTGGTTATAAGTGAGTTGTGAGACACCAATTTAAGTTATCTTAAAATGTCCTGCTTGAAAGTGTGGCAAGAGCGCCAACGGGGTGAGGGTTGACAGCTATAATTAGGAAAATAAACAAAGCATAAGTAATGACATTTTGCATAGTACAATGTAGGCGTGATTGAAAACCTCCTTGGACACAACATAGTCCAGTGAGGATAATAGGTAAATGTGGAAATGGGGTTACAAGTGCAAAGTACATACAACAGTAGTTTGATGCGCATTAATATGCATGTTCCATATGAACTGAGTAACATGTTCAAATACATCGTATAAACATGGAGCTAAAAAGGCATGTATCACAAAGCTAGGTGAGGAAGAAATGTAGTTCATGGTCAGTGTTTAGTCCATGTTCTACTGCACGGAGTTTAAGAATCCAACCTGCCTCACATCTCCATAAGTCCCTGGTTCTATCCCCTAGTCTGGGTGAATCAGTGACCTGAGCGATACCGTGAAACCTAATGTTAATCAAATCCCTCTCGCCATGCATAGTGTTAAAATGGACGGCCATCGGGTACGTGCTATTGAAGTTCCTGATAGCTCTCACGTGTTCTTGTATCCGTTCCTTCAAAGGGCGTATCGTGCTGCCAACGTAAATCAGTCCACACACACAAATCAAACAGTAGACAGAAAATCTCGTGTTGCAGTTAATAAAGCTCGTGATTCTGTGAGTAACGCTCGTATTGTATGTGAACGAAGAGATCTTGTTGAGAGCCAGTTGGCACGAAATGCAGTTTCCACATTTAAAGAAGCCCCTTGGTTTACTAGGAATCCAGGTGGAGGAGTGTGTCTGTGTGAGGGGCATGAGAAAGCTGGGGCACAGTATGTTTCTGAGTGTGCGTCCCCTGCTGTGAGTCATGGTTGGAGAGTTGTTGATATAGCTCTTGAGACAAGAATCCAGTAGTAGTAGGTGCCAATGTTTCCTAAGGACACGGAGTATGGTTTTACTGGCGGGGCTGTATTGAGTGATGAAGGAGATCGGGCGTGTGTTGGGTATTCTGGGTGGTCTCTTGGAGCCCCTAATAAGAAGCGAGTGTTGGTCTTTGGAAGAAATGCGTTTAATCCCTGTGGAAATTAGTTCCTTGGTGTATCCACGGGCTTGGAATCGATGTGTCAGTATGTTGAGTTCTTGTTTGAAGATGTCAGGGTCAGTGCAGTTGCGTCGAACTCTGACCATTTCCCCATAGGGAATGGCTCTGATTTGTGTCAGTGGGTGGGCGCTCTGTGCATGTAGGATAGAGTTACACGCAGTTGGTTTCCTGTATAGTCTAGAGGTGAACCTATGGTTGGTGATATACAGGAGAAGGTCTAGGAATTCGATTTGAGTGCGGTCCACCTTGTGTGTGAATTTTAAGTTGAAATCATTGGTGTTAAGATGTTGAATAAGTATGTCGAGGTCAGAGGCGTTGCCCGTCCAGATAGCCAAAATGTCGTCAATGTATCTGCCCCAGTAGAGAATGTGCTGGGTGATGTGCTTTGGGCATTTGGACCACAGATGTGTTGATTCAAACTGTCCCATATACAAATTAGCATATGATGGAGAAAATTTTGCACCCATAGCTACACCCTGGCACTGGCGATACCAGTTACCATTATGTAAAAAGACGTTGTTCTCAAGTACCAAGCGTGTGAGGTCAAGAAGCATACAGGTATGTTCCAATAGGGTGGCATCCCGTAAGCTGAGAGTCAAAGAAAGCATCTCAAGCCCCTTTTCCAGTGGAATGGTTGTGTATAACGAGCTGACATCCAGGCAGATAAATGTACACTCCTCTGTCCATTCAATGTCCTCAAGTTTGCAAAGCAGATCCCTAGTGTCCTGGATGTAGGATGGAAGGTTACGCACCAAGGGTTGGAGAAACGAATCAATGTATTCAGAGATGTGTTCAGTGGGAGACCCAATACCTGAGATGATGGGCCTACCAGGTGGAAATCCATCAGTTTTGTGTACCTTGGGTAGGATGTAAATACAGGGTGCTCGAGGTGCTGTGACTCGCAAGTACCTATATTCGAGGTCAGATAAGAGACACAGATTCTTCCAATGGGTAAGTTTGTTTTCTATTAAGTCTGAGATGTTAGGGAGAGGGTTAGACTGGACAGCAATGTAAGCCTGTGTGTCACTCAGTTGTCTGTCGATTTCTAAGATGTAGTCTGATCTATCCATGACTACTACATTGCCCCCTTTGTCTGCTTCTTTGATGACTAGATCTGTGCGTCTGGACAGTTGCTGCAAAGCCATACATTCACTGTTTGTCAGATTATTCTTGTGTCTGTGTGGACGTGTCCCAAGTCTGTCCTCAATTTGGAAAAGTTCCGAGCTCACTGCTTTGTAAAACACATCAATGCAGTTATCTGTAGATAAGATTGGGACAAAGGAAGATTTTGGTTTGAGACCACTGTCCTGATCTAAGTTAGAAGGGATGTCAAGATGGACTAGAAGTTCCTCGAGGCGCACGGGTGAGAGAGAGGGGTCGTCCAGTGAGAGTATTGTCTGTATGTCTTGCAGATCCTTAATGGATTTATTGCTGGTAGGTGTATGTGCGGGTGATTCTTTGATGGTGCCAATTTTATAGTGAATTTTCTTTTTCAGTTTAAGGTTACGTACAAATTTAAATAGGTCAATGTGAATGTTGGTGTAATTAGGTATTGAAGTAGGACAGAAGCCCAGACCTTTTTGTAGGACCTTTATTTCATTAGTGGACAAACAGGAACTTGACAGGTTAATGACTTGCACTGAGTCATCTATTGCTTTTGAAGTGGCACGGTCTGTTTTGCTAGTTAGGACTTCTGATTCCTCGTGGTGGATCGTGTTGAAACGCCCCCCCTTGTGTGGTTTGTTGTGTTTGAGCCCTCCCCTCCGGGTGGGTTTCGGTTTAAGCCTGGTTTGTTGAAACCCTGCCGTATCCCTCTTCTGTATCGTCCCAATTCCTCTAAAAAAGAATTTGTTTGGAGAGAAGCATTGGTGGGGGCTATATTTTCAATGGCTCTATTCACGGAAGTGTCAGTGCCGTCACTGGAAAGATTGGAAATGTCAGATAGGCTGTCTGAAATGGCACTTGTCGGAGTAGCATTAGAGTTGGGTTTATTGGTGTCTCTCTTTATCTGATCGAATTTGCGTGCAAAGGTGTAAATTCTGCCGCTACTGTAGTCATTTTCGTCCCTGATGAGCTTTCTCATCTTCTTGTCTTTTACATATAGTTGGTATCCATTTAGTATATCCCTCATTATGGTGTAGTTTTTGTCAGTAGCTTCGGTAAGGTTTAGACTCTTGATTTCTTCTTCTAGAGAAGCTATGTCCAAAAGTAATTGGTTACGGCTCTGCAGTCACTTAACCACTGGCCTAGGGTACAATAGGAAATTCATCCTTCCTTTGATTAAGGCATTGCAATTGACAAAAATTGTTAACAAAATTCTTTCACTGTGGTTCTTCAATGTTAGTCAGATAGTTCAGTAAGTCAGTGTTACCTCTCAAAAAAGTAAGTCCACTCAGAGCCTGAATATTTCTTGTTTGGTTTTCTGAATCTTCTTTTCTTCTAGAGGCTCACTGTCATCATCACTAAGCCCTATCTGTTCTGCGTCCTTTTGTTGTTATAGCTCTCTTGCCTCCTAATGGTGTCTGGCCTTCTTGTTCTTATACGCACTCTCCTTTTCGCATATTCATTCTTTGGCCATTTATCTAGATGCACTCACTCCTTCAAGGTACTTGTCACTTGCGATTCATGCAGCACATTTTCACCTCGGAGTCTGGATTTACCTCTGCTGTTTCTCTTGCATCATTTTCAACTGGCTGTGCATTTATTTCTGTTTGATAGATCTCTGTTCTCCAGAATTTTCCAGGGCCCCAGCCAATGCAAAGTTTCTGTTATGGTCTCTGCGTTTCTCCTCCAGAATCTGGTACTTCTCTCAGGCTCCACTCTGGCTGCTGATCAGGCAGGTGAGGCTGCAGACTCCCAGACACAACCTCTTCTCGTTCTTCCCTTGATGGAGCTGGTTTGCAGAATCAGTGGGTGTTGTCTAAATGGGTCTCAAGGAGCTGTGGTGGGCATGCTGATCAGTCGAAAGAGCCAGGTCTTGAGATCCTTCCTGAATTGCTTCAATCAATCAGGAATTTGTAAAGTGCACTACTCACCTGTGAGGGTCTCAAGGTGCGGAGAAGGGAAGTAGGGATGGAGGGGTTGCTACTGCTTGAACAGCCAGGTCTTGAGAATTTTCCTGAAGGTAAGGAGGTCTGACGCATGTAAGCGGGAAGAGTGTTCCACGTTTTGGCGTCGAGGTGCAAGAATGATCTACCGCCGGCTGTAGTTCTGTGGGTGCATGGGACGGTTTCAAGTGTGAGGTCGGCAGAGCGGAGATGCAGGGTCAGGGTGTAGAAGGAGAGTCGTCTATTGAGGTAGTTTGATCTGGTGTTGTGCAGTGCTTTGTGAGGGTGGGTGAGGAGTTTGAAGGTGATTCTCTTGTTGACTGGGAGCCAGTGCAGGTTTTTCAGGTGGTCTGTGATGTGGCAGTGGCGGGGATGTCCAGGATGAGGTGTGCTGAGGAGTTCTGGATGTTTTGCAGCTTCTTCTGGAGTTTGGCCGTGGTTCCTGTGTAGAGGGCATTGTCGTAGTCCAGCTTGCTCCTTACGAGGGCTTGGGTGACTGTTCTTTTGGTTTCGGTGGGTATTCATTTGTAGATCTTTCGGAGCATGCAAAGGGTGTTGAAGCAGGAGGAGGAGATGGCGTTGACTTGCTGGGTCATGGATAGTGAGGGGTCCAAGATGAATCCTAGGTTGTGTGCGTGGTCAGTGGGAGTTGGAGTGGTTCTGAGAGTGGCAGGCCACCAGGAGTCATCCCATGCGTAGGGGGTGGAGCCAAAGATGAGGACTTCCGTCTTGTTGGAGTTAAGTTTTAGGCAGCTGCTCTTCATCCATTCGGTGATGGCCTTCATTCCTTCGTGGAAGTAGGTCTTGGGGGATTCCTTGGTGAGGGAGAGGATCAGCTGGGTGTCGTTGGTGTATGAGATAATGTTGAGGTTGTGGGATCGGGCGATGTTAGCAAGCGGGCCATGTAGACGTTGAAGAGGGTCGGGCTGCGGGACGAACCCTGGGGTTTGCTTCAGTGATGCGGCATGTCTGAGTATGGGAGGGAACGAGTTCCATGTCCGGGCTGCAAGGTAGGAGAAGGATCTACTTCCAGCTGTCATTTTCTTGATTCTGGGGCTGGCGGCGAGTTGGCAGAATCCGAGTTGCCTGGCGGGGGTGTTGAAGGTCACATAGTGGTTAGGGTAGTCTGGCCTGATTAGTGAAGTGCCTTATAGGTGTGAGTCAGTAGCTTGAAGGTGATGCATTTGTCGACTGGGAGCCAGTGGAGGTCTATGAGGTGGGCCGAGATGTGGTTGTGGTGGGGAATGTCCAGGATTCTCTATAGCCGTGCATGTAGCTTTATTGTGATGCCAGCGTAGAGTGCGTTGTAGCAGACCAATTGGCTGCTGACCAGGGCATGGGTGACCGTCCTTCTAGTCTCAGTGGGGATCCATTTGAAGATCTTTCAAAGGAGCTGCAAGGTGTGAAACAGGTGTGGAAGGAGTGTGGCAGTGGTGTTGGTCACAATGATTAATTGATGAGGTCCCCTGTAGTGGGTATCAAAACAGTACACAAGCACATTGTTCTTAACAGGAACCCAATCACCTCGACTCAAATCATTGCAGGGCTCAAGTCACACTGCTGAAGTTGCCAAGTCAACCTGATGAGAGCTAGAATGTAGGACATCAGTCAGCCCTTTGCAATATGTAATCTGTCATATTCACAAGCACAGCTGGAGGAACGGAAGGAATTCTCATGGCTATTCCCATCAGGATTTTATGTGTGGAGAGTCCTTGAGTGCATCGGGCCATTTGAAAGATAGAAGGTGCATGCTTTTGCCAACTTAGCTTTTATCATCCTGTTGACAGTATCTTTCTTCCTTGATGAATCTGGTCTATAACTGCAGTGAAACGTCTGGTCTGTGTCTGAGGTGCTACACTGTAGCTGCATCAGTTCACTTTCAAAGTGCCTACCTTGATCTTACTCAAGATAAACAAGCAATGCAAACCTCTGGATCAACTCTCTTAAGAGTAGCTTGGCCATGGTCAGTCTATTACACCTCCAAATGACTACAAGGATATACTGCAGCTGGTTACATTGTGGCATTTCCAAATAATTTATTTGAAAGCGGTGGAATGGGCTATTTGACTTTCCCACATAACTTATGGTGACAGTGGCCTTTCTCCCTGCATTGACTTTCTGACATACAGTACATCTTTTGCATATGTTTTCGGCTATGCACAGAAAGGTGGGCTGTACCAGTGCTGTTTAAAGGTCTGCACCATTCCATCCCTGCCAATGTGTGTTGGACCATGTAGATGTGGAACTATAGTTGGCAGCAAGGAATTGGCCAAACTGGTTTTTATCATTAGACACCCAGATCTCACTTGCATCTGTCACACTATCTGCCCTTTCCCATTTACCTTTCTCAATTTCAGGCACCTTATTCTGGACTCTCTGAGCTCACTAAAGGTGATCTTTGGGGCAGTTCCATTTTTGATGTTCGTTCACTCATGTGAAATGTGCTGGACTGAAGAGTGCAGTACTTGGCGATCTTGTCCGGATAACGATTTTCACTAGTGACAAAATCATTGCCAGTTTTGTGAGCAGCACATTTCACTGCTATTTCTCTTGGTAATTGAAGTGCATTTCACAGAGTCTTCACATACAAGATATCTTTTTATCAGGGAACCTGAAGTGGTGAAAAAGCTCTCTGTGACTGTAGCTGGAACCATACTGACCATCTGCATAAATGGTAACTGTTGGAACTGGCATCTTTTGGCGTGTTTCCCCCTGTCTTTTTGCCTTCTGACCTCCTGTTTTTATATGGTATGTTGGACTCTGTTTTTGCTGGTTTATTGTCTCTGCTCACTTTACCACTGCTGAGCTGTGCTAAAGTGCAAGTGCTCCCTGTGTAAATTGTATTGGTGATTGGTTTAACCCTGATTGGTATATATGACGTACTAGTAAGTCCCTAGTAAGGCGCACCAGAGGTGCCCAGGACCTGTAAATCAAATGCTACTAGTGGGCCTGCAGCACTGATTGTGCCACCCACGAGTAGCTCTGTAAACACATCTTAGACCTGCCACTGCAGTGTCTGTGTGTACAGTCTTGCACTGCCAATTCAACCTGACAAGTGTACCTACTCGCCAGACCCAGACCTTCCCTTTTACTAAATGTAGGTCACCCCTAAGGTAGGCCCTAAGTAGCCCCATGGGCGAGGTACACTGTATTTAAAACGTAGGACATGTGCCAGTGTGTTTTACATGTCCTGAGAGTGAAATACTGACTAATTCATTTACTATTGCAAAGCCTATCCCTACCATAGTTTAACATGGGGATTGCCTTTAAATAGCTTTTAAGTGCAGATTCCCATTGGGAGAAGATAGTGCAGTTTGGGGTCTATGAACTCATAATTTAAAAAATACATCTTTCGGTAGAATTGGTTTTTATATTGTCTGTTTGAAAATGCCACTTTTAGATAGTGGCCATTTTCTTGCTTAAACATTCAGTGCCTCTGCCTGCCTGTGGATCCACATCTGGGTCCGATTGGCAGTTGGGTTGCTTGTGAATTCCCTCTAGACAGTGACACAAAGGGAGCTGGGGTGTAGCATGCATATCCTGATGATTCTCCTGGGCTAGAGTGGGGAGGGAGGAACTGACACCTGCACCTAAAAGGGCTGTGCCTGTCCTCACACAATGCAGTCTCCGACCCCCTGGGGTGTGTCTGGTGTCAGGCCTGGGCAAGGCAGGATCTTGTGAATAACAGAGACTTTCCTTTGAAGTTTGCCTACTTCAAGGGCAGAAATGGGTATAAGTAGTGGACACAATCACCCAGACTTTTAGAACACTTCTGGATCAAGAGGAACCTCTGCCAAGGAGAAGAGCTGAAGAACTGGAGGAGGAGTACTGCCCCTTTGTTGGGTGTGCTTTGCTGGGATCGCTTGCAGTTGCTGCTTCCGCCTTAAAGAGGGCAAAGGCTGGACTTTGCTGTGTATCCAGCGTGTGAAGTTTCTCCAAGGGCTTGGAGTAGAGCTTGTCTCCTGTTGGAAGTCTCAGGGATATCAAAGACTTCAGCTTCATCTGCCTACAGCACTGGGAACGCTGTGTTTTGTGCTGCAACAGAAGAAAAACCATTGTGACGCCATCAATAACGCTGCTGCCTGCACTGTGACCTGACAATGTCACACGGAGCCGTGCTCCATGTTGCACCGCAACCCTGGTCTCAACGCCGCCATCACTTGATGCTGTCATGAGCCACTGCTTGCACCGTGACTTGTGGGCCCCGCACTCCGCATCGCCTTGCTCCCACCAGAGCCTTGGTATCCCTGATGATGTGCTCCACGCTGACATTGGTGCTGCTGCCTGCACGGTGGGCTGAGGATACCGCTCGTGAGGTGCACGACGCACTGCCCCATCCCGCACCGCAGCCCCGGTCCACCGACACAGCACTTTCGACTCCAGCATCATCAACTGACGTGCCTGTCTGCTCTGTGACCCGTAGGCACCACACAGAGCCCACCCCACTGCCTTGGGCCTACCGACAACAGCGCTTCAGCAATGACAATGCAGCTGCCTGCACTGTGACCTGGAGACTGCAAGGCTCACCACCCTACTTCACACTGCAGCCCTGGTCTCATCGACGCTGCAGGGCGCTGCCACCATCTGCAGCCTGCACCGTGACCTGTGGTCACCGCACATCGCATCGTCCCGCTTCACACCACAGTCCTGACGCCACCAACGCTCCTGACTTTGTCATCAGCCTCGGGTTCGATCTACAACGCAACAGGTATGCCGCACTTCAGATCTCATTGCGAGGATCACAACGCCCTACATTTCCAAGGTATTGTTTGCAGGTCTTCCCAACACTGTAGCTGGCCCCTGACACTTCGGCCGGCCTGAACTGTTGGATTGCTTGTTCACGACGCCGTGATAGCCCCAGATGGAGCTATCAACTTCAAGGAACTGTATTTTTAAGTTAATTCTTGCAAAATTCATGTACATTAGATTGTTCTCGTATTGGTGTTGTTTTACAAGGATAAATATGGTCTATTTTTCTAAAACTAGTGTTGTGTCCTTTTGTAGTGTTTTCACTGCATTACTATGTGTTATTTGCAAAAGCTTTACACATTGCTTCTGAGATAAGCCTGACTACTTGTGCCAAGCTACCTAGGGGGTGAGCTGAGGTTATCTGAGCTGGGTATCTCCCTTATCCTGACTAGAGTGACGGTCCCTACCTGGACAGAGTGCAAACCGACTGCCAACTAGAGACCCCATTTCTAACAGTAACTCTCAAACTGTCAGACATGCAGCATGCCCTTGTCAATGCTATCAACTCAGCTACTTGTGCAGAGGTCACGTGACACAAGGTTCTTCTACAGCACCATTCATAGTGCAAACAGCATATGCCACTCTCAAGATACCACATCTCTCTTTCAAACAAAAGCAATTTACAAATAGTGTGTGATCAGACTTTTCAAGTGCTATATCCAGAAAGTCTGGTTTTGGCTTATTGCATAGCTCCATTACATCAACACAACTATGACCAAACTCATCCTTATCAGAATCACTGTCAGGTATGGACAAAAGGATAGCAGGGATTGAGCATGTTGCAATGCCTTAAACACACATTTTCTGCTGCTAAAATCACCTGTTCATACTTGGTAATGCAAGTGCTCATCAGTTGCTGAGTGCTGGTCAAGGAATCTGAATTAAATGCAGAACCATCACAATTAGTAGGTAACCCATCACATGCAGTCTGTTAGGGGAAACCTTGTGCACAGTCTGAGCAAGATGGCTGAGCAGGGCTATTGTGCCCCTTCTATAGGCTTCTTTGGTCACCAATGCCACAAGCAAATCCTTGATCTACTACACAACTGTTGAACTACAAGGCAACTGTAAGGTCTCTAGGTTTTTCGTCAGTATCTGGTTAAAGAATGAGTTGATTTCTTTATGCCCTTGATGAGCTCTACACCACACAAGAGTTTTATCTTTGAATTTGTGTTCAAAAAGTTACTGGCTGCCTTCATAAAGAGGAATGTAAAAGAAAGCATTACACAAATTCATGACAGCAAATCATTTGGCATCTGAGGACATTTTGAAAACAAGTACAGCTAAATCTGGTACCACAGGACAGTATGGAATGGACATTTGGTTATTTTTTTTAAAGTCCTGCATTATCTCCCATGTTTTATTTGGTTTTTGAAGGGCCTTCATTAGAGAGCTACATGGACTTCCAATAACGTCCTTAAGAATGCCATGTTCTAACAGTCTCTCGATGATATGAGTTTTTCCAGCTTTTGCTTCTTGTAAAAGCTTGTATTGGGGCATGTGTGGAAATACTACATCTTGCCACAATGTGATTTATGTGATCTATGATCTTGTTGGGACTGCAACAAACTCCCTTCAAATGTATTCAGTAGTGCCACAGACTTTTCTTTGTATCTATTAGTTTGACCCAGCATATGGAACAATTCTGTTCTATCCTCTAATGGAAAGATTCTTCTGGATATGTTGGTGTTCAGGACAGGGCCCTGTTGTATTTCTCAAGGCATGGTCAGTGTTTTCTTTAAACCTGGACATTTACTTACATGTTCCCTAACAGTACACCTCTGAAGTCATAAAGTTACTAAATAATTTGTGAATACTGAAAAAGAGTAAACTTACACCAACATGCAAGCATACCTTGTGAATTAGGCTCTTTGTGTTTAGAAGTGAACGTAGGGACATGCACCTTTTAGTATAATATTTATAGGGTACGTAACAGGGGAGGTGCTTGTACGGGTGAATTGTAAAGGATAAGGTAGCCATTCTCCTTTTTTTGACGCACTGGTACATCAACAATCTAAGGGTTGTGAGGAGGAGAAAGACATGAACCATTTGAAAAGGGAATGTTATTAAGTAATAAACATATTTTCCAGCCTTCCAGAACCTTCAAAGCTCTTAAAAACACTTTAAAACCGCAGGGGCATATTTATCATTCTTTCACGCAAAGCAACACAGCAAGCTACCTTGCTGCACAGCATGAAAGGGAAAGGGCAGGAAGGCACCATATTTAACATGATATAGTTCATTCCTATCCTCTCCTTGGGCTGGCACACTTTTGGCAGTATAGCACCAACGCAGGCAACCTTGCACCATGGTGCAAGCGTGTCTGCTTTGTAAGCAGGATTGTTTTTGTGCAGGAAGGGAGACCTGCACAGAGTAATGAAGACTGCGATTTCCACTGCTTTGCGTTACTGCAGATTTATCAAGCGATGCAGGGCCATGCAAGGTGGCCATGTGTGGCTTCATAAATATAACCTTAGTGTTGCGTTGCCCTTGCATTGTGTGGTGAAAGGCGACACAACACTTATAATAAATATGGGCCTAACATAGTTCATTTTGATCCCTCAGATGTACAATTCCCACATTCCACTGACAAAATTGAACAGTATCTGAAAATGGACATACTGTGCGCCTGAAGGGCAGCAACAATCCTGTCTTCTGACAGCTGTAATTTGATTACTTTTAGTAAGTGGTAAGTGTAGCTAACTCTTTTTTCTTATTGCCCCTTGTATCCTATACCATTTCTCATAGACAGCACAGCTGAATAAAAGCTTCAGGTCCTAATTCTGACCTACATCCTAATGATTCTGAGATTTTATCACATTCTGTAGAGTCTGCTTTGCTGAAAAATCGATAAGATTTAAGAGAAACTTAAACACTGTGACATAGACTATATAATATAATATGTATATATAGTCCTTATGCTAACTAGATATACCCCTTAATCCAGCACTTACCTGAAAGCTATCTAACCAAACAGACTACTGCCCGTTACATTGAAGTGCAAATGCCCTTCGAAAGGCTACCTATTGAACAATAAGGCCCTCATTATGACACTGACATGAACCCCACTTACCGCCACACTGACCGCTGCCAACTTACTGCCGCCGCAGTGGATATCCGTTCACCATATTATGACACACACACACCAGTCCGTCAGTATTCAGCGACATACACGAATCCGCCAGCCCAAAGGTCAGTGATAAACTGGCAGTATCAAAACCCACACCGCTACACCAACAGAACAACGCCCACCACATTATGACCCACGAATTACCACGGCAGACATTCAGCCGCGGTAAACCATTGGCGGTACATACCACCGCGATCAAAACGGACACACACAAACAAAACAACACCACACTGGACAATTCAAACAACACACACCTGACACCCACACACACACACACACACACCACACCAACACACCCACACCGCTATAAAACACACACCCACAGTACCCACAACCCTTTACGACTACAAACAATTGCCACCAGAGAGACACCAAGACCACTGACACAACTAGAGCCACACACTACCCACACCTATATATCACTCACACACTCCACATCACACACACCAACACTTTACCCAACATACCTCACCAACACACCTCACATCACACCCAGGACACCACAAAGACACCCCCATTTCACAGAGGAGGAGTAAGGGTCATGGTGGAGGAAATTGTCAGGGTAGAGCCACAGCTATTTGGAGCACAGGTGCAGCAGATATCAATAGCTAGGAAGATGGAGCTATGGCGGAGAATCGTGGACAGGGTGAACGCCATGGGACAGCACCGAGAACTATGGATGACATCAGGAAGAGGTGGAATGACCTACGGGGGAAAGTACGTTCCATAGCAGCGAAACATCAGCTTGCGATCCAGAGGACTGGCGGTGGACTCCCACCTCCTCCCCCAAAACTCACAGCATGGGAGGAGCAAGTCTTGGCAATACTGCATCCTGAAGGACTGGCCGGAGTCGGAGGAGGACTGGACTCTGGTAAGTCAAATCTCTACTATTATCACCCCCCTACCTGCATGCCATCACATACCCTCACCCTCACTCCCATCACTCCACTTCATCACACACACTCCACCATCACATCTCACTAGTACCAAAGCCAAGCCCTGCATGCTGTACCAATGCATGGACACCCCTCACAGCCCTACTTGGACACTGATAACTAAAGCATGCACACCATAGAGAATTAACTATCACACAATACACTAACATACACAAGTGAAAGCTGGCAGAGCAAATCCAACCATAGAGGGAAAGCCATGGATGTACAATATGTCAGACACAGAAACCATAAAACATCATTCACAGATAACCCCAGCCATTGTCAGCGGAGAGGAGATGCCAGCACTATCCAGTCCCCCAATTGAAGAGGCCCACAGTGATGACAGTAACTCTTGACTTTAGGATCTGGATGACCTACCTGGCCCATCAGGGACCACTGGGCTGCCGGTTCCCCAAGCCCAGTCACACACCACCACAGAGCCTCCCCATCAGGAAACACCACCACAGCACCCACCCAGAGTACCCATACCTCTTTCCCCAGGATACGCCAATCAGCAGTGTGTCCACCTCTACAGGGACCCCAGGGCACACCTTGTCCCCAAGACAATCAGGGACCTGTGGTCAGTGGCAGTGGGCACACGGTTCAGGGGACAGAGGCACAGGCCACCAGGGACACTGGAAGGACTGCTGTGTGCCAGGGGGAGGACAGGCCCAGGGAACCGACTCTCTAGGAGCCACTCACCGAGATCCTGGGAACCTATCAATATTCCCAGGACATGATGGGCCAGATCCTGGACAATGTGTAGGGGAACAGGCAGATGCAGGAGGGACAGTACCAGGGCTTCAGGGAGGACTTGCAGGACATCAACAACACCCTGATCTTCATAGCAGGGGTGCTGGAAGACATGGCCAACATTATGAGGGAGGCAGTCTCACACCAGTGGGCCCCTGCCACTAGCCATACATCTGAACAGCTATCCACATCCACTGCCGCTAGTGGCCAGGAGTCCCCACCACATGACTCACAGGCCACCAGCACCCCTCACCCTGCAGAAGGTGAACCACCCCGCAAACGTTCCCTGCGATCCACACATAAGCCAGAGTGTCAAAGCCCAGCTCACCTGAGTTCTTGTTCAGTTCTGATGGAGGTTGAAGACAATCCGACCCCACCCTGAAACTGCTTGTTCCAGCACACTAGTTTTTAAAACAGTGCACTAAGAACAGAAGCTCAAGGGAAGGGGGGAAGTGGATAAAATAAAAAATAAAAAGACAACACCGTTCTTGCGTTTCCACTGTTGAAGTGCTGCACAAATCTGCGGCCCTTTCTGACTTCTGTAGAAACTGGTGCCTAATGAAACATAAACAAAGAACAGATAAGTGCAACCTATTCCTAAATGGGTTCCTGACTATCCCTTTATTTATTAGAAATTCTCTTCTAAAAGTACCTCTTGGATCCTGGTCTCTAGTTTCCAGGTTTGGAATGTGTTACTGCTCTGGGATGTGTTTTCTATTACTGTAAAGCTTCTAAAACATTAAACAAATACCGTTATCAGAATTACCAATATCAAACATTCATCATAATATAACTAAAGCCTAAATTCCCAATAGTAGACTCACTTTTCCCATATTTCCAGAATCTTTTATAAAACAAATACTGTACTTTTACATCAAAATACAGCATGTAATTTGTGCAAGTCCTTGATTTACTGTTTGCCTTGCTGTCAATGGTTTTCACTGTTCGATTCCCAAAAGTTCCATAAAAAAAAACAATGTCCGCTTCACAAAGTTCCGCAAAATACTCCTGCAACAAAGAGCCTGAATCACAATGCTCGTGGAAGGCACTTCGCCTCAAACTGTCTATACACGAATCCAGAAATTGCCGTCAAAGCTTCCTCAGGTAATAAAAAGTTTTGCACTTACTTGTTGCTGGCAAGAGATACTGATCAGTCTAACCTTGTCTTCTTTCTCTTTTGCAGGTTACTCGTAGGAGAGAGGCTGAGGCAAGGAGGAACCGGAAACCGGAAGAAGGAAGAGCCAGCAGCTGCGCCCATTGAAGTCAAAGAAAGTCTGTAAAGAGCAGGAGTGCCAGCGCCGAGGGATCTGTTCTCAGGTAAGCTGGAGGTAGACGAGCACAAGCACTGGGTGAGGCTCGGGGGATGCCTTTTATAGACAGGGCTGGGTGTGGCTCAAACAGCTGGGTGTGGTTTGAAGGGCTGGGTGTGGACCTCACATGCTGCACATGTTCTTGGAAGGTGTGCAGAGCTGGGTGTGGTTTGAAGAGCTGGGTGTGGTCCTCACATGCTGCACATGGTCTTGAAAGGTGTGCAGAGTTTCAGTTATTATGCAAATGAGTTGGATTAACACATGGCCTAGGGAGGAGTGTTTTAAAGAAGCCTTGGTAAAAGCAAGGCCCAATGTGTAAACAAAACAGCACATTAAACAACATACACAGAAGCCTAGGGGGGGGAAGGTGAAATAACAAGAAAGGCTTTTAATAGTAAGTTTAAAAGGGAGCTATTACAGAACCCACTAGTGCAGTGAGAGGGGACATGCTCTTTGCTGTGTACAAACCCTAACAGTTGCCCCCCTCAAAGGCCCTCCTACAGGACGGGGTTTTCCTGGATTTTTTAAATAAAACTGTCTAATCAGCTGTGGGGCATGTACATATGATGCTGGTTCCCATGAATTCTCAGATTCATCATATCCTTTCCATTCTACTAAATAAAACAGACGTCCACTAATTCTTTTTGAGTCTTTTATGCTTTTCACTTCATATTCCAGATTTCCCTTAATTGGTATGGGTGGAGGTGGTGGTTCAGGTCGGGTTTTTGAGTTGTACGGCTTAAGCAAGGACACATGGAATGTAGTATGTACTGGATATTCTTTTGGTAAATCTAATTTTACTGTTACCGGGTTTACTATGGCAGTTATACTAAAGGGTCCAATGAAACGTGGTTGCAGCTTTCGAGATCCCTCTATGTTTAGGTTTTTTGTGGAGAGCCATACCTTGTCACCAATTTTATACATTGGGGCCTCAGACCTGTGTTTGTCTGCTTGTCTTTTCATGCTTTCCTTGTACTTTAATAAATGTTTCCTGGCTTTGTCTTGTATGTCACCTAACCTCGTTAGTCTATCCGTTACTGTAGGCAACAGGGAATCTTCTAACAAAATGGGTATAGCTCTTGGATGATACCCCTGCAAGAAATAGAATGGTGAGCAAAGTAGAGCTGAATGCTCAGTATTATTATAAACAAACTCTGCTACAGGAAGAGCTTCCAACCATTCACTAGAATAATCAGCCAATAAACAACGTAGCGTTTGAAGTAAGGTTTGGTTCAGTCGTTCAGTCTGTCCATCTGTCTCTGGGTGGAAAGCAGTGGATAAGGCCACATCTATTTTCAGTTTTTCACATAATTTTTTCCAAAATCTGGAGTTGAACTGGCTCCCTCGGTCTGACACCACTTTGCTTGGCAAACCATGTAAACGCACAATTTCCCTTATAAAAATATCGGCAAATTCTGCCGCCGAGGGTAATTTCCGTAATGGTACAAAATGTGCCATTTTAGATAAAAAATCCACTATAACCAACACTGTTGTGAAGGATTTTACAGGTGGTAAACCTACAATAAAGTCTACGCTCACAGTGTGCCAAGGTTGTTTGGGTGTTGGCATTGGTATTAACAAGCCGTCAGGAGCCTTATGAGAAGATTTATGTCTTGCACAAATTGGACAGGTAGTGACAAATTGCTTAATGTCCTTTCTTATAGTGTCCCACCAAAAGTGTTTTTGCACATTTTCCAGGGTTTTTACCCAACCAGGATGACCTGCCAACGGTGAGGCGTGATGCCAAATTATCACCTGTGTTTGTAATTCAGAGGTGGGCACTAACAGCATGTTGTCGTGATACAATAAACCTCGTTGTATTGTGTTATGGGAATCCTTTAACCAATCCTGAGGTGCTATTTGCATGTGTGCATTATATAGATCTGTGATGAAATCCTTCTGTTGTACTGGTGCCAACAACTTTTGGGGAGGAATAATGGGTTCTCCTATTTTATCTTGTTTCATGTCTGAGGTATGTCCGTATCTAGATAACACATCAGATTGAATTTGTTGTGCACCTGGTCTATAGGTTATAACAAAGTCAAATGTGCTAAAAAAAGTTAACCAGCGCATCTGACGTGGTGTTAGTGCTTTAAGTGATCCAGAAAACTGTAGGTTCTTATGGTCAGAAAAGATTGTAACTGGGTACTTGGCTCCCATTAAATGGTGCCTCCATTCTGAAAAGGCTACTTTGATAGCTAGTAGTTCCCTTTCAGCCACAGTGTAATTTTGTTCAGCTGGCAATAACTTTTTGGAATAGAAGGCTATAGGATGTAACTGGCCATCTACTGCATCTCGTTGAGAGAGAACTCCTCCTAAAGCTACTTGTGAAGCATCCGCTTCAACAAAAAAGGGCAAGTCAGGATCAGGATGTTTCAGAATTGGGGCTGAAGTGAACTTTTGTTTTAGGAGTTGAAAGGCGTGTGCCGCCTCATCAGTCAAAAGAAATCGTTGCCCTTTCCGCAACAAGGTAGTTATTGGGGACGCAATGTCTGCAAAATGTGCAATAAACCTCCTATAAAAATTGGCGAAACCCAGAAATTTCTGAATATCTTTTACAGAGGATGGTTCTGGCCAATCAGCAATAGCACTGATTTTCTTTACATCCATAGTTATTCCTTGAGGTGACAGGCAGTATCCTAAAAAGTCCACCTTGCTGACATTAAAAGTACACTTTTCTAACTTAGCAAAAAGATGATTTTCTTTTAACTTTGATAATACTGCACGAACATGTTGGGTATGTTCTTCTGAGTTCTTAGAGTAAATGAGGATGTCGTCTATGTATACTATGACACAAACGTCCAGGAATTCGTGTAGGACCTCATTTATAAAGAACTGAAAGGCCGCAGGGGCATTACATAACCCAAAGGGCATTACTGTGTACTCAAATAAACCAAACTTTGTCTTGAAAGCTGTCTTCCACTCATCCCCCTCTTTTACTCGGACCAGGTGGTAAGCTCCCCGCAGATCTAGTTTAGTGTATACAGTAGAATGTCTTAATTGATCCAACAACACAGGTATTAGAGGAAGAGGATATTTATTCTTTATTGTAGCCTTATTTAGTCCTCTATAATCGATACACGCGCGCAGGGATTTATCCGGCTTCGGGATAAAAAAGAGTGGAGATGACACCGGAGATGTGGAATGACGGATGAACCCAGACTGTAGCAGGTCATCTAGGTAGGTTCTTAAGTATTTGGTTTCTTCGTCAGTCAAAGCATATACTCTGTTATTAGGTAAAGGGGCCCCTGGGATAAGATCTATACGGCAGTCATAAGACCGATGTGGGGGCAGCACACTAGCCTTTACTGGATCAAAGACGTCTTTAAAGTCAGAATATTCAGGAGGGAGACTTGGTTCATCTTGTGTAACACTAGCACAGTGTAATACTGTGCTCTGTTCTGTACCTGCTTCTTGATAGCAATTGGTTCTACAGAAAGAGGAATCCAAAGTAACAGTTCTATTCACCCAATCAATTTTTGGGTTATGAGTTGTTAACCAGGGTACCCCGAGAATCAAACCAAAATTAGGAGTATCTATTAGATCAAAGCTAATCACCTCTGTGTGCCCGTTCTGACAGACCATAACAAGTGGACTTGTTTGTTTTGTGATTAATCCAGAGGTCAATTCTGACCCATCCACTGCACATACTGCTTCTGGACAAGGCTTTAGGCACATAGGAAGTCCTAAGATTTCAGCTAACTTATTATCCACAAAATTTCCTGTTGCGCCTGAGTCCAGTAGGACAGGGAGAGAATGCCTCACTTGGGTAGTAACAATTAAAACGACCTGAATTATGAAATGTCTAGGTATGTGCGGTACCCTGAAGGGTGCAGCATTAGAGGTTTGATTAAGATGTTTTCTCGAACAAGTAACCTCTCCCCTTGTCGAGCTTAATCGTTTCCCGATTCAGTTGAGGAGGTGGAGGAAACAGCACCCTTTCGTGGAGTTTTAGACTTTACTGGACATTCTCTGGCAAAGTGACCTGCCCTGCCACAATATAAACATAATTGAAATTTTCTCCTTCTTTCTTTTTCCTCTGATGTGAGTGGACCTCTGAGTGTCCCTATTTGCATAGGCTCTGGTTCAGGGAGTTTATTATCTGTGTCTTTCTTCTCGTGTCTAATAAAAGTTAACCGTGATTCCAGTTTGTATTTATCTCTCTTTCTTTCTCCTAGTCTATGTTCTAATTTCACAACTAAATCTACAAAGTCCGAATAGTCTTTTGGCAAATCAACGATATGAGCCAGCGCGTCTTTTAACTCGTCTCTCAAACCTTTATAAAAAAGGGAGACACGCTTTTCTTCTGGCCACTGTGTCTCGGTGAGTAAACGATTAAAACTAGTGAGATAGGTCAATAAATCCTTGTTACCTTGTTTAAGATTTAAAAGCTCATTATCACTTGCCTGCATGAAAGTGTGTTTTGCAAAAAGGCTGGTCATGGTACGTTTAAATTGATTCCAAATATGGAGGATGGGATCATCTCTATCCACGAAAGGAATTGACCAATTGGCTGCTGTGCCACCCAAATAAGACAAGACGAATGCCACTTTCGTATCATCAGTAGGGAACTGTTGTGGCTTACAAATGAAGTGTAATTGACATTGATTGATAAAAACATGGAATTTGTTACTATCTCCATGAAAACGTTCAGGTGCTGCTAAGGGCACAACATTAGGAACATTAACAGTAACCTCAACTGGGGAAGGCAAAGTTGTATGTTTTGATGGCGCCCCTGTCTCTGAGGAGGTTTTAAACAAAGGCGTAGAAGCTGTGTTCCACTGAGATCCCCTAAATTTATACCTGCTTAAATCCTGTTTTAAAGAGGTATTCTCCATCTTTAATCTCTCTATTTCCTCTTGCATATGTTGCAAGATGCCAGACACTGATTCATTATGAGCCAAGTCCTCATTTAGGGCCAGCGCCATATCCGTGACGTCAATGCCCTCTATTTCTTCCCCGGTATTCATCATCCACCAGAACTGAAATTTTTTAAGGCTTGTGCTTCTGTCAAAGCCCAGCTCACCTGAGTTCTTGTTCAGTTCTGATGGAGGTTGAAGACAATCCGACCCCACCCTGAAACTGCTTGTTCCAGCACACTAGTTTTTAAAACAGTGCACTAAGAACAGAAGCTCAAGGGAAGGGGGGAAGTGGATAAAATAAAAAATAAAAAGACAACACCGTTCTTGCGTTTCCACTGTTGAAGTGCTGCACAAATCTGCGGCCCTTTCTGACTTCTGTAGAAACTGGTGCCTAATGAAACATAAACAAAGAACAGATAAGTGCAACCTATTCCTAAATGGGTTCCTGACTATCCCTTTATTTATTAGAAATTCTCTTCTAAAAGTACCTCTTGGATCCTGGTCTCTAGTTTCCAGGTTTGGAATGTGTTACTGCTCTGGGATGTGTTTTCTATTACTGTAAAGCTTCTAAAACATTAAACAAATACCGTTATCAGAATTACCAATATCAAACATTCATCATAATATAACTAAAGCCTAAATTCCCAATAGTAGACTCACTTTTCCCATATTTCCAGAATCTTTTATAAAACAAATACTGTACTTTTACATCAAAATACAGCATGTAATTTGTGCAAGTCCTTGATTTACTGTTTGCCTTGCTGTCAATGGTTTTCACTGTTCGATTCCCAAAAGTTCCATAAAAAAAAACAATGTCCGCTTCACAAAGTTCCGCAAAATACTCCTGCAACAAAGAGCCTGAATCACAATGCTCGTGGAAGGCACTTCGCCTCAAACTGTCTATACACGAATCCAGAAATTGCCGTCAAAGCTTCCTCAGGTAATAAAAAGTTTTGCACTTACTTGTTGCTGGCAAGAGATACTGATCAGTCTAACCTTGTCTTCTTTCTCTTTTGCAGGTTACTCGTAGGAGAGAGGCTGAGGCAAGGAGGAACCGGAAACCGGAAGAAGGAAGAGCCAGCAGCTGCGCCCATTGAAGTCAAAGAAAGTCTGTAAAGAGCAGGAGTGCCAGCGCCGAGGGATCTGTTCTCAGGTAAGCTGGAGGTAGACGAGCACAAGCACTGGGTGAGGCTCGGGGGATGCCTTTTATAGACAGGGCTGGGTGTGGCTCAAACAGCTGGGTGTGGTTTGAAGGGCTGGGTGTGGTCCTCACATGCTGCACATGTTCTTGGAAGGTGTGCAGAGCTGGGTGTGGTTTGAAGAGCTGGGTGTGGTCCTCACATGCTGCACATGGTCTTGAAAGGTGTGCAGAGTTTCAGTTATTATGCAAATGAGTTGGATTAACACATGGCCTAGGGAGGAGTGTTTTAAAGAAGCCTTGGTAAAAGCAAGGCCCAATGTGTAAACAAAACAGCACATTAAACAACATACACAGAAGCCTAGGGGGGGGAAGGTGAAATAACAAGAAAGGCTTTTAATAGTAAGTTTAAAAGGGAGCTATTACAGAACCCACTAGTGCAGTGAGAGGGGACATGCTCTTTGCTGTGTACAAACCCTAACACAGAGACACTTGCCAAGACCCCCGCTAGGAAATGAGACTCTCCTGATTGTCACCCTTGTGTCCCACTCATTCACCCTGTCCACCTTGAACTGCCATTGCTCCCCTTCCTATGGCCCCTTGGACACTGCACCTGTGCTACAAACAGACTGGAACAATACCCTGTACTTTCCTCCATCATCACCCCATCCCATTGCATTTGCCCCTCTATATATTAGCACTTAAATAAAAACCCTTTGGAAAAAAACATTTGGAGTATGTCATGTATGTCAAATATATATTCATTGAAATGGGTACAAACATTGCAAATGAACTGTACATAGACTGAGCATAGATTAATGACCTGTAGCTGGCTGTAGGGATCACACCAGGAGTATATGTCAGGTCACCAACATCTGAAAAATGAATTGCCAGAGGGAACAGTAAGTGGGCATAGAAGTGGGAAATATTAGCATGCCATTGCCACACAGATAACAACCAAAGTCATTGAAATGTAAAGTAACACTGTCCTACCTGTATGTCATTGGAAGTATTGTCGGATCACTAATGTTCTGTTGTCCTCATCCTAATCCTCTGCCTCCTCATCCTCACTGTCCACCGGGTCCACTGCTGGCACACGGGCATCTCCAGCCTCCTCCTCCTGCAGGAATGGGACATGGCGTCTGAGGGCCAGGTTATGCAACATGCAGCATGCCACCACTGTCTGGCAGACCTTCTTGGGTAAGTAGCACAGGGAACCACCTGTTAGATGGAGGCACCGGAACCTGGCCTTCTTGAGGCCAAAGGTCCATTCAATGATCCTTCCGGTTTGCCCATGGGCCTCATTATAATGTCCATCTGCCCTTCTCCTGGCATTCCTCACTTGGGGTCAGCAGCCATGGTAGGTTTGGGTAACCAGAGTCACCTGCAAATACTGAGGGACAACATTTAGTAACACAGTATCCTATATGGCCCACACCATACCCATACTCCAACATCTACTGGGTGGGAACCAGGGCTCACCTATTAGTCACACCCTGTGCGTCTGTAGTTGGGCCATCACATTTGGGATGCTGCTATTCCTCAGGCCAAAGGCATCATGCACCGACCCAGGATACTTAGCATTGACGTGGGAGATGTACTGGTCCGCCAAGCATACCATCTGCACATTCATGGAGTGGAAACTCTTACGGTTCCTGAACACCTGTTCATTCTGCCGGGGAGGACAAATGCAATATGTGTTCCATCAATTGCCCCAAATATGTTGGGATTATGTCCCATTGCATAAAACTCGGCCTTCACTGTGGCCAAATCCTCAACCTAAGGAAAAAGAATGTAGCTGCACATGTGTTTTATCAGGGCAGTCAACCCTCTTGTCAGCACATTTGAGAACATTGGCTGTGACATTCCTGCTGCCAAGCCCACTGTCATTTGGAAAGAACCAGTTGCCAGGAAATGGAGTACTGATAGCACTTGCACAAGAAGGGGGGTCCCAGTGGGGTGACGGATAGCAGATATCAGGTCAGGTTCCAACTGGGCACACAGCTCTGTGATTGTGGCCCTGTCAAGTCTATAGGTGAGGATAATGTGCCTGTCGTCCAGTGTTGCCAAGTCCACCAGTGGCCTATACACATGTCTCTGTTAGAAATGGGGTCTTTGGTTGGCAGTCAGGTTACCCCCTGTCCAAGCAAGGACCCTCACTGTAGTCAGGGTAAAGGAGAATCACCCACAGCTAACCCCTGCTCTCCCCCTTGGTACCTTGGCACAAGCAGGCAGGCTTAACTTCAGAGTGCTAGGTGTAAAGTATTTGTACCAACACACACAGTAACTTAATGAAAACCCTACAAAATGACACAACACAGGTTTAGAAAAATAGAAAATATTTATCTAAACAAAACAAGACCAAAACGACAAAAATCCACCATACACAAATCAAGTTATTAATTAAAAAGCAAAAAGAATCTTAAATCCTTTGGTAAACAGATAAAACACTGTTAGTGTTGAAAAGTACCTGGGTTGCATTAAAATAACATGCACAGGCGAGTGTGCATCGAAAAAGGTCAGCAGTGCGTCGCTTTCTCACCGGCAAGCAAGCTTGTGCGTCGTTTCTCTTCCGGTCGGACTGGCGTGCATCGTATTTCCTCCCCGCAGGGGAGTGATGCGTTGATCCAGGCAGCACTCGGGTCCAGGCAATCGTTGCGTCGTTTTTCTCCACCCAGCAAGGTTTGCATCCAAAATCCTGCTGCATGGTGATAGCAAAACCATGCTGCGTGGGTTGCGACGATACCAGCCTCCATTAGCGATGCGGCGCGTCATTTCTTCAGACGCGTGCATTGATCTCCCAGCTGCCGCGCTGCATCAATTTCAGCCACGGAGCTGGCGGCGCGTCATTTCTTCAGCCGGAGGTTGCGTCGGAAATTTCCCCGCACAGCAGTCTGTGCGGCGATTTTCAGGCTTGGTCTGCCAGCTTCACCTTTCAAGGCCCCAGGAACTGGATAGGGCACCACTTGGCAGGGCAGGAGTCTCAGCAGAGAGTCCAGGTGCTGGCAGGGGAAGTCTTTGATGGCCCTGAGACTTCAACAACAGGAGGCAAGCTCAGGACAAGCCCTTGGAGAGTTCTTCACAAGCAGGAAGGCACACAAAGTCCAGTCTTTGTCCTCTTGCACAGGCAGAAGCAGCAACTGCAGGGTAGCTCCACAGAGAACAGTCACAGGCAGGGCAGCTCTTCAGCTCTTCACAATGCAGAGGTTCCTCTAGGTTTCCAGAAGTGATCTAAAGTCTGTGGTTTTGGGTGCCCTTCTTATACCCATTTTGCCCTTTGAAGTAGGCTTACTTCAAAGAAAAGTCTCTCTTCTTTGTTTAATCATGCCTTGCCCAGGCCAGGCCCCAGACACACACACCAAGGGGTTGGAACATGCATTGTGTGAAGGCAGGCACAGCCCTTTCAGGTGTGAGTGACCACTCCTCCCCTCCTCCTAGCACAGATGGCTCATCAGGATATGCAGGATACACCCCAGCTCCCTTTGTGGCACTGTCTAGAGAGAGGTGCAAACAGCCCAACTGTCAAACTGACCCAGACAGGGAATCCACAAACAGGCAGAGTCACAGAATGGTTTAAGCAAGAACATTTTCACTTTCTAAAAGTGGCATTTTCAAACACACAATCTCAAAATCAACTTTACTAAAAGATGTATTTTTAAATTGTGAGCTCAGAGACCCCAAACTCCCCCTGTCTATCCGCTCCCAAAGGGAATCTACACTTTAATCATATTTAAAAAAGGCAGCCCCATGTTAACCTATGAGAGGGATAGGCCTTGCAAAGGTGAAACCGAATTTAGCAGTATTTCACTGTTAGGACATATAAAACACATTAATATATGTCCTACCTTAAACATACACTGCACCCTGCCCATGGGGCTACCTAGGACCTACCTTAGGGGTGCCCTACATGTAACAAAATGGAAGGTTTAGGCCTGGCAAGTGGGTACATTTGCCAAGTCGAATTGGCAGTTTAAAACTGCACCCACAGACACTGCAGTGGCAGGTCTGAGACATGATTACGGGGCTCCTAATGTGGGTGGCACAACCAGTGCTGCAGGCCCACTAGTAGCATTTGATTTACAGGCCCTGGGCACCTCTAGTGCACTGTACTAGGGACTTACCAGTAAGTCAAATATGCCAATCATGGATGAACCAATTACATACACATTTTGTATAGGAGCACTTGCACTTTAGCACTGGATAGCAGTGGTCAAGGGCCCAGAGTAACAAAAACAGCAAAAACAGAGTCCAACACACATCAACAACCTGGAAAACAGACCACGCCAAGGATGCCAAGGGGAGACCACGCCAAGGATGCCAAGTCTAACAGTCTCCATCTCCTATTCATCCGCAGTGGTAGGAATCTAAAGGACAAAAGAGTGAGGAGCTGGTCACAAACTGAACAATGGAGTTACAACAGTAGTTTGCATCCTGTAAACATATAATGGGTCAGTGTGATTTGTCCAGTATGTGCTAATATCTCTTCTGACGCAGCATTATTCAAGGGCCAGCCCCCCCCTGAAATGGCGACTGCCTGTCCTGTGTGGAGGGACAGGTGGAAGTGAGGTAATTCCGCTGACGTGCGCCGTTGCGGGAGGCGGTCGGGAACCACCATGCAACTCCTCATTGGTTAACATTGGGCCCTATGGGGTACAGTGGCCAATGGTGATCTATGTTGGCAGTGACGGCATGCACCGCAGCGGACATAACTGCCCTTTTCTATCATATTCCTCACTTGCTACCTGACCTTCCATAGGAGTAGACCTACACTGAATGTGCTTCTGTGACCTGTGCATGGAACCTACCATGGCCAATGTGACTGGGAAAAGGGCCCTAGCCTTTACGTTGGAGGAGTTGGAGAGACTGGTGGATGGGGTCCTACCCCAGTACAGACTGCTGTATGGGCCTCCAGACCAACAGGTGAGCACACTGTGTGCACTATGCATGTGGCATGAATGCATGGGGTTGTGTGTATAGGAAGGCCTTGTGTAAGGGAGGTGTGTGGATGTTCCCTTGGCAGCATACAGGTTGTGTGCTGGGCCATGTGTGTGTGGCAATGGTGATGGAAACAGGTATGGTGGGCCATATGTGTAACAGGCAGGACTCTTTATCTAATATTTTTCTGTGTGTATTGCTTTTGCGGGTTAGGGCCCATCAAAAGAAGGGTATATGGTGTGCCATCGCCAAGGAGGTGCGGACCCTGGGGGTCTATGGCAGGCAGAGCACCCACTGTTGCAAACGGTGGGAGGACCTGAGATTCTGGGTATGGAAGGCGGTGGAGGCCCAGCTGGGGATGGGCTCCCAATGATGAAGGGGTGGGGGTTGAACTCTGACCCCCCGGATGGCCGGCATACTGGCAATGGCCTATCCAGAGCTGGATGGGCACTTGAGGGCATCACAGCAGCCACAAGGGGGTGAGTACAGTGCCCACCATTACAGCTTACGCATAGTAGGGTGGTATCCAGGTGGTGGAAGTGTGTCAGTGGGTGCCCCTGGGCCAGGCCTGACATTGCCCCTGGTGGGTAGGGTTCTGAAGGGATAATACTGATAATACTGCTTCCTAGCTCGTAGGCATCCACTACTGGTCAGGACTACCTGGGTCCCAGGTGTGCCTTGGTGGCTAGCAATTTCTCTGGTAGTGCAATGCATAGTGCATAGTGCTGTTCCCTGTGTGTGAGTGTGCTATGTATGCCAATGGTGGTGTTGGTTCAACCATTGACCCAGTGTCTCTCCTCCCCTTTCTTGTTTTGTCATCCTGTCCTTATGTGCAATAGCATCATCTGGGGGAGGAGCAGAGGCACCGGCGACAGAGGGAGCTGCATCCCACAGGACCCAGGAGGCAGAGTCCACCGACGGTAAGGGCACCAGTGGGACGGAGGGCGAGGGGAGCACCACGGTGGAGACTGGAGGGAACACTTCAGACACAGATACCTCCTCCGATGGAAGCTCCCTGGTGGTGGCAGACACTTCTGTGACCACACCAGCTAAAGGTACAGCCGCCACCCCCATACAAGCACCGTCCTCCCAGCAGCCCCTCATCGAGTTGCCTGCGCCCGCTCACCCATGAGGGTGGGCATCTCCTTCGCCCCAGGCACCTCAGGCCCTGCCCCCGGGGAGTCCTGCCGCCCTCAGTGAGGAGACTATTGACCTCCTGAGATCCATCTCTGTAGGGGAGTCAACCATTGTGAATGCCATCCAGGGGCTTGCAGCCCAGATGCAACAATTTAATGCATTCCTGGAGGGCATTCACACTGGATTGGCGGCCCAACAGAGATTGATCCAGGCTCTGGCCTCCTCTCTGATGGCAGCCATTGTCCTTGTTTCTATCGTCCCTCCTCCAACTTCATCCCATAGGCACTCACACAAACACCATCCAGTTGTAGACACAACCACATCCACTATTTCCACTGTCTGCCCTTCCACCCCCTCCACCACCTCCTCCCCAACCACGTCCGCACTCACACCTGCAAGCACTACATCATCATCCACCAAGCAGAACACACACCTCACTGGCAGACACCTCCAAAACATCCATGCACATGTCCCCTGTGTCCTCTCCCACTGTGTCTGTCCCCCCTCTCAAATTACACAAACGCAAGCACTCAGACACCTAACAGCCATCCACCTCACAACAGCATACAGCCCATGCACCTGCAACCAAATCCAGCAGACAGACACCTCCAACAACCACTCGCTCATCCTCCACGCCCATTACTCCTCCCTCCTTCCGACCCAGCGTCCCTAAAAAACTGTTCCTATCCACCATTGACCTCGTCCCTACCCCTCCCCTGTGCTGCACATATGGCCAGGGTATCAAGAACCCAGCCAAGCACCTCAGCCACACAGTCCACGGGCTCAGTCCTAACTGCACCCACTCGTGGTGGAAAGGGATCCAGGCCACATGTACTGAAGGGGAAGGTGCCTGCACCAGCCAGCCTAAAGGGGAAGGAACCTGCCCCAGCAGGCAAGAAGGGCAAGGAGGCTGCACCTGCCACTCGAAAGGCCAAGGAGCCTGCATCTGCCATGTGAAAGGCTAAGGAGCCTGCACCAGCAGGCAGGAAGGCCAAGGAGCCTGGGCTAGCAGCTGTGATGGAGCCCCCACCACCAACCATGGTTGTGCATCCGTCCAAGGGTGCAGGGGGTGTGTAGGAGCCTCCCTCCACCAGAGGCAACTTCACTGTGCATCCATCCGAGGGTGCAGGAGATGTGCAGGAGCCTACCCCCACAAGCAGCACCACCACTGTGCATCCGTCCGAGGGTGCAGGGGATGTGCAGGAGCCTCCCCCCACCAGCAGCTTCACCACAGTGCAGCCGTCACCGCTGGCAGATGCAATGTAATCGTGCCTGCATGTGCTGCTGTGTGGGCTGCCCCCTCCAGAACCAGTGGGCAAGACACCCACTTGAGAGACTGTGGCCTTGCACTCCCCAGGATCAAGCACAGGGCAGGTTGCCCTCTCCAGAACCAGTGGTCTTGTTTAATCTCCCGGCTGAGGTGCCCCCGTCCCCTGAGGTGCCTGCCTATTTGCCAACTGATGCCCCTGCAGTGTTCTCTCCGTGTTGAAGCAGGCGACAAGTGGGGCCTTGGACTTTAGCCTGTGGCTATTTGACCCATGCAAATTGAGGACTGGGCTCTGTCACCTTTTCTGTAAATTTGTATATATCTGTTATATTGCCTAACTTACTATTTCTACTCTGTTGATCTTATTACAAACACAAATCGTTTTGTCCTTGCATTTTGTCGATGGTTTAGGGGGTAACTTGTTTTCTTGTGCCTTTGGTTTTGTGTATGGGGTGTGTGTATGGGGTGTGTGTGTGTTGCGTGTGTGTGTCATTCTCATTTCCCCCTCCTCCTTTGAGTGCTAGGCGGTTGTACTCACCGTCATCGTCTTTGCCAGTGTTGGTGTTCGTGGTGGAGCAGAATGTAGAATATCATCAGAAAAACATGCAGTTCAGGTTCCACAGCGGCATGGTTCTTTCCTGTGTCTCCAATGGAGAGTCCTTTCACTTCTGTGCAATGTTTCCACCAGGGTTTTGATGTCGTTGGTACCGCCCCGGAAAAGGTGGCGGATTCGCTGGTCATAATAATATGGTGGGCAGAACATTGACTTCCGCCTGACGGTAGGCAGCTACTGCCGTGGTGCCTGTTGTTTCCTACCTGGCGGTCGGTGTGGTACATTGGCTGTCTTTCAGAGATCTTTCTGCCATGGTCATAATTTGGCGGTAGTTATAGCCAGCCTGTTGGCGGTATTACCGCCACTTTATCACTGACCGCCAGGGTCATAATGAGGGCCTAAGTCTTTTGGGAAAGCCTTTTGGGAGAGGTGAAAGTCTAAAACACAGTTGTTCTACAAGGGCCTGAGCTGTGCCAGCTTTTGAGGCTATCGGCATCGGTTGCCATATGTATTACGCTATCTCACTGGCCACAATTGGATGTTGTTAGCAGTAGTGTGCCCACTATATTTCCATGTAGGCAAGACCCCCAATTCTTAGCCCATGTTGATTCTTCACATTGAAATTACATTGCAAAATGGGGCGGGAAAAAGAGAGCACATCAGTAAATTCCATTCAAGGTTTGGGAAGGAGCATTCCAGGTTATTGTGTCACAGGGAATTTCAAAAACTCCCAGAGATCTAGAACTTTGTTGGTATTCTCAAAACTCCTCTCTCACCATTTGAGATTACGACTAGTTAATGGAAGGTGTACATAGCTGGATTATTAGTTGCAAAGGCTCTCTTTACTGGGAACCAAGTACTCATTATAGCACTTGACTCTCTCAAGATAGTGAAGCAGAGAAGTCCAGGTTCAGGGGTACATAATGAGAGACAGAGAATGATGAACAGAGAAAGAATGAGAAACCAAATGCAGTCCTATCAAAAATGACTGACCCTGCCCCCATTCTCTCTTTCCAACACTCCCATTCTCTCTCTCTCGCCCACCGCATGCCCATCAGTTTCGTTAATTCGTGGGCTTGCCTTTTAAAATTAACTTGATTTCATTAGTGAAAGGCATACATCATGCCTTTTCCGGTGTTTAGCCCTCGTCGAGCACACCAACCAACTATGTTTTCCGCATGGCTTTTGGACTACTTTTACTTTTCATTTCCTATGCAACCCGATCTCGCTGGGTAGTAATCGAGCGCTATGCATGACATTGGCCCTGTTATATGGATAATTGCATAACTGCCAATAGGTTTGACTGCAAGTGAACTACTGTTTCCTTTTCTGTCTCTCCTTTATGCTTCACGCCCAGGCCATGGCACTTTAAGGGCCAGATGTACCAAAGGATTTTACCCATTCTGTGTCTATGGGAAAAAGCTTTCGTACATATGGCCCCAAATCACCTCGCTTATGTGAAACTGTTTTACTTTTCATTTTCAATTTATGTGGCAAGAAAAGTCTGGTTAGGACTTAACAACGCTAATGGCTCTAAATCGAGCAAATGACCAACAGTGCATTGTTTCTACCAGTGCCATTGGCTCACCAGTGAAAGGAGCAGCAATTGTATTACCATGTGTGTAAGTCAGTTTCCTCTCTCTCCTTCTTAGTCACAAAGCAGTTCTACATACCAATCCTTGTCCTTGTCGGCCATTCGCCTTTATTGAAGTCCAAGACTTTGAGAGCTATTGGCTCAGCCAATTGCTTGTAGATACGCTGCACAGACTCCCTGATGAAGTAAACAGTTAATTGTGAGGAATAATGGAGTTTAATGGGTGGAATGTCTGATATGCACCAGGAAGTTCCTCTCTGAGTTTGTCCTCTAACAGCTCAGGACCATCAAAATAGCTGGGGCCAGATTTACAAAGTCCTTGCGTTACTCATGCATCACCCAAGCTGGTGCAAGGCAACACAAGAGCTTATGTGAGCTTTACTAAGCCATACGAAGCCACCTTGTGTGGTTCTGCCTGGCTTAGTAAATCCAGAGTAACACAAGGTAGCACAACTCGCAGCCTTGTGTTACTGTGTGTTAGGAAGGTGTTCCATGGGTGGTGCATGGGCATTTCTGTGTATCCGCCAATGGATTTCGGTGCATTCCCAGATTTGTAAATGACTTGTAAACCTGACAATGCATCAAAATGGTATGCCTTCCCAACAGAAGTGTAACAAGGAGAAATAGCTTTATTTCTCCTCATTATTTCCTCTCTACGTGTGCTACATTCTGCAGCCCACGTAGAAAGAGCAAAATGACTCCAAGGTTTGTTTTTTGCAAATCCTGCCTGTAACACAGGTACCTTTGCACCATCATGCAAAGGTGCCTGCATTGGCACTAAGCAGTACTCAGTGTCCCAGCATAGGTCAAGGGCAGGAATACATCATATCTCTCCCTGTCACTCTGTGTAGTGCAGCAAGCTGTCTTGCTGCATTGCACGCATTTTTCATAAATCATCCCCCTTATTTGTAGCCATTAATAGTGCTGACAGACTGGAGATGAGATGCTAATGAGGCAAGGATATGCGGAACTGAAGGGACATTTGCTACAATGAGATAGTGATTCTTTTCCATACATCAACCTACTCCAAGCATGCTAGGCTTTCTTTTAAGTCTGATAGCATCCAGAGCCAAGGAAGATTTTAAGAGGCTTGCAGCTGAAGGTTAAAGGCCCATTAGTGATCAAGAATATCAGAAAGTTTGAGTCATCAGATGGAAGTTAGCATGGAGGATCAAATTGTGAACTTTGCTGTGAGGATCCTAGAGGAAAAAGGGGTAAAATGGAAGCAATTTAGGAAAATCTATGGCCATTTTGAGGAGAGATTGGAACCCGTCCCGAGCCATCCATAGTGGAGAAATTAGAACCAACAACACCTTCAAGGAATTTGAACCAGGCGCCATAACAAGTAGCATAAGAATAAATGTCTTTGGCAAGAAAAAAACTGTGAATATGGGGCAATTGTTAACTCAAAGATCTATTAGCAATAGGCCCCAGTGATGATTGGTTGTTTGGAAAACTACTGAATTAAGTCTCCTGCCATTAAGGTACCTGGAGTGCCAACCTGTCACCATGTCTCAGGCCTGCCATTGCAAAGCTTGTGTGTGCAGTTTCACTTCCACTGTGCCTTGGCATTTAAAAGTACTTGCCAAGCCTTAAACTCCCCTTTTTCTACATATAAGTCACCCGTAAGGCAGGCCCCAGGTAATCCATAAGGCAGGGTGCTATGTAGGTAAAAGGCAGGACATGTACATGTGTGTTTTAGCTGTCCTGATAGTGGAAAACCCCTAAATTTGTTTTCCACTACTCTGAGGCCTGCTCCTTTCACAGGCTAGCATTAGGACTGACCTCACATACTGTTTGAGTGGTAGATTCAGATCAGAAAGGTGTAAACAGGTCATATTTAGTATGGCCAGAATGGTAATAGAAAATCCTGTTTATTGGTGAGGTTAGATTTTCTATTACTATTTTAGAAATGCAAATTTTAGAAAGTGAGCATTTCTCCTCATTTTTCTGCACTCAAAAACCATCTGTGTCTTACAACCTGTCTCCAATCACCGTCTGGGCTGGTTGACAGCTTCCTTGTGCATTTCACCCAGACAACCACAAACACAGGACACTCACACCTGCACTCATCTGCATACTGAATAGGTCTTCCTGGGCTGGAAGGGTGGAGGGCCTGACACTTACATTTCAAAGGCTAGTGACCTGCCCTTACACAATGGACTGCCAAACCCCCTACTCGGACCCTGGCAGACAGACCTGTACTGAAAGGGGAACTTGTGCACTTCAAAACCACTCTTTGAAGACTCCCCCACTTCAAAGGCATTTTTGGGTAAATAAACTGGGTCCCTGACTCCACCAACTCAGACACTTCTGGACCTGAACCTGCAACCTGTAAAGAGGAACTGCCTGGCTGCCCAAAGGACTCATCTGGACAGCTTTGCTGAGAAGGAATTCTTCCCTGCTATTGCCATGCTGCCCTGCTGACCTCTGACTTTGCTGAGAAGTGCTCTCCAAGGGTTTGGATTGAGCTTGCCTCCTGTTTTCTGAAGTTTCAGGGCCAAAGAGGCTTCTTCTCTTCAGGAAACGACTTGTGCACCAAAACTCGATACACAGCCTGCAGGAAACAAAGCATAGCCTGGATGCATGTCTGAACAATGAGTGCTTCAACCACCCATGCCTGAACAACGAGGTCGGAACAAAAACCTCGTTGTTACACTAATGCCTTTACCACGAATGCCTTAACAACGATTTTTCATTGTAAAGGCATTCCTGGTAAAGGCATTAGTGATCGGCGTGCATGGTTCCAGCATGCGTCCCCCCTGGTCCCCCATCCCTAAAAATTACCACGACCCCTACAAACCCACAACCACCCCAATCCCCCCAAAATTACCACAACCCCAACCCCCTCCCCTAAAACCTAAAGCACCCCAACCCCCCACCCCTAAAACCTAAACCCTGACCCCCCTCTCCTGCCCCTAAACCTTAATCACCCCAAGCTCCCCACCTCACCCCCAAAAACTAAAAATACCCGACTCCCCACCCCGCCCCTAAAACCTAAAGCACCCCAACCCCCACTCCATCCCTAAAACCTAAACCCTGACCCACCCCTAAACCTTACTCACCCGAGCCCCCCATCCCACCACCAAAAAAAACAGCCCCAGTCCCAGCTCAACTTACCTCCTCCTTCATCGCGTCGACTCCCTTCTTTTATGCTTTAACCACGCATGTACGTGGTTCACACATGCCTGGTTAAGGCCCTGAACAAGGAAGTCGTGGAAAACGAAAGTGTTGTTTCGCTTTTGTTTTCTACAACTTCGTTGTTCAGGACTCGTTGTTCCGGATGCTTCCCCACAGCCTGCCTTGTGACCAAGAAATCTCCGCACAGCCAAACCGGCATGACGCAGCCCGACTTCCCGAGTGGAAATTCGACGCAGCGCCTGCCTTGCGGCAGAAAATTTGATGCACCACCCTACGGGATTGATGCACAGGTGAATTGGAACGATGCAGCCGACTCCCCGAGTGGAAAATTGACGCAGAGCCTGCCGTGCAACAGAAAATTTTATGCCTCGCCTGTGACTCCTTCCAGTGTGCCCAGGATTTCTGTGCATTGTCCCTGGGTGTCAAAAAGTTCCCCACAATGCAGTGAGGGACCAAGATTGCGCGCCGACAAACGATGCAAGCCCAGCCGCGTCGAATAATCCGATGCACTCCATATTTTTCCATGCATCTTCTCCGCTGCAGTCTCCGTGCTTGTTATTGTTGACACAAACCAGGTACTTTGTGTCATCAAGAGACAACTGTTGATTTCTAAGATTTAAGACTCTTTTTATAGCTTGCAAAAGTGATATTTCAACTTGTGCTTATTGTGTTTATTGAATCTTGATCGTTTTGACTTTATTTTATTCTGATAAATATCAACAATTTTTCTAATCTTGTGTGGGGTTTTCACTGTGTTACTGTGAGATTTATTGCACAGATACTTTACACATTGCCTTCTAGGTTAAGCATGAAGGCTCAGTGCCAAGCTACCAGAGGGTGGGCCCAGGGTAATTTGGATTGTGTGTGACCTACCCTGACTAGGTTTGTGGTCCCTACTTGGCAAGGGTGTGTACCTCTGCCAACTAGAGACCCCATTTCTAACAACAATGCAATAAAAATACCAAGCTGAATTAGAAAAAAAATACATTTAAAAATGAAATTAAACCAAAACAACAAAAATCTTTAAGGGGAACAAAAATCTATTCATTCTTTTAAATTGAAAAAAAAAAATTTGCTCAATAAAGCATTAGGCGGCAACTGTGGTCAACTGGTCACTGTAGACTGGGACCTATGAGCGATTTGAGGCTGACTAAAATGAAGAGCGGTCGGATACAGAAATCAGGTTATACCCTTTCAAATGTTTTACCCTGGGTCTTAATTTCAAAAGTGGAAGTCAGAAATCTTCAGCAGAGCAAGGCAGGAGGCTGTGGCTGAAGAGGGTGCCTTAAGGTCCAACAGCCAATTACTCCATCCAAGTGAAGCCTTGGTTTTGGCTGGAAAAATCAGAGCGAGAGAAATTTGAATTTTGCACACAGAGAAGTTCCTTGGGCTGTCAGATACCTTTGGTGCCTTCATTGGGTGATTTTTGTGTTTGCACATAGTCACTTTTTTTGGAGCTTGGGATCCTTCAGAGGGACCAAGCTGTAGCCGAAGATTGCTCCAAAAGGACAGATACCTTCCCTGTGAGGTCCCGCTGAATGAGATTTCCTTCTGTGGAAAAGGCTCAAGAAGAAGAAAATCTGAATCTTCTTGCCCAGTGCCAATGCAAGGTTTGTCTCAATGCTCCGAAGGTCTGTAAGTTGAGTTTGTGTATAATTCCCAGGCTTTCAGAGGTGTTAGAAGAAGCCAGACACAGCTAAGGGTTCCCAGAGCTCATGATCACTTCTGAGGGTCAGGACTCACTCCAGCAGAGGCCAACAGCAGGGCCCAGAGCAGGTCCTGTTGAAGCTCTGAGCTTGAACAGAAGTCATCCTTATCCCTTTGAAGCCCACTTCTTTGTCATGGGCACAAAAGGGAGCAAGTTCAGTCTATCATGGCTCCTCTTAAGTCAAAGGCAGCAGGTTCCATCTTCTCCAGGTCTTCCTTAGGTCCAGTAGTGTTCCGAGGACAGTGCCAGGGGATGCCACATTTATGCCAAGAAATCAAGTAATTGGTTGAGGGTGGTGGAATCCCTACTCAAGCAACAACCACAGTCCTTGTCAGGGTGAACCACAAACATCACTAAGTTAACCTCTGCTTAATCCTCTTATAGCTTTCATAAAGCAGTCAGGTTTAACTTGGAGGCAATGTGTAAAGTGTATACAGAGCACTTCAACATTTATAAAGTGAAAACACAACACAAGAAAAATTGCAAACCGATTTAGACAACTAGAGTGCATTTTGATGAATAAAATGAAACTTGAACAACGCAAATCCAAATAGTAGAACCAGAGTCAGGACTTTTTAAAATTTTAAAATAACAGGTAGCACCTAAAAAATCAAAACGGCAACCAAGGACATCTAGTTGAATACAATAGGATCAAAGTTAAAAAATATTGACGACTACCATGAAGAGCGAGTGGATACATGAAGTGGATTAGGCCCGGTCGATGCTTACCTTCAAACTTTGAAGATATTGAATTTCAAGGTTTTATGTAAGCATAGCTCCTAAAAACACACACAAAACACCACTCACAGTAATCTTGCAGTGCTAGACTGGGGAATTGTCACAAATCAGGCCAACTGCGATGGAGCAGGGATACAGGGACCAGGTTAGTACTGCTGAAAAAGTTACCTTCCTGAAGTCCAGCATGAAGAGTCCAGTTCAAGGTGGAGTAGGCTGCGAGGAGCAGGGCGTTCGTCATGGATGGTTGTCACTGTAGCACAAAGAGCAGATTATCAGGGTGTAGTGTGAAGATCAGGTCAGGCATTGTGGACGGTCATTTCTGGAGCTTTGCGTTGGGGGTCACTGCAAGCAGCTATTGCTGTAGAATGATATGGAGATCTTGTGTTGCTGGTCGCTGCTGGTGTTTGATGTAGTTAGGTTCACTGGAGCTTTGCATTGCCAGTCTCAGCATGAACAGGCCCATTCACGGTCACACAGAGCCCAAAACATCAGGATCTCTCCTTTTCTTAAAGAGGTGTGCACTCTGATGCCAGCTAAGGGTCCAGGACCTGAGGAATTATCTCTTGGGAGATAGAGTGAGCACTCTAGAAGAGGACAGCAGGGCTCAGGCAGGTCCAATTGCAGGTCCAGGCAGATTCAATTGCAGCAGGGTAGCTGGGCAGCAGCTACAGGGAGGACTCTGGAGCTTGTGGTGTCCTAGTAGGTCAGACAACAGATCCTTGGAGTGACCCAGGTAGCCTGTGTTGAAGGGAGCAAGTGCAGTCTTCCTTCTTAAAGAGCAGGGAAGGTCTCATGCATCAGGGCAGTGCTCTCAGAAACAAGGCAGACCTCAAGCAGCAGGGCAGTCCTCTGGGGAACAATGCAGCCCTTCCTCTTGTAATGACCAAAGGTCCAGGAGTGTACTGAAGAGTGGCTCTGGAGGCCTAATATTTCTTTCTGGTGCCAGCCTTTGAAATGTAGAGGTTCCCTACACTAACTACATATCTGGTTCTGGAACTTTCTTCCTTCGCTTGTCAAAGCACCAGGAGGTTTGGGAGAACAGAAGCTTAGTGTCAGGTTTAATTGGGTGTGCTTGAGGCAAAGCCTTTTGAAATGTAAGTGGGCTGGGTATAGCTCCACCCCCAACCATCCTGGCAGGATGCCCCTTCCTTCCTAAGGCCATTCCTCTATGTCTCTCTATTGGGTAGAAATACACAAATCCCCAACACCAAAGCCATTCACAGTAAGTGGCCCAGGATACTTGCAGAAGGCACAAACGGCAGGGACAGGAAAATGATAACTTTTTAAAGGTGGCATTTTCAGAATTGTGACTTAACGTTACCATTACATAGTATTTTAAATTACAATGTAAACACCATATTTGTATCTGCTCTCAATCAAACATTATCACTTAGTAAATGTAATAGGGTAACCCTGTGTTAGTCAATCGGAGAGATAGGTCTTACAATAGTGAAAAATTACCTTATGATTAAAACCTAAACCTACATGTCCTACCTTTTAAATACTAGACGCCCTGCTCTGGGCCTTTAGTGTCTACCATAGGGGTGACTTACATGTGTTAAAAAGCAAGGTTTGGGCCTGGCAAAAGGTTAATTTTGCGAGGTTGAAGTGGGAGTTTAAAACTGCAGTGGCAGTCCTGAGACATGTTTTAAAAAGATACTTTAGTTAGTGGCCCAATGAGGACTGCAGGCACACCAGTATAATTTAATTTACAGGCCCTATGTACATGTGGTACCCTTTAATAGGGACTTACAAGTAAACAAAATGTACCAATTAGTCAGTTTTAAAATGTTTTAAGGAGGAAGCACAACTAGTTTAGCAGTGGTAAAATGTGCAGAGTCCTAATGTCAACAAAACAAATTTGGAAAACAAGAGGGGTGAAGAAAAACGTTTGGGAGAATACCACATCAAGGATGGGAGGCCTAACAGGATTCTACAGAGAACTTTCATGAAACGTAGAGCAGAATCAAAGGGGTGCAACATAAAAGGGTAAAACCTGGTGGGCCAATGAAATCAAAGGAACCTCCTATGTTTAGGACAAATTGGAACAGAGAGCTAAGAAAACTCATATTTATACTTTTTGATGCAAACCAGCGCTTTTTACCACCGGCTAACGTCATTCCTGCGCACCAGGCAGGCGCCTTATTTAAGGATTGACGTTAGCCGGCGCTGCGGGCTGGTCAGAGTAAAAAAAATGACTCAAACCAGGCAGCGCCGGCGAAGGGAAAAATAGGGGTTGTGCGTCAAAACACAGTGCAAGTCAGGTTTGAGTAAAAAATCATGGCTCAAACCGGACTTGCGCCATTTTTTGACGCACAACCCCCACTCAAATTACTCCTGTCTTAGCATGGCCATTGGGCAGAGTGGCACGTAGGGGGGCCCAAGTTAGGCCCCCCCATGCCACTTTAAAAAAATAAAAAATATACTTACTTCTACTTACCTGGGATGGGTCCCTCCATCCATGGGTGTCCTCCAGGGGTGGGCGAGGGTGGTAGGGGGTGTCCCTGTCAGCAGGGGAGGGCACTTCTGGACTGCTTCCATGGTCAGAGACCATGGAAGTGAGCCCACAGGCCCCTTCACGCCTGCCCTCACCCAGGCATTTTTTAAGGCCCGCCCCCTCCTGTGCATCAAAATGATGCGGGAGTATAAATAAGGTGCACAGGCCTTAAAGTCATGTTTTGGACGGGAACGCCTACCTTGCATGTCATTAACGCAAGGCAGTTTCCTCCATCCAGAAAATGATGCACAACGAGGAATTTTGAATTTTGACGTTCGCTGAGTCGTGCGTCGTTGTATAAATATGGGGCAAGGTTTGCGCTGAATGTGCGTCAAAACTTTTTATGCACATTTGGCGCAAACAGAGTATAAATATGCCCCTTGCTGTCTACGTTCACCCAGATATTCTCCTGGAAAATGAACATCCCTGAGATGAACATTGGCCTGCCTTTTAAAGTGACTTTTGTGTTCTTTTCCAGTTTTTGCCCACATTTTGTAACAAAAAAACTTAGAATGGCGTAAACGCTGTTTTCTAGCTCCTTATATTCTATATGAATGTTGATTTGTCCACACAAATGAATTGGCTATGGAGAAAGCCTTGAAGCAAATTAGAGTTTGATTTGCAGAATCTAGCAATCTCTGAAATTGTTTGCTAAATTTGAGGAAACACAAACTTTACAATAAATTAATAAATTGGATGCTCACTTTGAGAAAAAGCTCTCCCTGCCTTTTGTTGTAGGGATAAATATTGGCCTCTTGTCCTTTGGAAAAAGAAGGGGGTTCATTTATATCTCTGAAATTGGCCTCCACAACTAACTGTTACATCGAGTTACTGAAGTTGTAATGGATGGTGCAATAGTTCCTAGACCTTCTGGCTTTGTCAAAAAAAGATTTGCCAAACACCTTCTTCCGAGAGCTCTGTAGTGTGTATAGTGAGGCCAAGCCTTGACCTATATCCACATTCTCTTTGCAAAATGGTCACTGAAAAATTAATCCCTGTACTGCTGGAGTTTTTCAAGTTCGCACAATTTGTGAGCAATACTAAACAACAAACGTGTCTTTCCACAAAGCTAGTTCAGCTAAGTTGGGCACAGCAACCTACTGAATCCCTAGACTTTATGGCGTGTCCTGCACGTTCTAAAATTTCTCTGAGGGAATCAGCCACATCTAAACTTTAGCCCTGGCATGAGTCCTTGGCCCTCCCAATAACATTTTGGATCACAAAAACAAATCACTTTTCAAAAGTTTGAAATGAAGCAAACACAACTAGGGAGATGCCAAGGATTGAACCTTTATCTTTCTTACTGAGAGTCTTACACTCTAACCTTTGGGCCACATGTGATCTACCCTCTTTTGCTGAAAAGGGTAACCTTTCTAGGCGCTGATACTGGGGTGGGGCTGTAGAATTGCTGTGTTGAAAAAGATCTATATCAAATACACGGTTAACACTGACCTTTAGACAACTGGCACTCATTTTGGGATGGTCCTGTCTTCAGGGACAAGGGAACTTACCATATTTTCTCTTTTTGGAAGGGTCAGGACCACAGAATAAAGTTTTGGAACCATTCCATTACCAGTGGAATTATATTAGTCATAATCACACTTTTGTACATTCTTCAGAACAAAATTAGGTAATTTCTTCATTGTGCATACTGATGGGAGGGTCAAATGATCCACTAACTGCCATGATATTTGGATAGTTAGGAACTCTAACAAAAGTGTATGAATAACCTCATTCATCGTTGTCTGAATCATTGGTATTATACTTATCATTATCATCCTTTTGTTCATTCTCCAGAGCAACATTAGGTAATTTCTTTTTTTGAGGGCTGAGTTTCTTTGCCTACAGTGGCAGACTCTCCAAAAAATGGACACCTGCAGAAGGGGATGAGATACTTCCAGCAGGTGATTGCACAGTAATTGAATAGGCCCAAGAGCCAATATTTTAAACCCTGAAATATAAAGCAGAAATAGTGAGGGGAGAATATAAGTGATATTTTATTCATTCTGCCTCTCCAAAGTAAGAATCTTTGAAACATACCAGATGCTTCATAACTATGGTTACCATAATCGAATTTTTTACATGAAAAGCATCACAATGTTTTTGCCATTGTCAGAAAGAATGAACGGATATCCCAGCTACAAACAGCTCGCACACTTTAAATGGCTTGAACACTTACTCTTCAGACTGATAGTTAGACCTAAACTATTAGGCCACATGGGAATCTCACAGGGACTATAATTAGTCAATTTCTCCAGTGTTGAATCTATTTTGCAATACCAGTGCATGCTGGTCGTTGTAGTCTTTTTAACAAAATGTCAGTGCATGAAAGATAGAATGCCCATAGTGGGAGCTTAAGTAGAAGGAAAGTTAAACAATGCCTACACATTTGTTTATCTATATTATTAGACCTGACCGCTTTAGGGTGGTCTTCCCCCATTCTTTTTGCCTCTTCGCCTCACATGTTGCTGTATATTTTTGTTGGCTTTAGGAGTCTGAGCACTTTACCACTGCTAAAGTACATGTGCTTCTCTCCTAAACATGGTAACATTGATGTGTCCACCACTGCCATATTTAATTTACCTGTAAGTACCTTGTAAGTAAGTAAAGTGGTATACCATATATTGAGGGCCTGTAAATTAAAGGCTACTAGCGGGTCTGCATCACTGATTGTGCCACCCATACAAGTAGCCTTTCAAATCTGTCTTAGGCCTGCCTTGCAAGACCTGTGTGTGCAATTTCACTGCCACTTCAACTTGGCATTTAAAACCTCTTGCTAAGTCTTAAACTCTCCTTTATTACATATAAGTGACCCCTAATGTAGGCTCTAGGTAGCCCCTAGCGCAGGGTGCCTTGTAAGTAAAAGGCAGGACATGGAATTTTGAACTTTACATGTCTTGGTAGTGAAAAAAATCCCAGTCATTTTTCACTGCTGTGAAGCCTACTTCTCTCTTAGGCCAGCCTTGGGAATACCTTAATATACTTTTAATCTGTAATTCCTCATCAGAAAAGTGTAGCTTCATTATGTTTCTTATCACTGGAATGGTAATGATAAATCCTCTTTACTAGTAAAGTCAGATTTAACATTACTATTTTAGAAATGCCACTTTTAGAAAGTAGGCATTTTTCTGCTTTTACTGTTCGGTGTGCCTTGCAGCCTGTCTCTAATACACTTCTGGGGTAGGTGACAGCTATACTTTGTGGATTCCCTCTAGAAAGTCACAAACACAGGAAAGATGGGTGTGACAAAAAACTCATCTGCATTCTGGTGGACCTTCCTGGCCAGGAATGGGTGCAGGGGAGTTTATACTTACACTTCAATAGGGAAGAGCCTGTCCCCAACAAAGGGCTGATTATCCCCTACTGGTTGTCTGGAACCAGGGCTAGGAAGAAAAGATCACTTCAACGACCTGGCTTCTAAGTGATCCCCAATTCAAAGGCATATTTGGATATAAGTAGTAGGTCTCTGATCTCACCAAATCAATATACTATTGGACTTTGGAACAACTCTGTTGGAGTAAAGACTGCTGTGCTGTAAGGATTGCCACTCTGCCTGGACTGACTGTTCTAAGGAACTGCTGATCTCTGCCCTGCTGAGGACACAAACAGGACCCATATCTCTTGACCCAGAGTGACTCCAAGGGCTTGCCCCCTGTTCTTCTGCAGTTGCAGGAACATCGAAGACTATCTCCAACTCTCCCAGTGCTGCTGGACTCTGCCATCTGTTAGTCGTACCCTTACCTGAGGTGCCCCCGCCAGTCCTGGGCCTCAGAAGTGGGGTTTGCTGAAGCTTTCTGCTAAAAAACAACATTGTCACCACTGCATTGGTTGAAACCAATGCATCGGTCCTTGAACACCGACACAGAGACTGTTTGACGGCAGCGGATTCACAGCCTGCTCGGCCTGTGTGGCTCGACAACGACCCATTGTATTGATGAAGCAGAAAATGAAGGTTTTGATTATTAACGCTTAAACGTAGTGCTGAAATAATCATGTGTGACATTAACCGAATTAATAAAGATTGTACGGGGACAAATTGTGCCCTCAGAGTAGCTTGCCATCATTTATGCGCGTGCTTTATATAACGTGGTGAATTAGAATTGCACTAATCCGACATAATCATAAACGTGTGCTACGATTTGCTTGTTTGAAATGTTTTAGCTTAGCATTACTTTAGCGGAGGCTTTGGCCTAGTTGCCTGGTCTCACGGTTTAGATGCTCGTATTTTTCCACTGTGCTAATAAACGTGTATTTTTGCTTGAAGCTGTACTTTTCCACAGAAGCTGTTCACATGCTTATCTTAAAGTTGGTGCCAGCCTGGCATATTTTCTCTTAAATTCAAGGTCGACTTGCAGGTGCGGACAATGGAGGCTCTGAGAGTAAGCTAATTGGAAAACAATGTTGCAAATTACGTACCCATCTCCAAGGATAATGTATGCTTAAGTAAAAGCTTGAGAACTGTCGTTTTTGATTGGTCAATTTGAAGCTAACCTATGAACCCTCCAATGGAGACCCTACAGGACTTGAACTGTTGTCTATAAAAACCAGGTGCACGAGAAGAAGGTAGCCATTACCAGCTCGATACCCGCCATTTTGCAGACTTCGTAGCTATTATGGCCCACTTTGCTGCGACGCCATTTTGAGAGACTTTGATGCTTTCTCTAATCGAGAGAAAGAGACTTTAAATGATTCTTGCCCTAGAGACTGTAACTTTGATTTGATCCCTTTGCATGAAGTAATAGTTTTACCTTGCCGCCGTGAGGCATTTGCCCCGTTCACCCCTGCCCCTTTGTCCCGTCCCATGCTGATCGAGAAACGGTACCCATGCTGACCGAAGAACGGTACCTGTGAGACGAAGACTTCCTTGTATGTTGATCGTAATTGGTAAATATGAAAAGAAATTGTAAAATTGCATTGTGTTTCTTTTAGGTAACCAACTGCTGATTTTGATAAGGGCCCTAGCTAGGAGTTTTCTAAATTAATGTTGTTAAATTGTTTTTGCATGAAGTCCCACATGCCGATGCTAATTTGAGGTTAGACGAGGTTTCCAGGTGTTGCACGATGCAATTTGAGATCTTGTTATGCTGACTAAATGTACGCAATTAGTTCATTACAGATTATCGTATTAGTGCTTTGCATTGCCATTATCGAATGCCTTGTGATTCAAATGCTACATAGATTACACTTGTTTCGACGATGTGGACAGCTATTAATGTTCATTTATGTTTATCATTTGGTGTTGAGACACATTTATATTGTGCTAGCTTTGTTAATATAGGGAATAAAATTCACTAACTTTGCAATAAACTGGTGTGGTTATTCCTGACTGAAAGGTCAGGGTTCGCCGAAATGTATTCTGGATTAATTGTTAAGTGTTATGTTGTTCAAGGTGTTGCTTATGTTCGTTATTGATTATTGATTTGATGAGATTGACCGGGTAAAGAGTACAGAGAGTTCCCACTAAGTCAAAAGATTCATCGGCCTAAAGAGCGTCCAAACGTAGGTAAATTTGTTACCACGTTCCGCTCTATCAGTAGATGGTAGCAGAGGACGGTTACGTCTTTTGGGACCCTGTACTATTAAAGTGCATGGTGTTGAATTAACGGTTACGCATTTTGAGACCCCATTCGAGAGGTTGAATTAGATTTTCTTGGATAAAACGATTAACAGAATGATGATGGGCTAGGTCCACCGCGACTTTCCCGGGATCTCGGAGCTTGCGAATGGAGAGAACGGAGGTGTGGAATCAGCGCTGGCGGTACTAGTGATGGTATGAGTGAAGTTAGGGTTTTGCGCTTGCACAGCTTAATGCCGCAGGGTGTGTGAAAAGGTTGCGAGGGTTTTCTTTTAAGGATAGCGGAGGTGCGACTCCGAACGTAGAAGTAGAGAAGTCGTCGAACTTCACAGAGATAGCGGAGGTGCGGCTCCGAGTGTGAGAGTAGGGAAGTCGTCGAACTTCATGTGCGTGTGGCGCTTTGTGCATAAAAAGGTCCACGTGGTTGTTGTTGTTGAGACGGGCCCTGCGAGGTCAAGAGACTCCGGAGTATGGTGATCCATGTTGTGGTCTGGGCGGTTTAGTAGGTTGATCGGGCGTGGTCAACAAGTCGGGTACGTGTGTTAGGGAATGAAAGAAACTTCGACTTCGGGCTTTGACAAGATTCTAAGTGCACTAGAACAGATCATTGACAAGTTGAGAGTAGGTCTGCGGGTCAGATTTGCTTGCGAATGTGGGGACTGAGAAAGACCGAATAGCGGCCGAGGCTGGTGAAAGAGATCGAATAGTGGTCACGGTTGGTGAAAAGTCCCTAAGGTCCTGAAGCAATTGTGTTACCCTTCCTGTAGTAAACCGACAGATCTGTTTTATTTTTGGTAGCTCGCAATTTATGCAAAAAGTTGTTACGAGAAGAGGTGAGTGAAGGAGGACTGGCCGCGAGGCTTTGTCAGCCGCAGTGTGTGTGAGTGTGACGTCACTAAGAGCCGCGCTGGGATAGGTTGGTTGAAGAGAAGGGTCGCGCACGGATTGGACGCAGTCCGTGGGGCTCGATTGGAAGGGGAAAGGCAGGTGAAGAGTATTCCGGGAATTAAAGTCACCTATTGATTACAAATTTTGTGCAATTAAAGTTACCTATTGGTTAAAGTTTTGCGGGATTGAAGTCAAATATTGGTTATAAACTTTGTGAAAATAGAAGACGAGAAAATGAAATTCCTTAAAGCGTTTAGGTGCGCAATGAAGGGGGAGTCTTACATTAAAGCGAACGTAGGAGAGGAGACGCCGCCCGAGGGTACACCAGCTTACATTGTGATGGAAGAAAAGGGGGTAGCTCCGTGCCTTTGGCTAAAGCAGTGGCACAAGTTGACAGAGAAACATGGGAGCGTAGCGTTTCCGATATACGGGACATTCAATATAAAGATTTTAGAGAATTTGAGATTCACGATGTACGACATGAAGGTGCCTCCAAGGCCAGCACAGTTTGAGGCTCTAGCAATTTGGGAACTAATGGCCAGACAGCAACAGCAAAAGAAGTTCGAGACCAGAATGAGGAAGGTAGAAAAGACACTAGCGGATGCTAGGTGGGATAATGCACAGAAGGTGTGGAGGTCAGATGTATTGCAGGGGATAAAATTGTTCCCCGCAATTACTAAGGAAGGAGAAGAGACAGGTAAGAAAGCTACCTGTAAGACAGACAGAAAGTGTTCTAAGGATAGAGAGGACGAGGAAAAGTTGAGAAGAGAAGAGGAGTTAGAGGATGAGGAGTTGATAATGCAATTGCTGAACGACCGTCCACCGCCTTATGCAGAGAATGGACAAGGTCCAAGTACTAGTTCTGCCCCTCCGGCACCGGTACAGAGCAACGAAACACAGAGTCCAGGAGCGTCATCGGGATCTAAGGACCCGAGTCTGCTGCTTACCCCGCAGATACCGCAGGTTAGGAGAATATATCCAGATGTGCCCGTGTTGAAACCAGCAGAAAATTATCAGCCGCAGATGCCAGGGTACTACAACAGTGACAACAGTGCAGGAATGATTCTAGATCCAACAGTAAGGGGAGTACAGAATGGTTACAACCAAACAATGGCACAAGCTGAATCAACTCAGTTTATGATGCCTCAAAAGCAGATGCAGGGAGGAAACGCACATGTTCAAATGACGGGGAGCCAGATGGGCATGCCAGCAATGATAACCCATGGTGTGGGAATGAACATGCCTCAGAACATGGGGAATGGACAGAACCCAGATGCGATATCCTTACCCATTACCGTAGGTCCAGTGGTACCTCTGTATAGTCAGCCTAATTCGGGTCTGAGCAGTCAGGGATCAATGCTGCAAAATGGGACAGAAAGAAGGTGCATAGAAAACATTCCAGGGATAACTCCGATAGCGGCTCAGCCAACTGGATCTGGATCCTTGATGGAGTTTAGTCCCGTATGTGCTCAGTCAACACTGGTGAGATCGAGCCCCCCACTGATAATACCTCTCACATCGAACACTGAAAAGCTGCCACAGCCATCGATGGCAGTCAATGTAAACGCTACCCTGATGGGGGTGAATGCGCAACAGCTGACACAGTGGTTCAACAGTCTGAATTCCACACAAAATTCAGCTAGTGGGAGAGGAGAAGACTATATGAATAGGGTCAGGTTGAACATGGAAGCACAAGAATTGGTGGAAGGGACTATGGGTGTGAACAGGTTAGAGTCCTACACGGAAGAAGAGCTGAGGTATCTATGTCCCAGGATCACGAAGGAAGTGAACAAGATACATAAGAGCTTGCAGGAAGCAGCTGACAGAAACGGGGTTGACATAGAGAAGACGAAAAACTTGAGCAGGAGCTACAGGTTAGATTTTGGGACCACAGATTTTGAACACATGAGGTCAGCAGGTATGAAGACCCACCTTAGAGAATTGTTGCAGAGTGCACAAGTGTGGAGGTGCTTGGACAAGTGGGAAAGCAGGTGGGTAAAGAGGAAGGATAAGAGGAGGGACAGTGCTACAGAGCACAATGAGAAAAGACCGCAGAGTGGTGATACAGTAACAATGTTACCAATGAGGGAAACAGCAGGAGGAAAATTAGTACATGTACCATGGCACAGAAGCGACATTCAGTCCTTTACGGACGATTTTCCCAAACTAAGAGAGAAACCAATTGAATGGTACCAGCAGACTGATAGGTTTGTGAAACTTGCAAAATGTCTCTGGGAAGACCTGAATACTCTGTTCGAGATTGTGGTTCCGGCAGATTTGTGGGAGGATTGCAAAAGAGCCGTAGGTTGGCCGACAAGTGAACCGGAGAGACACAGGGAAACGGGCGCACCATCACCTATGGTGATGAGCTTGTACTATAAGGTGATTGAGCATTTGAAAACGAAGGTACCCGCGAAGAACGTGGATTGGCAGAAGATTGATCGAACTGCCCAAGAGACTAAAGAATCGATTCATAGTTACTATGAGAGGTTGTTGAAGGCGTTCAAGAATTATAGTGGCACGGAAACAATTGAGGCGAAAGACATGCTTCATTTTGTGTTCAGATTTGTGGAAGGGCTGAGGCCAGAGATAAGCCAAATGATAAAGTCGCATTTGATTTGTTGACAGTCGAAACCGATCGATGAGGTCTTGACTTATGCGAAATACTGTAGCGACGAGATTGAGGTAAAACAGAAGAAGCTGAAAGAGAAGGTGATGATGATGCAGCTTAAGGCAGCTCAAACAGGTTTGCAAGGTCTGCAAGGTTTGCAAGGGATGCAAGGGTTCCAACAGCAGGTACCGCAACAGCAGTTGCAATTGCAGGGAAACATGGCGTTTCAGCCACAGGCCAGAGGCAGAGGCAGAGGAGGTTTTGTGAATAATGGTCCGGATTTGAACACTGTTGTGACGGGTGTGCAGGCAATGAAGAAGGTGATGCCGTGTCACGTGTGCGGGATCGTCGGTCATTGGAAACGCGAGTGCCCGATGGTGGTGCAGGAAGGTGCAGGTGTAGGTGCGGGTGCAGGTGCAGGTGCAGGTGTTGGTCAGCAAAACAATGATGTCAATGCATTTCAGACAATGAGAGGACCGAAAATGAGAGGTCCAAACGCAAATTTTCAGACTGTAAATCAATTGCAGGGATTACAACCTATGCAGCCGCAACAGATGCAGATGCCTCGTGTGCAGATGACGCAACTGCAGCCGATGCAACAGCAGTTACCTATGGTACCTAATCAGCAAATGCAAATACCTTTGGCACCAATGAGTCAGCAGCAAGTGATGGTTCCTCCACAGGTAACGGGTCAGGTAATGAGTACAAATGGCACCGTACAACAGTTCCCATTACACAGCAAGAGTGGAATAAACAACGTATGGGAGAGTGAAAGTTCAGGAGAAGAAGGAGACTGTGTGCTTGCGGCATCCTTGGAAGTTGATCAAAGGGGTCCGTATGTAGAGGGAAGAGTAATGGGTCATCGTGTTTCATTTTTGGTTGACACGGGAGCCACACGTTCAACAGTTAAGAGCAGTGAAGTTCCAAATTTGCCACTCTCAGGGAGGACAGTTCAAGTGGTGGAGTAGCAAACAGACATCTGACGAACCCGATAACAGATCCGGTTCCAGTCAGCATCGGTAACTACCAAGGGGTACATCAGTTTGTGGTGTGTGACTCAAGCCCGATAGCACTGTTAGGGAGAGACCTATTGTGTAAATTGGGTTGTTCGATAATGTGTTCAAACGAGGGAATAACAATAGAAACGAGCAATGATGGGGAGGAAGAGGACAGTGTAGAAGGGGACGAAATGGAAACAGTCGACGAAGAGTATCCTCTGATTTGTCTTTTCCCGATGATAACTGAAGAAGACATCCCAGCAGAATTACGGGAAACAGTCGGAAAGGAAGTGTGGGACATGACAGGGAAAGAGGTGGGATTGATGAAAGGAGTGGAACCAGTAAAGGTGATGGTAAAACCCAATGTGATCTTTCCCCAGACCCCACAATACCACATGCCACAAGACACCCTCATGAAAGTTGCCCAACTCATTGACGAATTTGTAAAGCAGGGGGTACTGAAAGAAGTGCTAAGTAGTCCATGCAATTCACCAATAATGGGACTAATAAAGCCAAGTGGAAAAGTCCGACTCGTGCAGGATTTGAGGAAAATAAATGACATCATAATAAAGTGCTGCCCTGTCGTACCGAATCCAGCCGTGATAATGTTTCAAGTTCCTTGCGATGCTGAATGGTTCTCAGTCATCGATTTGTCACAAGCATTCTTTTCTGTGCCTCTCCATGAGGACAGCCAATTCCTCTTTTGTTTCAAATTCCTAGACAGAGTGTATAGTTGGTGTCGAATCCCTCAAGGGTTTTCTGAGTCACCGTCAATATTCAATCAGGTTCTAAAGAAAGATTTGGAAGAGTTAGAGTTGCCATTCGAGTCAACCCTAGTACAGTACATTGATGACCTACTGGTTGCATCAAAGACAGAAAATGGCTGCACAGCCGATACCATTGCTCTGTTGAACCATTTGGGAAGGAATGGTCATAAGGTGTCTCCTTCCAAATTACAGTTCTGTCAGAAGAAAGTGAAATATTTGGGTCACCAAATAGAGAAAGGGTCACGGAGAATAATGAAGGAAAGAGTAACAAGCATACTTCAGATGAGTCCACCAAAGACAAGGAAGGAGGTGAGGAAGTTTTTGGGAATGGTGGGATATTGTCGCCAGTGGATTTCCAACTTCTCGTCTCTAGCGAAGCCCCTACTGAAATTGACCCAAAAGGATGCTTTGGATGAAATTGAACTGAAAGGAGATGAGATGGATGCTTTTGTTGAACTAAAGGAATGCATGTGTAGGGCTCCAGCTTTAGGTATGCCTGACTACATGAAGCCTTTCACATTGTTTTGCCATGAACGTGATGCATGTTCTTTGTCTGTCTTGACACAAGCCCATGGTGGCGTAAACAGACCAGTAGCGTATTTTTCAGCTACTTTAGATCCGGTTGCAGCAGCACTCCCAGGGTGTTTGCGCGCCGTAGCAGCAGTTGGTATCAGCCTCACTCAGAGTGAAGGAATAGTGATGGGACACCCAGTAACAGTCATGGTCCCTCACTCAGTTGAGATACTTTTGACCCGCTCCCGAACGCAACACATGACTGGAGCAAGACTCACGAGGTATGAAACGATTATTTTGGGCTCACCGAATGTGCAGCTGAAAAGATGCACTACGTTGAATCCAGCTACCTTGCTTCCTGGAGAAAATGCTGAAATTGAGAACGCTGAAGACGTCGAGCATGACTGCCTTCAGGTGACTGAATTTTGCACAAAACCTCGACCGGACATCAAGGATACTAAGCTTGATGTAAATGACCAAATTCTTTTTGTTGATGGTTCATGTCTAAGAGATGGGATGGGGATTTTGAAAGCAGGATATGCTGTATGTACTGTGACAGGTGTTTTGGAAGCGGGATGGCTTCAAGGAATCTATTCTGCACAAGTAGCTGAACTTGTTGCCCTTACCAGAGCATGTCAACTGTCTGCATTGATGAAAGTCACCATTTACACTGATAGTCAATACGGGTTTGGGATTGTGCATGACTTTGGACAACTATGGTCACAGAGAGGTTTCCTGACTTCTTCAGGATCCCCAGTAAAGAACGGGGAGAGAATAAGGGAATTGTTACATGCCATTCAAGTGCCAGCTGAAGTTGCAGTGGTAAAGTGCAGTGCTCACACGAAAGGACAGGACTATGTGTCTCTGGGAAATGCATATGCAGATCAGGTCGCAAGATTTTGTGCCTTGAACTGTATATTACTGAGGGATGATTGGAATACGATAAATGAGCCAGAACTCGAACCAGCTGAAGTATTTGCCTTGAAGGTTGTAGATACAATAGAGGAACTGAAAGCACTACAGAATAATGTCAGGGAGGATGAAAGAGATTCATGGGTCAAATCACAATGCATAAAGAGACAAGACGAGTTATGGGTTTCACATGAGGGAAAATTTGTTTTGCCAAATAGTCTCTTATCACAGCTTGCGCGGTTCTATCATGGGCAAGCTCACCTAGGGAGAGATGCCATGATAAGATTGTTCAAAACTGATTGGTTTAACCCCAGATTTCGCCAAGCTGCAGAAGCAGTTTGCCATCGATGTGTCACTTGCCAGCAGATGAACCCAGGAAAGGGAACAGTTGTGAGCGCGAGTCACATTGGTAGGGCAAGCGGTCCTTTTAGCCGCATGCAGATGGACTTCATTGAGATGCCTGTGCATGGGGGTCTGAAATATGTGTTGGTGATTGTGTGCATTTTTAGTCACTGGATTGAGGCATATCCTACACGTAGAAATGACAGCCTTACAGTTGCCAAGCTATTGTTGAGGGAGTTGATACCACGTTTCGGATTCCCGATCTCTTTAGAATCAGATAGGGGAAGTCACTTCAACAATGAGGTAATGAAGTTACTTTGCGAAGCGCTGAACATTGAGCAAAAGCTGCACTGTAGCTATCGCCCTGAAGCCTCAGGACTGGTGGAGCAGATGAATGGTACGCTGAAATCGAGAATGGCAAAAATATGCGCATCAACAAATTTGAAATGGCCTGACGCATTGCCCTTAGTGCTAATGTCAATGAGGAACACTCCTGATAGAAAGACTGGATTGTCTCCGCATGAAATACTCATGGGCAGAGCTATGAGACTTCCTGCAGTTCCCGCAAACATGCTTTTGAATATTGCAGATGATATGGTGTTAGACTACTGCAAAGGACTGGCTGACGTGGTTCGCTCTTTCTCTCACCAGGTGGAAGCGACCACCTTGCCACCGATCCAAGGTCCAGGACACGCACTGAAAGCAGGTGACTGGGTCGTAGTAAAGAAGCACGTGAGAAAATCGTGTCTGGAACCCCGTTGGAAAGGCCCTTTTCAAGTGATCCTGACGACAACTACCGCTGTGAAGTGTGCGGGGGTTCCCAACTGGATTCACGCCAGTCACACAAAGAAGGTGTTGTGTCCCACAGATGAGGAAGTTGAAGTGCTGAAAGTACCAGTGCCTGATAAAGCAGTGCCGAGTGCTGAGATAGAACAAAAGCGAACTGAAAGCGAACAGGCAGAAACAGGAGAAAAGGAGATATTCTCCGACGACGAAGACACTAACTCACTTGGGGGAGACCAAGGAGAAAGTTCAGACAGTGACGAAGAAGCTGCAGGTGACAAAGCACCTGAAGAAGCTGAGGGTAGCAAAAAGCCTAAAGCAGCTGAAGGTGACAAGGAGCCTGAAGCAGCTGAAAGTGATACAGAGCCTGAAGAAAATAACGGTGACGAAGGGCTCGAGAAAAGTGAAAAAGCAGGAGAGCCTGATCAGAGGAAGGCTTTCCCAGAAGCAGACGATACAGAAAAAGAAAAAGAGAACGTGATTGATTCCCCGGAAGGAAAGAACGAGGCAGAACAGAACGAAAGAGTTCAAGCCTCTACAGAAAAGATCGCAGGTCCATCAAATGGACATGGTGCAAAGAGAAGACTAAGTATCTCACCAATAAAAGAAAAGGGTAAAGAAAGTTTGAACGAAGGAGGAAGGCCGAAAGTGAAAGAGAAAAGAAAAGAAGTGACTGTTGTGGATCAATCGTCAAGTGAAGAAAAAGACTTGACAAAAGAGGAAAGTACCAGCGAAGCAGAATCGAAAAGGGAAGCTAAATTGAAAAGGAAAAGGATACCGAACAGGAGGTATTCCGGTCCTGAATGGGCATATGCGGTCAATGATGATTGGACTGACGAGTTTGTATCTCTAAGCATCGAGAACGAAGAAGAAGAAGAGATACCAATTGAAAAGAAAAGTTTCATAGACTCTGTCGATTGAAAGAGTAAATGATATTGCTTGCTACAATATAACGTGAAAGAAACAACCAGCTGAGACATTGTCAAACCGGATGAGACATTTGCTAAACTGATAAAGACTGAGTTATTGCCGAATTGAGACAAATGCTGCTAACCGATAAATGACTGGCCTTTTAAAGAAGACGGTGTGAACATTGTGCTCGTTCAGCTTTGTAACTGAATTGCTAAATAGTTTCATTTATAAGTGCTTCTAGCTCTCTGATTCTATAGAGATCATGGCGCCAAACAATAGAAAGAAGTTTTGTAAATATGTGTGTATAGGCTTGGTAATTACATGTGTAATAATAATAATGGCAATTGTGTTTGGAATGCATGGAAAGGGTGAGAATGAGACTATTACTGCTTCTACTATTGCTCCTGTTACTGTCACTGAACTAACACCATTGAAAAGATTAGCAATGGATGAGAGGCTCTTGCACGATAAGAAAGAGCTTTCGTATAACGTTTTCTATCGCTTACTAACAGAGTATGTTGAGACTATGGATGCGAAAGATTGTTATGTGTGTACCCAGATACCGACATCAGTGAAGGAAGGGGTGACTTATCACCACATGCCTCTTACATATGGGATTACATGTAGTATAGTAATGTCTAGGTTTTATGGTCAAACTAACATACAGTATTTTTACTCGAATTATGATGTTACCTTTGCTTATGTTCCTATAATAGCGCAGCTAAGCGAAACTGCAAGATATTGGGATTACAAAATTATGAGGGACTTTTTCGAGCCAATGCAACCTTTTGAGACGGCTCATGCTCATAGGGAGAACCTTACTTGTTCAGTCTCTGCTGTAGAAATAAGCTTTTTAGATCGCACAGATGATAGAAGGGCTCAAATGAAGGCGAAATTAGAAAAGGAGCTGCAGAAGAGGACTTCAGTAGATAATTATGATTTTGCTGCTATAAAGACACAAGGGAAAATAGCTTTAGATGCTTGGCACGTAGGGAAATTTTGTATATATCGAGGTGAATCATATTATGACAATATTTTTGTAGGAGCGAGTGAGTGCAAACATACGTTTATTTTTAAGGCCAAATGGACATTCATGTTGGATGGACTTGACCCTGTCATTCCAGGTGTATATTACATTTGTGGGCATAATGCTTATTATCGTCTTCCCAAGAGATGGTGGGGGAGATGTTATTTGGGTATAGTGTTCCCAAAGGTTTATCAACTGGATGACGTATCGATGATTCAAAAGACATCTGGATCTCATAGTATCCAGAAAAGAGAGACCGCAGCTGCTGTGGTAGGTGATATATTTGGAGCCATGATTCCTTCGTTGGGAGTTGTGTTGAATTCCATCAAGATACGAAAGTTGTCTACTATAGTGGATAACATGCTGACAAAGTTTTCAGGTGCTATAATCCTGATAGATGCTGAGCTTGCAGCGGAAAGAGCTATGACTCTTCAAAATAGGCTTGCTTTAGACATTCTTTTAGCAAAGGATGGAGGCGTTTGCAAAATGATTGGTGCACGTCACTGCTGTACCTACATACCTGATAATAGTGTGAAGATTAAAACTATGCTTGCTAATCTAACAAAAGAAAGTGCAGATTTGAAAGAACTGAAAGAACCAGGAGTGTGGGAGAAGGTTGGAAAGGGAATAGCTTCAGTGGGACATTGGCTTGGGGGAATTTGGAATGGAATATTATTGAAAATAATAGAAGGTATATTAATAGTAATAATTTGTGTATTTGGAATTTGGGGAATAAAAAGGGGAATAATAATGATTATGGAGAGAATTAAAAGAAGAAAAGAAGAGAAAATTATGAAAAGAATGGCAGAAGAATACAAAGCGCAAACTAGGGGAACTAAAAGGAAAAGGGAACTGACAGAATTTTAATGGGATAAAATTTGTGGGCTAAATTTGTGTGATGACTAGTAGTCATCAGAGGAGGGATTGATGAAGCAGAAAATGAAGGTTTTGATTTATTAACGCTTAAACGTAGTGCTGAAATAATCATGTGTGACATTAACCGAATTAATAAAGATTGTACGGGGACAAATTGTGCACTCAGAGTAGCTTGCCATCATTTATACGCGTGCTTTATATAACGTGGTGAATTAGAATTGCACTAATCCGACATAATCATAAACGTGTGCTACGATTTGCTTGTTTGAAATGTTTTAGCTTAGCATTACTTTAGCGGAGGCTTTGGCCTAGTTGCCTGGTCTCACGGTTTAGATGCTCGTATTTTTCCACTGTGCTAATAAACGTGTATTTTTGCTTGAAGCTGTACTTTTCCACAGAAGCTGTTCACATGCTTATCTTAAAGTTGGTGCCAGCCTGGCATATTTTCTCTTAAATTCAAGGTCGACTTGCAGGTGCGGACAATGGAGGCTCTGAGAGTAAGCTAATTGGAAAACAATGTTGCAAATTACGTACCCATCTCCAAGGATAATGTATGCTTAAGTAAAAGCTTGAGAACTGTCGTTTTTGATTGGTCAATTTGAAGCTAACCTATGAACCCTCCAATGGAGACCCTACAGGACTTGAACTGTTGTCTATAAAAACCAGGTGCACGAGAAGAAGGTAGCCATTACCAGCTCGATACCCGCCATTTTGCAGACTTCGTAGCTATTATGGCCCACTTTGCTGCGACGCCATTTTGAGAGACTTTGATGCTTTCTCTAATCGAGAGAAAGAGACTTTAAATGATTCTTGCCCTAGAGACTGTAACTTTGATTTGATCCCTTTGCATGAAGTAATAGTTTTACCTTGCCGCCGTGAGGCATTTGCCCCGTTCACCCCTGCCCCTTTGTCCCGTCCCATGCTGATCGAGAAACGGTACCCATGCTGACCGAAGAACGGTACCTGTGAGACGAAGACTTCCTTGTATGTTGATCGTAATTGGTAAATATGAAAAGAAATTGTAAAATTGCATTGTGTTTCTTTTAGGTAACCAACTGCTGATTTTGATAAGGGCCCTAGCTAGGAGTTTTCTAAATTAATGTTGTTAAATTGTTTTTGCATGAAGTCCCACATGCCGATGCTAATTTGAGGTTAGACGAGGTTTCCAGGTGTTGCACGATGCAATTTGAGATCTTGTTATGCTGACTAAATGTACGCAATTAGTTCATTACAGATTATCGTATTAGTGCTTTGCATTGCCATTATCGAATGCCTTGTGATTCAAATGCTACATAGATTACACTTGTTTCGACGATGTGGACAGCTATTAATGTTCATTTATGTTTATCATTTGGTGTTGAGACACATTTATATTGTGCTAGCTTTGTTAATATAGGGAATAAAATTCACTAACTTTGCAATAAACTGGTGTGGTTATTCCTGACTGGAAGGTCAGGGTTCGCCGAAATGTATTCTGGATTAATTGTTAAGTGTTATGTTGTTCAAGGTGTTGCTTATGTTCGTTATTGATTATTGATTTGATGAGATTGACCGGGTAAAGAGTACAGAGAGTTCCCACTAAGTCAAAAGATTCATCGGCCTAAAGAGCGTCCAAACGTAGGTAAATTTGTTACCACGTTCCGCTCTATCAGTATCTACGGAGCTCAAATCCGATGTGGGACCTGACTGTGTGGAAAATATCACTGCATCGCCTTTGCATTTGCTCCTCAATGTCGACGCTTGTTCTATAGAAGGTTCTTCTTCGGCAGACCCGGTGGGGGCTGTATAGCTGGCCTACTCTCCATGGTGGTTGACCTGAACTTTGAATTTGCACTGGTCCTTTGCAACATCAAATAACCTTTTGACCGCTAGTGACTTCTAAGCACTATTTTTAGTTTAATCTTTAAAAATTCATATCTCAACTTTATTGATTGGATTTAGTTTTTTGTCACTTTGATCTAGTTTTATTCAGATAAATATTCTCTGCTTTTCTAAGCTTGTGCGGAGTCTTTTTGAGGTTTTTTCATTGTGTTACTGTGTGTGTGTTGCACAAATTCCTTACACATTGCCTCATGCTTTAAGCCTGCCTGCTCTGTGCCAAGCTACCAGAGGGTGAGCACAGGTTAATTTTGTGTGTATCTGACTTACCCTGACTAGGATTGTGGTCCCTAGTTGAACTGGGTGCATACCTCTGCCAAGTAGCGACCCAATTTCTAACATATATAGGAACACAAACCAAATGAGAAGCACAACTATGTGAAACACCTAATTTAAGCCCAACAAAATTATCACCCTTGCCATACAAAACACATTGAAAAAAACTCTAACAGTGGAATATATAAAGGAGTCATGTGGAGTACTTAACGTTGCAACAAAGTAAGAGAATGTTACCTCTAGATGAATGCTATATATATAGATTAAGCTCATGACTGGTGATTTTACTACCCTCAACATATAGTTTCTAACCAGAGTTTGCTGTAGAAGGTTAATACATCGGATTCTAAGATGTGTTCACAGTGAAGCTTACAATCTTAAACCCTAGTTAGATAGATTAGGGAGTTAAGGTGCTCAGGGTTCTGTGTGTAACTCACATGGTATAGATCACTACCCAGTGGGATAACAGAGTGGGTTGATAATATAGATAAATAAGTTAATGCATCAAGTGCTGACATCTGATGCCGTTCTTAACATCACACGTATTAACTCCCGTAGTTCAGATGGCGTTCAACCTGCTACAATAGCTCAGCGGGTTAATACACCTTAAATATTGATGTGTACATTCATTGCAGAGCATAGGTTCCAATTCTAGAAGGAGCATTAATTGCAGTAGGTACATCCACATTAAAGTTTGATGGGTTTTACTGGTAGGTGACATTGTCTTCATCTGTATTTTCTTCGACTTTTCTCTTAAAAAGTCATCATGTACAGAAATAGTACTGGTGTCCCATCCATCATGAGCTCCCAGCATGAAGACCTCTCTTACTGTGGGATTAAGGTGCACAATGTTTTCCATTTGTTTACAATTGTGGGTAAATTCCTTGCCCAAGCAATGCACTGAGGGGTGCAAAATCCTGGGAGGAAAAATTAGCAGAAAGAAAGGGGAATCTGTGGGGAAGGTCTCTCTCTGTCTAGCCAAAAGACAGGGATTTCGGGTTTCTTATGCCCATGAGTGAGCACCTCAGTCTAGTTTTGTTTTTACTTTGCATTCTGGGACTCATAGTTCTGTTTCTAGAATGGAATAGGCTGGACTACAAGTCGCAGAATGCAAAGCAAACAGTTAGGGCCAGACACCCTTAGGGTTTGCGACTCGCAAACTGCCCTTTTTGTAACTCACAAATTGTGAGTCACAAACGCAGATGTAGCACAGTGTCTGAGACACTGTTTGCGATTCCCAAATGGGTTGCAAGGGACCTACCTCATTAATATTCATGAGGCAGGTCGCAATTTGCAACCCATTGGGAATGACCGACACTCACAGGGATGATGGCCTTCGGGGGTCAGCAGCATGGACGTCATTTAGGGGTCACCCCTTGCAACCCCTGGCCCTGCACTTGTGACCCCCTGGCCGCCGAGGTGGCAAATCATTGCCAGGAACACAGGAGCAGCTCGGTTGGTGCTTCACTCGCCTTGTCTTCTGCAATTTTTTATTACACTAATAGTGAATAATATTCTATTATTCACTATTAGTGTAATAAAAAATGAAATACAGTTAGTTGGAATATGACTTTCCCTAGTAGCCGAGGTAAGAAAAATTGCTTTTAAATATATGTTGTGTGCGTGCTTGCCAGTGAGAGAGTGTTTATGTGAAAGAAATGGTGTGTATGTGTGAATGTGTGTGTATGTGTAAGCATGTGTGTGTGTCTATGAGTGAAAGGGAAGGTCAAAGGGTGTGTGATATCACTTTTGGCTACCCCTGGCATTTTGGTGAATTGACATCCATGGTCAGCAGACCATCATGTCTGTGAGTACCTTTTATATAAAGCAGTTTCTTTTCTAAATGCAGCCCGTTTTCCTTAAAGGAAAATGGGATGTACTTCAAAATAAAAATAAAAAGTTTTCTTTTCATTTTTTTTCCAGAGTGGGCAGTGGTCTGTGGGACCACTGTCTGCTCTGAAGAAATGTTGTCACCCTCATTCACAAGGGAGAAGGGGTCCCTTAGGGACCACTTCCTGTTTGCGAGTGGCTTACCGCCTCCTTCAAGGAGTGGTAAAGTATTAATGTTTTGCGACTGCATTCCCAGTCGCAAAACATTCATACATACCAGTGTGACTCAGTATTAGGAAGGGACGTCCTTTACACTCCCCTTTGTAATAGTGACTAGCAAAACCTATTTTGCAAGTCGGTAATAGCACAATGGGTCGTTTGCGACTGGTAAAATGTGACGTACATCTGGCCCTTAGTCTGTATGAACTACTCAACTATGAACCTTCGTATGGGTGCTTTAGATCCCCTTAAGTGGTTACCATGTGCCTGCTTCACAGTGTTGGAAGGCTGTAGTCTCAGTCAGGGATAAACTTACAACAGCCAACCCTGGGCTCCAAGAGCCAAATGCCTCTTTGATGGATGCCCTTTTCCTAGCATGTAATCAAAAACGAAACCAGCCTGATACTCTAGCCACTCCCCCTACTGCAAGAGGGTGGGGATGTGGGAGCAAGGGAGAGTGTCTGTGGGGGTATTCGTAAATAACTCACAACAAGGCATTGTTTCTTTTTGGCTCGAGAGGCTTGGAGGACCTCGAGCCGAGTTAGAGCCAGCCATCTGTCTTGATCCACCCTCGAGCTTTCAGTGGCTCTCCCACCTGAAGCTGAGACAGTGTGCCGTGTTTGCATTCATATGTAAAAGTGCTACACAGATGAAATGGTGTAATTATTCCCGGCAGGCCACTGGTATGTTTGTACATTTGCGAGTATAAGTAATAACCACAGCAGATTACTGAAATCTTCCCATTCTCCACAAACAAAACCATGGCACGGAAATCATAAAAACAGATCTAATCTAGCGAGACTTTCATAACAAGCAGGAGACAGATTTTAATTAAACAAAACATGTTGAAGACACTCTGATAAGAAAATGCCTGCTGGAGGAGCAGATTGCATCTGGCTGCAGACAGAGCTGAACATTCACCGTCCCCAGTGGGGTTCAAGCTGGTGCGTCAAAGCTCTGTCTAAAGATGCAAACCACAATTACGGACTTTAGGGAGAAATTCTGAGTAATATGTATGAACTTTAGATGCAAAAAATAAAAAAAATACAGCCGCTAAACTCTGCGCTGAGTCATGCAGGTCATCATTATACTGGCCAAGGCGCAGATATGTCAGAACCCGGAAAAGTGGGTCATCGCAGCTGCAAAGGTCCCCATGCACCAGAACGATTTGAAGATGTAATTAACGAAGATAGAACTCTGTTTATCAAAAAATGATAATCTATCCATTTTGATAGCACTGCTGTCAGTTTTAACTAAGGCCCGTGCGAAATATTTATTATTATGGTATAGTCTGATGCACATCCCAATTACTTGTTTATTGCCTCATTTTTAGGACTGGACTTTAATACATCTTTAGCTGCGTCATCAGACTATTGTTTTGAAGGGCTTTAGGTCAGAATGTTCATTGGTCTGTTACATTGTTGTTTTATATTAACTTTAAATAACCCTTATTTTGCCTACACTTTGGATGCCCACTTAGAAGAACACTTAGATGGTGATTTTTTTCCTGTCTCTTTTTTAAAGTTGCTGTTATGAAGTACTTGCATGACACTTTACCCTTGGAGCTGCCTGGATTTTCAGTGCCTGTTTAAGTTGTGATTTGCACTTATCTCCTTCACAGATACTATTAGGATGCATCTGACGACTGAAGTGTTGTTTCTTAATAAACATTGTTAGTAAAATGGTTGCATCAGTGAATGCTTTGTATTTCAGAATTATATTGCACGCGGATGGCAGCCAGTTGTCGGTGGCATAAATGTTTTTCTTTTCATTTTCTTGCATATACTTGCAAAGGAAAATATTTGAAAAAAGACATCATACCAGACTGTGAAGACCTTTTGGCTTTGCAAATACTTGGTATTGTTCCCTGCTGTCACCTTTTTACGTAATTCGTGGTCATTGGTGACTGGTTTGAGAAGAAAATGTCCTGCAGAAACTGTGAAATTCGATGTGCCCTGCAGCATCATGACCAATGTTCACCATGTTTGTAACAACTTAGAGGAAAATACACTGAGGAAGTAATCTTGCTTGACTTTTGTAAACAAGGGCATAACTCATGTACGCTATTCAAATGAACACTGCCCAAGCATATTTTGCATTAAATGGGTAATTGTCATGGAAATTATGTGCATTTTTAATGGAAAATATCTGAATTTCCTCGTTTCAGTTGTTTACTGCACCAAGGCAGCGTGAGGAGCAGTACAGCACCTGAAGATGTTGGTGCTACTTTCTCAGCTGCCCTCCTGATCTCAGTCTTTTACTGAAGATGCTTTTACCTCAGCAGGTAGACCATGTTTTTTCCCAAATTCACAACCAACACTTTTCGGCGGTCTTTTATTATTAGGATCCTCCCTAATATATCAGTACGAAAGATGTCAGGTATTCCTGCTCTTTTTTGTCCTGTATGGAAGCCACGAAGTTCCCATGTGAAGTGTGAGTTCCAAAAATATTTTTCTGCCTAGCTGTGCTTTAGCTGGTGTGCTTCTGTGGTGATCCTGGTGACCTGCTAGAGCGGTTGTCAGGTTAACTTTCCAGCACGTTCTAGTTTTGGGTGCTTTGGCGGAGATGGGCAGAGCCAGGAAAGTTTAGTACATGTTTAATGGCTCTTACCTTTTGCCCTCTTGTGGGTTATTGAATTTCAAATGAGCAGTGTTGAAGTCCTCGCGTAGACGAGCATCTTCGCAACCTCATAAGTAGCAGTCTCCTGAGACTTCAATCCAGAACGAGGTTTGATAGCTCAGAAATGGAGAAAGCATGTCGTGCTTTGCTGTAGGCAGTATTAACATGAAAACTATCAAAGGTGATAAAAGAAGAGGCAAGGCTACTTCCAAGAGGAGCCATGTAGAGGAAAGGCCTGATGTGGAAATTATCACTCAGGGCACATGGAGCCCCTCTGGGAGGCAAGGGTAGTTACGGCAATTGAATACAATATTATAATAAATACCTGGTGCCACTCCAGGGCCTATGGGGCCCCTATGGGAGGCATAGGGAGATGTTAGCTAGTCGGACCTTAATAAGTAAACTTACAAGGGAACGGGAGTAGGTCGATGAACCTTTTGACTCGCATTTTAGATGTTCCCACCATAGATCTAGTACATGCAGATCAATAATTAGTAATCAGTCAATAACCTTAATAATCAATGATGATCAAAGCATTAGTAATCAATAGGAGTCAGTAATTATCACACACCATGACATTTCAGTCATGAATAACCACAACTTTTAGTAAAAGTTAGAATATTTATTTCCCTATATTAACAATGCTAATGTCGTAAAATAATCTCAAAATCAGATGATATACATACAGAAACATCACTGGCTGTCCAAATCTGTGTAAGAAACGTAATCTAATCAAAGCTTGAATGGTTACACATTCTAAGGTTACAGTGCAAATTAACAAGTTAACAAGAAGAATTGAGAAAACGATATTACATACATTTATATTCAGCAAAAGAAAGACATCGACTATTACCCCCTATAGCAGACTTTCATTAGTGAGGATCCCTATCTAACTCCAGATTAGCATTGGCATGTTGTGCTTCATGCAAAACAATTTAGTCAACACAAATTTAGAAAACATCTAACTTTGGCTCTATCGAAATAGTGTGGTTGGTACCTAGAAAGAAAAAGCAAACAGGCATAGCAAAACACATGCGTACGGTATACCTCTCCTCAACTGGATCAGCAAGATAAGATAATCTTTGTCATCAGGACATCAGTTTGGTCAGCGAAGCTTCAGGATTCAGCATCAAAGTTCAGCAAACGCAAAGCCTTTAAGCATTAAAGTTAAGCACGTCACTAGATTCTCAGTACAGTAAAGGTCTTTCTGCAAGAAGAAAATGGGCAGATGCGCTAGGCAAAACGCAAATGCACATTGGCAACTTCTCAGAGCAGTCCGGCTTAGTTAGATTTCCTACAACCACTTCCCAAGTTCCTATTGGTCAAGGGATCATATGTTCACACTTTGTCCAATAAAACTAAAACTTCAAATCTATAATTCCTACTTGTACACAGTCCACATGTCGCTGATTGGCTTCTCTTGTAATGTCCTCATCGTCTGGCATTATTTTTCTCTATATTACTACATTTTCTACGCAAATCCATTACTCAGAATACATGAATATTCATTAATATTTTTATTGGAACACCTGATCTAGCACTACTCAGCCTGTTCCTCTCATTGTAAGACGTATATAGTAGGTGACTCAGTGGATGTTTAGCAGATTACTGCAAATCACGTTTGAAATACAAATTTAATTGCTGGATTTTCATAAACTCCCTTGTCAAAAGGAATTCACCCTGCAACAGTGAAAATCAAAGCAGTGCTCCAAGAATTTTGACTATTCCATTTGGTGAAAGCTCATAATTTTCTCCTTAATTCTCTTTTTCTGCCTTATTCCTTCTCTTCTCTTTGTAAGTATATAGTTCTCTAAGTAGACCATGATATCCGACTCTACAGCAAAAGTATGCAGAGCGAAGACAGGAAAAGAAAGAATTGTAAAGAGAACCGTATAGTGACGACTAAGGTGAAGGAGACGGAGAAGGGAGTAAGTGGTAAAGAAGACGTGTGGGGATAGGTGCGGTAAGTGGAGGCATAAGGTAAAGGGAGAAAGATGAGGTAACCAGAAAGAAAATATAAAGAGGTTGTAAACAAGAGTCAGAGGGATAGGTAAGGGTTTTGGGTTAGGTACCTAGGCAGCAAAAGATAGAGATAGGGAGAAGGAGTCGGCAATGCAGCAATAGAGAAAAGGTAAGGCACACCAAGAGGCGATATGAGATGAGTTAGAAAGACTATTGAGTTAGAGAAAGAGTATGATTCAGGTAGAGTTAGATAGAGGTATACTGGAAGAGAAGTCAGATAGTGAGACAAGTAGAGAAATGCATGTAGAGAGAGAACAGTGAGGTGCAGAGAGGGACAAAATAATAAGTAGTATAAATAGATAGGTCAGGTAAAATAGTAATGAGGGATAGAGAAAAGCAAAGAGACACATTTCATGGTAGAAAGGGATGAGGAGTGGGAAGAAAATAGGTGAAGTAGAGAGACTGAGAGGAGGTAGAGAAAGAGAAGTGAGGATGATACAGAAGTAGGGAGAGAAAGGGTGAGGTACTGATAGAGAGGAAAGGTAGAGGGCCAAGATGTGATTTTGAAAGATGATTGAAAATGAAAAGTAGGAAGATGAGAGAGTGATAATGGAGGAAATGGTAGAGTAAAAGATATAGATGCAGAAAAAAAGAGGCAGCTTAACTGGAGGAAGGCATTGATAGAAGAGATAAGGAGTTAGAAAGAAAGAGGGGAGGTGGAGAGTTGAGGTATGAAATTAATTTTGAAATGAAGTGAGAGTTTGGGTAGTGACATGTGGGTGGAGATACATGAGGTACTGAGAGATGTGGGGTGGATTGAGAAATAAAGTAGAGAAGGGTAAGGCAGATAGAGTGAGACTAGCAAGAAGTATAGAGTATTGAGTGTAGAAAAGATAGCAAGAGAGAGGAAGTTGAGGGAAAAAGACAGATAAGGTTGACCGAGAGGTGACATAGCTGAAGGAGGGATACAGGGAGGAGAGAGGGAAACGGAGCAGTGCAAAGACAGAGATGACATAATGAGGAAGTTGTGCTAGAGATGTAGACATCAGCGGAGAGTAGCAGAGAGCGAGATGATGGTGAGAGAGAGGTGATGTCATAAGAGAGAAGTAGACGCAGGTGGGTAGGGAAAGGTGTATTAAGAGAGGTTGAGGTGGACAGGTGAGGTAGAGAGAGTTGAGATAGAAAGGTGCATAGAGATGTACAAATGGAGGCAAAGGCAAGGAGAGTGCCTTGAGTTAGAAGATGTGATGGAAGTGATGAAAGGGGCATTATTTTTTTATAATTTGTCACCAATTGCCTGAAAGCATGAGGGTTAAGGTTGGGCAGGCTGGGCCTCCAAACTGTGCTTCTGCGAGGCACCCAATTCCATGTGTCAAATTGAAAAAGGATCTGATTTTATATGAACACTGCTATCATAGAAGGACTTCTGACTGTCTGCTTAGTCTTTAATAAAATTGCGATTCTTTATTCAGTGAACCTTTAAGAATCGTCACTCTCCTGATCACTTTACAAGGGGGCCCTTTCCCCACATTTTAAAATGACTCGCTATAGCACATATAACACTATTATCAAGAACTCATCTGTGGATTCATTCCATGGTAGCATGCAGTAACTGCGCTAGCCGAGTGTAAAGACAAGACACTGCATTCTGTGATTAATATCACAAAGTTCCAAAATAGAGAAAGCCAGTTGTTAGACCTGCTAGCCCTACAGTAATCTTCCCCCAAACTTCTTGCTTTCACCCCTCCCATTTTTGTTCATCATGTTTTTGCCGCCCTTAGAACTCTATGCACTTTATCACTGCTAATCAGTGCTAAGTTGCGTGAGGTCCCTCCTTAAACCATGGTAGCGTTGATGTGCATGATAATAAGGTATCTTTGTATATGAATGATACATTTTCATACGCAATTTTTTTTTACATAACCGCTATTACATTTGCCAATCGTGAAGTCTCCGTCAACCCCAGCATGAAGGTATTTAGTCAGCCAGCCTCTGAGACCCTTAAGGTTGATGACTGACAGGTGGGATAACAGTTACCCGAAAGCCAAACGCGCACACAGACCATCATAGATTAAGATCCCACAGATAGGCAGCTCCACTACAATAGTCCCAGGAGATTGGCCCCAATAAAGCACACATGGCCAGAGGGACATGGACATTCCAAAACACCATAAAGTTAGACACCACATGTAGTTAGTTACACCTAGCCAGTCAGGACGCATGCGCACACAACACATGAGGTGACCACACGCCCCTCAGACTGGACATCTGGACAAGAGCTCACTGGCCCACATTTGTGTCAATGCCAGGTTGAGGCCCACTTGCACTCTCTGTCTCTGGAATTTATGTTCATGATTCAAGGACAGTTGTTCTAATTTTACAGTTTTCTGATTCCAGAGAATGGTATCAAATGTGTTCCATACTTATGTACTCAGAAAGACAGTCCTCAAACCCTATCTGTAACTGCTCTCCCAGCCGAAATGTTTGATTAGACAAACTGTTTCCTGCTCTGCGAGACACCTCTTGCCTTTTGTTTTTTAAGGTAAAGTCTAATTTCGAACAGCAGTGGAATTTGTTTATATCTAATTGGCACATTTAATTTACTTATACTTTCTTAGTAGAGTGGTACCCTATATACCCAAGGCCTGTAAAGAAAATTCTACTTGTGGGCCTTCCATACTTGTTTGCCACCTACTTAAGGAGCCCTTCTATACATGTCTCAGTCCAAAGATTGCAGCGTGTGTGTGCAGTTTTAAACTGTCATTTTGACTTGGGAAGAAAAACCTCTTGCTAGCTCAAACCTTCCTTTTGAATACATATACATCACCCCTATGGTAGGCCCTACACTGCCCAAGCACAGAGTGCAGTGAATTTGAAAGGTTGGACATGTACTTTTAAATTTTACATGTCCCATTATTGAAAAACTGCTAAATGAATGTTCACTACTGCAAGGCCTATCTCTCCCGCAGGATAACATTGGAGTTACCTTATTATATTAAAAAAGATGTAACTTCCTATTGGGAGCAGTTAGACAGTCAAGTTTTCTCCTTTAATTGTAAAGTCAGATTTATAATCACAATTCTGAAAATTCCACTTTTAGAAATACAACATTTTCTGGTCCCAACCATGTGGTGTCTGCTACCTGTATCGTGGGTCAAATGACTAGGTATAGTTTGCAGTTCGTCTTTGTGTATTGTTCCCAGACAGTAAGACAAATAGGAGCTATGTGTTAGCAGGATTGGCCACTCTGAGTTTATGAGGGGGAGGACCTACCACACTTGCACATCACAAAAGCCATACCTGGGCACTCTCACAAAGGGTTTGACCTTAGTCTATTGTGACCTCAGACAATCTGGGGCCAGGGCAGGGAGACGGGAAGCTCCAAGCACCTCTTGGGGGTGGAATCCTCTGGAAGCGTCTCCCACTTCAAAGTAGGCACCAGGTATAAATCGTGGACCTCAGACACCAACTCTTCAGTACACTCCTGGACCTGTAGAATCAGAAAGAAGGAATTCTGTGCTGCTGATGAACTGCTGCTCTGAAGGACTGATGCCCTGCTGTGCCGACCTGCTGCTCCATTCTCTCTCTTGCCGGGCTGAGAAGGACTGGACTTGCAACTCTGAACCCTGAGTGATTGCAACGGTTAGTTGGCTGGCCTCCTGATCAGATCCCTCTGGGATATAACAGGCTTCTAACAAATTGAACACTGCACTTGGACTCTGCCATCTTCAAGTCCTAGCCTGCCAATTGGGGACACTCTAGTCCTGGACCCTTGGAAGTGGGACTGAAGGTGCTCTATCAGCCCATCTGTGAAACCAGCAGAACTGACGCACTCCCTCTGCTGTGTGGCACAACCTCGAGAAAAACTGGAGCATCATCTCTGCTGCATGGAGTTCCCTGGGGAAAGAAATTTGTTTCATCCTTGCAGTCCACAAACTCATCGGAACCAGCTGCTGAGCAATGCATCCCCGATGCAGGACTTTGCATCACAAGCCTCTTGACAACAGTAGCCTCAATGACAATACAAAAGTCTGCATTGCAAGCCTGCAGCCTCCTGGGAATGAGCTAGTGCATGATGCATTCTTGGCGCATAATGTTGCATTGCAAGCCCCTAATCGATGGCCTTCTTGACAACAATGCAGGACCTCGCATTGCAGTTTTGGAGCTCGTTGGAACCGATGTTGTACAACGCATCTCTGACCGGGACCTTGTATCACCTCAGCTGCACAATGCATCCTCGATGTGAGACTCAGCAACTCTTAGCAACCAGGATGTAAACTATTCTTGTTCATGAGGCTCTACTGGGTCCAGTAGCTGGTCTGTGCTCTATTGCCATCGGCCTGGACTTGTGACCCTGCCCCAGTCTAGTGTGACCAGATGTGCACAGGTGCTTTTTGGTGCAAATTTTAATAAAATCTTCAAAATTGCATACCTTCGGTTCTACTGATTGGATTTTTGTTATTTTGGCCTTAAGTTATTTATTAGAATTTACTCTATCATTCTAAATTGCTGTGGGATTTTTCTTGTGTTGGGTTCCTGAAGGCATGCATCTGGTTGGGTTTGTTAGCCTGGTGAAAGCCATTCTAGTTGGAAATAATAGTCAAAATAGGTTTAATGAAGAAGGTTTGTCAGAACCATTTTCTGAAGGTTTAATTTTTGTAGAATACACAAACAACTAGAAAAGGTCCTCAACACTAATGGAAGTTAATTGAACACCATTCTCTTTGTTACTGTCTCTCTCTCTGTCTCTAGAGCTCTGTCTTAGGTGTTCTGAATTATCTGCATTTATGGTCAGCATCCATGTGTCTGGGCAGAGCTATATGTGAGTTGAAGTTCAAGAACTGGAAGGAATACTGCACTTGACGATTGAGGAACCCTGAGAGACTTATGTTTGCCCTCTGGGCTAGGAGGGCAAGAGTTACATTTGAAAAGCTTGCTATAGGTCTCTAGACCTACCTAGCAATTGATGATGGAGGATAGGCCCAAGGTCGATGGGATTTTTTGACCCAGTGAAGAGGGTGGTAACCATATACAATCAATTCAAACCCAAACATGTGGCCACAGAAGAAAACTGCAATCAATAAAAAGTTTCAAAGCTTTATGGTATAACCACAAAGCCAAAGTCACATAAATAGTGTGCAAAATCAGATTGTAAAGGTAAATAAATACCATAGGTTGACCAAATCTACGAAACAAGTTAAATCTACTCAACATCAACACCATTAGATATTCAAGAAGAATAATGCACATTAATAAAGCAATCACTTGTGAGATAGAAACATGCTTCAAATCAGACTGTGAATACATTAGACAAATCTGATTACAAAGATTTAGAAATAAAAATATGGACAAAGGTTTTCACTACTATTAAACAAATGAGTACAAGCATGCGTGGGAGTGGGCTAAACATGCGGGCAATAGTTAAAGAAAAAAGACAAAAATAATCTAGAAAATCATCTATCTCAGGCTAAGTTAAACTATCTATGAAAAGTAAAATAAGCAGGTGTCAGCATGCTAACTTCTACCCACGACAAGCAGGTCAGGGGAAAATAACATTTGCATTAGAAAATACCTCTCCTAGGTTCAGCATTCAATTCAGTTTCATAAGCAAAGCATGTAGATCATCAGCAAAGACTGTTAGAAGAAACATCAGGGAAAAGTTCAGAACATGGGCTGCACAAGGAAAACCAGGAAACATCCAAAGAGCAATTTAACAGCACAAGATTCAAAAGGGGACTGCCTGAAACTTAGAATGTGTGTCCCTGTCCATGCCTGGGAATACTCAAAACCTTTCTAATGGTAACAAAAACTCCCAGGCTGGGTGAGAAGTCATCTCTCCTTTCCATGTGAATCAAATAGTTTAACAATTTGTACATCACTTGTTGCAACCTGCATTCCTTCCCATGTTACAAGATGATTTCCACAGTTCACAGGAGAAAATGGTCTGCTAAACAAACCAATGCTTTAACTTTCAATCCTCAGGTCCACGCATTCCAGACTCAAAGACATTGTGAAACAATCTTACACATTATAAGAGGGCTCTTAATTATTAATGAGAAACAACCTAGTGAAAAAATTTATGTTAGAGAAAAAAATGGATTCAACATTTTTCTGTGCCTGCAAATATGAAGACTTCAGGCCTAATTATTCTACCACACGAAAAATAATGCTTTAATATTGTCATTAAGAAAAAAAACACACATAGGGCCCGATTATGACTTCGGTGGACAGAAAAGCCCGTCTGCCGAAGTCCCGACGGGTAGGTTGTTGCCAGTGTGGCTGCCTCTCCATCGGCCCCATTACGGGATTCCAGCTGGGTCAGCAGGTGAATACTGAGTTTCAGCCCACTGGCCCAGCGGGAAACGGCCTACATCATAGTTGCCAGCTCATAATAGAGCCGGCAGCAATGCTGTGGTGCATAGGGTGCACCAGCACCCATCGCAAAGTTCACTGCCCGCAAGGCAGACAGTAAACTTTGCTATGGGGCTGGCCAGGGGGGGCCTTGTACCGCTACCTGACCGCCAGTGCAGCCGGAACACTGCTGCTGGGCCAGCGGGCAGAAACAGCCATGGTGGTAATGTGGAGTGCGGACCGCTGTTTTGGCAGCGGTCTGACCTCCAACATGGCCCCTTGCGGTCTCATGACCGCCAGGGTTGTAATGAACACTTAAGACTACATTAGAGTAGAAATATTGTATACACTCTTGGTTATACAATCAGATTAGTAAAAGACTGCATGTGAGTTCATACGTTAAAGGTAAGCTGTTATATGGGATTCCTGCCTTCACTGATGAAGGGATCTAGATACACACAACAATCATGCACATCCATAGTTTCAATGTATTCATACAGTAACCGGTAGTATACATTTGAAGACAAATCTCCTTTTGAGTCGTCAAGATGATGCAATCTTTCAACAACATTCAGGGAATCTCGTTTTGTATGCCACTCTTCCAAAACTGGTATAATTGTGCTTTCAACTTTGTCTTTCACAGACACACACAAGCCAGCAATCAATAAGATGCTCACAATCACACACACTATTGCTAAAAATACTCACACTGTGTTTACCTTGATCCAGACTCATGGCTAGTCTAAAGTCAGATCAAGATTTCAAATTCAAAATAAAAAACAAAAGGCCCTCATTATGAGATTGTCGGCAAATGCCGCCTACCGCCACAGCAACGGCCGCCAACATACCGTCGCCGTTGCTACCTACCGTCCATGCCATTATGGCTGTAGCCGGAATTCCGCCAGAAGGCTGGCGGAATTCTGGCGACCGTCATGGCGGCGGACGGCGGTAAGGTGGCGCTGCTGCCAGCAGCAGTGCCATGCCAGCAAAATACCGCCTACTGTATCATGTTCCATGATACGACCTGGTGATGTTTTGCTGGCGTACGCTGCTGGCAGCAGCGTCGCTTCCCATCTCCAGCCGGAGGACCCACTGCAATAAGGTAAGTCGAGTCCTCCGAAAGGAGAGGGGGCGGGGGGTTCTGTGTGGGAGTGTGGGGGTGTGTGTGACTGTGTTTGAATGCGTGTGTGCATGAGTGTGTGTGTGTACTTGCATGTTGTATTGTGTTCTTGCGTGTGTGCCTAGATGTATGTTTGTGAGTTTTGCAGTGAGTGTCTAAGTATGTATGTATGCATGCGTGGGTGAATGTGTGTATGCGTGTGTGTATGTGTGTATATGTGGGGGGTCAGGAGGGTTAGGGTGGGGGACGGCTATGGGGAGGGGGCAGGGGAGACCCCTGTCACTGCCAGGGAAAAAATTCCCTGGCACTGATAGTGCCTATCACCATGGTTTCCGTGGCAGTACAGAAACCACGGGGTGGGTGGGGTCGAAATGCCATGGGCAGCCTAGTGACGTCCGCCGGGCTGGAGACTGAAGTCGCTATGGCCAAGCCGCCAATGTCATAATAGTGGAGGTAGATACCGCCAGCCTGTTGGCGGTAATACCTCCACTATAGCACCGACCGTCTGGGTCGTAATGACACCCCAAAATCTTAATGTGAACAAAGCAAAATCACAAAATCAAAAAACTTTTCAAAGTCATTTTGCACTTATTTACAAAAGTTCTTGATCTTTTAGAAAGTCCATCAGGTTTTTCTCTACTATATTCAAAATCACTCCTAAAAAATCAAATGTCTCTAGTAATACACAATCTGGTAATCACTGATTAACACTTCCAGCCTTTAGGGCCAGATGTACAAGGGCTCTTGCATTTCTTAACAGGCCTAATCACAATGTTGGCCCATTAAGAAATGCAAAACAGCCTTTTTGTATGTTCAAAGGCCTTTTGGGAATCGCCAAATGCAAATTTCTACCCTGTAGAAATCGCATTTTGAGATTCCCTAAATAGGAAATCGCAAATAGGGATTTCCTATTTGTGATTTCTTGCCACATATACAAACATTTCCTAAATGCAAAATGAGCTTTTAGGAAATGCAAATTCCAAGAATTTCAAGTTGATGGTAACCATGTGCAATTTAATAAAAGCACCCAAAAATGCAAAGTGCAATAAAGCGCACACATGACCCTATGGCATGTGTGTAATTTACATGTGCACCACTTTTTTCAGGGTGCAGTAAGGGGGTCATTATGCCCATAGCCATCCCTGGTTTTGCATTTCCCAAATAGCGATTCCTAATAGGAAATCGCCATTTGGGAAATGCAAAACCGGCCCATTGTCTCAAATGGCATGGGATTTCTTGTTTGCAATTTCCTAATAGCGAATCGCTTTTAGGAAATCACTTTCTTTGTACATAGCATTTTGCATTTCCTAAATAGAGATTTCTATGAAGTCGCTATTGAGGAAATGCAAAATTGCATTTTAGTACATCTGGCCCATAGTGTCTCTGCTCATCAAGCAGCAATGAAATTTCAAAGTTCATCCCTCCCAGCCTGTAACAGCTATTTCCAAAGGGAGAGGGTGTAACACCCTGCTCTCAGAGGAAATGCTTTGTTCTGCCTTCTGGGACTGGGCTGCACAGACCCCAGGAGGGCAGAACCCTGTCTGTGAGGTGGCAGCAGCTGTAGCTGCAGTGTAAGCCTCAGAGAGCTGATTTGGCAGTACTGGGGGTCCCAGGTATAGCCCCCAGGATGCATGGAATTGGTTCCCCAATACCACATTTGGAATGGGGGGACAATTCCGTGATCTTAGACATGTTACATGGCCATATTCGGAGTTACCATTGTGAAGCTACATATAGGTATTGACCTTTATGTAGTGCACACGTGTAATGACATCCTCGCAATCACAAAGTCCTGGGAAATGGCCCTGAAATATGTGGGGGCACCTTTGCTAGTGCAAGGGTGCCCTAACACTTAGTAACTTTGCACCTAACCTTCAGCAAGTGAAGGTTAGGCGTATAGGTGACTTATAAGTTAGTTAAGTGCAGTGAAAATGTCTGTGAAATAGTGTGTGCACTATTTCACGCAGGCTGCAATGGCAGGCCTGTGGAAGGGTTTGTCTGAGCTCCTTATGGGTGGGAAAAGAAATGCTGCAGCCCATATGATCTCCTGGAATCCCTATGCCCTGGGTACCTGGGTACCATATACTAGGGACTTATAAGGGGGGTCCAGTGTGCCAATTGAAATTGGTGAATGAAGTCACTAGCCTACAGTGACAAATTTAAAAGCAGAGACAGCATAAGCACTGAGGTTCTGGTTAGCAGAGCCTCAGTGACACAGTCAAGCACAACTGACAACACATACATTAGGCCACAAACTATGAGCACGGGGGTCCTGGCTAGAAGGATCCCAGTGAGACAGTCAAAACACACTGATTTCTATCTATGAGCACTGGGGTCCTGGCTAGCAGGATCCCAGTGACACAGTAAAAACACACTGACACACATTCACAAACAGGCCAAAAGAGGGAGTAACCATGCTAGAAAGAGGCTACTTTCTCACACTTTTCTTCCCTTTTCTGCATACTTGTATGACAATCTCCTCAGGGTCTGCATAAGTCCATATCTGGTGGTCAGAGATGGCATCCCTTATGACCCACTTCAAGCATAACTGGGCAAGTGCCCATCCTGTGGTCCAATAGGATGTAGAGTGATACCCCTTTCGAAAAGTGCACATTGCTAGGTCGATGTTCTGTTAATCCTGATAGTCTTGCTAATAGTTTGCATGAATAGCTCTGCTTCTACATTAATTTGGGTCCCAATCTGCATGATCCTGAGATGCTGGAGAGTTATAAGAATCTTCCCACTTTTGTCCCAGATACGGGGGACTGTTGTGAGCACATAGTCATTGAATCACTTCATTGGTGTCTATGATTTTTTCCATTGAGGGAATAACTTCTATACCAGATGTTCAAGGGATGATCTCTACTTTAGGATATTTGGAGTAATTGTTAATGATGACTAGAAGTTAAACAGAAAGCAAGGACAGCTAGGTCTAGATTGGATACACACTAACAAATGCATGACATCTTTAACAGCACAGAAGAAAGTCAAAAGGTTGGTTCTCAAGAAGAGGAAGTGGCCGCGAGAACTGTCCTCTACAAACAAAAGTACACCAGTACAAAAGCCTTCGAGCACTCAGTCCATTACAAAACAAATTATTCTATGAAGTTACACTAACCTACTACAGTACTTAGGATTTCTGTATGCAAGGATTTCCGTTGGTTACTCTCTATCATTGATACTGGAATTCTTGAATTCAAGGTTCTTGCCCTGAATAAGTTGATGGTATACAAACACAGACAATGAACCATGTACCGGCTAGAGTATCTGTGGGAATTTGTTCAAGGAAAAATAAATACAAGGACTTATATACAACTTATAGTGCTCACAGGTTTCGTAAATTTATGACTAGAAAGTGTCTGCTGCCGGTGAGGCTGCCAAAGCCTGCACTGACATGAACCGAGTGTGACTGCATGATGTTTTCTCCAAGAGATGCCTACTGTGGTGCAATGGTGCACACTAATTTGGAGGGTATTGGTTGTCCATGGCAAGGAGCTCAGGATAGTGGAGTGTCATTTTTTTCTGCAGGGCAAGCGTTTCTTCCCAGGAGTGGGGCAAATGCCTGAAGCTGTTAAATCGACCACAGCTTTGGCCACATTGTGAGTTCTTTTTGGTGGCCTTGACATTTACTTCCTGTGTTCGCAGCTTTCTGTATCTAATTGACTGGTTCACTTTTGATGGAGGCAGAGAGCACTGCTTTCAAGTGAGTAGTTTGGGAGTTACGTCAGTAGCTCAGTTCCATTGAGTGGCCAAGCATTATGGTAGGGCCTTGAATGAGTATGTCGAGTGAGTCCTCTGAGCTTTTCCGAAGCACCTTCATTAATTAATTAGACATGTATCACCTCAGTTTCATCTTGCTGAGTACAGGGTCCGGTGAGTTTCCTAATCTGGGCATAAACGTTGCCAACAGATTCTTCCAGCCCTTTTCTGCTCAGTGCAACAAGAAGCATTTAAAGTCCTGATTTGGTAGCAAGGAAAAGTGAGTACTGAGCCATGCAATGCTCTGTCATATGAGTGTGTGAAGGGCCTTCTTCAGTGAATGTTCTGGATAGCTTTAAATACCTTCCATAATAGATGAAGCAGTCTGGAACGCTTCTTTTTTTGTATGGTGCCAGTTGCACCAAATAATGTTTTAAGGTGCTTTACCACCAGCTTCCATAATTATATTTAATTATTAAACTATTATTTTAAAATCTTGAAAATAGACTTATAGCCTCATTATGAGTTTGGCAGTCGAATGAGCCAACCGCCAAACTCGCAGGGAGGACGCCACTGTCATACCGGTGGCATCCCCCCATGCGTATTACAATGTTCCTGCCGTGCTGCCCGACGGGACCTTTGTATTACGCAGTCCTGCTGGGTTGACCGGCAGAAACAGTGCTATGATATTGGCCTTGGATCCTTTAAGGGAACCTAGGCCACTATGGTAGCACTCCAGCACCCTGCGAATGCGCACTGTCTGCAAAGCAAAGTTAAAAAAAAGCACACTTTAGCAGTAGGTCCATTTTAGAGCAGAAGAACTGGATATAAAAAGTTAACCTTGTTAAACTCATGCATTCACTTTCTCAGAAATGGAGCCCTGCTGCATTCTCTTCGCTTCCCATTTCTCAAGGTCACGCACTCCCCAGCCTTCATCAGTATGTATTTTTCCCATTAAGTACAGTAGAGAAAATCAGTCACTGGTGGCCACACTATAAAACTTTTCAGAGGTACGATTTCCCACAGTTTATTAGCAAGGGCAGACAAAGAATGAATTTTTCATCCATCATGGGCCTTCCGATGCCACATTATGCGAAGGAACCCCTTATTTGAGGCCTGTGATATTTAACCTCCAGCAGTGATTAATGACCGCACCGTTTCCTAACGGCAAGCTTTGTTAATGTAGTTTCTTGGCCTCGTTAGACCACCATATTTAAGGTCCTCGCATCCTAATTATTTCTAGTGCGCGCTGATGTCTGACACCAGCAGTCCAGTTTCGGTGCCATTTCAAGTGGTGAAATGATAAATCAGGTGGAGCCACGCAATCTTACACATTACCAGATCATTAGAAGCTGAGACCTAGGGTTGCATTATTTAAAATTTGCAGTGGTATTAAAAAATAGAAGCACACGTACTTGCACCCGTTCTGCTGCTTTTGTAATATACATTTGCGAACGTAATTTGCGGCAGTCCATATTACAGAAATAATTCTGCATGACGGCAAATAGGGAGAAAAGGATTGGTGGACATATTGCAAAAAGTAGAGCAAAAGTACATAACACATTAATTGGGTACATCCGTTTTGTATGTACAAATAATTATTACTTATTAAAGCGTGGTCCGTGAATAGCATTTGTTTAAACCACACAACTGATTCATTCTGCAGTATTTTCCTGTTTACATAATGCAAAATGAAACACATTTATTTTGCATTAAGGTTAGTTGCACATTTCGCATTTGAAAAGGAGAGAAAACATGTGTTTGTGGTATTTCTTTATATTTAAAAAACAACACCTACAAAGTTTGATTCCAATTTGTTTGGAGCCAAAGCTGTTTGTCCCTGTCCTTGCTGCGCAAATAGGTCAATTCTGCTTGGAAAGGTCAAGAAGAGTAATTAATAAGCTTTGCCTTTCTTACCAGTGCCTTTTAAAAATAAATGTTATTAAGCTTGTCCTCATATTAGTTAATATATTATATTTACATAAACTAAGGCAGTGTTCAGCACTTTGTAATTCAATCCTTTGACTATGTAGCTTTCATGATGAATGATGCAATAGAAAAGAGTAATAAGATAATGCATGGACTTATGAAATATGACATACTTTTGATAATAGAACCCCAAAGTTGAGAAATTAGTCATTAATAATTGCTTATATGACCGCTCGGAATACATGCTTTTCTAATTACTGTTCTATTGTGAAAGGAATCAACTTCAGAGAGTAACAGACACCACCAAGACTTATTTTTACTTCAAATTCAATTTCAGCCACTCAACTTTCCACCTTCTCCTTTGACTTTGTCCCAGTTGACTGTTGGAGTGGACCAGAAAATATTTTGATCAGCTTTAGTAGTGAAATGAGAGAATGGCAGGGTCCATGTTCTTCCTGAAGCAGTTGTAGGAATTCAGATTAATGGTCCTCGACAGTTAATAGATTTCGGAATTATGTAAGGCCCGTAACATAGGATTAGTGAGCCATGTGGACATTGAATATATGTGGCCCTTGTTGTTTCGGCAGTATGGGAAAGTTTGTTGTTGGAAGTGCTGGATGAATGGGGGAGTACTAAGGGAGGAAGAAGATAACTGGGGGACAGAAAGAACACCTCAGGAGAGGGTTTTGCTGATGGTGGAAAGAGAGAGATCTAGATAATGCAGAGGGAAAGTTACAAAGGTTACAGGAATAGAACTGCAGGAATTGATATCATCAAGTAGAGAAGAAGGAATAGGAAGTAAGAGTTTTTAATTGAACAGTTAATGCTTTAGACATTGACAAGAGGGAGCAGTCTATAGAGCCTTAAAGTGAGAGGAATATTTATGGTTAAAGTGATGATTTAGAGTTATATTAGAACATAGCGTCAACATTCCAATGTTCTTTGTTCACAGCAAAAGCTGTGAACAAAGCCTCACGGAGCCTGAGGGGATTTTAATCCCATCCGGCTTCGTGAGGAATTTGTTTTATTGGATAGAACATTCTGCCCTCTAGTGGCAAAATGTTCTAATAGCCTTAGATCCTGCCGTAGCGGGCTCTACCAGCCATTAAAGGCCCTTTCCCTTGTTAAAGGCCCTCGCTTTTGGCTCAGGCCTTTAACGCGGGAGCGGACCTTTAATGGCCGGTAGAGCCCGCTACGGCGTGTTATAAGGCTATATTAGAACATTGGAATATTGGGAGCTCCACTGAAGATAATGGAGTGCTCCGGGCTTCTGATGGTTAGTAGAAGTCTGGAGCTCCACCATTCCAATGTTGTCATTCACAGCTGTTGCTGTGAACAAAGGCCTCACAGAGCCCATTGGGATTTTAACCCCCTCGGGCTCTGTAAGACCTTTGTTTTAGTAATTAGAACATTCTGCCCTCTAGGGGTGGAATGTTCTAATAGCCTTAGAGCCTGCTGTAGTGGGCTATATCGGCAGTTAAAGGCACGCTCCCTTGTTAAAGACCCTTAATTTTGGTTCGGGCCTTTAACACTAGAGCGGGCCTTTAATTGCTGGTATAGCGCACTACAACTGTCCCTAAGGCTATATTGCAGAACAACATACAGGAATATTTAGTTTGTGCACCTAAGCTGAATGATGTGAGTATTATTTGTGATCTCTGCTTGCTTCCAATAAGGTGGCCTTTTCCACAACTAATAGCATCAGGGGTGATTTTTCTCTCACGTTGGATAGGTGGGTGTAGTGTTTTAAGTCACGGGTAAAAGACAGCTTGAAACATCAAGGTATAGTTTATTTGGTAAAGTCCAAAGAACCAAGAGCCCCTGACTTGGAAGACTGCCAGCCCTCAAGTGTTCCAGCAACTGCAAAGAAAAGAACCTGAGAAACACGCCACAACTGACTGGTTAAAACATGAAGACATAAACCAGCAACAAAGAAAGAAAAAAATACTAGTTTTAGAACTTTGTATAAATAACAATATAATTACATTTAAAAATTCCTAAACTCTTTTCTCTTCATGTGAAACAAATTAAAGACCTGAATTCGATTTCGGCGGATTGGTTACTCCGTCACAATGGTGATGGATATATCCTTGTGCATTGAAAAGCAAAATCAAATTATTTTTTATGGGATTTATATTTCAGAGGATGGGATATATCGGTGACTATTGTGATGAAGTAACCTGTCTGCTGAAGTTTAAATCAGGCCGTAAGACATTATATAATCATCAAATCTGGTAGGGAGCCTAACCCTCACCCATCTCACCCATCTAACCAAAGTTTCTAAATTGTTGAGAAACAATTGATGATCCATTTAAAAGCAATTTCTTTTGATATCTCTGAGCCAGTAGCGAAGAAAGAAGGTTGATCATCCATACTAGAAGCATTTTGACAAGTCACATAACTATGAACCAGCCTCAGTTACAAACTTGTTGCCTGTTTGTCTGAAATTTTAGATAACGACTCTGACATCACTTCCCTTGTTGACATGCAATCATCGTTTGACAAGCACCTCTCTCTAAAACCTAGTTTACAACTGTTTTTGTTCAATCATTTATTTCCCTCCAAATCAAGTAAAGTTTTAGTGATTCAAAATATTAACATGTGTTGTATACCTTGAGTCACCTTTTATCCCTAGGTTTCCTGCATTCCCAGCATCAAGATTAACCATTCTTGCTCCCTTTTTCGGATCAGCATGAAGTTTAATTTTCATTTCTATAGAAAACACCCTTTGACGTATGTCATTCTCAGTATACTGTTTAATGGAATTATCACCAATTATTTTAGCCATTCAGGTAAGAACTTACTTTGGGTTCTCTGCCCATTAATAATGTAAATGGAGACACCCCATTTACAGAATGCTGAGAAATGAGAAATGCCCATACTTTTCTTTTCATAAATTCCTCAAAATCTAGCCTGTCTGATAAAGCCTCCCTTAAGAAAGCGCTTTGAGCTTAGAGACCATCTGAACTGCACAGTGCAGCTCTCAGGTTTTTAATGTCATGTTCTCTCAAAAATGCCCATTTGGGTTAGCCAATGTGCATATCATTATCTGTGACCATACACTCTCAATTAAGAAAACAATCTACAAAAATCCTCTTTTGAGTAAATCTCTCAATAGCTGAACTAATGAAGCACACCCATGCATTATAATCCGTTAGTCCCAGAAAAGGAGCCAAGAGCATCTTTGTCAATTGGAGGTAATGCCTTGAAAGTTGCCTCAGGATTTTCAGACCTTGACTTAATTCCTTCTGTGACAGTAAAATGCACCTGTAATCTACTTTTTTTAAAAAATTGTTTGCACTTTTTAGGTCTTACTGTCATACCATTATTTCCTAGAATATGTTCCTGTGACCTTTCCATGAAGATCAAAATATCATTTTAGAAAGATTGAGCATTGTTTAGGTCAGAGAATAAATGTTCCATCAATTTCTGGAATCCACCAGTTGCACAAGGCAGTCCACAAGGTAACTGCAAACATGTGTATGCTCCAAATGGAGACACAAATGTTGCTAAGGTTTGTGTTTTACTTGTCAAAGGTATTTGATGGCACGCTGAATTTAAATCTATAATGGAGAAGAATTTCACCTGACTAAAATTAGCTACCATCTCTTGTATTTTGGGAAGAGGGTGGCAGTCAACTAATATGTTTTTCTACAAAGTGCATTAATCTACATACAAACTTAAGTCTCAAATGTTTTCTCGCTATAACAATAGAGAAAAACCCTCTCTGAAGAGTCCATTTATCCTAGGATACCCTCTGAGCAGAATTTATCCGACAATGTCTTAAGATCTTTCCTCACATTCGAACGAACAGGCCTAAGTTTTTGCACAATAAGCACTGCATTTTGTTTAAATTCAATGTTCTGGTCTTATCACGAAACACGAGAGGATATTTGGATTTCAATCGTTGAACAGGATACTCAATCAAGATTTAAAATCAGATAAGTCCCTAAAGCTATTGGAGGATCAGAACCCAGTTTAAGCATGAACACTAATAACCCTAAATCTTTCCATCTTAATAAAGCAGGTCCCTTTACTGACACAAAGATCTTCCTTTGTGCTTTTCTTCACCATGCATTCCACCAGATTAATGAACAACACAATCAAACCGACTTTATAATCCCCAAAAGCTTTGGGATTGATGTCTGTAATTAATTGTATACGACAAAATGGTGTTCGGTGCCTCATAACCTGCTATTACATTGATCTGCAAACTATTGATCATTGCCTCACACAAACATTCTCTTGTTTCATTTTTTAATCTAGAGTAAGTACAGTATAACATTTGCTCAAACTTTGTATACTGTTAATCTTCTTCTTACCATACACAGTTTACAGACCGCACAGACATGTCCTATTTTGTTTTACAATTATTGCATTGTATACCAATTGGAGAGCATGAAGCAAAATCATCATTGTTTTTTGAACCACACCTAGAGCACAAGCCAAATGTTTTCCTGTTAGTAGGTTTGAACTTTTGTATATTTAGAGTACATATTGTCATATTTTCTGTTTCTTGTTCACCAAAGATTGACTATCTTGTGGAATGATTGAATTAGTGGATACTTGTGACCCTTCAATGCTTTTACCAATATTGATTTCTTTTGCAATCTTCGAACAAGACAAAATAGTTCCTCTGTGGAGGATTGTATGGAGAAATTAAAAGCTCTTTTGAAGAAATTACAAGAAAAAGAAAACCCGAACCAGATTATCAACAGTGCAAAAATGGGCATAGAATACTCCACGGGAATCACTTTTAGAACCAAGCATCCCAAAACAGATGGATGCCATTATTTGTGTGGCTACATAAAAGAAATGGTTAAACCAAGTATAGAAAATTATCAGCAAACATTGGTGCATCCTGAATTCCAATCAAATGTCCCTGACTAAACCTATGTTATCTTTCAGGAGGGGTAAGAGCCTTAAGGATCATTTAGTACACACTAGGCCTCACTTAACACCGAAATTGCAAACTACTCTATGGGATCTACCTCCCATTACAGGACAATAATCATGTGGACAGTGTTCTGTTTGCCCTCTCACTAGGCACTCAAAATCACTTGATATGGGCCTCCACACAAGATGAGAACAATGTTCCCATACTAATTGTAACTCTGAAAAAATAATTTACCTTATTGACTGTCCCTGGAACTTGATGTACACTGGGATGACATCATGGGAGGTCAAAATAAGGATTGGGGAACACAGGAGTACCATCTGATGCAAAAAGACCTCAACAAGGTTGACCGCACATTACCTGGAAATGGCACATACTGAAAATGACATTAACTGGACAATTATATAGAAAATCTCCAATAATTCACCAACTTAAAGACTACTCTTAGAAAAGGAACAAAGATGCATGTATAGACTTAGAACCCACATCACAGAGCTGAACTACAATATCCCTTGGAATACTCTTAATATGACATAATGTGAATAAGGCAGAGCAATTAAAACCATATACAGGTAGAACTGTTGTGGGAAAAAAAGAAAAGAAATGTTGATCCGGCTGATAGAAGTAGTATTGATTCTGAGTTGAGTAGTGCATTCGAGGGACTGGGAAATTGTACATAGGAACAAAGAAAGACAACCATGAACCCACCCCTCTTATTTGTGAAACCTTGCTACATGTGCACACTTGAACACCTGTAATTTTTTATCAACAATTGTTTGACAGAACTTGATATATAACACTGCCCCCAGTACTTTTCTAATATTATTTAGGATCTTTAGAAACAGAGCATATAAGTAGAAAACTACAAGTGAGAATCCGTCCTCCCTATATTTCACACATTTGAAAATCCACCTCTCCCAGATATGACACTTTTGTAACATGGGCCATCTACAAGGCTTTTGCAGTTACATTGGAACTATTGGTTACTTTGTGAGTGAATTGTGACAATACTCCGTTAGAGTCCCGTTGCTTCATTGAGACACATAAAAAAATTGGCCGCCATCAGAATCTTATTAGAAAACAGAACTTTATTTTCTAAAATGTAATGTGAGAAAAGTTCATGAGTAAACTTTATAAAAATGAACCCTGATGTGATATGGCGGTTGTCGGGATGGGTCCATTCACCTGAAAAGCAGTATATCTGCAGGGGCGATGGTATGCCCCCGACCTCCTGGAACACCTCTCGGCACTTCCTGTTTAACACAGAAACCCCGGCAGGTGTCCCAAAAGGAATGGGGGAGTAGAAGAGAAAGAGACAAAACACTGCCACGTCTTGCGGGTCCAGCCAGGCACCCTGTATCTTCGGGGGGCAGGTCGTTGTTGACAGAGTGATAGTAGAGTTGGTGCACTCAACTTCCTTGAAACTGAATCTCTGTTTCTGGTATAGGCACGGGAGTGGTAGAAGAACAACTGGATGCTCCAGGACTTTTCTTGGATAATAATAACTGTTGGCACAATTACTAACACTTCATTACCAAAAACCCAAACTGAGTACCATAACAATAAGTACTGCGACACTAGGGCTGGCTTCACAGAGATTCACTGTTGCACACTACAATTAGAACTGTGGTTGCACTTATCATGCACAAGAAAGACAAACAAGGCCATTAATTATATCACGTATAACTTTCCTGCATGAATAGGGTTAAACTAAAAGGAACAAAAACAGTCCAAGAAATACAAATGTCCACTCTGGGTTTAAACAGTTAGGGTGGCACAGTTTGGTTTGGTTTCACTGTGTGTGTAAAAAACCCCTTCAAAAGCAAATTCCTCAAACCTGAAACACAGGCATGAATGACACAATTTAAATCCAAGAGTAATGCTATTAGAGAAAGAAAAGTCATGTAAATGCTCTTTTAACATTGCACTGTCACCTTTTGTAGTGCTTTAGCTCAAGCAGATTTCCTGAAGCACATTTAGGCAAGGAACTACAATAATAATGTAGAATGTTCAGAAATGCATTTATCTCTTCAAGATAAGCACTCTGCCAAAATACGAGGTCTGAAATACACCAGCTGTTCTAAGAAAGCGCGGCGCTCAAAGAACAAACTCCCTGGAGAATACTAGTCACTTAGTTGCAGTCTTTTCCGGAGTGCTGTTGGAATGCTTGGTGTCAGCTGGTACAGGAATGAAGAAAAGAATTGCTTCAAAAGTCCTGAATACAAGGATGACAGCAGGGCTGGACTGCCAAATGAGATGCTGAGATCAGGAAGCAAAACAAAGCCAAGCAGGGAGGAACGCTTTACTCTGCCATTTACTATGGTTTGGAAGAAAGTTAAGTATTCCAATTTAAAGTAAATCTAGCAGAAAAGCACAGGCGCAATATGATTGTTTAAAAGTTGACTAGAACATTGAGTATTTCAGCTGGCAATACCAGACAGGAAACTAAGGGGATACCACAACAGCAATTACACAGTTGATTACAAAAAAGAAAATAATGTGCATTATTTAAATTAACCTTCAAAAGAGCTAGAGAATGGCTGCCCTTTTTCCTAATCCAGTGTGGCTTCCTTTTCCTAGGCCAGAGGGAGAGGTATAATTGAGTGGGATCTAACTGCAGAGGGGGTGGTATCCCATTTCTTCCCCCCTGGACCCTGGACCCTGCACCCGATCCTCGATATTCAGGATGTGGTCCTCCTTACAAAGAAGAAGAAGGAATTATATCTTGGCTGAAAGTTAACCAGGGAAAATCGGTTGTATCCACATCCAGTAGTAGCTGGCTGTATAGAAGATCAATTACTTGAATGCAAATTAGGGTGCCCAGACAACCATTCAAATAGCTAGTCATCTAGACGAGCTCCGGCAGAGAAGAATTATAGGAATGAAATATGGAGGCGGGCGACAAATGGACGTGCTTTATGAAGTTCTGGTATAGGCTTTTCATCTCCCACTGGTGTGAATCTCATTGACCAGAAGGATACTACTAATTAGAATATCATACATTTTTCATGTCATGCCCACGTACATGCCAGAGAGCCACACTAGGAAGATAGAAGCATCCATTGTCTGGAAGACAGGTCCTGTGAAAATAGCACGGACATATATCTAAGGTGGGCTGGATGCCTTGACCTTTGAATCCTATTATCAAGCACGTACATTTATTTAGGCCAAAGCTTCAGGAGCTGGTTACAGACATGATGGCTTTTTCATGGAGGTATGTTAGCGCGTCAGAGCCTTAATAAGTAAACTTACAAGGAGATGCGTTTAGGTCGATAAACCTTTGGACCACGTTCGGGGACTTCCTAGTACGAGATGTCTTCTTGGCATCACAAATCAATAGATCAATAAACCAATCAATAATTACAATAACTAATCAATAACATTCAGTAAGAATCAATAAGTTGAACACACCATGACCTTTCAGTCATGAATAACCACACCAATTCAGTTAAGTGTTAGGATATTTATTTCCCTATTGGTTACAATCTAATGTCATCTCAGTTAATCTCGTTAGCAATCAATCTCGTTGGAAACTCTTCTAAATAGCAATTAGAATGCAATTAATCAATGCATAGAGAATATTCATTCAGTATTAGGCACATCATTAATATGAAGCAACTTAGCAAAGTCTCAGTAATACATGATTCAACAAAGCAAGAACTCAGTCATTTGTCTATTTGCACAAGATAATTGTGAACACCTTAAGTAACTAACCTCAAATTAGCATTAGCATGTTGGGCTTCATGCAAAACATTTTTAGCAAACACAAATTTAGAAAACATCTAAACTATGGCCTCTATCAAAATAGCAGTTGGTACCTAGAAAGAAAAGGGAAACAGACAATTACAATTTTGCATCAGATAGTTACCAATCCAACAGATCAGCAAACAGCGTCAGTCTTCGCCCTCAGGACATCAGTCGATTCACCATCTGCAGAGAAAGGACGGGGCAAGTCTCAATATAGCATAGCCAAGGAATAGGACCCTTCCCTCATATGGAGGAGACGTAAGTATCAGGCAAGAATGGGTAGAGATGGTTTAGAGTATCAGGACAAAACGCTAAAGGAATAGTAGCAAGCCCTCTGGTAAGTGAGCAAGAGAGTGAAAAGTCTCTATGAGTGAGTGAAGTCCCCGTTTCTTCTTGGGTCCCGCTGTTAAATCAAAACTGTCTAGTTAGCCCTTAACTCCTTATTGGATAATAATTGATGCATCGTTATCTCTGTCCAATAATTCTTCTAGCATCTTGCCAGAATTTTCCACAAACCACAGTACTCATGTCCATGTTATTGACGTCTTCATCGGTTGGCATGTCAGGTAGGAAAAGTTACACTTTGCGCTCCAGTCAGTGTCCCCATTGTTTTCTCCTACTACAGTTAACCTTGCACCTGCTATGAATTACACTGTTGCATTCAGCAAGAACGTTGCCTGGAGCAAGTCGGTTCTCATGAGAAAGAATTAACTACGGCTACACACACATAACTTCTGGAAAAGTACAGCTTTGTGTCCTTCGGAAGAATAGCACATTACACACTAGAAAATGCAGTTTAATATGAGGCCAGGCAGCTAGGCCCAGACCCTCGCTAAGCTAAGGCCCTTTAATTAATAAAGCAAACTCTTAACACATAATTCTAATTATGGTATACTAATACAAACTCAAAACATTATTATTGCATAATAATTCAGAATTCACAAACTTTTCATTAGTCTTCGTAAACATTGGTAGCCACTCCCCGTGGGCACATTTCAAACGTGTGCATTATTTTCTATGTTAACACATTTTCTATGCAGCTTCATCACACAATATATTGCACGCTTTTCATGTTCATGTTAATATCATTTTTAAAAGACACACTCCAACAGGTATCACTGCCATGAAAAGGCTGGCGAAGAACAGGTGCAGGGGGCCATAGGGGGGACCCTGCACTACCCATGCACTTGGCATGAGCAGTGTAGGGGTCCCCCTGCCCAGCACCCTCTCAATGCTCACTGTCTGCTGTGCAGACATTGAGCATTGAGAGAGTGCTGGTGCCCTATGCGGCTGGCTCGATTATGAGACGGCGACAATCCTGCCACTACTTTCCCACTAGGCTGACGGCGGAAACCTTGGTTTCCACCGGTCAGCCTAGCGGGAAAGTCATAATGGGCCTGGCGGCAAGGTAACCAGCATGACGGCAACTTCCCCATCAGAGAACCCGTCCGCCTAACTCTGAATGAGGCCCTAGGTGAGCGTTACGAATAGGTCTCCTTCTCAACTGAGTGAAAAGGAACACAAGAAGTTCATAAATATTAAGACTGTATAGTCAGGTATTTTGGATTGGGTGTCGGGTTTCTCCAGCCTGCTGCCCCAGCTGCCTGAGATATAAAGCATGAGGGTACTCATTAAGGTACTTCACACATAAAGTAAATGCGGCTATACAGTCTCTGCTAAGAGGAAAAAAACATCACCAGGTTGCACACAAAACTAGATCCTAATATTGTGACTTATGACAAAGTCGTGGAAAGATTTGCTTTTCACTTTGTACAGGAACATAAATAGTAATGATCAGCTGCTGTCCATTTGGCCCCTCACAAGAGGAAGGAGTGCAGAGGCTCATCATTCCCCCAGCCTCACACTTTCTCAGGGCCTCCTGCGGCAACATTCTATTACACATTTTAAAGCAAGCTTGCTGAGTTTATCAAGATGAATCATCTAGCATGATTAATACCAATAGATAGCGCGAGATGCTTAGTTTGCTGTCCAAGGCCCCTCATAAACCTCTGTCACGCCTGCGTCCCCATTTTGATATTGCTTATTATAGAGTATATGAATACATTTGCTCACATGTTTAAAAGCAAAATATTATCATATAAGGAGGACTATATAGAACTTTTTAGAATTCTGTGGTCATTTCCTCTGAAGTGTGCAATGACGCTTCCTGAAAAGGCGCAACACACTGGACTGTGCTTGATTTATTCCCTGATGAGACCGCTCCACTAGCAGTGACCTGGTGAAGGCTTTTTATAGGATCATGACCAGGTCCCTTGCATTTTATGTCTGAAACACCTGGCAGCTGTCATATAATTACAAATAAAATGTTATAAGAAACGCCAAATGCGTAAACTAGATGATATCTCTTGTTTGGAAAATCTCCATGTTACTGAGTTAAATGTGAGGGCATCGCTACTGCAACATGTAATAAAATGCACTGCTCTTTTTTAAATGAACTGCTGGTGTACATGAAAGACTACCAAATGTTCATAGTGAAAGTGTACAGATGAAGGGGCAGACTTACTAACGTTTTGCGACTGGTTTGTGTCACTTTTGTGGTGCAGCCCTGATACAAAATCCTTTCTGGCATTTACTAAGCCATGCAAAGCCACTTTACATGGCTATGCATACTTTAGTGAAAACAAAGTAACACAAGGCAGTGTTAATGCAAGGCAGCAAAAACCGCTGACTTGTGTTGCCTTGCTTTGGGAAGGTGTTCCATGGGTGGAGCATGGGCGTTCCCATACACCCTCCCGTGGATTTTGGCACATTCCCAGAATTAGGAAACTAGTAAACCGCGGAATGCGTCAAAGTGGTACGCCATCCCCAGTAAGGCGTAAAGAGGATATTTCTCCACTTCACTTCCTTTTTTGGATTGTTTTTTGTAGGAAGGCATTCCTTGCTGCACAAAAACAATCCTGCCCGTACCATAGGCAACATTTCCCCATGATGCGAGGGTGCCTGGCTTGGCACAAGGCAGCCTCAAGTGTGGCAGCGCAGGAATAAAGCTGAAGAGGACCATATATTCGTAGATATTGCTCTTTTAAGCTCTTCCCCACTCCTGCAACTCAGCGCAGCAACTTGTCTTGCAGCACTACGTTGCACAAATTCCAAGTAAATCTGCACCTCAATTTCATACTCTCAGAAAATGCTTATTTGGAAGCATTGATCCTTTTTTTAAATTTGTTTAAATATATTTTATTAGCATTTTTTTGTTTTACATTTGCATGACTGTTCATATTATCTTGTATTTATTATACATGTCCTTTTAACAACACATATTTGTAATATACATTACTTTTGGTTCGTTGTTTATTGCTTTGATGCTGTTGACATGTTTGCTTCTAGTTTTAATAAACTGTGCTCTTTTACATGCTACAATGCGTTCCTTGTTTCATTACACTATCGTTGTGGAACTAATAACCGAACAATGAGCTTAAGTCCATTCTCAGGTATAACTTGGGGGGATGAAGGGGGAGGGAAAGGAGAGAAAAAAAAAAAGAAAAAAAAGGGGGGTGTAAGGTTAAATGGGCATTGATATGGAAGGAGTAAAAAGAGGGAAAAGAGGAATGGAAACCAAGACCACAAGAGGTCAACTTTACGGCTTTGTGTGGGTGGAACTTGTAGTTGTTGAAATTTAAGGCACGATAACATAGTAACTTTTGTGGGGGGGCGACCCCAGGGCGCACCAGCGTGCAGGGGGGACGGCAGATCACTCACGCCTTTCGCTGTTTCTAATGGTGGAGTGGGAGCTAGCGGATCAATTGTCTTCGTATTGCTACTCACGGCATGGTCTATTTGTGATTTGGACCAACTCTGGGTGCCTATTTGTGAATTTTCCCCACTTGGTCCGTTTCCTAGTGTGTGCTAGACTTCGCCTGTTGTTCCTACAGGGTTTGTTAATCTCTTGAGAATACCATCCCAACTCGTCACTAAGTCTTCCCATCCCGGGGCAATGGGGACCCGGCAGATGCCCTTGGCTTCTTCAGCTTTTAGGACCTGTAGTTCAGCCCTGGACCATGCTGAAACATCCCTTTTCCAGTCAGTTAGCATAGGGTGGCCTGAGGCCTTCCAGCCCTTCGAGATTAGTCTCTTGTAAAGGGCCAGGAATAGGTCCAGGAAACGTCCCCCCACTTTTCCGCATAGCGCAACCGGTCTGAGACCCAGTAAGCACAGCTCGGGGGTGAGTCGCAACTCCGTCCCAAATAATTCAGATAGAATGGGCAGTATTTCCCTCCAACCAGATTGGATCACCAGACATCCCCACACCATGTGGTCGAAATCCGCCTCTCCTCCTCAGCATCTCGGGCATGTCCTAGGGGCCCCCCGTATACACGGAACAGTCTGTGGGGCGTGAGGTACGTCCTATGTAGATAATTGTATTGGCTGTATCTTAACCGCGTGTTACGTGAGATCACCCAGGGATAAGCCCGTGTTTTGTTCCACTCTGAGTCGGACAGTTCCCGCCCAATCGTGTTCTCCCACCGACCTCTCAAAGTCTGTAAAGGGTCTAAAGCTGCCTCAACCTGGGCCCGGTATATTTTGGCGATCAGATGTGGTTCCTCCCCTGATGTCAGCAGTAGGTGCAAGACCCCGTGGGCAGCGGGTTCCACATTTATTGTGTCCCAGTGAACTTTAAGGATGTGCACTAGCTTCCCATAGAGCAAAAATTGATCCCGGGGAACACCCCCTTCCGTTAGGTCAGCAAATCCTTCAGTAACACCCTCCTTGAAGAGCCCGCCCACTGTTTCTATTCCAGCAGGCGACCAAGGGCCAAGCCCCATACTTCCCGGTCCCTTCCCCCCGGATTCCAGGCCAAGTACGAACAGTGGTAAAGCTGGAGAGTATGGCGGGCCCACTCCCACCCTTTTCGTGCATCTTTTTCCAGCATGCCATTGCGACTTTTATCATTATATTATTCCCAGGGGGGGCTATTTTCCTGTTTGCCATGCATGCCGCAATCCATGCTGTGTCCGTCACCTTGGGCAGTACATAAATCCAGGTGGCCCCTACCCGCCAGCCAGCCGGACACCCACTGTAGCTGGGATGCCAAGTAGTATGCCTCAAAGTCAGGGGCTCCTAGTCCTCCCATTGCGGGGCGACCTACAGATAGTCGTGAGTGTCGTTCGTCTACGTCCATCATCCCATATCAGTTCTCTGAGCAACGCGTTCAGGTCGAGGAACCATGCCTGGGGGATCAGCAGTGGCAAGTTGGCAAAATAGTAGAGAAGTCGGGGAAGCATGATCATCTTGGACAGTGCCACTCTGGCCATCACTGGCAATTTCAGAGAGCGCCAAAACCCCACCGAGGACCTCAGGGATCGGAGCACCTTGCCAAAGTTACCCTCTCTTAGGTCTCCCAATTCGTGGAATATTTGAATCCCCAGGTACCTAAAGGTCCGTGGGGCACATTTCAAGTCCATTGGGCATACTGCAGGGCGTCTGTAACCAGGCGTCAAGGGAAAAACATATGTTTTGCCGCGGTTGAGACGCAATCCTGAAACCTCTCCGAAGTCCTCTAGGTCCTCCAGGGCCCAAAGGAGACCGCTCGTTCTGTCTCTGAGATAGATCAGTATGTCATCTGCATATAGCGAGATAATGTGCTCAGTTGGCCCCCATTCGATCCCCTTGCCCGCCCCTTCTCCTCGTACCCAGGCCGCGAGAGGCTCTATCGCCAGGGCAAACATCAACGGGGATAGGGAGCACCCCTGTCTGGTTCCACGGTGCACCGGGTATGCACTAGAGATTGTTCTACCCGTCTTTACCCTTGCTAGTGGGGACGAGTATAACAGGTCCACCCATCTAACCCAGCTCTCCCCCATGCCCATTTTTAACATTGCCGCCCTCAGATAGTCCCACCTGATCGAGTCAGGGGCCTTCTCAAAGTCCACCACCAACAGGGTCCCAATGTGTAAGATGGAGAAAATTTGTCTAAGATTCAGGGAGGTGCTGCGACCAGGAATGAAACCGTTCTGGTCATCATGTATCAGTGTGGGCATGTGGGGTAGCAGTCGGTTGGCCATGATCTTGCTGAGGATCTTAAAGTCGCTATTTAGCATTGATAGCTGGCGGAAGTCAGCCACTGATGCCTCTCTGTTGATTGTTTTGGGGAGTGGCACTACCAGCGCCTCACACAGTGTGCACGGTAGTTCTCCACTCTGTGCCGCCTCTGCATACATATCTACCAATCTGGGGGCTAGTAAGGACTTATACTTTTTATAAAAATCCATAGGAAGACCGTCCGTGCCAGGGGTCTTCCCAGGGGCCAGCTGCGCTATTGCATCGCTTATCTCTTCCGTAGTCACTAGCCCTCCTAGACTGACCGCACCATCAGGGGGATCCGGGTCAGGAAATTGTCAAGTGTTCCCATCTCCAGGCTGGTAGGCTTCCTGTACAAGTGCGTGTAATAATCTCTAAATGCGTCATTAATGGAGCCTGGGCTGAGTCTGCGATTTCCCCCTCTGTCCAATACGCTTGTGATAGGTTCGCTGTCCCCATTCGGGCGTACCAGCCATGCCAAGAGTTTACCCGATCTCCCCTCTTCTGACTGTAGGGATGTCAGGTATCTTTGCATGCTATGGCATCTGAGCCGTTCTTCAACTTGGGAGTGTTCTCTGCGTGCGCGGTCATACTCTTCATCTACTAGTGCTGCAGGGCCCTGTCTCAGTTCCCCCTCATGAATGACCTTCTCCAGAGCGTTTAGTTCCCTCTCTAGTGTGCGTCTTACCCCCACGGACTGCCCGAGACAATAACCCCTCATCACCACTTTGAGTGTCTCCCACTCTACGGCTCTAGAAGGGGTGGAGCCCTTATTGGTTTCAATGTGCTCTGTTAGGTGGCAGCGCAGCGCCTCCCTGTATGCCTGGTCCTCGAGCGCCGCCGGGGTCAGTCTCCATGACGGTATGGGGGGTCTGTCCTGCGATACCCTCAATGTCAACAGTAAAGGATTTTGATCCGATATTGTACGGGCAAGGTATTCAGAGTGGGTCACACCTCGAGCCAATCCTGCAGTGCAGACCACTCTATCGATTCTGGTGTGCACCCGGTGGAGGCCCGAGTAAAACGAGCAGTCCCTGACAGTCGGGTGCTGCTTCCGCCAGACATCCACTAGCCCCCAGGTACCTAGCCACTCAACTAGTCTTTGTGCTGTCTTAGTTGATGTTGCCCCCTGCAGTGGGGGGGGGTGGACCTGTCCATGTCTATGTCTAATACTGCGTTAAAGTCCCCTCCTATTAGTACTTCCCCTGTGTGTTGGCGAGTGAGGTGTCCTGATAGGCCCATCATAAATTAAGTTTGGTCCTGATTGGGGGCATAGATGCAACTCAGAACCAACGGGAACCCATGTAATTTCCCCTCCAATATGACAAACCTTTCCTCTTTATCTATGTTGGAGGAATCAATCGTCAGGGGGACCCCCGCCCTAATCCAAATCAGAACGCCTCTTGCAGAAGCTGAATATTCTGTGGCAAACACCTGTCCCCTCCATCTCCGTCTTAGTTTTTCTCCCTCTCCTGGTGCCAGGTGGGTCTCCTGTAACATAGCTACCTGCACCCCCCTTCTCTTTAGGAAGGAAAGAATTCTATGGGGGTTATTCCAACTTTGGAGGAGGTGGTAATCCGTCCCAAATGTGACGGATTTACCACCAGCCGTATTACGAGTTCCATAGGATATAATGGACTCGTAATACGGCTGGTGGTATATCCGTCACTTTACCGTCACTTTTGGGACGGATTACCACTTCCTCCAAAGTTGGAATAACCCCCTATGTCTCTTGGCCGGAGTACCCATCCCCCTGACATTCCAGGTTATGATATTGTGGTCTGCCATCTTATTCTTAAAGCCTGTTGAATGTGAGCCTGGCACGCCCGGGATCCTGATTGACCCCCCCGCAAGCTCGTACCTTCACTGTGGTCGATCCACTCCACACATGTAGCTGATGTAACTCGTAACTGCAAACCCCAACTCCCCATCCCCAGGGCACCTCCGGAACAGTAGGTTGCCCAGCAAATTGTGCAACAGTGCAACTTGTTCAAACACATCACTGCAATACTCGCCAGCTAAATCAGACAGGTGAGAGTCAAATCAGGGGGGTGGCCAGGTCTGGAGGGGCCATCCGTTCACTCAGTTTGTCTTGTCGCTTGGCGCCAGCGTAGGTCAAATCTATGCGAGTTCGTCAGCAGTTTGTGGGGTCACCCTCGGTGTGTAAGTCAAACTTCCAGAGCCATCGGCAGAGGACACCATCGTGTCATCAGATTCTTCTTCAGAACCCTCCCGGGGGGGACGTCTCTCCACCCACTCAGGCTGCTGCCTCCAGGGCCTCCCTCTTGCCCGTTTCCCTCTGTGTCCGCGTTGGTGTCAGTCGTGGGCGATCCCTGGACATCTTTCCCCTCAGGGCCCGGCGGGTCCCGCCCGTTCCATGGTTTTCGTGCATTGGCCGCGCCGCCTGTGACCCATGCCCCTCGAGCCATTTCCATGCTTCCTCTGGGATATGGAAGAACGTGGTCTTCCCCTCCGCGATCACTCGTGGTCTTGCTGGATAAAGCAGCGAGTACTGTCTCCCCTCATCACGCAGGGCTCTTTTAATCACCAGGAATGAGGCGCGCTTGTTCTGGACTTCCAGATTGAAGTCAGGGAACAGTGTCACTTCCCCGTTGGCTACTTTAAACGGGCCCGTTTCCCTGGCTTTCTGTAGGAGGATGTCTGTGTCTCTGTAATGCAGGAGTTTAGCGATTACAGCCCGCGGGGGCCTACCAGGAGCCAGTGGTCTCGACGGCACACGATGCGCTCGCTCCAGTGTGTAGAAGGGGGTCAGGCACCCCGGTGCGACAAACGTGCTCAGCCATTTCTCCAGGAATTCCACCATGTTCGTCCCCTCGGTCCCCTCGGGGAGGCCCACTATGCGCACATTGTTCCTCCTGTTTCTACCCTCTGCATCCTCAGCCCGTTGTTAAAGCTTTGCCACTCTGCCAGCTAAAGAGGTGACCTCTGCCGTCACGTCTTTTTGTTTCGGCAAATCACAAATAGCACACCAGAAGCCACTTAACTGACAAGGCATTCATGTGAAACATATTACACAATACAGGGATGTTATGCTGTTTTCGTTCAGACAATGCAACATCATTTAAAATGTTATAATCTTGAAACAGATAGAATTCTAATGTATAATTTTCAGAAACATCCTTTCTGGAGCAACCTGTCCTCTAAAGTCTTGCTGCAGACAGCTTTAGCAGTCTGGGTGACCGATATTACCAAAACAAAGTACTACTTACAAGTTCTAATAAAAGTAGATTGGGATTTGGGGCAGCCCACTTCCGCCATTCCTCTGATGTATTTTTCATGGTTTGCTGTTGCTTGGGCGGGCTTTCTATCAAACCCATGGTATTTTTTTGAAGGAGATAGTGTCGCATTGTCAAATTGTTTGGTGATAGGACATCAAGAATTATTCCAACATATTTCATTCCTATTCCTATTTGACTTTGATTCTCACTCCCAACTTCCCCACTCTGCTCTCCCTTCTACTTTATTTCACTCCTCACTTTTCCGCTCCCTGTATCCTGTTCTCTCACTTTCTCTCCACTCTTGTATACTTTCCTTCTCACGATTTCCCACATGCTGCCCACATTCACTCTCTATGTTCTCACTCTTCCTCCCACCCTTCCTTCACTTTCCACCAAGACTGTGCAGAACTAGTAGATGCTTTCCGAGGGGAATACACACACATCTATACAAATCAAAAAGGGGTGGGCACAGAATATAGCGGGAGGTTCGGGAATAACGTCCTGGTCCTGTGTATAGATCTCCCAAATCTTATAAATCAAACAAGTATATACACAGTTCCAATATGCAGAATGTAATCGTAAATAGCAGGTTCCTGGGAGTCAAAATCTTTGAAGCAAGAGCCCTCACTCACCATTCGGTGACATACTTCATCATAGGGCTCTGCTCCTCATCAGGCCGGTGCTGCAATGCCTGAAGGCCCAACGAGGGGGCTCTTTGCCAGAGATCTTTTGCAGATAGTGACAAGCCGGTCAAAAAAATGAATACTGGATTGGTGTGAAGAAAGAAAAACAGTTAAAAATGCCTAGAGGTACAACATATTTTAATTAGGTATTTGCCCTCTGACATCATTAAAAACATAGATAGGGGAGGCAATGGAACAATGTCTAAACTCCCCTCAAAAAGTCAAGAAAAGCTCTTGGTAGTCACTAAGGGGGTCATTCCGACCTTGTCGGACGGCTACCGCCGCCCGCCTGGTGGAAACCGCCATGCAGCCGCCAATGCGGCCGCACTCCCGCGGCCCCCATTCCGACATTCCCGCCGGCCCAGCGGGAATGAGGCCGCAACACAGGAGCCGGCTCCTAATGCAGTTGCACCCGACGCGCTTTTCACTGTCTGCATTGCAGACAGTGAAAAACTGGCCGGGGCCCTGTTAGGGGGCCCCTGCACTGCCCATGGCAGTGGCATGGGCAGTGCAGGGGTCCCCAGGGGCCCCTGGACACCCCTTACCGCCAGCCTCTTCCTGGCGGTGAAAACCGCCAGCAACAGGCTGGCGGTAAGGGGGTCATAATCCACCCCATAATATCACCGCCGGGGCAGAAATGGCGGAAAACTGCCGGCCCCGGCGGTGCGACCGCGGCTATACCGCCGCGGTCAGAATACCAAACAAAGCACCGCCAGCCTGTTGGCGGTGCTTTGGTCTTTTTTTCCCTGGCGGTCTCGGACCGCCAGGGTCAGAATGACCCCCTAAATCTCTTAATATAGAGGCTAGTGCATGTAGATACAGGAACCCCTGTACTACTCCTATATCTTGGCAAACATGTTTCTTGCTGGCAGTCAAAAATTGATCTAGTGCGATTCTTCAGGACCGAAAACCCTACCTACTCCTTAAATTCTCAGTAGTATTCATTTAGGGAATATTTTGATTCAGGAACCCTCCTTGAATTATGAGGATGTGCCCCTTGGGAGAATCACCTGGATTGAGTGGTCCAACAGGATTGTGGAATTGCCACACGCCGCGGTTCCACCTAATTCTCCTCGGTGCTCCCGAATGATGAATACACACACAGTCATTAGCTTTCAGACCTAGGACTGTGAGGTTTCACTTTGTTCCATGTCTACATTTAACCGAGTGGGGACTGACTTATCAATTTATAATCAACTTCTTCTAGAAGACAATAAAAACATCTCACTATTGCAGGTTCACGTGGAAGTTAGTGTTAGAAGATAACAATATTAGAATGACTACTTCCAGAAGAAAGGGGAAGAGGAATCGACATTGAACCTTAATAATACCTGTCATTATCACAACCCAGCATTAACCTATTCATTTGGGACAAAGAACACAAGCAAAAATCAATAATTCATGAAAGTTAATATGCAGATTCATGTTGAATCCAAACCATCTCTGTGATTTGTCCTGCTGAAAACATAAGCACAGTCATTGTTTGTCGTTGGTTTCTTTACACTTTCAACAAAAGACATTCAATGGCCTCTGCTCTCTCGTAATAATTCTCTGCTATCCTGAGATTGGAGGTGCAGTAGGGGACACGCGTGGGACATTGAGTAATTGCATATTGTACTGCAACCTGATTACAGCAAAGGCATATGTCTAAGTCCAGGGACCTCTAAAACAGCCTAAGGTACTGTACCCTGCTACACAAAGGATGTGTATCTGACTCCAGAAATATGTTAAAAGGACCCAAGACACTGCTGACTGATTACAGGACAGATATATGTCTGAGTGTAGGGACCTCTGCTAAACGCTGAAGGTACTGCGCCATGCTACAGAAAGGATCTGTGTCTGACTCCAGTGATCTCTCGTAAGGGCCTTCAACACTGCAGACTGATTACAGGACAGACATATGTCTGATTCTAAGAACCTCCAGTAACAGCTTCCGGTACTGCACCCGCCTACAGAAAGGATCTCTAGTAAGAACCTAAGATCTTTGGTAAGGACATAAGACACTGTACCACAGACTAATGCCTGATTCTAGGGACCTCTAGTAACAGCCCACAGTATTACAGCCTGCTCTAGAAAATATTTGTTTCTGGCTCCAGGGACCTCTAACAGTGACAGAAAGTAGCGCAGATTACTTCAGAAAAATATTGTCTGACTACGTAGAACCTGCTACACAAAGGATTTGTGTCTGACTCCAGGAACCTCTAGTAGTTCCCTGAAGTACTGCAGCCTTCTACAGCAAGGACCTATGTCTGATTGGGAGGATGGGCGTTAGACACAGCCCTACAGCTTGCATCAGAAAAGTGCCCATGGCCTCTGAATGCCACACTTGGCTGAAGGTTTTAGTATTTGCTGTTTATTTATATTGTGTCTTTGGTAGATGCAGAGTAATAAAATAGAAATTAGTGAGAACAATGGTTGCAAACTCTTGTCCCATGGAAGTTTGTTTAAAATACCTTGTATCACTATTATAAGCCTTATACAGGGATGTGAGCTAATATACAGCTGCCAAAAATTAGTGACATTTTCTTTGTTTCCTGCAACTCTAGTACAGGAATTGGTGGTTTAAGAACCAGTGGAGCTCTCTGGAAGCACAAATGCATCTACCCAAGAGATAACGGGTAAGAATTATGTCAGAGGGGCAGCAACTTTTAGGGTGCCCCCTCCGAAACCACTTTGGGTAACGATTTTCTGTCTGATGTAAACTCTGATGTAATGGGTAGGAAAGGTGAACAAATGTTTACTACTAGCTGAGGAATCACTCATATTGCATCAGGTCATTGGTAGCGGTCATTTTCCCAAAGTGGGGGCCTGTCTTCGGATACATTGACATGTTGTCATGTTGTGGCTATCTCTACTGAAGTGTCCCCTGCTCTGGAGATGGGAGCCATTTTGGGGGGAAATACTTCAGCCCACCAGAAGCATTAAAATTTAGTGGGACTTCGAAAGCCTTCTTCTTGCCCTATATTGATTTTCCGAAACATAAGCATACATAAGGACTTGAAAGTTCAATTACATATTGGTAAGAAGCAAGAGACTTCCTGATAGAGTGATCTCTGCCAATGGGAGCATCATTGAAGGGAATTAGTGTCAGAGGTACCTTAGCCTTTATTTAGGCACCTGGAACGTTTCTACAAGAAACAATGTACAAAAGAACAAACGCAAAATTACTCATTTGCATTTAGTCCCCTAGGGTCCCAACTGCGACTATTTTAAGAGATTTAATAAAGATTACGATTAAGGCAATTGATGTTCTGTAAATTGTTGCTTCATCTTTGGTTTTTATGTACAGTTAGGCCCTTTCCGCCATCTTAGCGATTTTGTTTTTATGTGAAGGATATTTGCCATGGTGGATGTGATGTCTGTGCACTGTTATTCAAATGTAAGGGGTGTAGAGCAGAGGTATCAGTTCACATGGATGCAACACAGCACTCTCTCAACTCTTTGGGAAACAATAGACAGGGGTCATTCGGGGCTCAGAGACACCCAGTTATAAGAAAGCTTTAATGTACCCACAGTTGGCTTCACCTTCATCTCTTGGGAGCTGGAGGGGCTTGAACTAGAACCTGCAACCGCAGAGCTGTATGTCCACATTGTGATACACTCTGCATATGGAGCACCACAATATGTGTTGCGGTTGTGCAGTACTGAACGTTACATTAATAATGGGTGAGATGTGATTGGGTGGCCTCAGTGGGACATCAAGACACAAAGTAAAATTGCTGCTTGTTTTGTTCGCTCCCTTTTTTTTCTGCTGCCTTCCGCGCTTTCTACTCCTTCAGAGGCGTTAGTTTTTAAATAAAGCTTTTTCCTTTTGTATAGACCATTGTATCTTTTCAATTTGGAAAAAGCCTTTTAGCATGAAAGTAACTCCATATTGTTCTCTACCAGCTTGTTGTGTGGTTTGGCTTAAACTTTAATGTCTATTATGACCCTGTGTGTCGAATTGGTGGACCCAGACAGTCTCTTTCTCAGCATCCTACTTTGCCCTTCCTATGCATATATATATCCTTGTACTACACCCACCCAATTCGGCTCATTTTAGCTCAATAAAATGCACTAGTTTGCTTCTCCTATGTTTTGCTTCCATATGTCTCCAGTTTCCCTGCGCCCTTTTTTTATCATGAGATACTCGAGTCCACTTCACCTGCTTTATTCCACGTTTACACTACTTTACCCCACTTGCCCTCTTATATCTGCTTCCATAAGTTACTCTACACTTCTAATCCTCTGAGATGCTTCCAGAAGTTACACGTCTCTCCTTGTATTTGCTTCTATGAGTTATAATAGCCCCCTTCTCCCTTACTTTCTTCCTTAAGTTGCACTACTTCCTTCTGCCTCCTAATTGCGTCCTCAAGTTACACTACTCACCGTCTCTTTGTATCTTCTCCCAAATGTTCCACCACTCTACTTCTTCTATCGACAACAACCACAGGTCACACTACTCCTGATCTCCTCTTCTGTGCCTTCATAGACTTGACCGCGTGCCATATTTAAATATCTGTTAACTCACTACGGCCCTCATTACAACATTGGTGGTAAATCCCGCTTACAGCAGTGCAGAAAACCGCCAACACACCGCTGTGGCGGTGGAATTCCGCTACAGCTATTACGACCCACAGCTTGGAATCCGCCAAAATCTAGGCACCCACACAAGTCCGCTACAACAAAGGTCAGAGATAAACTGGCGATAACAAAACTTCCACCGTCACGCCAACAGGAATACGCCCACACTATCACGACCCACGAATCAACGCGGCGGGCTTTCAACCGCGGTATTCCATTGGCGGTACACACCGCCGCGCTATAAATACACACACATTTACAAAACACAACCACATTAGACAAATTGAAATACACACACCTGATACACATACACACACCACTCCCACACATCTAATACACTATAAAACACACACCCACATCACCCACAAACTCCTACGACAAAAATTGAGAACGAAGCACAGAGAGAGACACCACCATCAACAAACCAGAATCCACAGGCACACAACACCATCATTCACACAACATCCACGCACCTCACACAACACACACAAACACATCCCCTCACACATCACAAAACACACCACCTCACACATCACCCACACCACCCCATGGCACCGCAAAGACACCCCAGGTTCTCTGACGAGGAGCACAGGGTCATGGTGGAGGAAATCATCCGGGTAGAGCCACAGCTATTCGGATCACAGGTGTAGCACACCTCCATTGCTAGGAAGATGGAGCTATGGAGCAGAATCGTGGACAGGGTCAACGCAGTGGGACAGCATCCAAGAATTAGGGATGACATCAGGAAGAGGTGGAATGACCTATGGGGGAAGGTGTGTTCTGTGGCCTCAAGACACCAGATTGCAGTTCAGAGGACTGGCGGCAGACCCCCACCTCCTCCTCCACAACTAACAACATGGGAGGAGCAGGTCTTGCCTATACTGCATCCTGAGGGCCTCGCAGGAGTAGCTGGAGGAATGGACTCTGGTAAGTCAAATCTTAACTATTACATCCCCCACCCTACCTGCATGCTATCACATACCCCCATCCTCACCCTCACCCCCATCACTCCAACACCTCACATATGTCCCACTATCACAAACCACCCATCCCAACACCAAGCCCTGCATGCAACACCAAAGCATGGACACCCATCACCAAAGCATGTCCACTACAGATACCCACAGAGATCCCCAAACCAAATATCACATAAGGTCCTAGACAAGAATGTGAGCACAGGGGTACAGGGCCACCCACCCATTGCACACGATGGCACACACAGATGCAATAATCATGCCTTTACACCCCTGCAGGACCCCTACCCAACGTCACCAGACAGGAGGTTCCAGACATGTCCACCCCCCACAGAAGAGGCCCACAGTGATGATAGCAGCTCTGTCCAACTGGATCTAGATGACCAGCCCGGCCCATCTGGGACCTCGGGACAGTCGGTTCCCCACACACTGGCACATGCCACCACAGAGCCTCCCCCCTCAGGAAACACCAGCACAGCACCCACCCAGCGGGCCCATACCTCTGTCCCCAGGACACGTCAAGCAGCAGTGTGTCCACCACTACAGGGAACCCAGGCAAACCCACAAACCCAAGAACATCAGGGACCTGGGGGCAGTGGCAGTGGGCACACGGTTCAGGTGACAGAGGCATAGGAAAACAGGGGAACTGGGAGGACTGCTGTGGGACAGGGGGAGGACAGGCCCAGGGAACCCACTCTCCACGAGGCCCTCTCTAACATCATGGGAGCGTACCATCATTCCCAGGAGACGATGGCAACGGTACTGGCCAAGTTTCAGGAGACCGAGCGGCCGCAGGAGGAACAGTATTTGGGGATCAGGGAGGAACTCAAGTCCATCAACACTACCCTGGTCACCATTATAGGGGTGCTGAAGGACCTTGTGAACACCAGGAGGGACACTGTGGCACAACAAGGGGCCCCTGACACTAGCCTTGATGATGAACTGCCCACCACCTCCGCTGCCCCTAGTGGACAGGAGGCACTGCCACAGGACCAGGACACCAGCACTCCACCCCCTGCAGATGGAGAACCACCCCGCAAATGGTCCCTGAGATCCAGGACAAAGAAAGAGAACAATGCCAAGACCCCTGCGAAGAAATGAGACCACCCTGAGTGTCATTGTTCTGTCCCACTTTGTCACCCTGTCCATCCTTAAACTGCCCTATATCCACTTCCCATGCCACCTTTGGACAATGCACCTGTGAGACAAATAACTGGACTCTGCCATGGACATTCCTCCACCATCACCCCTGACCATTTTCCAACCCCCTCCACTAATTTGCACTTAAATAAACACCCTTGAATCACAAACCAATGTGGAGTCCGTCTGTGCTTTCACAATGTGTATTTGCAATTACTAAGGAAAATAGCAATGTCCATTGTATTGTCAACATACCTATGTCACACAGCTCTAGTCCATGAGGTAACATAGCAGAGGTCACACAGTGGGACCCACATCTGTTAAATGGAAAGGCAAAGTGACAGATCAGGGTCCATACACTGGGTGAAAGTGACAGACATATGATAGGTCTAACAATTGAATGAGATGTAGGAGGCAGTGATGTCTTCTTACCTGTGTCTCACTGGAAGTTTTGCTGGATTACGTTGTTTCTGTTGTCGATACCCTCTTCTTCTTCCTCCTCTTCTTCACTGTCCACAGGCTCCACAGCTGCCACAAGACCTTATTCTGGACCTTCCTCCTGCAGAAAAGGCACCTGGTGTCGCAAAGCCAAGTTGTGCAGAATACAGCAGGCACACCTTCTTTGGTGAGTAGTAGAGGGAACCACCTGTCATATGGAGGCACTGGAACCTGGCCTTCAGGAGGCTGAAGGTTCTTTCTATAATCCTCCTAGTTCGCCAATGTGCCTCATTGTAGCGGTTCTCTGCCCTTGTCCTGGGATTTCTCACTGGGGTCAGTAGCCATTACAGGTTGGGGTACCCAGAGTCACCTGCAAATGTCGAGGGACAACTGTTAGACATACACTAACCCGTAGGGACAAGCCCAGACCCAGACAACTATTCACAGGGTATAGGGTCCTTGTCCTCACCTATTAGCCACACATGGTGCCTCTGGAGTTGCCCCATCACATAAGGGATGCTGCTATTCCTCAGAATGTAAGCGTCATGCACTGAGCCAGGAAACTTGGCGTTCACATGGGAAATGTACTGGTCGGCCAAACACACCATCTGCACATTAATTGAATGGTAGCTCTTTCTGTTTCTGCACACCTGTTCACTCCTGCTGGGGGTACCAAGGCCACATGTGTCCCATCAATGGCACCTATGATGTTGGGGATATCTCCCAGGGCATAGAAGTCACCTTTCACTGTGGGCAGACAACACTCCGGACAACACATTTGAGAACATAGGCTGGGACATCCATGATGCAATGGCCACTGTTGTTTGAAAAGACCCCCTTGCCAGGAAATAGAGTACTGACAGGACCTGCACTAGAGGGGGGATTCCTGTGGGATGGCGGATAGCTGAAATCAGGTCTGGCTCCAACTGGGCACCCAGTTCCTGGATTGTGGCACGATCAAGTCTGTAGGTGACTATTACATGTCTCTCTTCCATTGTCGACAGGTCCTCCAGCGGTCTGTACACCAGAGGATGCCGCCATCTCCTCACCTGGCCCAGCGGATGTGCCCTATAGACGAGAACAGCCAGCACAGAGTCAGCCAACACTGAGGTAGTAAAAAAATAATTTATTTCACACATTTGTCAATCCGCTATGTTCCTTTCTCTGTGTGTATGCAAGGCCTAGATATGTGTGACACAGTCAAAAATAATGCCATGTGGCCCCCTTAAATGGCGGCTGCCTAACCTGTAATGTGGGCCAAGGGCATATGAGGTAACTGTGCTGGCGTTGTACACCGTCGCAGTCGAAGACCGCGGCGCAATCCTGCAATGGTTAACATTGGGCCCAATGGGTCCCAGGAGCCAATGACGATGTACGCCGTCGGTGCGCACTGCCGCGGATGTGACCGCCATTTTCTCTCTGTTCACTCACTTGATACCTGACCTTCGACAGGAGAGGACCTACACTGCAAGTGCTGCTGTGACCTGTGTCTGGAAGCGACAATGGCTCATGTGTCTGGGCAAAGAGCCCCTGCCTTCACTTCGGAGGAGTTGGAGAAGTTAGTGGATGGTGTCCTCCCTCAGTACACGCTACTCTTCGATCCTCCAGACAAACAGGTGAGTACACTGTGAGCATGCTGTATGGGCAATGCCTGTTTGGAGTGGTGTGGATGGAAGATACGGGGGGGACTGAGGCCTGCATGAGCGGACGGTGAGTGTATGTGCGTTAGAGCAAGGGTGGGAACATGGGACAATGACTGTGATAGTCCGGACGGTTAACGTTTTTGCTTTTCCCCTGTACTATTCCTCTAGGTCAGCGCCCACCAGAAGAAGGATATTTGGTGTGCCATCGCCAAGGACGTCCGGACCCTGGGGGTCCACCACAGACGGAGCACCCACTGCCGTAAAAGATGGGAGAACATTCGCCACTGGAGCAAGAAGACGGCGGAGGCCCAGCTGGGGATGGCCTCCCAACGTGGGAGGGGTGCCCGTCGCATTTATGGTGTCCTTGGGTCACTCCCGAGCCCTCCATCTATTTGCTTCCATAAGTTAAACCTGCACTCAGAAGTAGAATTTCAAGCCCCCTACACCTGCCATCTTCACGGATATGCTTACATTTTAAAATTAAACAGGCAGGCAGTTTTTACCAAGGCAGAAAGCCACATACCAGCAGCTTTATCACTGACATTTGCCGCAGTGGCTTAGTACAGTAGCCTACTAAGAACTGTTCTATTGGAAAGATGTGAATCACACAGCGCGCAAGGAAATGTGGCGCCCCTGAGATTTAAAAGCCATCAATCAGAGAGAATTAAGATAGTTAATCAAGCTTTACAAAACTGACAAAAGCTTGTCCCCGGGGCTTCTTTTTTACCTTGAAAATCTTTAGACAATGATAGTTCCAGCTCTCTGCCTGACTACCTCTATAAACTAATTCATTCCCCTCAGAAGCAGCTCAAGGTGAGCCATTATGACTGTGTCACTTCTTTCTGATGCCTCGCCTCCCTCATCCGAGCGGTGGCCCTCTGCTGCCGCCGGCCGGGATATTGATAGCTCTGCTGCCGAGCTGCTGCCACCATTCTGTGCGGGAAGAGGTTAACCGAGGAGAGAAAAAAAACACCCGGCACTGCAGACTTCCATTTGTCTTCATTTGGCAAAGAATACAAAATATTAGACTCAGCGAAGCCGGCAAATAAATGATTATGTGGAGTGCAAGAGAGATGTTAATAAACTTCAAGACTGAGGGTCTGGAATGGGGCCATCCTATCTCTTACTCTGAATGCAGACTTTTACAAAAATCCATTTTTCCTCATCTTCCCACGTTCAATCACGCCTGCAGTTAATTCCTTGGTTTCTTTGTCCACGTTGTAGGCCCTGGCTCTCCGGCGCTGTTTAGTCTCTGTAAGCTGTTCTGGCAGCATTGCCTGGAAAACCTTCCAGCTTTGTCCACCTCACACAATGTCGAGTGGAATGTGAAGAGCAGAAGAGCACTGAACACAAGGGAGTGGAGGATTGGGAGGCGAGCCAAATGACCTTCAGTGGGCTGCCAAGGGCTTGCTGCAGGGTATCCACGAAGTGCACCTAGAAGACGGTGCCAATGATGATGGGAGTTTGCAAGTACATCATAATGCCCAGCTCCTTGGAGAGACTGATTGGCATAGCTGGAAGATAGCAAATATTATACACATGTTTAAGGACCTATGTCAATATTTACATTGTAAAGGCCACCATCTTTCTTGAAAATTTCTCTTTTTAGGTTTGGCAGTAGCCAAGACCTTTTGATTTTACTACAATTATATCTGTAAAGTTCTTACTTAAAGGGGCTTTTAGCCATCTACCTTCATACATTGGTCTGTTGTTGTGACATTCACATTTTGCTTCCTCCCACTACAGCATACAGCACAGTGTAATGGGTCAGCCTAGTTCCTTCCTGGCCGGGTGACCTTCTCTTTGAGAGTCTGCATTTTGCTCTTTCACAGTGAGCACATCAGCACACGAGATAGTTCCCTTCAGTGGCAGTGTTTTGAGTTTTTATATATTTACTTTGCAGCACTTGTAACACTATGGCCCTCATTCTGACCTTGGCGGTCTTTTCGCGAGACCGCCGAGTTACCGCCGCGGTGAAGACCGCCGACCGCGGCGGTATGCCGCTGTGCGCATTCCGACCGCTGGGAGCGTTCCGCCGGGAAACCGCCAGCAGCCACACTGGCGGTCGGCGGAAAAGTGGAGACTGGTCAACCTCCAGCGTCACGTCAGCAGAACACCGCCCACAGAATTACGACCCACATATCTGTGTGGCGGTCTTCTGTTGGCGGTGTTCTGTTGGCGGTCACCTCCCCATGGCTCCCGTCGCCTCCCGGAGGACCAACGCACAAGGTAAGTGAGGGGAGGGGGAGGGGGGGTGTTGTGTGATGTGGGCGTGCATGGGGGTGTGCGTGTGAGTGTGTAGAGGGGGTGTGTGAGTGCGTGTATGCGGGCGGGGGGTGCTGCTGTGTCTATGGGTAATGTGTGCTGTTCGGCAGGTGCGCATGTCTGCATGTATGTGTGCGGGTATGTGTCCCCGTTGTGTATGTGTGTGTAGGGGGTGTGTATATGTGCATGTTGGGGGTGTGTGCATGTCGGGGTGCATGTATGTGCATGTCGGGGTGGGGGTGGGGAGGGGGTTCGTACCACCTCTGGGGGGTGGCAGGGGGGTGGAGGGTGTGGGGGGAGGACTCGGGTGGGTAGTGGGGGGTGGGGGAGACCCCTATCAGTGCCAGGGAAGGAATTCCCTGGCCCCGATAGTGCTTACCGCCATGGTTCGCATGGCGGTTCCCGACTGCCAGAAACCGCGGCGGTAGGCAGGGTCATGATACCGTTGGCGGTCTTGGAACGACCGCCGGGCCGGAGTGCGCAAACTCCAGCCCGGCGGTCATGCCGCCGTGGCGGTCGGAGTGGGGAAGTGGCGGTCGATCGCGGCGGTGACCGCCGCGGTCAGAATGCCATTTTTCCGACCGCCGGTCTGTTCGCGGTCCGACCGCCGCCTCTCCGCCGACCGCCAAGGTCAGAATGAGGGCCTATATTTTTTATTTATTTCCTCCTTCGTTTCTTTCCTTCTTCCTTTCATATTTTCCTTGTTTCTTTCCTTATTTCTGTCTTTCTACCCTTTTCTTTCTTTCTTTCTTTCTTTCTTTCTTTCTTTCTTTCTTTCTTTCTTTCTTTCTTTCTTTCTTTCTTTCTTTCTTTCCTTTTCTCCAATGGGTCCTTCCTTCCTTCCTTCTTGCATTCTTTCTTTCTTTCTTTCTTTACTTCCTTCCAGCTTTCTTTCTTTCTTTCTTTCTTTCTTTCTTTCTTTCTTTCTTTCTTTCTTTCTTTCTTTCTTTCTTTCTCGCCCTCTTTCTTACTTGCCTTCTTACTTATCTTCATTTTTCTTCCCTTCTTACCTGCTTTCTTGCCTTTTGTCTTACCTTCTTACTTGTATTCCTACTTTCCTTCTTACTTGTATTCTTACTTTCCTTCTTGTCTTCTTCCTTGCGTTTTTGCTGTCTTTGTTTCCTTCTTGCATTCTTTCTTTCCTTCTTTCTTGCTTTCTTTCTTTCCTTCTTGCATTCTTTCTTTCCTTCTTTATCAAAGGTAAGAGGCTCGCTGGCAATGGCAGAATGACTTTTTTTGTCTATATTAGTCAAGTAATTTTGATTTTACTACACTTTTGTTACTCAAAGGGGCTTTAAGCCACACTTCATCCAATTTTCTGTAGTGGTGTCATTCTCATTTTTCTCCGGCCCATGCAAACATGCATAAAGGGCCAACGCATTACCCCACTTCAGCCATTGGCTGACTTCACTATGAATTAGGACATGCTGCTCTTTTACAATGGGCACTTCCACACAGAAACAAGTTCCCTTTATTGCCAAGGAGTACCATGGTAACGTACGTTTTTTTAAGACCAAAAACATGTTTGTCTTTGGTCAATGTTTTTTTTAGATTGATGAAAATAAAACAAGAATTGCTAGAAGACTGGTGGCCAATGCCAGATCTATTGGCTTTGTAAATGCTTGTTTTCTTTAGGGGGCACTCAAGCAAAAATGCTGGTGCAACAAAGTTCAAAAAAAGAATTGCCAGGTTTGACACAAAACAGAAAAAAATAATTGCTTCTGGTAAACGAGTGCCACTTTTAGGTTAGCTATGTTTTGCTATTACTAACCACCATGGCCTCTCATCCAAATTGAGCTTAAAACTGAGAAACAAAAAACATCTAGAATTGCACACTAAACCTCTTACTCACACCCATACATAGACCACATAACGATTCAATCATGAATTGTTCCAGATCCATATTTATTGGATCACCTCACTGTGAAACAAACACCCACATAGAGGGGTCAGCCAGCAGCTTGTGACCAACCCCTGCTGCTGCGAAAGGGCTTTGGCTGTATGCAGCTGAGGTTGGCATGAGGGCTGTATTGCCCAATCCCATGACAACCCCTGATGTGTTCGGATGAAGACTACATGCATCTGTAGAGCACTGAATACTTTCGTTTTTGATTTTTTCAGGGTTCTGAGATCCTGTGTAGGGTTCACAAATCCTGAGGACCCAGTAAGGTCATTGAGATCCAGCGAGGGTCCAGAAGTCATTAACTGGGCATAAAATTAAGGAATCTCATGATAAAATTAATATTTTGCTCTTTATTTCATTGCCGAGGTTCCTCCCACATGTGATTCGGTGGACAGGCTAAGCTCACCCTGCCCCTTTAGGCCATTTTTTTTTTTTTGCCAACACGGTGCTCGGTGCACATTATTGTGTAATGGTGGCAACAACAGAAATGTTTTGTGACACTAAAAACATTAGAGTTTCGCCAGACTGATGGCTCCGTAGCTGGATTCATGAATTTACAATGGACAATGGGAGAAATGGCTTCTAGTCTAATTATGTTTTAATTTTTTTAATCGATTCGTGACTCAACCTTGGAGAAATGAATGGTCTAAAGATCCCTAATATTTAACTTCTTCATGCCTCGACTCGAACACTTTTTAATCGCTAATTTCTCGTAATCTACTGTCTGGATTTACAACAAAGCAAGCAATAGCAGTTCAGTGAATACAGTTCTATTTACATGCCGAGTGTGGTGTCATTCATATCAGCCATTTATTCTGTATTGAGGAGCAAAGAATTCTATAGGAGTATAAACGAGAAAGGTCACTTTTGCCCATATTTTAAGTCCATGCTTAACACATCTGCATGAAATGTGCCATGATGAATCCAAAGCGGATTTGCTTTTTTGTGAAAAGTTTTGTACAGATTCCTTAAATGATGCTAAAGTTACTGAGAAACTAAAATGCCTTTTCAATGTAAACTCTGACCTAATTGAACTTCAGAGGTGCTATTGTCGCCGCTGTGATTAAAATCTACAAATACAAATTTAACATGTGTTCAAATGTCTGTTGGTAGTGATGGTATATAGACATGACTACTTTCTCGAGAACACTGCATAGATGTTAGCAGCCTGTCTGATTCTGGAACCCCAATCACACTTACTCTTGACTACTTCTGCCATTGCATAGGCTCATACCTCTCTGGACCCCATCCAGAATTTGCTGTTCTGATCCTCACCCACAGTCCAGGAGCAATCACCAAGGAGATCTGCTTGTTCCCATCTCTTCCCTTCTTTCCCTGTTTCACAACAGCTAATGCTCAAGCAGCCCTTCAAACACTCCCCAACAGTCTGGCTTTTAACATACCCTAATGAGTGAGGAACGTTGTGATTTCTCTCCTCTCGTCTCACTCCTCCAGGACTCTTTCTTCAGGGGCAAACACTGAAATGCAGCCAGTGAGCTTTCTAACTTCAGCTCTTTCTCCACTGTTCTTTAACTTAACATACAGTAGCCTACTGACACCGACATGCATTCCCTTGCTTGTTGTCACTGGGTCAAGTAAGATTGTCTTTTTTCTTCACAACCATGTTGAAATGTTTGACCGGATAAGTGAGTGGCACTGGGACAAACTCCTCTAACTTCTGCATAATGTCCTCGAGAACATAGGCCCTCATTATGACCTGGTGGTCCATGGACCGCCAGGGCTGCTGTGGCGGTCTCACCACCGCGGGACAGGCGGTGCAGACTGTCATATTACGACCACATCAGTTTGGCCACTGCCAAACTGCTGTGTCAATGCCCGTCCCTTTACCGCGGCCTGCAGGGCTGGAGGTTTCCACCTGCAGCCCGGCTGGAGTCGGATAACCACCAAGGTTACTCAGATTTGGGACACCGCCAGCATTTTCCTGGCGGTCTCACCCCCACAAAATGCTGGTGGTAAAGTATCCCGATGACAGGAACATGTTCCTGTCTCCAGGATACCCCACCAAGCACCTCCACACAAATGCACGCATGCACCCACACACACACATTCACACACATACACACCCCCACTCACACACGCACTCACAACATTCACCCCATAGACATGCATACATGCCCATCCACATCACATACCCACATATACTTTCACCATCTCCCACCCCTCCCTTCAAAAACATCCATCCATACATGCGCCTGCATGCACTCACTCACACTCCCTTTACCCCTTAGACATTCACCCATGCACACCCCCCATCCCCGTCCACATGCATACACACACGCATCACCATGGCCACATTTACACACAGGCACACTCGCACACACCCATTCACACCATCCCACTCCCCTCCCCTTGTGGACAGCACTTACCTCATCCAGCGAGGTGCTCCTCCGAGACTGGCTCTTCCACCGCTGGTGCCACCACGCCAACAGAAGACCAGCACACAGAATTACTGGCTGTAATTCTGTGGGTGGTCTTTTTCTGGTGTGGCGGTGCCGGCAGTGGAAACGTCCAAGCACCTCCAACCACCATTATGAATGCTGCTGGATATCCGACTGCCGGCGGTGTGGATATCCGGGTGGCAGTCATAATACGGCAGTCGGGAGATCGCCAGCACTAGCTTTCTTCTGGTGACCGCGGCTGCAGCAGCGGTCTTGGCAAAAGACTGCCATAGTCATAATGAGGGCCATAGTAAAGTTAAGCACTTAAGCAATCTTTAAAATGTATTTATGGTCCAATGCTGCTAACTCACCCATACCGATAGTTACATCTACATTGATATCTATATTTATATCTATATTTACCTCTTTTTCTCCATATATATTTACATATTTACTGAGGTGCTGGTATCTCCATCTATATTACACAGTAATAGATACCATTGTCATAATTTGGTCAGAGTTTCAATAGGAAAGGCACTTCGTTGTCTTAACTTTTCAGCTGCATGATGAATCTGCACAAAACTGGAAATGTTTGCACCAATCTATCAAATCTGGGCCAAGAAAAAGAGACAATGGGACAAAAGTGTGATTCCCCATGGTAATACCCTTAGGAATCTTTGCTCTGCAATAGATAAAAATGGCTGATGGAATTGCACAAAAGTTGGAAAAAAGTTACAACTTTACTCAGAAAGCAAACTTTTCAATTATTTGGTGTAAATCTATTCAGCTTTTTTTGAGAAATTAGCTTTTAAAGAGGGCCTTGGATTCGCCACAATGGGGAAAACCCTGAGAAAAAGTTGGGTATATCTATATAGTTGCTCTTGCTGGAGTCCTGTGGGACTCCACTGTACCAAAATAAAAAGGTCATTCTGAATGTTTGAGGGAGCTTTTCCTCATGCTGGCCACTTTAGTACTGTGGTACAAGTGCTGGTATGACCATACCAAATTATCTGATTGGCTGACTGCAAAATTTCAGAAAATGAGGTGGCTGCCACTCGGCCCAAGTCACATAAGGAGGCAGGGTGGGTTCGCTCTGTCCCAAGGGCCATGTGAAAAGGTCCCTTGAGTTAAATTAAAAATGTTTCTCTTTTGGGGTGCTGGTACCACAGTACCAGCATCTAGTACAATGGTACCCAGTGCAGCACCCCTTGTGGCACCACTGCTGGTACTGCAGGACCACAAAACCATTGAAGTTGTGCACTGGGGAGGTTGACCACCTGCAGTGGGTTGGGAGCAGGGCCAACCCACTGTTGCACACTTCTGGATGCTGTCCACAGCAGGGGGTTGGGTGCCATGGAAGGCAGTGCTCTGCAGGGGTTGGGCACTCTCTGGGGAGGTGTGTGAAGTTGCGGTCAGGACCGGATCAGTGGGGTTTGATAACATGCTGTGGGCTGGGTGCAAGGTCTTTGATCATGTGCAATGAGGGCTGGCCTCTCCCAGGAGGCTCCTACCAGGGAGTTGGGTGCATGACCTGGACGTAGGACAGTGCCTGCTGCCAAACCCTGCTGCTCATGGTCTATTGGCTTGTGCAGCGAGTTTGTCCGCTTCCTGAGAGCTGGGTGCAGTTTGCCTGAGGGGTTGGGTGTATGATCAACCTAGATTTTTTTTTTTTTATATGGAAAATATTTGTCACAAACCATATCGCAAGAGAACATCCGGCCTACATACATGTATCCATGGCAAGTTAGACTGGCACCCAGGATGATTGTTACCTGAATCTTTCATTAAAAAAACAGATTTTGAGAAAATAACTCTGTCACTCGATTTGGCGGTCTTGCTTGATTCTTTGAATTCATGCAAAGTCTCAGAGGCCATTTTGGTGTTTGATGACCACAGCCTACATTGGGAATGCACCTGTGCATTGCCGCAGAGCGGATCTTCATTCCAGTGGTAGATCTGAGGCAGAGATTTCTGTGAAACTAAAAGGGAAAGAAGATTATACATATTGACGACTAGGAAAGGTCAGTGACTTTGATGTTGATTTGTATCTGCTTGCAAGCAGTGCCTTAAAAATGTCAGCAACAATGTAGATACTCACAAGAGAATCAAGAACAGAAAAGTTCACAGCAGCGTCAGAAGTCTTTATGCTTCTGAACAGACATTGACAAACGAAATCGGAAGTGAACTAATAAGACTCAAACGCCAGAACAGTTATGTCTCTGTGCAGGAACATAGAATCTTGAAGTAGAGAAAACTGAGCAGTGATCAGAGTGAAAAGCAATAAAAATAATCGGAGTCTGTGCTGAAACAGAATCTTCCGAAAGGCTTGCACTGAGTTGGTAGGTTTGTTACATGTAGGAACATTGAAAGCAAAGTCACATTATCGGTACACAATTTCTCACACTTTGTACATTCTTGAATGCAATATTAATTATAACCCCGAGAAGCAGCACTCACAGAGGATAGACAGTTCAACGAAGAAAGAGCGCAACAGGAACTGCACAAGAACATTGAAGTGATGGCGAGGGAGAAAGAGTGAAATCCGTAGGTAAATTTAATTAGTCATTTGTCCAACCCCAATTGTCATCTCACATGCAGGTTTACAAACGATGGCACACAGTATTGATGTGAATTTGAGAAGAAGGGACAGGCAGATTGTGAGAGGCCCTGCCAGCTTCAGAGCAGGCCTGTCTTCTCTTATCCCATTTTCTCTGTTGAAACTCCGAATGGAGACTGTTTTCCGAAATATGGCTCTTGGTGATTGAGAGAGGGATTGGGAGGCTCAGTATCTCTCCTGATGGGTCAGCACATACCATAAGGGTAGGGAACTTGATTCTGGCAGACAGCCACATATCTTCCTAGCCTGAGAGATGGACATGAATGCAGTCCTAAACACAATTATTGAGTCTAAAACTGCCCTGAAGATGATGGCGGTTGTTGTTTCAAGCACTGAAAGTCAAGAATTGCAGGATGAATGCCTAAAGAAGTGACATCTTTGACAAGGAAGGGTAAGGGTGCAGAAGCCCATGAAATGACGCTACATCCCGATTCGCCATGGACTGTACCATCACCTTCTACAGGGAGTAGCTAAACCTGTTAGTGCAGCGAAACCCTCCACATCTGCTTCTCAAGTTCAGGTTGTTCAGGTGCCAATAATGTTTTAGCTCCACTTGAGCAATTTTATTGCAATTCAAAAACATTCGCTGTTTTTTGAGCCAGTGACCTTTGCATTTTTTTCGCAAAACTTTTTTGTGACATGATTAAAGAACAGTAGCTTTCATACTGTTGTTTCAGGGCAGAAAGGCATTCAGCAGTTATATACCATCATTAAGAAAACCTACTTGCTGCTATACAATTTTAACAACTTTTCTAGGGAAATGTGAACGTTATTTGATGAAACTAATGTCTTAGCATTAGGAAAGAAACTGTTACCGCTATGGGGTCTCTAAACCAATTTCTCATGCAACAATCTGAGCTGCGATGTGTGAGAAGGAGATAGCAAGACAGCACCATATCTACATGGACATGGCACCCTCCTTCCCTCCCCCTTGTACTGGCGCCCACGTAGGCTGCCGAACACCATGAAACACTTTTGCACCATAGTGCAAAAGTGTCTATGTGAAGTCTAGTATAGGTTTGGTATTGGACGCGACCCTCCTAGTACAAAGTACTTCACTTACAGTAACTTTAAAACTTTTCCTGCCTTGCATGTGTGTTGAACAGTGCGGCACATAAGCAGACTCAGAAAAGAAAGGAGAAATAAAAGCTTTACTCTTTGCCTATTTCAAAGGGTGTTTTGATGCAAACTCTTGCCTACTTTATTTTAGTAGATAGGGTTTTGTGCCAAAAATCATGGGTGGCTACATGGGAGTGCCCATGTACCACCCATAGAACATGCTGTTGGCGATAAGTAATTCACAGCAGTACCAGGCCTTGCTTGGAGCTACTTTCAAGTGAGCTTTGAGTAAAGTAAACTAGAAGAATAAGATTTTGCATTCCATTGCTTCACTTTTGTGATGCAAACACGGCACACAATCTTAGAAAATATATCCACATAAGAAGACTTTCAAAATTTGTGACTCTACACAACATCCCTTAATTGATGAGTCATTAAGGCAGAATGGTCAGATGAAAAAAGAGTTTGCTTATTTTACCAGGGACTTAGTAAATTAAAATACATTTTTGGCAAGGTGGTGGACCTGTTAGTCTCCTGTGCAGAATTAATTGATCTTGGAACACTTTGTAAAAGATTGTAAGGCTAAAACTAAGACCCCAATCAATAGAACTTTCACTTGAACACAGGTTGTGTTAGCAATAGAGGATAAGGGCAATGTCAAAGCTGGAAACTAAAGTGCTTAAAGAAAAAGGGAGTATTTTCTCATGCTTTTCATGTGTTAATATCTCAGCCTCCCTGCCTAGTGCTCAACAATCTGCTGCAGCATAAATTATTATAATGACACATTGCAAAGAATTTTGTTGCACTTTCACTAAGTGGAAGTACACCTTCTTGATTAAGATACCGGTAACCACCTTAGCCAACCCCAAATGCTCTATCTCGTTCCCAGCCTGGTTCACACCTGCTTTACATTCTAATCCCCAGGCGTCACACATCCATGTTAAATACCACAGTAAATATCACACATCTCCTTTTACAAACACAACACAAAAAACAAATTAATAAACATAAACTGTGTTATAGATTAAAACAATTCGCTTTTGAAAACAGTTACACCAATATTTGCATTGATACGTTAAAGAGCAAAATAAATCGCTTTATGTTTTTAATAGTAGTTACACATAGTCTTGTAGATAACTTGGGTGACCATTATTCCTACCTCTCTTCCTCAGAACTTTGCTGTCATTAGCAGTTTTGCTATTTTGTTTAGGTTCCAGATCCTATGATCCTCTGTCTGAACTGCATTCTTAAATATTTCAATAATTTTCATAGGCAACATGAATTTAGATTTGGCTTGAGTAGAACTCATCCTGGGATTGCTCACATTCTCCATATCACCTACATGAATTAATGTTTCTTTAGCAGTTTTACAAATGTCAAAGCATTTCCTTTTGTTTCCCTTTTCTTTTGTTCCAGTACTCTGACTTTATCCAAATGTTTCCCAAGATTCATGCCATGATCCATGCTTTTATTTATCCAAGCTGGACAAATTAGGGAGTTTGCCTTCCTTTTATGAAACACCTCAAATGGAGCTATGCTTGTAGTTGTGTGCAGTTCTTTGCCTTGCTCAAACGTTCTTTCTTCCAACATAACTGCCCTGTCATGACCCTTTAAATAGTCCCCTTTAACACCCTGTTGAAACTTTCAACCATTCCATTTGATTCTGGGTGATATAGTGCAGTCATCTTGTGTCTAATGCTCCTTTCAGCAAGATATTTCTCCATCTCCCTCAAGACCAACTGCACACCACTGTCAGAGAACAATGTTAAAGAGAAACCCTCTCTCTTAAATACTTGATCCAAACACTCTATACAAACATTTAATGTCATTACCTGTGTCAGTGGTATTAGAGATAGTTACTTATGGCCACCTAGAAAACATGACTATCAGTAGAATGATATATTTAGCCACTACTGTGAATCTGATGGGATTCGACCAAGAATATCCAACACCACATATCTTCCCATGGGCCCTTTGGTAATTCTCTCAAAACCTTTGGTTGCACCCTGCCGTTTAATGTTTTGTCACTCCCCAAACATTCAGAACACTCTCTTACCCTTCTCTCAATCTAAATTTCCATAGTTGGCCACCAATATGGCAGTCTCAGTCTCTCTTTGGTCTTGGATATCCCTGGATGACTTTCAAGAGCTAGGTTGATGATGTTCTCCCTCCTAGAAGAAGGAGAAATCAAGCGTGATGCATGAAATAAACCCTTCTGGAAAGAGAGTTCATCTTTAACTCTCCAAACCTACTTAACTCACTATCAGACTTGTCATTGCACTCCCACTCATTCTTTAGTCTATCCAACACCAGCTTTAGTACTGCATCATTCGTAATGCCTTCCATCCACTCATCTTCTTTGACAATTCTATCCCTTACCATGCACACTTCAAAGTCTTCTACTTCCACCTCATCATTTTCACTCACATCTATCCTTATGCCTTTATCTATGAGACATGAGCAACAATCTGCAAGAATATTTCTGACTCCAGGAACATATGTGACCTAAAACTGAAACTCATGTAGAGCTACCATCCATTTGCTTATTCTACCCAAGATTGCATTCTGTCCTTTATTTTCAAAGACTTCCTTCAAAGGTTTATGGTCTGTGTTAATTTTAAACCTGTTTCCCAAAACAAATCTCCTCAGCTTGCATATGGCCCATTATGCTGCCAATGCCTCCTTTTCTATCACAGAGTAATTCATTTCACCACTGTTCAAGGTTCTTGAGATGAATACCCCATCACATTGTTGCATCTAAACTGCTCCCAAACCTTTAGCTCTTGCATCTGACATGATAACTATACCCAACCCTGGTTCAAAGCTTCAAAAACTTGCAGCACCTTTCAAACACCTCTTAATACTTAATATCTTTCAACTCTACCTCGCACTCATCAGTCCGCTTGAATAGAACACCCTTTTTTAACAAAGACCTTATGTTCTTGGGTTTACTGGCAAACTTAGCAATACACCTGTTATAGTATTCTACAATACTTTGGAATTTCAGTGCTTCTTCTTCACTTGTTGGGCTTGTCATCTCGTTTATCATGTTTACCAATTCCTTTCAGGTTTAAATCCCATTAGGAGTGGTTCTATGACTCAAATAATCAATTTCAGCAAGATTAAACCTGCACTTCTTTCCTTTCAAAGTGAGCTCAATCTGCTTAGTACCGCCCTCACTGTACTATTCTGCTCTTCAACATTGCATCCAAAAATCAATAAATCATCCTGGTATACCTTTATGCATAAATGCCTCAATATATTTTCCGTCACTCTTTGTAATACAGCTGCTGCAGATGTAACTCCAAAAGGCATGTTCTTAAAAGTGCCAAAATGAGGTACTTCTTACCTTTCAACATTGTTGACATCTCAGTGATGTTAAGTAGAGGGCAATGGTCTACAATAAAAATTTTGTTGAGTCCCGGTGGATCAACACACAATCTCATGTCTCTATTGGACCTATATGCCTTGACTACCTGAGCAAGCCATTGGGTTACTTCAACCCTTTCAGTTAGTCTCTCTAATTCCAATTTCATTTTGTCCTTAGCACCTGATGGAGCATTTCTATCTTTACTTACCACAGGCACCAAGTTTCTTTTCGTTAATATTTTGTCAACATAGCCTTTAAGACAACCCAGCTAACTACCTCTGGAAATTCTTCTTAGTTATAGATAGTTTGGAGCATTCTCTTCAATTTGGATAATCTGACTTACATCCTTCAGACACGGATGAGCTATCATTAGGATCTAAAAAAAACTGCTAAGCCCCTCTGATGAAACCAGATGATGAGGAAATCACCTTTCATGGACACATATAACTCCCCAGCTGTATATCTTCCTTTAAAGTGAATCTCACCTGTGAAATAACCTCACAATTTAATAGGTTCTCCCACATAAGTTTTGGGTCTGATGTCTGGTTTCATTAACATGACATTTCCTTTCAATTTAGATTCATAAACTTCTCTGGGCATCAATGATATTTTGTTTTCAGAGTCAAATAACATGCATACTGATACATTTTCACTTCGAACAAACTGAAATGGACCATCATTGTTGTTCCCTTTCACTTGTAAAATAAACTCCTCACACTAATCATCTTCCTCACATGCCTATGATTTTCTTTCTTATCACCGTACTCCTACAACATTTAGTCAAAATACTTTAATTCCCACATGTCCGGCAAGCAGCTTTCCATCCAGGACATTCTTTATTATTAGCCAAATTACCATATTCAGTCCACCTAAAGCATATTCCCTGAAATTGTTTTCCTTTCTCTTTCTTTAACATTATTTTCTACAAGATGGCATGTGTTGAGATGTGGTTTCACTACTATCATGATTTTTAGTCTTTACTTTCACTCTTTATGCTTCTTCATTCTTCAAGGTGGAACCCTTCATTTTTTCATCAACACAAGCTTGACTGTGTTCACATGCAATAGCAATAGCAAACACTTCAATTAACATGGTATTGATTTTTTTTGCCAAAATATCCCTTTGGCTTTTTCCATACTGCACCTCAACCTAAACTGATCCCTCAGTCTTTCTTCACTAGTCATTCCAAAATTGGATGCAGAAGCTAACTTCCTGAGTATTGTTATGCATTCTTCTACCTTTTCTCCTGATCTATGTAACCTTTTCCCAAAGTAATATCTTTCAAGCACAGTAGAGACCTTAGGTAGATAATGTAAATCAATTTTTCTTAAACCTATTTCAAATGTGTTCAAACATGAGTATCATCACTGGATTAATCAGGTAAATGCTTAAACACCTCTTAACCTTCTGGCCCAAAGCAATGGTGATGTTTTACGCTCTACACTTAAAGATGTCCCACACACACGTGAATAATGAATAAATATATTTTTCCACTTTCCCCACTTCAAAGGAGGTTCTCCTGGACTTGTTAAAAAATGGAGGTGAGGTACATTTTGCCTTTACATCAACTTAATAGCAGAATAATAATACAAAAAAACTAAAGAAAGAAAGAAAAGAGAAGAAAAAAATATTTTGACTATAGTATCTGTTATGATACCCGATACTTCTCCGGTATCCGATCTAATACCCGAGATCCCACACCTGCAAACGTAATTTTAATTATTTGCTTGTGCTAATGTAAAAATTATATTAGATGAACCACTATGTTACCAATAGTCCTTACCACTGTGTTACAGTTGCTTCTCACAAACAAACAAATTGTGTAAGATGTGTAATATTACTTATATGCACTATAACAATAATGAGTTGCAGTCAATATCCGCGTGCAAATTGTGGAAACAAATCTATTCCTTGCTCACTGCTGCAGAAGGTAGCACACCACAAAAGAAAGTGCCCAAAAAGAAGAAATCTGAGGCGATCTAAGCACTTTGTGGTAAGTTGATGACACACAGATGAAAAAGCCATAAAGAAATACAGTCGGTACGCTTTCACCGCTTTGGTGTAATTCAGTGTTGTATGCCATTCATGTGAACTGCACATGCTGACTGTGTGTTGCTATTAATGAAGTATACAAAGGGTCTGGAATTGAGATTAATTTTGATGAAACACAGCTGATATTTTATCACCAGCCTACCATAATATATGTGGCGTAGATTTTCAACCTTTATAACCCAATTGTGAGTATGTGCTCACCAAACCAGAAATGCAACATTTACAAAAACATGGCAACCACATTTATCAGTCATTCATAATCAATAACATCATGCCTAAGCTTCTTTGTGCCAAGGAAGATCAGGGAATTGCATATTTTTTATAAACTATAGAGCACTAAATGACTTCAGTGTAAAACATTGATATTCATCCTTGGCTCACTCACCTTCCCCAGGGTCTGCCTAGCTAGCAGGATGCCACATACCAGCTACAGACTCCAAGATGCAGCCAGCCTCACACAATAGGAAGAAGAACTTCATTGAGAAGAATACAGACTTTGGATTGTCTGATAGAATATCAAAGCTAAAAATATTGTGTGGACAGAAAATCATCTCAAAAATATCGAGGCCCAAAATATCAAGAAGGTAAGTGCAAATAGGTAAGTATAGACTTACTATGCTGAAAAAAACAAACAATATATATATATTCAGCAACCAAACAGTTCCAGTGTCATGGAGCCGGCACGTGGTGGGCCGTACACGGTTTCGGTAGCCCACACATACTAGAAACACCTCGATAGTTGCAAGGATGAGCATGGACTCCAAAGTGCAGTGCAAACTGTGAGTTTTATTGGAATCTATATCTCCTCAAGGTACTTTATGTGAAGTTAAGTACAGTAAAACTTGCTTACCCATAGAATCTTACCTTCATGATATTACTGTCCTCCCTATTCTTCACACAATATTTTTAACTCACTATTTTGTCTAAACACCAGACTTTGTAGTTACCTGTATTGTAGAATCTTGCTGGGAACTACATGTTCTGCCTGGAAACACCTTCAGTGAAGCGAGGAATGCTGCCACTTAGCAGGAGTTGGTAGATGATGTCAGTGCATTCAGGGGGAGTTAAGCACCATTGGGACCTAAAGGAAATGCACCTGGATGACCGGAGGCAAGTAAAGGAAAAGATATCACACTTCACACTTAAATATAGCTTATCAACACCCATTTATTTGTAAGTTAGAAACAAACAGGTTCATTTTAGTGTAAGTCTTAATAGTTTAAATTTCTAATGCAACTGTAGCATATGCAGGAGTACCTCCTACAGGGGAAGAATGACAAACACAGTACATGGATAATCACATCTCACACAATTTAAAGTGTTGTATGTCTTGTTTTATAATCATCAACACTGATATGACTGGATCTATACTGTTTATGTTTATTTTACATGTGCTCCACATTGCTTAACCATAGGCTTAAACGTGAGCATTCATAACATGTTGTATTACTTTGTAAATGTCTTGTGTTGTCTGCTCATCCAAATCTACTTTTCTTTTAGCACCAGTGCACAAAGATATGGATTGACAACAGATAATAAAATAATATCTGAGATGGATTAGTCTTCACAAATATAATTTTGCAATATGGATAACTGTAATACTTTTGCACAAATGTCTGGATTTTGTTTTTCATTTCAATGGAAACGTCCTATAAGATGTCTCTGAATAGATTGTATTTATTTAGGTAACTTAATGTTTTCCTTATCACCCTCTCTTGCCACTAATTCCCATTTTGGTTTCATTTTGTTTATGTTTTCCTTTACATAATTTTATCTAATTATTTCTTCTGTTCTCCTCATTTGTGCCGTCTAGCAACAACTTCCTCCAACTTGTTTTGATTCAGTAGTTTTCTTATTTTTCTGTATTCCTTGTGTATGACAAGCTTTGTAATACACACTGGTAATACACACTGATACTGTTTATGTACACTAACATTCATTATTTAATTTATATCTACATTGCTACAGAGATCCAAAGGCATTGATGTCAACTTTACGTACCACTCATCAAACATCAGAGGGCATTCTGCAAGCAACAATTTGGTCCACTGCGTCAGTTAACTCTTTGATATCCTTATAAGTATAACTGTTTTTATACATTTCTATGCATTTGTACCTTATAAAATATATGTACATCCATGACTTTGTCCTAATATCTATCTATCTATCTATCTATCTATCTATCTATCTATCTATCTATCTATCTATCTATCTATCTATGACAAAACTTCCAACAAGCCATACTACTCCTTGCTACTCCCTGTCAGGTGGATGCACAGTGGCCCTCACTTCCATAACAGTTCCACTGTGCTCTGTGGAAATCATGAGCACTAATACACAGGGGATAGTTCATTAAAGGATGTTTTATTTTCAATGTTTTAAGTGATGACATATTTCAGTCATATGTGACTTTCCTCAAGCCACAGTACAATATTGGGCGCCATCTTTATGATACTCCTCTCCATTTGGTCACATTTACACAAAAAATTGAAAAGAAACTTCTAAACCATCCAAATGCCATTAATACATGGTGTTGCCTTTATGGGCTGTCTACCATTGTATTCAATTTCATATGAGGATGCTGCTTTCAATCTGCATTATTTCCTATTAGTACAATGAAAATCAAAATAGCAAAAATAAAATTCATCCTGAAAACATGTAATCTATCTTAGAGAGATGTGCATGGTAATTTAATCACTAAGGGGGTCATTACAAGCTTGGCAATGCGGCCGCACTCCCGCGGACCCCATTACGACATCCCCGCTGGGCCGACGGACGCAAACCAAGTTTACGCCCGCCGGCCCAGCGGGGATGAGGCCGCAACACAGGAGCCGGCTCCTAATGGAGCCGGCGGTGTTGCGGCCGTGCGACGGGTGCAGTAGCACCCGTTGCGCTTTTCACTGTCTGCTATGCAGACAGTGAAAAGCTGCCCGGGGCCCTGTCAGGGGACCCCTGCACTGCCCATGCCACTGGGGCCCCAGGACACCCCTTACCGCCAGCCTCTTCCTGGCGGTGCAAACCGCCAGAAACAGGCTGGCGGTAGGGGGGTCATAATCCCCAGGGCAGCGCTGCCCTGGCGGATTATCACCGCCGGGGCTAAAACGGCGGGAAACCGCCGGCCCCGGCGGTGCGACCGCGCCACTACCGCCGCGGTTGTAATACGGGTCTCCGTACCGCCACCCTGTTGGCGGTACGGACGCCACATTACCCCTGGCGGTCTTTGACCGCCAGGGTCGTAATGACCCCCAATATGCTTTGAGGCCTCCTGTGCACATGGATGCAAGTAATTCTTTTTGAAATATAAAAGTGTATTCTGATGAGTCCATATCTCTGCTATTCAAATTTCAGGTCCATGAGTCTTTTCCCTCATTCAGATGTTATTCTGTCTTTGTACATTAGTCAACTACCCACAGTAAGTAGAACTCATGAAGAGTAATCACATATAATCATTGGGGACAGAAAAGCATTTTTGAGTATAGGATCTAGTAAGCCAGTAGTAAAACTTTACATCTTCACAATGGCTATTAACAAATTACCAGCCAGTGACCTCCACCTACACGTGTCAAATTTCTAATATGAGGAGATCCTTGCCATGAATTAAATAATCACCAAACATGGAGATCACTGATTTTGTAGTAAATGTGGGAGAGACTAAGGGGTGTGATTGGACAGTTGGGAACATCTACCACTAAATGGGTGGGGTGAGTGAAATTTAAGGAGAGGGTTTAAGGAGGTAAATTCAAATACTAAGACACACCCACAAAAGAATAAGCAGGTTGCTATTCACCAAAGTCACACCCACTTCTGCTCCAGTGGCACTACTGACAAAACAGACTCCAATTAACTCAAACAAAGGCTTGGAGTAAGTCAAGCACCACACATGGCAAACCATTGGTGCAACAAAAGACTCTCATAGAGGTCATTAGAAGCATGGAATAATGCTAAATACAGGTAGGGAAAAATAGGAAACTAAATAGAAAAATATGTTTGAATGTTCCAAAACGAATTTGATAATGTTGGATGTGTTTATTGTTTAAATATATTTCAAAAATATGAGCAACTCTTTAGGTACAAGTACTTTAAATCACATGTTCCAACAAAGCTTCAACACATACAACATACCTTCTACTCTCTACTGCAAAGTGGGGGGAAGTTAACAGTGAGGACTCCACCACACCTATCAACCGGTGAAACTCACTACAACATCAAGCAATCACACACATCATGCCCACATAAGAAATGAAAACATAGACAAAAAATGTTTCACTATTTCAGACATATCTTTTTCTTCCTTGCCCTTCATGTTCAGGAACAAATATCTTAGGAGGTAAAGCATGATTTACAGACATGGTACAGACTGGGAATTCAATTATAGCGTGCTCCTAGGCTCCCCCTGGCACAGGAAAGTTGTTATTTGATTTCCAAAAGTAAAGTAATACTGCGTATTAGGACAACAGAGTTTCAGGAGTTAGGGACTGAGGCGGTCATTCTGCCCGCCATGCGGTTACCGCCGAATGACCGCCCCGCGGTCAAAAGACCGTGGCGGCCATTCCAGCTTTCCCGCTGGGCCGGCGGGCGACCGCCAAAAGGCCGCCCACCGGCCCAGCGGGAAAGCCCCTGCAACGAGGAAGCTGGCTCCGAATGGAGCCGGCAGAGTTGCAGGGGTGCGACGGGTGCAGTGGCACCCCGTCGCAATTTTCACTGTCTGCAAAGCAGACAGTGAAAATCTGTGTGGGGCCCTGTTAGGGGGCCCCTGCACTGCCCATGCCAGTGGCATGGGCAGTGCAGGGGCCCCCAGGGGCCCCACGACACCCGTTCCCGCCATCCTGGTTCTGGCGGTGAAAACCGCCAGAAACAGGCTGGCGGGAAGGGGGTCGGAATCCCCATGGCGGCGCTGCTTGGATTCCCTGGGCCAGGGGAAAACTGGTGGGAAACCGCCGGTTCCCCTTTTCTGACCGCGGCTTTACCGCCGCGGTCAGAATAGCCCACTTTTTGTTAGAAATGGGGTCTTTGTTTGACAGTCAGGTTACCCCCTGTTCAAGCAAGGACCCTCACTCTAGTCAGGGTAAAAGAGACTCACCCTCAGCTAACCCCTGCCTACCCCCTTGGTAGCTTGACAGAGCAGTAGGCTTAACTTCAGAGGGCTAGGTGTAAAGTATTTGTACCAACACACATAGTAACTTAATGAAAACACTACAAAATGACACAACACCAGTTTAGAAAAATAGGAAATATTTATCTAAACAAAACAAGACCAAAACGACAATAAATCCAACATACACAAGTCAAGTTATGAATTTTGAAAGATTAAACTAAAAAATAGCACTTAGAAAAACAAAATGCTTCGATGAGGTGTTAACACGGTGTCGTGACGGAGTCGTTCCCAACAAGTCAACACCAGTGGCGCCGGACACAGAGTCGCGTAGACCCCAAGTACAGTACCTGTGCGGTGACTTCCACGGAGTCGCGGACTTCAGCGGGGCTGCAGCAGCGTCAGACCTGCGAAGATCATCGCGTTCCAGCGAAGGTCACGGCGTCGGGTGCAGGTGGCGTCAACGGATTCAGCAGCGGCATCGGTCCGAAGTCGTCCGAAGTCCATTTCCTTGGATTTCCACCAGCTTTCCTTTCAAAGGCCCAGGGACTGGATAGGGCGCCACTTGTCAAAGCAGGAGTCTCTCCAGAGACTCCAGGTGCTGGCAGAGAGAAGTCTTTGTTGTCCCTGAGACTTCAAACAACAGGAGGCAAGCTCTAAATCAAGCCCTTGGAGATTTCTTCACAAGATGGAAGGCACACAAAGTCCAGTCTTTGCCCTCTTACTCTGGCAGAAGCAGCAACTGCAGGATAGCTCCACAAAGCACAGTCACAGGCCGGGCAGCACTTCTCCTCAGCTCTTCAGCTCTTCTCCAGGCAGAGGTTCCTCTTGTTTCCAGAAGTGTTCTAAAGTCTGTGGTTTTGGGTACCCTTCTTATACCCAGTTTCTCCTTTGAAGTAGGCCTCCTTCAAAGTAAAGTCTCTTTGGAATGTGAAATCCTGCCTTGCCCAGGCCAGGCCCCAGACACTTACCAGGGAGTTGGAGACTGCATTGTGTGAGGGCAGGCACAGCCCTTTCAGGTGCAAGTGACCACTCCTCCCCTCCCTCCTAGCACAGATGGCTCATCAGGATCTGCAGGCTACACCCCAGCTCCCTTTGCGTCACTGTCTAGTGTGAGGTGCAACCAGCCCAACTGTCAAACTGACCCAGACAGGGAATCCACAATCAGGCAGAGTTACAGAAATGGTATAAGCAAGAAAATACTCACTTTCTAAAAGTGGCATTTTCAAACGCACAATCTTAAAATCAACTTTACTAAAAGATGTATTTTTAAATTGTGAGCTCAGAGACCCCAAACTCCACATGTCCATCCGCTCCCAAAAGGGAATCTACACTTTAATCAGATTTAAAGGTAGTCCCCATGTTAACCTATGAGAGGGACAGGCCTTGCAACAGTGAAAAACGAATTTAGCAATATTTCACTGTCAGGACATATAAAACACATTACTATATGTCCTACCTTAACCATACACTGCACCCTGCCCTTGGGGCTACCTAGGGCCTACCTTAGGGGTGTCTGACATGTAAGAAAAGGGAAGGTTTAGGCCAAGTCGAATTTACAGGTAAAACTGCACACACAGACACTGCAATGGCAGGTCTGAGTCATGATTACAGAGCTACTTATGTGGGTGGCACAACCAGTGCTGCAGGCCCTCTAGTAGCATTTGATTTACAGGCCTTGTCACCTCTAGTGCACTTTACTAGGGGCTTACAAGTAAATCAAGTATGCCAATCATGGATAAATCAATCACATGCACATTTTGTAAAATAGCACTTGCACTTTAGTACTGGTTAGCAGTGGTAAAGTGCCCAGAGTAACAAAAACAGCAAAATCAGAGTCCAGCACACATCAACAACCTGGGGAACAGAGGCAAAAAGTTAAGGGAGACCACGCCAAGGATGTAAAGTCTAACACTTTAGAAAAAGTGTACAACACCCACGATGTTGGAAGTATTAAATATGCGATCTACAAGATCACCTAAATGGCGAGGGAAGTTTGTGCTAAGTAGCGATTGTATTTCACCTTGCAACTTGACGTTCAAATGCTTCACAAGGAGATGTAAGTGCTGCATCTTTTTGTAACAATAAGGCCTTTAGTCTACTCAGCTTTTCAATGTTAACATTAAAATTTGGAATTGGAAGGCCACAAGCTAACTACTCTAATTGTGTGCATGGGAGGAAAGAACAGATTATTATAACATGTTACTATTTGAGAGCCCAAAATAACATATGGGACAGCTGCTCTCATCCCAGACAGCCTTGATAGTTCAACATCAAATAACTTCCATTTGAGAATAAATTGAAACACCCTCTGTACAATGTCACCCGTTTACAAGTCATTGACTGAGCGAATGAAGTTTCACATTCGCTTTGGCTGACAAAAACTTCCTTTTGCCCACTCACACATTTGTAATCAAAGGGCAAATTCCACAGCTCATGGATAAAACTCTCCCCAAAAGCTTCATATCTGTCTACTGGAAAACGTTTTCAAGATGTAAACTGAAATGTTGAAATAGGCAATTATATCACCCCATGAATTAACCATGCTGCTAGTGGTGGCTCAGCTGCTGTAAAATGCAACTTTTCTAATCTTTCTATACTCAGTATTGTATAAGTAACATCTGTCTTTGCCATTATTTTTGCCTGCAAGTTAAATTAAAAGGCAAAAACAACTCTGTGACATTAACGTGCTACCAGGGCACGTGGTTTGATTTTAAAACCTGTAGTGTCCAGCTCAACTGCCAACTAAGCCACCTTTGCCCTTGTTGTCAAAAAGACATGTAATTTTGTATAATATCTATTGGTATTCAAAGTGTTAATATGAGTTGACAACATATTCAGTACATTATTGACAACAGCCAATGCTTTTTCCAAATTAGCCTGATAAATTTGCCTGAAACGGGAAGGGCCTTCTTTCTGGGAAAGCTTTCAAACTTCATTGTAAATCGCATACAGAAATATTTTGTAACACGGTGACCTAGGCCCTACCAAGAAATCTTGCAAACCTAATGGCCTCATTCCGAGTTTGGTGGTCTCAAAGCGGGACCGCTAAACTTGCGGGGAGGGCTCCACTGCCATGGCAGTGGCACCCCCGCCCTATTGCAATGTTCCCACAGGTCTGACTGGCAGACACATTGCAATAGAGCGTTCCTGCCAGTCAGACCAGCGGTAACAATACTAAGGGATAGCACTCAGCTCCATTAAAGGGGCTGAGTGCTATCTTGTAGCACAGAGGGAGCCGACCAGCATCTTCGGAATGAACAAAGCAGACAGTGCACATTCTGATGGTGCTGGGCAGCGGGGGCCCTGCACTGCCCATGCCCCCCGCACTTGTTCTCCGCCAGTCCTTTCATGGTGGGGAAACAGCCATGAACACACTGGCAGAGAACAAGGTTATGATCAGCAAGGCAGCATTGAGTTCAGCGCCACCCTGGCTGACTGCAACCAAGACCGCCGTCAGCCCATCGGGAACAATGTTCTCGGTGGGTATGGCAGTTCCCTGGTGGGTCTGCCCACCTAGGTTGTAATTTGCCAGTCGGACTGGCCAGAGTCAGACCACCCCACTCATAATGAGGCCCTATGTCATCAAAAGGAGAGAAAGACATTTTGTTTAATGGAAAGTGAAATGTTGCAACCATTGTTGACATAACCTCCCTACACTATAGGTAGTGATGATGAGTGTTGGGACTGGATGTAACAAAGGTCCAGTCTGCTTGCTTTAAACACCTGTGAAGAGTTTAAAAAACGTGCATGGCAATCATTTGTGCCCACTGGCCACAATAATCACCTGTATGGACCTGATAGTGTAGAGTTATATGTACCATTTTGTACCATGCCATTAAGCTGTTCTTCTGTGCAGTTATCAAAATGTGCAATAAAGGAAATGCTGGGCAAATTAATTTATTTAATTTTTGCTAGAGCCCTGGAAAGTAGTTTGTGGTACTGTGTCATTCAAAAAAATTCATCTGTATTGGAATTAGACAAGCTCTAAATAAGGCATCTATGCCCTGCTCTTGACAATGTTTTGTTCCCAGACTGATTTTAAATCAATTGTTTTTTTCCAAAATTCATAGCCTTGAATTGTTTACACCTGATGTATGCCTTGTGTTTGCAGTAATAACACGAATCAACAATAGTTCATTCTCCGTCCTCCTCAGCCACTGGGAAACAATATTGGTATTATTCAATACTTGTACAGGGATTTCCTGTAGGGTAGTGAGAGGAGTTAGGGAAATACCCAGGAGTCCTCATGGCCTGCTGTGTAGAATGGGCCATGTGATGCAATTTTACTTAATCAATTGAGACACGTCTTTTGTCTTTACAACCAGCAACTGGTGACAAAATAATGGTTCTGATACCTTGAATGCGGAGGACTGACACCAGTGCACGGTACGATGGGCTAAATTCATTCTTCACTGCAATCTTCTTCCGAACTAGAGCCCCAACTTTTAGAATCAGCCAGAAGGTGCTGGTTGCTCATTCACTCCCTCAGTGGCAGAACGTTTAAAGAGTTGGTTTGAGCTCTCATCTCAGAAGTTTTGTAGTTCCTGCAAGAGCGAAATATTCATTTATGTCAAAATGCGTATCTGCTGCCATGACTGTTGAGATCTGGAACATACATTTGTATGCCAAAGAGGACCTTTTAGGACATCTGCCACCCAAAGATTGTCTTAGCAGATTATTTAATGTTCTCTGGACTCCATACAAGTGATGGGTCCAACCCTGACCAGAACCAAATGCACTAGCTGTTACGGATGGCTGTTAAGGATGACTCCAGACAAGTGATGGGTCCAACCATGACCTGAACTTAATACACTAGCTGTTAAGGATGGCTTTAAGTCACGGTCCTTCCTTTCTACAGTTGAATTTCCTTCAGATGATATGAAGAGAAATAATACACAGCCACACCGAATGTTCCCATTACATCCCTGTAAACCTTAGAGGGAAAATCAGGGCCCTGGTCCAAGTGGAATGCAGCTACTGCATATGTCATAACAGTTTAAGTGTCAGCCAATCGCTGTGGCACACCCATGGGACTCTTCAGTAAGAATCGACTGCAAGTAGAATAAATCTAAACACACCATGCAAATTTAAGGGACCACAGTGATCACAGTGATCGATGTATACAAATTGGTCTGCAATGGAAGAGCAATGGTAGAAATTTTTAATTTGTTGGGAAATGTCACAACTAAGGAAATATTGTTTTGTCTGCTTGTACAGACCCTGCCACCAATAGCGTTTCTGTAGTAAAGAAACTATGGCTGCCACAACAGTATGGGCAGATGCTCCACCTTCAACAACAACTATAATTAGCTCTAACCTGCTGTCCTCATTGGTTATCAGACGGTCACCCACCCCAGAGATGGCAACAAAAGGACTGTTTTAGGCACCCAAGTGATAGGAATATTTTTCTAGATATTTTTTATAGAGGATGGTGCTGTTATATCAAGCATTGATGGCAGCCATAATATCTTCATCCACCCTAATATGTGAATGAATAATTGCAGCTACATTTGCAGTCTTAACTGCAGATTTGGCTGCTTCAACAGCCAATACATTCCCTGCAATGTGTATTTAAACACGCTGGTGACTCAATGTGTGTATGAAGTGAGCCTGTGACTAACCATCCTTAAGTTGTGCTCCCCAAAGCAGTTTATGCTTGATAGTGTTTCCTCTTGAGTCTCTGAATCCACTCAGGGGTCAATAGTGTACATTTTCATTAAAAGACTGAACATAATACAAATCACTCACTATGAGTGTGGGAAATTCTGGATCTGTATTTTCTAGTGCCAAAATTAAAGCTTTTAATTCAGCCAATTTTGCAGTACAATCCCTTAATGATTATGTAAATGTTTTTTTGTGGATGGAATTGCTCATTCTTCATGACACCATGAACTGTGGTGCAGGTTGAGTATTGGTGTCTGGTGCCTATAGCAGATTGTGTTAAACTATCAGTATATATAATGTATTTATACTGTTCAAGAGGCAATATATTAGTGGGCATGGGGCATACTTGTTCATGTTGGAGAAATTCTTGACTTTATAGAGTAGGGTCAAAGACAAAGGGCTTGACTTGGATATCCCATCTGCCAAAATATAAATCCCATAGGGTGTAATGGGATTTATATTTCGGCAGACGGGAAATCCGTCACCGTTGTGACGGAGTAACTTGTTCGCCAAGATCTAAAACAAGACCAAAGTCTACATCAATTGCTGTCAGGGAAGTGGCCCATTGCATCTATCTAGAATGTAAGGCTTTTGCGTTAGGAACACTGGCCTTAGTGACAGCCTTTAAGGCTTCCACTTGGAAGGACTGCCTGCACACTAACAGGCATCCCCTGCTTATTACTCAGTTATAGGGGTGGGGCTTCCTTGCAGAGACCCGCATGGGCAGATTAGGGCTAACTCTGCCATCACTCTCCATAGATTTTGAGTAGTGCAGGTAGGGACTTAAGATTCACTAATGTAACAGAATGTTGACTATTTTCATCTGTTTCACTTTTTAGGTCATCATAATAAAAGTGTTGTGTTTCATTGTCCTAATAATCACAATTTATGCCTTTTTACATATAACACAGTTGTGTCAATTAAATGAATTGAACCAAATCTTGCTTTTGTTTGGCTTTTGCATGTATATGTATGAGACTTGTGTAACTGAGAGAAAGGGGTAAGATCTGTTCCACTATGACTTCCCCGAGAAATCATAGAGTGTCATGCGTCAGGCTGCCACAAATCACCTTTATTTTTGTGTTTTGGTGAGGTGCTGCTAGCTAGCCGAAAGGGTTTGGACGACAGCTATCAGACGGTGTAGGATAAGACTCGGTCCCCCACACACGGTGGTGTTGCTGCCCGAAACCAGCAGTCTCATCCCCAAGACAAGAGTCCCACGACAATACTGTGTGTGTGTTGCATAAATACTTTACACAGTGCCTCTAAAGATGAGCCTGACTGCTCTGTGCCATGCTACCAGAGGGTGAGCACAGGTTATTTCTAAGTGTGTATCCAGCTTACCCTGACTAGAGTCATGGTTCCTGCTTGTATAGTGGGCATACTCTGACAACTATAAACCTAGTTCTAACAAACCCACACTGTGTTGGAGGTGCAGCTGTGATACGATGATGTGTCTAGTCTTCAGGAGCTGTCTCCAAATGGTCAACGCAAGCCCTAGGATATCTTGTTTTATGTTTCTAACCTTGAACAGAGTGTACATAGCAAGAAAGGTTTACTGAAAACAAGCAGTGTGTACATATATTCTCAGAACAATACTGTGCAAGCAAAAAGCATATACAATGTAATTGCTAAAAGTGATGGCAGCCTAAAACATTTAACATTTAAAATAGAAAACTAAATTAAAATCGAGAACCAAAGTGGACGGAAACTAGAAAAGCATATCATGGTTTGAAAGTGTTGCCTAGTCATATCTTATGTCTTATGTGTTTTATGTCTGTCTATGTTGGCTATACCACAGTGTTCTAAACAGTCCCAGGTTTAGGCTCAAACATTTCAGGTTTTTGTTGTGTTGGCATTTTGGTATTTATAATTGTAGGAACAGGATACCAAATCACAGAATGCAAAGAGAAATAACTGCACTGGATGAGATAGTCACTCATGCAGCTTGGACATTTGAAAGAATGCATTAATACTGTATACATATATTTGTAATTTGGTTTAAAGAAAACTGTTATTATTTTGGTATGAATATGCTTTCACACAAGAATGTTGCAATGGGGAACATTTGTATTTTAAAGAATTATTAACGTCCTTTTGTCAAATGGCCATATTTTACAAATGATTTACTAAGTCTTTTGACTTATTAATTAACCTGATATTTATCATTGTAACCTGTTAAGTCTGTCAGATGTGTCATTCACATTGGCATAGTTTGTTAGGACTGAAAACTACGTGCGTTCAGTGCCCAATTCTTATGGTTCGCCATCACCTCACCAAAAACTAGCTATAAATTCTGCAAACTACAGTTAACATCTTTTGATCATTGAGTCTTATCTGAGATCCTGTTTGGATTTAAGGGTGATAGTGCTGCAGCAATTCAATGTGTATCTCTGGCCCAGGAATCCTATGCCCCTGGGGTCAGAATCTAAGGGGGAGCATGCAGCCCTCTCCATGAGCATTATTAGGCCCAGGGACCCTATCCCCCAAGACCATACCAAGAAAGTAGAGGGTATGACCCCCATCCTGGACTCTCACTAGGCCCTGGTGACCCCATCCCAAGGGCTGTCGTTTTTATAAAAGGGAAGGGGGACATGCAGTCCCCCCTCCTCAAACCTCATTAGGCCATGGGGACCCCACTCCCCAGCGTTGTATGTATATTAGAAGGGGAGATGGCCATTCAGAACCCCTCCCTGAGCCTACTTTGGCCTTGGGGACCCCATCCCCCAGGCCTATCTTTATAATAGGTGTGTGGCCCGGTGCTCGCCCAGAGCACCCACCATGCATATGATAGGGGCTGTGGGGGAGCCCCAGGACCTCCGCTGGCTCATCCTGCTCCAAGCATAGCACAGGAGCCGGCATTGCTGCTACATAGAGGGAGTAGCTATTTATACTGCCCCCTCTGGAAGGAAGCAATATCTTCTTCCGTTTCCCTGTCTGCATCAATGCAGTCAGGGAAAAAATACAAGTCTGCTCCCAGCCAGCAGGAGACTTTTTTAAAGCTTCTGCCAACTGGGAGCAATGTTTCTTCCTTTTTGTCGGGAGATTTGAAAATGTTCCCACAGCAAGTGAGTCAGCACCAGGGGATGGGGTCTCTGAGGTCAATGAAGGCTCAGGGGCTTTAACTTAAGTTATGGCCCTGGGAGACACGCTTTAAGGCACACAGAGCAGTAAGTGCAGATAAATGCCTTCTTTCTAAAAGTGGTATTTCTAAAAATAGTAAATTAAATCCAGCTTCACCAGTGAGCAGGATTTCTCACAAACAGCCCAACCATACCAAACATGACAATGCCACTCCTTTCAGATCAGAAATTACCACTTGAAAGTATAAAGGAATCTCCAATGTTGGCCTATGAGAGAAGCAGGCTTCACAATAGTGAAAATGACTTTGGGTGTTTTTCACTACCAGGACAGGTAAAGCTTACAAGTGCATGTCCTGCCTTTTCCTTACATAGCACCATGCCCTATGGGCTACCGAGGGCCTACCTTAGTCATGACATATGTAATACAAGTGGAGGTTAAGGCTTGGCAAGTAGTTATTAAATGCCAAGTGGAAGTGGCAGTAACACTGCACACACAGGCCTCACAATGGCAAGCCTGAGACATGGTTAAGGGGCTAATTCTATGCATGGCACAATCAGAGCTGCAAGCCAAAAAGTTGCATTTAATTTACAGGCCCTGGACTCTTACAAGTAAATTAAATATGCCAGTTGGATATGAGCCAATGTTACTATGTTTTACGGAGAGAACACATATACTTTAGCACTTGGTAGTAGTGGTAAAGTGCCCAGAGTCCTGAAGTCAACAAAAACGAGGTAAGAAAAAGAGGAGGAGGGAGGCAAAAAGTTTGGGGCGACACTTCAGAGAGGGCCATTTTCCAACAACACTGTATCAAATGCTGTTGACAGATCTTAAATACTCAGGCTGAGCCTTGTGCTTGGTCCGCCAACATTCCTAGGTTGTCTATCACTGTTACAAGGGTCTTCTCTGTGCTGTGAAATGAGCAAAACCCGAACTGAGACATCTCAAGTGGATTATTTTTTAAGCCACCAGTCAGATAATAAAACGTTGATATGTTTTCTACAAGTTTTCAAGCAAAAGGCATTAAGGAAATACAATGGCAGCTTGATAGTATATCAGAGTCTGTGACATTTTTTATTTTTTAGGAGTGGCACCACTAAGGCCCTTTTCCACAGTTCAGGAACAGTCCAACTATTCAGTGAGTTAATACAGCAGTGGTGGACCTAGGACCTCAGTGGCTGCTTTCCACAAGGTGGGTAGCAGAGGATCTAATGGGGATCCAGACTTCAAAGCTAGTCAGAGTGCCATAATATTAATGAATGTTGACAGCACCCATTTTCAAGTTATTTGTAGAGCGCAGCTCATCGTTCTTTGGAGCCGTTCTCAGACCCTTAAACCCCAACTATGGTTGTGGAGGACCAACATCTGTCTCTTCTAAGGTGTCTCCCATGTCTACCCATTTTCAAGATTCAAGATGGGAGTAGTTCAAGTTCAAGTTTATTTAAATGCATAGTTAATAAAAAACATGACATCATACATGCTCAAACCATTTTAAAAAAATGATAGCATAGATTTGCTATAACTTACTGAGAGATCTTCAATTTGCATTTCATAGCTATATATATTATTACTTGGCATTACTACCAAAAACCTCTTTGAAATACTAAACGTTTTTAATATCATTCTACCTTAAAAAATTTAAATATTGTATTATAAAATTATTTATAGTTTAGTTAGAACTCTGAAGGCAAAAAACCTCCATGGATTCTGAAAGGGGAAACCTAAAAATGGCACAATCATCATCTTAGGCCAGCAAACATGTATTTTGTTTATTGTGGTTAATGGATATATGATAGTTTTTTGACTATCAAATGCATAAACTTTGTAAATCTGGCATTTAGGGTATAGTCAGAATGTTTAAAACAAGCTATCACTGCTTCTCTACAGGACCGTATTCCCTTCTGATTAAAAGCTGCTTTTAGTAGAGTCTTACGCTCAACCAGCAGACCATTATAGATGCAGATCAGATGAGTAATGTCTTCCACTCCACACCCACATAGCCTACACTGGAAGGTTGCTTCAGTACGTTCCTATGGGGGTAGGTGAGCGCCTCCAGGAATAAGTCCAAAACTATGCTTGATAAAAAGATCCTTATTAGCTTTTGACCACCCAATCTCCAGGTATGGTTGGCATTTCTAAATTTTGTACTTGTTTATGACCATCCATGAGTCCAACCTGGTTGCTAATAGGCTCTTATCCATAAGTACTGATATTTTTTTCGTTATTTGGTTCAGGATTTTTTTTAAAGTGCAGTAGGAGAGATTTGAATCCCATAGTTCCCGTGCCTCCAAATCTTATAGGGCCTGATCTAAATACTGTCTAGCTTTGGTTGTAGGGTTCGAGCTGATCTCATTCCAGAGTGCCTGGCAGAGATGATTTTCCTTTGTTAATTGTAGGTGTTTCCATGTTTTGATGTAGCTGCATTTCCTAGCTAGATTTTGGTTTAAGTACCCAAAATCCACCCTAATTGGAGCTTGCAAAATGTATCCTGGTAGTTGGAATAGAAATCTAAATATTTTTCCAACTATTCCATTTAAAATAGAGGCGTCTTGTCCTCACAGGGCTTCACTACTGTATCCTATAGTTGCATTTATTTTGCCGCAATAACTTGTATGAGGGGGTGATAGCTAGGGCCATTTAGTGAATTTTTCAGAGAATTCCATTTATCAAATAGTATACCCAGGTAGCTATAATAGTTGACTTGTTCTTATACTCCCCCTTGTGTGTACCATTTATCAACTCTAAAGGTCTTTTTACTGACTTCCATTACTTTGTTTTTTTTCTGATTAATTTCCATTCTGTTCTGCTCAGCATATTCAATTACATTTGCAATAAGCCAACTTAGTCCTACTTTAGTTTGACTCAAGAGTACTACATCATCAATGTGTAGCAGATGATTGGAAATGGACATGTCCCAACCTTCGTGGATTGTGCGTTTACCTTATTGAGCTAAGGGGTCAAATCTGATAAAAAGAGATTCAAAAGAAACTGAGCCAGTACACACCCCTGTTTCACACCTTGTTTTGTTTCAATTTCCTTGAAAGGAAAGAACCGTCACCTATCTTAACTCTAATCCATGTATCAGTATATAACTGCTGAATAGCCTTTAGTAATGTCTCTGGTATACCCCAGGCAGCTAGCTTTTCCCATAGAAGACTTTGCTGTACCAAATCAAACGTTGATTTGAAGTCTACAAAGCAAAAATACAAAAGTTGATTTTTTTGTTTGCATTTGTCAATGGCAATGGAAAGAGTTAGGATGTTTGCAGCCATTCCGGGGCCCTTTGCAAAACCAGTTTGATTTGGGGGAATGATATTGTTCTCAGTTGCCCAGGTGTGAAGATGCTCCAATAATAGGCCAGCACAGTGTTTTGCCTCTACATCCGTAAGCGTAATCAGACAATAGTTTTCAGGATGACATTTTCTGCCTCCTTCAAATATTGGATGAAGTATAGCACCCCTCTATGTTGAAACCAATTTTTCTCCCCTAAAGGCCGGGTTCATTTTAAATAGTGCATTTGGGATCCCATTTGGGCCTGGGGATCCCGCACTTCTACTACTCTTTATTAAGTTGACAACCTCCGACGTCGAGAAGGCTAAGTATGTGGATTGATTTTGGGCAGTTGGGGGATTTGGTGTTGCTCCTTCTGAGCATTGTTTGCTTGTCCTTATGTCTTCCTTTTTTCCATCAAATCGGCCGAAGTGATACTTTAAGTATTCAGTCCACAAAGACTCAGAAATATTGGTACTGGTTAAGGTCATTGGGGCCTTATTCAATTCATTTACCATTTTCCAGAAACCCTGTACATTTGATTTTTTACTCAGGAATAGTGCCTTAGCCCAAAAGTCACAAGTATTTTGTATTTTATGCTTCCATATTTGTTTTCAATAGAAATTGTTGATGTTTTTTAGATCATCCTTTATATGACAGTCTATTGGGATTTTCTTAGACAGCCTTAATAGTCTGTTCCGTTGCCTTCTTAATTCGGTAATATGTGCTGACATTTTTATCTGCTTTTTTATTTGTTCTCAACCCTGGTTTCGGTTGGTTTTTTGTAGTTTGTCTCCAAGAAGACCAACTGCGAATTTGTCCAGAAATGTTGACCATGCGATTATTGGGTCACAAAGCTTATCATTTTGGCATTGTACAAATATCGTAATTGAAAGGATACCAATCGACTCCATTGATTTTTCATTCCATTGAAGTTTCTTATAGTTTGAGGTAGAAACATCCCCTGTTGCAGTAGGAGCAGGATTAAATATAGGAAAACAACAGCCAATCTCAAGACATTGTTGACCATGGTCACTTTTATCTGTCTTCATAATATGATACTTTGGCCCTTATTATGACATTGGCGGTGAATCCCGCTTACCGCCACACTGACTGCCGCCAACCTACTGCCGCGGTGGCGGATATTCGTTCACCATATTATGACACACACACACCAATCTTACAGAATTCAGCCACAGACACAAATCCGCCAGACCAAAGGTCAGTGCTAAAGTGGCGATATCAAAACCCACACCGTTATGCGAACAGAACAAAACCCACCACATTATGACTCACGAATCACCAAGGCGGACATTCAATGGCGGAGAATCTTGGACAGGGTCAAGCCGTGGGACAGCAACCCAGAACAAGGGACGGCATCAGGAAGAAGTGGAATGACCTAGGGGGAAGGTACGTTCCATAGCAGCAAGACACCAGCTCGCTATCCAGAGGACTGGCAGTAGACCCCCGCCTCCTCCCCCACAACTCACAGCATGGGAGGAGCAAGTCTTGGCAATACTGCATCCTGAGGGCCTGGCCAGAGTTGGAGGAGGCCTGGACTCTGGTAAGTCAACTCTACTATTATCACTCCCCTACCTGCATGCCATCACATCCCTCACCCTCACTCCCATCACTCCACTCCATCCCATACACCCCACCATCACATCTCATTAATCCCGATGTCAAGCTCTGCATGCTGTACCAATGCATGGACACCCCTCACAGCCATGCATGGACACTCATCACTATAGCAAGCATAGCATAGAGAACTAACAATCCCACCATACACCAACATACACAAGTAAAAGCTGTCAGGGCAACACCAACCATAGAGGAGAAGCTAGGGATTTACAATATGTCATACACATTAATCATAACACATCATTTACATCCCCACAGGTACCCCAGCCAATGTCACCGGAGAGGAGGTGCCAGTGACAGTAACTCTGGTCTTCAGGATCTGGACGATCTACCTGGCCCATCAGGGACCACTGGACAGCCGGTTACCCAAGCCCACTCACAGACCACCACAGAGCCTTCCCCATCAGGAAACAATACCACAGCACCCACCCAGCATCCCCAAACCTATGTCCCCAGGACACGTCAGTCAGCAGTGTGCCCACCTGTACAGGGACCCCGGCTACACCTCACACCTAAGACAATCCGGGACCTGGGGTCAGTGGCGATAGGCACACGGTTCAGGGGACAGAGGCACAAGCCACCAAGGAAACTGGGAGGAGTGCTGTGCACCAGGAGGAGGACAGGACCAGGTACCGACTCTCCAGGAGGCACTCTCCGAAATCATGGAAGCCTATCAACAATCCCAGGACATGATGGGCCAGATCCTGGACAACCTGCTGGGGAAAACAGGCAGCTGCAGGAGGGACAGTACCAGGGTATCAGGGAGGACTTGTAGGCCATCAACAACACCCTGATCTTCATAGCAGGGGTGCTGGCGGACATGGCCAACATATGAGGGAGGCAGTTTCACACCAGCGGGCCCCTGCCACTAGCCAATTATCTGAACAGTCTTCCACATCCGCTGCCACTAGTGGCCAGGAGGCCCTGCCACAGGACTCACAGGCCACCAGCACCCCTCCCCCTGCAGAAGGTGAACCACCCCGCAAAAGTTCCCTGCGTTCCAGCCAGAAGCCAGAGACCCTTGCCAAGACCACCGCCAGGAAATTAGACTCTCCTGATTGTCCCCCTTGTGTCCCACACAGTCACCCTGTCCACCTTGAACTGGCATTGCCCCCCTTCCTATGTCCCCTTGGACAATGCACCTGTGCTACAAACAGACTGGAACAATACCCTGGACTTTCCTCCATTATCACCCCATCCCATTGCACTTCCCCCTATATGTTAGTATTTTAATAAACACTCTTTGATTAAAAATCGATTTTGAGTATGTCATGTATTTCAAATATGTATTGATTGAAACGGGTACAACCAGTGCAAAAGAACTATACACAGAATTAATGACTTGTAGTTGGCTGTTGTGATCACACCAGGAGTATTTGTCAAATCACCAACTTCTGCAAAATGAATAGGCAGAGGCAACAGTAAGTGGGTATACAAGTGGGAAATACCAGCATGCCAATGCCACACAGAATTCAACCAAAGTCATTGAAATATAAAGTGACACTGTCTCACCTGTGTGTCATTGGAAGTGCTGACGGATTACAGTTGTTCTCTTGTCCTCATCCTCATCCTCTGCCTCCTCATCCTCACTGTCCACAGGGTCATCTGCTGCCACAGGGGCATCTGCAGTCTCCTCCTCCTGCAGAAAAGGGACATGGCGTCTGAGGGCCAGGTTGTGCAACATGCAGCATGCCAATACTATCTGGCAGATCTTCTTGGGTGAGTAGCACAGGGATCCACCTGTCAGATGGAGGCACCTGAACCTGGCCTTCAGGAGGCCAAAGGTTCTCTCAATTATCCTTCTGGTTCGTTCATGTGCCTCATTATAACGTTCTTCTGCCCTTGTTCTGGTATTCTTCACAGGGGTCAGCAGCCATGATAGGTTTGGGTAACCAGAGTCACCTGCAAATATTGAGGGGCAACATTTAGCCATACACTATCCTATATGGCCAACACCATACCCATACACCAACATATACTGGGTGGGAACCAGGGCTCACCTATTAGCCACACCCTGTGCCTCTGTAGTTGGCCCATCACATTTGGGATGCTGCTATTCCTCAGGACAAAGCCATCATTCACCGACCCAAGGTGCTTAGCATTGACGTGGGAGATGTACTGGTCCGCCAATCACACCATCTGCACATTACTAGAGTGGAAATTCTCATGATTCCTGAACACCTGTTCATTCTGGCGGGGGGGGGGGACAAATGCAATATGTGTTCCGTCATCTGCCCCAATTATATTGAGGACATGTCCCATTGCATAAAACTTAGCCTTCACAGTGGCCAAATCCTGAACCTGGGGGAATGCAATGAAGCTGCACATGTGTTTTATCAGGGCAAACAATACTCTTGTCATCACTATTGAGAACATTGGCTGTGACATTCCTGCTGCCAAGCCCACTGTCACTTGGAAAGAACCAGTTGCCAGGAAATGGAGCACTGATAGAACTTGCACAAGAGGGGGGGTTCCCAGTCATATGACGGGTAGCAGGTATCAGGTCAGGCTCCAATTGGGCAAACAGCTCTGTGATTGTGGCCCTGTCCAGTCTATAGGTGAGTGTTATGTGCCTGTCCTCCAGTGTAGCCAAGTCCACCAGGGGTCTGTACACGGAGGTATGTATGTCTCTATCTCCCATTCATCTGCAGCGGTAAGAATCTAAGGGACAAAAGAGTGAGGAGGCTGTCACAAACTGAACAATGGAGCCACAACAGTAGTTTGCAATCTGTAAACATGTAATGGGCCAGTGTGATTTGTCCAGTATGTGCCTATTTCTCCTGTGACGCAGCATTATTCCATAGGCTTCCCCCCCTAAATAGTGTCCGCCTGTCCTGTGTGGAGGGACAGGTGGAAGTGAAGTAATGATGCTGACGTTGTGCGCTGTGGCGTGAGGCTTCGGGAACTGCTGTGCAATTCCTCATTGGTTAATATTGGGCCCTATGGGGTACGTTGGCCAATGGTGATCTACACCGGCGGTGACGGTATGCACCGCCGTGGACGTGACCGTCATTTTCTATCTGATTCCTCACTTGTTTCCTGACCTTCCATAGGAGAGGACCTACACTGCATGTGCTGCTGTGATCTGTTTCTGGAACCTACCATGGCCCGTGTGACTGGGGAAAGGGCCCCAGCCTTTACTTCGGAGGAGTTGAAGAGACTTGTGGGTGGGGTCCTACCCCAGTACGGACTGCTGTATGGGCCTCCAGTACACTCTGGGCACGATCCATGTGACATGCATGTATGGAGGTGTGTGTGAAGGCATTGTGCAAGGGGGGAGAGATGTCCTCCTGGCTGGGTACACATTGAGTGCTGGGCTATGTGTATGCCAATAGTGCTAGAAACTGGTATGGTGGGCCATTTTTGTAACAGGCTGGACTGTTAGTCTAATGGTGTTCTCCTGTCTGTATTGCCCCTACAGGTCAGCGCCCATCAAAAGAAGGGTATATGGCGTGCCATCGCCAAGGAGGTGTGGACCGTGGGGGTCTATGGCAGGCAGAGCACCCACTGTTGCAAACGGTGGGAGGACCTGAGACGCTGGGCACGGAAGACCGCGGAGGCCCAGCTGGGGATGGCCTCCTAACGAGGAAGGGGTGCCCGTCGACCCCTGACCTCCCTGATGGCCTATCCAGAGCTGGATGGGTGCTTGAGGGCAACACAGCAGCCATAAGGGGCCCTCATTGAAGGAAACGGCAGGAGGGGTGGTACCTGGGTGGTCGTTGTGTGTCAGTGTGTGCCCCTAGGCCAGGCCAGACATAGCAGCGTAGGTCCTCTGGTGGCTAAGGGTCTGAAGGGAAAAGACTGCCTACCTAGCTTGTTAGCATCCATTACTGGTCAGGGCTGTGTGGGTCCCAGGTGTGCTGCAGTTGGCGGTGTGTGCACCTCCTCATCCCTTGGTGGCTAGCAATATCACTGGTAGTGCAATGCATAGTGCGTAGGCCTGTACCCTGTGTGTGAGGGTGCTGTGTACGCCAACGGTGGTGTTGGTGCAGTCACTGACCCAGTGCATCCTTTGTCTCTCTACCCCCCTTTCTTGTTTTGTCATCCTGTCCTAATGTGCATTAGCATCATTTGGCGGTGGAGCAGAGGCACCGTTGATGGAGGGAACTGCATCCCACAGGACCCTGGAGGCAGAGTCCACCGACGATGAGGGCCCCAGTGGGACGGAGGGAGAGGGGAGCACCACGGCGGAGACTGCAGGGGACAATACATACTCACATACTTCTTGCGATGGGAGCTCCCTGGTGGTGGCGGACACCTCTGTGACCACCCCAGCTACAGGTACAGCTGCCACCCCCGTACCAGCACCGCCCTCCCAGCAGCCCCTCAGCGAGTTGCCCGTGCCCTCTCACCCAGGAGGGTGGGCTTCTCCTTCGCCCTAGTCTTCTCAGGCCCTGCCCCAGTCAACCCTGCTGGCCTGAGTGAGAAGGCTATTGACCTCCTGAGATCCATCTCTGTAGGGCAGTCAACCATTGTGAATGCCCCCCAGGAGCTGGCAGCCCAGATGCAGCAATCTAATGCATTCCTGGAGGGCATTCACAGGGGATTGGCGGCCCAACAGAGATCGATCCAGGCTCTGGCCTCCTCTCTGATGGCTGCCATTGTCCCTGTTTCAACCATCCCCCCTCCAACTACCACTTCCCAGTCCCATTCTCCTTAACCCCAACCCATCCCAAGCACACAGCCAGACAAGCATGCACACAGGACAACACCCAAAAGTGTCTCAGGCAAACACAAGCACCACACTTCATCCCACAGGCACTCACACAAACACCATTCAGTTGCAGACACAACAACATCCACTATTTCCACTGTCTCCCCCTCCTCCTCCACCTCCCACCCAGTTACATCCACACTCACACCTGCATGCACTACATCATCATCCACTACCTGCATCATCACCACACCAAGCAGAACACACACCTCACTGGCAGACACCTCCACAACAGCCATACACATGTCCCCTGTGTCCTCTCCCCCATCCTAAAGTACACAAACACAAGCACTCAGACACCGAACAGCCATCCACCTCACAACAGCATACACCCATGCACCTGCACCCAAATCCAGCAGCTTCAACAACCACTCCCTCATCCTCCACTCCCATTTCTTCTCCCTCTTCCCACCCCAATGTCCCTAAAAAGCTTTTCCTTTCCACCATTCACCTCTTCCCTACTCTTCCCCCCGCCTTGCACGTATGGCCAGGGTATCAAGAACCCAGCCAAGCACTTCAGCCAAACAGTCCACGGGCACAGTTCCATCAGCAGCTACTTGTGGGGGAAAGGATTCCAGGCCACAAATACTGTAGGGGAAGGAGCCTGCACCAGCCAGCAGAAAGGGAAAGGAGCCTGCACCAGCCAGCCAAAAGGGGATGGAGCCTGCACCAGCCAGCAGAAAGAGGAAGGAACCTGCACCAGCCAGCAGAAAGGGGAAGGAGCCTGCACCAGCCAGGAAAAAGGGGAAGGAGCCTGCACCAGCAGCTGTCACAGAGCCCCCACCACCAGCCATGGTTGTGCAGCCATCAGTGAGTGCAGGGGCTGAGCAGGAGCCTCCCACTACCGCCACCACCACAGTGCAGCCATCGGAGGGTGCAGGGGCTGGGCAGGAGCCTCCCACTACCACCACCACCAAAGTGCAGTCATCGGAGGGCGGAGGGGCTGAGCAGGTGCCTCCCACTACCACCACCACCACAGTGCAGCTGTCACCACCGGCAGACACAATATGATCCAGCCACCATGGGCTGCTGTGCGGCCTGTCCCCATCAGAACCAGTGGGCAAGTCACCCACTCGTGAGACTGTGGCCTTGCACTCCCCAGGACCAAGCACAGGGCATGTTGCCCCCTCCAGAACCAGTGGACAAGTCACCCACTCCAGAGACTGTGGCCTTGAACTCCCCAGAACCAAGCACAGGGCATGCTGCCCCCTCCAGAACCAGTGGACAAGTCACCCACTCCAGAGACTGTGGCCTTGCACTCCTCAGGACCAAGCACAGGGCACGTTGCCGCCTCGAGAACCTGTGGTCTTGTTTCCGCATCTGGCTGAGGTGCCCCCTCCTGAGGTGCCTGCCTCTTTGCCAACGGATGCCCCTGCAGTGTTCTCTTCGTATTGGTGCAGGAAACAAGTGGGGCCTTAGACTTTGCCCTGTGGCCATGTGGCTCCTGTGAACTGAGGACTGGGCAGTGTCCCTTTATTGTACATTTGTACATATCTGTTGCATTGCCAAATCGATTTATTAATTTTGATGTTGAACTGATTACAATCACTTTAGTCAATTCCTGTTGTCCTTGCATTACTCAGCTGATTTACGGGGATAAATTGTTTTTGTAGTGCAACTGGTTGTGTGTATGGTATGTGTGTGTGTGGGGTGTGTGTTGTGTGTGTGTGTGCCACTCTCGTTTTCCTCCCCCCCCTTGTGTGCTAGGTGGCTGTACTCACTGTCATCATCTTCTCTGGCGTTGGTGGATAATGTAGAAGATCATCGGGAAAACTTGCTGTTCGGGTTCCATGGCGGCATGGTTCTTCCCTGTGTCTCCAATGTTGAGTCCTTTCAGTTTTGTGATGTGTTTCCGCCAGGCTTTCGATGGCGTTGGTACCGCACCGGAAAAAGTGGCAGATTGCCATGTCATAATATGCTGGGCAGAACTTTGTCTTCTGTCTGGCTGTAGTCGGCTACCTCCGTGGTGACTATTGTTTCTGCCCTGGCGGTCGGTGTGGTACATTGGCTGTCTATCAGAGATATCACCGCCATGGTCATAATTTGGCGGTACTTACCACCAGCCTGTTGGCGGTATTACCTCCACTTTATCACCGACCGCCAGGATCGTAATAAGAGCCTTAGTGATTAAAGAAAATAGGGACAAGGAGGCCATGGTATAGTCAAGTGTTGCTTGAGTTCCAGTGACATAGCATGTGACCGCTGGCGGAGTATCTTGTAGAAACCTCCCATTTAGAAGTCAGAGTCCGAGGCCCTCAAGGTATTTTACTAAGTAGAGTGCCTTGGTGTCAGGTTTAGCTAGCTCTAAAGCCCCCAGGGACTGTTGCGGCACTGCCCACTGCTGATCTTGCAGCATAATGGGGGCATCCCTTTCAAAGGAATTTAATAATTTCTTATTGAAGTCCCCCGCTACTAAAAACTGTGGGGATCTTAGATCCTAATAGCTGGGTAAAATTATGTCTATAAATTCAGAGGATATGTGTTTTCTGGAGCGTGCATCAGGAGGGATATAGACATTGATTAGCAAAAGTGAGCTTGTAAACTCCTTGTCCCAACCATATAGTTTTACTAGCAAAAAGTCTTAATTTTCCTCATATTCCCGTGTGCATGCTATATTTAATCCAGCTGAAATAAAGATTGCTAGGCCCCCCCCTCTGGTGACCAAATCTTTTTTCCCCAATTGCTGGGGAAAAATAGCCCATAAATCTGTGAATTGTAAAAGGGTTGGTAGCTCAAGTCTCCTGAAAAAAAATATTTCAAATGTATTTAATAGACTAGTAAAATCTTTTTGTTGGATGTTTGATCTAATCTCGTTTATATTCCAGGAGCATATTTGGAGAGGTTTATCGTAGGGATTGCCAACCCAGAGCGTGTTGGGCTAATCGGAAGTCACTGGCGATTATCTTTGTGGAGTGCTGCCGACAGCCACCCTAGATCTAGTTCCTGTAAGGGGTGATCATAGGATACTTTGCGCCCTGTGCATTAGTCATCAGGGCATTGATTCCCAATTGCAGATCTAAGGACTGAAAAAGGTTGATTTATGCCTTTTGATTGATTTAATTTGGGTTTATTATTTTGGGCCTCTTATGAGTCAAGATACCCTATTTGTTGGGGTATTCTAAATCTAATTCCCCATCTTGAGAAATAAATGTTTTCTTTTATGACTCTTTTGACCACTTGTGATGACTTCCAGGTAACCAGAGTTTATTAATTTGTTTTACCTTTGTTGCTCTTTTCCTCTGGCAGGAATTCTATAGAGACAATATCTGTAGATTCTATATCTTTTAGGGCTTGAATAACTTGTAGGAGTTTTAATATATTCCCTCGGTTAAAAATATTAAATGGGCCCCTAGACTGATGTTGTGGTTCCATAATCAATTGTTTACAATCTGCGGGAGGACTATTTTTTGGGCTACTTATAATGTCGTCCTGGTCTAGCACTAGAGCTATTCCTTTGTGTTCTAAATTATGGAACCCTGGTGAAAGTTCTCTGTCAGGCTCTATCTAAGAGAGTGGTCTGGGAGTTTCCACCATTTTCTTTGCCCCTGATCTCACTACTTCCAATTGTCTAATGGCGAACCCATTTCCTTTTTCTGCCTGAAGCTGAGTCAGTCGAGCCCCTTGTTGTTCGGCACGTTCGAAATTTACAGCTGTAATACATATGCCTTCTTCTTCAAAGGACCTCCCATGAGTCTCTGGAGTAATGCTCACTTTGGTTTTGGTTTATCAGATCCTGTCTGTCCTTGCTTATTTTGTGCTCTACTGTAAAATTAGAATCATTTGAATCCCTATGATCAAGGTAAGTAGGCCCCTTCTTATGTGTATTGAATAGTGGGAGCAGATTGTTGACCGTTGGACTGTTCTTTTTGTTGATACTCAAGTCATGAGACATATGCATCACATTTCTTATATCTTGAGGGAGAGAGGAGCTCATCTTTATTGTAGTAGGGCCCGTTACAATGTCTCTTTTTTATTCCTTGCTTTCAGTTGCTTTTTCTTTTGTCTTTTGGTAGCCAGCTTTTCAGTGTGTAATGAGTACATCACAGATTTACGGGAGGCAGGCGAATTTTCAGTTTTTTGGGTCTCAGATTGACGGCCTTCATCATCCTCAGAGGATTTCAGTAGATATATCTTTTCCCTGGGTATTACACCCTGACCGCACCCCAGTTCATCAAGTAAATTTATTTTTGTTATCAGTTGTCATCTCAGGACAACGAGTAACTGGATTTCCCTTGTTTGCAATTTGACCCTCCACCTCCCGCTGCTTAGGAGATGTTTGATCCACAAATTCACCACATTGTATCTGATTTAGATTCACCTTAAGGTCTGTTATCATTAAATTTAGGGGCTCTGGGAGTGTTGCTAGCTTGTTAATTATGGGCTCACAGGTACAGTGTGTTTTTGTAATCTCTGCAAACTTCTGTGTTTAAATTAGCCAAGTTCTGACCTGTCCTTGAGACTGATTTTGCCATAACATTTAGCAGATCCACCTGGACGTCCATTTATGATGATTGATATGACAGGGTGTCAAGAGTTAGTTGCGAGGTCTTAAAAAAGATGTCCCATACTGCATTTTGATCCAATTTAATTGGAGTAGTTTGTGTAGTTGGTGAGCTCTCCTTGATAGACTTCATACCTTCAAGTTAATTTATTTGTGTTTTTGATATAACAGAAGCAGTTGAGGATCTAACATCAAGGGCAGAGATATCTAATTGAGTATCTGAGGTAAAAGCCTGCATTTCTTGTGGAGTTTCTCCCACCTCTTTAGTGCGAGGACCTTTGAAGACGTGTAAAGTGGAGCTCAATTCTAATTGTGTACGAGATGGAGAACTAGGGTTAAGGTTTAATAAGCCTATTTTGGTATTATTGTTCAAAGTATGAATAATTTCTGAAGTGTAGTGCTCCCTCCGCATTTGACAGGCCTCCTGTGGCCCCAAAGCGGATAGTCTTGGCACGGAATCTAAACTCCTTTTAAGAATTACATTTACCCCGAGAGGAGGTTTAAAACCTAATTGTGGATGGTCAGTCAGAGTTTTCAAGGCTGGACAAGTGGAGGCGACTGAGGACGGTGATGATGATCTGTGCCTCAGTAATTCTAAGTCGCTGATTGAACCCCAGACATTTTCTTTAAATGTATCCTCCGTTGACTTTGTAGTATTATCAAAAGCACATTTTTCAGCCACCCCCTCCTCCTTGAGCCCACTTATATCACTTGGTTCGTATAGCAGACTACTTTCACTTTTTATGGGGGAGATAGGATGGGGTAGATCCACTGAACCATATGGTATAGAAAGAATTGCATCCACAGGGTTTTTCAGAAAGTCAAATTTATGGGGGACATTGGTGAGATTAAGGAGTGATATTCTGACTTCGTTTTTGTTTTCCGTTTTGCTTTTGAAAGTGGAGAGGAGGGTTTACAGTTGTTTGTATTCCTCTTTGTTTGCGGCTGAAAGGCCCTTTCTTTCCAAGATCGCATCTTCATCGGCATTATGATTTTTCTTCACACTAGTTTCATAGATGCACAGCCACAACTCAAGGATTGAGGGGCATGAGTGCGCGCAACTCTCCTCAATCTTCTACCGGATCCTCCTGAATCTGTTCCTGGATCCTCCTTAGACCCCTAGAGAGCTTGATCAGCCGCAAGGGATCCCAGTGCGGATGGCCTTTGATCACCACGGTTAGTCGTTTTTATCGCGCCGCCACACCTCAATAATGAGAGACAAGATCAGGCACAGTCCTCCTCCCAGAGTCAGGCAGAGCCAGCTGGCTTGGTACTCACTGTGATGAGCGGGTCACAGTGGTTCTCCTATAAGCCGCACCCAGACCTGGCCGGGCCGCTTCGGTGGTGGCCTGAACTCTCCCTTGGCGGCAGTCACCCACGACTACCGCACTCGCCAATATTATGCCAATGCAGCTGATACTGCCGAGATTGCTCTGTATGTCTGTATTTTTCAGTGCTGTGCTGTGCCTGGATTCCTTAATTAGGCCACTAGCACTCTTCTGGCCTTCTTCTGGACACCTGGACTCTTGCCTCCTGTGTCCCACCCCCTTCTACAACCCCACCGACTGCCTTCCTACCTCCTTCCTCCTATCCTCATTCACTCTCCAAGGAAGAGGGGAGGCTGGGGGAGGTCAACGACTGCCGGGGGAGTGCTGGGGGAAGTCAAGCACTGCTAGGGGCTACACTGGGCTGCTTGTCTAGATTTGATGTTTAGTGTTTGCACATCAGAACAGCTCGGTAGGGGTAGGGGCAGGAAGTGGCACAGCACGAGTGGCATGAGCGGCAAGGCAGGGAGCAGGGAGCGGCAGGCGGGAGCGGCACAAGGCTTTTCGGCTTTCTCCTGCAGCCGTGCTCATCCGACTCAGCTTGTGCTTCGCTCCTGATAGAGCGTTCCGTATTAGTAATTTACCTATACTTTGGACGCTCTTTTGGCCGATGAATCTTTTGGCTAAGTGGGACCCTCTCCACCCTTAATCAGTCAATTTAATTAAACCAATAATCAATAACGATCATAAGCAATGCCTTGATCAACATAACACTTAACAATTAATCCAGAATACATTTCGGCGAACCCTGACCTTTCAGTCAGGAATAACCACACCAGTTTATTCAAAGTTAGTGAATTTATTTCCCTATATTAACAAAGCTAGCACAATATAGATGTGTCTCAACACCAAATGATAAACATAAATGAACATTAATAGCTGTCCATAACGCGAAACAGGTGCAATCTATGCAGCATTTGAATAACAAGGCATTCGATAATAGCAATGCAAATCACTAAAACTATAATCTGTAATGAGCTAATTGCATACATTTAGTCAGCATAACAAGGTCTCAAATTGCATCGTGTGACAAAAGGAATCCTCATCTAACCTCAAATCAGCATTGGCATGTGGGACTTCATGCAAAAACAATTTAGCAACGTTAATTTAGAAAACTCCTAACTAGGGCTCTTATCAAAAAATCAGCAGTTGGTTACCTAAAAGAAACACAATGCAATTGTACAATTTCCTTTCATATTTACCAATTTCAATCAGCATTCAAGGAAGTCTTCGTCTCACAGGTACCGTTTCTCGATCAGCATGGGACGGGGCAAAGGGCAGGGGTGGACGGGGCAATTGCCTCACGGCGGCAAGATAAACTACTACTTCATGCAAAGGGACAAATCAAAGTTAAAGTCTCTAGGGTAAGAATCATTTAAGTCTCTTTCTCTCGATTAGAGAAAGCATCAAAGTTTCTCAAAATGGCGTCGCAGCAAGGTGGGCCATAATAGATGCAAAATGGCGGGTAACGGCAATAATGGCTGTAATGTCCGTAATGGCTGCAATGGCTACTTTCTTCTCGTGCACCTGGTTTAAATAGACAACAGTTCAAATCCAGTAGGGTCTTCCATTGGAGAGTTCATAGGTTAGCTTCAAATTGTCCAATCAAAAACAACAGTTCTCAAGCTTTTACTTAAGCATACATTATCCTTGGAGACGGGTACTCAAGTTGCAACATTTTATACCAATTAACTCATTTTCAGAGCTTCCATTGTCCGCACCTGCAGATTGACCTTGGAGCAAAGAGAAAAATGCCAGGCTGGCACGAAACCTTAAGATAAGCATGTGAACGATCTCAGTGGAAAAGTACAGCTTCAAGCAGAAATACACGTTTAATAGCACATTGGAAAAATACGAGCATCTAAATCGTGAGACCAGGCAACTAGGCCGAAGTCTGCACTAAAGTAATGCTAAGCTAAAACATTTCAAACAAGCAAATCATAGCACACGTTTATGATTATGTCGGATTAGTGCAATTCTAATACATCACGTTATATAAAGCACGCTTATAAATGTTGGCAAACTACTCTGAGGGCCCATTTTGTCCCCGTACAATCTTTATTAGTTCGGTTAAAGTCACACACGATTATTTCACACTACGTTTATGCGTCAATAAATGTAAAACCTTCATTTCAGCTTCATCACTCCTCTCCTCCTCGGCTCAGCTTCTTGGCTTCTTGACTCAGCTCCCTGCTCGACTCGGCTAACAGGCAGCTTGCACAGCCTTGCTCCATTCGATCTGCTCCTCGGTCGGGTTCCCCGGCTTCCGAGCTTCCGACTCCGACGTCACGTGTCATGCACCAGCGCGATAGTGGAGATGAAGGTAGTATTGAAGGCGTCTGTTAGCACGAACTTTGTGTCGGTCTTCAGTACACAGATTCAAAACACCCGGCCGCCTTACACCATGTCCCGCCATGCACCTGGGGAAGATGGGAGTAATTTTGTCATAAAAAATATCTGTCAACCTGGTACAAGCTACTGAGAGTTAGCCTTTTTATTCCCAATGCACTCGGGGTGGAAAATTGTTGAACAACAGAAATCATTTCCTATGAAGAGGTTTCCGCATCTAAACCCAAAGTAGTCACAGAAGAAGGCTGCTTTAGTGGCAAATACCAGCGTTTTATATTCCCTAAATGCAAGGTCTTGATAAGGTTACAATGAGGTAGATTAAGAAACTATAAACTAGCATTGAAAGAATACCACTCAAACACTAAAACTGCAAAATCACAATTCTTTGAGGCAAAAATCATGGAATCTGGATAAGTCTAGGGGAATTTTTAATATAGTTAAAAAGTTTCTTGTGCCCACTGCAGCCACTTACTCCCACGTGCCTTCTTCTGCTTGGTGTGAGCAGCTTACCTTTCATTTTCAGTTGAAATTTAAAACTATTCAAGCAAGTCTTCCTTCGGCTTTTCTACCAACTGAGAGGACTTTGAATGATACCCAATGAACCTGGCCACTGTCTCCGGAGGCGTCCCTCTCTAGCTTTGAACCTATCTCACCGGATGACTCCTTAAAAGCATTATGTACATTGAGATCAGGCTTGTCTTCGGACCCATATCCTCCTAAAGTGTGTGGATTAGCAGCTCCTGCTATTAACTCCTTAGTAAAAAGGTACTAATCTCCTTTCTGGAGTCAGCTGAGGTTCCTAGGCAGTGGAAGCAAGCTAGAATTTTCCTATTTCTAAAGAAAGACTCAGCAGATCTGGAGGTTCCAGCAAATTATAGACCAATCTCCTTGCTCCCAGTTTTTTCCAAAATTCTGGAAAAATATGTGAATACACAACTCTCCAGCTTTTTGAAATCCAATAAGCTGCTACATTCCAGCCAGTCAAGATTTCAGCCAAACCATAGCACTGAGACAGCACTCCGAAGATCGAGGGGGAAAGGCTGTGATGATAATGCTTGATATATCAGAAGCCTTCGATACGGTCCATCATGCCTGTCTCCTTCTGCGTCTGTCATCAGTGGGAATTTTGGGCCAATCCTTGAATTGGCTGTCATCTTTTCTTGAGAAACAAAGTCAGCAGATTTGGATTCCACCTTTTTCATCTGAATCTTGAGATCTATCATCTGGGGACCCACAGGGGTCAGCGTTGTTTCCCACACTTTTTCATATATATCTAACCCCTCTTACCGAGCTCGCTGAATCCCTAGGGGCTAAGGTATTTTTCATATGCTGACAATACTCAGCTTTTGTACTCCTGTGACCAGGGCAGTTTGGTCTTTATGAACCAGACTGAAAGATGCCTGACATCACTATTTCAGTGGATGGCAGAGCATCAAGTGTAAGGCTGGGAAGACAGAATCCTGGTGTTTGGTGTGATTTGACATCCAACTGCTGGCTGTCCTTTTGGCCCAATAATGCCCCCCTTCTCCCAGGCCTTCAGAGCGGCACTGTTAAGAATATTGGGATAAGGTTTGATGACCAGCTACCCTTTATTTAAGCTACAAATTAAGGTGGTGGCAGGCACATGCTTAGGGATACTGCATTGTTTAGGAAAGTTTGCACATCTTTTGTCTTTCTCAACAAATAGTCATCCAGACCCTGATAATGTCCAGGTTGGATTACGGTAAGGCACTTTGGCCCTGATTCTAAGCTTGGTTGGCGGCGGTAGCCGCCCGCCAAGCGGGAACCGCCAGAAGACCGTACCGCGGTCAAAAGACCGCAGCGGTCATTCTGGGTTTCCCACTGGGCTGGCGGGCGACCGCCGAAAGTCCGCCCGCCAGCCCAGCGGGAAACACCCTTCCCACGAGGAAGCCAGCTCAGAATGGAGCCGGCGGAGTGGGAAGGTGCGACGGGTGCAGTTGCACCCGTCGCGAATTTCAGTGTCTGCAAAGCAGACACTGAAATTCTTTGTGGGGTACTCTTACGGGGGCCCCTGCAGTGCCCATGCCATGGCATGCAGTGGCATGGGCACTGCAGGGGCCCCCAGGGGCCCCACGACACCCCATACCGCCATCCTGTTCCTGGCGGGCGAACCGCCAGGAACAGGATGGCGGTATGGGGTGTCAGAATCCCCATGGCAGCGCCGCAAGCTGCGCCGCCATGGCGGATTCCCATGGGCAGCGGAAAGTCGGCGGTACATCGCCGGCTTTCCGCTTCTGGCCGCGGCTGTACCGCCGTGGTCAGAATGCCCGGCGGAGCACCGCCAGCCTGTTGGCGGTGCTACCGCCAACCTCCGCCCTGGCGGTATTTACCGCCAGGGTCAGAATGACACCCTTTACCTGGGCTTGCTAGAGTATCTCCTGGAGAAACTTCAGATGGTTCAGAATGCGGCAGCTCAGATCCTTCTCCCCCTGCTGGTGAAATTGAACATCTCTCCTCACCTGCATGAATTGGATTGGCTGCCACTTAGGAAGAGAATTATGTTCAAAGCGCTGGTATTGACATATGTTGCTCTTTATCTATCTTCAGCCGAATACCTGAGATCCAGATTCAGTTTTCACCACCCCTCACCCAACTTGAGGTCTGCTAACAAATCATTGGCAGTGATTCCTAGAGAGAGGAAGGCCAGAATTGTGGACAGAATTCCCTAGAGCAACAGCCTGAAACAAGCTGCTGCTAGGATTTCGGACCTTGTCCTCTCAAACAGCTTTCAAGAAACAATTGAAAACATAGCTCTTTATTTAGTGCTAATGGGCGGGTGCCTATGGATGCTGCTGGCTTGTGCGCCGGGACACTCTATTGAGTAGTTGTGTGCAATATAAGTCTCTCTAGTCATTCTTTAAGTATGTCCTTCTCGATGCTCCAATAGTCCACCTTCTAAAGTCTCTCTACTTTCTTGCAGCCCCATTTGCCCTTCCTTAGGGAAGATAAGTACCAGGGGGCTGACAAAGTAGCTCTTGTTTTCTTGACCACTCTAAATGGCTGTATATCTACAAGTATGTCCTCAACCCAGACTACATAGACTAAGGTGCCCACCTCTGCCAAACCTGATCTGGGCTTTGCTGTATTGGGTATGGGATAGATAGTTGGGCCACGGATGCACCTTCTGATGGTTTTCTTGTGGACTAACACATGTCTGATATTTGTGACAAACATAAGGCACATAGAGAATGAAAGAATGCCTCTGTATGTGCATTGGGCCCGATGGCAATAGAACCTGATCCGCAGTAGCCATGCCATGCAGACATTTAACTTATCCCCTGCAGGGCAAGTGGGTTGTCCTCCAATCTATTAAAGCCACCCATTACAAAGATGTTGGCGTGTTTTAGGGAGAGTGGAAGTACCAGGTCTAACAAGGGATCACAGAAGTGTTCTGAAGTACCCTGTGTTTGCTAATAAATTAGCACACTTAGTGGGGAAGTTTTCTGGAAAAATAAATTGAAGCCAAAGAGTCACACCGAAGTCAGCTCTGGAGTTTGAAGCTTCTTCAGGGTAAACATATTTGGAAAAATGATCGCCGCCTCTCTACCCCAGTGCCCTGGGTGAGCATGATGTTTGATAATAAAATCAGGTGGACACGCTGCCCTGAGATCTGGACCACATGTATCAGTCAGCCAGGTTTCACTGAGACATCGTATACCAAAAGACTTTCTCGTAATAGGTTATAGATCTGAAAGGTATGTTCAACAGCCAACCTGGTATTTACCAGGCCACATGCAATAGGTTTCACAGTTTACCTTTCTCTCTCCAGTTTACAACTGATAACCATACCCTATAATGTGATTTAATCCTGCGGAATGTCCAGGGAACCTCATTCAACACCACTGAGGAATTTGTTTGCCTGTAGCCCAGTCCAATCTCCAACAGCCTTTCCCTGAGCATAGATACCTCTCACATTGGCAAATCAGGCACCAGGGTTGGTTCTGTGAATGGCTGGTGCCTGGATGGGTGCAGATGGCTTTCCCCTAGTGCGCCTCTGAGGTGCCTGTTGCATGTGTTTGCTACATGTCTGTAAGGCTGCCTTGTTTTTATAATGCCTTAACAAGGCTTTTATTAATGCAAGAAAAAAATGGCACCCGAAATTTGGACTTTAGCTGAGGTAAAAATATTCTTGTGCTTGTTGACCAAGTAAGAAAGTTCCAAAGACGTTTTCCTAATTTGTGTTTTGTTTTGTATTTTGTGTTTTCTTTTAAGTTTTTACCCCAGACATTTAGGCATGCAAAATGTTCCAACAATTCTCATGTGTTCTAGTGCTTATGGTGGTTGTTGTCAGTTTTGTGGCAGCATCCTTTTTTGAAGGGAGATTCAGATTGAAAATTAGGTGATAGTGACTCCAGGTCTGTGTGGGGCAAATATTACATATAGTGCATGGGCTGTTGTGTGTGTAGCCCCCTGTGACTAGCTTGGAGACATTGAGAACTTCCTGAAATGTTGTAATGGTTTTTGACTGTAGGGGAAAGTTCTTTCAAACTAGATGTTCAGGTCATGCAGGATAAAGAAGCCTGTAAAAAGTAGAAAAGCACATAGGAAAGGAGGGGAGGACAGTGGTTTGTAGTGACCTGCAGGGATTTTACAGATTGCCAAGTACACACCTTCAGTGTTTGCAATTCGCAGTAATGCTTTGAACACCTGTACTAGGCCCCCTCCCTGGTGATAATGTGTATGAATTTGACATACCAGTGGGATTGCCTCAAGGGCAGCTGGCAATGCGGTATAATTAAAACAGGTTTCAGTTACTAAGAGTAACCTAATTTCCAGTTCTGAGATTAGTTTGCAAATGTATGGATGCATCTTACCCATTGTAACTATATTATTTGGAAGGGGCGGAAGGGTTGAGAGAAAGCAGGAGGTGGAAGCTGTGGAGGGAAAGGCATTAGCAGAGCATGGGGATCAAGAGGGAGATGCATATGAAGAGGACAAGAGATGGGTGCTACCAGAGAGGGGTACTGATTGAGAATTTAATAGGCTGAGGTAAGAGTTTTTTCTCCTCAGTTAAGTCTAAGCAAATATTTAACTGAGTTATTTTTAGGAAGTGAGGTTGTTAGGGTGGAGATGCTTAGTGTATGTGTGAGTATGTGGCAGGTTGGCAGGTATAAAAGGGATAGTGTTAGAAATGGGGTCTTTGGTTGGCAGTCAGGTTATCCCCTGTCCAAGCAAGGACCCTCACTCTAGTCAGGGTAAGTCACACACGATCCAAATTATCCTGTGCCCACCCTCTGGTAGCTTGGCACTGAGCAGTCAGGCTTAACTTGGAAGTCAATGTGTAAAGTATTTGTGCAATAACTCATACAATAACATCATATAGCACCACAAAAATATACCACACAGTGTTTAGAAAAATATATAATATTTATCTGATAAGATGCAGGTCAAAACGATTAAAATTCAATAAGTATATGTTGAGATATCACTGAAAAGTGATATAAAGGGGGTCATTCCTACCCTGGCGGTCCGAGACCGCCAGGGTAGGGGATGGAGGAAGCACCGCCAACAGGCTGGCGGTGCTTCTGGGGCTATTCTGACTGCCGCGGTCAGAAAAGGGAAGCCGGCGGTTTCCCGCCGGTTTCCCGCTGCCCCTGTGAATCCTCCACGGCGGCGCTGCAAGCAGCGCTGCCATGGGGATTCCGACCCCCTTCCCGCCAGCCTGGTTCACAGGCTGGCGGGAACGGGTGTCGTGGGGCCCCTGGGGGCCCACATTGATTTTCAGTGTCTGCTTGACAGACACTGAAAATCGCGACGGGCGCAACTGCACCCGTCGCACACCAGCAACTCCGCCGGCTCCATTCGGAGCCGGCTTCCTCGTTGCTGGTGCTTTCCCGCTGGGCGGGCGGGCGGCCTTTTGGCGGTCGCCCGCCAGCCCAGCGGGAAAGTCAGAATGACCGCCGCGTCTTTTGACCGCGGTACGGTCTTCTGGCGGTTCCCGCTTGGCGGGGGGCGACCGCCAAAGTGTCTTAAGTCTTTTTAAACCAAGCAAAGGCGGTCATTACAGCATTGGCGGTAAAAGCCGCTTACCGCCGTGCAGAAGACCGCCAGCACACCGCCGCGGCCGCGGAAATCCGCCACAGCTATTATGACCCACATCTCGGAATCCGACAAAATTCATACACCCACACAAGTCCGCCACACCAAAGGTCAGTGATAAACTGGCGAAAACAAATCCACCACCGTCACGCCAACAGAAATACGCCCACACTATCACGACACATGAATCCACGCGCTCAAAATACACACACTTCTACAAAACACATTGGGCAATTCGAAATACACACACCTGAGACACATACACACACCACTCCCACACACCCATTGCAATATAAAACACACACCCACATCACCCACAAACCCCTACGACCACTATTACAGAGAGAAGGCCAGAGAGAGACACCACCATCCACAAACTAGCAGCCACAGGCACACAACACCATCACCCACACAACTTCCACGCACAAAACACCACACACCACTACATATCACCACACTTATCACCCCACACATCACCTACACCACCCCATGGCACGGCAAAGACACCCCAGGTTTTCGAAGGAGGAGTTCAGGGTCATGGTGGAGGAAATCGTCCGGGTAGAGCCACAGCTATTTGGAGCACAGGTGCAGCACACCTCAATTGCAAGGAAGATGGAGCTATGGCGAAGAATAGTCGACAGGGTCAACGCAGTGGGACAACACCCCAGAAATCGGGAGGACATCAGGAAGAGGTGGAACGACCTACGGGAGAAGGTGCGTTCCGTGGTCTCAAGACACCACCAGGCGGTTCAGCGGACTGGCGGCGGACCCCCACCTCCTCACCCACAACTGACAACATGGGAGGAGCAGGTCTTGGCGATTCTGCATCCTGAGGGCCTCGCAGGAGTCGGTGGAGGAATGGACTCCGGTAAGTCAAACCTTTAACTACCATATCCCCCACCCTACCTGCATGCTATCACATACCCCCACCCTTGCTCCCACCCCCACCCCTATCACTCCAACTCCTCACTAATGTACCAATATCACAAACCATCCATCCCAACACCAAGCCCTGCATGCAACAACAAAGCATGGACACCCATCACTAAAGCATGGCCACTGCACATACCCATACACCCCCCTAAACCATCATCACACAAGCCCCCAAACAGGAATGCCAGCACTAGGGTACACGCTCACCCACCCATTGCACACCATGACACACACAGATGCAATAATCATGCTTTTACACCCCTGCAGGACCACTACCCAACGTCACCAGACAGGAGGGTCCAGACATCTCCACTCCACCCACAGAAGAGGCCCACAGTGATGACAGCACCTCTGTCCACCTGGATCTAGATGACCAGCCCGGACCATTGTGGGCCTCGGGACACTCGGTTCCCCTCACACAGGCACAGGCCACCACAGACCTTCCACCCTCTGGTAACACCAGCACAGCACCCACCCAGCGGGCCCATACCTCAGTCCCCAGGACGCGTCAATCAGCTGTGTGTCCACCACTACAGGGAATCCAGGATAACCCACCACCCCAACAACAACAGGGACCTGGGGGCAGTAGCAGTGTGCACACGGTCCAGGGGACGGAGGCCCAGGAACACAGGGGAACTGGGAGAGCTGCTGTGCGACAGGGGGCGGACAGGCCAAGGGAACCCACTCTCCACGAGGCCCTCTCCTCCATCATGGGAGCATACCACCACTCCCAGGAGACGATGGCAACGGTCCTGGCCAAGTTTCAGGAGACCCAGCGCATGCAGGAGGAACAGTATTTGGGGTTCAGGGAGGAACTCAGAACCATCAGCACCGCCCTGGGCACCATCGTAGGGGTGCTGAAGGAAATACTCAACACCAGGAGGGACACTGTGGCACTACAAGGGGCCCCTGACACTAGCATGGACGATGAACTGCCCACCACCTCCGCCGGCGCTAGTGGACAGGAGGCACCGCCACAGGCCCACCACACCAGCACCCCGCCCCCTGCAGAGGGAGAACCACCCTGCAAATGGTCCCGGAGATCCAGGAACAAGACAGAGCACGATGCCAAGACCCCCGCCAAGAAATGAGACCACCCTGATTGTCATCCCACTGTCCCACTTTGTCATCCTGTCCATATTGAAACTGCCCCAGCTCCACTTCCTATGCCCATATGGGCAATGCACCTGTGAGACTAATAGACTGGACTCTGCCATGGACACTCCTCCGCCATCACCCCTCACCATTTAACTTCCCCCTACAATATTTTGTATTTAAATAAACACACCTAAAGCTCCAAAAGATCTGGAGTCTGTCTGTGATTTCGAAATAGTGTATTTGCAATTACATTGACAAAATTTACAGGAAATAGGAATGTCAACATACCTATGTCACACAGCTCTAGTCCATGAGGAATCTAAGCAGATGACACACGTTGGGACCCACACCTGTGAAACCTTAAGGGAAAGTGACAACTCAGTGACCATACACTGGGTGAAGTCGACAGACAGGATAGAGGTAGAAGTGTAAAAGTACATGTAGTAGGCAGGAATGTAATCTCACCTGTGTTTCACTGGAAATATTGCTGGATGACTGAGTTCCTGTTGTCCATGTCTTCTTCCTCTGCTTCCTCCTCATCACTGTCCACAGGCTCCACAGCTGCCACAACACCGCCATCTGGACCATCCTCCTGCAGAAAAGGCACCTGTCGTCGCAAAGCCAAGTTATGAAGCATACAGCAGGCCACGATGATCTGGCACACCTTCTTTGGTGAGTAGAATAGGGATCCACCTGTCATATGGAGGCACCGGAACCTGGCCTTCAGGAAGCCGAAGGTCCGCTCGATCACCCTCCTATTTCGCCCATGTGCCTCATTGTAGCGTTCCTCTGCCCTTGTCCTGGGATTCCTCACTGGGGTCAGTAGCCATGACAGGTTGGGGTAACCAGAGTCACCTAATAGCCACACACGGTGTCTCTGGAGTTGACCCATCACATAAGGGATGCTGCTATTCCGCATGATGTATGCGTCATGCACTGAGCCAGGGAACATGGCATTCACATAGGAGATGTACTGGTCGGCCAAACATACCATCTGTACATTCATGGAATGATAACTCTTCCGGTTCCTGTACACCTGTTCACTTCTGCGGGGGGGGGGTACCAATGCCACATGTGTCCCATCAATGGCACCTATGATGTTGGGGATATGTCCAAGGGCATAGAAGTAACCTTTCACTGTAGGCTAATTCTCCACCTGAGGGAAAACAATGTAGCTCTGCATGTGTTTCAGGAGGGCAGACAACACTCTGGACAATACGTTGGAAAACATAGCATAGGCTGGGACATCCCTGATGCCATGGCCACAGTTGTTTGAAATGACCCACTTGCAAGGAAATGGAGCACTGATAGCACTTGAGGGGGGATTCCTGTGGGATGGCGGATTGCTGACATCAGGTCAGGCTCCAACTGGGTATACAGTTCCTGGATTGTGGCACGGTCAAACCTGTAGGTGATTATCAAAATTCTTTCCTCCATTGTTGACAGGTCCACCAGCGGTCAGTACACCGGAGGATTCCGCCATCTCCTCACATGTCCCAGCGGACGGTGCCTATGAAGGACAACAGCGAGCACAGAGTCAAACAACTCAGAGGTATGTACCCACAGTCTACACAGAACACCATTCATACACAAAATCTGGCCTGTATGTGTGTTGAGACTAGGCCTAGGTATGTGTGACGCAGTTGGTAATTAGGCCATGTGGGCCCCTGAAATGGCGGCTGCCTGACCTCTAAAGTGGGACAATGGGATGTGTGGTAACTGCGCTGGCGTTGTACACCGTCGCGGTAGGCGGTCGAAGACCGCGGCGCAATGCTGCATTGGTTAACATTGGACCCTATGGGTCCCAGGAGCCAATGACGATGTACGCCGGCGGTGATGGTACGCACCGCCGCGGACGTGACCGCTGCAGACGTGAGTGCCATTTTCTATCTGTTGAATCACTCGATACCTGATCTTCGACAGGAGAGGACCTACACTGCAAGTGCTGCTGTGACCTCGGTCTGGAAGAGACAATGGCTCGTGCGTCTGGGGAAAGGGCCCCTGCCTTCACATCGGAGGAGTTGGAGAAGCTCATCGATGGGGTCCTCCCCCAGTACACACTACTCTACGGTCCTCCCGACCAACAGGTAAGTACACAGGGAGCATGCTGTATGGGCCATGCCTGTGTGGATTGGGCTGGTTGTAAGAAGGAAGGGGGCAGAGTTCTGAGTGCATGAAAGACGGTGGGTGCATGTGCCACATGGCAAGGGTAGGGATGGGGGCCACTCACTTTGACGGCGCAGTGGGTAATGACTTCTCTTCTTCCCCTGTACATTTCATGTAGGTCAGCCGCCACCAGAAGAAGGATATTTGGCGTGCCATCGCCAAGGACGTCCGGACCCTGGGGGTCCACCACAGACGGAGCACCCACTGCCGTAAAAGATGGGAGGACATTCGCCGCTGGAGCAAGAAGACGGCAGAGGCTCAGCTGGGGATGGCCTCCCAACGTGGGAGGGGTGCCCGTCGAACCATGACCCCCCTGATGTTCCGGATCCTGGTGGTGGCCTACCCGGAGTTGGATGAGCACTTGAGGGCATCACAGCAGACACAAGGGGGTGAGTACACTCTCATTCAGCTGACTTTGCGTGCAATGGAGGGGTCTGGGTGGGGGAGGAGGGCTGTGGGTTTCCCTAGGCCAGGGCGAGTTCCGTAGGCTAGGCCCCTTCATAAGGCAGTCCATGTGGCACCCCACCCCACCTCTGTAGAGTGCCAAGTACAGCTATTCATGCACCTGTGTTATCTATGTGTGCAGATGTCGTCCATAGCCTTGTAGGCCATTTCCCAGGAATTGCACTGTAGAGCCCAACAGCGAGACGTAGTGCAGGGGGCTGCTGTGTCTGTCATGTCCGCCAACGGTAGCGGTAAGCCATGCACTCAACATGTCTTTCTTCTGTTTCCCCCCCCCTTTTTTTTGCGGTCTCCCTGTTCTTGTGTGCATTAGCATCATCAGGCGGAGGAGCCGTGGCACCGGAGTACAAGGGAGCTGCATCCCACATGGCCATGGAGGGCCACACTACGGACTCAGAATACACCAGTGGGACGGAGAGCGAGTGGAGCACCACGGCGGTGACAGGAGCTGAAACCAGCAACACGGACTCGTCCTCCGATGAGAACTCCCTTGTGGTGGCGGCAACATCTGTGCCCCCCACTACTACAGGTACAGCTGCCACCCCCCCTACCAGCACTGCCCTCCGAGCAGCACCTCAGCGTGTGCCCCGTGCCCGCTCACCCAGGAGGGTGGGCATCACCTTCGCCCCAGGCACCTCAGCCCCTGCCCCTGTCACCTCTGCTGCCCTCAGTGAGGAGGCCATTGACCTCCTCAGGTCCCTCACTGTTGGACAGTCTACCATTTTGAATGCCATCCAGGGTGTAGAAAGGGAGTTGCAACAAACCAATGCATTCCTGGAGGGCATTAATTCTGGTCAGGCTGCCCTTCATCGAACCTTTCAAACTCTGGCCTCAGCACTGATGGCAGCCATTGTCCCTGTGTCTAGCCTCCCCCTCCAACTTCCTCCACCCAGACCACATCCTCTGTACCTCTGCCTATCCCAAGCACTCCATCAGACCAGCCTGCACACACCTCACCACACAAGGGAAGCTCAGGCAAACATAAGCACCACACATCCCACCAGCACTCACGCAAGCATCACACACATACAGACACAACAACATCCACTGCCTCCACTGTGTCCCCCTCCTCCTCGTCTCCCTCCTCCCTCCCAGTCTCGTCTACACTCACACATGCATGCACTACCACTACAGCCACTACGTCCCGCACCAGCACACACACCAGCACACCCCGCTCACGTGCAGTCACCACCCCCACTACCATTCACACGTCCCCTGTGTCCTCTCCCAGTGTGTCTGTGACGCCCCCTCCCAAGATACACAAACGCAGGCACACACCCACCCAACATACATCCACCTCACAACAGCCTCCAGCGCATGCACCTGCACCCAAAGCCACAAAAGTTACACCTCCTACAACCACCATCTCTTCCTCCACTCCCAAACCCCCTCCAGCTACCCATCCCAGTGTGTCCAAGCAACTTTATTTTAGGTCCCGAACTAGCACCTCAGCCACAAAATCAACGGGACCAGTGGTGCCTGTTGTCACAGGTGTGTGGAGTGCACCGGCTACCAGGACAGCCAGTGTGGCACGGAGCAACAGCACAGCCAGTCCCCCCCCCCTGTCAAGCACCAGACGTTTGCCAGTGCCCGGCGGGAGAGGGGGAAGACTCCAGCCACCCAAGCCGCTCACAGGGGTCCCGGGGGGAGTGTGGACTCAGCGGTGACTCCTCCCAAAGTGGGGAAGGGGCAGAAGAAACCGTCAAGTCTGGGAGGAGCAGCACGGCGGAGAGGACCGCCATCATCCCCGCTGGCCAGGACGCCACCGCCAGCCCCATCGTCGCTGCCCAGGAGGGCCCCGCCAGCCACAGCCCAGCTGCCCAGGAGGGCCCCCCCAGCCACAGCCCAGCTGCCCAGGAGGGCCCCGCCAGCCACAGCCCAGCTGCCCAGGAGGACCCCGCCAGCCACAGCCCAGCTGCCCAGGAGGGCCCCGCCAGCCACAGCCCAGCTGCCCAGGAGGACCCCGCCAGCCACAGCCCAGCTGCCCAGGAGGACCCCGCCAGCCACAGCCCAGCTGCACATGAAGGACCGCCAGCCTCATCGCAGCTGGCCAATGAAGGACCGCCAAGTCAAGCACTGCTGAACAGGGCAAGCACCGCTGAACAGGGCAAGGACCGCCAACTCAAGCACCGCTGAACAGGGCAAACACCGCTGAAAAGGGCAAGGACCGCCAAGTCAAGCACCGCTGAACAGGGCAAGCACGGCTGAACAGGGCAAGGACCACCAACTCAAGGACCGCTGAACAGGGCAAGCACCGCTGAACAGGGCAAGGACCGCCAACTCAAGCACCGCTGAACAGGGCAAGCACCGCTGAACAGGGCAAGGACCGCAAACTCAAGGACCGCTGAACAGGGCAAGCACCGCTGAACAGGGCAAGGACCGCCAAGTCAAGTACCGCTGAACAGGGCAAGCACCGCTGAACAGGGCAAGGACCGCCAACTCAAGCACCGCTGAACAGGGCAAGGACCGCCAACTCAAGGACCACTGAACAGGGCAAGGACCGCCAACTCAAGCACCGCTGAACAGGGCAAGCACCACTGAACAGGGCAAGGACCGCAAACTCAAGGACCGCTGAACAGGGCAAGCACCGCTGAACAGGGCAAGGACCGCCAAGTCAAGCACCGCTGAACAGGGCAAGGACCGCCAACTCAAGCACCGCTGAACAGGGCAAGCACCGCTGAACAGAGCAAGGACCGCCAACTCAAGCACCGCTGAACAGGGCAAGCACCGCTGAACAGGGCAAGGACCACCAACTCAAGGACCGCTGAACAGGGCAAGGACCGCCATGTCAAGCACCGCTGAACAGGGCAAGGACCGCCAACTCAAGCACCGCTGAACAGGGCAAGCACCGCTGAACAGAGCAAGGACCGCCAACTCAAGCACCGCTGAACAGGGCAAGCACCGCTGAACAGGGCAAGGACCACCAACTCAAGGACCGCTGAACAGGGCAAGGACCGCCAACTCAAGCACCGCTGAACACGGCAAGGAACGTCAAGTCAAGAACCGCTAGCCCATGAGCCGCAGGGGCACTGACGCAACAGGGACCGTCACGGGGTGAGTGATGCACTCTGGGCACCAGTCCCCCTCCAGAACCAGTGGAGACATGCATCCACTACCTCTTTCCTGCACAGGATGAAGCACTCTGGGCACCAGTCCCCCTCCAGAACCAGTGGAGACATGCATCCACTACCTCTGTCCTGCACAGGATGAAGCACTCTGGGCACCAGTCCCCCTCCAGAACCAGTGGAGACATGCATCCACTACCTCTGTCCTGCACAGGATGAAGCACTCTGGGCACCAGTCCCCCTCCAGAGCCAGTGGAGACTGTTATCCACTTGTGAGACTGTGGCTTTGCACTCCCCAGGAAGGTACAGTGGGCAAACCACCCACTGGAGAGACTTTTGAGTCTGTGGCTTTGCACTCCCCAGGATTGAACAGTGGTCAAACCACCCACTGGAGAGACTTGAGAGACTGTGGCTTTGCACTCCCCACGATTGAACAGTGGGCAAACCACCCACTGGAGAGACTCGATAGACTGTGGCTTTGCACTCCCCAGGATTGAACAGTGGGCAACCCACCCACTGTAGAGACTTGTGAGACTGGGGCTTTGCACTCCCCAGGATACATCAATGGGCATGGAGCCCCCTCGTGGATCTGTCATCGTGCACTCATCCGGCTGAGGTGCCCCCACTTCCCTTCCCACCGAGGTGCCTGTTTTATTTCTATCTGATGCCCCTGCAGTGTTTTCTCCGTCTTGTTCGGGTATCTTGTGTGGGCCTCGCCCATGCATTTTGGGCCCAGTGGTCCACGGACTATGAATGTTGCTATACCTGGACTACTAATCGTGGTGTATATTTTGTTAATAGTGTATATATATATATATATATTTTTGCTTACGGAATTTTGATATATTACAATGGTTACACTCATTTCCTTTTGTCTTTGCATTCTTCCACGGGGGTTGGGGGGTGTTGCTGTAATGTTTCTATATGCATTGGTGTGTGTGTTGTAGTGGGTGAGGGTGGGGGTGGGGGTTGGGGTGTTGCGTGTGAGTGTCCCTGTTTTTTTCCTCCCCCCTCCCCTATGTCGTAGGTGCAGTACTCACCGTGGTCTTCGCCGCCGGCGTTGGTGCTCCTGGTACAGGAGCAGGAAGACTAGCGCAGGAAGAATATGGAGTTCCGGCTCCATGGTGTCCTCGTTCCTCGTGGGGTGTGTAGAGGTGAGCGTTTTTCCTTCGAAATTCCTTTTTCTGCCGTGTTTATATCCGCGGTGAATCCGCCCTGGAAAAGGTGGCGGATTGGCCTGTCATAATAGTGTGGGCGGTACATTGTCCTCCGCCTGTCTGTTGGCGGTGTCCGCCGAGCTGTTTGTTTGTACCGCCGTGGCGGTCGGAGTGTTAAAGTGGCTGTCTTTGTTGGCGGTTTCCGCCACGGTTGTGATTCCAAAAATTTGACCGCCGGCCTGTTGCCGGTCTTACCGCCGCTTTAACACCGTCCGCCAGGGTTGTAATGACCACCAAAGTCTCTTTCAAGCACAAAGTACCTGGTTTGCATGAAAAATCTCCACAAAGAACCGCAGAGGAGGAGGTGAGTGGAAACAAAGGGGTGTGTGTCGATTTCTCGGGCCTCACATGGCAATGTGTCGTTTAGTTTTCACGCAGGGACGGCGGTGCGTCAATTTCCGGCGCTCGGTCGTGGATCCTCTTCAGGTTGCAGGGTTTTCAGAGATCCCGGAGATGGTGTGTGGATTTCCTGCGCTGACAGGATGAAGTCACAGGAGCTGCATCAATCCGGTGGGTGTTGCGTCTAATTTTCTACTGCATGGGAGACGCTGCATCGATTCCTATCTAGAAGTCGGACTGCGTCGTTCCAGGTCATCTGTGTGTCGATCCAGTGGGCCGTGCATCAAATTGCCGGTCGCTACGCTGCATTGATCTTCTCATTGCGAAGTCGGGCTGCGTTGTTCCGGTTCGCAATGCAGTGAAATTTTCACCGCGGGGCAGACTGTCCGACGTTTCTGGCAGGCTGTGAATTTCGCCACACAAGGAGTCCTTCTTGAAGAGATGAAGTCATTTTGGTCCTGAGGCTTCAGGGAACAGGAGGCAAGCTCTATTCAAGCCCTTGGAGAGCACTTCTTTACCTCAGCCAGAGAGCAGCAAGGCAGCAGGGCAACAGCAAGGTAGCAGTCCTTCACAGAAAGCAGACAGGTGAGTCCTTTGGGCAGCCAGGCAGTTCTTCTTGGCAGGATGCACATTCTGGTTACAGGTTTCTTCTCCAGGTAGTGTCTTAGTTGTTAGGGACAGAGGCCCTGTTTATATTCCCAAATGTGCCATTGAAGTGGGGGAGACTTCAAAGAGTGGCTTAGAAGTGCACCAGGGCCCCTTTCAGTTCAATCCTGTCTGCCAGGGTCCCAGTAGGGGGTGTGGCAGTCCTTTGTGTGAAGGCAGGCCCTCCACCCTCCCAGCCCAGGAAGACCCATTCAAATTGCAGATGTATGCAAGTGAGGCTGAGTATCCTGTGTTTGGGGTGTGTCTGAGTGAATGCACAAGGAGCTGTCAACTGAACCCAGCCAGACATGGATTGTAAGGCACAGAAAGATTTAAGTGCAGAGAAATGCTCACTTTCTAAAAGTGGCATTTCTAAAATAATAATATTAAATCCAACTTCACCAGTCAGCAGGATTTTATATCACCATTTTGGCCATACTAAATATGACCTACCTACTTTTTTCAGATCAGCAGCTACCACTCAAACAATATATGAGGGCAGCCTCAATGCTAGCCTATGAAGGGAGCAGGTCTCACAGAAGTGTAAAAATGAATTTAGGAGTTTTACACTACCAGGACGTGTAAACTACATAGGTACATGTCCTGCCTTTTGCCTACACAGCACCCTGCCCTGTGGAGTACCTAGGGCATGCCTTAGGGGTGTTTTAGATGTAGAAAAAGTTGAGTTTTAGGCTTGGCAAGTACTTTTAAATGCCAAGTTGAATTGGCAGTGAAACTGCACACACAGGCCTTGCAATGGCAGGCCTGAGACAAGATTAAGGGGCTACTTAAGTGGGTGGCACAATCAGTGCTGCAGGACCACTAGTAGCGTTTAATCTACAGGCTCTGGGCACACATAGTACACTCTACTAGGGACTTATAAGTAAATTAAATTGTCCAATTGGGTATGATCCAATGTTACCATGTTTAAAGGGAGAGAGCATATGCACTTTAGCACTGGTTAACAGTGGTAAGGTGCACAGAGACTTAAAAACCAGCAGAAACAGTATCTAAAAAGTGGAGGGAGGCAGGCAAAAAGTTAGGGGTAGCCACCCTAAGGCTGTCAGGTCTAACAGATAGGCTGTCCAGAGTTAGATGCCTGCAGCGTTTTGGTTGAAAAATAGAGGTGGATTGACATAGTCAGCTATTCCTTTTAAGATGAGTGTTGGTGATTTGCATGGATTGGAGAAGAGTAATGGGGGGTTTAGGGCTGCAATTAATGTTAATTGTTTGCTAGACATTGTACTATTTGCAGGTGTCATAGAACACGGTCAATAGGAGCTGGAAAGGTAAGAGAAACAATTGTAATAGGTGTTAGTGGTACTGTTAAGGAGTTAGGTGATTTATAGTTGGGTAGAGAAGGATCATGAGATGGGGGTTGGTGTGGGAAGGATATAAAGTGTGGTACAGGCTGAGAAGTTGAAAGGAGGCTGGTGAGGAAATATAGATTTAAGGTTGGGGAAAGGAAGGTTGTTGGATGGAAAAATGTTGGCAGAGTGCCTTGGAGATGATTAGAAGAGGCTGGAAGGGTATTAAGGATCTCCTATCATGCAACGGTCACAAACTACTGTTTGCTACTTTCAGGCCTTCAGGTCATAGATGGACTTGTTTCATGACACTTGTAGCATGTATAGCATTTTTATTGTTCATCTAAAATGTTTGCCATGTCCCCTTTTCTAGACAAAATCCAGATGGGTCACAGATCCACAGTCTCCCAAAATTATATTTGTACTCTAATCTAATATTTGAACAATTGTAATTGTAGTCATCTTTTTTGGGTGCAGTGTAGATTTTTAACAAAACTCGCAAATGTAAAATAAGAATTAGAAAATCTCACATAGAAATATAGGCTTTGGAGGTTAACAGCTTTTATACTTTATCTAGTTCACTTGGGATACCCAAGAGTCAAAAATTACAACACATATGCTTTTGTGTTCCAGAGGTTCTTATAGAACCACTGGCACCCAAGCCATCGTGAGCTCCTGGCTGTTGTTTTTTTAGGTAGGAATGCATATATGTGATGTAGAGGGAAAACTGCTGAATGAACCACATCTTGCTGTCAATAAGAGACCACTTTTGTCTTGGAGGCATTTCAGGAAAAAAAAAATCTGTATTGATTATGCACACGTGAACATTTACTGTGCACATGAGTTATCAAGGGTTGTTTACAGTAACCTTTAAATATGATTCAAGCTTGACCATTAAAAATTATTTGCTGTACGCATTCACCATTTTGTGGGCCTCAGAAGAAGAAATTTGCTGACTTTTTCAATGAACATTAGAAGATTTGTACTTAGTACTGCTTAAACTCATGGTGGACTGAGACTACTACCAGGGCTAGAGAACTAGGGTTCCTGATGTAACCCCTAGGCTCAATGGAGCGCTTGGTTTTCTGTGGTACTTAAACTTGCTGTTTGGAGTCAGTGTACCTGAAGTTTCATAGATGTGTGTTCTTGGGATAGAAGAGCTTGAAATCTACAAGGCGGTGAGTTCTTCACTAAACTTTGTGGAATTTTGGAAGGACATTTGGACCTTCCACACTGCATGTAAGGCATATCCATAAACTGTGCCCAGAAGGACTAATTTTTTTAGAACACTTTTGATCTATTGTTGGTGTTCTGTGCAAGCCACTCACCTGAATTCCAGGCATTCTGATGGAGTGGTGACAATTCCCAATCCCCATGAGGACTAACAATACCACGATGAAGAGTACATTGCCCTCTCACAAGTCCTTAAGGGTAAGGGGGTTTTGGAAAGAGAGAAAGAGAAAATGCCAGGTTCTGCTTCATGGACCGCAGAATCAGTCTGCTGGAACATGGACTGCGTGTTGTGTTGGGCGTCAGGTCTTCAGATTTATCAAAATTCGGGGTTCTTGGTTTTTAGGATTCTGGGCTGAAAAGAATTACTCCATTCATACATTCAATTTGCATAAACTAGTGCAAAATATCAGTTATTGTTCACACATTGTGCATACATTTCTATAAGACTGAACAAGTCTCTTCCTCTTATTACAATACTTTCAGAGTCTCTGAAGCAATGTCCATACTCAAAAACAATCAACTTGACTAAAGACCTTTTTTGTGTTCTGGCGTAATTGCTTGCCAATAATAGTTTTGATAAGCTTGGCCTATTTCAGATCTCCTAATTCTCAGGGGAGAGCTTGTTGCAGGAAATGTGTCTTTCCTTAATGTCTGTTTAGCAGTATCTTGAATTCCCACCCAAATGAAAAATCATGCTAGTTCTTATTGTTATAAATTATTTAAAAGACAGAGATCTGTTTTGTTTCATTTAAGTGATTAATCTTTCTTTACCTTAAAATGAAGTTACTTGCTTAACAATTCACCTTTTTTTATTTTCTGTCTTTAACAGAAAATACAGGATCATAGTCAGAAGATGGAAGAGGAAAGCTGGGACTCCACAGGAAGCCGACCTTCCGGGTGTGGATCACCGGAACTAGACTGGAGGCTGTCTGGAGGACGAGAAATGCTGGAACTTGACTGGAAGCTGGTATGAGAACTAGGAACACTGGAACTCGTCTGGAGGCATTCTGAAGGACAAGGAGCTTGACTTGCACAGGAACTCCCCTGGAAGCAGGCTGGAGATCAAGGAACTTGCCTTGACTGGAAACAGGTGAGCAGAGCAAAAGGTAAGAAGCCAAGCAAGGCATCAGACTTACAAGCAACCTTAAATATACAAATGTGCACATGTGCTGTTTGGCAGTTGATTACTTGTTAAGGAAATGAGCAATTATTCTCCTGATTGTGGCACATGTTCAATACAGATCAGATTGTGAAGAGCACATGTTTTGGCAGTTACAGTTGGCACAAGTTTAGCACTTAAAATACACTGTGTATAATCAACAAGCATTGGTTATAATAAATGAGACATTTAACAAGCTTTGGTTATTGCAATCTTGATATTCAAGGATGTAGTGAATATACCCAAATAAGTATGCATATTGCAAGCAACAGCACATGACTGTAATTGAGCTTGTGGATGTGCTAGTGTACCCACAACAGTTGGTTTTAGGACTCTGGGTACTAGGCTAAAGTGCATATTTTCTCTATCCAAAATGATTTGTGATTGGTTTCTCCATGATTGGCATTTCTGAATTACTACTAAGTCCTCAATACAGTGCACAGTGTGTGCACAGGGCCTAAAAATCAAATGCTACCAGCGGGCTTGCAGCACTGATTGTGCCACCCACAGGAGTAGCCCTGCAAACATCTCAGGCCTGCTATTGCAGTGCCTGTGTGTGCTGTGTTAAACTGTCATTTTGACCTGGTAAGTGCACCCACTTGCCAGGCCCAAACCGTCCCTTTTATTACCTGTAAGTCACCCCTGAGGTGGGCCAAGGCAGCCACATGGACAGGGTGCAGTGTATTTAAAATGTAGGACATGTGATGGTGTGTTTTACATGTCCTGATAGTAAAATACTGGTAATTTCAGTTTTTACTATTGCAAGGCCTATCTCTCCCATAGGGTAACATTGGGGTTGACTTGAAATATCTTTTAAGTGTAATTCCCCATTGGTAGCAGATAGAGATGTGTGGTTTGTTTCTCTAAACTCACAATTTACAAATACATGATTTGGTAAAGTTGATTTTTGAACTGTGAGTTTGAAAATGCTACTTTTAGAAAGTAGGCATTTTCTTGCTGAACTATTCTGTGCCTCTGCTGTCTCTACATTCACTCTAGACAGTCACACAAAGGGAGCTGAGGTGTGCCTGCATGTCCTGATGGCCCATCACAAGGCTGATGGGTCTTCCGGTGCTAGAGTGGTGGGAGGAGCTGACACCTCCACCTGATTAGGCCTGTGCCCGTCCTCACACAAAACAATCTCCAACCCCCTGGAGTATGTCCGAGGGCAGGGAAAGGCAGGTTCTTGTACATTACTAAGACTTCTCTTTGATGTTTGCTTACTTCAAAGTCTGAAATGGGCATAGGTACAGGACCTCATACACCACATAGTTAGAATCCTTTTGGACTGAGGAAATTCTGCCAGGAAGAAGAGCTGGAGGCTGTAGGAGGGACTACCACTCTGCCTGTTGCTTTGTTGTGGTGACCTGCTGCTTGCTGTTCTGTCCTGGGAGTGGAATGACTGGGCTTGGCTTTCTATATCCTGTTTCCAAAGGTTCTCCAAGGGCTTGAACTGAGCTTGCCTCCTGTTAAGATGTTTCAGGGACATCAAAGACTTCACCTGCCAGTGCCTGAGATCTCTTGCTGAGAGTCCCGACTTGCCAAATGGTGCAAAATCCAGTCCCTGGGTCCTTAGGAGTGAGTTTGGGAGCAACAAGGAAGAGACTAGTCATTGACTTCCCGAACAACTTCGGAACCGACACCGCTTACCGACCCCATGCTGCTTTCTGCACCAGAGCTGTGGTCCACACTGAGTGCAATGCCTGCGACCTACAATGTAGGCTCGATACCACTGTGCAGCGCTTCCAGAAGTCCCGCCACAGTGTGAGTCCAGAGTGGCATGTCACTGACATCCACGGCAAATGACTTTGACACCACTGCAGTACCTGTGGCCCCGAGGTGTGATTACCGCGAAGTAGATGCCTAGCCTCTTGACTTGCTGGATTCATCGACCCCGCCTTGTCGTAAGGAACTGATGCCTCCCTGCCAACGCTGCATCACCTCCTCTGCAACCATAAGGAACCAACGCTTCATCTGCTCTGCCTAGTAGTAAGAACTAATACCTCCAATCCCCAGAGGTAGTAAGGAACCAACGCCGCGCTGGCTCTAGGGATGCCTCACCTCCCCCACTCCGGGCAACAACTTTGTCAAACATACTGTGGTGTTTTCATTGTGTTACTCTGTGTGTGTGTACAAATACTTTACACATTGCCGCTGAGATAAGCCTAACTGCTTGAGCCAAGCTACCAAGGGGGTGAGCAGGGGTTACCTTAGCTGTGTGATTCCCTTACCCTGACTAGAATGAGGGTTCCTACTTGGACAGGGTTCAAACCACTGCCAACTAGAGACCCCATTTCTAACAGCCTTCAAAGGGCACTTTCTTCTAGCTGCTGATTTAGCATTTTGTTCAGTAGCACTAAAGTGTCTAGAGACAGGGCCTGACAATTACACTTGCTTATCCTCATCCTATTTATGCTGCATGTAGAAGACTTAAATGATTACAAATTGCACACTAACTTTTTGCAGCTTATCACCTATGCACTAATAGTTTACATCCCAAAATATCCAATTGTGGTTGGTCAGAGAAAGAAACTGCACAATGAATACTAATTAGGCAGGTCACTATTTGTCACCCTGTGTGTCTGGCTATAAAGGGATGGTGAAATGCAAGTAGCAGCAGACCACCATCATTGTGTTTAATTTCCCAAAAGCAGCTCATGTTTCTTAAAGGAGCTTAAAGGAAACAGTTAATACCTCTTTACAGTTGAAAACTATTGATAGATACAGTTAGGCATAGGAGTGGGCAAAATCACTCAATAGAAAGTAAAATGCTGGAATTTTATCCATCTTGTCTTGCTGCCATATTGGAACTGGTCTTGATCTACTGCTCTGTGGATGAAAAAATAAATAAAAAACGTAGTTGCTTTTGAAGCACTGTGAGGAGCTTTGTTCATGAAGGTAAACACATTGCCCAGCCTCCACAATGCACTTCAAAGTAACTTTTCCAGCCGGGATGTCTGGGTGCAGCACCTGCCTGCATATTCCTCTTGGCCACGTAGGCCCAACACTTAGGGCCTGATTCTAACTTTGGAGGACGGTGTTAAACCGTCCCAAAAGTGGCGGATATACCACCTACCGTATTACGAGTTCCATAGGATATAATGGACTCGTAATACGGTAGGTGGTATATCCGCCACTTTTGGGACGGTTTAACACCGTCCTCCAAAGTTAGAATCAGGCCCTTAATCTCCTCTGATATGGGGTAATTCTGTGTTTAATGGTATTTCTTAGCACACAAATGCCCACTCACATCAAAACTGGAGGAGGGTACATTGATGTATTTTGCGTTAAGAAATAGCTCTAAATGCAACAGAACACAAATAGTTAGTTCAAACAATTGCTTGCATTTGCTAAATGTGCTCCTGGTGAAGGATTTTCCCCCAACTTACTTCCGGTATTTAATGCTATTTTTATAGCGCAAAATGCACTCTCATGTCCAAAATTGATGCATCCATGGAGCCTCCTCTCTCACTCACTAACTGTGGTCTTGGAGTATAATATTTTCCTCCAACTTCTTTTTAGTTACGTGAGCCCAAGTAATCACGTAATTATATGCAATTCTGAGTCAAGGATTAACAGAGAATTACAAAAATTACTATGATTATTCTGGTGTAATCGAAATTCTGCCTAGGCCTAATCATTTCACCTTTATTCCTTCCTTTTTCCAATCAGCATCAGGCAGATGCAAAGCCTGCAATATTGCCAGCAGTCTCACCTCCACTTTCTATGGATGGAAAAAGGGCATTTTACCCATGCCTTGTTAAGAGGGGATGTCTCTTTCACAACCCCTGCTAATTGTAATTTGAAATGTATTGCAAAGCCAATTTTGTGAGATTGGAAAGCTTTTCTTACTCATAAAATGTATTCAGTATATATCCCATAACTCTTTTGATTTTGCAAATCACGTAGAGAAATTGTGCTTTATTAGAGCTGCTCAGGACCATGGAAAGCAATCACAACAACAGCAGATCAGTCCTTACTTCAGTCATGGACATGATTATTATGGGGTAGGTACTAAAAACTGTGTAAGATGGGGCCGTGGCATCTGAGGAAGACTAGACCAATAGCCGCTGCAGGGGAGGGAACGTCCTGGGTCAGAGTTTAACATCAAATCAACAATAGTAGAATCACTATTTAACCACACACTGCACACATCTCTTTGCCTGGCAACATTTCATAATTGTTTTGGCTCTCTACTGAAACTCACTTCATATACTCTTTCCAGTGCCCTATCACTTTTTCTGTTTATTTCCCTCATAGTTCCACTTGGGTTAGGGGTTGTCTTCTATCTTTAGGACTTGTTACCTTATCTTGTTTATAGATTGTCCTATCAATCTTGTGTTAGTATGTGGAGTCATGTGTTGGAGTCTTCTACTACTTGGATTTGTGTGAATCACTGCTTCATGTCTGGTCTCATTACTACTAGTACTGCCCTCAATCACAGAAAGCTACTACCTTTTATTGTGCGTAACTCTTCTCGGCAACAGCCCTCATTTGGCAATCCTCATGCACTGCCTTGTTGGCTTATACCACAGTTATTCACAATTCCCTCCATTCACCTACTGATGTGTTGGCTGCATATTAGACTGCTAACAGATGCAAGTCCATGCCAGATATTGTGGCCAATGCAGAACCTCATCATGCACTACTGTATGTTCTGTTCCCCTTCCCTGCTTTTCTCCTCCTTCCCTGGCCATGTATTTGAGTTGTCAGTGACTCCAAAGAAATTTGGGGCAGGCATTGATTTTGAGCAGATCTACACCCTCGAGCAAAGCTTTAAAATGGCAAAGTGTTTGGGCAATGGGGACCCAGCACTGTCAGCCCCATGGCAGCCCACCCATCAAATTTAGAGTTCTTCTGCACCCTATTGGGGAATTTTCAACTGTTAGACCCAGCATCCGTGGTGTGGTCTACCTCTAAATTTCAGCCTTCAAAGTTTTTGCCGAATTTGTTTTTGCTGGCCTTAGGACTCTGGGCACTTTACCACTGCTAACCAGTGCTAAAGTACATGTGCTCTCGTAAAACATGGTACCATTGGCTTATACCCAATTGGTGCACTTTGTTTACCTGTAAGTCCCTAGGAAAGTACACTACATGTGCCCAGGGCCTGCACATTAAATGCTACTAGTGGGCCCGCAGTACTGATTGTGACCTTTAAACATGTCTCAGGCCTGCCATTGCAGAGTCTGTGTGTGCAGTCTAAACCACTTTTGTGGACTGGCAAAATAAACTTTTTCCAGGCTAAAACCTTCATTTTTAATACATATAAGACACCCTTACGGTAGGCCCCAGACAGTCCAAAGGGCTGGGTGCAGTGTATCAAAAAATATGGACATTGAGTTTTACATGTCCTAGTAGTGAAAAACTCTTACATTTGTTTTTCACTGCTGCAAGCATATGTCTCATATAGAATAACATTGGAGTTGCCTTATTCATCTTATAAGTGTAATTTCCAAATAAGAAGATATAACCGATTCGTGTTTGGTGTCTCTAGAATACTACTTTAAAATCCTAATTTACTGAGAAGTTGGATGTTAAAATAAAATGTTGAATCTGCTACTCTTAGAAGGTTGGTATTTTCTTACCTTAGCCATTTGGTGTCTGAAACCTGCCTCTGGTCACATGTTTTGCACTTAGTTGGCAGTTGGGCTTTGTGTATTCCTCCTAGACAGCCACACACAATGGCAGCTTAGGTGTCACTGGATGGGCCATCAATGGTGGGATGGGAAGGTGGAGCTAGGGCCAGCCACACTTACACCTAAATAGGCTGTGTGCTGTTTCTACACAAAGGAATGCATATCCATGTATTTAGTCTGGAGCCAGGTCCAGAAAGGCAGGGCATCTGTGCACTTCAAAGGCATGCCTCAAGAAGGACCTCAGAGACCACCACTTCAACACACTTCTGGATCTGTGGATACTTTGCCAGAATGAAGGACTGCTGTGCTGCTACAAGGACTGCCACTCTGCTGGACTGCTGCTCTGAAGACTACTGCTCTGAAGGACTGCTGCCCTGCTGTGCTGAACTGCTGCTCCCTTGGTTGGGTGACAAAGAATGGACCTGCATTTCTTTAACCCAGAACCCAGAGTGACTCCAAGGATTAGTTGGCTGGCCTCCTGATCAGAAGCTACAGGGACATAATGGACTTCCAACAACTTTTAACTCAGCACCTGGACTCTGCCATCTGTGAGTCCTCCCCTCCCAAGGGTTGCTACCCCAGTTCTAGGCCCTTGGAAGGGGATCTGAAGGAACTTCTGCCAAACCCAGCTATGGTCCTCGTTGGAACCGAAGCCAAGTGATGTGAAGCCCCTCAAGGTGTCGCCACTCAACTGGCAGCCAAGCATCACCACACAGCTCCTTGGAACCGACACAAAGCAATGCCAAGCCTTGCAGCACAGCTCCTCGGAATTAATGCATAGAAACGTAAAGCCCTGCAATTCCTTGACACACCACTTCCTCAGAGCCAATGCGGGACAACCCAGGGACTTGCAAAGTAACGCTAACACAGACAGTACATCAGGATTTAGCGTATTGTGACCTGGGTGGGTCCCTGTAGCTAGCCTGTGCTCCATCATGGCCAGCCTGAACTTGTGACTTTGTCCAGGGCGACTAGATAACCATAGTTGGTGCTTTGCACTTTTATGTGCTATGCTTACTGCAATCTTTAAAATTTTATATCTCAGGATCTACTGATTGACTTTTTTTTCTTGTGTTATTTATTAAAGAAAGTTCTATTTTCCTAACTTGGTGTGGGATAATGTTTGTGTGGTGTTTTCACTGTTTTACAGTTTGAAGTGTTGCACAAATACTTTACATATTGCTCTAAGTTAAGCCTGATTGCTCTGTGCCAATTTACTAGGGAGTGAGTACAGGTTAATTTGGGATTTGCTTGTGCCTTACTCTGAGTAGGTTTGTGGTTGCTGCTTGACCAGGGCTCATACCCCAGTCAACCAGTAACCCAATTTCTAACATAGTCCAACATGTATTGCTGGGTAGGCTGCCATGTCACAGTGGCCTGCCTTTTAGTGTATTCATTTGTATAAACAACCCCCAAAGCTGGGGGTTCTACTTGCAAAGTAAAAAAGCAATGTCCCTCAAGCACAAATACTTTCTGCCTGTGTGCGTCTTCATTTTCTTTTAAGCTAATGGCAACTGCCTTTCAGGGTGATTATGAAAACATAAAAACAGCATCAGAAGGGCCAACCCATATAGAGAAGGTGTTTTGATGCAGTTATTCCAGTCGGTTAGTGGTAGATGGGCCAATAGCAAAGGGATCCCATGGTGGAGCTGGCTGAGATTCTGCTTTTGGAAAACCAAAGGTTCCCTCCGTTGTACATACAGTGGGGGATATTTGGGAGTCGTAGAATGGGACATCTTCCATTTTATGATGGATATCTTGTTCCATCTCATTCTAAGTTAGGCCCTAAGCCTGCAGGTGAAATGTATAAACAGCCCTAGAATTTTAGTAGCAATGTACATTTTTGAGTGACCTCTACTGAGTTCTAGTTAGCTTCACATTAAATTGTCTGGTAAAGATTGGTTCTAAATACTCGTGTAAGGGCCTACCACATATTTTATTGTTGATACTATCTATTTTTCTGATTAGTTTCTCTCAGTTGATTATTTTTCAATATTTCTAAAAACAAGTCTCATGAGTAAACCACCTTACTTCTGGCATATTCCTGGAATTCAAGTGCATGCCAAGAGCAATACAAAAGAAAGTAACATCAAAATGTCTGTAAGCGCTGCAGAGTAACGAGGAAGGGGGATGTTAGGTTAGATAAGGTGATATGGGTATACCCTTGCTATAGATGCAGCGTGCAGGGAAGCTTTCAATAGGTACAACTTACTTTTAGTATCTCGATGAGAAAAATTCCCATAATCTTTTTTTTTTTTTTCCTCATTCACCTCAGACTTCAGGACAGCTCCATTCCTTAATATTCCACGCCCTCTCATATATGGAGAAAGCCTATGCTAAGGAGAACAGTTCTCTCACACTCAGCCTTCTCCCCCGAAAGTGTATGTGGGGGGTGTCATGACTATAGAGAAGCAGGTGTAGAATCATTGGACATCAACCTTATAGCCAGTCCCTATAAACACCCTAGGTTTCCCCTCCACTTCACCAAGGGAGCCTACAATTTCTCCTTTTTCTTACTTGGTACTCCCACTTCCAAATCCAATTTAGACACATGAAAGGGAGCATTCAGCCATTCCCTAAGCAAAAGGGGGATGAAGACACCCATCTGCGTCAAATTTCTCTTCTCGCCAGGACAATAGAATAAAAGAGCCGATTCTTTCCTTCCCTACTCTCCAATTCAAGTTCCTGTGATTGCCTGAATATAATCAAGGGGAGGCTTACCCTAATTTCCCACCTCAATATACTCGAGAGCGTATTGCACACTTCTATCCAAAAAGAGTAAACCCCTGGGCAATCCATAAACATGTGAATATCCATTGCATTCTTCATTCCTCATTTAGCACACTCCACCAATCCTCCCTTCTTCATTCTGGAAAGCTTGTCTGGAGATATCTACGCCCTATGTATGCAAAAGAGATGGTTTTTCCTTAAGTCCCTAAGGGGTCAGGTGTAAATATATCAAGCAAGGTGCACATTGACACTGTCCACCACTCTTGTACCTAATCCCAGGACATATGTTCACCCCAAATGGCATCGGCCACTTTAAAATCACCATCCAGTACCTCTTGAATTTCCCAGTAACAGACCGATATTTTTTTAGGACTAACGGATTCTCCAACTAGCTTATCTTCCAAGGGGTTCCCTAATCCCAACTCCGCTCACATGCTCTGAGACCAGCCAGCCAACTGAATATACTTTAATCTAGAGAGGGTCCCCTCTGTTCTTTCCCGTAGCTCATCCCATGAAAGTAGGGATCCTTCCCTAGAAAGGTCTCCCCAACACTCTATACCGGCCTGCCTAATAGGTCTGACTAACACATCCTTCAGGCATTCTGGGGTACCTGGCGAGTCCCACAAAGGTGCCCTTTGAAATTAGCAGTCTTTGCTGCTGAATTTAAATGATGCCAGCTTCTGTCGAGTTCCTGCAATACCTTCAGTTTTATGTTTTTAAAAAACTTTGGACCTCCAAACTTGTATAAAAAATGCTTTGATGCCCCTTTCACGATGTCTACTATCGCTTTGAACATACCCCCTATTACTGTGGCATCCAGGTGGATGAAAAGCATCCTGGAAGATCTAAGTTGGAATGCCCAAGCATAGTACTGCAAATCCAGCAGTGCTAAGCCACCCTTCTCTCTTCTCCTCTGCAACTTTTCCAGAATTTTCTGGTGCCCTTGTATGCTCAAACAAAAGAGTTTATGGCTTGCTGAGTTTTACCTAAATACCCTTTGTTCAGTTGTAATGGAATGGCATTGTGTAAAAAGTTTAATTTAGGAAGCATCACCATCTTAACCATATTAAGCCTTTCCAGGATTGTCAAAGGAAGGTGTACCCAACTTTGCATTAATTTGCCGCACTCTGCCAATAGCCTTTTTTGACTCGTCAATGCAATTTGCTTAATTTCCTGTGTGATCTGAATGCCTAGATATCTCATCTCCTTCTTTTCATGCCTTTGTTCCTTCATCAGGTTCCAGGACATTATCTCCATCTTCCCGGCATTCACATGGTAACTGGATACTTCATCAAAACTCTCTGCTAACTCCAAAAGTGCGGGAAGAGCTGAAGTTTGAACTGTTGTATATACCAAAAGATCATACGCGTATAAAGCTGTCTTCATCTGCCACCCCTTACACCTAAAAGGGGTAACTCTGATGTCCTGCCTTATTTTTCTGGCAAAGGGCTCCATATACATGTCAAACAACAAAGGAGATACTGGACACCCTGCCGGGTGCCCCTAGTGATCTTAAAAGACTTTCTAAGATTCCAGTTCACCAGAACTCTGGCCGAGGGAACACAATAAATCTGCTTAACAGCCATTCAGAATTTTTCACCCAGGTTATAGAGTTTCAGGATTGTGTGTTAACATTCTCAGTTCACTCTATCAAAAACCTTTAATGCATCCAAGGCTATAACAGCAGTAGAGGCTTCTTAGGTAGTGGCCAAATCTATAGCTCTGATCATCTTGAACGTTAGTTTGTGTAGATATTTGCCTCTCATGAAACCTTTCTGATCCGGATGTATCAGACCGTTCATCTTTCCACTTAGTCTATCTGCCAGAATTTTGGCTAATATCTTATAGTCACTATTTAATAATGATATCGGCCTATATGATTCACACTTCACCAGGTTTTTACCAGGCTTCAAAATCAGTGAGATAATGGCCTTATTCCATGATGCCGAAATATGTGCCCCATTCCCAAAGATCCCTTCAAACAAGGCTGACATAGCTTATGTCTCATATAGAATAACATTGGAGTTGCCTTATTCATCTTATAAGTGTAATTTCCAAATAAGAAGATATAACCGATTCGTGTTTGGTGTCTCTAGAATACTACTTTAAAATCCTAATTTACTGAGAAGTTGGATGTTAAAATAAAATGTTGAATCTGCTACTCTTAGAAGGTTGGTATTTTCTTACCTTAGCCATTTGGTGTCTGAAACCTGCCTCTGGTCACATGTTTTGCACTTAGTTGGCAGTTGGGCTTTGTGTATTCCTCCTAGACAGCCACACACAATGGCAGCTTAGGTGTCACTGGATGGGCCATCAATGGTGGGATGGGAAGGTGGAGCTAGGGCCAGCCACACTTACACCTAAATAGGCTGTGTGCTGTTTCTACACAAAGGAATGCATATCCATGTATTTAGTCTGGAGCCAGGTCCAGAAAGGCAGGGCATCTGTGCACTTCAAAGGCATGCCTCAAGAAGGACCTCAGAGACCACCACTTCAACACACTTCTGGATCTGTGGATACTTTGCCAGAATGAAGGACTGCTGTGCTGCTACAAGGACTGCCACTCTGCTGGACTGCTGCTCTGAAGACTACTGCTCTGAAGGACTGCTGCCCTGCTGTGCTGAACTGCTGCTCCCTTGGTTGGGTGACAAAGAATGGACCTGCATTTCTTTAACCCAGAACCCAGAGTGACTCCAAGGATTAGTTGGCTGGCCTCCTGATCAGAAGCTACAGGGACATAATGGACTTCCAACAACTTTTAACTCAGCACCTGGACTCTGCCATCTGTGAGTCCTCCCCTCCCAAGGGTTGCTACCCCAGTTCTAGGCCCTTGGAAGGGGATCTGAAGGAACTTCTGCCAAACCCAGCTATGGTCCTCGTTGGAACCGAAGCCAAGTGATGTGAAGCCCCTCAAGGTGTCGCCACTCAACTGGCAGCCAAGCATCACCACACAGCTCCTTGGAACCGACACAAAGCAATGCCAAGCCTTGCAGCACAGCTCCTCGGAATTAATGCATAGAAACGTAAAGCCCTGCAATTCCTTGACACACCACTTCCTCAGAGCCAATGCGGGACAACCCAGGGACTTGCAAAGTAACGCTAACACAGACTGTACATCAGGATTTAGCGTATTGTGACCTGGGTGGGTCCCTGTAGCTGGCCTGTGCTCCATCATGGCCAGCCTGAACTTGTGACTTTGTCCAGGGCGACTAGATAACCATAGTTGGTGCTTTGCACTTTTATGTGCTATGCTTACTGCAATCTTTAAAATTTTATATCTCAGGATCTACTGATTGACTTTTTTTTCTTGTGTTATTTATTAAAGAAAGTTCTATTTTCCTAACTTGGTGTGGGATAATGTTTGTGTGGTGTTTTCACTGTTTTACTGTTTGAAGTGTTGCACAAATACTTTACATATTGCTCTAAGTTAAGCCTGATTGCTCTGTGCCAATTTACTAGGGAGTGAGTACAGGTTAATTTGGGATTTGCTTGTGCCTTACTCTGAGTAGGTTTGTGGTTGCTGCTTGACCAGGGCTCATACCCCAGTCAACCAGTAACCCAATTTCTGACATAGTCCAACATGTATTGCTGGGTAGGCTGCCATGTCACAGTGGCCTGCCTTTTAGTGTATTCATTTGTATAAACAACCCCCAAAGCTGGGGGTTCTACTTGCAAAGTAAAAAAGCAATGTCCCTCAAGCACAAATACTTTCTGCCTGTGTGCGTCTTAATTTTCTTTTAAGCTAATGGCAACTGCCTTTCAGGGTGATTATGAAAACATAAAAACAGCATCAGAAGGGCCAACCCATATAGAGAAGGTGTTTTGATGCAGTTATTCCAGTCGGTTAGTGGTAGATGGGCCAATAGCAAAGGGATCCCATGGTGGAGCTGGCTGAGATTCTGCTTTTGGAAAACCAAAGGTTCCCTCCGTTGTACATACAGTGGGGGATATTTGGGAGTCGTAGAATGGGACATCTTCCATTTTATGATGGATATCTTGTTCCATCTCATTCTAAGTTAGGCCCTAAGCCTGCAGGTGAAATGTATAAACAGCCCTAGAATTTTAGTAGCAATGTACATTTTTGAGTGACCTCTACTGAGTTCCAGTTAGCTTCACATTAAATTGTCTGGTAAAGATTGGTTCTAAATACTCGTGTAAGGGCCTACCACATATTTTATTGTTGATACTATCTATTTTTCTGATTAGTTTCTCTCAGTTGATTATTTTTCAATATTTCTAAAAACAAGTCTCATGAGTAAACCACCTTACTTCTGGCATATTCCTGGAATTCAAGTGCATGCCAAGAGCAATACAAAAGAAAGTAACATCAAAATGTCTGTAAGCGCTGCAGAGTAACGAGGAAGGGGGATGTTAGGTTAGATAAGGTGATATGGGTATACCCTTGCTATAGATGCAGCGTGCAGGGAAGCTTTCAATAGGTACAACTTACTTTTAGTATCTCGATGAGAAAAATTCCCATAATCTTTTCTTTTTTTTTTCCTCATTCACCTCAGACTTCAGGACAGCTCCATTCCTTAATATTCCACGCCCTCTCATATTTGGATAAAGCCTATGCTAAGGAGAACAGTTCTCTCACACTCAGCCCTCACCCCCGAAAGTGTATGTGGGGGGTGTCATGACTATAGAGAAGCAGGTGTAGAATCATTGGACATCAACCTTATAGCCAGTCCCTATAAACACCCTAGGTTTCCCCTCCACTTCACCAAGGGAGCCTACAATTTCTCCTTTTTCTTACTTGGTACTCCCACTTCCAAATCCAATTTAGACACATGAAAGGGAGCATTCAGCCATTCCCTAAGCAAAAGGGGGATGAAGACACCCATCTGCGTCAAATTTCTCTTCTCGCCAGGACAATAGAATAAAAGAGCCGATTCTTTCCTTCCCTACTCTCCAATTCAAGTTCCTGTGATTGCCTGAATATAATCAAGGGGAGGCTTACCCTAATTTCCCACCTCAATATACTCGAGAGCGTATTGCACACTTCTATCCAAAAAGAGTAAACCCCTGGGCAATCCATAAACATGTGAATATCCATTGCATTCTTCATTCCTCATTTAGCACACTCCACCAATCCTCCCTTCTTCATTCTGGAAAGCTTGTCTGGAGATATCTAAGCCCTATGTATGCAAAAGAGATGGTTTTTCCTTAAGTCCCTAAGGGGTCAGGTTTAAATATATCAAGCAAGGTGCACATTGACACTGTCCACCACTCTTGTACCTAATCCCAGGACATATGTTCACCCCAAATGGCATTGGCCACTTTAAAATCACCATCCAGTACCTCTTGAATTTCCTAGTAACAGACCGATATTTTTTTAGGACTAACGGATTCTCCAACTAGCTTATCTTCCAAGGGGTTCCCTAATCCCAACTCCGCTCACATGCTCTGAGACCAGCCAGCCAACTGAATATACTTTAATCTAGAGAGGGTCCCCTCTGTTCTTTCCCGTAGCTCATCCCATGAAAGTAGGGATCCTTCCCTAGAAAGGTCTCCCCAACACTCTATACCGGCCTGCCTAATAGGTCTGACTAACACATCCTTCAGGCATTCTGGGGTACCTGGCGAGTCCCACAAAGGTGCCCTTTGAAATTAGCAGTTTTTGCTGCTGAATTTAAATGATGCCAGCTTCTGTCGAGTTCCTGCAATACCTTCAGTTTTATGTTTTTAAAAAACTTTGGACCTCCAAACTTGTATAAAAAATGCTTTGATGCCCCTTTCACGATGTCTACTATCGCTTTGAACATACCCCCTATTACTGTGGCATCCAGGTGGATGAAAAGCATCCTGGAAGATCTAAGTTGGAATGCCCAAGCATAGTACTGCAAATCCAGCAGTGCTAAGCCACCCTTCTCTCTTCTCCTCTGCAACTTTTCCAGAATTTTCTGGTGCCCTTGTATGCTCAAACAAAAGAGTTTATGGCTTGCTGAGTTTTACCTAAATACCCTTTGTTCAGTTGTAATGGAATGGCATTGTGTAAAAAGTTTAATTTAGGAAGCATCGCCATCTTAACCATATTAAGCCTTTCCAGGATTGTCAAAGGAAGGTGTACCCAACTTTGCATTAATTTGCCGCACTCTGCCAATAGCCTTTTTTGACTCGTCAATGCAATTTGCTTAATTTCCTGTGTGATCTGAATGCCTAGATATCTCATCTCCTTCTTTTCATGCCTTTGTTCCTTCATCAGGTTCCAGGACATTATCTCCATCTTCCCGGCATTCACATGGTAACTGGATACTTCATCAAAACTCTCTGCTAACTCCAAAAGTGCGGGAAGAGCTGAAGTTTGAACTGTTGTATATACCAAAAGATCATACGCGTATAAAGCTGTCTTCATCTGCCACCCCTTACACCTAAAAGGGGTAACTCTGATGTCCTGCCTTATTTTTCTGGCAAAGGGCTCCATATACATGTCAAACAACAAAGGAGATACTGGACACCCTGCCTGGTGCCCCTAGTGATCTTAAAAGACTTTCTAAGATTCCAGTTCACCAGAACTCTGGCCGAGGGAACACAATAAATCTGCTTATCAGCCATTCAGAATTTTTCACCCAGGTTATAGAGTTTCAGGATTGTGTGTTAACATTCTCAGTTCACTCTATCAAAAACCTTTAACGCATCCAAGGCTATAACAGCAGTAGAGGCTTCTTAGGTAGTGGCCAAATCTATAGCTCTGATCATCTTGAACGTTAGTTTGTGTAGATATTTGCCTCTCATGAAACCTTTCTGATCCGGATGTATCAGACCGTTCATCTTTCCACTTAGTCTATCTGCCAGAATTTTGGCTAATATCTTATAGTCACTATTTAATAATGATATCGGCCTATATGATTCACACTTCACCAGGTTTTTACCAGGCTTCAAAATCAGTGAGATAATGGCCTTATTCCATGATGCCGAAATATGTGCCCCATTCCCAAAGATCCCTTCAAACAAGGCTGACATAGCTGATATGATTATCTCTCCAAGATCTTGTGCCCACCTCTTCCTCCCCCACCTCTGACTCTTCTGAATAGAGTTGTGTATAAATTTTTTGAAAAGCATTCTCAACATCCTTACTATTTGCGGTTCTTCCCCCCGGGAGATTTAGCTCAATTTCTTTGACATAATTTCCCACTTGGCCCCCTTGCTCTGCCAGGCTAGCAGCTTCCCCACACTTTTGCCATACTCAAAATGAGCCAGTCTACTCGCGTCCCACCTTCTAATCACTCTGGCTTGTAATATATCCTTTTGCTTCTGCCTCAAGTCACTCACCTTGTTGATCAGAACCTCCTTTCCCGCCTCCTGTATGATGTTTGCTAAGTGATTCTCACAGCTTATCATTTCTTGTTCTATGTGACCAATTTTATTCCGATACTGTTTATTTCTATAACTCTCCAAGCTCATGATTTTTGCTCTGATGACTGCTTTAAAAGTATCCCATACCATTGACATCAGAGCCGACCCCAAATTTATCTTGGAAAAACTCCTCTGCCTCTCCTCGTAGTTTGGAGACAACCTCACTATCTAACAATAACGTGTGGTCTGAAGTCCATCTCCTACTTCCTGTATCCTGGGCTAAGTTCATTCTTAAAAATACTGCCTTGTGGTCCGATAGATGGACTGGCAAGTAGACTATGTCCTCGACTACATCACACAACTTCCTATCTATTAGGAAATAATCTACCCCCGAGGCATGACCATACTTTTTGTTATTGAAGGAAAAACCCTTCCTCAGCCCGACTTTCAACCTTCAAAAGTCACACAGCCCAAGTTCCCTCATCATTTCTCTTAAGTATCGTTGAGATTTAGGCATAACCACGGATCTGCACTTAGTTGATCTGTCTAATTTGTCATATAGGATCACATTAAAGTCCCATGCCATATTAATTGGATCCGGAAAATCCAATAGTTGAGAGAACATCTTTCTGAGAGGCTCCATATTGTCGCAATTAGGGCCATAAAACCCCACCAACGTAATCCTCCTGCCACCAATCCATAGCTTAACTATGGTCCATCTTCCTGCCAAATCTGACTCTGTCTCCATTATCTCAGAATTGGCCTGCCTTTTAAGCAAATATCTATTTGGGATTAAAATTGTGGTCAGTACACACACACATTCCTGAACCCAGTTTTGTGTCCTAAATAACTTCAAGCATTCGGCTATGGTTAAATGTGTTAATTGCAAAATCAGAATCTGTGTTGGGAAATCTCTCAAATACTGCAAGATTCTATCACTTCTCCCCCTAGTTCTCAAACCATTGACATTCCATGACATAATCTGAATTGTGGTGCTCTTCTCCCCCTGGCACCCCTCACAGCTATCCCTCTCCTCCAGTTGAAGTAAACTTAACTCCGGTGAATGAGGATTTTTTCTCTATGATTTCCCCCCTGTGCACCCCACCCAAAATCTTCCCTAACCCCACCATTGTGATCCCCACTGACCTATCCGTCCCCCCTTCCCAACCCATGTAGAACCTCCCCCCTGCATTGTGCACTGATGTAAGTACAATTTTAGAGCAGACCCTGGGCTTTAAGGGCATTTCCTATCCTCATAGCAACTAATCCTTCCTTTGGAATTTCTTAAGTTATACATCCTGTTGTTATGCGTTACTCGGAGTGTGGCCAGAAACTTAAGTTGCGCTACCGCGTCTAACTTTCTGAATTCATCCATTCACCTGCCCAACTCCCACTGCTTCGCTATGGTTACTCTGGAGAAATCCGACCTAATCTCGAGCGTGAAATTTTCTCCTCGAATCAATTTTAATTTTAATGCCTTTTCTAATATTTTCTCCTTGAACACATAAGTGTGAACGTTTGTTAAGATTTTCCGGGGTGTTTGTGCTATTGGGGTTTTTCCTAAAGGGGTCTCTGTGAATCCTCTGAATATCGCCTGCGATCACTTCTTTGCTCTCATCCAGTGAGATGGCTGACTTAATAGGAGCCATTGTGTAAGATTTAAGGTCTGTTCCTCAGGTTGTTTCTCTTAGAGCTATTCTCCAGCTGTTCCAGCTTATTTTTATAAATCCTGCTCATTGCCTTTCAATGCTTGAATTTCTCCTTTACATGTCTTCTGCTCTTCCTTTATTGCTCCAACAGACTCTTCAAGGGCCCGGGTTCTTATTGCTAGGAGATCAAACTTATTTTCTAATACCTCACAAGTCTCTCTAATCTCTCCTTGATTCAATTCAGGGGTTGCAAAGCCCTTTTTAATGTCGTTGGAGAGGGCACATAACATTAGTTCCAGTTGGGGGTTGGATACTGAACTGGAGTGGGCTATATTACTAGATATTTCTGTTCCTGGGACATGGGTGAATGGCACTGATGCCACTGGAACAGACACTCTTAAAGAGGGATCCCCTACACTACTCAGCTGTGTGGGGGCAACCCCCTGCTCCTCAGGGCCCCCTTCATTGACCTGAGGTCGCTGCAAGCTACTCCCTGATTCAATCGCTTCTGGAGTTTATCTTCCATGTTGCGCACGGTAAAGTCACGCTCTTTAGGCCCTCTCGCCATTAAATTGTGGGGAATATCAATTTCCTCTGGCCTTACCTTAAAGTAAGACCTCAACGAGGGAGTAATTTTGGGGTGCAATTAGGTAGTGGGGCTTCTTTTCTGTTTTTTCCTGGCATTACTGACTTTACTCACATTGTCCACTTCTCTCCTAGCCAGCTGCTCACCTCCAGAGCTCCTATTGTCTTTCCCCAAGTCTCCCTTGGTCCACCCCACTCTGGCATCCAGACCCCCGTCAAAATACCCTCCTATCTTCCACTCTGGCGGGGCACTCCACACTCCTCCACCTCAAACCCTCACCGTAATTTTGTTGACCTCTGCCTTCCTCCTGGCCTCCACCTGTGACGCCGCGCTCTATCAGGGCTCTGATACTCGGAGCAGCGGCATCGCTGCGACCCGCATTTTTGCCTGTCTTTGTTTTCGGCACGGTCGGGTACCTTTTCCCTTACTTACCTGTTCAGAACCCTATTCTTTCTTCCTTTTTTTCCTTCTTTTCCACCTGCATTTCTTTTCCTTGTTCTGGTGTCCATGTTGTTTTCTTCTTGGTGTTCCTTTTTTCCCAGCATGTCTTCTTTCCTTTTCCTTTTAGACTGCTACTTTTTTCCTATTCTTTCCTATGTAGCTTTCCCAATTGTAGGAAGGTAGCCTCTTTCTAGCCTTGTTACCCCCACTTTTGGTCTGTTTGTGAGTATATGTCAGGGTGTTTTTACTGTCTCACTGGGATCCTGCTAGCCAGGGCCCAGTGCTCATAGAGAAAACCCTATGTTGTCAGTGTGTTGGATATATGTCACTGGGATCCTGCTAGCCAGGACCCCAGTGCTTATAAGTTTGTGGCCTATATGTGTTCCCTGTGTGGTGCCTAACTGTATCACTGAGGCTCTGCTAACCAGAACCTCAGTGTTTATGCTCTCTCTGCTTTTAAAATTGTCGCTCCAGGCTAGTGACTAATTTTACCAATTCTGATTGGCACACTGAAGCACCCTTATAATTCCCTAGTATATGGTACCTAGGTACCCAGGGTATTGGGGTTCCAGGAGATCCCTATGGGCCGCAGCATTTCTTTTGCCACTCACAGGGAGCTCAGACAATTCTTAAACAGGACTGCCACTGCAGCCTGAATGAAATAATGTCCACGTTATTTCACAGCCATTTTACACTGCACTTAAGTAACTTATAAGTCACCTATATGTCTAACCCTCACTTAGTGAAGGTTAGGTGCAAAGTTACTTAGTGTGTGGGCACCCTGGCACTAGCCAAGGTGCCCCCACATTGTTCAGAGCAAATTCCCCAGACTTTGTGAGTGTGGGGACACCATTACACGCGTGCACTACATATAGGTCAATACCTATATGTAGCGTCACCATGGTAACTCCAAACATGGCCATGTAACATGTCTAGGATCATGGAATTGTCACCCCAACACCATTCTGGTATTGGGGGGACAATTCCATGCATCCCCGGGTCTCTAGCACAGAACCCAGGCACTGCCAAACTTGCTTTCCGGGGTCTCCACTGCAGCTACTGCTGCTGCCAACCCCTCAGAAAGGTTTCTGCCCCCCTGGGCAGCCTGTTCCCAGGAAGGCAGAACAAAAGGATTTCCTCTGAGAGAGGGTGTTACACCCTCTCCCTTTGGAAATAGGTGTGAAGGGCTGGGGAGGAGTAGCCTCCCCCAGCCTTTGGAACTGCTTTGATGGGCACAGATGGTGCCCCTCTCTGCATAAGCCAGTCTACACCGGTTCAGGGATCCCCCAGCCCTGCTTTGGCGCAAAACTAGACAAAGGAAAGGGGAGTGACCACTCCCCTGACCAGCACCTCCCAGGGGAGGTGCCCAGAGCTCCTCCAGTGTGTCTCAGACCTCTGCCATCTTGGATACAGAGGTGTTGGGGCACAATGGACAGCTCTGAGTGGCCAGTGTCAGCTGGTGACGTCAGAGACCCCCTCTGATAGGTGCTTACCTTTCTCAGTAGCCAATCCTCCTTTTTGGGGTATTTAGGGTCTCTCCTGTGGGCTATTCCTCAGATAATGAATGCAAGAGCTCACCAGAGTTCCTCTGCAATTCCCTCTTTGACTTCTGCCAAGGAACGACCGCTGACTGCTCAAGGACGCCTGCAAAACCGCAACAAAGTAGCAAGACAACTACCAGCAACAGTGTAGCGCCTCATCCAGCCGGCTTTCTCGACTGTTTCCTGGTGGTGCATGCTCTGAGGGCTGTCTGCCTTCACCCTGCACTGGAAGCCAAGAAGAAATCTCCAGTGGGTCGATGGAATCTTCCCCCTGCTAACGCAGGCACCAAACTTCTGCATCACCGGTCCTCTGGGTCCCCTCTCATCCTGACGAGCATGGTCCCTTGAACACAGGAGCTGGGTCCAAGTGTCTTCCACAGTCCAGTGGCCCTTCTGTCCAAATTTGGTGGAGGTAAGTCCTTGCCTCCCCATGCCAGACAGTAATCATGTGTGCTGCGTGATCTGCAGCTGCTCGGGCTTCTGTGCACTTTTCCAAGACTTCCTTTGTGCACAGCCTGGGCCCCCAGCACTCCATCCTGCATTGCCCAACTCGCTGGGTTGGACTCTGACATCGTGGGACCCTCCTTTGTGACTCTGAGTTGACTGCTGTCCTCAGATCTTCTAAGTGCCTGTTCCAGTACTTCTGCGGATGCTACCTGCTTCTGTGGGGGCTCTCTGAGTTGCTGAGCGCCCGCTCTGTCTCCTACTCCAAGGGGCAACATCCTGGTCCTTCCTGGTCCCCAGCAGCACCCAAATTCCTTAACTGCAACTCTTGCAGCTAGCAAGGATTGTTTGTGGTCTTTCTGCGTGGAGACAACTCTGCATCCTCCAGCACGCTGTGGGACATCTTCTGACCAAAGCGAAAGTTCCTGGCATCTTCCGTTGTTTCAGAATCTTTGGCTTCTTCCACCCGGAGGCAGCCCTTTACACCTTCATCTGGGTTTTAGTGGGATCCTGCACCCCCTGGACACTTGCGTGACTCTTGGACTTGGTCCCCTTCCTTTACAGGTCCTCAGGTCCAGGAATCCGTCTTCAGTGTTTTGCTGGCAGTTGTTGTTCTTGCAGAATCCCCTATCTCGACTATGCTGTCTTTCTGGGGTAGTAGGGTAACTTTACTCCTACTTTTCAGGGTCTTGGATTTGGGTATCTTGGATACCCTTAGTGTTTTCTAACAGTCCCAGGGACCCTCTACAACCTACACTAGGCCTGGGGTCCATTTGTGGTTCGCATTCCACCTTTGGAGTATATGGTTTGTGTTGCCCCTAGGCCTATTCCTACCAATTGCATTCTATTGTGATTCTACATTGTTTGCACTACTTTTCTTACTGTTACTTACCTGTTTTTGGTTTGTGTACATATAATTTGTGTATATTACTTACCTCCTAAGTGAGGGTATCCTCTGAGATACTTTTGGCATATTGTCACTAAAATAAAGTACCTTTATTTTTAGTAACTCTGAGTATTGTGTTTTCTTGTGATATGGTGCTATATGATATAAGTGATACAGTAGGAGCTTTGCATGTCTCCTAATTCAGCCTAAGCTGCTCTGCTATAGCTACCTCTACCAGCCTAAGCTGCTAGAACACCTATATTCTACTAATAAGGGATAACTGGACCTGGCACAAGGTGTAAGTACCACAAGGTACCCACTATAAGCCAGGCCAGCCTCCTACACCAATCCAAGATGGTGTCGCTCTGTTTGTCACTTCCTGTCTCCTAGGATATAAGCCTTTCAGTTCTGGTCTTCTTTGCGTTGCAAACAGTTCATCTTGGTGGTGATCCTCGTTCCTGTTCGCCGTGTTTTTCTCCAGTTCCTGCTGTTCTGATTGTGAATTTTTCCAAATGTTTCCTTTTTTCACTCTTGTTTTTTCCTCTTTTTTAGGAGTTCCTGTGTAGAGGTTTTTCCCACATTTTGGGGTTTTATTCCTCTGGGACTCCTTCTGGAAGGTACGGTCTGCTTAGGCGTTTCCTGTCAAGCAGCACTGTGGCTACTAGAAAGGGTGGCCCTTATCTTGGTCAGTCCAGAACCAGCAGAAGACCGGGTACTCTTTCAAGTTCTTCATCCAAAGGTGAGAAGCATCCTGCAGATCGTGACATGACCGCTTCAACTGCCGATCTCACTAGAGCGCCGGCATGCACGCCTGTGCTGACTCTGCCCCCTTTCCTCGCAGGGAAATTTCCGCTGACGCTCTCCGGAGCTTTCGCAGCTCCAGGGCTGCTTGGCACCAGCCCATAGCTCCCGGACCCAACTGCTGCGAGAGACACTAGCGCATCGGCCTGACAGAGAGAATCGCCGTCTTCCTCACCGCCTTCAGCCTTCCTCACCACTCGAGAGCACAAGTAACCGCTCTAGCGAACTGCTACTTGCTTGCAGCCGCCATGTTCTCCCTCAGTGTTTCCCAGTAGAATAAAAGCTTCCCCATAATCTATTCTTGACAACATCCATGTCTGCAGCATTATCATAAAATCCTGAAGTACTCCATTGTCAATAGTATCAAAGGCACCAGACAAGTTGAGAAGGATTAGCAGGCAAGATTCATCTGAGTCAAGAACTCGCAGAGCATTGTCTACCACTTAGAACGATGTAGTTTTGGTGCTGCAGCCTTGTCTAAAGCCTGTTTGGATATCATTGAGGAGATGATAGCCAGGAATGAATTGCTGAAGTAAATGTCCATACTCTATCAATTTCAGCAGCAAATGAAGCTCTGACAGAGGATAACATTTGCTTATATTGTGTGGATGCTTAATTTGAGCACCAAGCATTGGCAGCTAAACAAAAACAAAGTAGACAACCCCTACACTTAAATGTAGGACAGCAAGAGACCCTATGGAAATCTGTTGTGTAGCTTTCGAGGCTCTTTCCTGGTGATTTTTCGATCTCTAAAAGTTTGCAAATCTGCTCAAAATCTAGAAGGAAGTCTACAATGAGTAGATTTCAGCCTATTACAGTATATACCCTTTCATTTCATTTTATGTCTGTGAACTGCCCCGATAGTTGTTATGACTGTAAGAACTAATGTGCTTGTGAACATACACCATTTCTTCGCCTAAACATTCCTCATGGAAATCCCTACGCCAGAGACTGCTGTGCCACCAGGCACTGACCGGCCATTATTATCTTTTAGGTCCATTCAAAGTTAAGTAATAAACTTTGCACCTCCTGTGCTCCAACTAAGCCATCTGTTGCTGTGAAACAGAATAGCTCCTTAATCACAAGTATGCTTACAATTGTGCCTAAAGCTTTGTTTTGTTTTTGTTACCGGTACATCGCCCTTTAATATTCAGACAGGGTCGTTCTTTTGATAGCGGTGCTCCAAATTCCTGTGCCTACTTGCATGTTAATGTGTCCCATATTTTACTGTTTCAGCAACACTAATCTAATAAACGAGAGAAGGGACGACCAAAGTGGCACTGTAAAGCATAGTAATAAATTAAAAATCCACACAACCCCTCAAAATGTCAGTGCTTCATATTGGACAATAAACAAGTATATATTTATTTTAATCTGTTGTATGTAATGTCTTGATAACACTTACTTAAAAAAATTAAAATCTCTAAATGTATCTCCACTACAGAATCTTTGTGGTTTCCTTAATATTAATGGTAATGCAAATCTGTATAATATTTGGTTTGTAGTGCACATAGTTCTGAAACAACAACAGCTTCCAAGGAGAATCACATAAAAAAAACTTGCGCAATTCATTGATTGTGATTTATGGGCTATACTTTGTAGAGAGTAATATATTTTCAGTCCTGTTGGAGGATGAAAGGCCATCACTAAGTAATACATTGCTTTTTAATTGTTAGTTCTGACTGGACAATGCAGCTGTCTGCACGGCATATCATTACTAATTCGTTTTAATATGCATCAGCTGGACAGTGGCTCATCACATAGGCATTCTTCTCCCCCCGCACCTCATACTATTGACTATTTGGTGTATCATTCCACCTTCCAGGAAGTCGTGTAAGTTCTTCGATTGGAATGTATGAGGGACTACTTGACATCTAGGAGGTACACTCAATCATCACGCTGTTTTTCCAATTCATTTTTTTAATCTCCTATGTGCTTTCTGTACAGAAAGCAATTGGCTACCTTTTCCTAGCTTTCGCAAAGCCATTTTTAATAGGATTGATAGAGTGGGAATGTTATTGGGCTGCGGTGCTGTTAATTTAATGAGCTAGCTTACAGCCAATACTTACGCCATAGGGAAATTTGAGACTTGGGCGACTATGGCTAGCAATATCAGCACATTCAAAAATGAAGAGTTGACTGAGTTAATAATTTTATACGACAGGAAATGAAAGAATTGAGCTTGAGTCTTATCTCATGAATCAGGCACACAGAAGTATATGATAACCGATGGCAGATGACCATAAAGGCTATGACTAATGTCTTCACCAAGCTCAATGCCCATTAGGGCCTACACTACTGGAGCTGAGGGGTGATGTGGGCACCATTTTATGTGGTCACATGAAGCAAACTGAAACATCTGTGAGCATCAGAGCTAAATCTCAACACAGATGCAGTACTGCCAATCTGATAGAAAGGGTAGACATTCAAATCATTGACCCAACTGGCTCTTCTTGTGATCTCAGGCAAGCACTAGAGGTCCTGTTTCTGGGAGCATGATAGAAAGGACTTGTGTTCATTTCAGTGATTCCCACTTCCACTGTGTGTGATCTGAGGCCAGTGTCATAGATAGGCTTCAGAACTTGAAGCACTTTAGGCCTCACAAGAGATATGGAAATGCAGTGTATACAATACAATGCAATAGAAACAATCATTTGCATAGACAATTTGTCTCATGTTTTAAAAGAAATGCAGACCTATTAGCTTTGCTAATGCTGTTTACCAATGCCTTTCTGCACCGCCAAAAAGAAATATAAAGGTGAAATGATGTGTCCCCTGCATGCACCAGCGGAATGCAGTCAAAATTTTATTTACCATTTGGCAATGCCTATATTGGAGCATGAAATAATTTTTGTTTTTTTTTAAATGTGCTTCGTAACAAAGGAGTGGCCTGGCAGCAAATTGCAGCCGCAGGCCATCAAAAAAAAAAAGAAAATATGCTAAAAAGAATATAACAGATAGGGATGAAGGAGCAAAGGGAGTGTGTAGGGAGTGGAGGCCAGTGCCAAGGATTAAAAAGTGAAAAAAATAAAAATAAAAAATAAGTGTAAAAGTAATGGAATATCTGTGGGGGAAAGGTGGGGTGCAACATGGAGAACAGGGGAACAGGAGGCAAGAAGCCACACATTAAGTATATGCTTATTATTTATAGCTATCTGTAGGAAGTTGGCTCTGTATGTGCTTTTTCAAAGTAAGAAATAGCATGCACAGAGTCCAAGGGTTCTCCTTAGAGGTAAGATAGTGGCAAAAAGAGATAATTCTAATACTCTATTTTGTGGCAGTGTGGTCGAGCAGTAGGCTTATCAGAGGGTAGTGTTAAGCATTTGTTGTACACACACAGGCAATAAATGAGGAACACACGCTCAAAGACAATTCCAGGCCAATAGGTTTTTATATAGAAACATATATTTTCTTAGTTTATTTTAGGAACCACAGGTTCAAGATTTACAAGTAATACTTCAAATGAAAGGTATTTCACTCAGGTATCTTCAGAATGTTGAATCAACACAATATCATGTACAGTTTTAGCAAAAATGGCAATAAGCTATTTTAAAACTAGACAGTGCAATTTTCAACAGTTCCTGGGGGAAGTAAGTATTGGTTAGTTTTGCAGGTAAGTAAACCACCTACAGGGTTCAAAGTTGGGTCCAAAGTAGCCCACCAGTGGGGGTTCAGGGCAACCCCAAAGTTACCACACCAGCAGCTCAGGACCGGTCAGATGCAGAGGTCAAAGTGGTGCCTAAAACGCATAGGCTTCAATGGAGAAGGGGGTGCCCCGGTTCCAGTCTGCCAGCAGGTAAGTACCCGCGACTTCGGAGGGCAGACCAGGGGGGTTTTGTAGGGCACCGGGGGGGACACAAGTCAGCACAAAAAGTACACCCTCAGCGGCACAGGGGCGGCCGGGTGCTGAGTGCAAATAGGCGTCGGGTTTGCAATAGGTTTCAATGGGAGACCCAGGGGTCTCTTCAGCGAAGCAGGCAGGCAAGGGGGGGGGGGCTCCTCGGTGTAGCCACCACCTGGGCAAGGGAGAGGGCCACCTGGGGGTCGCTCCTGCACTGGAGGTCGGGTCCTTCAGGTCCTGGGGGCTGCGGGTGCAGTGTCCTTACCAGGCGTCGGGTTCTTGGAAGCAGGCAGTCGCGGTCAGGGGGAGCCTCTGGATTCCCTCTGCAGGCGTCGCTGGGGAGGCTCAGGGGGGTCAACTCTGGCTACTCACAGGGTTGCAGTCGCCGGGGAGTCCTCCCTGAAGTGTTGTTTCTCCGAAGGTCGAGTCGGGGGCGTCGGGTGCAGAGTGGAAAGTATCACGCTTCCGGCGGGAAACGTGGAGTCCTTTAAAAGTTGTTTCTTTGTTGCAAGTTGTAGTTTCTTTGGAACCGGGCCCCTGTCCTCTGGAGTTCTTGGTCCTTTTAGATGCAGGGTAGTCCTCTGAGGCTTCAGAGGTCGCTGGACCCTGGGGAGCGCGTCGCTGTTGCAGTTTCTCTCGAAGTGGGGAGACAGGCCGGTAGGGCTGGGGCCAAAGCAGTTGGTGTCTCCGTCTTCTCTGCAGGGCTTCAGGTCAGCAGTCCTTCTTCGTCTTAGGTTGCAGGAATCTCTTTTCCTAGGTTCTGGGGGCCCCTAAATACTCAATTTAGGGGTGTGCTTAGGTCTGGGGGGTTAGTAGCCAATGACTACTAGCCCTGAGGGTGGCTACACCCTCTTTGTGCCTCCTCCCTGAGGCGAGGGGGCACATCCCTAATCCTATTGGGGGAATCCTCCATCTGCAAGATGGAGGATTTCTAAAATTCAGAGTCACCTCAGCTCAGGACACCTTAGGGGTTGTCCTGCCTGGCCAGTGACTCCTCCTTGTTTTTCTCATTATCTCCTCCGGCATTGCCGCCAAAAGTGGGGCCGTGGCCGGAGGGGGCGGGCATCTCCACTAGCTGGGATGCCCTGTGGCACTGTAACAAAGGGGGTGAGCCTTTGAGGCTCACTGCCAGGTGTTACACTTCCTGCAGGGGGAAGTGAGAAGCACCTCCACCCAGTACAGGCTTTGTTACTAGCCACAGAGGGACAAAGGCACTCTCCCCATGTGGCCAGCAACATGCCTGGTGTGTGGCAGGCTGGCAAAACTAGTCATCCCACACTGGAAGTCGGGTAGGTTTTCAGGGGGCATCTCTAAGATGCCCTCTGGGGTGTATTTCACAATAAAATGTACACTGGCATTAGTGTGCATTTATTGTGCTGAGAAGTTTGATACCAAACTTCCCAGTTTTCAGTGTAGCCATTATGGTGCTGTGGAGTTTGTGTATGACAGACTCCCAGACCATATACTCTTATGGCTACCCTGCACTTACAATGGCTAAGGTTTTGCTTAGACACTGTAGGGGCATAGTGCTCATGCACTTATGCCCTCACCTATGGTATAGTGCACCCTACCTTAGGGCTGCAAGACCTGCTAGAGGGGTGACTTATCTATGCCATGGGCAGTGTGAGGTGTGCATGGCACCCTGAGGGGAGTGCCATGTCAACTTAGTCATTTTCTCCCCACCAGCACACACAAGCTGGTAAGCAGTGTGTCTGTGCAGAGTGAGGGGTCCCCAGGGTGGCATAAGACATACTGCAGCCCTTAGAGACCTTCCCTGGCATCAGGGCCCTTGGTACCAGAGGTACCAGTTACAAGGGACTTACCTGGATGCCAGGGTGTGCCAATTGTGGAAACAAAGGTACAGTTTTAGGGAAAGAACACTGGTGCTGGGGCCTGGTTAGCAGGCCTCAGCACACTTTCAAATCATAACTTGGCATCAGCAAAGGCAAAAAGTCAGGGGGTAACCATGCTAAGGAGGCATTTCCTTACACTATCTGCTTATTTTTTCCATTTGCAGTAAAAATCAAAAAACAAAATGGTGTTAGAGGATAAACTTAAAACTATAGGTCTCATGAAGCCTAGAAGGTATCTGCATCATGATTTTCTTATTGAACATTTTACATATACAATTTATTCTTATACAAAAATGAAGAAAATTCTCACACCATTGAAATTGAACCCAGGCTAACCCCTTAAGTCTAAGCTTATGAGGGAACTGAACAAATTATTTTATGGCGGACTTTATTAATTGTCTGCTGAAGGTGCTTTTTAAAAATGACGTTCCTTCTGTAAAAAATGCCTTCCTAGTGCGTCAACACATTTCGGCTTCTGTAACCATTTTCAAAGGCTTCCTCTGGACAAAAGACTAAGACATATAGGGGGTCATTACGACCTTCCGCCCGCCAAGATCGGACCGCCGGGTGGCCGCCAATGCGGCCGCACTCCCGCCGCGGCCATTTGGAGATCCCCGCTGGGCCGGCGGCCGGAAACCTGGTTTCCGTCCGCCGGCCCAGCAGGGATCTGGGCTGCAACACAGGAGCCGGCTCCAAATGGAGCCGGCGGTGTTGCGGCTGTGCGACGGGTGCAGTTGCACCCGTCGCGCTTTTCACTGTCTGCTATGCAGACAGTGAAAAGCTCCATGGGGCCCCCAGGGGCCCCGCCACTCCCCTTTCTGCCAGCCTTTTCCTGGCGGTTCAAACCGCCAGGAAAAGGCTGGTGGAAAGGGGACTCGTAATCCCCTGGGCAGCGCTGCTAGCAGCGCTGCCCAGGCGGATTATCACCGCCGGGGCAAATGTGGCAGAATACCGCCGGCCCCAGCGGTGCGACCGCAGCGCTTCCGCCGCGGTCGTAATAGGCCAGGAAGCACCGCCAGCCTGTTGGTGGTGCATCCGTCATTTTAACCCTGGCGGTCTCGTACCGCCAGGGTCAAAATGACCCCCATAGTTAACACTGTAGTCTTTCCTATCCTTTGCTTCATGAGAAATTATTATATTTTGTGTGGATATCGGCAAATATGAAGTCTTTCTCTGTGGACAAATTGAACTCTTGGCAATGACATAATGGTAGGAGAGTGCTACACAGTGAGTGTGTGGGAGTAACTCTCAATAGATAAACGAGAAGCATTCTCTATGTGCGTCTAGTTCCTCTTGCAAACAAGATATGCGTTCCTTTGTTTGCGAGATGAATACAATGTTGCATGCTTCAAAATTTCAGAGCGTGATATTTAAGATGAATCATGATGATGCTACTGAAAAATAAAGAGATGAATGTGGGATTCAGCACCAAGAGTTGTTTTCAAACATATGAATTCAATATAGATCATGGAGCCCATTGATAAAAATAATTGACTGAGTCAGGACCCACTTCTGTAGCACTGCGATGGTCAAAAAACAGAAAGATTTATGTCTTCGCATCCTGTGCATTCATGTTTGTTATATATGACTATGTATATGCAAGTTAAGTCGCTGTGATACATTTCATGAGAACCAGTTATTAAAGGATTGTGATGTATTTAAAGAGCAATGGACTTGCTTGAACCAACCTTTTTTAATTTAATTCATAAAACAAGAAAGCATGTTGAAAAGTGTGCCATTTTGGTTGGTTCTAATAATTGTATGATCCATACGAGGTTATGAATCTAGAATGAAGGAAAAAAGAAATATGCAATGTGACCGTGACCAATAAGTTGAGTAGGCATGACCAACAATAAGGTAGAACAATGTGGTTGGGGGAGCTCTTACCACTGAAAATATGTGTGCGCGTTTTGTTTATGATGATGGATGCAATCGGTCATGTAACGTAAATAGGCTCTATTTTTAAATATATTGTTGATTGTTTGTAATTACAACATTCGTGGTGCAGCCCTGATACAAAAGCCAAGCTGGGATTTATCAACTCATGCAAATCAAGATTTGGTGGAATTTTATCGTAAAAGTAATGCAACACAGGGCATAGCACTGCTTTGTGCTACCTTATGTTGCAAAGGTGTTTCATGGGTGGAATATGGGTGTTTCCACGCATCCAACAATGTATTTTGTTGCAAACTCCTATCTAATAAATCAATAAACGGGTTTGCGCCAAAATAGTGGACCTACCGAATGCTGGTGTGACAAGAAGAAATATTTTTATTTCTCCTTGGTCCTTTCTCTTCAATGCAGCACACATTCAAATAGGAATAAGCCTTTAAGAAAAATGTTTGTGCAGGAAGGGGTACCTCCCTGCACAATAAGTTATCCCTTCCTGAACAAAACCAAAACCAAAAACGATTCTGACAACAACACTGGCATCCTTGCGTAATAGCTCAAGGGTGCCTGCATTGGCATTAGGCGGCCAGACGTGCATCAACACCGTGAGGTAGAAAAACTATGTATTACTAGATATGGTACATTTCTGCTCGCTCCCTTTGATGCAACACAGCACACTTCGCTTGCTGCATTTTATTGCATCAAAGTTTAGTAAATCTGGCCTAAAGTAAGCCAAAGCGGTACAAAGCACTAGGGGTGGTACCTGGGCATTCCCAAGCAACCATGCTTGGTTTTTGGCACAAAATCATATCTACTAAAATAATAGAGTTTTGCACCAAACAATAATGCCACTTTGAAGAAGGCATAACAATGAGGAATTATTTTATTTCTTCTTTTTCCAATCTACATGTGTGCTGCACTGTTCAGCACACATTTGAAGGGGAAAAAGTTTTATGATTAGTCTAAGCATAGTATTTTTTATTGGAAGGCTATACTTCCAGTGCAAAACCTACGACAGACAAGACACAGACACATTTGCTTTGCATTACGGTGCAAAGGTGTGTGCATGACGCTAGGCAGCCTTATTGTGCACCAGTAGGCAAGAGAAAACAGGAATGTGCCATATCTTAGTAGATATAGCACTTTCTATCTCTTCCCTCCTCTATCAATGCAGCACAGCAACTTTTGTTGTTGTGTTGCATTATAGGACACCACTGTAAATCTGGGCCCACATCTTTTGATGTAAAAAGTGTCATCCCTTTTTTGTAGTGCGCCAAAGACTAGAATAATAATAGAATAATGGGGCATATATATAAAAGTTCAAAAGCAAAATTGCGTTGCTGTGCTGCTTTGCTTGAATGAAAGAGAGCTGAAAAGTGCCATATCTACTTTCCCTGAGGTGACACACATGAGGCTACCTAGCGCGAACCCAGGCACCCTTGTACCATTGTGCAAGGCTGCCTGTGTTACAGGTAGAATTGTTTTTGTGCAGGAAGCAATACATTGCTGCGCAAAAACAATCCAAAGAGGAATGTTTCTCTTTCTAAGTGAGTTGCAGAATGTATAAGGCTTAGAAATAGCAAGTACTGAGGAGAAATAAAGATACTTCTCCTCGTTCCACCTCTGTGTGGTATGTGTACCGATTTCACGTAAAATCCATAGGTGGTTGCATGGGAACAGCCGTGCTCCATCAGGGGAATGCCTACCAATAGGCAATGTAATGCAACACAGTGCAGGCAGCTGCATTGGGTTACATTTCTTCACAAAAGCACACAAGGCCTTGAGTGGCTTTGTAACTTGCATGTGCTCGCGGGAGTCGAGGGTGACGCAAAGGCTTAGTAAGCCTAGGTGCAGCCCTCGCACTCCAAAATAATGGCTCTCCCCAGATCCACAGCTACTGTCTGCTACCTCCTGGCTAGTCAGGTTAAGCTCTGTAGTAATTAGGCACAGCAGAAGGTTGGGAATGAAGGCACCATCTTTTGCATTGTAACAATTTCCTATTTGTGAATATTGTGAGGAATGAACCCGGGCTTCACTGCCAGCTAAATAATATTCTGACACGCATTATTCATGGGGTGCAGGATGCTTCACGGGCGCATTAATGCATGCACAGGGCTATAAATAACCTGTCAAGAAATAAAGAATCTAGTAACAGCAATATGCCTGTTTTTGTCACATATCATGCAAAGGGGATGTTTACACCAAGGCGAGGAGAGATTCGAATTACATTCACAAGTGAGTTTACATGGGTTGCAACTGCGCGGGATATTAATATGGAATGTTTTTACATTTATTATCAATGCTTGCCTTGCTTCTGTGATGGCTGATTTATAGAACAGTCACCTCGCATATGAAGAACAGATTAGCTTCATCAGACCATAACTAGAAATCCAGTGCCCCGTGGTTCTGAAGCGATATCAATTCTCGCCAAAATGTGTGTACTACTACTGATTCTTATTGTTGCATATCTGACAGCTGCCAAACTACATCATGCCTCGCTCTCATTCTGTCCTAACTCTGCTGCTGTATTTGTAAGGTTGTATGGCTGTGCATGGCATTTTGTACAGCATAGACTTTAAACTTCCTTTTAAGCCTGTTTTTAGCTAAGATGGCTTTAAATACCATTTTATGTGTAATAGGTAGGTGATCACTGCCAGCCCCCTTCGTCCTTCGGGCTGTTATTGTGTCATTCATATTTTTCTTCCACCCATTACAGCACACTGCAACGGGCACTGGGTCAGACTCCTTCAGCGATTGGCGAACTTCACTGCGACATTTTATCCTTTGACAGGGAACCGCGCATCCACTCACAAAGTAGTTCCCTTCAGTGCCGGGGTCTTGTATGCAATGTGTGTTTTTTATACCAGACGTATATATGCTTTCAGTCAATATTTTTTTAAATGGACAAGGGATGAGCAGCTGCCATAACAATAAAGATTTGCAAAATCGATGACAAAACAAGCGCTGACAAAGACAAACAATTGGCAAGGGCAGACCTATTGACTTTGGCAATGCTTGTTTACTGTAAAGTGAGGGTGTTTGGGATGCTCAGTGAATCAATGGCGTCTGAGTTTTATACACTGTTCTAGTCTTTAGTCATTAGCTGCGAAGTGAGCGGTGCACGAGTACTTTTACCAGGGCTCCCTGGCCTTCTTTAAAACACACCTTTTTGCCTTAGCCACAAGGAGCTGCTCACCAACAAGGTGTTCGCATGAACATGGTGATGAGATCTCAGCCTCCCCGTTTGATTAAGGCAGTAGTGAATCACAGCACACTAGCTAAAGCAGTAATGAAAGAAATCAATAAACACGGGAGTATTTAGATCGACACGATAACAGAGGATGCACTAAATACCTTAGTACAAATGATGTTTGCTCTCTGGGTTAGATTTGTTCTTGCACCCAATTTTTACCTGCGTAGAAACATTGCGAACAAGCGTATGCAAATGGTATTTGCACACGTTTTGCACATATTATTGCTCCCAGTGGATTGGTTTCCACAGGCTGTTACCACCACCGGGTTAAACACGGTGGTAAGTGCTTGGTCAAACACAGTTGTAATTACAATTTGTGGTATTTTAAATTAGACTTAAATCGTGTTTTTTGCACCCAAGTTTACAACCGCAGGTACAGTTTTACAGTAGAACAATTGAAAGTATGTTAGCTCACTTGGCAGATAAACCATTTACCTCAATTTATCAAGGATCCAACCACACATCATGAAATCTAGAAACACGATACGAGTTATTTCCAAAGTGTCGGTCTTCTAAGTCATTACAAGAGCCAGCAACCGTATTCAAAAGTTCTCAGGTGCAGCCCTAGGGGCAGAGATTGGAGGTAAAGAGAGGTAAATGATCTACCAAACCTCCCCTGCTAGGTATCAAAAAGTCTGCTCGTAGCAAGCAAGGAGTGCAAATATCGTCTTCTGGATGTAAGTCAGTGGGCCACGTACATGTTAAAAGGAGAACTAGAATGCCATTAATACATGTCTTGACTGGATCCCCTTCCTAACACATTTTCACATAGTCTGCTTCTACATTAATGTCCCTGCGATGTAACTCTGTGTCCACTACCACTAAAGTTCTCCCTTAGTCATTTGTGGGCTGACCTCCGAGGTCTATAGAGACATTTATGGCTTTAAGGAGATCTACCTTTCTCCTCAATCCTATCCATTACCAATCAGTTAATCCCACCCCACTGTAAAAGTATTCTTGTTTTCTTTCTGTCACTGCACAAAATATCCTGCAGGACAAAGGCGTAAGTGAATCTGCCGAGGTGCCTCCCTAAAAGGACTTCTAAGTAAAAAAAGTGTGTTCTTTTACCAATTGACAGTCAGTAAGCCCAGAGAACACTCTCCTCTCCTTCCTCTGAAGTTTAGGCTTCCATGCACCATACCACATTTGTATTTCATAAAGCAAACATTCACTCAGAAGGGTATTGTAGCGCTGGAATAACAGATTTATTGATAGTCAGCTCAATGGTACTCATTTTATTGATCTCAGGAGGATAAAAAGCTGAGTGAACTTGCTCAAACCTGAGATAATGATGCTGGACACAAGTTCTTGCAAATGATGCATTAATCCACAGAACCATCACACCCGGCTGGTAGGCAAGCAGGCAACCTTTCAACTGGCATATCTATGTAAGTATGTGTGAAGGTCAGGCGCAAAATGCAGACTCTTGCAGTCCCTGCAGTGCAGGGGCCCAACTCTCCAGGGGACACCCAACCCTTCAAGGAGGCCCCATTAGCCCAAGACCAAAAATAGCTGCGAGAAATGGGAGACTCAGGGCTTGATTTAAAGTTTGACAGAGGGGGTTACTCCATTACAAACGTGATGGATATCCTATCCTCCATATTATGCTCCCATTATAGCCTAGAAACAGTTTCAGTTCTGGGGGTGACACTCCTCCACTCTTGTGGAGGGGCTGCCCTGTTGGAGAGGCAGTGAGAACTAGAGCAGTTGGATCATTTCACTATTTTTTTCTGAGTATTACATATGGCTGACAATGTCAGACAGGGAGCTTCACAAAGAACAAGGAACATGTAAATATTCATTTTATTTACAGTGTGAACATGTAATAATAATCTGCCAGTAAATCACAAAGCAGAAGATAAAAAATGTATACTGACAGTGGTAATTCTATCTCATAACCTAGCAGGAAGGAATATAGAGATGTTAATAGAAAATCAGAGTCGATTGTCTAATGGGATTGTTCATGCTATTTAACAACACTCAACTTCCAGTAGTAGATAATAACCTGGTGTTCTATATTCATGTTTTGAGAGCACCCCCCATCTTTATCGTTGTGCTTGAGCCTTCCAGTGCATGTTCCCTAACCCAAATACACTGAAGGTTTGAGTGTACCTCATCAGCTTATTTAACTTTTCACAAGGTTACATGGGGCAGAAAAAAAACTAGAGGCACATACTTTAATTGTCACAGGTAGACTGCAGAGTATGGTTACATGATACATTTGAGTGACAGTAAAGGCATGGCTTCAGGCCTACCATTGTAACCTGAGTTACTGCATTCTAAGAAAAAGAAAGCACCACTTCTCAAAAGAAGCCCTTTCTGACATGTATACATTAGTACTTTTAGACATTAGCTAAGCCACCCCTAAATGTGCCCTGTAACCCACAAGAATCAATGATTTATTTATAAAAGTTGGGCATGACATATAGGCCCTCATTGCAACCCTGGGGGTCAGTGATAAAGTGGCAGTAATACCGCCAACAGGCTGGCGGTAATTACCACCAAATTATGACCATGGCGGTCACAACTCAGATAGACAGCCACTTTACCACACCGACCGCCAGGGCGAAAACAACAGCCACCACGGCGGTAGCCGCCTACAGCCAGACGGAAGCCAATGTCCCGCCCACCGTATTAAGACCCTGCAATCTGCCACCTTTTCCGGGGCAGTACCAATGACATTGGAGACACAGGGAACAACCACGCCGCCATGGAGCCCGAGCTGCATGTCTTCCCAATGCTCTTCTACGTGCTGCTCCACCATGAACACCAACAACTGCGAAGACGACGACGGTGAGTACAGCCACCTAGCACACAAGGGAGGGGGGGAGGAAAATGAGAGTGACACACACACATGCACAACACCCCCCACCCCCAACACCATACACACATCAGTTGCAGTAATAAAACATATATACCCTTTACCTTGGATGAAAAATGCAAGGACAACATGAATTTACCAAAGTGAGTGTAATAGGATCAACACAGTAGAAATAAAAAATATGCAATGTAACTGATATGTACAAATGTACAGTTCAAGGAACACTGGCCAGTCCTCGGTGTGCGTGGGTCACAGGGTCACAGGCCAAAGTCCAAGGCCTCACTTATCACCTGCACCAACACGGAGAGAACACTGCAGGGGCATCAGTTGGAAAATAAGGAGGTGCCTCAGGGGGACGGGGAACGGGGTGCACCTCAGCCGGCAGATGGAACAAGACCACTGGTTCTGGAGGGGGCAACATGCCCTGTGCTTGGTCCTGGGGAGTTCAAGGCCACAGTCTCTTGAGTGGGTGACTTGCCCACTTGCTCTGGAGGGGGCAACATGCCCTGTGCTTGGTCCTGTGGAGTGCAAGGCCACAGTCCCTTGAGTGGGTGACTTGCCCACATGCTCTGGAGGGGCAACATGCCCTGTGCTTGGTCCTGGGGAGTGCAAGGCCACAGTCTCTTGAGTGGGTGACTTGCTCATCGTGCCCTGTGCTCTTGATCCTGGGGAGGCTAGGGCTGGTGGGTGTCTTACCCACTGGTTCTGGAGGGGGCATCGTGACCTGTGCTCCTGATCCTGGGGAGGCAGGGGAAGGTGGGTGTCTTACCCACTGGTTCTGGAGAGGGCATTGTGCCCTGTGCTCTTGATCCTGGGGAGGCTGGGGTTGGTGGGTGATTTACTCACAGGTTCTGGAGGGGGCATCGTGCCCTGTGCTCTTGATCCTGGGGAGGCTGGGGTTGATGGGTGTCTTACCCACTGGTTCTGGAGGGGGCATCGTGCAAGATCCTGGGGTGTGCAAGGTCACAGTCTCTCAGGTGGGTGTCATACCCACTGGATTTGCAGGGGCCAGGCCTCACAGCAGCCCATGGAGGCCGGACTACATACCGTCCGCCGGCGGTGACGGCTGCTCAGTGATGGTGCTGCTGCTGCTGCTACTGGTGGTGGGGGAAGCTCCTGCCCATCCCCTGCAGCCTCAGATGGCTGCCCACTGGTGGAGGTGGTGGTGCTGCTGCTGGTGTGGGGAAGCTCCTGCCCATCCCCTGCAGCCTCGGATGGCCGCCCACTGGTGGTGGTGGTAGTGCTGCTGCTGGTGGTGGGGGGAAGCTCCTGCCCATCCCCTGCAGCTTCGGACGGCTGCCCACTGGTGGTGGTGGTTGTGCTGCTGCTGCTGGTGGGGGGAAGCTCCTGCCCATCCCCTGCAGCCTCGGATGGCTGCCCACTGGTGGTGGTGGTAGTGCTGGTGCTGCTGCTGCTGGTGGGGGGAAGCTCCTGCCCATCCCCTGCAGCCTTGGACGGCTGCACAACCATGGTGGTGGTGAGGGCCATCTGAGTCCCTGCCCTTGGCTCCTTGCCCTTCCTGGCAGCAGCTGGGGCTGGCTCCTTGCTCTTCCGGGCAGCAGCTGGGGCTGGCTCCTTGCTCTTCCGGGCAGCAGCTGGGGCTGGTTCCTTGCCCTTCCGGGCAGCAGCTGGGGCAAGCACCCTTTCCTTGAGGCTGCCAGGTGCAGGCTCCTTCACCCTCTGCACAAGTACCCTGGATCCTTTCCCACCACAAGTGGGTGTGGAAACTACTGGGCCCGTGGACTCGGTGGCTGAGGTGCTTGCCTGGGTTTTTGCCACCCTGGCCAGACATGAAGGACTGGAGGGGAGGGGTAGGGAAGAGGTCAATGGTGGAGAGAAAAAGCTTCTTAGGGACATTGGGGCAGGAAGAGGGAGAAGGTTTGGGAGTGGAGGAAGAGGGAGTGGTTGTAGGAGGTGTCTGTGTGCTGATTTTGGGTGCATGGCCTGGATGCTGTTGTGAGGTGGATGGCTGTTGGGTGTCTGAGTGCTTGTGTTTGTGTACCTTAGGAGGGGGGCACAGACACAGTGGGAGGGGACGTGTGCATGGCTGTTGTGGAGGTGTCTGCCAGTGAGGTGTGTATTCTGCTCGGTGTGGTGGTGATACTGGTAGTGGATGATGATGTAGTGCATGCAGGTGTGAGTGTATAAGCAACTGGGAGGGAGGTGGAGGAGGAGGAGGAGGGGGAGACAGTGGAAATTGTGGATGTTGGTATGTCTGCATCTGGATGGTGTTTGTGGTGAGCACCACAGTGAAGAATGGAGGGGACAGTTCAGACTCTGATGATGGGCGTTATTCTGTTGGAGTAACGGTGTGGTTTTGGATACCGCCAGTTTATCACTGACCTTTGGTGTGGCGGACTTGTGTCTGTGGCTGAATAGTGACAGATTGGTGTGTGTGTGTCATAATATGCTGAACGGATATCCGCTGCAGGATTTACCGCCAATGTCATAATGAGCGCCTTAGTGAGAATAGTGTTTGCCTGCAGTGACTGGCTAGAAAGCGCTTTATCACTGTAAAGGCCTGTAAAAAGTCAATAAGTGAGATGAATGGAAGTGCACTATAGGCATTAAGCTAACTAACCTGTGAGGTCTAGTCAAAGGTTAAAACAATTTAAACTTGAGCTGTTCAACCCCTGGTAACAATGGCGCAGAGTAGACATGGTCAACTTAAAGAAAATGTGTAAAGCATTTAGAAGCACCCAAACAATTAAAACATTCAAAACAGCAAACAATAAAACATTCTGCTCCATTTTATGGAAATAGAGAAGGATTTGATAAGTGAAATTACCCCATAATGACAAAATTCCAATAGGAGGAAACCGATATATGAATTTTATAATAACTATTTTAAAAATGTACGAGGAAAAGTGCTAAAATAAAGAAATTGCCAGTGGTAGTCAATGGTCGCAGTAGACTAGGACCTAGGTGCAATTTGAGGCCAACCAGGATGGACCCCGGGTTGGATACATCAAGTGATTTCCCACTTCAGTAAGAGACTTTGGCACTTTCTTGAAGAAAAACTTTCGAATTTTTTTGAAGTCCCAACACGGAATGGACCTTTGTCACCTTTTGAGAAGAAAAGTCCTCCCTGTCAGGCCCACCACTAAAATTCTAGCCACGCTGTGAAACCAAAGACTCATACTTGAAGAAGATTGGTTCCACTGGTGCTTTGAAGATCTTGCTCTGAAAATGTTCAAAGTCCCAACAGAGAATGGAATTTAGTCACTTTTCAGTGGAGCAGGGATCTCCGTGAAGGAGGAAACTGAAATCTTCTCTGGCACTGTGAAACAGCCGGTCAGAAACATTTTCTGGCAGGTCCAGCTTAAGCCCTGGATCTCTGGATGAAAAGATTTCAATTTTTTTTCTGAACTTTGATGCTGAATCCTGATGCCTTATGACCAAACTGATGCCCTGATGATGAAGACTGTCACAGCTTGCTGATCCAAACTGAGGATAGGTATATTGACTATGATGTTGTATGCTGTCTATTTGCTTTTGTTTCTGGGTACTAACCGCTATTTCTATAGAGCCATAGTTAGATGTTTTTCCAAATTTATGTTGACTAAATTGTTTTGCATGAAGCCCAACATGCTAATTCTAATTTGTGTTAGATGGGTTCCTCACTAATGAAGTTCAAATACATGGAGTAACATGTTATGGCTTTTCTTTGCTGAAACTGAATGTACGTAATATAGTTTGCGCAGTTATTCTTGTTATTAATTTGCACTGTAACCTTGGAATGTTTAGTAGCTCAAGCTTTGATTAGATTGCGTTTCTTTCATTGCTTCAGTCAGCCAGTGTTGTTTCTGTATGTTTATCATTTGATTTTGAGATTAACCTACGTGACATTAGCGTTGTTAATGTAGATAAATAAATATTCTAACTTTTACATAAAAGTGTGGTTATTCATGACTGCAAGGTCATGGTGTGCGACAGTTACTGTCTCCAGTCGATTGCTAATGTTATTGATTGTTATTGATTAGTGATTTGCATGTATGGGATATATGGTGGGAACATCTTAAACACAGTCAAAAGGTTCACCTTTGCGTCCCCTTGTAAGTTTACTCTTTAAGGTCAGACGCGCCAACAATGGTTTCAGTTCTAGTAAAATTATGTGAAATTTGTAAGTAATTTTTTACATTTAAAATTTTATTTCAAGGAAATGGCGGTCAAGTTTAGTTAGTAGCATGTTTCTTCATTCAATTTGTTTTTGTGGTGCACACCTGCAATGGAATATATAACTATCATACTAACTTGCGTTGACCAGACCTGTTGGCTTTAACAAAACATTTGTTGATATTTTTTAGAAAACATACCTTTTTGGAATTATAAATGTGTACGCAGTTCATTCCCAGCAACCACATGAATGTATAGTTGGCAGAACCTTAATGACATGTGTGACACATAACTAGTCCTGGCTTTTCTCTCTCACTGATTCCTTTCTGGGAGTTTGAAGGGTAGACTACAGATGTTAAGAATAAAAAAGTGCAAGTCAGGAATGGCTGGAGGTGTTTCTACGCCATGGGGTCATTCACTGTACCCCCATATCACATTTTCTCTTTGTCAGTGGATGCTAAAATATGAACCTCCTTAGGATATATTTCAGAGCCAAGAGGCCACCCCTTGAAGTGCCCATGGTGAAAGTTCGAACAAGAAAGCCCATGGTAGATGACTTGATAGTGCGAGCTGCTTAAAAAACACTCAGTGGAAAGCCTTCTCAAGCAACAGTCACAATGTTTGCTAGGGTGAACGACAAAGGTCACTAGATGAACTGGTGCTTAACCCTCAGGCAGCTTGACACAAAAGCAGTCAGACTTAACTTAGAGGCAATATATAAAGTATTCTTGCAGCACACAAACAGCGATAAAGTGAAAACACAACACAGTAACAATCACATATATTTTAATAACGAAAATGTCACCAAAATGTCACCAAAACTAAGAAAATCCAATTAATAGAAGTGGAGTCATGATTTTCCACAGTTTCCAGACAAAGCAGCAGGCAGTGACCAAGGAAGAGTGGTCATTGTTGATGGGCAGCACTAGACAAAGCCTGATTACGACCTTGGCAGATGAGATACTCCATCACAAACGCCATATTACAAGTTCCATTATATCCTATGGCACTTGTAAAATGGCGGGCGGGATATCCAACTCATTTGTGACAGAGTATCCCATCCACCAAGGTCATAATCAGGTCCAAAGTCTTGGTGAAGCCATTGACAATGGTGAGAAAAAGGTCAGAGTGAGAGAAGCTGGATTCTCAGGCGGAGGAGGTTGTCATAGATGAGAGCCTGTTGCTATTGAGCTGGAGAATATGTTTACCTTTGGACTTGGACAACTTTTAGGAAGTTGAAAACCTCCAGCGGGACGAATCTGCAAGCTGTAGCCAAAGAGAGCTCTACGAGGCTGAATACCATTGTGAGAGGTCCTACTGAACAGGATTAGCTGCTGCAGGAAAGAACGTAGCGGGAGTTACTGTGAAGACAGGCCGTCGGGTGATGCACCTTGGGCAGATCAGTTTGCAGGTCCTGGTCTTCAGTCGGTTTTTATGGCACTCTTTGGTAGAAATTTGGTAGGTAGGGGCATCACCTCTAACACCACTCCGAAGGGTCTAGGACTGAAAGACACCACTTAGGGACTTAGGGCCAGATGTGGCAAAGGTTTTTACCCATTCTGTGTCTATGGGAAAAAGTGTTCGTACATATGGCCCTTAGTGCTCACTCCAGCACACACCAGATGGAGGGTTCAAGGTCTCTGGAGCTTGTATGTCCCTGTCGCTCACGCAGGAGCCCAGCCAACTTGCAGCCCTTGGAGTCACTCTGGTAGTTCTGGGTTCAAGCAGCAAGGCAGGCCTCAAGCAGCGAGGCACGTCTCTGATAGCAGCAAAGTAGTCATCTGAGGTACAAGGCAGGCCTCAGGCAGCAAGGCAGTCCTCTGAGGGTCCAAGGCTGTCCTTCTGATGTCCTCTACAGGTCCAGGAATGTACTGAAGAGGTGTCCTGATGGTCGTATATTTATACTTGGTGCCAGAATTTGACGTGGGGGAATCTTTTATGCTACCCCAACATCTGGTTGTTCTTTCCTTCCCCTGCTAATGCTCCAAAAAGTCTGGGGTGACAAAGTATTAGTGTCAGGTTCCTTTGTATGTTTGGCGAGTCAACCCATCGCTGTGTAAATGGGGTAGGGAACATCATCTCCCCCAGTCCATCTTACCAACACCTAGTCCCCTTAGTCTCACAAATACACAAAGCCAACTAAGCCATTCAAAGTCATGTGTCCCAGGACACTGGCAGCAGGCGCCAAGTGGTTAGGAAAAGAAAATGCCAACTATGCCTTACAAATACTTTATTTTGCCAGGTCGAAATGGCAGCCTAAAACTGCACTTCAGGCTGCAATAGCAGGCCTGTCTCTTGTTTAAAAAACTACTATAATAGATGGCACAGCGGGAGATGCAGGCTCCCCAGTAGTATTTAATCTACAGGCCCTGCTTCCTTCTCAAGACAACAGCACAGGTTAACAAGTTGCTAGTTCCCACATTATCTTAGAAACGTTGATGCAACAGATGCAAACGGAGGACACCACAGAAGCAGACAGAGAACACCACCGTTCCAGATGCCGCTCCTGATACAGGGGGCCTCATGGCCAAGAGAACAGTGTTTTGATGTCAACAGCAAGAACTGAACTGATGCAAACTGCGGGATTGCCCGCATGCCCCTTCATCCACAGATTATTGGGTGGTGGTAGTGGTGGAACAGGACAGCACAGAGAGGCATAGAGAGGTGCTGAGTGAGGGGTCCATGGATTGCTAGGGTCTTTCTGTTTCAGATTTGGGCTCAGCCCAGGTGAAGTGCCCAACTCCCCACGTGGCCTCTGAGCATCGGACCTGTGTTTCCTCGCTGGAGTTTGGAAGCAGCTTGCGGCCTAGATAACTTGCAGATTCTGGCTGAGGGGCATGAGGAGTAGGGACATGGCTGTGGTTCCCCATTAAGGAGGGCCTCGCCAGGAGGAGAGTGGGTCTGGCAGGGAAGGCAGCTGTGCTAGGTCATGATGCGGCGTGTTGCCTCACTCCCTACCCTCCCCCTCTTTTTCTCTCTATGTGCCAGGAATTGTGGTGTCCTTGCCTTTATTTCTCGCCTTTATTTTTCCTGAACATTTGAAGTGGGATTTAAGGTACCACCTGTACGTAGTCTGCTTTTGATATCCCTCCCCTTTTCTTAAGTCTTGAAGTCCTGCTAGTTCCAGTGTTATAAGGGGGCCTTTTTGTATGTTTGAACTGTGCTTGACTCAGGAAGAACGTGCCTCCCCCCCGGTGTTTTCTTTAGAGGTAAACCGGTAGAGTTATGTTGCCAGAATTGAAGATGCACAGCTAAATTTATGTTGGAATTACTTAGGTTCGTTGCATAAATGAGGTCTATGCCCTGAGAGGGTTTGGCCCAATAATCAGCCTTATAATGCATTAAATCATAAGTAGGGATACCACATCATTCCAGCATTTCTGCAGGGGAAAGTCAAGAGGATAATGACAGCAAGAAAATTAAGATCTGGACACCCATAACTGGGGCGGTCTTGAGCAAAAAACAGAACCAACCCCTTATGCTATAGAAACCCCATGGTGACTGCTTTTAAAGGCCAGAATGAACCTTTCTCACTTTGAGATATGGAGAAGACACCCAAGGAGGCCAAGTCTGGCACTATAGCGCCAACGGGGGAATCTAACCGGCAGAGTGCAACTGACTTTACTGTTTGTGAGACAGCCCCGGAAGTAATATCTCAGGTACAAAATTGTTTGCTAACATAAATCGAGGATCACCCGCCGGGAAAAGAGCAGGGTATACTATACATGGAGCTTACACCTTTTCCTGAATCCTCTGACACACCAATACTAGGCCCTATTACAGAGGGCACATCAGTGCCCCTGCCATTTGGGGAGTCCTTCCTATTTGTAACCAAGAGTATCTTGAGGGGCGATTTTCAGTTAGATTTCGTGGTGTGTAAAAGATATGGGTGTCAAAAGAAAGTCCCTAAATCCCAGCCTATGCCTTCCTCACCCCAAATGTTGCCTACTGGTTTGCAGTCATTCAGTAGTACTCTGTCAAATCAATCTTCTTTATCAGTTCATCTGTTAGAAACTCCAGATTTGGATAGAAGGGCAAATCAGTTGGATAATCCCCTGGATCATGAGATGAAGATATCAGCACCTCTACTTAGTTTGGAGTGATTCTTATCATTTATCCTAAATCTGTGGACACATTTGTAGGGGGGTTGGAATCCACCCTGGACACAGTAACAACAATACTATGGGAATTAGGCACCAGAAAGAAAGTAGAGGAAGCTGGAGCAAGGCCTATGGCCACACTATTAGGCATCACGCAAGGACTTTAGTTCTCAAGCAGGAAAATCACATTGTACACCTAGCAAGGAAGACCATTGCACCGTGGAAAGTCCAACTCGCTTTATAAAACATATTTATGAACTGAACATACAAACTACAAAAGCTAAGGGAGCAACAACGTAAAGAGGGTGTGCAGAAAAAAAATAGTTTCCTATTTTTAATTCTAATACTAGACAGAATGCAGATGTAGGCGACGCAGGCCCGGCCCTGCTAGAGACTAAAGGAAAGCTAAGAAAAAATGCCCAATCGGAAACTTACAAAGAAAGGGCGATCAAAATCCATTTTAGAAGGAAGAAGTCCCCATTGTAAGGTCTGAATATTGGTCAGGGCCGGAAGGGCCTAAGTCACCGCCCAGGCCAGATGAGTTGCATCAGAGGCTGCAGTTGGATACCACGTTAACAAGCCCCTTACAACCATCAGTTATCACCCCCTAATATAGAAAATGCAGACGACTCATGAGAGACTTTTTCACTTCCAGCTGAACTCCCTTTTGCTGTCACATCTTCCATGGCCCCATTGACTCCTCCATTTGTGGCCTCTTTGCTAAGAAGGGTCCTGAGTCTCTACGGAAGCCAGCAGAGACGCTACAGCGCCAGCTGTCATGGTGCAAATATAAGCTAACGTGGAAACCAGCACGTTGGATTTCATTCCACTACTTGATCCGGATGTAATCCTGAATCAGCATTTGCTGCGCTCTAGCTTGAATTTAATTTCTTTACAATGCACAGGAGCTGGAACTAAATCGAGGGGGTCATTTTTCTCTAAGATTATTGTAAAAACTACTTCATAGAATGTTGAATGTTTACAATGCAGGGGGATTTATGTTTTCCCGGTTTGGAGGCTGATATACACTCTCTTCATGGCCATGTTCATAACAGAAATCTGCCCTTGTCCCTGCATAGCAAGGAAACTTTATGTTCTGATGCTCACGCCTTGCAAATATCCCTCGGAAAAAATGGCAAATTAGTGGTCTATAGAGAACCTAAAGTTAATTTAGAATCAAATACTTATGAGGATTTACAGAGGTGGAATTGGTTGCCAGGGGTTCTAAATGATGCTAGCATGAATAATCGTCCTTGTTGGTCCCAGAATTGGTAACAAATTAAATATTGTCTGTTGGAATGCCGCTGGCAGAAAGGATAGTAGGGAAAAGCTGCAGGTATTAAGTACCTTACAATTGTGATTTGTCTCCTGGAGACTTGGGCCATATTTATACTTTTTGAGGCAAAACTACGCCTGCGCAGTTTTGCTCAAAAAGTATAGTTCTGGCTTGCGTCTATCCAAAGCGCCAGGTGGTCACTAAATTTATGGAATCCTGCAATCTGGCGCAAAGGGTGGGCTAAAATGACATTAGCTGGGTACGGGAGGCGGTATGGCGGAAGGGGGTTTTGCACCAAAAAATGATGCTAGGCTGGTTACAGGCACAAAAAATGCCTTTAACCAGCCTAGAGTCATTTCCTGACGCAAAACCATCCATACCACATGACTCCTGTCTTAGAAAAGACAGGACCCCTGCCCACCACCCCAATGGCCAGCAGAGGGGGCAAGGGTCCCCTGGGCATGGCCACTGCACCCAGTGCCATGCAGGGGGAGCCCATTTCAGGGGCCTCAATGGCACTTTAAAAAATGTTAACAAATGTTAAAAAAATACCTACCTATACTTACCCTACTTACCTGGGATTGGGTCCCCCATCCTCTGGTGTCCCTCTGGTGTGGGTGGGGGTGCTCCTTGGGCTTGGGCTGGGCAACTGTGGGCTCCTTCCATGGTGTTTGACCATGAAAATGGGTCCACAGGTCCCTTAACGTCTGCCCTGACCCAGGTGTTAAATATTAGCGCTAAGCAGGTTTAGCGGCATTATTTAGGCCCACCTCCCTCCCATGCACCATATTTGCATGGGAGTATAAATGAGGTAGTAGGGGCTTTGAGTCATTTTTTGGATGGGAACGCCTACCTTACATCTCATTGACGCAAGGTGGTTTCACGCATCCAGAAAATGACTTTAACTACAATATTTGCACGCTAGATGGGTCTAGTGTCAAAATATCAATATGGAGTTAAGTTTGTGCTGGATTAGCGTAAAACAAATTACGCTAATTCAGTGTTAAGAAAGTATAAATGTGCCCCTTGGTGTTATATGAAGATACAGTGTGCTTATTATTGTTTCCTTGATTGCAAAGCTAAATCTTCTATGGGGGGACTTGCAAAGGGTGGGTGTAGCATTTATTTTAACTAACAGTTATATTTGGAAGTAATAGTATTACAGAGATCCCTCTAATTTATATTTGTCATTAATGCTGCATCAGCCAGAATGGGTGAAGGGGACTTCTCCCCTTCTACTGGTAAATGTTTCTATCCCTCCTGAGGCCATATATGATATTTTGCTACACAAGGTCTTTTATTTTATTAAAAATAATCTTGCTAAGGATGACCCTCTCCATGTAATTTTGGTAAGGGACTGGAACTGTAAACTTTCTAACTTTGCTTTGAACCAATTGCGTGATATCGGAAAATAAGAATCACTCTGCTTCTCCGTTTAGATTACATGAAAGATAGTGATTGTATCATTGCAAATGGGAGGTTATGTTCTGACACCCTGGCACAGTTTACACATACATCTTCAAAGGGTGGAGCTATGTTGGATTATGTGGTGGTTGGATGTACTTCTTTTTATTTAATAGGTGATTAAAAAATATTAGATGCCCGTACCATTGACCATAGTTTGGTGATCTTTACTCTGGAATTGAATATGACATCTCCCTGCTCCTTGAGTTTTGATGGGTCCTTGTCTAAATGTAAGTTAAAAAACAGGAAGAACGTAGTGGACTCATAAAATGCTTATTGAAATAAAGGACAGACTAGAATCCACCCTTGCAAAATTAGAAACCTGAGTAGGGGCTGAATTGGAACACTTTTATGCATTTATGAAGCAGTTACTCACAAGTGTGAAACAAAGACCCCCTAAGAGTAATTTTAACCCAAACTTGCTGCCCGTTCTCCTGTTGAATAGAGAAATAAACAGCTTAGACATAAGAAAATATCTAACATTATCGAGGGGAAGGAAGATAAGGATTTCATTATTAAAGAGGTGAAGGCGGAGGCTTAAGATAAAACTGGGAAAAGAGAAAGGAAACAACTTTCGATAAGTCTGAGAGAGGCAGCGAAGAAGGGAGGGATAAGGTTATTTTGGTCTTGAGTTGCTGAAGACTGTGGCACATGAGTACAGTCATTACCCTTGAATACTGAAGAATTGGATTAACTTAATCTCTGAGTTATATGCATCAAATGAGGGAAACAATGAACTCCTTAATTTAGAAAGGTGGTAATTATTTCTATCCTCCTCCTTCAGTTAGGGAAATTGAAACAGCTATCTGAGGGATGTGTACATCAGCAGCCATGGGGGTTGATGAAGTCCCCATCTCAGCCTTAAAACAAGACCCTTTATTATGCAGCAAAACTTTGCTCCCGGTATTTAAATGCTGCTACAAGAATAGTAAAGTTCCCCTTTCCTGGACGGGAAGTATTTTGGGTGGTCATTCCAACCTCGGCAGTAAAAGGCGCTTACCGCCAGACAGGAGACCGCCATAACACCGCCGCGGTCGCGGTAAACCGCCACGGTCATTCTGACCCACACTAGGCAAACCGCCAAAATACCGCCATCCACAAAAGTCCACCACACCAAAGGTCAGCGATAAACTGTCGATGACCAAACCTCCACCGTCACGCCAACAGAAATACGCCCATGCCATTACGACCCACGAATCCACGCGGTGGTCTTTCAACCGCGGTATTCTATTGGCGGTACACACCGCCGCGGTCGAAATACACATACACCTACAAAACACTACCACATTGGACAATTCGAAATACACACACCTGATACACATACACACACCACTCCCACACACCCAATACAATATAAAACACACACCCACATCACCCACAAACCCCTACGGCCAAAAATCTCGAACGAAGACCAGAGAGAGACACCACAGTCAACTACCAAGCATCCACAGGCACACAATACCAATACCCACAGAACTTCCACGCACCTCACACAACACACCACTAAATAGCACCCCACCTATCACTACACACTCCACCCCACACATCATCCACACCACCCCATGGCACCTCAAAGACACCCCAGGTTCTCAGATGCTGAACTCAGGGTCATGGTGGAGGAAATCCTACGAGTAGAGCCCCAGCTGTTCGGGACACAGGTGCAGCACACCACCATTGCCAGGAAGATGGAGCTATGGAGCAGAATAGTGGACAGGGTCAACGCTGTGGGACAGCACCCAAGAAATCGTGATGACATCAGGAAGAGGTAGAACGACCTACGGGGGAAGGTGCGTTCCATGGTATCAAGGCACAACATCGCGGTACAGCGGACTGGCGGCGGACCCCCACCTCCTCCCCCCGAATTTACAACATGGGAGGAGCAAGTCTTGAACATCCTGCATCCTGAGGGCCTCGCTGGAGTATCTGGAGGAATGGACTCTGGTAAGTCTCATCTTCACTACTTCATCCCCCCCACCCCACCTGCATGCCAACTCATACCCCCATCCCTCACCCCCTTCACAACTACCCCTTGCAAATGTCTCACCATCACAACCCACCCATCCCAAAACTTAGCCCTGCATGCGGCCCCAAAGCATGGACACCCATCAGCAAAGCATGCCCAATGCACATACCCATCACCACCCCCCCCCCAAAACACCGTCACAACAGCCCCCACAAAGGAATGCAAGCACTGGGGTACACGGGCACCCACCCATTGCACGCCATTGGCAAACACAGAAGCAATAACCATACTTTTATACCCCTGCAGGACCCGAACGCCAGGTCACCGCGCAGGAGGGTCCACAAATGTCCCCTCCCCCCCAGAAGAGGCCCACAGTGATGACAGCAGTTCTGTCTCCCTGGATCTAGATGACCAGCCCGGTCCATCGGAGACCTCTGGACAGTCGGTTCCCCTTAGACAGGCACAGGCCACAGCAGACCTACCCCCCTCTGGGAACACCAGCACAGCACCCACCCAGAGGGCCCATACCTCTGTCCCCAGGACACGTCAATCAGCGGTGTGTTCACCACTACAGGGAACCCAGGCTAACCCACCACCCCAACAACAACAGGGACCTGGGGGCAGTGGTAGTGGGCACACGGTCCAGGGGACGGAGGCCCAAGGAAACAGGGGAACTGGGAGGGCAGCTGTGCGACAGGGGGGGGACAGGCCAAGGGAACCCCTCTCCACGAGGCCCTCTCCTCCATCATGGGAGCATACCACCACTCCCAGGAGACGATGGCGACGGTCCTGGCCAGGTTTCAGGAAATCCAGCTTCTGCAGGAACAACAGTATATGGGGTTCAGGGAGGAACTGAGAAACATCAGTACCGCCATGGGTACCATCATAGTGGCCCTGAATGAGTTAATCTCCACATTGTGGACCACTCTGGCACCTCAAAGGGCCCCTGACACTAGCATGGACCAAGAACTGGCTACCACATCCGCCGGCGCTAGTGGACAGGAGGCCCCGACAGAAGACCAACAGGCCACCAGAACCCCACCCCCTGCAGAAGGAGAACCACCCGCAAGCGGGCCCTGAGATCCAGGAAGAAGACAGAGTAACATGTCAAGACCCCCGCCAGCAAAGGATACCGCCCTGATTGTCATCCCACTGTCCCACATTGTCACCCTGTCCAACCTTAAACTGCCCCTGCTCCACTTCCCACAGGCATTTGGACAATGCACCTGTGAACCTGATAGTCTGGACTCTGCCATGGACAATCCTCCACCATCACCCCTCACCGATTTGCAACCACCCATCCAAATTAGAGCACTTGAATAAACACACTTATTGCACATAAACAATCTGGAGTCTGTCTGTGATTTTAACAAATGTATTAGACATGACAGTGCCAAAATTGTTATTCACATTGTGATGCCAACAAACCTCTGTCACACAGCTGTAGTCCATGGGGAAACTAAGCAGATGTCACGCAGTGGGGCCCACAGCTCTGAAAACGGAAGGGAAAGTCACAGTTACCATACACTGGGGGAAAAAGTCAGACAGTAGAGAGGTAGGAGTCTTTAAGTAAATGTAATATGCCGGTGTCTACTCTTACCTGTGTGTCACTGAAAGTATTGCTCTATTACTGTGTTCCTGTTGTCTATGTCGTACTCTTCGGCTTCCTCTTCTTCACTCTCCACAGGCTCCACAGCTGCTACAACACCACCATCTGGACCATCCTCCTGCAGAAAAGGCACCTGGCGGCGCAAAGCCAGGTTGTGAAGCATACAGCAGGCCACGATGATCTGGCACACCTTCTTTGGTGAGTACATTAGGGATCCACCTGTCATATGGAGGCACCTGAACCTGGCCTTCAGGAGGCAAAAGGTGCGTTCGATCACCCTCCTAGTCTGCCCATGGGCCTCATTGTAGCGTTCCTCTGCCCTGGTCCTGGGATTCCTCACTGGGGTCAATAGCCAGGAAAGGTTGGGGTAACCAGAGTCCCCTAATAGCCACACACGGTGCCTCTGGAGTTGACCCATCACATACGGGATGCTGCTATTCCGCAGGATGTAGGCGTCATGCACAGAGCCAGGGAACTTGGCATGAACATGGGAGATGTACTGAGCTGCCAAACAGACCATCTGTACATTCATCGAATTATAACTTTTCCTGTTCCTGTACACCTGTTCACTTTCTCTGGGGGGTACCAAAGCCACATGGGTCCCATCAATGGCACCTATGATGTTGGGGATATGCCCAAGGGCATAGAAGTCACCCTTCACTGTAGCCAAATCCCCCACCTCAGGGAAAACGATGTAGCTCCGCATGTGTTTGAGCAGGGCAGACAACACTCTGGACAACACCTTGGAAAACATAGGTTGAGACATCCCTGATGATATGGCCACTGTTGTTTGAAATGACCCACTTGCTAAGAAATGGAGTACTGACAGCACCTGCACTAGAGGGGGGATCCCTGTGGGTTGGCGGATGGGTGACATCAGGTCTGCCTCCAGCTGGGCACACAGTTCATGTATAGTGGCTCGGTCAAGCCTGTATGTCAGAATGACATGTCGTTCCTCCATTGTCGACAGGTCCACCAGCGGTCTCGCATTGCCAAACGGACGGTGCCTAGGAAGGACAACAGCGAGCACAGAGTCAATCAACCCACAGGTACGTTCCCACAGCTTGCACACAACACGATTCACTATGCATTGAATGGTGTGTATGAGTGTTGAGGAAAGGCCTAGGTATGTGTGACGCAGTAGAAATTAAGCCATGTGGGCCCTTGAAATGGCGGCTGCCTGACCTGTGAAGTGTGACAATGGGATGTGAGGTCAATGCGCTGGCCTGGCACACCGTAGCGGTAGGCGGTCGAAGACCGCGGCGCAAAGCCGCATTGGTTAACATTGAAACCTATGGGTTTCAGGAGCCAATGACGATGTGCGCCGGCGGTCGCGGTACGCACCACCGTGGTACGCACCGCCACGGGCGTGACCGCCATTTTCTATCAGCTTAATCACTCGATACCTGATCTTCCACAGGAGAGGACCTACACTGCAAGTGCTGCTGTGACCTCGGTCTGGAAGAGACAATGGCTGCTGCGACTGGGGAAAGGGCCCCTGCCTTCACTTCTGAAGAATTGGAGAAACTCGTGGATGGGGTCCTCCACCAGTATGCGCTACTCTACGGTCCTCCAGACCAACAGGTAAGTACACTGGGAGCATGCTTTGTGGGCAATGCCTGGGTTGAGTCGGGTGGATGAAAGATGGTGGGGAGGGGAGCGATTGAGTCATGCATCAGACGACAGATGAGAGCATGTGCCACATCGCAAGGGTGGGGATGGGGGGCCACTCACATCGAGCATGCAGAAGGTGATGACAATTTTTCTCTCCCTGTACATGTCACATAGGTCAGCGCCCACCAGAAAATCGCGATTTGGCGTGCCATCGCCAAGGACGTCCGGACTCTGGGGGTCCACAACAGACGGGGCACCCACTGCCGGAAGAGGTGGGAGGACATCCGCCGCGGGAGCAGGAAGACGGCGGAGGCTCTGCTGGTGAAGGCCTCCCAACGTAGGAGGGGTGCCAGTCGTCAATTGACCCCCCTGATGTCCCGGATCCTGGCGGTGGCCTACCCCGATTTGGATGGGCGCATGAGGACATCACAGCAGACACAAGGGGGTGAGTACACTCTCATTCTGGTGACTTTGCACGCAGTGGAGGTGTCTGGGTGGGGGAGGAGGGCTGTGGGTCTCCCTAGGCCAGGGCGAATTCTGTAGGCTAGGCCCCTCCGTAAGGCATGGCCCTGTGCCCCCGCCCCCACCTCTGTAGGGTGCCAAGTTCAGGTATCCATGGCCCTGTGTCATCTATGTGTGCAGTTGTCATCGATAGGCTTGTAGGCCATGTCCCACGGATTGCGTAGTGGACGCCAAGTGCGCGGCGTAGTGCAGGGGGCTTCTGTGTCTGTCTCGTCCGCCAACGGTAGCGGTAATCCATGCACTCAACATGTCTTTATTTCTCCCCCCCCCTTTTTTGTGGTTTTCCTGTTCATGTGTGCATCAGCATCATCAGGCGGAGGAGAAGTGGCATCGGAGCACGAGGGAGCTGCATCTCACATGGCTATGGCGGGCCATGCAACTGACTCCGATTTCACCAGTGAGACGGAGGGCGAGGGGAGCTCCACAGCGGGGACTCGTGCTGATGTCAGTGGCAGCGACTCGTCCTCTGAAGGGAGCTCCCTTGTGGTGGCGGCAACATCCGTGCCCCCCGCAACAACAGGTACAGCCGACCACCCAGCGCACCAGCACCGCCCTCTCAGCAGCCCCTCAGCCTTCGCCCCGTGCCCGCTCACCCAGGAAGGTGGGCATCTCCTTCGCCCCAGGCACCTCAGGCCCTGCCCCAGTCACCCCTGCTGCCCTCAGTGAGGAGGTCATTGACCTCCTGAGGACCATCATTGTTGGGCAGTCTACCCTTTTGAATGCCATCCAGGGTGTAGAAAGGGAGGTGCACCGGAGTAATGCATACCTGGAGGGCATTCATTCGGGTCAGGCTGCCCATCAGCGATCGTTCAACGCTCTGGCCTCAGCACTGACGGCAGCAATTGTCCCTGTCTCTAGCCTCCCCCTCCAACTTCCTCCACCCAGACCAAATCCCCAGTACCTCTGCCTATCCCAGACACACCATCAGACCAGCCTGCACACACCTCAACACCCAAGGGAAGCTCATCCAGACATAAGCACCACACATCACACAAGCATTCACACAAGCAACATCCACATGCAGACATACCAACAGCCACTGCCTCCACTGTGTCCCCCTCCTCCTCGTCTCCCTCCTCCCTCCCTGTGACGTCTCCACTCACACTTGCATGCACAACATCTTCAGCCACTACGTCCATCACCAGCACACCCACCAGAACACTCCGCACACGTGCAGTCACCACCCCCACTACCATTTACACGTCCCCTGTGTCCTCTCCCAGTGTGTCTGTCACCCCCTCTTCCAAACCACACAAACGCAAGCAGCCACCCACCCAACAGCCATCAACCTCACGACAGCCTCCAGCCCAAGCACCTGCACCCAAAGACACCAGACTTCACACTCCTACAACCACATCCTCTTCCTCCACTCCCATACCCACTACACCTACCCGTCACTCTCTTTCCAAATTGCTTCTCCTTGCCAACCTTAACCTCTTTCCAACAACTCCCCCACCCCGTCCATCTCATAAGACTGCAATCAGCACCTCAGCCACCACCAAACCAGGACCTATCAGGACTGTTGTCCAAGGACTGTGGTGTCCCCCACCCTCAAGGGCAACAACTCCGGCGAGGAGCCAAGGCACGGCCAGCCCACCCCCGGAAAAGCACCCAAAAGTTAGCAGTGCCCGGCGCGAGAGGCCACGGACACCAGGGACCAAAATCCCTACCCTGGCTCCGTCTGGAAGTGGGGTGCCACCTGGTACACCGCCAAAGGTGTCAAAGGGCCACAGACGACCAGGGAAGGGTGGGAAGGGCAGCACGCCCGACAAGTCCGGCAGCAGGCCAGCTGCCCAGGAGTGCCCCACCAGCCCCCTCCCAGGTGTGCAGGAGGACACCCAGAGGCCCGGTACGGCAGCCCAGGAGGGCCCCGCAAGCCAACGGACAGATGGGCAGGAAGGCCCTGCCAGCCACATGCCAGGTGGCGAGTGACACCCATGCCTGGGCCGGAACCGCTGAACTGGGCCCTTTCAAACAAGCACAGCTGAACTGGGCCCTTTCAATCAAGCACCGCTGAACTGGGCACCGCCGTCTCAAGCACCGCTGAACAGGGCACCGCCGTCTCAAGCACCGCAGAACAGGGCACCGCCGTCTCAAGCACCGCTGAACAGGACACCGCCGTCTCAAGCACCGCTCCGCTGGGCCCTTCATCTCAAGCACCGCTCCGCTGGGCACCGCCGTCTCAAGCACCGCTGAACAGGGCACGGCCGTCTCAAGCACCGTTCCGCTGGACCCTTCATCTCAAGCACCGCTCCACTGGGCACCGCCGTCTCAAGCACCGCTGAACAGGGCACCGCCGTCTCAAGCACCGCTCTGCTGGGCCCTTCATCTCAAGCACTGCTCCGCTGGGCCCTTCATCTCAAGCACCGCTCCGCTGGGCCCTTCATCTCAAGCACCGCTGAACTGGGCCCTTCATCTCAAGCACCGCTCCGCAGGGCCCTTCATCTCAAGCACCGCTGAACTGGGCCCTTCATCTCAAGCACCGCTCCGCTGGGCCCTTCATCTCAAGCACCGCTGAACTGGGCCCTTCATCTCAAGCACCGCTCCGCTGGGCCCTTCATCTCAAGCACCGCTCCGCTGGGCACCGCCGTCTCAAGAACCGCTGAACTGGGCACCGCCGTCTCAAGCACCGCTGAACAGGGCACCGCCGTCTCAAGCACCGCTGAACAGGGCACCGCCGTCTCAAGCACCGCTGAACAGGGCACCGCCGTCTCAAGCACCGCTCCGCTGGGCCCTTCATCTCAAGCACCGCTCCGCTGGGCACCGCCGTCTCAAGAACCGCTGAACTGGGCCCTTTATCTCAAGCACCGCTGGCCCATTGGCGGAAGGGGCAGGCCTGCATCTGTGTCGGGCAGGGCTGCACGAAGCACTCTGGGCACTAGTCCCCCTCAGTACCAGTGGAGACTGTTATCCACTTGAGAGACTGTGGCTTTGCACTCCCCAGGATTGAACAGTGGGCAACCCACCCACTGTAGAGACTTGAGAGACTGTGGCTTTGCACTACCCAGGATGGAACAGTGGGCAAGCCACCCACTGTAGAGACTTGAGAGACTGTGGCTTTGCACTCCCCAGGATGGAACAGTGGGCAAGCCACCCACTGTAGAGACTTGAGAGACTGTGGCTTTGCACTCCCCAGGATGGAACAGTGGGCAAGCCACCCACTGTAGAGACTTGTGAGACTGTGGCTTTGCACTCCCCAGGATGGGACAGTGGCCATGGAGGCCCCTCGTGGATCTGGCGTTGCGTACTCATGTGGCTGAGGTGCCCCCCCTCCCCTTCCCCCTGAGGTGCCTGTAGTTTTTCTATCTGATGCCCCTGCAGTGTTCTCTCCGTTGGTGTCAGGTATCTTGTGTGGGCCTTGCCCATGTGATTTGGGCCCAGTGGTCCACGGACAATGACAGCTAGAATTATCGGACTTTTAATATTTATGTATATATTAGTTTTAAATGTGTGATATTTTTATAAGGCAATAATACAATATATTCGACTGTTTATGATCTATTCCTTTTGTCTTTGCATTCTTTCGGGGGGGTTTGGGGGTTGTAACAGTGATGTATTGCTATGCATTGATGTGTGTGTTGTAGTGGGTGGGGATGGGTGTGTCGCGTATGTGTGTCCCCGTAATATTTTCTCCTCCCCCCTCCCCTGTGTCGTAGATGCAGTACTCACCGTTGTCTTCTGCGCCGGCGTTCGTGCTCCTGGTAGAGGAGCAGGAATACAATAGCTGGTAGGATGTGTAATTCGGGTTCCATGCTGTCCAGATTCCTCGTGGGGTGTATGGAGGTGAGCGTTTTCGGTTTGAAATGTCTGTTTCCGCCGTGTTTTTATCGGCGGGGCTACCGCCCCGGAAAAGGTGGCGGAAGGTGGGTTGTGATAGGGTGGGCGGTACATTGTCTTCCGCCTGTCTGTTGGCGGTGACCGCCGCGCTGTTTGTTTGTCCCGCCGTGGCGGTCGGAGTGTTAAAGTGGCGGTCTCTGTTGGCGGTTTCCGCCAGGGTCAGAATTCCATTTTTTTAACCGCCAGCCTGTTGGCGGGTTAGCCGCCGCTTTAACACCGACCACCAGGGTTGGAATGACCCCCATAGTCTGGTTATATAAAATAGGAGACAGAAAATTGCCTGGGAATTACCGACAAATAGCGCTCCTTGATGCTGTGTGCAAGGTGTTTGCGAAGTGTCTACTGACTCAAATAAATGATTGGGCAAAGACAACAACATAGTTTCTATGGAGAAAACTAGATTCAGAAAAAATCATGGTACAAGAGACAATATAGCAGCCCTTCAGATAATTATTGGAAAGTGTGTAAGGGCAAGAGGGGGAGCTCTTTCTGCAGCATTCATAGACTTCTCCACAGCTTTTGACAAAGTAGATAGCCCATTGCTGTGGAAAAGGTTGGTAAGGCTGGTAATGCCTCATACCTTGTTAGAACTAACGATTACTCTTAACTCCTCCACATGGTTTAGTGTTATCAGGAAGCAATTGGGGTCCCTCTACAGAAATAACAGTTCCAAATGGTCTAAAGCAAGGGTGCCTCTTAGCCCTGACCCTCTTTTTGATGTATATTTCGGACCTCCCAGTCTGTCTTTTCCGGAGTGAGGGTACTGCTCCATCTATTGGTGGTAAAGAGTTAGGCGGTCATTCTGACCGCGGCGGGCGGCGGTCGCCGCCCGCCATGTGGTCACCGCCGAATGACCGCACCGCAGTCAAAAGACCGCGGCGGCCATTCTGGCTTTCCCGTTGGTCCGGCGGGCGACCGCCAGAAGGCCGCCCGCCGGCCCAGCGGGAAACCCCCCTCAACAATGAAGCCGGCTCCAAATGGAGCCGGCGGAGTTGTAGGGGTGCGACGGGTGCAGTGGCACCCGTCACGATTTTCAGTGTCTGCAAAGCAGACACTGAAAATCATTATGGGGCCCTGTTAGGGGGCCCCTGCACTGCCCATGCCAGGGGCCCCACGACACCCGTTCCCGCCATCCTGTTCCTGGCGGTAAAAACCGCCAGGAACAGGATGGCGGGAAGGGGGTCGGAATCCCCATGGCGCCGCCATGGAGGATTCCCTGGGCCAGGGGTAAACCGGCGGGAAACCGCCGGTTGCCCTTTTCTGACCGCGGCTTTACTGCCGCGGTCAGAATGGCCCAGGAAGCACCGCCAGCCTGTTGGCGGTGCTTCCGCGGTCCCCGGCCCTGGCGGTCATGGACCGCCAGGGTCGGAATGACCCCCTTAGTGTGTCTGTTTTGCGCAGATGATATAATAATTTTAGACCTTACCCCTAAAGTTTTAAATAATCGCTTGAAAGCTCTGCAACAATTCTCTGCGAGTCATCATTCAAGGATTAATAGTATGACAATTAAAATCATGTGTTTTCATGATAGACAGAAACCTACATTGAATAACTTCCCTTGGACTGTGGGTACTCAAAAACTAGAAACTGTAAATTCCTATACCTTTTTGGGAGGGTTATGTGTAGTAATCGTAGTGATAGGCCCCATGTAAAGAATAACAAGCACAAAGCCGGGGCCCTAGCTAAAGGACAGGGTGCCCTCTATAGGGCTTTGAGCAGAAGGCACCACCTCTATATGCTAGAAGTTTATCGAGTAAAAATTCCTGCTACCCTACTTTATGGGTTAGAGACAATTGAGGTGGCTAAATGGGGTTTTCCAAATATACTAAGAAACATTGAGGGTCATTCTGACCCTGGCGGCCGGTGGCCGCCAGGGCCACCGACCACGGGAGCACCGCCAACAGGCTGGCGGTGCTCCAACGAGCATTCTGACCGCGCGAGCCCGTAAGAGGGCCCCGCAAAGTATTTCAGTGTCTGCCTTGCAGACACTGAAATACACGACGGGTGCCACTGCACCCGTCGCACCTTCCCACTCCGCCGGCTCGATTACGAGCCGGCATCCTCGTGGGAAGGTCGTTTTCCCCTGGGCTGGCGGGCGGTTTTTCTTTTGACCGCGGCGCGGTATTTCGGAGGGGGGAATTCTGGCGGGCGGCCTCCGCAACATTGGAATGACCCCCATTAACTAATTTACCCCCTGAACCCAGCGTGGCCCTGAGGTTGGAAATGGGACTAAAAAGTGTGTATGTTCAAGGCCTGGCTGGGGAAGTACGACGGGTAGCCAATATAGCAAGGAGTGAAAAACATTGCTTGTGGCAGCTAATGAAGAAAGAACCATTGGAGGGAAGAAAAGATGTATCAGTTATCTACAGAAATTATATTATGGCGGCTGATCTGTTAAATTTCGACCCTGATCTAGTTTTATTTTTCACAGTGAAACAATAAAAAGTCATCCTAAAGCAGAATACCTGGGTGTTAAGCTTTCATATGGAAATGGAGAGATGCCAAAAAACAGTGTTTTTCAGCATATAAGTAACTCTATCTCGGTAAGGAGGGCACAACCTTACATTAGCTGGAACTTACCTCATGGGCTGATGCGTTTTTGGCTCCTGTTGACATTGGGGATGTTACTGCTTAATTTCCTGCTGGCCAAGTGATATGGGTCCCTTCCAAATTGTAATTTATGTAACTATGGGCACCAGGATTTGAAGCAGGTCTTCTTTCGCTTGCACAGCATTTTCTTCATCACGACGGAAACGATTGAGACTAATCTATTTGCAACTCTCTATACGTTCAGCTGTAAAAGCACTACAGTCACTTTATATGCCCCTTAATGAAATGTTTTGTTATAGTATTTTTAACTATTTTAATGTTTTCTTTTTTTTTAAATTCATATTGATGATATGTTTAGAGCAGTTTGAAAGCTTTTAGCGGGAATTTGATTTGTGTGTGTTTATTCTGAGTATTTATTGAGTTGATCCCCCTTAGTGTTTTTTTACAGTTGTTTTATGTGGATCTCTTCAGAGTTCCATAATCATAAATAAAAACCTTGAACCTTGAATATACAGGCCCTCGGCAAAGATGGTATCATTTACTAGTAGCTACATGTAAAACACATGTGCCAATACGATGTTGGCTGATTATACCATGTTTTAAGGAGACAGCACAAGCACTTTAGCACTGATTAGGAGTGAAGAGTGCACAGGGTCCTGATGCCAACAAAAATGAATTCAGCAAACTGGAGGGGTAAAGGCATAAAGTATAGGGGTGACTTTGCAGAGACAGCCAAGTCCAACACTAGGCAAGCAATATGAAAACTCAGCAATCCAGGCTATTATACAGCACTCCACCCCATTACTTTAGCTATGTGCCATTTTTTGCTACTTTTGTACAACATTTCTGATCAAATTGTTATTGCTTTTTCAGTTGCTAAATAAATAAATAAAGATAAGAAAGGCAAAGAAGTGAGATACCCTTAGTGCAATGGGGATGTCCAGCTAGGGCTGCGTACCCACTGTTACACCGCACTGATGAGGGCCAAGAAGATTGAGTGCTGCCTGCGGATGCTTCTATTCACATGCAAACTGACGGTGGCCTGGTAGTGTGGAGTGTTACTATTGGATAACCTAGGCTGATTTGCGTAAGCTTTACCCAAATTTGTACGATCAGAGTGAGAGAAAAAATGATGTACTGGAATGCATCACAGAGTAATTACTAGTGGCTGAGATGAAATAACATATTGGTTCCCAGCATGTGGTCGAGAGACCCCTGGGGAGTCTGCAAAGCCTCCTCAGGAGGTCCGTAACTGCTTAAAAAATGAATATTAACAGATTAATAAACTGTATATAAATAAAGTGCTTGAATGTACAATTTAAATTATTAAAACATCTTGTAAATGTCAAGGAAATAGAAATTGGAGGCTAAAAATGAAATTAGTATGCTCAAATTCATTCATGGGAGCAGTGCAGGTGCATCAGACACAATATAAGGTGGACGATGTGTGGCTTCAACTGAATTTAGACACGCTCTAACCTTCCTATTACAATTTTTATTTTTTTATTTGTTTGCAAATTAGATGAAATGTTTTCAATTGTTTAGGTGTTTGATGGAATACTTGTTTCTGTATATTGTGTGCATTGTTTTTCTGTTCAAATCATCAGCAATGTTTAGGCTGGGGTCCTGGGTTTCAAGTAATGACTCAGTGGGGGTGTCCCCTGATTCCAAAAAATGATACAGTGGGGGTCCCAGGTTCCCGGTAATGATAAAATGGGGTCCAAGAAGTCAAAAGGTTGGGAACCACTGAAATAAAGCATTTGAGTCATCACTTTTCTGTTTCTGTCAGAAAGAGATATTGGAAGCGTGATGATATGCCCATTCTTGAGTCCTTTGCTCACTGTGCTGTAGGACTCAAGCTGGACCCCATCGATGAGACCCAACAAGGCTGAAATTGGTCTTGGTTACTTTTGTTCTAATGCATTACGGATGTGACCGAGCAGTTTGGATTGAACTCTTCATATTGGGGAAAGAAGCATGATTTGCATAAGGGTGGTCCCTGTTTGTAGTGCTTAACCTGAGGAATATTTCAGAATTTACAGTGTGTGTGTGTTCAATGAATATGAAGGAGTTAGTTAAACCCTGAAATGTTAAACCCTGAAATGCAAACTTTTATGAATGTTTAGGCACTCATAAGCATGAGAAGGCTCCGCTTCCATTTTTGATTCTGTGTATGCTTGGTATGTGTGCGAGTAGAAGTCCAGCTGAAAGGAGGTACCTGGAATGTTGATAGAAAGAGATTTGGTTGTTAGTGTAAGCTGGGCCTGTGTTAGTTAGTGCTTTGAATGTATGAGCGAGGAATTTGAACTGTGTGCGCTTGTGTATCAAGAGCTAATGGAGCTCCCTCAGGTGGTGTGTGATTTGTGTTCTGCATGGAATGTTGGGGATGAGTCTGGTCACTGCATCTTGTATGATTTGTATACTTCTGTTGGTATATTTAGAGAATCTAGCTTAGAGAGAGTTTCTGTAGTCCAACCTGCTGGTGAGGAGTACATGGTTGACGGTCTTTTTGGTGTTTGCCACAACGCCACCAGTCACGCTTGTGCGGTCAGACTAGCACAGCTGGCAGTGAGCTCCACTGGGCCGGTGGCATGCCTAAGACTGCCAGCCGTATTACGAGGCAGCAAACTGCCAGGATTTTCGCGGCAGTCACCCCACCACAAAAACACTGACGGTAATGCACCCGGTGACAGGGATCCCCATTCCTGTCACAGCCACAGGCATCCCTGCACGTCCACACACTTGCAGACACATGCCCCACTCAACCACACACCCCGACCGCACGCATACATCCAAACACCCCCAACCAACCACACGCATACATCCAAACACCCCCTCCCAACACAATGCATACATACAGACACCCCCACACAACTGAACACAAACAAACAAGTACCCCCACTCACTCGCACACCAACATGCACCCCCATTCACTTGCACACAAGCAGACATGCACCCCCACTTGCTTGCACACTGATGCAGACCCCTCCATTCATATACACACCTGCACCCTCTGTATTCATGCACACACACCCCCTCCACATTAATGCAAACACCCCCCCCCATCCTCCGCATACATTCACACACACACCACCAGGCATGCATTCAGTCACACACACATGCCCATTCCGACACACACACACACACATGCTTGCACACATACACACACACACCACACACATGCACCCACCCCCCCCCCTTCCGATCGGTCAACCTACCTGTCTGGGCCGCACAGCAGCCCACGTCGTGGTGGATGTCCAGGAGGGGGTGGATATTGGCGATTCCACCACCAATGCCACACCACCGTGCAAGGACAGCCATGCCATATTACTGCTTGTAATATGGTGGGCAGAGTACTTCTGGTGTGGTGGTGCTGGCGGTGGAACCGCCTCTCACCCGCCGTCTGTCAGGCCGACTGCATTGGATTTCCACCTGTTTTGGGGTGGAAATCTGTAGGTGAAACGTAATACGACAGTCTTCAAACCGCCAACACTGGTGGTCTTTTGGTGCCCGCTTTGACAGCAGTCTTTGCAACAGACCGCCAAAGGTGAAATGAGGGCCTCAGTGTCTTAGATCACGCTTGCATAAGAAAAGTAGGGGTGTTTGTGGTGATCTGTCCATTTCACTCTCATCTAACCTCCCCTTGGCACAAAGTGGTACAAACTAGAGCAAAACACAACTTGTATCAAAAAAGGACACATTTCCAATGCAAAATATCTTTTGCACCGGAAAGTAAATACTCTTTCAAGACTCTGCCCTACTTTGAGTCATTTGTAATATGGATGGCCTTGCGCTTTTGTCCCGGGGTGCACCATTTTGGCCTGGCATAGGTTCCTAGCACAATTGGGGATCACACCACTCTATTCACCTAAACAATCACAGTCTGATAACTCTGCCAACTTGAAGGTATTGTTTTCTTTCATTTCCAGAGGAGCAGATACCCATATCAATCTTTATGCAGCCTATTTATAGCTCCCATCCCAGCACCTTTTCTGACCGAACTAAGTAGGGGCACTGTAATTTGATGGCCTATCACCTCAGAGGGCGATGCACCATTAGTGATGTGGGAACTCTTTTGACTTACAATCAGAGGATCTACTGTTGCTCACAACCTAACGCTGTTTCCATGATCAGCAGACACAGGTATGTGTATTTTGAGTCAAGACAGGGGTATCCCTACATACCAGTGGGTCTTAAGTTAGAGGTTAACACTGTATGTATGCAATGACCCTCTGGTAGGGCAACTCACCTACTTATAGCTTGGTCCTGTCTGAGCATTGAGATGTATTTGCAGGGGCTATTCAGGAGCTAGGTTTATTAATACAGTACAGAATACATCCTTTCATTTTTGCTTGCAGTGCTAGGCTATACTAAAGACACTCCACTTCTGTCTTGAAGGTTTACTCACCAGTATTGTTTCTGGTTAAGAGAAGGTTGGCACTGGGGTACAGGCTCACCACTGGAGATATCTGCCTGGGTACTGGGTTTAAGACATCATTTCACTGTAATGAATGTGCTGAAATGTATGTATCTGTTCTACCTGTCACCTCACTTCCCAGAGACAAATGAGATCCCCTGCAATATTACCCATCAATAAAGAAGAGCTGTCACATTCATGATATACTGGGTTGTAGTGAACACACCGAGATTATAGATGATATTGTTCATAATTAGTCTTTTTATCTGTATTAGCCACTCTGTACTCTATGAGGCATATTTACAAGAAAGTGGGAAATCAGCTATGATGCAACACTTTTCTTGTGCCCCCCTAATGTCACCATGGTAGCACTGTATTTACAGTATGGCACACCATGGTGCACGTTAGCACAATACCGTCAACATTTGTTACACTATTGTGGCGCATTGGTCCACTAGCGCCAAAAAAGATGGCAGTAGTCAACAATGTGTGGAGAGGCCCATTGAAAACAATGGGAGTGTCACTTTAACGCCTGCCTCTGGCAGGCATTAAAAATTATGGGAAAAATGGTGCAGTGAAATCTCATAAATTTCACTGTGCCATTTTTATGGGCCTCCCAAAGGGGGAACACCCACCTTGAATACATTATGCCGCAAAGGGGTTACAAAGTGGCGCAATGCTTGCGCTGCACCACTTTGTAAATCTGGCTTGGGAAAAAGGCCTCCTTGACGCCACCTTAGCATTAAAAAAATTATGCTAGGGCAGTGCAAGGAGGTGCAAGGAACTTGTACATATGACCTTAAGTGTTCCTTGGCTGTTTCATGCAGACATGTTGCTCTATCCTTGCCTTGCCTCTTTTGCTGACTTCTCTTGCTGTGCCAGTTGGAACCCAGAGTGTCTAGGATGACTGTGCAGCTGATATTAAATATGCAATTACTACAGATGTGATGGCTATGTTCTTTTGTTATTCTGGAAAAAAATGACTCACAAGGATGAACCTTGCTTGATTTCTCTCTCCCCACTCATTATCATCTCATTCTTCCCACAAGAGTATCAAACCACTCATTTGCTTCCAGTCCACTGGAAGGGAAATAGTTCATAGAGTCTATTATGATGCAACAGTAGTTTGAGACTTGGCTGGCCTGCCTTTAAGGCATTTGCATGGAGAGGCCTTTCAGGTCTGGTGCTTGGTTACTTTGCTTCCTGGCCTAGACCCTGAGACTTGCTACAGCCTCTGAGATGCAACCAACACCACTCAATAGTAAGATTAACTTCGCTGAGGAGACCAACCAACCTTATTGTTACTTTTGCTGTGGATCATCAAAATCTATTCTATATAAGGCGGGGTGTGGCCAAGATGGCGGCCGGAGCAGACGCTAGCTAGAGAGCTCCACCCCTGGCCCGAAAACAATCCTGTTGTTCTCCTTGCCCGAACTGCCCTGATGCCTGCCATGGTGTTCTGGGTGGTCCCCCGGTGCTGAGGGCCGACTGGTTGGAGTGTGGACCGCTTTCCGCAAGTGCCGATGTGGCGGAGTCGAGAGGCCTGGCGAATCGCAGCGTCGGCTGTGAATATGAGTTGCGGCTGGCTGAGGGAGTAATCTACCTGAGGACGCTGCAGCAGCCTAGAACTCGACCGCGAGGGCCCGGCGTGCTTGCGTGCCCCGGGGTGGGATCAGCGAGACACATCGGTGGTCCGCCTTGCTGCTCGGTGATCTGCAGGGTGCGCACGGGCTGCCTGACCGCAGAAGCAGTGATCTCTGCGTGAGTCACCCACACAGCCCGGGGGCCAGCCCAGGAGCAACGAGAGCAGAACTACGGTGAGGTCCCCCTCCAGACTTGCCGGTCCCCCTACTATCAGGGGGCTTACTGTACTTTGGCAGATGGCTGCCTGGAGAGAATCGAAGACCACCACACGAAAGACACTCGCCGTGAATACGCCCAAGGCTGAGGGGGGCAATGGGGGGCTGGGCGGGCTGCCCTGACCAGCGCACGGATCTTTAAACTAGCAGCACATTGATCGAGCCACCAGGAATGTGAGGTAGGCTCCGTGGGATTCCTGGTGCCTACCAACAGCGCCGGAACCTGTGGCTAACACAGCACCAACGGCAGCATACATACCACAAAGGGACAGGGTACACGGATGACGGACTGTTCTGTGTGTAATTAGTGTGATCTGAGGGGCGCGCATGGGCTGCCTGTTCGCGGATGAAGTGATCTCCTCGCTGTTCACCCATACGGCCCGGGGGCCACCCCAAAAGCAATGACAGCAGGACTACGGTGAGGACCCCTCTGGGCGTGCTGGTCCCCCTACTATCAGGGGGCTCAATGTACTTTGGCAGATGGCTGCCTAAGTGAGTATTGAAGCCCTCCACACAAAGGACACTGGCAGTGAATATGCCCAAGGCCGAGGGGAATATTGGAGAGCTGGGCGGGCCGCCCTGGCCAGCGAGCGGATCTTTAAGCTGGTAGCATGCTGATTGAGCCAACAGGAATGTGAGGAGGGCTCAGTGGGTCTCCTGTTGCCTACCAATAGTGCATGACCCGTGGCTGACACAGCACCCTTGGCAGCATACGTACCACAGAGTGACATGGCACACGGTCGACGGACTGGGCTGTGCATGGTTAGTGTGACTGCATGACGTAAGACTGAGCCACATACAGTCATGGTCAAACCAAAGCCAATGAGGCCACCACCGCCCACTGAGGGAGAGATGCCACACCCATTAATGCTGCAGGAGACCATACCGCTGCCCTCCATCAAATGAACGAGATACTGCAAGCCCACTCCGCACAATTCAACAAGCTACTACAAGTCGTGTTGGACACCAAGGCAACCCTGGAAGGGAAAATAGACTCAATGGCAGTATAGGTGAACCTACTCAGAGCGGATCACTGCAAATTAACAGATAGCATCTCTGACAACAAAACCACGCTCATCACAGTTCGACCTGAAATCAAAGAGCTAGAGGACCACTGCAGCGGATGCAAACAGAGGTTACACTTCTGAAATGTAGAAGATGCGAAGGGCTGGTCGTGGAGAAACAATGTCCACTTCGTAGGGTTCCCAGAGCGGGTGGAGATGCCGAGGCATTCTTAGAACAATGGTTAAAGGACACAGTATTGGCAAATAATGCATCGCCTTCTTTCACAGTTGAACGCGCCCACTGGATCCCAAGCAGACCATAACTCCCGGGGGCTCCACCCTGACCCCTGATTGCTCGACTCCTCAACTTCCGTGCTAGAGACCAGATCCTCCAGTGCTTCAGGTCACAGGGCCCTTGGCAGTTAGACAACAGTGTTATTACTGCTTATCCTGACTACACCATGGAGGTGCAACTCAAAGGTGCGTCCTTCACGAGGGTTAAACAACTCTTACACGAATGCAACCTCACTTACTCTTTGTTGTTTCCGGCATGTCTTCGGGTGATAGACAGGGAGAGAACCCATATTTTCCTGTCCCCTGAGGACGCCTGGACTTGGTTACATGCCAACGGTCTAGTCAAACCAAACAGCGGCGATTCCAAACCGGACTAATGGATCACACCTCAATCTCGATGCAAGAAGAAACCCAGAATTGGGGCACGCCACTCCAGATCGCATGCGGCTGAGAGTCACGCACAGGCCTTGAAAGACGCTAATCAGTTCACATCTGCACAGTACGCCACCCATCGTGAGGACAAGAACATGGATTCGAACTTGTCGCAAGACCACTCCAGTGCCTCCAATTCCCCCTCCATATTCAGTCCAGAACTCACTCCACGCACAGCAGATGATATTTAAAACTCAACATTACTGCTTCTGAGAATGCCACTCCAGCCCCAGGGTCTGGCCTACGGCACAGCGGATTACACAGCAGTAGCGGTGACTGGCATGGCAATTGGTGGCGCATCTAACAAGACCCAGCACTCCTTCACTGCTGTCATCACTTACCTGCCTGCTCGGTTACCCCCTTATGGCAGGTTTCCATGATGTAGATGGAATGAACGGTAGGGTAGCTGGACCAGGATGGGCATGAAGATTATCCGTAAGGGGCAGTGGCCCACTCTACTCTTGCTTTTCTCTTCCACGCCTCCTCATACTCAATGGGTTAACAAAGGGACAATGTTAGGACTGTTGTTTCCTGTGGCACCCGTTGTGCCACCGCATTATGAGTTGGGTGTCGCCCAGTAAGTTCCCACTTTGTGCAATGTTGTTCTTCTAGTACATGCTTTTCTGTACTGATTCGGTGGCAAGGGGAGGGTGACCATATACGTGGGGGTGAATGGCTGGTAGCTGTGTCCTCTACACTGTCCACACCCCAACATCAAGCATTGCCAATACATATATTATCACATGATCCCATAATCACATGGGCACTGACAATTATAACGCATTAACCTGGAACTTGAGAGGCATGGCCAATACCACTAAATGCTGCAAGATATATTCATACCTCAAACGGCACAGAATCCACATAGTGATACTACAGGAAATGCACTTCACAGCAGCAGACTTACACAGCCTTAAAAGCAAATGGCAAGGACAAGTATACGGCACAACAACGTCAGCATATGGCAAGGGGGTGTTAGTGTGGGTTACCCCAGAGGTTCCATACACAGTAGAGCATCACAAGACCGATGTGGATGGCCGATATGTCCAATTGGAAGGATCACTGGATGGCAAGCAACTATCCATAGTAGGGCTATACGCTCCTAATTCGAAATAAGGGGACTTTCCTTTATCGACTACGTCCACACTCCTCCAAGACCCTACATCCAACAGCTTATGGGGCGGTGATCTAAACTGTGTACCAGACATAGATATAGACAGATCCCACAAACTGCTAGACGATGCCCCCTGTAGCAAAACATCTCAAGTGTTGAGGACGTGGATGTCAGAGAGGAGACTCTGCGATGTGTGGCCCCTTCTTCACCCCCTGGACAGGGAATACTCCTTCTCCCCCCCGGTTCATCGGTTACCCGCATAGACTTGTTGCTCCGATCTACAGGGCTGGCCAGTAACATCATCAGGGCATTTTATCTGGCTAGAACGGTATCAGACCATTGCCCACTGATGGGCATTCATTCACTGGGGCAGGAAGCAAGCTCGTATACCTACATGGCGCCTGCAACCAGATCTGCTACTAGATCCTCCATTCCGCCAAGAAATGGCGGGGTGCATCTCAAAATATTTTGAAATTAATGGGGTGACGGCCATGTCGCGCGCGGAAAAATGGGATGCCCACAAAGTGGTGGTGAGGGGCCTCTGTTTGTCTGCAGCAGGTGGCATGTGGTGTACGCTGTTCCGTGAGCTGTTGCAGCTAGAAACAGAACTCTGGGAGGTGGAAAGCGGGGTGGCGCTCGACACCGCAGTACCTACATGAACCACGAACACGCAGAAATGAGGTAGACATGAGCCTGCGAAAATATGATGACTGACATTACATTGCTAGGACACATTCAGAGGGTGATCGCTCCAGCAGGTTACTGGCATGGTTAGTACGTGGTGAGCAAAAGCGCACTCCCATAGGGGCCATTAGACTAGATTCCGGGATAGTGGTTAACACACAGGCAGATATAAACAATGCTTTCAAGCAATACTACAGTACATTGTATGCAACGAAACCCTCCCCCTCAGCTGCACAGACAGCAGACTTTTTCCACTCACTCCCCCTCGCATGCCTATCTCCAACACAGCAGATGGAGTTAGAGAGACCCATAGATGCAGACCAGATTCAGTCAGCATTGCGACAATTAGCCCGCAACAAAGCACCGGGCAGTGATGGTCTTCCAGTAAAATATTACCACACATTCTCAGCGTAGATAATCAAACCATACATGGAAATGTTGCATGAAGCACAAAAAAAGGGCAGCTCCCAGATTCCCAGCTTGAGGCATTAACAGTGGTCCTCCCCAAGCCAGGTCGAGACCCTCTAGATGTATAGTCATATCGACCCCTCTCACTGTTAAATCTGGATTGCAAGCTATTGGGTAAGATCCTTGCGAACCGACTGCTCCCGCTAATGCCATAAATGGTACACGAAGACCAGTCAGGATTCATACCCGATCGGAACAGATTCCTAAATATCAGATGTCTGTTACGGTTCATGTTGAATGCCCCGGAGTAAGATCACGATAGGGTTGCGGTGTCCCTACACATTGAAAAGGCTTTTGATACTCTGGGTTGGCCTTTCCTAACAGAAGCACTGAGGAGAATGGGGTTCGGAAATGTATTTCCGAGATGGATTGGCACCCTGTACTCTAACCCCACTGCTAGGGTTAAGACAGGCACGTCTATATCATAAAGTTTCCCTATCGGGAGGGGCACGAGGCAGGATTGCCCATTATCGCCACTGGTATTCGCATTAGCGATTGAACCCTTGGCGGCTCAGCTTAGACAAAGGGCGCAACAGTGGGGCATACCTGATGGCGATAGACACCAAATCATATCTCTCTACGCGGATGACGCGCTGATATATCTACACAAATGCACAGCATCGCTTCCAGACCTACCAAACTATTGGATCTATTTGGGGACTTTTCTGGCTTACAAGTGAACTTGTCAAAATCCTGCCTGTTCTTACTGACACCAGTTTCCGAGGGTCTAAGATCCACTCTCATGACACATAGGCTACTGTGATGTTACACCACATTCAAGTACCTATGTATTCACATATATCGTAATGCAGTTGACCTTAGAGAAGGCAACTTGGGTTGCGCGGTTAGATCGATTAGGGGCTCCCTGACATTTTGGCGCTCGCTTCCGCTGTCTCCAATGGGGAGAGTAGAGATTGCTAAAATCATAATACTACCCAGACTGCTATACAATTTCTCTGCACTTCCAATAGTAATCCCCCGTATCTTCTTTACAATGGTGAACAGTCTGCTGATTGACTTAATATGGGGCAGTGGCCGACAGCAAGTAGCACTTGCCGACACACACTTACCGCTCGCACAGGGGGGTCTGGGCACATCGAACTACGAGCTGTATTATGCAGCTGCGCAACTATATTGGACATTGCGCTGGCTGCAGAACCTCCCCAACACATAGACAAAGTTGTTACATGATAACTTGGGTCAATGGAACGCGTTGCTATGGCTGTTAGACCCCAATAGCTCTCCACGGTGACAGACCATCCTGTTGGATGTGGTACGCAAGTGCTGGCATTGTTATATACTGGATGGGTGCCCGGTTCCACCTTACTCGCCCAGGATCCCACTATTGTCCATTCCCGGGGTGTGGAAACTGACTGAACACCACAATCTAACAGCATGGCCAGAAATGGGCATACAAACAATTGGGGACATATTCAAAGAGGGTTGTATCATGTCCTATTCAGAGCTCTCAATTGCACATGGCGTGGGGCCAGGTTGGTTTATAACTTATTGCGCACTACAACAGCTTACACGCAGAACATGACGAAGCGGGGACAATGAGCCCCTTACTTCCCCTCTAATACACAACTTGTTAGCCGGCCTTGGATTTCATTGCAGCATATCCCAACTGTATGGTGTTCTACTTGGGAGCCCTGACGAGGCTCAAGCAAGAGTGAAGGCTAGATGGGACCGGGTTCTTCCTACGCCGCTATCACAAAAGGCATGGTGTACTGCGCTCAGCCTGACAAAAGAGGTGTCGCGGAACTCAAGATTCCACTACACACAATATAATCACTTACACCAAACCTACTTATCCCCACACCAGCTCCGGCGCATGTTTCCCCAAGCTAGTCAGGAATGCCCGTGATGCAGTGAGTCAGATGCCACCTTGTACCATATGATGTGGGACTGCCCGCCAGTCTTACGGTCCTGGCACGCAATAGCTTTAACTACCAAACTGGTGGACCACCCATTGTCCCCCACATCTGAATCCTGCCTATTAGGTGTCCATCTGGAGTCCAAGGGGGGGGAAACAGGTACACAGGTGCATCGAATTGGCATTTGTGTTGTTTAAACGCCTTCTGGCAATGCAATGGAAAGCACCGAACATGCCCGACACACACCGCTGGCTGGGTGACCTGCTGAAATGGGCAAAGGCGGAAGCACAGGTGCTACACTCACTCCAGGACAGGGGGATGACGATAAAAGGATTAGACATATGGGACAATCTTATAATTTCAATTGAGTGCAAGGACGACACCTGCCCCCCATGAAACCACTGGGGATGACACCAGACATGTATGTCTCATACATCAGAGGTGTAGCTCAGATGGCGTGCTGCTATGGTATGGATATGGGGTAGCTAGACCGGAATAAAACACTCCACACATTGGGCACTCATGCAACTCTGTGGGGAGACCCGAGGCACACAACCCGGGACGAGCACAATTGTTACCCACATATATATCATCATGGGTACATATAACAGGATGGGAAACACCAGGCACCTGCAATGACGATTGACGCTTGGACCAATAACACACAGAGTGATATCAACTGCTGAGACAAGTATAGACGGGCCGTATGAGGCTGCCTGCCTCCAGCTGTAACTTGTCTGTGTCAAAAATGGAATTATTTAACTCGTTAATTATCATGTTGTAATGGTGTACCCTCTATTTCCTTCACCCTCTCACCAAAGACTTCTCCCAAGCCGTCACTATTTCTTCTTTTTCTTCTTTTTTTCTCTTTTTTCCCTTTTATTGTCTTCTCTCCTTTATTGTTAATTGATCTGCTTACACTAAAATGAAGGCAGCATTTTGGCGATCGATTGTATACGTTGTTATATATCATATATATAATAATAAAGAGATTAAAAAAAAAATCTATTCTATATAATTTGGATGGCCTCCATTCACATTCAATTGTAGTGGTGAACGTGGAAATGTGACAGTAGGTCACAGCTTCTGTCAGTGCATTGGGAGTGGAAGTACACACCAGAGGGGGCCTATAAAAAAGTGGAAGGATGAGAGGAGACAGGCTATTGATAGCAATAGTAGCAACCGAGCCCCACGTTAAACACATCCTTGCCTCCCACACATGAGTGCCACACAAAAATCAATAGTAGACACTACAGGAGTAACTCATATACCCATGTGGAAACAGGGTATGTATATTTGTAGGCACAAAGTACAGTGTCATAAGCACACTTTAGAGAATTGCATGACTTTTTTTTAGGCTTGGCCAGAACTTGCAGAATTTGACTGTGCGGAATTCAGTGGAGTTACATAAAAACTCTGCAAGATTCCACAGAGGTCCGCAAATGGGCATAAATATGCATGTCACACTGCTCAAGCTGTGATTTAGAGACAGGGAGCGTGTTCCATGCTGAAAAATCACTGCGAGAGGCACAAGAAGGCACGCCAGATAGCACAGCTACTGGAGGTGATTTTGCTGCCAATCGAGTAGACTTTCTACTCGAGCAACAGCCTTCTGACCACAAACAGTTGTGACCTTTTGTGATGCCCGCATTGGAAGAATCCTGCCAGGTGTCCTCCTAGCAACTGAAATCATGCTAGCAGACGTCAAATCTCACTCGTGTTCACCAACTTACCATTTTGGAGCCACACACAAGATAAAATTCTGCCACTTGGAGATTGGTGTAATTTGGCCAGAACTCTGTGTAATGCGGAGTTGCCAAAATTCCACCACTTCTGCTGGTGGAGCAGAATATTTCACCCACCCTGCTTTGTTTTATTAAACATGTTGAGATAAAATACACTCAGCACATACTTATATTATAATTATATATATTATACCTATAATGTGCTCACACATCTCATCTTTTGTTTTGAAGGTCCTGTGATTTCTGTCCATCCACCAACTGTCACCACCTGCTTTTCCAATCCACCCAGTTCACCAGCTTGTATACTGTCTACATACAACAACAGGTGGCAGAGCCTGGTATGTCTTCAGCTAAATCAACAGCAATCTATATAATCAATTTCTTTTTTGTATAAGTGCCAGGATATCTAGGATATTGTTCTGTTGTATAATATAAATCCCTCGCATTGCATGATTAAATTACATTGTGATGGTTAAGCTTAAGTCTATAAATAAAAAATTGGGCCTAGTTTAAAATATGACAAATGGTACTCCATCCATCATGGTGGTGGAGGACCTTACTTTCACCATTGTGACAAACTACCTTTTTTCGAATGTTGGGAAGACCACTTGCCTAGTGGTCATCTCTGCACATTGTCAGGAACTGCCATCACTGCAGTTCCTTTCAATGTACAAATAGTTTAGTGGATGGCTGGTTTTGACTGCTGTCTACCAAACTTTTCAAATGTAATGAGTTTGTTTCAGAAACACAAAACAAATCTAATGAGCCCTTGGGTGTGAGTATGGTTATTTTTTTCTGTCACTCACCCACTTTTCATTGCTGTGACTGAAAGAAAAAAAAGGAATTGGAAGAGATCAACTGAGCCAAGAGGGGCTCTGTAGACAAAACATGTAAGGCCAGTTTATCTCTAAATGGGATGGGTGTACCCATGGTTTTGGGGACAGGGTACTCCATCTTTGGCCTCCAACTACTAAATTGGGCCTTTAATCCCTTTATCTTCTAGTCTAGGATAGTTTTAAGTGCTTGTTAATGTTATGCATGATGTTATATTATTGTTAGACCTGGCAGACTTAGGGTGGTCTTTCCACAAACATGTTACCTTGCATTCCATTTTTTCCTGATCTAATTTTTCCTGGCCTGAGGACTGTGTGCACTTTACCACTGCTAACCAGTGCTACAGTGCATGCGCTCACATCTTAAAACATGTTAACATTGGCTTTTTCCCAATTGGTATATTTATTTTGCTTTTAAGTCCCTAGTAAAGTGGCACTACATGCAACCAGGGCCTGTAAATTAAATGCTACTAGTGGTACTGCAGCACTTATTGGCCACCCACTTAAGAAGCCCTTTTAAATATGTCTCAGGCCTGCCATTACAGCCTGTGTGTGCAGGTGTAAGACTGCCATTTTGACGTGGCATACTAACCCTTTTTGCTTGGTCCAAACCTTACTTTTCAATATGTATCACCCCAAGGTAGTCCCTGGACAGCCCAGAGGGCAACATGCAGTGTATTTAAAAAGTACGTTTACTTTTACATGTCCTGGAAGTGAAAAACTCTTAAATTTGTTGTCCACTACTGCAAGGCCTACCTCTCCCATAGGATAACACTGGAGTTACCTTATTACATTTAATAACCTGTAACTTTCAAATGGGAGCAGTTTATGTTTGGCGTCTTTGGAATTGTAGTGAAAGGTTCTCTCTTAAGGTAAGACTGGATTTTTAATTACAATTTTGAAAATGCCCCTTTTAGAATTTTGGCATTTTCCTACCTTAGCTATTAGGTGCCGGCAGCCTGTCTCTGGGTCACCTGACGTGGTGTACCTGACAATTGGGCTTGTGTATTCCTCCTAGACAGTCCCACAAAACAGGGAGCTTAGGATGGGAGGGAGGAGCTGTGCACAGCCCTACTTACACTTGAATGGGCAGTGTCCTGCCTCCACAAAAAGGGCTGCATGCCCCTACAGTTAGTCTGGAGCCAGGACAGCAGAGGCAGGAAACTTGTGCACTTCAAAGGAAAACCTCTAGAAGCTTCCCCCATTTCAAAGGAGGTACCTGGTATAAATATTGGACATCAGACACTAACTTTTCAGCACACCTTTGGACCTATGGAGAGTCTGCCAGGAAGAAGCACTGCTGTGCTGCTGAAAGGATTGCCACTATGTTGGACTACTGCCTTGATGGACTGCTGCCTTGCTGGGTTGCTGCTCTGCTGCCCTGCTGAGTCAAATGGATTGGACCGGAATGCAAGACTCCTATAGGGACTCCATGGACTCATCTGTTCCCATCCACCTGACCTAGCACCCAGATCTAGCTGGAACTAGCTCCTGATCCCTAAGTGGTTTTCTTCAGGTCCTGGACCCTTGGGCTGAATTTAAATTTGTTGGCACTTTGCAACCCTGTCACTTGCATACCCTGCCAATGCATAGTTTTGTCAGCCTGGCCCTTCACGCTACAGCCTCGATCACACACAGGAACGCCAATGCAAACCATCAGACTGAAAGTTACAACTACACAAGGATTTTGCAAAACAGTGATGACTGTATGCAACACTAGGTCTGCTATTCGCTCTCCATTGAGGACCCTCCAAGGTGCTTCCTTGCTACTCGTGGCCCTCTCGACTGGGAATGGGACTCTTTGCACTGAATTGTAAAGGTAACTTTTCAGCAGGACTAACCTTGTCCCTCTATCCAACCTTTGTTCCATTGTGATGGCCTGAGCTTCTGAGTTTCTTCTGGTCTTGCATGACCAAATAGCCACGAGTGGCTCTTTGGGCGTTTTGGCACTATTTTCACTGAAATCTTTAAAATTGCATAACTCTGGTTCCACTGTTTGGAATTTTACAGTTTTGGTCTTGTATTATTTATTAAACTCTACTCTGCTGTCAGTTTATTGCTGTTTGAAGTGTTGCACAAATACTTTAAGCATTGCCTCTAAGTTAAGCCTAAGTGCTTGTGCCAAGCTTTCTCAACGCTGAGCACAGGTTAATTTGGGGGCTACTTGGGACTTCACACTGACAAGCATTACGGTTGCTGCATGAGTAGGGTTTTACTCTCCTCTAGCAGCAACCCAATTTCTTACATTTATGTTCTATTATGTTAGTAAAGTGCTCTTACAATTTTTACCACTTGCCATTGAATGCCCTGAGCAAAAGCAGTAATAGTAAACCAACCCAAAGTGTTGTACTAACTAATCAGACATCGGAATCTGAAGGACCTGCCAGGAATTAATAAAATGTTTCAATGCAATGAGAGATTTGTCATGTTTGAGTGAGTCTGGTAAGGAATTCCAAACCTTAGAAGTGCATATTAGTCGCGGCTGGTGACTTTGAAAAGTGGCGGGAGGGATAAAAATAAAATATAAATTAAACCTGGACGTTGCTGCTGCTCTCTGCTGCACTGCAGGCTCCCAGCCTGCTCTGTGCCAATCATGATGCTGCTCAAAGCAGCGTTATCATTGGCTGGAGCGCCCTAGCTGGGTGCTCCAACGGAGACTGGAAGACTGGGCTGGCTCTTTCCAACTTTCGAAGCACAGTGGAACTTCATTAGTGGCAGGCCGGACCCAGCATCAAAATCCTCAGGGGTTGGGTGCAGTGCCTGGCAGCACCTTGGGTGCTCACTGGAAGTTAGATGCATAGACTGGACACAGGCCTGCTCAATCTCTTCCTTTTCCAGTTGAGATCAGATGCCTGTGGTGGGTTAGAGGTAAGGCCTGGATGCCGATCAGCCCTCTTGGTGCAAAGCCAAAGGCCACAAGGAGCAAGATTTGTTAATTAAGTACATCTTAAAAACAATGAAAGTTGCTGAACAACTGAGATATAGCTCAAATATATAAAACCACAAAAAAGTGCCAGTTATGGTTAGCAACACACACAACACATGCATTGACTTGAGGTGTTAACTATGCTCACAAGATAATTTTTGTCAACCACACAGAAATAGCTGTCAGGAGAACAAAACGACAAGCTGTGCACGTTGAGATATGTGTGTGTGTGTAAAAAAATATCTATCTATCTATCTATCTATCTATCTATCTATCTATCTATCTATCTATCTATCTATCTAGAGGGAGACAGAACCTCAGCACAATTAAAAGATGATTTGAAAAGCAAATTTGTTACATTATAGAGACTCTATGAGAGAGAAATTTGCAAGTGGCAGGAGGCCACTGCTCTACAACATTATGTGGATGTTAATAGGGTCCCATGTAGGCTAAGAATATACACAATACAAGCATATGAGAATCCAGACCCCCACCTATTAGAAGAGTGGGCGGAGCACACTGCCGCCTCATCTAAGGCTATGCTGTTGGTCCTTATAACGTTTGCGTGGAGCACCAGGAGAAAGCTCTAAATAAATTGCTAAATTGGAAGATGAAATATCTAAAGAGAGCGATAAGAAAATGCAATTAACCTAAAGATCTCATGAAGAAACGATTATCCCAGTATGTAGACAAGATTAAACAAAGGAAACAGACTAAATTTAATCAAGAAACCCAAGATTGTGGACAGGGGAGAATACTTACATTTTCCCAAAGAAATTGATGCCCTGACAAGGGAACTTCATAATAGAAAAAATCTGACTACATTGGAACCTCAAGTAACTTCAGAGTCTGATGTGGGTACGGATAGTGAACAATCAGGAGAAGAAAGAGGTATCCCACCGAAACAAGGGCAGACCCCTTTTCAAGAGGAGTACAGTCTTATCAGATAGATGTGGCAACAAAGGGGCAATAACAAACTCCCAGATCCCAGAGGAGGAAACAAACAAGACAGGCGGGAAGAAAGAGACCACAGCCGCACCCCTCAGAGATCAACACAAAGCAGATGGGGCAGCAAATGCAAATACACTCACACAGCCTGAAGATTGTCAACTTGACCCCTAACCAACTGACAAAAGAAGAAGAATCTGTGTTAAAACTGGGGCTAACGTTTTGCCCACTCATTACATTTGAATATACTCAAACACAAATTGACTTCTTCAGATTCAGATTCAAGGAAATTGAAACTACATAAATTCTTTAAATTAAAAGGGGTTATAGTAAATCAACAACTACAATCACTACAGTACGAACGGACGTATTGACAGGCCATGAACTTGAAACATTGCTGATTTTGGAAAGCTTAGCAAATGAACAGCCACCACAAGACAGAGAAATCTTGGAGACTCTGAAGGAACAATGTGGCACTACCCATTTTGGCACATAGAGTAGCTTTAAACCAATATCTACATTTACACAACAAAAGCCAACAGATGCTATTGATGTTTTTCATGACTTAATGATTAAAGATCTTATGAATCTGCGAGGAAAGGGTTACAAAAAATACATCACCTAATATCACTAAATAACAAAGAATGGCCTTAAAGACTTTGAAGGAAGACACGCAGATTATATGTAAACCATCTGAAAAGGGAGGCAACATTATTCTCCTAACAAAAGAGTATGACTGTAAAGAGGCACTAAGACAATTGTCTGACTCTAAATGTTATTTACCGATAACAAAGGACGAGTATGTGAGTAGCATTCAACAATACCATGATTTGATATTTGACTGGTACAACACAGGGATGTTGGATGGACACTGACGAATATCAATATCTTAAATGCCCACATCCTCAGACTCCCATGTTTATCATTTACCTAGCATAAGTAAGAACAGTAGAAATCCACCAGGAGGCCCTATTATTTCATCACAAGGAAGTCTTATGGAACATATGTCTCTATTTGTTGATTATTCTCTTTCCGGATTTGTGAGGAATTTTGTTTGGTATATTAGAGACACGAAAGATTTTTTTTTAAGGAAGATTGTGGACATTGTGTGGAAGCCTGACTTTATAATGATTGTGCTTAATATAACTACCTTGCATACGAGTATCGCACATGATGATGGATTGCAAGCGGTTGACTATTTTCTTAAAGAATGATCATTTAAATATATGGAGCACAATAAGATGTTGACTGAGTTTTTCAGGTTTTGTTATATAACAATATATTTATTTCCCAACGACAATATTATTGGCAAGTACATGGGACAGCCAAATGTACCTGCTCCGCCTCCAGCTACACAAATCTTTGCACAGGTTGGTAAGAGAAGATAGCAGCCTGGTCAGAAGCTAATGACTCTTTGATGGAAAAGATTATGGAGTCATTCTGACCCCGGCCGACGGCGGTAGACGCCGGCCTGGCTGAGACCGCCAGAAGACCGTACCGCGGTCAAAAGACCGCGGCGGTCATTCTGGGTTTCCCACTGGGCTGGCGGGCGGCCGCCAAAAGGCCGCCAGCCAGCCCAGTGGGAAATACCCTTCCACGATGAAGCCGGCTCCGAATGGAGCCAGCGGAGTGGAAGGTGTGCGACGGGTGCAGTAGCACCCGTCGCGAATTTCAGTGTCTCTTACGGGGGCCCCACGACACCCCTCACCGCCATCCTCTTCCTGGCGGTCGAAACCGCCAGGAACAGGATGGCGGTGAGGGGGTCAGAATCCCCATGGCGGCGCAAAGTCGGCGGTACACCGCCGACTTTCCGTTTCTGGCCGCGGCTGTACCGCCGTGGTCAGAATGCCCTGCGGAGCACCGCTAGCCTGTTGGCGGTGCTCCCGCCGACCCCGGCGCGGAATGACCCCCTATATTTTTTTATAAGTACATAGACAACATTTTCCTACTATGGAAGGGGTCTAAGAAATCAGCTATGGAGTATATATCTATTTTGAACGTCAGTAGAGTCAATTTAAATTTCTCAAGAAAAATGAGCAATGATTCAGTCATTTTTTCTAGGTTTGAAAGTATTTGTAGTCAACAAAAACAATTATGTACTGCCCTTTATAGGAAGCCCACAGCAGGGATTTCTCTTCTCCATGCAAAAAACTGTGATCTGAAGTACTGGGTTTTTCAGAACCCAGTGGTGCCAGGGAACACACCCTAAGACTTCGAGTCCTTTCTGTTTCAGACTACAGAAACACAGAGTCTTCTTGGTGAAGTCAAAGATCTTGTTTATTGGCTGCAGCCAGCAACAGGTATCCTAGAAGTACAACACAGTGTATATTCTCAGGAGACTGCTCCTCTTGCAAAGCTTACCTTCTCTTTTATACAAAATATTATGCTTTGGGCAAACATTCCTTATTTTAGAGTTGACCATTCACATATTTTCACTACAAAGAAATAGCAGAGTTATGATGACAAGCCCATATTTCAGTTTGTCCAGCCCTCAATCAATTACCCGGCAAGGCTCAGATATCAACGGACCCCCAATATAAACAGGCACCTCCTCCTTGTAAAGCAAGTCATAAAGAAAGAAACAGGGACAGGTGTGTGTAAGATTAGGCATGGTTTGTGTGTGATGAAAGGTTTTATGATGTGTTGACCCTTGATACTAATCTCATTCGGCCACTGGGAAAGAAACTGGCCGAACAGGTTTGGCTTCAGGCAGTGGAGTCAGCTTGCTCAGGTCACAGAGGAGTCAGCAAAGATGTACGTGTCCTTCAGACTCGTTTTCAGCATTAGACATTGGCCTATGTGAGGGCAATCATAAAATGGCTGTCGTTTAAATGGAACACGAGGGTTCAGGACAGAAACTCTGATATTCGGGTGATTTCGTTACCCGAATATGAATACAATGCTTGTGCATACTATTCTAATCATTCTCGGTCTGCTGATACCAAAATCGTTGTGATACGACGATGTTTATAACACGGGTCCAGAATTTTCAGTACCACAGACCCTCCTTTTGCCTATGCAATAACCTATACTCACGCTAATCTGAGTCCAGGTCTATATTCATAAAGTCGTTGAGATGTTGCTGTAGCATCATCCTATTACTTAGCACGTCCCTTGATACAGGTTTCCTTACACACGATGTAGCACAGAGGCCACATATTACAGGAGCACACTGTACACACAGACAGGACAGGAAAAGAATGGCTAAGATCATCCCAATGACTATCGAGTCTTCCATCCCCAGGCGGATATCAGCTCCCAGAACCACCCCATCAATGACCAATCTCCTTTATCCACGTGAATAGACTCGGAGATCTTATGCAGTTTGGAAATGGCCTGGTAGACTGTTGGAGCGTTATCTGGGATGAAAACACAGCAACTTGATTGGATCACTTTACATACCCCACCTCGGTCTGCAAGTATGACATCTAATGCGACCCTGTTCTGAAGAGTCATAAGGCGATCCGACTGGAGCTCAGCAGTCAAATTACTAAGGGCACCGGCGGTTTCAACTACCGTGGATTCAACCACCCTTGTCAATTGCCTTATGTTCCTGCTGTTAACCATAGGGCTCCAAAACGGCAGAAAACCCTTTACGAAATCTCCAAATTCTTGTCCTGTAGTGTCTTCTTTACTTATGACACCTCAAACTATCCTTGTCTTATGGTAATCTGCTGCGGCCGTGTAGGTGGGAGGTAACAGGAATGAAACAAAACATGTGCCTGAGAAGTCAGGGGGCAACCATGTATAGGCTCTATTATGGCAGATGAAATAGGTACCCTTAGCTGCTAAGACCGAAGGAGAAGTCTGAGACGCAAAAACATATGTTTCAGTGCAGATACTTTTCCCTAACTGAGCTCTGGGATTCTTGCCATTACCTTGCAGACATAGGTGACCCTGATGGGGTACAATCCAAATCGGGGAGGATCTCTTTGCTCGCTGGTTCCCACTCAGAGTAACTCCATATCCTGTTATGTTCCATCCAATATATGCTAGTGTCTCATCTCTCGGGATAGTCTCATAGGAAATATCTTCCCTAATCATATCTACTATACCCTTAGCTAGAGCACTATTCTTAGGATTATCTTTCACAGAACGTAGGGGGTTGGCTTCATACGCGTATATGAACACCGTTCTATATGCCCACACAGAACCATTATGGCTGAAAGGCAGGACCAGATAAGGGATACCTTTATCAGTAGTATGAGGCATAAGACCACACACCCAACAGTTAGTTGTGTTCACTACTAATTGGTGTTGGTGTAGAAGCTGAATGAATGAATTGTTGACAAATTCTAATCTTCTGGCAGACTCGTGTTCAGGCAGGGGGTGAAAGGAATGCGAGGAAACAGTAGAAGGAGGTATGGGCTGTGTAATGGGTGCAAATGTCACTTGAAAAGAGAATAAAAGATATCCTATTAAAAACGTCATTACACTAAGCAACATGAAAATACATAATATCAAAAATCGTTTCTTTGTCATTATTATACCCATTCTGGCTTTAAAGTCCATCTGTCTGGCAGGTCTCTCATTCTTGAAAAACTCCATCCTCTCTAAATGCTGCTCGTGGTGGTAGGGTGTTCTATGCTAGGGAATGCTTCTGTCAGTCCAGGGCAACTCCCTTAGACCGCCCAGAACTGTCGACCTAACGTCTTCAGCTGCACTCCAAAGACTTGGGCAACCACGACCCTACAGCTGAACCCAGATGGCGGTTCGAAAAGAAAATAAAACAAAAATGAGAACGTTTCTCAGATGAGAGAGCCGCACTTTAAAACAAAATAGCAAAGGAACGGGGAAAAAATTATTTGTCCTTAGTTCTTGGTCTCAAATTATAACGCCTTTTTCCAGGTACTGTCTGGTTCTGGAACAAGAGTTCAGGCTCTGTAGTGTTCAATCGAATTGACGGTGGCACAGCTTCTTGCAAATTATTGTCACTTTCTCGTTCAGAAATTTTTCCTTTTACACGTGCATCGCTGAATGTCAAAAAACGAGGCACAGTCTCAGTCTCAGAGTCAGCGATCCCCTCCTGGTCCCACCGGTCGTACGGTAGAGGAAAAGGGACCCTCTTGCAGTGTACTCCGTGGATCCAGTTCTTTTTCCCTTCCACTCGAACAGCTGATCTTGTTGAGAGAAGGACGAGGTAGGGGCCGGTCCAACGGGGCTGGTCATTCTTTGTCCGCTGGAAGTTCTTGACCAGCACCCATGATCCAGGATCGATAAGATGTCCTGGAGCTTCAGAGACCTGGGGCAGAGTATTGTGAACCTGTTGGTGTAGAACACGCAATTTAGCCGTCAATTCATACAAATAATCAAGCAGTACAGGGTGTTCGATCTCACTGAATTTTGTTGGTCTTGGCACTCCCCATATGTTGGCCGGGCAGCCGAACACAATTTCATAGGGACTAAGTCCCACTCGCGAATGCACAGTCATTCTTGTTGATAGGAGTGCTAAAGGCAGAGCGTCAGGCCATTTAAGACCAGAGCTCGCTTGTATCTTTGCCAACTTAAGTTTTAGAGTGCCATTATAGCACTCTACTAGTCCAGCTGATTGGGGGTGATTTTCAGCGTGGAATTTTTGCTGGATACCTAGCCCCTCACATACTTTTTTCATCACTCGACCCACAAATTCACTCCCATTATCACTCCAGACCATTCTCGGCATTCCAAACCTAGGGAAGAATTCTTTGGCAAGGGCTTTAGCTGTGGATAAGGCAGTGTTGTCTTTTAAGGGATATGCTTCTACCCATCTTGAAAAAGCACAAACAAAAACGAGTACGTATTTCAGATTGTTGCACCTTTCCATGTGGATGAAACCTAGCTGCAAAATCTCGAACGGATACGTTGGAGGTGCAAAATGACCAGCTGGAGTTGGGGTTCCCCTACCAGGATTGTATTTCAGACACACCATGCAATTCTTGACCACATTCTCTGCACATTTAGGAATTCCAGCATTTTGCCATACTGGAGCCAACAACTTACAAATCCCTTTCACACTGATATGGGCCATTCCATGAGCCATTGTCACCACTGCAAGCACATACGCATCGGGTAACAACCATCGCTGATGTTCTGACAAGTCAACCCAACAACCATTTTCATCCAATTTACCCATACTTTCTTTCCACACACTCAACTCTTTCTCTGAAGCTTCAGCTTGAATAGACTTCACACCCTCTATCGTATCTTCACATATTCCAACGTCACCAACCCATCTTGCGTGGCCTGCAACATACATTCGATTCATCACATCTTTTGCTATTTCGTCAGCAAATGCATTGCCACGACCAACATCATCAGTAACCTTCTTGTGTGCACTGCATTTCACAATCGCAACTTGTAATGGCAAGGTCAGCGACTCAAGAAGCTCATTCACCAACTGACCATGCTGAATTTTAGCTCCATGCGAAGTCAGGAACCCACGTTCTTTCCACAATCGTCCAAAACTATGGGCCACACCAAACGCATACTGGCTGTCGGTATATATGGTCACTTTCATTCCTTTCGATAACACACACGCTCTCGTTAGTGCAATCAGCTCTGCTGCTTGAGCTGAATTATGTGGTATACTTGCAGCTTCAACAATCGTATGCAAAGTTGTGACAGCATATGCTGCAGTCGTATCACCATTCGGAAGCTTGAAGCATGAACCATCCACCCATAAGGTACCATCACACTTTACAAGAGGAGTATCTTTAAGATCTACTCTCCCTTTCGTTTCTTCTTCTGTCCTAAGAAAACAATCATGTTGTTCAACATCATCTGTTTCTACTGAAATCGGCAATAACGTGGCTGGATTCAACGTATTGCACCTCTTTATGTGCACATGACTCGCTAACAGTGTCAACTCGTAACCTGACAATCGAGCACTAGTTAAATGCTGTGTCTTGGTCCTGTTTAACAACGTGTCCACTGCATGTGGAACCATCACAATCAACATAATATTCATCACTAACCCAGCAGACTGTCGAATAGAAACAGCTGCTGCCGCTGTGGCTCTCAAGCAACTCAGCAATGCTTTAGCTACCGGATCCAAAGTCGACGAAAAATATGCGCATGGGCGCTGCTTGTCTCCAAAAGACTGTGTCAGCACTGACAATGCACAACCCTCTTTCTCATGAACATACAGTGTAAAGGGCTTACTGTAGTCGGGGGTACCCAACACAGGAGCCGAACACAATGAATTACGCAATTCGGAAAAACTTTTCTGACAATCTTCAGACCACGGAACGGGGTTTGGTGTATCTTTATAGGTCAATGCTACCAAAGGTTTGGCCATCAAAGAAAAATTCGGTATCCATTGTCTGCAGTATGATGTAATGCCCAAGAAAGCACGTACTTCTCTCTGTGTCCTTGGCACACTCAATTTTGCAATTGCCTGAATTCTTTCTGAGGTCTGTTTCCTTCCCTCCTTCGATAAGAGATGACCTAAGTAGGTCACTTCTTGTCGACAATATTGCAGTTTTGAAAGGGACACTTTGTAATGTAAATCAGACAAATGACGCAACAACAACAAGGTGGCTTCTTTACAAATCTCTTCAGTATCTGTAGCGACTAGCAAATCATCAATGTACTGAATAAGGGTAGCGCCGTCAGGTAAAACAATTGCATCCAGCTGTGTTTTTAAAGCCTGACTATATATTGATGGACTTTCACAGTAGCCTTGTGGAGCGCGTTGAAAGCGGAATCTTCGGCCTCCTAAACTGAAGCCAAAAATATCCCTGCTCTCCTCTGCAATCTGGATGCTGAAGAAAGCATTCTTTAAGTCGATCACCGAGAACCAGGTGGCGGAAGCTGGAATCATAGTCAATATGGCAGTGATATCAGGAACAACTGGAAACTGTGGCACAACTATTTTATTTACCTCTCTAAGATCAATCACGAGCCTGTAAACAGGTGGCTTAGAGGGGTCAGTACGTTTCAAAACAGGCAAAACAGGACTATTACAAACGTTGCCTCTTGTCTCTTCAATTACATCTTTTTCAATTAAATCATAAATGATCGCTAGCAACGCCTTTTCACCTTCACTAGAGATCTTGTATTGTTGAATGCGTGGTATTTTAACATTGGCTTTCAATGTCACAACATAAGGCGGTATTTCCAACAGACCCACGTCATTAGGACCAGTAGCCCAAATGGTATCAGGAAGAAACGACAATTCGGTCGGAAGTTTATCCTTCGACAAATACATTAGAGAGACCAATTTCCTACCCAGTGTAAGTTGTACTCCCGAAGGAGAACAATATAATGTCGCATACAATCTTTTCAACAAATCCAATCCTAACAAGTTTTCACCACAACCTGTCGTCAGAATAAGGGGTGCTTCCAATTCACAAGGTCCAACAGAAAGGGACATAGGACTAGAAATCGGGTTTCAAACCGGGGCGCCAGAAAAACCTACTGAAACATTCATCTCGCCAGACAAAGGTGCGCCAGGGAGTTTTGAGTGCATAATAGAACTCTTTGTAGCACCAGTATCCAACAGAAAAGGCTCCGACACACCTGATGTAATCACCTTAACATAAGGTCCATTCTGATCCACTGGAACTAAAAAAACTCCCTCTCTTCGTCTATGGCTGTCCTAGCAATTATTACCTTCCAGATTCTCATCTTCTGCATAGTAGTCGTCAGCATAGTACTGAGCCGTCCTACCAGACGCGTTATGTTGCTGGTCAAAACTATTCATTGAGTTTTGAGACGGAAAGGAACGCGTGTTCTGGGGGAAACTTCCACGTCCTCTACCTCTAGGAGCTTGTTGAACACCTCGACCTCTTGCGCCAGAAGCACCATTCGTACGCTGTAACAAAATAGGACAACTATACTTGAAATGACCCTCTTCTTTACCATATGAACACTGATTGGGACCTACAAGAACACGTGGTTGAGAAAACTCGAACCTTTGCGAGTTTCTCTGGAACTGTTGAGGTTGCTGATAGTTACTCTGACCACCACGTGGCGGATACGCCTGTTGTAAAAGAACCTTCGTCTTTAATTCTTTAGTTTTCTTGTCTGCTCTATCCTTCTCATCTTTATCCCTATTTTCGTAGTACTGTGCAGTAGCCAATATTTGTGCTGAAGAGGAAACGGCCCAAGAACTCTCTGAATCCTTCAATTTCTTACACAGCTCTGCAAGCAAATTGTGCACAAACTTGTCGACGAACAACCGTTGACCACCTTCTGTACTCATATCTTGACCACTGTGGTCAATAAACGTTTCCTCAAACCTGGTAAAGAAATCAGACACTGTTTCATCTTTCTTCTGCTTACACGCAGACAATTTATCCCAATTCACACGCATCGCAGGCATTAAAGTCTTCATGTAAGTAATGATCCTAGCAGGCAGTTCTGCTACCAAAGGCTCAGGTTTGGCACCACCAACTTGTCTATCATTTGCAGCACTAATATTAGCCCATGAGTCACCTAACTCTTGTGCATGATCTGTATGGCGAATCAATCCCCACAAAGGCTGTGGAACAACATTCCCAAATAACATGTCTATGTTGGCTAAATTCATAATGCATGAGTCTGCAGTCTGTGATAATTCCTTATAATACCCTGCAGGGTTTTTACGGGGATCAGGCAAAGTCTGCTTAAGGGCTAAAACTTCAGCTCGCTTCCACGGAACATGTACCCAAACACGCTGAAAATGAGCTGGGACAGCATCAATTTGATTAGCAACATCAGCCGCAACTGCGTCCTTCCATACCGGAGGGACTTCTCTCATTGGGTACTGTCGCACCTTTTTTTTACCAGAGGAGTCATGTTGGAACAATGATTGAGAAGGATCCTTATTCCTAAAGGACAACAACGTCGCAACTGCTGTCTCAACATCGGGACCCACAATCGTGCCCTTTGCAAACTCAAACCGTACTCGGCACAAATCAGGCGGATTTGTTTCCAAATCATTATCCTCCAATTCCTCACAAAGGAAAGCACACATTTTCTCAAAAACGTATCTTTGTTTTGGTGCTCCCCATTGACGGAAGACATCCATAACAGACTCTACATCGTATCTTAAAGGGTAAACAACCCATTTACGCGCCATACGGTCCAACATTTCTCTCTCTTGAGAATTAGGCAGTTGACTACGCAACTGTTTACGCTCCGAATCTGGGGTCACACCAGACGACCCAAAGAGAGGAAATATAAGGCTGGCAACAGTATCTGTCATTCTCTGTCGGACAGAAGGAGAAGTTGATGAAAGAACAGGAGGAAAAACAGAGGGAGGCAAGGCAGACTCAGAAGCAGACGCAGAGGCAGTATCAGGAAGAACACCTGAAGAGGCAGTCGATGTAGTACATAAAGTCGCAGAAGGTACAGATGAAGCAGGTAGCGAAGTCGGCGGCCCTTGAAGGGGCTGCGCCATAGTAGTAGGAGCCAACTGAAAAGGAGCTGGCGGCTGTGGAAGAACCTGAGGCACAATAACCGGAGGTTGCACAGCTAAAGGTTGCGGGGTGATGTAGTATTCTGCGCATAAGGGGGTGGCAAACTCAACAAGTGTGACATTAAAGGATCTTTATCAAGTTCTTTTGCTGCATCTTGCTGAAGAAGCGGAAAAAATGGATAACATTTATCGGTCACCAATTTACGTTGCCTGTGCAACTGCTCATTCATCTGTTCTTCTTCATCATCTTTAAACTGCATGGCAGCTTGCATTATCGAGATACCCTCTTCCCTCTTATTTCTCTTTGCTAATTTAATTTCCTTCTGTTTGGCTTCCTTACGCCATAGGCGGAAAGAGTCAAACATCGCCGGCCGGGCTTTCTTCTTGAAAAGTTTAATCTCCAGATTATTCAGAATCTCTGTGTCAAAACTACCATATTGGGGCCATTTTAAAACACCATCTTTCCTGGTGTATTGGATCCATACTTCATTATATGTGAGGGGGCCTATGCCATGTTTCACATATAGTTCATAGGTTGGAGTTCCAATCGGAGGAACCGGACACAAGTCCTCCAATCGGGAATCCCTATTATAACCAAGACAAAACAAATTTCCATATCTGCTAAGACCAGGCATCTTCGCTCTCTAGTCTAGCTTCAAACTTCAAAGGATTATCGAATACGATAGTCTCGTGAATACACGAACCCCTCGGCTTTGGTACTTGCAAGTTCCAAATCAAAGATCCCAAGGGGATACCAAACTAAGAACCAAACTAAGGACTGGGAGACGCTCCACTTATACTTAACTGAGGTATTGATGACGTCACCAGAAGACTCGTTTATCGTTTCGCTCTACCAAATCATCAAGGGTCCAAAACAGGGCGATAGTCAGGGCAGCAGTCCTTCGTAGCCGTCGGGAAGCGGGGAACCTCGCAGCAAAGACTTTCGGACCACGTCGACATACAGGGGTCTATGAAGTGGCGGCCTTCCTCCAGAATTTTCACACGAAGCTCCTCACGAACCTCTGGCTTGGACTGGTACCGCTGAAATCGACCCACGTTGGGCGCCAACTGAAGTACTGGGTTTTTCAGAACCCAGTGGTGCCAGGGAACACACCCTAAGACTTCGAGTCCTTCCTGTTTCAGACTACAGAAACACAGAGGGGGTGATTCTGACCTTGGCGGTCTTTTCGCAAGACCGCCGAGTTACCGCCGCGGTAAAGACCGCCGACCGCGGCGGTATGCCGCGGCGCGTATTCCGACCGCTGGGAGCGTTCCGCCGGAAAACCGCCAGCAGCCACACTGGCGGTCGGCGGGAAAGTGGAGACTGGTCAACCTCCACCGCCACGCCAGCAGAACACCGCCCACAGAATTACGACCCACATTTCTGTGTGGCGGTCTTCTGTTGGCGGTCTTCTGTTGGCGGTCACGTCCCTATGGCTCCCGTCGCCTCCCGGAGGACCAACGCAAGGTAAGTTGATCGTCCGTGAGGGGAGGGGGTGGGGGGGGTGTTGTGTGATGTGTGCGTGCATGGGGGTGTGTAGAGGGGGTGTGTGAGTGCGTGCATGCGGGCGGGGGGTGCTGCTGTGCCTATGGGCAATGTGTGTAGTTCGGCGGGTGCGCATGTTGGCATGTATGTGTGCGGGTATGTGCCCCCGTTGTGTATGTGTGTGTGTAGGGGGTGTGCATATGTGGATGTTGGGGGTGCTTGCATGTCGGGGTGCGTGTATGTGCATGTCGGGGTGGGGGGGGCAGGGGGTTTGTAACATCTCTGGGGGGTGGCAGGGGGTGGAGGGTGTGGGGGGGGAACTCGTGGGGGATAGTGGGGGGTGGGGGAGACCCCTATCAGTGCCAGGGATGGAATTCCCTGGCCCCGATAGTGCCTACCGCCATGGTTCGCATGGCGGTTCCCGACCGCCAAAAACCGCGGCGGTAAGCAGGGTCATGATGCGGTTGGCGGTCTTGGGTCGACCGCCGGGCCGGAGTGCGCAAACTCCAGCCCGTCGGTCATGACCGCCGTGGCGGTCGGAGTGGGAAAGTGGCGGTCGATCGCGGCGGTGACCGCCGCGGTCAGAATGGCATTTTTTGGACCGCCGGTCTGTTCGCGGTCCGACCGCCGCCTCTCCGCCGACCGCCGGGGTTAGAATGAGGGCCAGAGTCTTCTTGGTGAAGTCAAAGATCTTGTTTATTGGCTGCAGCCAGCAACAGGTATCCTAGAAGTACAACACAGTGTATATTCTCAGGAGACTGCTCCTCTTGCAAAGCTAACCTTCTCTTTTATACAAAATATTATGCTTTGGGCTAACATTCCTTATTTTACAGTTGACCATTCACATATTTTCACTACAAAGAAATAGCAGAGTTATGATGACAAGCCCATATTTCAGTTTGTCCAGCCCTCAATCAATTACCCAGCAAGGCTCAGATATCAACGGACCCCCAATATAAACAGGCACCTCCTCCTTGTAAAGCAAGTCATAAAGAAAGAAACAGGGACAGGTGTGTGTAAGATTAGGCATGGTTTGTGTGTGATGAAAGGTTTTATGATGTGTTGACCCTTGATACTAATCTCATTCGGCCACTGGGAAAGAAACTGGCCGAACAGGTTTGGCTTCAGGCAGTGGAGTCAGCTTGCCCAGGTCACAGAGGAGTCAGCAAAGATGTACGTGTCCTTCAGACTCGTTTTCAGCATTAGACATTGGCCTATGTGAGGGCAATCATAAAATGGCTGTCGTTTAAATGGAACACGAGGGTTCAGGACGGAAACTCTGATATTCGGGTGATTTCGTTACCCGAATATGAATACAATGCTTGTGCATACTATTCTAATCATTCTCGGTCTGCTGATACCAAAATGTTTATAACACGGGTCCAGAATTTTCAGTACCACAGATCCTATGAATATAAAGTGGAGTATCCCCTATGAGTAACTACTCTGCATTAAAAAAATGCACCAGGGATGAGGACTTTAAAAGTTCAGCCAAGGAAGCCATTCAGCATTTTCAATTAAGGGGTTATCCGAAGGAAGTACTTGATCGAGCTATGAATAGGCCACAATCAAAATCAAGAAACTATCTCTTACAAGATAAAGTAAATAGAGAAGAGATTAATGCTAAATTTAAATTGAGGACAAACTTCTCCAGTGACGCATCTGCCATAAGCAACATTATGCAAAAGAGCTGGCACATCCTCAAATCAGATCCAATCATAGGACCTGCTTTACCTAACTATCCAAAGATTACATACAGGAAGATTAAAGCCATCAGAGATTTTGTGGTACATAATCATCTCCCACAGGACAGTGATAAGGGTACTTTGAAAGATATTGCTGGCTTCTTTTCTTGCACTAAATGCAAGGCTTGTCGGAATAGCAACAAAGTATCGACGTGACTTTCCAGGATGCAACACACTGAAAAGAATGACTAAGTTTATCAATTTTAATACCCCACATACGTTTACTGTTTAGTGTGACCATGGCAAAAGAAAAACATTGGCAGTACCATACATCATAAAAAGAGACACATTTTGGAACATATGAGAAGAATTGATAACTGATATCTAGTAACCAGACATTTTGAATCATTTCATAATAGTGACAGGAATTTACTTACATTTTTCTGCATTGATTATGTCCCCCAGGGAAAGAGAAGATATGACGGGTTGCTGAAATTATGATGCTTAGGGCCTCATTACAACCGTGGTGGTTGATGTTAAAGCGGCAGTAATACCGCCAACAGGTCAGCGGTAAAAAAAATGGGATCACGACCACAGCGGAAACCGCCAACACATACAGCCACTTTAACACTCCGACCACTACGGCGGTAGCAACAAACACCACGGCGGTAACCGTCAACAGGCAGGCAGAAGAAAATGTACCGCCCACCCCATCAGAACCTGCCAATCTGCCAGGTTTTCCGGGGTGGTACCAACACCATCAAAAGCACGACGGAAACAGTGTTTGGAAGGGAAACCACTCACCTCTCGACACTCACAAAGAGCCAGGACGCCATGGAGCCCGAGTTACAGGTCCTCCCATGCTGGTCTACCCCCTCATCTACCAGGAATACCAAAGACGGCGGCGACGACCATGGTGAGTACTGCACCTTGTACACAGGGGAGGGGAGGAAGAAAAAGAGAGTGACACACACACGCAACACCCCCACCCCCACCCTCACCCATAACACCATACACACAAACACATGCAACAACATTACATTTACACCCCATAACCACCTGGAAGAACGCAAGGACAAAAGGAATAGAGTCAAATCAGTGATATTTTAGAAATAGTCAAATATACGTAAGAAATTTAAAAAACAGTATTTACATAATTATAAAATATGTACAGAAGGCCGTACATTGTCCTTTCCAAATGTTCGTGGGCCACTGGGCCAAAAATCATGGGCCAAGCCCACACTTGACTCCTGCCTCAATACAGAGAGAACACTGCAGGGGCATCAGTTCGAAAACACACAGGCACCTCAGAGGGATGGTGAAGGGGGGCACCTCAGCCGAAAGATGGTATTATGCCACTGATCCTCGTGGGGGCCCCATGCCCACAGCGATGTGCTGGGGAGTGCAAGGCCACAGTCTCTCAAGTGGGTGGTCTGCCCACTGCTTGGTCCTGGGGAGTGCAAGGCCACAGTCTCTCAAGTGGATGCATATCTCCACTGGTTCTGAAGGGGGCTTTGTGCCCAGTCTGCTTCATCCTGCCAAGGATAGGGTGAGTGAATGCATATCTCCACTGGTTCTGGAGGGGGCTTTGTGCCCAGTCTGCTTCATCCTGCCAAGGATAGGGTGCGTGGATGCATATCTCCACTGGTTCTGGAGGGGGCTTTGTGCCCAGTGATGCAGCACTTGGGGTGTGCCAGTTCACATTCCCTCACCTGGGTGTCTGAGGCACGAGATTTGCATGGAACAGGTAGCGTGATAGTTAATGGAGGCAGGGCTAGACTCCATCCTGCGGCGCCTAAGGCTTCTAACTGGTGGTAGAGCCGGTGCTGGTGGGGGGATGCTGCCAGTGGTGTTGGTAGGCTCCAGCCCGTCTCCTGCAGCCTCAGACGGCTGTCCACTGGGGCTGGTAGTGGTCCTACTGTCAGCGGTGCAGGTGGCGGTGCTTGCGGTGGGGCTGCTGGCGGTGCTGGTTGTGGTGCAGGTGCCGGTGCTGCCAGTGGTGAAGGTAGACTCCAGCCTTACTCCTGCAGCCTTGGACGGCTGCCCACTGGGGATGCCGCTGCTGACAGTAGTGGTGGCAGCAGCGGTGCTTGCGGCGGTGCTTGTGGCGGTGCCTGCGGCGGGGCCTGCGGCAGGGCTGCTGGCAGTGCTGCACGCAGTGCAGGTGGCCTGGCTGGCGGTTCTGCTGGTGGGCACCAGGCCTTCACCTGCAGCCTCCGTCGGCTGAAGTGCCTTGCCTTGGGAGATGCTGTTGTGACTTTGGCTCTGGCATCTGGAGTTTTGGAGGAGGCCTTGCTGGGTGGGTCGTGCTCCTTTCCCTTGCTGCATGCTGGCTCCTACTTCACCTTGGCAGGTGGCGGAATGGTTTGGTCCTTTGCAGGGGTTGGTGGGACACTGGCTGGCCTGATGGGTGCCCCCTTCGAGCCACTGGGAGTTGCAGGTACCACAGCGGACACCGACTTGGTGGCTGAGGTGCTGGCCTGGGTTCTGGACACCCTGGCCCGAGGGGCAAAACGGTTGAGGGGGGGGGGGGTAGGGAACAGGTCAATGTTTGCCAGGAAAATCTGGTTAGACACACTGGGGTGGGAAGAGGGAGAGGGTTTAAGACTGGAGGGTGAGGGAGTGGTTGTAGGAGGTGTCTTTCTGCTGAGTTTGGGTGAAGGTGCATGTGCTGGATGGTGTTGTGAGGTGGATGGCTGTTGTGTGGGTGGGTGCTTGTGTACTTTGGGAGAAGGGGTCACAGACACACTGGGAGAGGACACAGGGGACGTGTGCATGGTTGTGGGGGTGGTGACTGCCAGTGAGGGGTGAGTAGTGATGGGCGTGCTGGTGATGGAGGTAGTGGATGAGGATGTAGTGCATGCTGGTGTGAGTGGAGACGATACTGGAAGAGAGGTGGATGACGAGGAGGAGGGGGACACAGTGGAGGCAGTGGATGTTGGTGTGTCTGCATGGCTATGGTGCTTGTGTGAGTGCCTGTGGGATGATGATGTGTGGTGCTTGTGCTTGCCTGAGCCACTTGTGTGTGTTGATTTGGGTGAATGCTGGTCTGAAGGAATGCTTGGGATAGGCTGGGTTTGAGGGGATTGGGACTGGGTAGAGGAAGTTGGAGGGGGGAGGCAAGACACAGGGACAAGGGCTTCCATCAGTGCTGAGTCCAGAGCCTGAAATGCTCTCTGTTGGGCCACCACACCAGAGTGAATGTCCTCCAGGTATGCATTTGTTTGTTGCAAATACCTCTCAACACCCTGGATGGCATTCAGAATGGTTGACTGCCTAACAGTGAGGGATCTCAGGAGGTCAATAGCCTCCTCACTGAGGGCAGCAGGGCTGACTCGGGCAGGGCCTGAGGTGCCTGGGGCAAAGGAGATGCCCACCCTCCTGGGTGAGCGGGCATGGGAAACACGCTGAGGGGCTGCTGGGAGTGCGGTGCTGGTAGGGGGGGTGGTGGCTGTACCTGTTGATGGAGTGGGCACAGAGGTGTCTGCCACCACCAGGGAGCTTTCATCGGAGGAGGAGTCACTGTCTGTGGTCTCCCCTCCTGTCCCCATCGTGGTGCTCCCCTCGCCCTCCGTCCAACTGGTGCCCTCACCCTTGGTAGATTCGGCCTCCAGGCCCATGTAGGATGCAGCTCCCTCCGTCGCTGGTGCCTCTGCTCCTCCGCCACATGATGCTAATGTACATAAGGACAGGGTGACAAAACAAAAAGGAGGGGGGAGACAGAGGATACACTTGGTCAATGCCAGCAACACCACTACCGTTGGCGTACACAACACAGAGGGAGCAGCCCTATGAAATAGGCCATGCCCAACCAGTTACTAAGATAGTCATCAGCCCATGGGGTATAATGCCTACTGCCAATCAGCTGCACACCTGAAACCCACAGGACCATGGCCAGTAGTAGATGCTCACTAACACTATTGGGGTAGGAGTGCTTCAGAGCCTGCCCAACAAGGGACCTACCCTGCCATCTTCGCCCTGGCCTAGGGGCACCCATAGCCCACATCCCCCACCCAGGTACCTCTTAACGCACGCAAAGTCAGGAGTCAGATTCTGTACTCACCCCCTTGTTGCTGCTGTGATGCCTTCAAACGCCCATCCAACTCCAGATAGGCCACCACCAGGATGCGGAACATCAGGGGGGTCATGGTGCAATGGGCATCCCTTCCTCATTGGGTGGCCTGCCCCAGCTGGGCCTCCGCCGTCTTCTTTGCCCAGCGGCGCAGGTCCTCCCACCTTTTGCGGCAGTGGGTGCTCCGCCTGTCAAAGATCCCCAGGGTCTGCACCTCCTTGGCGATGTCACGCCAAATTCCCTTTTTCTGGTGGGTGCCGACCTGCAGGGAAAAGACAGCAGAAAAGGGAATTAGTCAACCGTCCGGACCGTCAGACTCATGGCCCACCAGATCCCTCCCATCCCCTAACGTACATACATTGACCACCTTACATGCTGCACTCTGGCCAGGATGCCCCCCCTGCATGTGGCTTACACACACAGCACTCCATACCTTCATGGCCCACGCATCATGCTCACAGTGTACTCACCTGTTTGTCTGGAGGACCGTTGAGTAACGTGTACTGGGGTAGGACCCCATCCACCAGTTTCTCCAACTCCTTCGCAGTGAAGGCAGGGGCCCTTTCCCCAGACACATGAGCCATGGTCAGTTCCAGACACAGGTCACAGCAGCACTTGCAGTGTAGGTCCTCTCCTGTTGAAGGTCAGGTAGCAAGTGAGGGGAAAGATAGAAAATGGCGGTGACTTCCGCAGCGGTGCGTACCGTCACCGCTGGCGTACATCGCCATTGGCTCCTGAAACCCATAAGGCCCAATGATAACCAATGCGAAGTTGCGCAGCAGTCATCGACCGCCTACCGCGACAGCACACAACACCAGCGCAATCATCTCATTTCCACTTGTCCCTCCTCACAGGTCAGGCATCGGCCATTTCAGGGGGGCACAGTGCATGGCACCTAACTGCATCACAGCAGACACTGGTACAGCAACTGATTGTCGGATTCACGTTTTGTTTCTGTAAAGTAAAGAAATCAACATTAGTGCAATAGATGTGGGAATATGACCCTCTGCTCACCGTTCTCTTCCATAGGCTTCAGCTGCTGAGGCTGAATATGAGATGGCGGCATCCTACTGTGTACAGACCCCTGGTGGACCTTGCGACAATGGAGGACAGACACATTATCATAACGTACAGACTTGATCGTGCCACAATCCAAGAACTGTGTGCCCAATTGGAGCCAGACCTGATGTCAGCTGTCCGCCAGCCCACAGGTATCCCCACTTTAGTGCAGGTCCTGTCAGTGCTCCATTTTCTGGCAAGTGGTTCCTTCCAAATAACAGTGGCCATGGCATCAGGGATGTCTCAGCCAATGTTCTCCAACGTGTTGACCAGAGTGTTGTCAGCCCTGCTGAAACACATGCGCAACTACATCGTGTTCCCCCAGGTGGAGGATTTTGGCCACAGTGAAAGCTGACTTTTATGCCCTGGGTCATATCCCAAACATCATTGGTGCCATTGATGGTACACATGTGGCATTTGTCCCCCCACCCGGAGAAATGAACACGTTTTCAGGAATAGAAAAAGCTATCACTCTGTGAATGTGCAGATGGTGTGTTTGGCGGATCAGTACGTATCCCATGTGAATGCCAAATATCCTGGCTCTGTGCATGATGCCTTTATCGTGAGGAATAGCAGCATACCATATGTGATGGGCCAACTCCAGAGGCACTGGGTGTGACTAATAGGTGAGCCCAAGGTCCCCGCACAGTATAAGTTGGTGTCTGGGTATGGGGTTGTCCCTAATGGTTAGTGTGTGTCTAACAGTTGTCCCTCAATATTTGCAGGTGACTCTGGTTACCCCAACCTCTCATGGCTACTGACCCCAGTGAGGAATGCCAGGACAAGGGCAGAGGAATGTTCCAATGAGGCACATGGGTGTACAAGGAGGATTATTGAAAGGACCTTCGGCCTCCTGAAGGCCAGGTTCTGGTGCCTATATCTGACAGGTGGCTCCCTGTACTACTCACCTAAGAAGGTGTGCCAGATCATCGTTGCATGTTGCACAACCTGGCCTTGAGACGGCAGGTGCCTTTTCTGCAGGAAGATGTGCCTGGGGATGGTCTTGTGGCAGCAGTGGAGCCTGTGGACAGTGAGGAAGAGGAGGCAGAGGAAGAAGATGTTGACAACAGATGCAACATAATTCAGCAGTACTTCCAGTGACACACAGGTAAGACATTGTATGTTCACTTCACATTTTAATTATCTGTTGGACATTGTACAAGGCAGCGTCTTACCCTATGTCTATGGGCACTGACAGTTCCCTCTGGCATCTCTATTTTCAGATCTCTGTGCCCCACTCTGGCTCCTGGTATGTGTACTGCTGCCCACCAAAGGTCATTCCAAAGTATATTTCACTGTATATTTGAGTTGCAATGCTTTGATAAAGTTGTTCTAATACATTTGTGAATCATTTGACAGACTCCAGATTAGTATTTGTTCCAAGGGTGTTTATTTAGGTGCTCATAAGTAGAGGGGGATGTGCAATGGGCTGGGGTGATGGTGGAGGAAAGTCCAGGGTAGAGTCCAGTCTCTTGGTATCACAGGTGCATTGTCCAATGGGGCATAGGAAGGGGAGCAATGGCAGTTCAAGGAGGACAGGGTGGCAGGGTGGGACAGAAGGGTGACAATCAGGAGAGTCTTATTTCCTGGGGGGGGGGGGGTCTTGGCAATGTTCTTTGGCTTCTGCCTGGATCGCAGGGACCGTTTGCGGGGTGGTTCTCCTTCTGAGGGAGTGGGGTGCTGGTGGCATGTTGGATCTGTGACAAGCCTCCTGTCCACTAGAGCTGGCGGGGGTGGAAGGCTGTTCATCGGTTTGGCTAGTGTCAGGCACCTGTTGTTGTGCCATTGCCTCCCTTATGGTCTTGGCCATGTCAGCCAGCACCCTTGCAATGGTGACCAGGATGGTATAGAATAGATGTTTGTTAGTTCATCCCTGATCCCAAGGTACTGCCACTGGGTCTCCTGCAGCTTGGCCAGTATCTGGCCCATGGTCTCCTGGGAATGGTGGTATGCTCCCAGGATGTTGGAGAGTTACTACCTCATGGAGAGTGGGTTCCGTGGGCCTGTCCACCCCCTGTCGCACAGCAGTTCTCCCAGCTTCCCTGTTGTCCTGTGCCTCTGTCCCCTGAACCGTGTGCCCACTGCCACTGACCTCAGGTCCCTGATTGGTTTGTGGGGTTGCCTGGGGTCCCTCTAGTGGTGGACACACTGCTGATTGACGTGTCCTGGGGACAGAGGTATGGACCCGCTGGGTGGGTGCTGGCCTAGTGTTTCCTGAGGGGGAAGGCTCTGTGGTGGGTTGGGACTGTGGCAGGGAAACCGACTGTCCAGAGGTCCCTGATGGGCCAGATTGGTCATCCTGATCCAGGCGTGCAGAGCTGCTGTCATTACTGTGGGCCTCTTCAGGGGGGTACTGGATGTAGCTGGCACCTCCTCTCAAGTGACGTTGAGTAGGGGTCCTGTGGGGATGAAAATGCAGTGTTAATATATCTGCGTGTGCCATCTTGTGCATGGGTGTGTTTCCCTGTATGGTTGTGATTTCCCTTTCAGCTTGGCCTTGTGTGAGTGGTGATTTTGTGTGCTGGGTGAGTCTCTCTAATGGGAAGGCTGTGGTGATGGGTGTCTATGCAGGTCTGTGTTGGGGGTCCATGCTTTGGTGTTGCATGCAGCGCTTGGTATTGGGATGGGTGGGTTGTGATGGTGGGGTATATGTGAGGTGTTGGAGTGATGGGTGTGAGGGTAGGGGTAGGAGTTTGTAATGGTATGCAGGTTGGGGGGTGAAGTAGCAAAGAATTGACTTACTAGAGTTTAGTGCTCCTGCTACTCCTGCGAGGCCCTCAGGATGCATAATTGCCAAGACTTGCTCCTCCCATGTTGTTAGCTGTGGGGGAGAAGGTGGGGGTTCACCGCCAGTCCTCTGTACGGCTACCTGGTGTCTTGCAACCACAGAACGCACCTTCCCCTGTAGTTCGTTCCACCTCTTCCTGATGTCATCCCTGGTTCTTGGGTGCTGACCCACGGTTTTGACCCTGTCCACCATTCTCCGCCATAGCTCCATCTTCCTAGCAATGGAGGCCTGCTGCACCTGTGATCCGAATAGCTGTGGCTCTACCCGGATGATTTCCTCCACCATGACCCTTAGCTCCTCTGAAAACCTGCGGTGTCTTTGGGGTGCCATGACTTTGGTGTAAGTGATATGTGTGAGGATGTGTGGGGTGATGTGTGAGGTGATGTGTTAGGGTGTGTGTCGTGAGGTGCGTGGATGGTTTATGGGTGATGGTGTTCTGTGGCTCAGATTTAGTGGGTGCTCCTGGCTTGTGTCTCTCTGTGTTGGCAATCTTTTTTTTCGTTAAAAGGGTTGTGGGTAAAGTGGGTGTGTGTTTTATAGTGGTGTGGGTGTGTGGTGTGTTTACGTGTGTCAGGTGTGTGTAGTTTGAATTGTCCAATGTGGTGGTGTTTTGTAAATGTGTGTGTATTTTGAGCGCAGCATTGTGTACGGCCAATGGTTTGTCACGATTGAAAGACCGCCGCAGTGATTCATGGGTCGTGATACTGTGGGCATATTCCTGTTGGCATAACGGTGTGGGTTTGGATATCGCCAGTTTACCACTGACCTTTGGGCAGGTGGACTTGTGTGGGTGTCTGTATTGTGGCGGAATTCTCTGTGTGGGTCATAATACCTGTAGCGGAATACCGCCGCGGGCACGGTATGTTGGCGGTTGTCAGCACGGCGGTAGGTGGCATTTACCGCCTGGGTTGTAATGAGGGCCTCAGTGTCTTGTTATATTAGAGATCTTCAGACACAAGTACCTTTTGACCTCAACAGTGAGGCGGCTGCCTTTAAGGTTATTTTCAACGAGGTGTGATCTCATGACGCTGACACTGATGAAGGCTCTCACTGAAATACGTTTGTTTTGTAAGACTGTGTTCTAATAAAGAGCGTTTGATCCTTTCCCTGAAAGTGCAGACCTGTTCTGTGGAGAATTTTATATGTATATATATATATATATATATATATATATATATACATATATATATATATATATATATATATATATATATATATATATATTTATATCCACACACACACAAATATTACACAGTGGGGATTGCCACTGTGTGGTTACATGTGAGTGAGAGTTACCGTAGAAAGGACATTTATTTGTTTTGCTAATAATTTTGCGGCTGTTTGACAAATCTTCATAAAACCTTTCAAAAAAACATGAATCCATCTCAATTCCTTATTTGAAAGTTTTGGAGTGATCTGTCAAGCAAAGGCTGAGAAAAAGGGGGAGGCCAAAACACTTTTCCACCATGCATTTTCCAGAGGAAAAAATATACAAGAATGCAGAAAATTAAACGCGTTTTGTGATTTCTTGTAAATCTCTTCAGTAGTTTTTGAGAAATTAAGGTTTAATGTTTATAGATATAATAACAGTTGATTTCTTGAGACTGAGCCCAGGACATGCAAAGGTCTTGTGGTATGCAAATTCACAAACGGTAGCAATATGACTAGTTGCTAGTGCTTTATTCTGTCATTCAGCTTGAGCAAGGGATCTAATTTGCTCGCCGCAACATGAAAAAAAATGTTGCTGCTGCCTTTATAGGACATGTAGACTCGTCCCTCTGTCCTGAAAATGGAAGCAGAAAAGGTAGTAGGGGGCAAGATAGGGAAACCCTGACCCCCTGGCCCTTTTGGTGGTCCCTGAGGGACCCTCCAAGGCCAAAACCAATAATTTTTGGCCTTTTCCTGCTCCTACTTTACTCCTGCGGGAGCCAGTGCTGAACCCTGTGCTCCTGTTGAAAATTCTGCTAGAGTCTTAAGAATTGTTTAAAAATATAAAGGCCCATATTTATACTCTGTTTGCGTTGTAGTGTCATTTTTTTATGCTAATTCGAACCTAACTCCATATTTATACTTTGGCGCTGGACCCGTCTAGCGTCAAAGTTGTGGAGTTAGCGTAATTCTTTTATAGTGAAAACCTACCTTGTGTCAATAAGATGTAAGGTAGGCATTCCCGGGCAAAAAATGACTCAAAAGCCCTAGCACCTTATTTATCCTCCTGTGCAAAAATCACGCACGGGAGGAGGAGGGCCTTAAATAATGGCACTAAGCTGGCTTAGCGCCAATATTTAACTCCTGGGTCAGGGCAGGCGTTAGGGGACCTGTGGGCTAATTTCCATGGTCAGAGACCATCGAAACACCCCACAGGTGCCCTTTTCTGCCCCCAGGGATACCCCCACCCACCCGCACCGACAACTGAAGGACACCTAAGGACCCATCCCAGGTAAGTCCAGGTAAGTTTTATTACTTTTTTTCTAAAGTGCCATAAGGGGGCTTAACTTGGGCCCCCCTACATGGCACTGTGCCCAATGGCCATACCCAGGGGACATAAGTCCCCTGGGCATGGCCATTAGGCTGGGGGGGCTGACTCCTGTCTTTACTAAGACAGGAATCATGTCCATGGGGGTTGTGAGTCAATAAAATGACGCTAATCAGGTTAGAGTCATTTTTTTACTCTAACCTGACTAGCGCCATTCTTTCCCGCACAACCTCAAATTTTCCCGCCTCCCCTAACCAGATTTTTGACGCTAACCGGGCCTTAGCGCTGGCTATCATCATAGCTTAAATATGACGCCCGGCTGGGTTCCAGGAATGGCGCTAGCCGGCGATATACTTTTTGATGCAAACCTGCGCTAATGCCAGAGTGCCTTGTTGACCAGAGTGCTATGGGCCAGAGTGCCTTGTTGACATTTGTGTTAACTTTTACATATATCCTCACTCTAATTGTCACTAAACTTATTTTTTCACTAGTGACTGGATCTAGGAAGAAATGTCCACCACATTCCTCTAAGACACAGTTACAGCAGATGACATCTAAGAGTGACAACAAAGCAAGTATTGTTGGTATGAGGAGGTAACACTTTATTATATATGACTTCAGTTGTCATGGTAAGACAGTGGGCAAATTGCCTGTAGGGATATCAGTTTTTCCATCACAATCCTCTGTGCAATAGGATAGTTGTCAAATATGGGAGACCCTCCACAGCATGACATCTCATCAAGAAGGGGTCCTAAGAATGATTTAAGAGACAGACCAGAGTCTTGGAAGAAACTGAAAAAACTCTTGAAGACATGGTGAAGTTACCCCAGGAACATCATTACCATGTGTTGAGGCTTGGGGATGCAAATCAACATGCCTTGCCAATGCAGATGATACCGGCCACATCAAACAAGTGCCATTCTCCAAGGCCATTACATACATCTTACTCAGCTTGGGTATAAAAGCAAACTGCAAGGCCCATACATCCCACAAATTCTAAGAACACACTTACACCGCCCACATACTCCCAATCCACAACAACTGACTTAACCTCTTGTGGCCCATTTTGTATTGCTGCAGGATGCTATCTCCCAACCTGTGAGTATGGACAACCATGATCCACCCCCAAAAGACACCCTATTTGTTGACAACCCACACCTCTGAACTTTTGATTGATATAGAAGTACTTTTATTGCTCATCTAGTTCAATAAATATCACTTTCACTTACCTTTCACCTATATGACATCTCCTGTGGGCCTAGCCAATAATGTTTGTGTGTATTACAATAATGTAATGTAATGTTCGAGAAACTGTGGAATATGTAACAATAGCCCTTACAACAGCTCAATTAAATACAAAGGACAAACATCCTAAATAAATGGTCACTTGAAAAGTAAAAGTAAAAGTTGATGTGTCTGAAATGCTTTCCTGAGTTGAGGAGCAAAATTCCCTGCCGTGTTCATTTCTCTCCTCAGGTATCAGGGCCACCTTGAGTTCCTCCACAGGAACCAACACGTAGGGTTGTGGGGCAGTACCATACATTATGTGAGAATCTGAACATACTAGGGAGATTTAGAAGCAGATGAAAGACATCCTGAAAGACACAACAACACACACTGAGGTACATAGTAGTTTCTTTACCGTGAGAGTTATCTGCCACTTATTGTTATCTGCTGATTACTTCAGAGAGCTATCAGGACTGATAATATAGAGTACATAGAAGGGTAAGAGATAAAGAATGTTGAACTACCATTGGATGTGTGTCCTCTGCACAGTGGGGCACTCTCTTAGAAAACAAGTCAGAATAGTTCTGACTTCAGACGTTTTGAGAATCATAAGTAGTTAGATTCAGATCTAAATGACGGTTTTAAGGTATTCCAGATTTTAGGTTATTGAACTCCCCAGGATTTAACTTCATGTTTTGATTTCCTGAAAGTCCCTTGGCTGTAGGTGGATGTTGACCTAAGGTTTTTGGCTGAGGTTTGATGAGAAATGACAGTTCTACATGATAATGAGCTTGGAGAAGTTGAAGGATTTTGTGGGGAATGGAGAGCTGGAGATTGATTACTACTCTAATGACATGGGAAAAGCACAAAAGATGAAAATCAATGACCTGAAACCTTAAATCTACATTTGTGATACATGACAGATATGCGGGCAGTGTAACTGCATGTAGTAAACTGTGTGCTGAATATTAAGCAAGTTTGACGATTTTTACCCTTTATGGGTAGTAACATTTTACACAACTCCACCTGGGCTATTGTTGCTATAATCTGGTGAAGTAATCAGAAACCATCCTAACGTATCTCTATATGGCGAAAGATTTAAATTAGATGACTCAAAAGTCCTCATAGCAACAACTTCAGGATGCTGCTCTGACTCCCTAATTGAAAAAGGTGTGATTATCTTTAACTATTATAGTAAGACACCAAAACAACTAGGTGACAAGAGCATCTTATTTTAAAATGACCTCATAATACCTGGGGGATGGGAGTTTGCTTACTTTGCGAAGACTTTATGACAGCTAGGAGCTAGGAGAGATTACTTCACGAAGACTGCTTCAGGATGCGCTTTTATTATTTCCAAATGACATCAGGAGTACTTCAAGGTGCTTTTTTATGACGTCACTTAGGACTTTTCAATACATTTTCTGTGACTGATAGGTCTCCCTCGGCTATACGGTTCCTATGAATAAAGTAGACCTGTGTATTAGGTCAATATGAACTTTAGGATATGGAGTCATAGTTCATTTATACTATCCTGAAAGTTTAGCGCAATTCCTAGCTAGCTCACAGTGCTCCATCTGAAAGCCTAACCTTACCAGGGTACCAGATGGTATCATCAACCTTGAACATGACTGCTATTATACTGAAAGAAATCGTGGAAACAGAAATACCCTTTTGTTGTTACTCTGCATGCCCAAGGTAAACACAAAAAATCAAGAATGGCTTTTAAAACATTTATTGAAACAATTGTATTGTAGAGAAAGCAGGTGCTGTGATTATCAGGCAAATGGAGCAAAGCATTATAACCAGAATTATGAGAATTGTGAAAAAGATAAACAATTCAACCATAGTATAGATACTATACTGTTACACTACTATTTGGTACTATCTACACTATTAAGACCATAGTAGAAGTACCTTCTGCCATATCTGCTGGAAAAGCCTAACCCCTACACCTGTGTGTGATGTGCCAGGACGCCAGTCTGATGCAGAGCAGGCTATCAGCCTATGCAGGACAGAGGTCAGAGTCAGCAGGGCTGCATCTCAGTTACAGTGCTGAGAGTTCCAGGATAATCCCAGCAGAAGTGCTGTTTGTTGAGTGGAGCACGGAGACTGTTTATATAATAAATACACTGTTAGTATCTTACTTTGTCAAAAGTGCAGAGCTGATGCAATTGTTTGTCTGGACCTCAGAGCTGTCTCCAATGGACATCATAACACAAGGACATCACCTCCTATGTGTCTAGCCTTGGACAGATTGTACAGACAACATGGCAGCAATGCTTACTAGAAAAAACTGCACATAAGCTAGCTTCTCAGTACATTGTTGCGTTAATGTAAAAACATGTAAAAAGTCACCAACAGAAAAATATGTCAAGTTAAGATGTGAAATCCAAATTGGAGGCTCAGTGCGGACCCTAATGTACTTCTCTACACTTCCCAGGTTTGTTCTACTAGAATATAACAAAATTAGAGTGTGTTGTTAAGCAGAAATTAAACACCCTCAGTTACTGCATATCAGATCTCTGACTGACACATTGTTGTAGTAATACTAGAACTTCACTGACTGTATCACTGCAACATCTAATTGTAATAGGGCTTATTTAAATTTTAATGGGGAACGACACATGCTAAGAGTATTTTTCACACCAACCCCATTTAAGCTTCCATACGTAGCACCAGCTTTGAAAGTTACTACAATTCTTAATGAAGTAACACTTTTCTCTAGATTAAGTAATTGTGTTAAATGCATGGATTTCCACTTATTACATACTGAACATGGTTTTTACATGTGAAACAATCTGTTAATGAGGGTCAGAGAGCACATTCACCATTACTTTGACCTACTTATCTAAATTCTATTAACCATATCTTCTTTTAGTTCCTTCTGGCTGTGTCTAAGCACTGATACACAAACATCTAGTGGGAGAGGAGCACTTTGAGAAGTGTGCTGGTAAAAAGTATTATTGGATGTCATAACTTATGAATTGTGAAAGTGGATCATATTTTCATTGGAAATAGTGACAATTATGACCGAATGATTTTAGGTGAGGAGCTGGTCAATTGTGAGTGCATGATTTGCAAGTAACAGGAATTGCATGGATAAAGGTTCAGTGACGTGTGAAATGCATTCTGAGTAGTGTTGTAAGTGACTAGTGTGAATAGGTTAAAGAGATTGGTAGTGACAGTGAGGGATTTGAGTGGTTTGATTAAAATGATGTGAATCACTGAATGTCAGTGAGTGTCTTGTCAGTGAGTGTAGGAGGCTGGTGAGAATAGTTTTTATTGAGTGGATATGAGTGATCGGATTAGTTTTCACATAGTGAGAGAATGATAGTTGAGCAGTAGAGGAAAACTGAAGTGCAGTGAATGGTTTAGCTGTTTGGAATGAATGAAGCTGTGTGATTGTAGTGAATAAAAGATGTAACAAGAATTGCCAGCATGTCTGTAAATAGAGTGTGTCAGCTAGAAGTAATATAAGTGTCTCTCTGCAGGTGGTATTCAGAGTTTTTGTAAAAAAGTAGATTATTAGTTGTGCAGGTTGTGAGGTCTGTGCAAGTAATGGGTCTACAATTTCACCTTACTGGGAACCAGGCACCTCATGGTACTATCCTCTCATGGTAGCGATGTAGAGTAGTCCAAGGCCTACTGAAGTCATTTTAAAATCACCATTCACTGGTATGCCATAATAACACTCAATAAATCATAGTCCAATTAGTGTTTTTTCTTTGAAAAAGGAAAAGTACATTTATTACACACACTACTAAATATAATGTATTAATTTGCAAGTATATCCATCAGTCAGATTGAAATAACTATGGTGATATTCTGAATTCCCATTTGACTCTTAATGGGTCATAACCCTCAAAGATTTCTATACCCGAACCCCACCCATACCAGATAGGACATCACAAAATAGGGGGCATCACTTCAAACAATGCAGGCCTATTGGCTTTGTCATACATGGAGATGACTTCATGAATATATAAGCCACGCCTATTGGCTTTGGCAAGTGGTCACCACATTAAAATATAAGGCAACCATATTGGCTTTGTCAGACTAAAATATAAGCAAGGCTATTGTCTTTGTCAAAGGATCATCACAAAAATAATGTAAGGCAAGCCTACTAGCTTTGTCAGAGTATATCACTGAAAGCAGTATAACTATGTTTAAATGCAAATATTATTTCATTATTATTTTTTTACGCTAATGTGGCCCAATGAGGCCAAAATCGCTGCACCAGATTTACAAAGTGGAGCAATGCATGCATTGCGCAACGTTGTAACCCCTTGCACCACGTTATGCTAGGCATAGTGTATGCATGAGGGTGCATTCCCATGTTAGGGGAGCTGAAGAAATGGCGCAAAGAAATCTAAAAGACTTATGCCATTTTTTTTAGCCTTTTTAATGCCTGCTCAGGCATTAAAAGGGGGCACACCATTGATTACCTATGTACTGGTGCTAACCCTAAACAGTACATCAATAGTGTCAACAATTTTGACACTATTGCCCCTACACTGCGACATGGTGCACTGTATTTTAAATACTGTGCACACATGATGGTGGTAGGCTGGTGTAAAGGGGTGCAAGGAAAGTGTTGCTGCAGTGGGTGCAGCACTACGTTTCTTTAGTCTGCCCCCTCAAATATACATAACATGTGTGTGAGTCTTTCGTCTAATACCTTTGGCCACATAGAATGCAGCATTAAAACTAACCACTAAAAGTCCCTGTGCTCCCAGGCTGTAGGACAAAACTTCAAGCCTTAGAAATGTTTTGAAAATAATGAAAATATTTCTCCAGCTCATGCATGACCTGGGAGACATGGGGTTAATTTCTAAAAGTTAGTTGAGGGAGCTGCTGCCCTCCTGCATCCCCTGAACACTTTTTTAATGAATGTTAGTGGTGCTCCTGCTCAGGTTGGGACACCACAGGCCAAGAAAAATAATCTAATTGTGCCTTCGTGGGCATTATGGATCACTCCCTCTGCCAGAGCAATGAATACATTACTAGTGGCTCTCCTATTGCGTTTGGAAGAGCTGTGTGTCTTCCTTTTGTGGTTCTTTTTACTTCACAGAGGTGCCCAGTCCGACCTGGGGCATCTTCAATTCAGGGTTCATGGTTGGGAACTGTGGGGCTCCATGTTAGACAAGTGCTAGCAATGTAATTTTACTACTGCCACTGCGAGGTAGCACTGCCCTTGTGTTCCTCCAGTGAGGAGCAGCCTTGTTTGCTGCATGTCCTAGGAATGGGGTCCTGGGACCAGTTGGTGTTCTTTGGGGTCCCAGGATAAGACCCTAGGCCCCATTTAAAGTGTATGCTGGCCCGGGAGATGGGGTCCGTGGCCGAAGGAAAATCTGGGAAAGGGGCCTCGCTCGTGCCCCCTTCCTGAGCATAAATATTTAAATTACATTTGCACAAACCCCTGGGCACTGGTCCATCCTGGGTGTAGTTTTAGATCTTGCAGAAAAATCCCCCATGACCCATTTTACAAAAAGGACAAAGGTGAGGACATTTAAAAGGCCATAGCTTGGGACCTGTTAGGCCAAATTTGATGATTGTGAGCTCAGCCACCAGGAAGAGGAGTGAGTAGTTCACTTTGCAGGGACTTTGTGTCACTGATTTCCTGCACCAGCTTTCTCCTGTACCTGGCTTCTAATTCTTCCCTCCTCCTGCTGGGGCATAGAAGCATGTGTCTTCCCCCAACTAGTATTCAGGGTGTATAAGGAGGCAGCATTACTGGCCCTGGAGAGACCAACTAGTCATGGAGTCAGCCTGGAGTACTCAGACCATTAGGATATCAGGTGGCTTGTTCTTCCAGCGGTCCATGGTTTTGCTGCTGTAGTAGTCCAAGTCCAAAGTCTTGCTCTCCTCCATGTTCTGGGTATGCCACTTTTATGCCCATTCCAATCTGTGGGTGGAGGGCACCACTTTGCTGACCCTAAAACTGATTCTGGTCAGTTTTCCATTCTTCTCGTGGTTTGGCTCCGGCCTGGCCAGTGAAACAAAAGGCTGGTGTCAGGTCTCTTTGTGTGTGTTGGGGAAAGTTCATTTGACGTGTAATCAGGGCAGGGACCAACTCCTCCGCAGCCATCCTGTCTCGAACTCACTCTAACGCAGGCCCTTTTGTGCACTGTCTGGTTCTATTATCTATTTCCCAGATAGAGTGCCATCACCAGCCAGGAGGCAGGAAACCCCCAGAACATTTAGATAGAAAAATTCCAAGTTTCTAAAAGTGGCATTTCTAAAATATTAGTTCAAATTCTGCCCCCGCCATTAAAGCAGACTTTAATGTACAAGTCAAAGCAGTGTAAGAAGTACTTTTGTAGCTGCTACCGTAATAGGGTAGTCTGATGACTTCATATGGCAACAACCAGCCTTGCTACCATAAAAAATCATATTTTGGAATATTTCATTGTAAGAAGATGTTCAACATTAACTTCTAAATTCTGTTCTTTTAAATATATTTACATATATTTAAATATCTGAACACTGCCTCAATGGGCAAAAAGGCATACATGTGAGTAATTTAGTAATATTTAAAAGGAAGATTAGATCTATCAAAAGGGTTAATTTGGCAGATCAAATTTGCAGTTTAAAACTGCCACAAGCAGGTCACCAGTGTGCAGCTACCAAGCTATGGATGACTGTAGTCTCTGACCTGTAGCCTGTACCTCTGAATACACGTGTTCATGTTTAACCAGCCCCGTGTCCCTTACCATAGCTATGTTGCTGCAGCCGTATCTTAAAAGGTGGACACTGGCACTAAACACGTGTGGTCCTCTTTACCATAAAAATACTCAGAGTGATACTCAGGTAGGGAGACTCACCCATAATAAAGGTCCACATACAGGTGATCAAACAGAAAAAAACAACTTTGTGTACTAAATGGGCGGAACCCATTTGCAACATTCGTCTATTAAGTAGTCATGTCAGTGGTGCTACACTGGGATGGATGAGTGACATGCATATGACATAAGCGGCTCCAGGTGAATAGGTATTGTAACTGGGTGAGGGTAAGTGCAGTGTGTGATGAATAATTAGTGAGGGTGCTATTTAAGTAACTATCAGCTATGCAGTGAATAGTGTTCTAAATGGCAGTATGTGATTTATATAGTTTTTTTATGAATCTTTTCATAAGAACGGGATGCAAGTGCACGCAGACAGTTTAATGCGTGGATGATGAGCTAGACAGTGTGTCATGTAAGATGCTATGCTAAGAGATGCTTGGTGGGAAGAGCAGATATGAACAGGGATTGTGGTGTGTGGAAAAAAGAGCATGGAACAGCAGATCTCGTTGAGATCGAGTGTACACAGAGGACACAAATAGTAGTTGTGGCTAGTAGAACATTACAGTGCTCAATAGAAGAGCATAGATATATTGTGAGAAGCATAGTCTGCAGAGAAGATTTTGACAGCGCATCAACAGCAGTTTCAAGAAAAAAATTGCGGAGGATGAAAGTGAGCAGAGATGGAGTTAGTGGCTGTTCAGGGGACATGGAGAGTTCATTTCAAGGGAGTAGAGTGGATGTAGAGAATGGTTCAGAGGTTAGAGAGCGTGTATATTTATATATATATATATATCACAGACAGGGTTAGCAGTAGACTTTATGTGGTGAGTAGTATACAGGTTTTAGAGAGAATGATGCAAAGGTTAAGGTTGTGTAAAACATGGTTTGAACATCCCAGGACAAAAAGGGATACTGTGTTCAATGTACTGTGAGACCTTTATTGTATACCAGCTGCACCTAGCATTTCACACATCAGGCAGCAAGGCAGAGCAATGCAAGAATTGTTCATATTGGTAATGAGGATTAGACACCCAGACTCAACAATTGCACTTAATAACTTAAATACAGCCAGTGCCATACTATATAAAAATAAAAGGTACTTTAATACACGCAGAAGAAAATACTACACTTAAAAATAAGGTATGCTGATCATTGAAGGGAATCAAGGAATAACGCTTTGAGAGGACACTGAGAAACAGAAGGTGATGGATAGAAGCAGTTCACATCCCAGAAATATTTACAAATGTCTGAAAGAAAAGGTGATAAAACATGTGGAAACATTAGTAAAAATCATGTTATAGTTTTTTAGACTAGACCCATAAATGATAAGTAAAATTCACCCCATGTAACTAATTTTATTGATTTTCAACATCCATTGACATCTACAAAATAAGCTAATGTGAATGAACTCTGTCTCCCTGGGAAAAATCTTTCTTCAGCTACAATTGTGAGTCTTGATCTCAGACTCTCAGTGTTTAATTTGAGCTGGTGGTTTTCCCTTGCGCGGTGCCGAAACGTAATTATTCAACAACAACACTTATGACAGTCTGCCACGTGGTGGCAATTTTTGTTTAATTTAGAGATGAGTACAACAGGTATTTATTAATTCAACATTATTAAACATGTCTAACACGCGAGTCCCAAGCCATTCTTATAGCTTTGGAAGAATGGAATAATCTGAATTGTCATATTTTTAGTATTATGACTTTTAATGGTTGTGCTGGTATTGTAATTAGCAATGCTGGCAGGGGCAATAGATGATGCAAACTGCAGTGGCCTCCTGACAAGGGTCCTGGCACTTATTTTTTTTTAACAAATTAATTGTGGCAGGCTTTCCATCTGTAAAGCACATCTCTCCCTCACAATCTATAGCTGTTCCCTGACCTGAAGCCAGAGGAGTGGCATCCTCACATACCTTTCCACAGAGTCTGCATATTGTACATACTAAAAGTACATATAGGGACAGATGTATGATCTTTTGTTTTGCGACTCGCAATTTGCAATCCAGTTGGGACCACTACCTGCTTTGAAAAAATATTTCTGCTTCCATTCACAAAGACCAAGGGGTCCCTTGGGGACCCTTTCCTGTTTGCAAATGGGTTAACACTAATTCATAATTGGTGTTAACTTGGATTGTTTTGCAACCTCATTCACGTCACAAAACAATTGTACATACCACTGCGATTCACAGGTAGGAAGGGACGTTATTGGAATGAACCATCCTAATTGCCACTCGCAAACCCTTTTCGTGATTTGGTAAACAGATCAGCAAATTACAAAATTGGGTTTGTATGGTGGGAAATGCTTTTTTCTTATCGCAAATGGTCCGATTCTGCAAATTGGGCCTTTTGCAACAAGAAAAAAGCTTTGTACATCTGGTCCATAGTTCTTTCTGCATCCACTTACAATGTGATCACTTCTATGCAGAGAATCACTAAACAGGTAGCCAGATCAGCCCTTTTTGCAAATCAGCTGAGCGGCCATTAGAAACAAATGTGTACCCCAGTTGGTGACTGCGGTGTTACTAGTCAATGTTAATATAAGTCATTGTGGTTGCACGTCCTTGGCCTGTTTCCATTACGATGCTTCTATGAACTTTCTCTCAGTACAAAAAAAGGGATGGAGGCCGTCAAGGTGTAGCATGACTTTACCATGTATTTGCATTCCCCATTATCGATTTTTTTTTCTTTAAAGAAAACAGCTATTATAAAAGGACAAGGACCACTTTAAAAATCTGTTGACAGTCATGCAATTACATTGAGGGGACAACTTGGTCCTCTGTTGCTCCACCTGCGGTTAACCACATTATTCTCGTAGTGGAAGCTGTCCTATGGAGGTTTGCAACTGTGATGCCAAACCATTGATACAATGCGTTGCAAAGAAGTGGGGAGGCAATTTTCAAGACCTTTTTTTGACTTGAAAATTTGTCCTAAAAGTACTTTGTAAATTACTAAGGGGGTCATTCTGACCCTGGCGGCCGGTGACCGCCAGGGTCACCGACCACGGGAGCACCGCCAACAGGCTGGCGGTGCTCCCTCGAGCATTCTGACCGCGGCGGTTCAGCCGCGGTCAGAAACGGAAAGTCGGCGGTCTCCCGCCGACTTTCCGCTGCTCGGGAGAATCCTCCATGGCGGCGGAGCGCGCTCCGCCGCCATGGGGATTCTGACACCCCCTACCGTCATCCTGGTCCTGGCGGGTCTCCCGCCAGGAACAGGATGGCGGTAGGGGGTGCCGCGGGGCCCCTGGGGGCCCCTGCAGTGCCCATGCCAATGGCATGGGCACTGCAGGGGCCCCCATAAGAGGGCCCCGCAAAGTATTTCAGTGTCTGCAAAGCAGACACTGAAATACGCGACGGGTGCCACTGCACCCGTCGCACCCCTGCAACTCCGCCGGCTCCATTCAGAGCCGGCATCCTCGTTGCAGGGGCATTTCCGCTGGGCCGGCGGGCGCTCTTTTGGAGAGCGCCCGCCGGCCCAGCGGAAATGTAAGAATGGCCGCTGCGGTCATTTGTCGGCGGGACTGTGGCGGGCGGCCTCGGCCGCCCGCCACAGTCAGAATCACCCCCTAAGTCTTTACCGACTCAAAAAGTACTTTCTGCACATTGGAACATGGTTTCTGCAGTTGAAAAAAATCACGATTTTGTGAATTGCTGGTTTTGCAACTGGAAAAAGCTTTCATACATCAGGCCCTATGAATATTTGAAGAACTAACTGAAATCTTTGCTTTTGGTAATAAAATCTGTCCTTCATATCTAGATTAAACCTACCCTACTAAAGGGGAGATGATGATAGAAAAGGATATGTTCAGAGAACAAAGGAGATTAACAAAGACAGATGTGAGGAGGGATAAAGAGGAAGTCAGGAATGGAAGGTTACAGAGATATATTTGTAAGGAATGAGAAATGAGTAGAGAGAAAGTTGCAGAGAGGGGGAGAAATGATGGGCAGCTGTCTGATGGTTAGGGTATAGATGAGGCATGTATCTTCAACTGGTAGCCATTAACTCTGGGCCTGCCTTACAAAGGTAAACTTATACTTTTGTGTAAGTTTACTATTATTTGTCATTCACAAAGCAGTTGACGAGTAGTACCCTTATGAGTGTGGACTCTCCACACATAAAAACATAGTACAGTCCTATCGTTTTATGTGGGAAGACTCCGCACTCATAAACTTACTACTCATAAATCCCTTTAAAAACACCAAACAATCATAAACTCACACAAAAGTGTAAGTTTATCTTTGCAAATCAGGCCCCAAGAGACAAAGAAAGCAGCAGTGTTTGGTCTTCTCGAGGTTTTACATTTGCTGACCCTCAGACAACAACTTAAAAGAAAAATAATCCAGGTTTCAAAACTTTAGTTCACTATGCAGTTAGTCTTGATCCTGGCGGGAAGGGCAAGGAATCCCGCTAAAACTAAGTTCATCAATAACTTTCCCCAGAAGTACTACTTGAGAGCCGAGGTTGATGAAAAGGGGGTAAGGTGTTTGGATCAAAAAAGAGAAACACAAGGGGCACAATTCATAAAGATAAACTTAGACTTTTTGCCTAAGTTTAGACCAAAAGTCTAAGTTTACAACTTTTCGGTATTCACAAAGGTAAGTTACGAGTAGTATTGTTCCACCCACACCTGATGTGTAATCTCTGCTTCCTAAATAACAAAGGACTGGAATCATAGCTAAAAGCATATTATAAAATAAATAAGTCCTCAAAACTATGACACATTCTACACCAACATACCAATTTTTATTATTTAAAACAATAAAATAGATTATTTTATTGCAACACTCAAAAATGTATTACAATTCAAAAGTAAAAATAGACTGATATAGTCAAATGATATATGAATTTATTTTCAAAACATGTAACCATCATCAGCCAAGAATGTTAAAAACAAACTCAATCCATCACATAAGATAATTACAACACATGAACTAAACAAGTCTTAGAAGAATCACCTAACAGTTACACAAACAATATATCACATTTCCCAACCATACAAATGGAAATAAATAAAACTTTTGGAGCTTCAGATCTTTCTCTGTCTCCATTTAAAAAAACAAATTAGAAATCTACCAAAAATGGGAAAAATATTATGCAAAAAGCCCCAAAAAAGGCAAAATAAAACAAATTGAAAAAATGTATCAAAGCAATCTAAAGTATCCAAGAATCAGAAAAAGCCCAATGAAGTGTTTGAAACACTCCAGAAACCCAAAACAAGTTGTGTGGTCTGTGAAGGATAGCAGAAAGGGCTTGAGAAACTCATATGTGTGAAGTCAAGAAAAAGACTTATTGGCTACCAAAGGGGTCAAAGGGATATTGCAATCAGCAAAGGGAAGCTCATGATCATAAGAAGGCTCAGATGAGCAGAAGAGGAGGTGATGGAGGCTCCAGACAGACCATCTCAGATGGCCCAAAAGGGATTCTATATGACCCCCCCCCAGATCTTAGCGCTGACATTTCATGTGTGTGTGTATGGGAGGTGGGTACATAGAAAGGGGCAGATTTACTAGGAGGTCACGGAATGCAAAGCAGCAATACAATTAGCTGCACTGTGTTGTGTGACAGAGGAAGGTTCCTGAACAAAAATAGTCCTTTGAGGCATTTTCATCTTTTTATGTGTGCTGCAGAATGCATCACACATAGAAAAAGGAAGTAATGAGTAGCAATATAGATATTTCTCCTCGTTACACCTCTTAGGAAGGAGTACCATTTTGATGCAGTCCCAGGTTTACTCACTTTATTAAATCTAGGATTATGTCAAAATCTATGGATGGATGACTGACTATGCCCATGCTCCACCCTTGAAATGCCTTCACAACATAGGGTAATATGAGGGAGCAATTTACACTGCCTTGTGTTGTTATAAGTTTACTAAGCCATGCAAGGTGGCTTTGTGTGGCTTACTAAATCTCATTCAAGGGCTTGTGATGCCTTGTGTCACCTTGCTTGGATCAGATCTCAGATGGCCCAAAGAAGGATTTTGTGTGACCCCCAGATCTTTGCGCTGACATTCCGTGTGTGTGTATGAGAGGTGGGTATGTAGCATGGAACAGATTTACTAAGATGCCATACAATGCATGGCAGCAATACAACTTGCTGCACTGTATTTTGTGTGTCAAGGGGACCTTTGTTCACAAAAACAATCTTTTAAGGCATTTTCTGTTTTCTATGTGTGCTGCAGAGGTTGTAACGTGGAGTATTAATTTTTGTTCGAATCCCAGGTTTACTCACCTTAGTACATTTGGGATTGCATCAAAATCCATGGATGTATGCATAGCAATGCCCATGCTCCACCCATTAAATGCTCTCTCAATACAGGGTAATGCAATGCACGTTTTTCGTTGGTTTGCATTATTATGGATATACTAAATCACACAAAGTGGATTTGCATGGCTTAGTAAGTCCCGTTCAAGGGCTTGTGATGCCTTGCATCACCTTGCTTGATGCCAGGGCTAACAAAGTCCTTAGCAAATCTGTCTTTAAGTGCACAGTAGTAAGACTCCTTGTGGCATATTTGTACTCTGTTTGCGCCAAATTTGCATCATTTTTTTAATGCAAATTCAGCGCAAACCTAACTCCATATATATATATTGAGGTTATAGATGTCTAACATCAAAATATAGGAGTTTGCACCATTTTGTGGATGAGTGCACCTACCTTGCGTCAATGAGATGCAAGGTAGGCATTCCCATCTAAAAAATGGTGCTATCCCCATAGCCCCATATTTATTCCCCCATGCTAAAATTATAATGCCTGGGTCAGACCAGTCATTAGGGGATCTGTGGACCCATTTCCATGGTTAAACACCATGGAATGGGTCCACAGGTGCCCTCCCCAAACCCCAGGGACACCCCCACCCACCCCAGAGGGACACCAGAGGATGGGGAACCCATCCCAGGTTAGTAGGGTAAGTATTAGTAAGTATTTTTAAATTCTTTTTAAAGAGCCATCAGGGGCCCTAAATTGGGGCCCCCTGCATGACACAGGGTGCAATGGCCATGTCCAGGGGACACTTGCCCCCTGTGCTGGCCATCGTAGTGGTGGGCATGACTCCTGTCTTTCTTAAGACAGGAGTCATGTTTTTGGTGGTTGTGCACCAGGAAATGGCGCTAGTCTGATTAGAGGCAAGATTTTGCTTCCAACCAGGCTAGCGTCATTTTCTGATGCACAACCCCCTCCTTCTCTACCATCACCCCCACCCGGCTTGCGTCTTCTTCTGAGATGCTAGCCCAAGTTCAGCGCAGGCTTGCGCCATTCAATAAATACGGTGCCCGGCTGGCATTGGTAAATGACGCAAGCAGGCGCTAAACGTTTTGCCACAAAACTGCAGTAGCACAGTTTTGCGGCAAAAAGCATAAATATGGTCCCTTGTGTGTTGAAAGTCTTAGGACATGGACCAGTGGGATGCAATTTGAATAATGTGATGGAGAATAGATACAGCTTCCTTGTACAGTGGGAGTCTATTGACTGAATCCCTGTGGCCAGAGGGTGGAGAACCAGAAGTGAAGTGCGGGAGAATAGGAGAAAATGCTACACAAACAAACTCTATGAGGCCTTTTTGGCAAAAGGCTGCTGATGAGGTATTCCTGAGTGGATAGATCATAGAAGTAAGGGGTAGATCATAGGTTTCTCTTGTTGAAGGGGTCAAAGTTTCTAAGCATGGCTGCCTTTTTATCTGTGCCTGATAACTACATTAGGCTGGTGACAACCAGGTGTGGAGATGTCATGCCTTATTGTGTTATTGTTTTGTATACTTCAACTTGGAGCCAGAACTATTGCAACCACTGTGAGAGCCAACACCTAGTACACAAGCTCTGCCTGAATGACAGTCAGAAAATGATACTTGAAGGAGAAACACTCCGCATCAGTTCTGAAACTTCAATAGTGGATCTACATCCCCTGTCTGGAAAATTAGCATTAAAATGGATCTGTGAAATAATTGATCAGTAGGTCACAAGAATGGAAGTTACAAAATGTCTCTGTTTACTCAGTTTCTTATTTCTCATAATATTTGTAATAAAGTCTTCAGTGTCTTTGATGCTCATATGTCTTTCTCTGATATAAAAGGAACATTCATTCATACTCCAAAGACATTCAGTTCAACTGATTATAGTCCCATTCCTTTGCTGATGGCTTCTAAACAGAATACTTCCTGTGGTGACCTAACAAAGTATGGTCCGTCGAAGTAAGAACTTTATAACACCTATCATTTTTAAATAAAACCTGTCTGTAAGGTACAAGGTTAGAAATGGGGTCTTTGGTTGTCAGTCAGGGTACCCCCTGTCCAAGCAAAGACTCTCACTCTAGTCAGGATAATGGGGAATCACCCTCAGCTAACCCCCACTCACCCCCTTGGTAGCTTGGCACGAGCAGGCAGGCTTAACTTCAGAGTCTAGGTGTAAAGTATTTGTACCAACACACACAGTAACTCAGTGAAAACACTACAAGATGGCACAACACAGGTTTAGAAAAATAGGAAATATTTATCGAAACAAAACAAGACCAAAACAACAAAAATCCAACATACACGTCAAGTTATTAATTTTAAAAGCAAAAACACTGTTAGCGTCAAAAAGTACCTGAGTAGCGTCAAAATAACACGCACGGGTGAGTGTGCGTCAAAAAAGGTTAACGTTGCGTCGATTTCTCACCCACAAGCGAGACCGTGCGTCGTATCTTCTTCTCCGGTTGGGTCGGTGTGCGTCGTTTTTCCTCTCCACAGGAGAACGATGCGTCGATCTGGGCAAGCACTCGGGACCAGGCAGGCACTGCATCGTTTTTCCACACCCAGCAAGGATTTCATTGAAAATCCTGCCGCACAGTATCAGCAAAACCGCGCTGTGTGGGTTGCGATGTTACCAGCCTCCGGTAGTGATGTTGCACGTCATTTCTCCAGCTGCGTGCGTCAATCTTCCAGCTGTGCTGCAGGCGGAGCATCGATTTCAGCCGCGAAGCCAGCGACACTTCGTTTCTTCAGCCGTGTCTCGGAGATTGTGTCAGAAATTTCCCTGCACAGCAGTCTGTGCGTGGATTTTCAATCTTGGTCTGCCAGCTTCACCTGTCAAAGCCCCAGGAACTGGATAGAGCACCAATTGGCAGGGCAGGAGTCTCAGCAGAGAGTCCAGGTGCTGGCAGGGGAAGTATTTGATGGCCCTGAGACTTCAACATTAGGAGGCAAGCTCAGGACAAGCCCTTGGAGATTTCTTCACAAGCTGGAATGCACAACAGGGTCCAGTCTTTGTCCCCTTGCACAGACAGAAGCAGCAACTGCAGGATAGCTCCACAAAGCACAGTCACAGGCAGGGCAGCACTTCTCCTCAGCTCTTCAGCTCTTCTCCAGGCAGAGGCTCCTCTAGATGTCCAGAAGTGATCTAAAGTCCGTGGTTTTGGGTACTCTTCTTATACCCATTTTGGCCTTTGAAGTAAGCTTACTTCAAAGGAAAGTCTCTCTCCTAGCACAGATGGCTCATGAGGATATGCAGGCTACACTCCAGCTCCCTTTGTGTTACTGTTTAGAGAGGGGTGCAAACAGCCCAACTATCAAACTGACCCAGACAGAGAATCCACAAACAGGCAGTCACAGAATGGTTTAAGCAAGAAAATGCCCACTTTATAAAAGTGGCATTTTCAAACACTCAATCTCAAAATCAACTTTACTAAAATATATATTTTTAAATTGTGAGCTCAGAGACCCCAAACTCCACATGTCTATCTGCTCCCAAGGGGAATGTACGCTTTAATCATATTTAAAGGCAGCCCCCATGTTAACCTATGAGAGCGATAGGCCTTGCAACAGTGAAAAACAAATTTAGCAGTATTTCACTGTTAGGACATATAAAATACTTAAGGTCCTACCTTAAACATACACAGCACCCTGCCCATGGAGCTACCTAGGGCCTACCTTAGGGGTGTCTCACATGTAAGAAAAGGGAAGGTTTAGGCCTGGCAAGTGGGTAAACTTGCCAAGTCGAAATGGCTGTTTAAACCTGCACACACAGACACTGCAGTGGCAGGTCTGAGTCATGTTCACAGGGCTACTAATGTGGGTGGCACAATCTGCTGCAGTCCCACTAGTAGAATTTGATTTACAGGCCCGGGGCACCTCTAGTGCACTTTACTAGGGACTTTCTAGTAAATCAAATATGGCAATCATGGATAATCCAATCAACAATACAATTTACACAGAGAGCATATGCACTTTAGCACTGCTTAGCAGTGATAAAGTGCTCAGAGTTCTAAAGCCAACAAAAAAAGGTCAGAAAAAATAGGAGGCAAGAGGCAAAAAGATTGGGGATGACACTGCATAAGGAAAAAAAGTACAACATGCAGGAAATATATAATGACCCTGTCACCCTGGGAGAAAGATCCCAGCATGTGGGACCATTAGTTGTTTTGTTTTTCAAAAATAAACTCCTGCTTTGGGAGTTTGGTTCTGAAAAACAAAAAATTTTTAAAAGTTTGCTAGCTGGCCATCATGTCTAACTACACTGTCTTTCAAATGTTTCATGCCTAGACAGGAACTGCCATGACAGCAGTTCCTGTCAATGCAGAAAGCTGCCCACATCGCCAGCGGACAACTTTAAATTTGGTGGGTGGAGATCAATCAGGATGTCGAAGGTATTGTCCTCCACCTTCCTTATGAAGTTAACTCTATACTCGAAAGTCTAAGGGCTTCATTATGAGCCTGGCGGTCCGACTGTCAGACTGCCAATACGACAGTGGGGAGGCAGTTGCCAAGCCGGCAGCCTCCTTACTTCCGGATTATGATGTTTCCACCAGACTGACCAGAACTTTTTTCTGCTATTTGCATGGCTGCCAATGCAAAATCTCTACTATTTAGTTAGCGGCTGAGTAAATAATGATGTTATTCTGCTATTTGCACAGCTGCTGGTCAAACATGGCAGAATCTCTATTATTTAGCCAGTGGATGGGTAAATAGAAAATAATTTCTGCTATTTAGGCAGTGGACGAGTAAATATCAGAAACAAATCACTATTTAACCAGCAGCTGGGTAAAGAGCAGCTACTTTTGAATAATGTTAGCATGCAGATGTTCTAGGTATATGTGTTCTAAAGTCCAGAGATTTGGTTCAAAATCGCAGTCATGACTAAACAAAATTGAGAGCATGATTGACATGCCCAGAGCAGAGGTTGCAGATCTGCGTCATGCAGCCTGCAACGCAGGCATTGAGTGTTAACTCTGGGAAGTATTTACTCATTTGTTCTGGGGTCAGGTAAGCCTTGTGTGTTTTATACAATTGTATCAGTTTGAATCAGGAATTCCTCAATACTGAAGAAGAATAGGTGGATACTTGGTCCCACTACTTGTCAGTGAGTCCCCTGTCCACATCCGTCTCCCATTGTTCCAGTAGAGTGTGGAGCAGTGTAATTTAGTGTCCCACTCATTTATATAAAACATGTATACTTTCTGTGTTTAACTGTATTATTCTATGTGCATTTTATTATTCGATTGCAGTGAATAGCTATGCATTCACATATTTTTTGCCTGCCCTACTTAAACATGCTCAATGTATTCACTTATGCTTACTGCACTAGTATGTAATCTATTCTGAAACCAATGTTGGCCTAACGTGACCCAACTAGGTCAGAATTTCACATGTTTTATTTTCCTAAAATGTCATGCAAGTGCCTTGTTTTTCTCTCCTGTGCAAGTGTCTTATCATGTGTCTTTAGTCAGTTAGGCATATTGTTTATTATATAAGACTATTAGACATTTGAACTTTTAATTTGAAGTACGTCTTGGATATGGAGACCAGGAAGGTGGGAGAAATCCACCTGTACTAGGCTGACTGGACTGATGTTACACCCAATATCCCCTAGATGACTGCTTCTTTGTTGTTCTTTGCTGGGAAAATAGGGGATCTACCTGCTCCCAAATAGCACTGTCTTGAGATTGGTTTGCTTTATGGAAACTGACAAAAAGAAGCCTTCTAGAATCTTTCATGAGCAAATTAGGCCTTGTCCGGACTTCACTTCAAGAAGACTACCTCTTGTCTCTACTGATTTCCCCTGCCAGGAGTGTTAAACTTCGTGCTTGAGAACTTATATTTCTCTCTTTAACTATAAACTTAGTTCATCAGATGCTGACACCTTCTCCATGGAATATCCCCTTGCTACTTTTGATACTTTATTCATAATAGAGAAGTTTGTTTATGGGATCTGCTTGGTTGATATTATGCTTGCTGTATATGATTCTATTTTGCATATTCCTTCTAACATATAATTTCAGATTGCATGATCATTTACATATGTATGCTCTTACTCCTACTATATTTTACTTTAAGATTTACTGTTAATTTGTAACCTAAACTAACTTGTTAATAAAACCCATACGGTCTTGGTATCCTCTCTGTCATTCATGTGGAGCCACGTTAGTTTCATTGTGCTTAAAGGGCGTTGCCACCATTAGCTTCTTTCTTACTCTTCAAGACGACATTCAAAGGTCCATACCAACAGTGGGGGATTCTCTTTGATGATTTTGCTAAGAGGTTGACATTTAAGAAACCTGCTCTATCAAGTGTCTAATGAGACTTGTGCATGTCAGGAGATTTTAGTAAAGCCACAGAGACACTGCAGTGGCAGGTCTGAGCCATGCTTACAGGGCTACTCAGGTGGGTTGCACCACCAGTGCTGCAGGCCCACTAGTAGCATTTGATTTACAGGCCCTGGGCACCTCTAGTGCACTTTACTAGGGATTTACTAGTAAATCAAATATGCTAATCAGGAATAAGTCAGTAACCAATACAATTTACACAGGAGCACTTGCACTTTAGCACTGGTCAGCAGTGGTAAAGTGCCCAGAGTACCAAAAACAGCAAAATCAGAGTCCAGCACACAGTCAAAACATGGGAAGCAGAGGCAAAAAAGACAGTGGAGACCACGCCAAGGATGCCAGGTTTAGCAATATATAACAGCACATTGAATGGATTTGAAAACAACACAGTTGACACACATTGCCACACTCAACACACCTGCAAATCACACTATGAAACACACCCCTACACATACCACGATCCTCTGCATTCACACCGCAAGACACAGCCGGACAGAGTACCTTTTTCCCACACTGCACAGATACTACTCACCATTTTCTTCTTTTCACCATCACATACAATGCCCTACACACACTTTTGTCCAGGCACAACCTTTGGCACAACCTCACTTTAGTAAGTCACTCTCACCATGATATATAGTTTATTTTTTAACAACCATGGCACATATTAAAAATCCCTGTTTCACTAATGAAGATTTCAGAGTCATGAAAACACAAGGGTAGAGCCACAATTGTTTTGAGTCCAATTCCAGCACACTACTCCCAGTAGGAAAATGGAAATGTGGGACGGCTCGTCGACAGAGTGAATGCTGTTGGCACCACCCTGCACACAAGGGAGGACATCAAGAAGAAGTGGATCGACTTCAGGGCAAGCTCCGTTCCCTGGTCTCCAGGCACCAGCTGCAAGCCAAGAAGATTGGCAGTGGCAGTCCCACTCCCCTATTACAGCTCCATCCCTAGGGTCCTCCTCTCCAAATACCCTTGTTTGTCAACTCCCAATTGAAGTGGACTCACTTGGGAGGCTAAAATTTGTATAGTCTGTAGTACAGGGACTGGCATGAAAACAACTCACAGCAAGCACTGTTACTGTCACTCCACCCAGCCTGCCCAGTATCCTCTTCTCCAAATACCCTTGTTTGTGTACTCCCAATTGAAATGGATCCACCTGGGAGGATAACGTTTATATAGTCAGTATAGTACAGGGACTGACATGACTACAACTCCCAGCAAGCTCTGTTTCTGCAACTCCAAATACCATTACAGTGCTTACTCACCCACTGGGGATGCTCCTGGCCAAGACTCCATCAGCCTACTTTTGGGGGTCTATCAGGAGTCTCAAGGTGTGATGGGCCAGGTAGTAACCGAACTCTAGGAGATCAAGCAGCTGCAGAGGGACATCTACAGGGATATGTTTAACAGTGGGAGGCCACCAATACCAACCTGGCTTCCCTAACAGGATACTTGGGGGACATTAGCAATACTCTGATCGGGGATCATCAGCAACATTCTACCCCTTCCTTTGGTGCAGCAACATCAGGCTCTTCTTCATCTGTGGCAGCCACTGGAAGGGAGGCCCTGTCAGGGGAATAGTCCACCACAGACACCCCTGTCTCTGTAGCAGCACCCCCCACCACACAAGCAGGGATGTCCAGCCCAAAATTCAGGAGGTGCAGATGGCCAGACACCAACCACTACCAGAAAGTGACCTCTTCTTGAAGGAACTATTTTATGTGCCACATATTCACTCTGTTGATTGTCCTTCAAGCACCTTCCATTTCCTATGGGTGGAGTACACTGGGTTTTCAGCTTACAATGCTGTGACATCTACTAAAATGATTTCAACCACCATGACTGAACCTTTCACTATTCTGTTCCATCATGTCCCTTATTTGTATTCTATGCACAAATTCACAATAAATACCACCTATCACAAAGATTGTGTCTGCTTGCTTCTGTTTCAACTGTGCTAGGTAGAGATGCAATACACTGTGAAGCAAATGATAAGGAAACAACCTACTAGTGCAAGGATTGTTGTGTTACAGTTACATTGTCCTGCTGAGGATTACAACCCACACACACAAACACATTGGTGCAAGTGTCTGGTCACACCAACAATTGTATTTCACAATGCAGCACAAAGGCTGATAAAATGTCTGGACTGTCATAGCCATGAATGGCTGACTCATTTTCTGGCAAAGTAGGTATACAGAGGTACAGTCCCCCCAGACCACAGAATGAAGGGTCTTGTCAAGCATTGTCCTGTAGACTAGGCACACAAGAGAAGTGAATGGTGTTACCATCTTGAGCCTTAGCACACACCAAAACCAAGTAATCCAACATCACATACCCCAAGATACAGACAGAGGGCAGTACAACAGCCCCAGATCACAGGTTCATCATAATCAAATGACCATGCATCTGGTGGTATGATACAAATGTATGTCAGTGTTGGGCACAACCATTGTGGCCTGTAATGATGAAACATACTTACTGCTGCACACAGGTCGTACCAGAATGGTGGTTAGCTCATGTGAAGGATGAATGGCTGGCTTGCACTTGCTGATAACAGATTTCATGGCCATATAATCACACACAGCACACTAGAAGAAGAGGAAGTGTCACTTCAGGGCAGAGGAGCATGAAATACTGGTGAGAGAGGTGACAGAGCACCAGCATCAACTCTTCATCACCTCTAAATTGCCAATTGGGAGAAGAGAGGCAATTTGGCAACAGATTGTGGACAAGATTAACAGTGTGGCAGAGGTCAGGAGAACTGTCACTGAGTGCAAGTAATGCTGACATGACTGCAAGTGGAGGACAAAGGAAAAAATAGCAAGGAACAGGAAGGCAGTACTGCAGACCGGAGTAGGGAGTCCAGTACCGCAAGAGGACTAGGACGAGATGGAGGAGATGGTTGCAGCCATCATCTTGGAGAAATCGTCACTGGTATCGCAGGACAGGACAGCGCAGACTAGCAGGAAACAACACATATGCAGGGTAAGTTGCATGGGGTATCAAAATGCCTAAATGTCAAGTGCAAGAAGGGAAGGCACATACCCACTACACAATGCATATCAGCCCTGCAAATCAGGCAGTTGAAAGGGCAAAGGGTCAGGGCATGGGACTCCCTGCACTGCCCATGCCAGGTGCATGGGCTGTGCAGGTGCATCCAGGGGCACAGCACAACACAACACCAAAAACCTTTGCATGGGGGTACACCACCATGCCAAGGCTGGTGGAAATGCTGGACCAGACCAGGAGTGTAGGATAGAATGTAAAACTGGTCTGGTGTGACAGGACAGCTGGTATTATCAGAATGTAAACTAGAGGACAATGCCCAGTCTCAGGCCATTGGCTCAAGCGGCATACACCATTGACAATTGCCACAACTACCTGTGCTGTGTGTGCTGGTCAATTAGGAAGTGGCAGATATGTGCCCATGGAACAAACACACTCGAAATGATGGTTCAGTATGACTACGTGATCAATCTCCATCAATCTATATCCAAGTGCAACTCCTATCAACTGCTCATGTCCATAGACTCAATAACCATCAGGCACTGTCACATACATACTGATGTACACAGCAGTAATCTCATACCAATGCTGCCCATCCCTGGGTTTACCCCTGTGCCTGTGTCACAATAGCTGTGCTGCCACCATGCAACATATCAGGTATCGTAGCGCTAAGACAACTGCATTGAGGGGGAGGACATATGTGTGTAGGAAGGCAAACACACCCACACAGTCACAGGAAGAAATTAAACTTTGCCAGGTCCATTAGTGCAATGCAATGTAGCACACATACGCAGACATCAACATGAGAAACTACCAATGGTAACACCTGTATTGTCTCATGGAAATGCCATGCATGGTGTGGTGCTAGGTCTCAGTACCACATAGGTGTATGTGAAAAAATATAGACTGGGACTGGGCCATATTGGTATGTGTGGTGCTGAGGCATCAGCACACGAACAATCATTGCAAGGCCTCACCATGCAAATGAAAGCAGAGGGAGGGTTGATGAGGCCAATAAGGTAGCAAGCCACTGTTTGGACCGAACCCACACCTAGAAGATGTGATGCAGACAATTGGACGAACTGGCCACACTTAATGTGACATGCAGGTGGGGCATAGGGCTGAGACACTGCAAACATTGATGACAGGAACAATGAATGGGAACCAAGATGACAATGTACCACCAATAGGAAGTCAGTGACGTCACATTACAACTGGCACAACACAGACACACTAATTGAACAATATCTATTGCAGAGGACGATGTGGATCTGCCTGTCCTGGACTACCCTGATGACCTGGATGACCAGCTGACAACCCTCCAAGATGTCCTGGGAACCCTCCAGGCCCCACCTCCAGTTGCAAGGAGGAGCATTCATGTAGCAGCCATCCCAGAAAACCCACCCACCACCCCAATAGTACAACCTTCCAGCTCCAACACAGCTGAGGACTCTGATGACACAGGGACCACCTTTGAGAGGACGGTAGTGGGAGTACAGACTGAGCTGGCCAAGGAGGTGCGGGTGCGGATGCAAACTATGGCAGCCAGCCTTGAGGGGATGAGCATGTGCATGATGATGTCCGCAGAATAGACAGCAGCCCAACAAGTCACACACGATCCCTACTGCATGGAGTCCAACAGTGTGTGTGAGGGATCTAACCACTGCTGTGAAGGAGTTGCCACAACACCTGCCCTTCCAATCTTGCTGCTGCATGCATGACAACAAGCTGGACTCCATGCACTGGGAACTGTCCTCCCTCAGGGCAGACGTGGCTGCCTACCACAGGGATGTTGCTACCATACTTAATAATAAGCAGCTCCTCCTTGCTGCAGTGATGCCATATATAGTTCCACAGATGGCAGCTGCCGGGAATTTGGTGTCCACTTCTCCAACCACTGAAGTGTGTTGCCCTCTCAAACCCACCAGCACCACCATCAAGGGCAGAGGAGACGCACACACACATCAGAGGATGAAGATGTGGAACAGATCATCTTCACCTGTAGGAGTACCCGGTTGCACCAGCCCATGCCACATGGGCACTGATTTTCCTTTGTTCTGTGCTTGACAACATGCCAGTGTTGCTACAGTTGGTGACATGCACTCTTCACCGACACACTGTTAACCTTTCCACTATGGAACGCAATTGTCTCTTACTAGTCAATTGGCAGTTCATGTTCCTCTGCACTAAACGACACTATCTCAGCATGTCCAATTACATTTCCCTCAACCCTGCACTTGTGTTGCATCACAATCGAATGCTTTACACTAATGGGGTCACAGACCTGGACTATGTAAATATTGCACTAAAGCACTTCAAAATAAACAGCACCTACACACCCACTTTGTCTCTGTGTAATGTGACACATCTACTTTGCTGGAGATTTGTGATGTGTGTAACATGTCTATGGTCACAAAGTGTCAATACCAGAGTACAGAAATAATGTGGGCATCTACGCACAAGGGCCCTGATTTCTACCTTTTTTGTGCCGCATTTGCGTCATTTTTGCCGTACAGTGGTGCAAACTTACAAAATATAATTGTCTTTTGTAAGTTTGCCCTGCTTTTGCGTCAAAAAATGATGCAAATGTGGCGCAACAAAAGTATAAATCAGGGCCAAGGTATTTACAAGATGAAAGTCAATGCTGGCCACATCCCCTACAAGCAAGCCACTGTGTATGTGACATTTGCTTTAAAACATACATGCCTCACCAACAACATACAGCAGGAATGGATGTGTAAGAGTGTTCAGCCAATAACGTCAGCTGGGAGTACAAGTAAAACACATTGGCGTAAAATATGTATACTTGACCTCATCTGAAATTGTCACTACTCAGTTTAGCAGTGTTCACATGAACTTCAGGCTGCAGGCAGATGTCCCACAGTGCACAACATCACAACACAGGATCAAAACAATTACAGCTTAAAAAGCACGCCTACCTGTCCAATACCTGGGAACCATAGTCACGTTGAGTGGTGGGTACAATGGGTGGCAGATGGATCGAGATTTAGATTTGTTGTAGATGCCAATGTGGTAACTCAGTTGGAAGTGGGAATTAACATGTCAAGAGAGGGATGTGCATGCAGTACGGAATTCACAGGTCAACAGACTATTGGCACTGTACACTCATGTAAAGACCCTGATCCCCAACCATATGACACATGCAGTAGAGGAGTACCTACATTTTTAATAAATATGTACAAAATGGATCTTAAAACTATGTAAAACACCTATACTAATCTAATTTATCCCAACTATACATTACCCAAAACTGGCCCTAAGTACCCTCTGCAAAGCGTACTTACCACATTTAACAACACACTCTAAACATTTGCCCCCCACACCTCTTATATATTACGAGACACATACAGGACAACATATACTAACCTAAACATATACTACCTAACACTAAACAAATATATATATATTTTTGTATTTTTTAATTTATTTTTTAAATACACAACCACCCCAGCATTAACCCCCACCCACCTTCAAACTAACATGTAATAATATGAAAAACCACCCCCAAACCTACTTATCCAATCTAAACAACTACCCTACCCTAACCTATCACTAAACCCCTTAAACCCACTACAAAACAGGATGAGGAATGAGGAGGGAGGGGAATGAATTAGGAGTGAGGGGAGGCAAGAGTTCACAGGTTAGCCCTCCTCAGTGTCTTTTTAATTGCCTTCAGCCTCCGTGTATTTTAGTCCACACCCTTCTGAATGGTGTCAAGCTTTTTTAACACCTTCTTCATGTCCCTCTGGAGCTCAGCAATTGTGGCCATGTCTATTGCAGCAGGTGTGGTGGTCTGTGTTGCAGAGATTGATGGTGCAGCAGGTGTGGTGGTCTGTGTTGCAGAGGTTAACGGTGCAGCAGATGGGGCAGATGTGATGGTGGCCACTGTGGTACTGTGTGCAGTTGTAGTGGTGACTACATCCTTTGTGGCCAATGCCGGCCCCCCTTGGCTGAAAGCCCACCATTGCCCTGTGGCTCGCTCTCTTTGATAGTGTCTTATCATCCTTCGGTGCCCAGACTCCACATCCAAGATGTGTCGGTATCTCACTGCTCGCTTCTGGAAAGCCCCGATTTCTGATACATCCATGTTGGCAGCTATAAAAATGATACAGGCAACCATCAGTGTCATCATTGGGTGATGCATGTACAGATGATAATCTAACACTTTGCCTCAATTTGCACATGCAGTCCAAAACACAGTCCAGATAATACAATGTCCCTGATGGATGTAATGGCAGCTCTGCCTACCCATCATGTCTTTTACACCACAGCAAAGCACAACAAGAGTTGGACAAAGTAAAGTGATCTGTGTATTGATGTAATGTAATGTGTCACAATACAAAGGCAGCAACTACTTCACATGGGCCAGGCCGACTAATCTTTATCATCTGAGTCAACTTCAAAGCACACAAGACCAGTGACTTGTAGATGTAATTGGCAGGATGGTATGCAGTTGCTAATCATAAGGGGTCAGTGTTGCTTGGGACACATACATGCTTGAATGAGAGGACGGTCATCTACACTTTGACCATCACATCGACCTACATATATGTAGTTCCCCTACCCCTGTGCCTCGGGGGTGATGGGCATGCAATACATCATCACAACTGTCGAGGACAACCACGAAGGCATGTCCAATTGTACATGGATTTAGTGAGTGGAATACATGTGAGGAGGGCTGCCACCTAGGAATAAGGTATCAATAGGTCATTCACATCTACATTCATGTGTCCAGTTGTGGACAACCACCAACATCTGATCTGCCAACACAATTCACAAAACACCCACATTGATTCCAGCACACATCTGGCCTTGACCTGCATGCACGCCTATTGCATACCACATAAGTGTCACGTAAATGCAGTACAACTTATAGGACTAGATGCTGGGGGACAGTTACCCATAGAGTCCTACATGTACATTACAATTCAGGGATGCACACTTTTGTGCAGAAAAATGATGCATCACTGTGTTGTGAGAATGAGGGTATGACCCAGTGGCCATATACTGACACTGGAGCACTTCAAAGTTACATGTGGGCCTACATGTGGCTAGTAATCACCTTGTTCACACACTGCTGCCTAATGCGCAGCACAAGACTTCCAAGATATGATTCTCTGCCTGTGAAAGTCTAACCCTTGCACGGAACACTATATCAACATCCAGTCAAGTAATATATCAGATCATGTGCCAGCTCATCATATCTTGCAATGAGTGCAACACACAAGAGTCACTCACAGAACAGCTGCAATCACTACACAGGACAGACACTATCATACTTACTGGATACGTCTGGGTCCTGAAATCGAGCCACTTCCCCGATGGTATAGGGGGCAGATCCACCTGTAAGACATGGAAAGGAAATATGTGCTCATTGTCAGATCACTGTACAAACGTGTGGACAACACATCACAGTATGTAACATTTTACATGAGTGAGCTGGTGATCCTGCATGTAGACAGTCCAACAGACATACCACTGCAAATTCACATTGACACTGACATTCCAGTGAGTGATAGACACACATCTGCACACATGCACTGAGCCTAACAATCATGTGGTGCTAAACCTGACTACAACTATTTGTGGCCAATCCATTTCAAATGGTACACCATGTCATGATTTGTATTTTGCTGACAATTTCAATGGCACTTCCCTGGAGCACTGCAATACAAGTGACTCATATTGTGGCTTGTGCATCAAGGGACACTGGGATACTGTGTGATGGACATGTGGCTCAATTTTCAGTCTGCAATTATCATGCATTTAGTGGTTGACAGATGTGGCTCAGTTGTATGTAGGTAACAAATGCCCCATTGGCAGTGTCTCCTAAGCAGTGTATGTCCCCTTTGCCAACATAATGGCAAAGGGGGCAATGGCAAAAGGAATGATGACAATGTAGCGCCAAACATGGATTGGCTACTTAGTTGTCCTGATACAGTGAAATGTGGTATGCTGACAGTGTCTTACCTGATCATCATTGACAGAACGCATGGGCACAGGTGTTGCCATTGCACCTGAAATGTGTGACTAAAGGCCTCATGTACGAAGATCAGGTTTTGTGAGTCACACATTGCGAGACTTAGCAACTCGCAATTTGCAAGTAGGATAATCTGATGTACAACACTGTCAATGACACTGTTTGCAAATCACAAATGGGGTAGCAAATGACTTACCTCATGAATTTTAATGAGGTAGGTCTCATTTTACAAACCCTTTGGGAATTGTGGCACTCACAGGGGTGCTGGCCTGCTGGGCTCAACAGACCACCATGTCTGTGACTGCTTTCAAATAAGGATGTATTTTATTTTTAAAAATGCAGCCTTATTTTATTAATGGTAAACAGAAAGCATGTCAAAAACAAATATTATAACTTTGATATTTTTTTTAAGCCGGCAGTGGGCCTTTGGACCACTGCCTGCTCTGAAACTATTTTTTGGCATGCATTCACAAGGGAGAAGGAATCCCATGGGGACCCCTCCACTTCTGCAAATGGGTTAACACCAACCTGAAACTGGTGGTAACTGCAATTGTTTTGTGACAGCATTCGCGGTCACCAAACAATCAATCAGTAGACTGCGACTCGCAAATAGGAAAGGAACGCCCCTTCCTAAATGCCACTAGCAAACCCTGTTTTGTGATTCAGCAATGTGATTGCAGAATGGCACAATTGGGTATGTGCATTGGAATAAACATTTTTTCTTGACATAAACACATAACTTAGGAACACTAGGCAGTTTGTGACAATTAAAATTAGCTTGGTACATGTGGCCCTAAGTGACAGTCATACATGACTGAACAAACCTCAGGATTGCATTGTTAACATATATAGACATGTGGACTCCATCTCAGTACTGGGACACTAACACTTTGTTCTGCTTGCATTCAACATGGCCACAGACATTACATGCAGCTCATCAAGACATTGGTACTGTCACTCAGGAGCATTCTACTGTACACATTTGTCAATGTGATACTCACCAACAGGGCCACCCCTCATCAAACCCAGGTGGTCCAGCAGATCCTGCTCTCTGGCCACCAGGTCAGACCAGCGATGCTTCAGCTGGTGCTCATTCCTGCTCGTATGGTAGACTCGTTTGGGGTGGTAGAGCACCTTGCCCCACTGCAGCCGCCTTGCCTCTGTGTGATCCCTCTGTATCACCCACCCACCCATCTCCAGCATCAAGGGAAGGAAGAGGCACACCAGCCACACAAAGCCCCCAAACTCCTCCTCCCCCATGCGGGTCAGCCTCACCCTTCCCGACAAGTCCTTGCACAACAAATCAAAAATGAAAAAGTGTAAAAAAGAAGGAAAATAAATGTAAAAAAAGGAAACTTACAGCCCAAACCTAAGAACCCCAACTAACCCAACTAATCTAACCCCCAGACAGACACCCAACAGTACAAATACAATCTAAAAGACACTAAACTACACAAAAGCACATCCACATGTACAATAAACAAACAGAATTCACAAAAGAAAGAAGATGGCCACCACAAGATACAAGAGATGCAATCGAGACACCAGCAACACCGAGACACAGCCACACAGTCAAGGAAAAGCAGACTGTACAGTGAAAGTGAAAGCACACCCACTGTACCATGTCTGTAAACAGGATTTCCTATTGCATCACTTCCTGTCCCCTTTGCGGCCCATTTTCCATCATGCATGTATTTTTTTGATTCATACGATGTTTGCTAGAATATTTTCGATGCATAACCTACATGTGCAGAAAAATACCACGCATTACCTGTAGACTTCAATTTCAATGGATATCCGCATGCATGTGGTGCGCAGGTGGAATTCACACTAAGGGACCATGTATGGTTAGTTAGCATTTGCGTGATTCTTCTCCTCATTTGCGTCAAAATCTTTGACTCAAACTGTGATTGCATGATTTTTTTATATTTAACATGCATGCACTCTGTATCAACAAGAAGATAGGATGGTATGGCTGCAGTGTGTGGTATAGTGGTTGGCCACATGTGGTTGAGCATGCAACTGTGTGTTTTGGGTGTGAATGATCTGTAACAACAATTTGTGTGTTTTGGAAGGAACGGCATGCAATACATTGGACGTAATGCTAATGTATGAATGTGTTCCAAATGGGTATCTACATCTGGTGGCAATCACTGATCTATAACAGTCATGATATGTGTTTGTAAAATATGTTGACTCATGTGATGAGTGTAGTTGTTCGACTTTGGGGACATTACATTTCACACGACAAACAAAACTCAGGGATGATTGAGGATGGATGATGAGTGCTATGTCAGATATGTTACCCCTCATATGTCATTAGTTGTTGGTTATGACTTCATGGTTACTTGTGTGTGAACTACACAAATATCGGACATGTGTACATGTTTGGTACGTACTGTGTTTGAGACACTGTGCCTTAATTCCACCAATAAAATGTTTGGTACACGTCAGTTTGACTCAAAACAATCACCTATGTCACTTATGTTGCTGTGGTGTACTTGCTGTCCTGGCTGCATGTGTTTACATATATTCAGATGTGCGTCCACAGAAGTGTCCAGTTCAAGTGTGTGGGCACGTGTACCCTGTTTCAGGATTGGGCTCCATGGTGTTACGGTTTCGGGAGGGTCTAGTCAGGACTCTGTTGAGGGCAACCCTTGAGTTCACAGAGTATCTCGCAAGGAGGTAGTGTACCAAAGCAGAAGAGCAGCTAAAGGCATACAAGGGGAAAGGGCAGCTATGGTAAGGTAGAGAAAACAGAAATTTGAAGGCAGAACAACCTTAGTGTGAACAAATATGGAACGGGTCAGTAATAGACAAACATGCAGGGCTTATCACTAAGGTTGTACACAGGGTAGGGCTCAGAACTTTCTACAGCAACAGGGAACGTCAGTGCCTCTGTGCAGATTAATCTTACAGATAGTCACCACACAAGCCCCATAGAAAGGAGGCAGCAGAAGTGAATCTGTGTCTGGACCCTTAGGGCACAAAGAAGGATTGTACTTACATACACAAGACTGGCCCTCGTGGTTCCGGCTGGAGACACAGTGTCAATTCCTGGAATACAGCCATAGGTCACTGTTAGGCACTAAAGACTACATGCAACACTAGACAAAGGATGGGGGCTGGATTTGCCTCCTGGAAACCAGGTGCCAACCCAAGTACAAAGGAAAACACTTCTACACAGGTGAGGACTGATAGTACACTTACCAGACACGACAACCCAAGGGGAAAGAGAAAGCGAGGTAAGCAACTAGGAGGCAAAGCCAGGCACAGGGAACAGGCTCAGGCTGACGCAAAGGCTGGAACAGGTCTGGGAAATAGAAAGCAGACTCTGGCAGAAACAATCATGAACAAGGCTGAGAAAAAGGGAACAAGCAGGAACAGGATTGTGTAAACAGAGAGCAGGTTCAGGCTGAATCAGGACTGTAACACAATCCAACAAGGGGCCTGGAACACAAATTAATCATACTGCAATGCACGACAAGGAGCTTCAGGGAATGGCAGCTTATAAGCAGTTCTAGGCAGCAGCAAGGCCAGTTCAGAGTCACATTGCTGGGCTGCACAAGAGAGGTTACAGGTGTGTGCAGCTTCAGTCTCTCAGAAGTCCTGGAGGAGAGAATCCAGTATAAAGGGACAACCAGACTTTTCCCATAGGAAGCAAGGGACAGAAGATTACAGGTCTTAACGACTACCAGGTAGTGCATTATGGGACCTGACGTCCATGCAAACTCATGTAGTTCTTCTATAGCATGCCATATGGAAAAGGGAAGCAAACAGGAGTAAGAAAGGGACTCTGGGTGAGTGTTAATGATGATTCCCAGGGTACAGATATTCCGTTTACATCGCCCCCTAGAGATAGGATGGCAGAGACGTAACACATGGGAGTGGCAGGACTTATTTCCAGGGATGGACTGCACAGGGCATGTGTTGTGAACATTGCTTGTCATACCTGGGACACTCATGCTATCCATTTTCACAAATGGTGTCCAGCTTGTCACATAAGCTCCTTGCAGAGTTTGCAGATATCACACTTACTAATGTCAGGGGTCTATTCATACATTCCTATATCCACTGATATTTTACTTCCACTGCCTCATTTATGGAGCGCTTATTTACCTTATGATTGGAGATGTCATAGTTGTGTGTCATGTGCTACAGTAGCCCATGTTGGCAACGTGGATGTGAGTCATATGCTGTGGTCCATTGATTTTGTCCTTCATATGTGAAATTCAAAAGATTAGTATTTTTTATATGTGTGTGATGTTTGCTGTACAATCATACGCATTTCATGTGATGTTGCATCAGAAGTAGTCAGATTTGTCTTTGAAACATGCTTCCTGAGGTAATACTCACATTCCTAAGGAACATGTTATTGAAAAAGAAGAAACCAGAGCAGGCTTGTGTGATCAAGTAAGGTGTTTATTTACATATCTTAACAAGGTGTGTAGAGTGACTGTTGGTTGAAAAGGTTTTGGACAATTAGCTGTCTGTGGTGCATACCTGCAGCTTTGTTTTGCTGTTCCCCCTCATGTTTCCTGGCACCATCCTCCTCCTCAGGCAGTTCTTGCTCTGGCTCATATAGAGGGATGTTCCTCCTCACACAAATGTTGTGCAGGATAGCTCAGGTAAGTATGATTTTACACACAATGTGTGGGGCATATAGGAGGCTGCCTCTTGTGATATCGAAGCACCTGAATCTGGACTTCAGGATGCCAAAGGTCCACAATGGTGCGTGTCCTCCGAAGTGCCTCATTATAGGCACACTCTGCTGCTGTGCTTGGGTTAGGGAATGGGCTCATGATCCATGGCTGGATCACGTAGTCCTGACCCGCTGCAAAAGATAATAGGAGTGAGTATTTTGTTAGTGCTTGCAACAGGAATGTCATGTAGCATGGTAGTTGATATCCTGTGTCGTCTGTAACTCCTATGTTTTTGTGGTATTGTGTGAGATCCTCGGCTTCTGTGAGGTTTCTTTCTGCAGTGGGTTGTTTGACTTGACAAGTTGTGTTTGGCTCGTTGACCTGGGCTCTATGATCTTGGTTCCAAACTGTTGGTCAGTATGTATGTACCATGCATTGCGTAGGGTCCAACATGTTTTAGTGTGCTTTCACTGGAGGGGACATGATACTTCCACACACACAATAGATTCCAATGTGGTGGTAACATGGTTGCACTACATGGCCTGGACATCCCATTCAATTAGACATATGTCATTGCAAATGAAATGCAACAGTGAGGCCCTTTGATTTGGCTAGGTGACAATGCACAACACAACTCCTTAAGTTGGCAGCACTGAGGTGTTCAGTATTGACAATGCACAATTGTCCCATGTGTGACTTGGTTCTAGGCAAACCTTTGTTGTTCCATCAGCCAGTGGCTTATGTGCAACCATGCACCTACACTACCAAACTTACTCCAGGTATCTTGGCTAACTGCATTGTGGAGGTGGATGTATCTGTGCAGGAAGGGCCATCTCCCTGTACATATGCTATTTTGATGGACAATTGGCTCTTTCAGTGTGTGCAGTTTGCATTAGTGCCACATCAATATGTGTTCATAGCACAGTCCACTTCCTTATTGCTACCTGGCAACGGTACCCCAGGAGTGATGTATGATGTTAGGACTGCCTCAGTATTTCCTTGTCACCTACATCTAAGTCAGCATCATCATGCTATGTGTCTCATGGTGTTAGACCTGCTGCAACACACATTGCACACCACTTCCATGCTACATACTGCTTGGGAGGGTGTCAGATTGGCTATGTGGCCTATTGTAATTGTAAATGGTTCATCATCAAAGTTGTGCTTCCAGTGCAGGCCATGTCATTGTCACTGTGAGCTTTGGCATTGTTCCTTTAGAGTGGCAGCATCATTTGTCCATAGGTGTGTATCCTATTGTGTCAGGGTGTACAACATAACTACCAGTGTCACACCTTAGTGTCATCCTACCCACGTGTCAATGTAGTGGTGTATGTTTTATGTGTCCTACAGGGTTGATGTACTGTGTGTTTATTGCTAGGTTTATGGACTTGCCGACAAGAAGGCCATTGCCATATTGTCTGTCCTGGAAGTGCTGATTGATCGTGCTGTGGCGGAATATGAATGAATCATGGACACTCCCAAGATACTTGGCCAAGATGTTAGTGAACAATCCCTGGGGGTCAACTATGGCCTGCACATTGATGGTATGCGTGTGCTTTCTGTTCCGGAATAGGTGCTCTGTTGCTGCAGGTGGTACGATCTGGACATGGGTGCAGTCAATTGCACCGAGCACATGCGTGAAGCCATGAATTAGGTAGAAGCCCTGTTTTATCTCCTGTTGCTTCTGCTGGGTGTTGGGGAAGCTGGTGTGGCGGGTGTGAGGGAGATTATGGCATCTAAGACCTTGGGCAGGAAGGCAGAAATGAGGGCTGTGATACCCGAGCGACCAGGGCACCCGTTGTCTGGAAGGAGCCACTTGCCAACATATGCAGGACAGCTAGCAGCTTGGTCACCGGTGTTATATTGTGTGGTGTCTGCAGACTAGCTGTTAGTTGTGGCTCAATTTGGCGCAGCAGCTGCTCTTTGATGGTTTCCAGTTCAGTCGATACCTCCGGATGATGTCCTGTTCCCTGATGCCATGGAGTGTTGTCCTGTTTCTGAAGACCCTCTCCTGCCTTCTGCGTTGCCTTTGAGGGCCGCGTTGGGGTGGTGGTGGCTGCTACTGTTGGTCCTGTGCTCGGCGTTGTCTTGCAAGCTACATCAGTAGCACCTCCATGTTGTCCTGTTGGCCTGTGATGTTGCTTGTGCGTGTTTTCCTTAAGTAGTGGTGTGTTTGCCTCATTTTAACGCCTACCCAGACCCAGGTGTTACATTTTGACGCAAATCGAGTTTAGCGTCATTTTTCAGGTCCGCCTCCCACCCATGCATCATTTTTGCCCTGTTGGAAAAATATGGCGCTAAGGTGTTCGAGTCATTTTTTGGACGGGAACGCCTACTTTGCATCTCATTGACGGAAGTCGTTTTCACACATCCTTAAAATGAGGCTAACTCCATATTTCCATATTTGTGATGCTAGACGGGTCTAGCGTCAAAATATAAATATGGATTAAGTTTGCGCTGGATTTGCGTAAAAAAAAAGATGCAAATCCGGCGCAAACAGAGTATAAATATGCCCCTTGGTTTTCTCTGGACAACTGTATACAGATTGAACACCTACTAGGTCTATCTGCAGTTGATAGTTAATGTAAACTTGGCTACCCATGAAGTGTTGCTACACCTAAGGGACTTGTATGTGTGAGGCATTATTTATGCTTCATATGATTCCAAGCTATTTTGAACTTACTTTCAGACTTCTAATGCCATATTCTTTTAAAGAGCAATGTGTACAAAAGAAGCTTAGAGGATGTCATCAGTGATGTTATTTGAGATGCAATTCATAGTCACATGGAACATCAGATGTGTGCATTCAGCTAGCAAACGTTACTCTGTATACTCCTCCTGTATACTTTTCAGCATTTGCACAGGGCGCACTATTATGGGTGAAAATTATACAAGGAGTATACAGGATATTATGCTCTTCTCCATACCATAATCTCCTTCTCACTGGAGTGAATTGAGGATACATACATCCCCTGAACCCAAAAGGGTGTCTCTTTATATATCTATATATATGTATATATCTATATATGTCTGTATATATCTATATATATATATATATATATATACATATTTATTACCTAGTGGTGGTTGTTACTAGGTAGTTATAGTTAGGACCTAGGCCCTCATTAGAGATTGGCAGTAAATGCCTCTTATCGCTACAGTGACGGCCGCCAACATACCGCCGCGGTGGCCAATATCCTTTTGCCATATTATGACACACACATCAAAGCAACAGAATGCTGCCACAAACACAAATCCGCTAGCCCAAAGGTCAGTGGCAAAGTGTTGGTACGAACACCCATACCGTTACGCCAACAAGACAACGCCCACCACATCATGACCCGCAAATCACCATGGCCAACATTCAATGGCGGTAAACCATTGGCGGTACACACAGGCGTGCTCAAAATGGCCACCCAAATACAAAACAACACAACATTGGCCAATACCATAAACACACACCTGACACTCATACACACACCACACCCACACACCAACAGCACTATAAAACACACACCCACTTTACACACCACCCTTTACAAATACCAAAAAGCGCCACAAGACTAACACAGAGACCACTGAGAAAACTACACACATACACCGCAAACACCCATCCATCCATCATGCACCCCACATCCCACACCCCACCACATCACTTAACACCCTCTGCACAACACCACACAACACCCATGTCTCCACTAAGACACCCCTGTTTTCCTGATGAGGAGTTACGTGTCATGGTTGTGGAAATAGTCAGGGTAGAGCCACAGCTGTTTGGAGCACAGGTACAGCAAATATCCATTGCCAGGAAGATGGAGCTATGGCAGAGAATCATGGACAGGGTGAACGCCGTGGGACAGCATCCAAGAACAAGGGACGACATCAGGAAGAGGTGGAGCGACCTACGGGGTAAGGTATGCTCTGAAGCAGCAAGGCACCAGCTCGCCATCCAGAGGACTAACGGTGGACCCCCACCTCCTTCTCCACAGCTCACAGCATGGAAGGAGAAAGTCTTGGTAATACTGCATCCTGAGGTACTCACTGGAGTTGCCGGAGGACTGGACACTGGTGAGTCAATATTTACTACTTATTACCCCCATACCTGCATGCCATCTCACCCCCTCAGTCTCACTCCCATCATTCCACTCCATCCCACACACTGCACCTACACATCTGACTAACTACAATGCCAAGCCCTGCATGGCATACAAATGCATGGACAGCCCTCCCAGCCTTGCATGGACACCCATCACCAAAGCATGGACAGCATGGAGAACTAACAAGCACACAGTACATCACCATATACAAACAAAGGGGGCAGGGCAACATCAACAATAGAGGGGAAGCAAGGGATGCACAGTATGTCACAGACATGAAGTATAATACATCACTTACATTCCCACAGGTGTCCCAGTCAATCCCAGCAGCGAGGAGGTGCCACGACTATCCAGTCTCCCAAGAGAAGACGCCCCCAGTGATAACAGTAACTCAGGACTTCAGAATCTGGATGAACTACCTGGCCCATCAGGACCACTGGTCAGTCAGCCACCCCAGCCCACTCACAGTCCACCACAGAGCCTCCCCCATCAGTATCCAACACCACAGCATCCACCCATGCCCCCACACCTCTGTCCCCAGGACACATCAATCAGCAGTGTGCCCGCCTGTACAGGGACCCCAGTCCACACCTCACACCCACGACAATCAGGGACCTGGGGTCAGTGGCAGTGGGCACACCGTTTAGGGGACAGGGGCACAGGGGAACAGGTACAATGGGAGGACCGCAGTGCTCCAGGGGGAGGACAGGCCCAGGGAACTGACTCTCCAGGAGGCACTCACTAATGACCTGGGGGCTTACCAACAATCCCAGGACAAGATGGGCCAGATTCTTACCAACATGCAGGAGAACAAGCAGCTGCAGGAGGTACACCATCAGGAGATCAGGGAGGATTTGCAGGCCCTCAACACCACCATGGTCTCCATAGCAGGGGTGCTGGCAGATATGGCCAAAATCATGAGGGAATGGACAGCACACCAGTGGCCCCCTACCACTAGCCAGTCTACAGACCAGGCCACCACTTCTGCTGCAGCTAGTGGGCAGGAGGCCATGTCACAGGACACAGAGGCCACCAGCTCCCCTCCTCCTGCAGGAGGGGAACCACCCCACAAATGTTCCCTGCGACACAGACAGAAGCCAGAGACACATGCCAAGACCACCGCCAGGAAATGAGACCCTCCTGAAAGTCCCCCTTGTGTTCCACCTTGTCACCTTGTCCACTTTGAACTGCCTTCTCTCCCCTTCCAATGGACCCTTGGACACTGGGCCTGTGCTACAAACAGACTGGAACATACCCTGGACGTTCCTCAACCATCACCCAATTCCATTGCACTTTTCTGTCAATTATTTTCCCTACAATAAACACCCTTGAACACAACCTATGTGAAAGTGTTTTATGTGATGAAAATGTGCATATATGGAAACAGTCACATCATGTGCAAATGATCTGAACACTGTGATAGCATACATTTTATGACCTGTATCTGTCTGTGGTCATCACATCAGTACACTTTTGTCATATCACCAACATCTACAGAAAGATAAGCCATTGGTGACAGTAAGTAGAGATGCAAAGGAAGTGAATGCCAGACAGAAAACATCAATAATCGGAGGAATGATCAGTTCCACTGTCTCACCCGTGTGTCATTGGAAGTATTGACGTATATTTGATGTTCTGTCCTAATTTTCTTCCTCCTCATCCTCTCTGTCCTCAGGGTCCACTGCTGCCACAGTGGCATTTCCAGTCTCCTCCTCCTGCAGGTAAGGCACATGTCGTCTGAGGGCCAGGTTGTGCAACATGTACCTAGGACACTTGGCAGTGATGTGGGAGATGTACTGGTCAGCCAGGCACACCATTTGCACATTGAGTGAGTTGAAACTCTTCCAATTCCTGAACACTTGTTCATTCTGGCGGGGGGGGACAAATTCCCCCAGTATAGTTGGGTATATGTCCCATTGCATAGAATCCAGCCTTCACAGTGGCCAAATCTTGTACCTGGGGGAAAGCAATGTAGCTTCACATGTGTGAGTGAGTAGGATGTCACAGTTTAAACAATAGAAGCACCACCTCAATGTACATAGAGCAGTAAAGTGGTGGGACATTGGTAATGCAATGTATGTGCAAATTATAGAAATGACGCAGTTCATGATTATCTGAATATTGTCCACCACCATAAAATGCTGAGCGCCTGTCCTGTATGTAGGGACAGGTGGAAGTGAGGTAACTCCGCAGGCATTGCGCATCATGGCGTAAGGGGGTCTTGCACCGCCGTGCTATTCCTCATTGCATAACATTGTGCTCTATGGAGTACAGAGGCGAATGGGGGTCACCGGCGGCGGTGATGGTGCACACCGCCGTGTACGTGACTGCCATTTTCTGCCTATAACCTCACTTGTTTCCTGACTTTCCACAAGACCACACCTACACTGCGTGTGCTGCTGTGATCTGTGCCTGGATCTTGCCATGGCCCATGTGACCGGGGAAAGGGCCCCTGCCTTCACTTCGGAGGAGTTGGAGCATTTGGTTCATGGGATCCTATCCGAGTATGGGCAGCTGTATTGGCCTCCGGACCAACAGGTGAGTACACCTTGGGCACAAGGCATGTGACAAGGTTGGATGGAGATTTGTGTGCAAGCATCGTGCCATTTGTGTGGGTCGTCTGGTGGTGGTGTACATGGTGGGCGCTGGGTGATGTGTGTGCCAATGGGGATGGAAGGGGATTTGTGGGCCGTATGTGTAACAGGCTGGAATGTCTGGTTTATGGTGTCCTCCTGTCTGTGTTTCCTCTGCAGGTCAGCTCCCATCAGAAGAAGGGATTGTGGCGTGCCATCGCCAAGGACGTGCGGACCCTGTGGGTCTATAGCAGGCAGAGCACCCATTGTAGGAAGAGGTGGGAGGACCTGAGACGCTGGGCCTGGAAGACCGTGGAGGCCCAGCTGGGGATGGCCTCCCAACAAGAACGGGGTCCCCACATACTGGTGGATGGCCCACATACTGGTGGTGGCCTACCCAGAGCTGGATGGGTGCTTGAGGGCATCACAGCAGCCACAAGGGGGTGAGTACAGTGTGCGTTACATCTATGATTGGTGGGCGGCATGGGAACCTGGTGGTGGGTGTCAGTTAGTGGGTGCCCCTCAATGCCAGAACGCAGCACGATCCAGCTCAAGGGTAATGGTTGTATTGCTAAATCTGGTAACCTAGCTAGGTTACATTCCATGTCAGACAGGGCTTAGTGACTCCCAGGAGGGGTGCAGTTGGCGGTGTTTTGCTCTCATCTTGCTGTGGTACCTAGCAAATGTAATGCCAGTGCGATGCATGGTGCTCAATCCTGATCCCTCTGTGTGATGGTAATGTGTATGCATCTGTGGTGTTGGCACTGTAATTGACCCACTGCTCCCTTTCTCTCTCTCCCCCTTTTTTCTTCTGTCATCCTGTCCATGCGTGTATTAGCATAATCTGGCGGAGGAGCAGGGGTACTGGCGACAGAGGGAACTGCATCCCACAGGACCCAGGAGGCAGAGTCCACCGGCCCCAAGGGGACCAGTGGGATGGAGGGCAAGGGGAACACCACAGCAGAGACAGGAGGTGACAACACTGACTCTGATACCTCCTCCGATGGAAGCTCCCAGGTGGTGTCGGACATCTCTGGGACCACCCCAGTTACAGGTACAGCCGTCACCCCTGTACGAGCACTGCCCCCCCAGTAGCCCTTCACAGAGTTGCCCATGCCCGCTCACCTAGGAGGGTGGGCATCTCCTTCGCCCTAGGCACCTCAGGCCCTGCACAAGTGAGCCCTGCTGCCCTGAGTGAGGAGGCTATTGACCTCCTGAGATCAATCTCTGTAGAACAGTCAACCATTGTGAATGCCATTCAGGGGCTGGCATACCAGATGCAGCAAGGCAATGCATTCCTGGAGGGCCTTCACAGTGGATTGGCGGCCCAACAGAGATCGTTCCAGGCTCTGGCCTCCTCTCTAATGGCAGCCATTGTCCCTGTTCCTACCGTCCCCTCTCCAACTACCACTTCCCAGTCCCAATCTCCTCAACCCCAACCCATCCATGCACACATACAAACAAGCATGCACACAAAACATCACACAAGAGTGGCACAGACAAACACAGGCAGCACACTTTAGGCCACAAGCACTCACACAAATAACAGACAGTTGCAGACACAACAACATCCACTGCCTCCACTGTCTCCCCCTCCTCCTCCTCCCTCACTGTCACATCCACACTCCTACCTGCATGCACTGCATCGGCATCCACCACCATCACCACACCAAGCAGCACACACACCTCACTTGCAGACACCTCCACAACATCCATCCACCTGTCCCCTGTGTCCTCTCCCACCCTGTCTGCCCCCCCTCCTAAGAGACACAAACACACGCACTCAGACACCCATCCACCTCACATCAGCACACTACCCATGCACCTGCACCCAAAGTCAGCAGACATACACATCCAACAACCACTCCCTCATCCACCCTCATCCCGCCCCACCGTCCCTAAGAAGCTTTTCCTTGCCCAACTTGACCTCTTCCCTCCCTGTCCTGACCGTAAGAGAAGGGTAACCATGACCCAGCCCAGCACCTCAGCCAAACAGTCCACGGGGATTTTGGAGGCACCTCCTAGTCGTGGGGGAGGAAAGGAAGGGATCCCACTCCACCACCCAAGAGGGGGAAGGTTCCACTCCAGCACCCAAGAGACGGAGGGATTCCACTCCACCACCCAAGAGGGGAAAGGATACCACTCTCCACCCAAGAGGGGGAAGGATCCCACTCCACCACCCATGAGAAGGAAGGATCACACTCAATACCCAAGAGAGGGAAGGATCCAACTATACACACCAGGAAAGGGAAGGTACTCACTCCATGAACTAAGAGAGGCCACCTTCAACATCAGTGGGCAAGGAGCCCTCACCTCCAGCTGGGACACAGCAGCCTCGCCTCCAGTTGGGACACAGCAGCCCTCACTTCCAGTTGGGACACAGTTGCCCTCACTGCCAGTTGGGACACAGCAGCCCTCATCTCCAGCTGGGACATAGCAGCCCTCACCTCCAGCTGGGACACAGTAGCCCTCACCTCCAGCTGGGAAACAGCAGCCCTCACCTCCAGCAGAGGGCATGTAGCCCATCCTCCAGGGACTGTTGTACACGGAGCCCACTCCAGAACCAGTGGCAAGTCCCCCAACTCAGAGACTGTGACCTTGCACTCCCCAGCAAATTGTAATGGGCATGGAGCCCCCTCCAGAACAGTGGGCAAGTCCCCCAACTAAGAGACTGTGACCTTGCACTCCCCAGCTAATTGTAATGGGCATGGAGCACCTTCTAGAACCAGTGGGCATGTCCCCCAACTCAGAGAATGTGACCTTGCATGCCCCAGCCAATTGTAATGGGCATGGAGCCCCCTCCAGAACTAGTTGCAAGTCCCCCACTTAAGCTGAGGTGCCCTCCATCCACCATCCCCCTGAGGTGCCTGTCCATTCCCAATATGATGCCCCGGCACAGTGTAGTGCGGATTACATCACAGAACGAGTTGGGCCTTGGACTGTGCCCTGTGGCCATGTGGGCCTTTTGTACTTTGGAATGGCCTTTGGCCCTTTTGGAACAGTGAATCATGTATTTTTTGTCATATGGACAATATGGTGGCTGTTTGCATCCAATTACACTATCAGTTCTGGAACAACGTAGTCCTTGCATTATTATGACATGGGTTCTGTGACATTGGTTTTACTCTGCAGCTGGTTGTGTGTATGGGGTATGTGTGTGAATGGTGTGTGTTGTGCATGTATGATTCACTCTCCTCTTCCTCCCCCCCCCCCTTGTGTGCTAAGTGGCTGTACTCACTGTCGTTGTCTTCGTCGGGGTTGGTGTTCCAGGTGGAGCACGGCGTAGAAGAGCTTTGGGAAGACTTGAAGTTCCGGTTCCATGGCAGCGTTGATCTTCTCTGTGTCTTTGATGGTGAGTCTTTTGTCTTCTGTTTCCACCAGGCTTTTGATGGCGTTGGTACCACCCTGGAAATCGTGGCGGTTTGTAATGTCTTAATATGGTGGGTGGTCCTTTGTCTTCCGCCTGGCTGCTGAAAGCTATTGCCATGGTCAACGGTGTTAACACCCTCACGGTTGGTGTGTTACATTGGCTGTCTATGGGAGTTATCACCGCCATGGTCATACTTTGGCAGTAATTACCGCCTGCCTGTTGGCGGTATTACCGCAACTTTAACAGTCACCGCCAATGTCATAATGACCACCTTAGTTTCTATATAAAAGGCATTTTTTTTACTTGCTTATATCTTTGGCACCACTTGATGAATCTTCAGGAAACTTTCCAAAAACAATTGCCAGTCCTGTCAGCTCCTGCCTGGAAAGATTCAGTGTGATTTGGGCAAGGGGTGCTGAGAAAAATGGGGGAGTCTGAAAACACATTTTCCCCATTCATTTTTGCATAGGAATTTTTAACAAAAACTACTGAACGGAATTACACTAAATTTGTCAGGAGGGTAGGTCCTGGTCCAGAAAGAAGGATTCGAGACCCCTCCCAATCTTGTGCAGAGATATGACTGGCAGATAACATTTCAACAACAGAAGAGAAGTCGTTGAAGTGTTGTCAGCCATCTTGGGACTCAGCTAAAGACTAGTCCCAAAAAAAGTTTTACAAAAAGAAGAAAAGGGGCCAGGATACGGATACCCTGACCTCTTAGCTCTGGTGGTGAGGTCCCAAAGGGACCCCCCAGGGCTAAAAAGTATTTATTTTTGATTTTACGAGTAAAGTCACAGTGGAACCAGGGATCTGTTGTAAAAAAAAATTAAATGAAGCACGGGCTACCGAGCTTCATTAACATAATGCCACCGGATGTGCCAAGTCCCGGGGGCTTTTCTGTGAAAATGCAGGGGGGCTCCTGACCCCCTCATGCTGCCCCAGTGACCACTACCTCCTCAGGACTTTTCATTCATGTGTGGGTGGGCGCATGCCTCCTGCTGCACCGTGGACCACCCCCCCTCGGGCTACACTGTATTTGGAGTGGGAGCAAATATTTTTAAAAAGAAAGGGTGATCCTATGGGACCCCAAGCCCTGAGGACCACCACCCCCAGGGGCTATGTTTTCATTGGACAGGGGCCACGCGGCCCCCCACTTGGAGCCACTGATGGCCCTGAGGACCATCACCCCCTAGGGCCAGATTCTACTATATCTGACGTGCCCACCCCCGGGACATAGCTGTTTGCTGTGGCATGGCTGCAGCCATGCCACAGCAAACACTCTGGTTTTTGACAGCGGGACCTGTAAAGCAGGTTCCGCTGTAAAAAAACAGAGCTTTCATCTCTGTCCCCTGCATGCATGCAAGGGACAGAGATGAATTGCTTTAGCAAGCATGGAGCTGCTGTCAAAGTAGCTCTGTGCTTGCTGAAGCAATGGCGCTGCATGGGTAGCCTTAAGGCTTCCCCTGCAGTGCCAGGTAGCCCGTAAGGGTTTTTTATTTTAAAAAAAGTAAAAAGGTATTAAAAAAATGTATGTAAATAAATAAATACATAAAAAGGGACCTTGAGGGAGCTCCCTCAAGGTCCTTAAAAGCCCGAAAAGGGCTAAAAAAAACAAATTAAAAAAACCTCAGCTCAGTGTGCTTTGGGGGTTTGAGTCCAGCTGGACACATTTCCCTCTTTAAAAAAAAAAAAATATATATATATATATATATACATATATATATATATTTTATAGTTTGTTTAAAATAAGAACAACATTTGTTTTATTTTAAACCAAACACAAATATCTAATAGATATTAAAGCCTAAAAAACTAAGGCCCATATTTAATGGGCCTTGCACCATTCTAACAGCACATTGGCATAATTTTATTTTAGGCTAAAGTGGCGTTAAAAGGCCAAAAACGCCTGAAGCCCCCTGCACTAGGCATAATGTTTGCAAAGGGGGTGTTCCCCTGTTAGGGGGGCCAAAAATATGGTGCAAGGAAACCTTTTAGATTTCCTTGTGTCATTTTTTTCAGAACTTTTAGTGCCTGCTCAGAGCAGGCATTGAAAGGAGGCTTCAATTGGTTTCAATGGACCTCTGGATACTTTGCTGGATTTTAGTCAAAATGTTTGATGCTTGTTAGAAATGGGGTCTTTGGTTGACAGTCAGGTTACCCCTGTTCAAGCAAGGACCCTCACTCCAGTCAGGGTAAAAGAGAATCACCCACAGCTAACCCCTGTTTACCCTCTTGGTAGCTTGGCAGAGCAGTAGGCTTAACGTCAGAGTGCTAGGTGTAAAGTATTTGTACCAACACACACAGTAATTTAATGAAAACACTACAAAATGACAAAACACCACGAAAAACAGGAAATATTTATCTAAACAAAACAAGACCAAAACGACAAAAATCCACAATACACAAGTCAAGTTATCAATTAAAAATCAAAAAGAGTCTTTCAGTAGTTTTAAATACACACTAACGCTGTCAGCTTGAAAAAGTACCTTGGACGCATCAAAAATAACCCCGCACGGGTGAGTGCGCGTCAAAAAGGGCTTGCGATGTATTGATTCCACTCACGAGCGGGACCGTGCATCGTTTCTCCTTTCGCCAGGTCGGGTGCTCGTCGTTTCTTCTCTCCGCAAGACAGCGATGCGTCGATCCGGTCAGCACTCTCGGGTCCGGGCAGGCCTTGCGTTGTTTTTCCACGCACAGAGGTACTTGAGACGGCAATCCAGCCGCACAATGATCTGAAAACTCTGCAGCGCGGGTTGGGATCTCCCAGCCTCCGTCAGCGATGGTGCACGTCATTTCTCCTGCTCCGTGTGTCGATTCTTCGGTCGCGTTTCCTGCAAGCGTTGTTTCTCAGCTGTGGAGCCAGCAGTGCATCGTTTCTTCAGCCGCAGATCGGAGTTGCTTCGATCTTTTCCCTGCACGGTGCTCTGTGCGTGGATTTCCTTGTCATGAGGCTGCCAGCTTCTCCTTTCAGGGTCCCAGGAACTGGATGGGCACCACAGGGCAGAGTAGGAGTCTCTCCAGAGACTCCAGGTGCTGGCAGAGAGAAGTCTTTGCTGTCCCTGAGACTTCAAACAACTGGAGGCAAGCTCTAAATCAAGCCCCTGGAGATTTCTTCTCAAGATGGAAGGCACACAAAGTCCAGTCTTTGCTCTCTTACTCTGGCAGAAGAAGCAACTGCAGGATAACTCCACAAAGCACAGTCACAGGCAGGGCAGCTCTTCTCTCTCAGTTCTTCAGCTCTTCTCCAGGCAGAGGTTCCTCTTGTTTCCAGAAGGGTTTCTAAAGTCTGTAGTTTTGGGTGCCCTTCTTATACCCAATTTCTCCTTTGAAGGAGGCCTACTTCAAAGTAAAGTCTCTTTTGAATGTGAAATCCTGCCTTGCCCAGGCCAGGCCCCAGACACTCACCAGGGGGTCGGAGACTGCATTGCGTGAGGACAGGCACAGCCCTTTCAGGTGCAAGTGACCACTTCTCCTCTTGCTTCCTAGCACAGATGGCTCATCAGAAAATGCAGACTACACCCCAGCTCCCTTTGTGTCACTGTCTAGTGTGAGGTGCAAGGTAGTGTGAGGTTTTTTATGTGCTTTTTTTTAGCCTTTTATGGGATATCTGGGACTGCAGTAGGAGCTTCCCCTTGGTCCCTGACTATATTTAGTTATGTATTTATTTATTTAGTAATATGCTCTTACAGGCTATCTGGGACCGTGGGGTGGGGGAGCCTCAAGGCTTCCCCCATGGTCCCTGACTATATTTATTTATTTATTTAGTAAAATGCCCTTAAGGGCTATCTGGGACTGAGCCTCAAGGCCTTCTCCGCGGTCCCTGACTATATATATATATATTTAGTTTGCAATATGCCCTTATGGGCTATCTGGAACTGCAGGCGGGCGCTCAAGGCCTCCCCTGCGCTCCCATTGCTCCAGCAAGCTTTTAACAACAGCTGCCTATGCGCTTGAGCAATGCTTTCACCTGTGTTCCCTGCACGTATACCTTCATGTAGGGAGCAGAGATGAAAACTCCGCTTTCAGGCAGCGGGACCTGTTTGACGGAGTTAGTTTGCTGTGATTTGGCTGCAGCTGACAAAGCTGTAGCCAAACCAAAGCAAACAGCTATATTGTCACCTCAGGACATAGCAGGAGCCGTCCCTGGGGGTTGGCGGACCCCAGGGCCATCAGGGGCTCCATGAGCCCCCCTCTAACTTGGAAGAAGCCCTTAGAAGGTGGTGATCCCTGGGGCCATGGGGGTCGAAAACTGCCCCGCTTCACTTTATTATAATAGCCCTGGGGAGGTGGAGGCCCCCGGGGCTGCAGGAGGAGACTGCTGTTGCCCTGCGTATTAATTAAATATAGCCCCTGCAGCGTATATATATATATATATATATATATATATATGTATATATATATATATATATATATATATATATATATATATATATATATATAACCAGTAGGTTGTTATAGTTAGGACCTAGTTTCCATAGACAAAGCATTTTTTCTTTTGCCAATAACTTTGGTGCCCTTTGACGAATCTTCACGAAACTTTCAAAACTAGTATGCAACTCACTTCAGCTGCTGTGTGGAAAGTTTAGGGGTGATTTGTCAAACAAGGGCTGAGAAGAAGGAAGGGTTCTCAAAACACATTTTTCCCATGCACTTTCCCATAGGGATTTTAGACAAGACTACAGCCCAAACCGCTGGATGAAATTACATGAAATTTGGCAATAAGCTAGCTCTTGGTCCAAAAAGTGCCCTTTTTGTACTTTGGTGCAAATCTGTTTAGCACTTTTGGAGTTTTTGAAGGAAAAGGGAATAGAGATATGTACGGACACAGAAGGTCCACAGATCTGACAGATCTCAAAAGTAGGTCTGATTCGCTGTCAACACTTCAATCAGGAAGTGTTGGCAGCCATCTTGGGACTCAAACTCAGCTGAGACTCTAGCAAAAAGCTAAAACACCCAGAAGGGGCAGGATAGGAATACACCCTAAGCCTGGTGGTGGGGTCCCACATTGACTGCACCAGATCCTAAAAACAGTTTTAAAAACATTTTGACACAAATTTGCAGTGGATCTGTGAATCCACAACAAAAGTAATTTAAAAAACAAGCGCAGTCTCCTACGTTTGTTTTTTAATTTGCTCTCTGGATGGGACAGGTCTTCAGTGGAGACAGCAGATTCAATCCTGCATTTACTATGTGAATGCAAATGCACAAAATGTCCTCATAGCATCACCCGTTTGGCCCTGCCCCATATATGTTAGTGGTATGCGACAGTCGTCACACCTTTTTCTAGTTTTATTTTCAGCTTACCAAAAGTCCCCCAGGCATTAGTGATATAGAGTAATAGGAGCACTAGTGACTGTGACGAGTGGGATTTTTCATGTCATCCCCTGGTGAGAGCATTCTTTTAGTTTATATGAGTATGAAAATGCAAAAAATTACCAAGAAGCATTGCCCGCTTGGCCCCACTCTGTATTCAGTAGTGGAATGTGAAGGCCGTGCGCATAGTGGGGTTGCCTGCATGTAGGGGTTGAAACCACTGGCTATGTTAAAAAAAACATAAAACTTAAATTGAAAACGCCAAAGGTTACAGGGACATTATAGTTAGGAAATAGAATTTTAAAAACCTTAGAAATTCACTAAAAGCCAAAGGGTACAGGGACTTTAAAGTTAGGTTAACATTTTACACACACAAAATCATAGCAATGCAGCACTTATTGTTAGAGTTAGCCCAAGTAATTATGCTTCCTCTGTCTTTTTGGCCCTGCCTTCTATAGGTTAGTGACATGCATCATTCTTCCTGCCTTTTTCAAAATGTATAGACAGTTTACCAAAAAGCCCCCAAGCATTCCTGATACAGAGGAATATGAGCATATCTCCACTAAGCAAAGAAGCACTTACTTCATATAATTAAGACCACGTACCCTTGTTTGATGGACATTCAACTTGTTCTAGTGTTGTATATGAGGATTTATAGTAGCAGATGTTTTAGTATGGAGACGCTCAAGGAACAGTCGCATTGCCAAAATTACATCAAATATAATCGCTGGAGTCATTACCTCATGGTCTTTTACACAGTGGTAGAGTAGAATGTATACTATACATTGACCCAACGAGGTAGCACTCAGTAATTAGCCAGTAGAAAATACTCCAGATGGGTAGACATTTTTCACAAAACTGGACTTCATGGATAAATAAGCAGGTGAGGACCCATTCTGGCACCAATGCTCATTTTTTCACAGAAATTAAACCCCAATCGAAAGCACTTACAAATATATCAGATGCCCCAGCTGAAGCTCTGCTTCTGTAAAGGATAAATCCTCCCAACGTATTTAACTTATTTAAGGCAAAGCATGAGTGTTTTCTCTGTAATTTCATGTTGAAAAATGCCTGCAGCCAACCCTGCCATGCACAGCCAAAGGCCATGTGTGGTACAGGGTTGGGTGCCTATGGTGGGGGTGTTGGCTGAAGGGCCTGCCTGTAGGGCAGGCCCTGCAGCCAACACCGCCACACACGTCCGAAAGCCATGTGTGGCACAAGGTTAGATGCCTGGGGGGCATTGGCTGCAGGCCCTGTGGTAAACCACTTGTGCATGACACAGGCTTGGATGCCTAGGACAAGGGTTGGATTAATGTAAGGTGATTTAATATTACTTAACATTAAAAAAAAAACTTAGAAATTCACTGAAAAAACAAGGATTACAGGGAGGATATAGTTTGGATGAGATTTTACACACACAAAACCATAGAAAGTCAACAGTTTCAGTTATACTTATCTCAAGACACTATACCTGGAGCTCCAGGGTAACTATAACTCGTGCCCTTATCATGTACTGCTACTTACCCCACATATTACATCAGTAATGACATCTTCTATGACATCATTTACAATATAATTGCAAAATTTGCAAAAATACAATTGATGAGAAAACTGTGCATGGTGGGTTCCTCTAACCCTTGCTTTTTTTCTCCTGAGGGCATGGACCCCTTTATATATACCTTTACATATATATATATATATATATATATATATATATATATATATATATATTTATATATGTATATATATCTCCAAAAAACGAAAAGTTATTTATATGGAACTGTGCATTATGGGAGTTGGAGTTTGGTTACTGAAGTCACATGACTGTGTATTTAAAAAGCACTGGCTCACTCACACCTGCTCTTACTTACCTGTGAACAAGGCATGCTGTTGCCGAAACGCGTCAGGATTTTTTGTCTTGCTGCTCAGAAATGCTATTAAATGCTTGGATTTTAACATGGACTGGTGCCTGGGCTTTTTGTTTATTGGAGATATTTTCTGTGGGATGCTTCGCCCCAGTAACCCAGGCCGCCCTGCAGGGTCAGTGGCCCCTTACGGAGCAGGAGGTGTCAATGATAGTTTTATGGAAGGGGCCCGACCCGCTCTCCTTCATGCAAACAAGGCATTTATCCGAGAAATATATTGTGATGGAGGTGAGCAAGGGATAGGAGGGAGACAGTGTGCCTCTCCTCTTACTTTTCATGTATTCCTTGTATAGCTGTTATCATGCTGGGCAGCAACTGTAAAAGCAAGTGGACTATCAAGTAATGGATACCTAATGCACACAAGAACATTTATATGGTGAACTGAAGTGCCTGTGACGCTATTGCAGCTATATGGAAATTAAGCGCTCCAATTCAGGAAGTTATTTATATGGAACTGTGCATTATGGGAGTTGGAGTTTGGTTATTGAAGTCACATGACTGTGTATTTAAAAAGCACTGGCTCACTCACACCTGCTCTTACTTACCTGTGAACAAGGCATGCTGTTGCCGAAACACGTCAGGATTTTTTGTCTTGCTGCTCAGAAATGCTATTAAATGCTTGGATTTTAACATGGACTGGTGCCTGGGCTTTTCGTTTTTTGGAGATATTTTCTGTGGGATGCTTCGCCCCAGTAACCCAGGCCACCCTGCAGGGTCTGTGGCCCCTTACGGAGCAGGAGGTGTCAATGATATATATATATATATATATATATATATATATATATATATATATATATATAGATAGATAGATAGATAGATATATCTATATTTATATATATATATATATATATATATATATAGATAGATAGATAGATAGATATATCTATATTTATATATATATATATATATATATATATATATATATATATATATATATATATAAATATATATATAAACCTAGTGGACTAGGTAGTTATAGTTAGGACCTAGTTTCTATAGAACTTGCCTATATCTTTGGCACCGGTTGATTGGTTGATGATTCTTCACAAAATTTTGAAAAAAATATGACTCTCATATCAGCTGCTGTCTGGAAGGTTTTGGGGTGATCTGTCAAGCGGGGGCTGAGAAAAAGGGGGGGTCCCGAAACGTGTATTCCCCATGTTAAATCCCATAGGTTTTTGAACAGCAATACAGCCTGAACCACTGTACAGAATTACACCTAATTTGACAGATATGAAGCTCATGGTCCAGAAAGTAGCCTTTTTGTTATTTGGTGTAAATCTGTTCTGTAGTCTTTGAGATATTAAAGAAAATTCACATTTGTATATATAGGAACTCAAATCTTGTGCTGAGATCTGATTGGATGCCAGCACCTCTACAAGGAAGTGTTGGCAGCCATTTTAAAACTCTGCTTCAGCTGAGTCCCTAAAAAAAAGATAAAAATTAAGAAAAGGGGCCAGGGTAGGGACACCATGACCCCTTAGGTCTGGTGCTGAGGTCCCAGGGGGACCCCACCCAGAGAACAAAAAGGACTTTTAAAAAATACTTTTGCAGCAATTTTGTGACGGGCCGCTACACCATGGAAAAAAAACAAAAATAATAATAATTGTGGTCTCCCGCTCTTGTTTTTTTAAAACAAGGCCCCTCGTTGGACCAGATCTCGGGGCATATAAAAAATAAAGGAGGGGGTCACAGGGCCCCTCTCCTATGGCTTATTTATGCCCCAGGGACCACCGCCTCCCGGGGCTTAAATCAACTAGTAGGAGGGGTGTGCTGCCCCCTTCCCAGGGATAACATTTAATTATAGGCTGTTTGCCCTGACGTGGCCAGAGATTTGACAGCTTCCGCCAAGTCAGAAAAAACACAACTCATCTCCCGAAAAGCAAGAGCTGTCAAAGAGCTCTCACTTGCTTGGAGCAGAGGTTTCCTCTGTTTCCATGCCAGTAGATGTGCAGGCAAGGAAACAGAAAATGCTTGCTCTCACAGACAGGGAGCTGCATGTTTAGAAACCAAAGGTTATAGGGACATTATAGTTAAGTTCTGAATTTAGTCACAAAAAGCGAGAAATTCAGCAGTTAGAGTTATTTCAAGTAACTATAACTCGCAGCCTAAGATAACTATAACATGCGCCCTTGCCATGCACTGCTAATTACTCTAGATACTACAGCACTCATGACAACTTTTATAACATCAATAAAAATATCAATGAAACACTAAAAATCAAACTATTGAAAAACAACTGTGCATGGCGGGGGCGACTAATAATGGTCCATCAAGGAAACTTGTGGCAATGAGTGGATTTGTGGGCTCACATGTGGTGTTGTAGTCCTCTAGAAGGTAAGGATGAGCAAATAAGCTATTCACCGGAGCATGATGCATGATCAGCCCACCCGTTGATGTCTGAAGAGGTAGCGGGGGAATGGTCGTACTAGGTTGCAGTTCCAAAGCAGAAGAGAAACTGGTTCAAATCTGCAGTACCAACAAGAACCTGCAGCACACGAAGAGCACTATAAAAATGGTAGCAGTGAGTTACATTAAAGGGAAACAAGGTCCGAGATGGGGAGCACGAGTAGTAAGATAGAAACCCCAAGGTTTGTTGAAATATGAAGGAGAAGGTGATTTGCAGTGGCAACAATCCCTCAGTCTTTCCAAAAGCTGCGCGAATGAGCTAGCTTCCAGTAAAGGGGTCCCACAGCAGGCAGGTGCACAGTTTGATGCGCTGGTGTGAGGAAGAAGGCGAATACAACAAGAGCATGTGTGTGGGCCAAGTGTCAGATCAAATGTTAACTTGGGCCAGGGGACTAGAATGTGTATGCTGTAGACAAGTGAATGCTGTCGCCTTCCTTGAGTCCGGGTGGCCTGCAGTTGTCTGTCACCAGCCCACTTAGTGAACTTTGTTAATGGGACTGAGTATGACGATCATCCTATTTACATCTCTTTAGGTTGTGTATTGATGAATTGAAGTATTTCGCCAGTACCGAAACAGGGGCTAGAGTTTATACTGCTATTTCTCTGGTATGTGCTGAACCAACACATTTAACATATTGGCAAAAGAAAGGGACCACCGATTTTCGACTGTGATCTGCAGCAGATGCATCAGTTTGTCCAGCTATGTTACTCAAGTAGGAATATGTGTTCTGCAATTACAACTAGGTGTCTGCAGCAGACAGTCAACTCTTAGACCCACTGCAATAGGCCAGATATTCCTATAACATGCATATAGTTCTCTGCAGGGAGTGACCTGACCTCTTGATGGTGATTGGAAGCTATGACTTGCAGGTTACACACAGAATAGTAAGCAGGCATTCAATCCGTTGACCTGTTTTGTTAGGATTGAAGCATGATGTAAATTCATTTCTCCTCTTTCAGCTACTTCATATGACTGGAACCAATAAGATGCACGTTCATACAGAGTTCTACAGCACTGGAGCAAATCAGCGCTAATATCACAGTATTCTTCATTGTGAAATATTTTGCAATTATTTCTAAAATTGTTAATGACAAGTTCTGCCTTGCTAACATAGGTTTAACCAAAATGGTTGATGCGCTTGTGAAGTAATCACCAAATACTTTACTCACCTGGAAACACTTCAGATGTAGACAAAATGTTGGTGCTTATGAAGTAATCATAATGATGATTCAAACTATCCTCAAGTCATCAGGAACAATCTAACCCTGTGAAGTTATCAGATACTGATCCTCAAATTATCAGGCGCAATCTCATTTTGTGAAGGAATCACGTGTCTAAGCTTTGCTGATGACTTCAATAGCTTGGTAATGTCATATGATGGGAAAATGACCTTTATAGCAGTTGTATGACCATCAAATGACTCTAGGAGGGCTTCTAAACTAATCCATCTTGTCCAGAGTTAATTTGTTCAGTTTGATACTTTACCAGCAGCAATAGGACCCATCAGAAAAGAATGTGGGCTATAGTTTTTTGTTAAAAACAAAAAAAGGGCAATGGTTACTGCCTACATCAGTGAGGTTAGCAAGAATGTACTTATTGCCATCTTTTACAACTGCCCTTAACATCTTGTGACTACACACACTTAACTACCATGAACTGACTTTAGTGGTGCGCTTTGGCACACATCTCACCATGCAAAGTGTATGTTTGAGAGTGTGCTTGAACTTAGCCTCAGAGGCTGTGGGGCTAAAATCTCACTCTGTGAGGAGGACAGGTATGAGACGATTAGATTGCAGGAAGCATCGTCCTCTAAAATGGAGGCATGTTTTACGTCTTTAATTGCGTACACCAAAATATGGTAGACTTCCAATTTGTGAAGCCTAAAATGGCTTTATTTCAGTTGCTGCCCAGATTACATCGCCTATGCTTCAAATCCCTAAATGTCTTTTTACATTTTTAAATCTCCGACTTTCCAGTTTTAAAATGTTGGCAGGTACGTTTGAAGCATTCTATTTACTTATACGATATAAAGCACTGCGACAAGAATAGTGTTCTGTGACTTTTCCTTCGAGAAATTCAATTGTATAGAATTGTCCAAAAGAGAACATTTTATGCACCTTGAGGAATGAGCAATCTATGATTTGTTGCTGTAGCTGTGCAGATGAAAATACTAAAAAACATCCAGAGCTCTACAGCTTTAAAAAAGCCATGCCATTTCCTGCCATTTAAAGCTTCCTTGTAATGCATTTGTATGGCGTCAAACTGGGTGCTATTTTGTGATGGGCTATACAAAGCACAATCTGACATTAGTCTGCCTGAGAATGACTCAGTGAAAATATACCATTAGTGCTAGACAAATGGGGTGATTACAGCATTTACAAGCTCAACTGAAACACTGCCAAGAGACAAGAGAGGAAGGAAAGTGAAACTAGATAAACTAAAGTAAAAGTATTAAGTTAAACTTTTTTCCTTTTAGAAAGTGTCTGCTTACCTGGCTTCCGGCCAAATAGTACAAAATCTCTGCTAAGAACCCAGTGGCCAGCAAAATGGTACATAATTTCTGCTGTTTAACTGGCCATTAAATAAATAATATAGATGATGTACAATCTGACCAGCGCAGGATAAATAGTCTGACGGTATTCTTTATTCAGCTGACCATAAAGGAAAAAGAGACTCCACGTCATAGTGGTGTGGTGCCATCTTGAACTTGGGAAACAAAGGCCCATATTTATACTTTTTTAGTGCTGCATTTGCGTCATTTTTTGACGCAAAAGCAGTGCAAACTTACAAAATACAATTGCATTTTGTAAGTTTGTGCCGCTTTTACGTCAAAAAGCAGAGTAAATGCGGTGCTAAAAAATTGGAAATATGGGCCAAACTGTGTGAAGCATTTGAAAAAAAGTGTATATACAAATGTGCAATAGTTTGTAAAAAAGGTAATTGCATGGATCAAGCTAAAATGGGTACAGATGAAAAAATGTTAAATTAATTTTGAAAAAAAAACGTTGATGTTATTTAAAAAATCAAAGACATCTAGAAGTCAAACAGAACGTTCGGGATATGGTACACAGATATTTTGTTCTTCAGTCAGGGATTGTTTGGCTGTCAGCAAGGACTACTGAGTAGGGTTTTAAAGCATGATACCTGAATGTTTTATTCACACATGAGAATATGTTGTTTTTCTATTGCTCATGATGCTTCTATAAATGAGTTTTGAGGGTTCAGCTGTTTTTGGGCTTCTTACGTAGGCTGTGTGCTAGCTTTAGGCTTCTGTTTGTGGGGGATTATTTTTGCTTAGTATTTTAAATACGGCAGCATAGCAACAGTCAACTAGCAGCAGCAAACATGGAATGCAGACAGATAGATGGTGTCTTAGCATTAAAATACCTTAACCAGTGTGACATGAACTACATGAACCAGGGTGACCCACAACATAGGACATAGGTGGACCAGTGCCAGAGGGATGAGAAAGACCAAGCCCAATATGACCAATACTACGAGATCCATGATAGAGGGGCACGTGGGCAGATGCATAAGAATAATGTACAAAAGGCAAGCCAGGATTACTAGTAGAAGTAGGATGGGACAGGAGGCCCAGGGACTGGAAGGGCTAGGGGAACCAAGGGCAGTTGAACTAGCACCTGAATAAACAATACATGAGAACCAGACAAAGGATTCCCTGATCCAAGACTGGGAATACCTGGATCAAGGTGGTCAAGAGCAGAAAAAATAGGAACAGGAAATGAGGGGACTAGATAAACCAGTGGAGCAGTACTAAAAGACTAATGAATGAGAATTAGAGTGAGGAAGATGAAAAGGTCATGGATCGGGAGCCCGTATAATGCGGACCCAGGATTCAAACGACTATAGGCATGATTACATGGCAATGGTGAAATATCAAACCAGGAGGTACAGGGCCAGGAAGTTCTTAGGCTAGCAGAAACTGGACGTCAACAAACATCAGAACTAGGAAAGGCTAGATAGATCTGTGACAGGGCAAGTTATTGCAGAGCCATGCAGGCAAGGAGCAGGAGTACGAGGGGAGGGTTAGGAGGATTATCACCAAATTGCAGAGGTCTGTGAAGACAAGGACCTGAAGGGAAATGGCCAGCATGTCCAGGATCCTATGATGAGCAAGACAGAGATTAGGAAGACTAAGGTGGGCAGTACCAAGGGCACCCAGAAGACCAAGACTAGCTAAACTAAAAGGAACATGGAGGACGGGAAACAGGGTTAAGAGAGTTATGAGGATCAAGTCTGAAGGCACCAGGGCTTGAATTACCAAGTGGGAGAGCAATCATTACAAGTGGCAAGACTAGGGTGAAGAAGATCTGAGGTAAGAAGACCAACCAGATTCTAGAAGACCAAGTGGAATGGACAGTTGTGGGCAAGAGTGCCAGGACTCAAATGACAAGGCTAAACAGGACCTAAACAAGGAGAACCTTGATCAAAAGGACCTGGATCAACGGCTGAAGTACCAATATGACTAAATGGACAAGGACCAAATACTGGAGAACAAGGACAACCCAAACCAGGAGGACATGGAATAAGAGTGCCAGGATACGAGAAGCAAGATGGACCAGGACCTGCAGTACCAGGGCTAGGAGGTTGACAGTGAGGAGAACCATGACAGGGTGACTACGATCAGGAGGACACAAAGGAACAGGGCCAAATGGGTCAAGTCTGGGGGAACCAGGAAGAGGCATGATGAACAAAAGCAAAGTATGTGATAACAGGCACAACAGAACAAGAAGAACTAGTGTGACCAGGATCAAAGTAACCAAGTCTAAGATAGCAGGTGAACTAGGTCCAGGAGAATCCCAAACTATAACACTACAGAGGATCAGGGACAAAGGGCACAGAATCTCAAGAAGGACAAGCACTATGAAAAGCAAGAATAGCATGTCCACCACCACCAGCAAGAGATGCAGAACCTAATTACCTCCAGTGTGTGACTACCATTCACTCTTTATACTATTTTCTGGACACATTAAACTTTTTGTTGCCAGCTGTATGAACACTGGACTTCAAACAATGTTGTGTCTACAATAATACATTCATCCACCTTGACTTATTTTTTAAGTGGTTCGCTTTGTTTTTTCTAAGTTTTCAATATTGCATATTGTTTTGCTCAATAAAAGCAAAACATCACACTTTCAAAGACTGGTTGTTGGATTTCTTTTCTCAGTTTGTACCATTTGCATGTTTCAGCCTACATTTTAAGAAGGTACTATCAAAACAACTGCTAATACTTCAAATAAATGACATGTAAGTAATGCTTTACTCATTGTTAATAGATTTAAATAAAAAAAACAAAAAGCATACATCAAATTAATTATTTTCTTAACCCCTTTGGTGCGGCGTCGGCCACTGGGCGACACCCGCACTACCTCCCTGGTGTGGGTCACGACCAGTGGCCGACACCAGGGAGGGGGTTAAAAAACAGCACCGGTGGATTTTTCTTTATTTAAAACACCCCTGGGAGACACGAAAGAGCTTCTTTGTCTCCCCCTGCCCCCTCACCCGCCCCTTTGTGAAGTTGACGTCACACTTGTTTTCCCCACCAGAGCATGAAGCAGCAGGTAAGGTCACTTTCTGTTCCGGTGGGGAAAATTGGCCCGAAGGCCTGGTTTCAAAGGGGGAGATTCTCCCCTTTCAAACAAGGCCTTCCTGAAATGGCTTCCTGGCCTGCGATCGAGGGCCAGGAAACCCTGCTAGACACCAGGGAATTCACTTTGGCTGGTCGGCTCCCTCTGGAAACGGGCCACCCCCCCAAGGGGGCATATTTTTTTCAAAAAATTAAGTTTACCCCTGGGGTTAAAGAATTCTTTTTAATTTTTTTTTTTTAATGGTTGTATGGTTTCCCTGGGGGGCACTGTGGCCCGCAGGGAAATCATACAGCTATTAAAAAGCATAGAGATCTATATACTTATATAGATCTATATATAGACAAATCTATCTATAGATATATCTATCTATAGATAGATATATCTATATATAGATATGTATATATAATGAGATATGTGTATATATATATATATATATAAATATATAAAGCACTCCATCCTTGCCTATTCGAATGGATTTAAACCTCTTTCCAATCAGCCAAATTGCCACCCTAAGGCCATTGCTGTTTTGGATTCGACTTTGGTCATTAGATTCTCTCATCCCATATAGACTTGGGCTGATCAACCTGGTGAGCACCAATTCTACTACAAAAATCAAATGGTGCACTTAAGTAGAGCGGACCCTTTCTTCTCTTGGTTTGGGGAACTATTGGAAGGACCCTTCTTCTATTCCAAAAAACGCTATTCAGATATTGAATGATGCATTTTGGCTTAATGTTCAAACTTCGCACTTTGTAGAAGCTTCGTCTTCTACCATGACTGGCAGTTTTTCACAAATTAAATGTCACCACGAGTTTGAGCACTTTATGGATACATTACTTTCTCCACTTGCACGTGCTCTGTATATTAGATTTAGAATAGGGTCTCTTCCTCTGTGTACCCTAACCTATAAATGGTCTAACACAACTAATAGGTCCAAGACATGCCCAATGGGTTGTGAGAACGAAGAATCTATGATCCAAGTCCTCTTCCAATACCCTGCATACTCCTCCAAACAGAGGGCTCTTTGGATCATCCCTTTATGCAAACAAATGGGTTTTAGGAACTGTTTACTGGCCTTGAGAATATTTAAATCGTATCCATCTCTGCTATTGGCGTGTTCTTTGGCAACATTTTTTGAATCTATTTGGCATTTTAGACTTGGAATCTTAAATGACAAAATTTAGCTATAGATAGTAGTAGCAGGCAATGCAGTTTACAGTTGTGAAATATAACATAGGGTTAGCACTTCATCTTAGATAATGTATAACCAATATTGCACGCCTTCACTATATCTGTATATTTATGTAAATCTTTAGGTATTGCATCTCGTTGTTTTAAGTTTTTAGGATTTTAGAATATTATTCCAAACTTTAATGATTTTATGTTTTACTTCTATTTTTCTAAACGTTTTTTATTGCGCTTTTATGGTATATTTCTACCAAAATAAAGTGATGATGATGATGATCTATATAAATATATGTAGATATATATATATATATATATATATATATATATATATATATATATGCAAAAAAACAAAGGAGAACTCTGGGAAGTTCCCAATTTTAGGTGGAGAGCTGCTCTAGTAAGGAGCACCCTGCAACACCAGCGACACTCTAGATTTGCTCACCTCAAATGTCTGCTTATCTAGCAAAGTTTTTAAGCATAGGATCAGCACAGTGCTATCCTCGCCGAGCTAGATAGTGACAAAGTCTTTTGCTATTTATACAGCAAATTCTTTAAGCATAAGATACATACATATACAAATACATATACACATATATATATATTTGCTACCAGTTCTCTTGCAGCTTGCAATTTCAAAGCCATGCACATTGTTCAACTGACGCGTTTCAACTGTAGCTTATAGGCAGCAATAAAAAAGTCAAGTAACTCCTGTGATTATGTTTCTGCTACAAAAGGATCTGACTTTTGTCTAGGGGCAGTTTTGATGCCATAAACTAGTGCAGAAGGTTTATATGCCTACTGCAAAGATCACATCTGTATTTTATGTAAATAGCTGAGTGGATTAGTAAAGCCAGCCATTACCTGCACTATAATACAAATGAAATCTATGTGCGAGGGTAGCTATGGAGAGATGAAGGGGACTTTTGCTGGGTGGTAGTGAGGGAATCCAAGGAGGAGGTCATGGGAGCACCAATAATGATTGTTGGTCTGGGTGCCAGAGGCGCTAAAGACTGTGATGATTGGAATTTGACAAGGTGAAGTAATAGTGTGCCTATTTTGTTTTTTTGAGTGTTTTGAGAGAACGTGCTGAATGAGAGAAGAAGCAATGTTAAAGTGAGTGACCTTTACTGTTGCACGCATCTCATACACACCCACAAGCAATTTTGTGACTGCCTATGTATGCTGGTGTTTTACAGCAACAGTTTAGCCAGTAGCAGAGATGGTGTCTCGTTGGATGACTGCTACTCAAGACCTAACTTGGGCTATAGAGGACAGCTCTGATGGATCAGCGACTGAGACAGCAAATACTGAGACAGCATCTGTGGGATGGGACAATGACGCAGACTCTGGGAGTGATTTTTCTGACATCTCCTCTTACAATGATTCTGAGGGAGGTGATGATGACAGTCCTGCTGACCCTTCGCAAGCACAGTCTGTGTAGCAGCACAATAGCGGGTTCGCCAACCCAGAGAACAGGTGCATGTGGCGGCAAGCACAGAGCTCCCCAATTTAGTTAAGCCCCAAATTCCACAGCCCAAATCGTATTGTGGAGACATCAAAATTATCTATCACAAAACAACCTGATTTTGTAAGGCAGGCACCTGCGATTTTGGTCCCGGGCTCAGCGGCCATATAGGAAAACCTACCAAACCCAGACATTTCTAGAAACTAGACTCCCGGGGGAGTCCACAGGGGTGTGACTTGTGAGGATTCCCCAAAGTTTTCTTACCCAGAATACCCTGCCAAGGTGAAATGTTGAATAAAAACTCTAATTTTTCTTACATGTCTGTCACACAAACTACAGGAATATGCTGGGCTCCACAATATTCCTACAAACCAGTGTTTCCTCAACTGTCCTGATTAAAATGCTGCCCCACTCGAGTACCTGTACCTAGCGCCTTTGTCAGGATTGGATCACCCCAGGGTCAACAGTTGCCCTTGTGTAAGGACTAACATTGCCTATTGTGTGATCCATTCCTGACAAGGGCACTAGGCCTACCCACACAAGTGAGTACCATTTTTATTGGGAGACTTGGGGGAATGCTGGGTGGAAGGAAATTTGTTGCTCCTGTCAGATTCCAGAACTTTCTGTCACTGAAATGTGAGGAAAAAGTGTTTGTTTTCCAAATTTTGAGGTTTGCAAAGGATTCTGGGTAACAGATCCTGGTGAGAGCCCACAAGTCACCCCATTCTGAATTCCCAATAGGTGTCTAGTTTTCAGAAATGTCCATGTTCTGGATGAGCTAGAGGCCAAAGTCCACAGCTAGGTACTTTGCAAAAAAGAGGTCAGTTTTCAATGGGAAAATGTGATGTGTCCACTTTGTGTTTGGGGCATTTTCTGTTGCGGGGACTAGGTCTACCCACACAAGTGAGGTACCATTTTTATCGAGAGACTTGGGGGACTGATGGGTCGAAGGAATTTGTGGCTCCTCTCAGATTCCAAAACTTTGCAGCACCCAAATCGTAGGAAAAAGTATTTTTTTGTGCAATTTTGAGGCTTGCACAGGATTCTGGGTAACAGAACCTGGTGCGAGCCCCACAAGTCACCCCATTCTGAATTCCCGTAAGTGTCTAGTTTTCAGAAATGCACAGGTTTGGTAGGTTTCCTTAGGTACCGGCAGAGATAGAGACCAAAACCACAGCTAGACAGTTTCCAAAAAAGTTTTCAATGTAAAAATTTTATGTGTCCATGTTGTGTTTTGTGGCATTTCCTGTCATGGGCACTAGGCCTATCCACACACATGTGAGGTACCATTTTTATCAGGAGACTTGGGGGAGCGCTGGGTGGAAGAACGTGTGTGGCTCCTCTCAGACTCCAGAACTTTACAGCACCGAAATCTGAGGAAAAGGTATTTTTTTGCCGAATTTTGAGGTTTGCAAAGGGTCTGCGTAAAATAAGTTGGTGGGAGCCCTACAAGTCACCCCATTCTGAACTCCGCTAGGTGTCTAGTTTTCAGAAATGTCCAGGTTTGCTAGTTTTTTCTAAGTTTCGGGTGAGCTACAGGCCAAAATCCACAGCTAGGTACTTTGCAAAAAAAGAGGTCAGTTTTCTTTGGGAAAATGTGTTGTGTCCACGTTGTGTTTTGGGGCATTTCCTGTTGCGGGCACTAGGCCTATCCACAAAAGTGAGGTACCATTTTTATCGGGAGACTTGAGGGACTGCTGGGTGGAAGGAAGTTTGTGGCTCCGCTCAGATTCCAGAACTTTGCAGCACCGAAATCTGAAGAAAAAGTACTTTTTAGCCAAATTTTGAGGTTTGCAAAGGATTCTGGGTAACAGAACCTGGTAAAAGCCCCACAAGTCACCCCATTCTGAATTTCCTCTAGGTGTCTAGTTCTCAGAAATGTCCAGGTTTGCTAGGTTTTCCTAAGTGTTGGATGAGCTACAGGCCAAAATCCACAGCTAGGTACTTTGCAAGAAAGAGGTCAGTTTTCATTGGGAAAATGTTATGTGTCCATGTTGTGTTTTGGGGAATTTCCTGTTACGGGCACTAGATCTACCCACACAAGTGAGGTACCATTTTTATTGGGAGACTAGGAGGTCTGCTGGGTCAAAGGAATTTGTGGCTCCTCTCAGATTCCAGAACCTTGCAGCATAAAAATCTGTTTGGATTCTGTTCTGATCTGTTCAAAATTTTCGTTGGGGAAATGTGACATGTCCACGTTGTGTTTTGGGGCATTTCCTGTGGCAGGCACTAGGTCTACCCACACAAGTGAAGTACCATTTTTATCGGGAGACTTGGGGGAATGATGGGTGAAGGACGTTTGTGGCTCCTCTCAGATTCCAGAACTGAGGGAAAAGTATTTTTTTGCCAAATTGTGAGGTTTGCAAAGGATTCTGGGTAACAGTACCTGGTGAGAGCCCCAGAAGCCACCCCATCCTGTTTTTCCCTAGGTGTCTAGTTTAAAAAAATGCACAGGTTTGTTAGGTTTCCCTAGGTACCGGCTGAGCTAGAGACCAAAATACCACAGCTAGGCACTTTCCAAAAACATGTCAGTTTTCAATGTAACAATTAGATGCATCCATGTTGCGTGTTGGGGCATTTCATGTAGCAGGCAGTAGTCCTACCCAACAAGTGAGGTAACATTTTTATCAGGGGACTTGGGGAACTGCTGGATGGAACAAAGTTTGTGGCTCCTCTCAGATTCCAGAACTTTGCAGCACCGAAATCTGAGGAAAATGTATTTTTTTGCCAAATTCTGAGGGTTATAAAGGATTCTGGGTAGCAGAACCTGGTGAGAGTCCCACAAGTCACCCCATTCCTAATTCCCCTAGGTGTCTAGTTTTCAGAAATGCACAGGTTTAGTATGTTTCCCTAAGTACCGGCAGAGCTAGAGACTAAAATCCACAGCTAGACACTTTCCAAAAAACATGTCAGTTTTCAATGTAAAACTTTGACGTGTCCATGTTGCGTTTTGGGGCATTTCCTGTCACGGGCACTAGGCCCACCCACACAAGTGAGGTGCCATTTTTATCGAGATACTTGGGGGAATGCCAGGTGGAAGAACGTTTGTGGCTCCTCTCAGATTCCCGAACTTTGCAGCACCAAAATCTAAGGAAAAAGTATTTTTTTGCCAAATGTTGAGGTTTGCAAAGGATTCTGGGTAACAGAAGCTGGTGAGAGCCCCACAGGTCACCCCATTCTGAATTCCTGTAGATGTCTATTTTGCAAAAAAGAGGTGAGTTTTTGTTGGGAAAATGTGATGTGTCCATGTTGTGTTTTGGAACATTTCCTGTAGCGGAGACTAGGTCTACCCACACAAGTGAGGTACCATTTTTATGAGGAGACTAGGGGGAAGTTTGTGGCTCATCTCAGATTCCAGAACTTTGCAGCACCCAAATCTGAGGGAAAAGTGTTTTTTTTGCCAAATTTTGAGGTTTGCAAAGGATTCTGGGTAACAGAGCCTGATGAGAGCCCCACAAGTCACCCCATTCTGAATTCCCTAGGTGTCTAGTTTGCAGAAATGTCCAGGTTTGCTAGGTTTTCCTAAGTGTTGGATGAGCTAGAGGCCATAATCCACAGCTAGGCACTTTGCAAGAAAGAGGTTAGTTTTCGTTGGGAAAATGTGATGGGTCAATGTTGTGTTTTGGGGCATTTCCTGTTGCGGGCACTAGGCCTACCCACGAAAGTGAGGTACCATTTTAATCAGGAGACTTGGGGGAATGCTGGGTGGAAGGAAGTTTGTGGCACCTCTCAGTTTCCAGAACTTTGCAGCACAGAAATCTGAGGAATAAGTAATTGTTAGTCAAATTTTGAGGTTTGCAAAGGATTCTGGGTAACAGAACCTGGTGAGAGCACCACAAGCCACCCTATCCTGAATTCCCATAAGTGTCTAGTTTTCAGAAATGTCAAGGTTTGCTAGGTTTTTCTAAGTGCCGGATGAGCTAGAGGCCAACATCCATAGCTAGGTACTTTGCAAAAAAGAGGTCAGTTTTCATTGGGAAAATGTGATGTGTCCATATTGTGTTTTGGGGCATTTTCTGTTGAGGGCACTAGGTCTACCCACAAAAGTGAGGTACCATTTTTATCAGGAGACTTGGGGGACTGCTGGGTGGAAGGAAGTTTGTGGCTTCGCTCAGATTCCAGAACTTTGCAGCAACGAGATCTGAGGAAAAAAATATTTTTTTGCCAAGTCTTGAGGTTTGGAAAGGATTCTGTGTAACAGAACCTGGTGAGAGCCCCACACGTCACCCCATTCTGAATTCCCCCTAGGTGTCTAGTTTTCAGAAATGTCCAGGTTTGGTATGTTTTCCTAAGTGCTGGATGAGCTAGAGGCCAAATCCAGAGCTAGGTACTTTGCAAAAAACAGGTCAGTTTTCAATGGGAAAATGTGATGTGTCCACCTTGTGTTTTGGGACATTTTCTGTTGCGGGCACTAGGCCTACCCACACAAGTGAGATACCATTTTTATAGGGAGACGTGGGGGAATGTTGGGTGGAAGAAGTTTGTGGCACCTCTCAGATTTCAGAACTTTACAGCACCAAAATCAGAGGAAAAAGTATTTTTTAGCCAAATTTTGAGGTTTGCAAAGGATTCTGGGTAACAGGATCTGGTGAAAGCCACACAAGGCACCCCATTCTGAATTTCCTCTAGGTGTCTAGTTTTCAGAAATGTCCAGGTTTGCTAGGTTTTCCTAAGTGCTGGATGAGCTAGAGGCCGAAATCCACAGCCAGGTACTTTGCAAAAAAGAGGTCAGTTTTCATTGGGAAAATGTGATGTGTCCATGTTGTGGTTTGGGGCATTTGCTGTCGCGGGCACTAGGCCTACCCACACCTAAGGTCTCGTTTTCATCGGGAGACTTGGGGGATTGCTGGGTTGAAGGACGTTTGTGGCTCCTCTCAGATTCCAGAACCTTGCCGCACCAAACTCTGAGGGAAAAGTGTTTTTTTTACATATTTGGAGGTTTGCAAAGGATTCTGGGTAACAGAACCTGGTGAGAGCCCCACAAGCCACCCTTTCATGGATTCCCCTAAGTGTCTAGTTTTCAGAAATGTCAAGGTTTGCTAGGTTTTCCTAAGTGCCGGATGAGCTTGAGGCCAAAATGCACAGCTAGCTACTTTGCCAAGAAGAGGTCAGTTTTTGTTGGGAAAATGTGATGTGTCCATGCTGTGTTTTGGGGCATTTTCTGTTGCGGGCAATAGGCCTACCCACACAAGTGAAGTACCATTTTTATAGGGAGACTTGGGGGAATGTTGGGTGGAAGAAAGTTTGTGGCTCCTCTCAGAGTCCAGGACTTTGCAGCACCCAAATCTGAGGGAAAATTGTTTTTTGTCGCCAAATTTTGAGGTTTGCAAGGGATTCTTGGTAACAGAACCTGGTGAGAGTCCCACAAGTCACCGCATTGTGGATTTCCATTGGTGTCTAATTGACAAAAATGCACAGGTTTGGTAGGTTTCCCTAGGTGACGGTTGAGCTAGAGGCCAAAACCCACAGCTAGGTACTTTCCAAAAAACACTTCAGATTTTAATGTAAAAATGTGATGTGTCCATGTTGTGTTTCCTTTCGCGAGCACTAGGCCTACCGACACAAGTAAAGTACCATTTTTATCGGGAGACTTGGGGGAACACGGAATAGAACAACAAGTGTTATTGCCCCTTGTTTTTCTCTACATTTTTTGCTTCCAAATGTAAGACACTGTGTAAAAAAGAAGTGTATTTGAGAAATGCCCTGTAAGTCAGATGCTATTATGGGGACCCTGGCATTCAGAGTTGTGCAAATAACCACTGCTTCTCAATACCTTATGTTGTGCCCATTTTGGAAATCCAAAAGTCTCCTTGATACCTATTTTTGACTCTTTATATTTCACTAAATGAATTGCTGTATACCCAGTACACAATGAAAACCCATTACAAGATGCAGCTCATTTATTAGCTCTGGTTACCTAGGGTTTTTGATGAACCTACAAGCCCTATATATCCCCGTAACCAGAAGAGTCCAGCAGACGTAACAATATATTGCTTTCAAAATCTGCCATAACTGGAAAAAGTTATAGAAGAAAACGTGGAGAGAAATGGCTGTTTTTTTCACCTCCATTTATTTGATTTCAGCTGTTATTTTCTGTAGGAAAACCTTGTAGGATCTACACAAATGACCCCTTTCTGAATTCAGAATTGTGTCTACTTTTCCGAAATGTTTAGCTGTTTGGGATCGAGCATTAGTTTCACACCCATTTCTGTCAGTAACTAGAAGGAGACTAAAAGCACAAAAAATAGTAAAAATGTCCCAGTAAAATGCCAAAATTGTTTGAAACATGTAGTTTTCTGATTCACGTCTTCCTGTTCCTGTAAGATGGGAATTTGATGATTGTAGCACTGCAGAGCCTTTGTTGATGCCATTTTAAGGGAAAAAACATCATGCTTTCTTCTGCAGCCTTTTTCCCATTTTTCTGAAGAAAACAAAATACATTTTAGCTGTATTTTGGCTAGTTTCTTGGTCTCCTCAAGGGAAACCCACAAACTCTGGGTACCTTTAGAATCTCTAGGATGTTGCAGAAAAAAGGATGCAATTTTGGCATGTATAGCTTATGTGGACAAAAAGTTATGAAGCACTAAGCGTGCACTACCACAAATAGCCAAAAAAGGGTTCAGCACTGGAGGAATGGGGAGGTGGAAAAGCCTAGCAGCAAAGGGGTTACATTGGAATAAAGATTTGTTTTTCAGATGCTTCTAATACATTAGTACCCATGCATGATCACAATACTCCTGGCTATATTTACATGTACAGTTCTGTACTTTGCCACCATATTGATATGAAGTAGGCAAACCATTATTGAGGTATGTCGTCAGCTGGAGCCAGATCATCTGGCTCACAATAAGAATACTCAATTTTTTCAAATACACTGTTGCAGTATCTGGTGGAATGCCACAACCAACTTTCAGTGGTGTGCTACGAGAAGTACTTTCTTCAGTGATGAGACACATCAAGATGATGACGTAACCCAATAATAGTTTGCCTATTCGACCTGTATTTTTTAATTATATCCCATTTTTCTATGGTGACAAGCTCTGGAAATGGCCTCATGACTTGAGGCTGTTGTCTTCTTACTTTCCCTGGGTTCTTGTGTCTGTTTTGCTCTGGAAATGGCCTCATGACTTGAGGCTGTTGTCTTCTTACTTTCCCTGGGTTCTTGTGTCTGTTTTTGAAAGGGCAAAATTGCTTTTCTTTTTGTAAACAAATATAAAAAAAAAAAAAACATACATTCATGTTAAAAAGATGTTATAAAGATGTACTTTTTTCTGCTTATAGTTTTTCAGATCATTTATTTGTGAAAATATAGTTTCTTACATTAAATTTGTGATATATCCATTAATCAACAAAATGCATAAATTAAACTTTTTAAATTAATCAATTACAAATTCAATATTTAATTTTCAAATTTTTAACTACAATTTCGTCAACGGAAGCCCTACAGAATAGTGTGTAACTATTGGATTTTACCACAGTAATGCACAACATAATCTATTTAAAAAAAACACATGGAAATAACTTTAACATTTTGTATATTTATTAAAAATGCACACCATTTAGAGTGGTGGTGACACAGTTAACTTTGTCAAACACATTATTTGACTATCTAAAATGGAGGACACCTGACCTCACCGTCAGGACATTTGCAAGTAGACAGAAGTCGACAGGAGTTGACCGGGTAGTGGGTGTTCAACTGAATGACGGACACAGCCATAGGTTAGCATGTGTGAAAACTTTGTATGAAGACCAATGGAAGTGTTCTTTCCTGTTGACGGTCTTGCACATCATCTGCATGTACGTGGTGGCCATACAAAAGCTCTCTTGCCTCCTAACACTGCTAACACCAATACCACTTTTGCTGCTGTCTACTGACTCTGACAGCTACAATGCCAGGTAAATCAGGAGACAGGGCCACAAACATTTCACCAGAAGAGCTGGAGATGCTGGCTGATGAGGTCCTATCCCTGTGCAGCAAGCTGTATGGCCAACCATAGGAACAGATACATGTTTAAAATGGCAATGTAATTTTGAGTAACTTTATTTTTTAAAACACAAGCTAGAGCGTCCCATTATTTCCTAAGTGAAGTATAGTCATCAAAACGAAGTTTCTGTTTATTTTGATAGTAAATTATGGTGTGTATTTTTAAACACATTTTAAATATACAATACCACAACGTTAGCATGCATTGTGTATTTGAAAGATTTTGTATGTGCTATAAATATATATTGAAGAATTTCTTTTAATTTGTTTTGAAAAATTGAAAATGCTTATTCAAACATGAACATATACGTATTATCTGAATTAACATATATATTTTAAATACCAAAAAACAAGTTGTAATTTTTAAAGATTGTGACAAAAAGCCTGGATTAGTGAAATGAGGATTTAATAAGGGATGAGGCTACTCAACAAGTTACTACAAATTTGTGTTCTTTTTTATTTTGTCAAATTAACAAAAACATAATTCAAAATGTGCAAAAAACATGTTCCTTTGTAATGTATAAGAATGTTTGTCACTGATTTCTCAAATGTGTGTTACATAAAAAACATGAAGAATAGAAGTCACTAAAATGTTTTGCTCTTCCAATTTTTCGTATCCATACAGCTTAACTCTCATCAGAAAAAGGACATCTGTAATGCCATTGCGAAGGAGGTGCGGGCCCTGGAGTTCTACAAGCGGTGCAGCATTCACTGCAGGAAAAGCTGAGAGGACCAGAGATGGTGGACCAAAAAGTCAGCTGAAGTCCAGCTCGGCTAGTCCTGCCAACATCCGAAACATGTGTGCCACACCCTGAACCCCCTAATGGTCTCCATACTTTCGGTGGCCTATCCCAACTTGATAAGAAGTTGAAAGCCAGACAGCAGCATGAAGGGGATAAGTTTACTTTTATTTTTCTCTTCAAATAACTCATGTTTATTACAGCAACACAATTTGGCTTCAACATTAAGAGTGACAAATGACCAGAGCACAATACGTGCTCTTCAAGGTATATGTTTTGCAGAAGGTGTATCATGATGTGTTTTTTTCAATAATTTATTTAAAATGATGCCATTATATTTTTTCATTTACAAAGGACTGTTTTGAGGAGACACATGCCTAGGTAAAATAAATGTAGCATTCTTTTGTGACATTTTATAGGGGACATGTGAGACGATGGGATGCAGGTTGACAAGGGTGCGAGGCCTGGTCAAACAACAGCCACAGTCTCTTGAGGGGTGAACCACAAAAAATCAGTAAATTAACCTGTGCTTAACCCTGGGTAGCTTGGCACAAAAAGCAGTCAGGCTAAACGTATAGGCAATGTGTAAAGTATTTATGCAGCACACAAACACTAATAAAGTGAGAACACAACACAAGAGAAATCCCAAACCAATTTAGAAAAATATACAAACTTTAAATAATGTATTTGTCACCAAAACTATAAAAATCCAATTATTGCAACCTGAGTTATGAATTCGTAAGGTTTAAGGTTTTGGAAAATGGCCACCTGGGTGCCTTTAGCACAACAAACAAGGGTCCAGGAGTAGATGGAGACCTCTTGGGGGTTCAAGGCTCACTTAGTCTGGGTCCAGGTGCGGGTTCAAGATGGTGGGAGCCTGTTAGACTGTGGATCTGAACAGGAGGGTAGCAAAACTAGTCTTTGGAGTTACTTCTAGAAGTCCTCAGTGCAAGTAAAAATGCAGAGCTCCGCAGCAGGGCTGGCCTCTGAAGATTCAAGGCAGGCTTCAGGCAGCAAAACAATCCTTCCAGGTACAACAGAAGTCTGGCAACACACACAGCAGGTCGCAGCAGCAGGCCGTCCTTTGAGAGTCCTTCCGCAGATTCCTTCTGCAGGTTCAGTAGTGAACTGAAGAGTAGGTCTTAGAGCCCTATTTTTATGCCCTGCTCCTAGAAGTTGAGAGAAGTTTCCAGAAGAGTTCTTTAAAGTTCAGGAGTTTCCTGCCTCCTCTGCCCTGGCTCCTAGCTGGGTGCACTGACAATACTGGGTTGTTAAACCTATTTTGTGGTGCCAGAGCCTAGCCTATGCAGGTACAAGGGGGACTGTGCTTAGCTCTGCCCACCATCAAGTCAGGTAATGGCCCATTCAGGCTCTGCCAATTCCGCTATTTTGTCACTGGAGTGAACTCATAAAGTCTTAACTGTCAGTTAGTCACCCAGTCATGTGACTTGAGGCAGGCTACAGGCACAGAGGACCAAGGGCAGGAAAATGTAAAATTTCTAAATGTGGCACTTTCAAACTTGTAATGATAAATCTGACTTTACCATTAAAGGGGGTTTATCATTACAAACTCATTGATACCAAACATGAAATATGTACCACCACTGGTTTAGGAATTACAGCTTATTAAATATAATAAGGAAACCCTAATATTATCCTATGGAAAAGGTAGTTCTCACAGTAGTGAAAAACAAATTTGGGAGCTTTTCACTTCTAGGACATGTAAGACATAAAATTATATGTCCTATACTGCACCCTGCCTAATGGACTACATAGGGAATACCATAGGGGTGACTTATAAGTAATGAAAAAACGGGCGTTTAAGGCTTGGCAAGGGGTTTTAAATGCCCAGTGGACATGGCAATGGGACACTGCCTTTAGGCTGCAATGGCAGGCATGGGACATGTTTCAAAGTGCTACTTCGGTGGGTGGCACAATAAGTGCAGGAGGCCCACTGGTAGCAATTCATTTACAAGCCCTGGGTATATGGCACACCACTCTACAAGGGACTTCCATGTAAAATTAAATATATAAAATTAAATATGCCAATCAGGGTTATGCTAATCAAACCATGTTTGAGGGAGTGAGCACAAGCACTTTAGCACAGGTTAGCAGTGATAAAGTGCACTGAGGTCTAAGGCCAACAACCAAAGAAAAACAGCCAAAAGTGGGAGGAGGAAGGGAAAACGTTTGGGGGTGACCCTGTAGAGATGACCATTTCCATCACAACAGATGTACCAAACATGGAAAAAATGCATTTTGTGTTAGGTGTGATACTCCTTCACAATTGTGAAGGTTGTTAGGTTCCCCCTATTACAAGTGTCATAACATCAAATGCAACTATGACACAGTGGATGTTTGAAAATTCACATTTGTGAGTCAGTATTTAATATAATCAGTATTAAACATGTGAGCAAAAATTATCAAAGACGTCAGAATAAATGGCTAAAATATGAATTTTAACGTATTAAAAATATGAGGGTCATTACGAGTTTGGTAGTCTTTTGGGAAGTCCGCAACAGCCAAAAGAGCACCGCCAGCCCAACAAAAATCCTGCCCATCAGATTGCAATCCACAAATCATGACAGCGCTTCTTCCATGGTGGAAAACCAATGGCAGTGCGACCACCAGCGGTCTCATCTCACATCACATCACTCTGAACACAACACCACTTTGGATAGTATGAATACCCCACACCTAACACACATACACTCACTTGACACACCGACACACTCCACTATACAACACACCCCAACCCAACCTGACCCACAATCCTTTGCAAACAAAATGTCACACACAGCCACAGAGGAGCAATAACCAATGCAGATTTCAAAAAACAACTTTTGGCTCTTATACACATTTCACCATGCATACATCACTCACCTGCACACACACAATTTACTTCTACACACAACAAATGTCACCCACTCACATAACAGCACCAACACCTCATCACTTACATTTTTTCAGCCTATTTCCTTTAACACTACCTCACCTTCTTTACCACCACTACCATGTCCAGAGAAAACCATCCATGTTTCACTGATGATGAGTTGAAGGTCATGGTTGATGAAATTGTCACAGTAGAGTCACACCTGTTCAGAGCACAGGTCCAGCAAACATCAATAGCCAGGAAAATGAAGCTGTGGCAAAGAATAGTCCACAGGGTCCAATCTGTAGCTACCCATCCATGCACAAGGGAGGACATCAGGAAGATGTGGAACGACCTGCAGGGGAAGGTGTGTTCCATGGCATCCACGTACCAGCTGGCCATCCTGAAGACTGTGATGGGGCCCCACCTCCTCCCCCTACTTTCACATCTTGGGAGGAGAAGGTCTTGGACATACTGCACCCTGAGGGTCTGACAGGAATACATGGGGGAGTGGAGTCTGGTAAGTCCCCACAACATTCATGTCACCAAAATGTTTTGTCCTGCATGTTCCCTCACCACCTTACCCCACCTCAATAAACAAACCACCCACCTCCCATCAGTCCAAATGTCCTAATACACCTCACTGGCATGCCACATGTCCACTAAACTCATCTGGCACCACAGCCCTTGGGAATGGCAGGTAAAGTACTGGGAAGTGATAGCACTACATCTTGCAGAAGACAATATCCCACCATAATGAAAACCTGAACAGTGTACGAAAAGTGAGTTGTCATGCACTTGAAACTAACTACCGATTTAACCTATCATAAATGTCCAACTGTGAAACAGTTTACACAATGACAGCATTGCAAAGGCCCACTCCCGCTATCACTACAAGAAAAACACAAATACAGCTGAGTGCCCCATCAAACTGCCCTTAGAACAAATATACCTTAGATTGAAATATACTCACCTGTGCTGGAAATCTAGATGCCAAAGTGGATGCACACGCAGTACATCCAGATAGAGGTAAATGTATTTTGCTTACTCCCACACTGTGTCACTACTCTGCCATTATTGTGCAGTGTCCAGCTTTTCTGTCCTGTGTATCATGTAGACACTTCAATAGACAACAAAGGTGAACACCCATGTCAATAGTCAGACAATATAAGATGGTATCAGCAGTCTAATGACTACCAATATAGTTTAACATCTTTAAGCATAGTGTATGGTTTTGAAATTGGAGAGTCTCATGTTGTACTAAGTCAGAATTTGTAACAACTGTTATTGCCATTTCTGGGGATCATGTTAAGGCACTGTTTGCATCTCACACAATATCACTAAAACTCTAAATGAAACATCACTTGTTGTATCACTTCTCCCACAGGTAACCTTGCCATTGCCACCATGGAGAGCATACCAGAGACTGCCACTACCCCTCTGGATGAAGGCCCAGTGAGGACAACACCCCTGGATGTGTGGACACTGAGAACGAAGATGGCCCATCAGGGACACCAGGTCAGTCAACAGCTGTCAGCCTCACCCTGGCCACAGCGACTCCTCCCAGCCCAGTTACATCAACATCACAGGCAACCATTAGTCCCCACACCTGTGTCCCAAGGATTGTTTCATCCACTGTGTGTCCCCGGTACAGGTACCTGAGTATCACCCTGTCACCCCTGACAATGATGGTCCTGCCACCACTGGGAGTGGACACACTATACCAGGGGCATGGGCACATGGGGGTAGAGTGCATGGGAGGCATGGTATGGGCTAGAGGATGGGGGCTCCAAGGGACAATACTGACCAGGAAACCATCTCCCAAGTCTTGGGAGCCTACCAAAATTCCCAAGGCATGATGGGGCAGGCAATCCCCAAGTTGGGGGAAATCCATCAGCTGCAGAGGGACAACCACCAGGAACTTATGCAGCAGTGGCAGGCACAAAATGCCATTCTGGCTTCCATTGCTGGGGTGGTGAGGGACATAAATACTACCCATTAGTAGGTCTGGCACACAACGCCAGGCCTCTTCCACTAGTAATGTCTTTTCAGGCCCTTCAACATCTGCAGCTGCTAGTGAAGTGGAGGCCCTGCCAGGGGAAGGACATGCTTCAGACACCCCACCCTCTGTAGCAGAGGAACCCCCGCAAACATGGACCTCAACCCAGACATCCAGGAGGAGCAGATGCCAAGACCAAACCGACTGCCAGGAAGTAAACCTCTCTTGACTGGTTCCCCGTGTGTGCCACAGATACACCCTGTTGACTATTCTCAAACCTAGCTCCATTTTCCTGTGGTGCAAGGACACTGGACTTGTGTTTCCTAATGGTGTAGCAGCTACCCTGATGATTTCATCCACCATGACTGAACCCTTCACTGTTTAATTTTTGTTTTTTGGTTACTATTCACACATATTGTTGTGCACTCCCCAATAAATAACACTTTAACACAGGTGCCGTGTAAGTGTCATTCATCAGCCATGCACAACTGTCATGTATGCCGAATATAGTACCAATATGTCATTCCCTATTATACAACCTTTGTTATGGACATCACACATGAACTCAATAACCAGGAGTCTCATTACATTGGGGTTGTAACATAGACAGAAGCCTTTATAGCTATTTTCTACATCTCCACACATTTATTCCAAGATTTGCAAACAGCAGATAGAATAGTACTGCTAGTGACTTATGATTGTCATCTTAGGTGTCATACACTACTAACCCACAGGATAGGGAAGTTAGGGACATGTCAGTCTTTCTACAAGCCAGGAGGCATACATATTGGGTCTTGGTAACAGCATATAAAGCCTTATCACATACCCATACCTTATCTTCCTAATAATCATACCCCATGATAGAGACAGAGATCAATACTTATGTCCCCAGTCCAGGGACCTTTCACTTACATTGGTCATGTACCTGTAGGCTTGCCACTCACCTATGTCAGTCCACCGAGACAAGCACATTGGTCTGCAAAGTAGGAACACACTGTCAGCTGCATTACAGCTAGGTGACATATAAACAGAAACCATTATGATGATAGAGGCTCTGATTCAAAACGTTCACACATATCAGGCACATATGGGCACACACATGACACATTTGACCACCTCCAGTACTAAACAAGTCTTCTTGGTGGGAAAACACACTTCCACCCCAGTGTCCTTTCAGTATGTCCATATTAGTTACACTCCTCATACTTATGCCATTCGGTACCTGGCTTCATCCTTGTCCACGTCTCATGTCTGCCTGCAATTTCCATCTGCCTTTGACACTGTCTGTGACTTGCCAGTGATGAAGAGCCGAACAGAAGCTCATCAAATCTGTGATTGACAGAGATGAGGGACAGGACATAGCTGTAAACATACATATATGCATCAATGCTGACAAGTCATTTTCACAAGCATGACTTTGCATGTGCAGTAACAATTCAAGGCAGTGTAAACCACTCTGTTCTGTACACAATACCACATCACAAACATCATGCACAACTGACTCATTAGCATTGGAGCTACCTAAGACCTCATAGATGATGGTAAATAAGGGGGTGACATACCAGCCGTCAATTCTAGGTTACAAAATGAAATCTTACCATTAATAGACATCACATACCTTGAGTCAGTTGAAGTACTGATTGATAAGATCTGCCCTGGGGTCTCTAGCTTCATCTTCATCTGGCTCATCATCACTTGGCAAATCTACATTTCCACCCACAGGTTCTGCTGCCAACTCCTCATCTGGTATGAATGTTTTCTGACGTCTCAGGGCAAGGTTGAGGAGCATGCAGCAGCCAACAATTATTTAACATAATTTGTTAGGTGAGTAGAGGAGGGCTCCTCCAGATATATGCAGGTAGCAAAACCTTGTCTTCAGGAGCCCAAAAGTCCTCTGAACAACATGTATTGTGCTTCCTTGGGCCTCATTGTAGCGGACTTTCCCTGGCATGGTTGGGTACCTCACTGGCGTCAACAACCAAGGACAGTTTGGATGGCCTGAGTCCTTTAAGGAATAGGTATGACAACACAAACATATATGTGGGAGATGCACATTTGTGATAGCAAGAGAGAAACTTAGCAAACACACATGGCAAATGTGACTTAACCAGCCAGGCACTCTCTGTGTAGAGTTGTGTTGTTAGAAGTGGGATATTGCTGTTGCACATGGTGAAGGAATCATGTATTTATCCTGGATACTTCACACAGACCTGTGAAATGCACTGGTCTGCCAACCACACCACTTGGACGTTGATGGAGTGGTCATGTTTTCTGTTCCTATATACCTGTTAATTGGCACTGGGGGGAACCAAGGCTACATGGGTGCCATCTATGGCTCCAACCATATGTGGAATGTGTCCAAAAGCATAAAACTCTGCCTTCACATAAGTCAAATCTGCACATTGGGAAAACCTGATGTAGATGTCAAGGTGTTTCAACAATGCACACAGTACATCCTTCAAAACTAGACTGAACATGGGCTGAGACATCCCTGCAACTAGGGCCACTGTATTCAGAAAGGACTCAGTGGTCAGGAAGTGTAGCACTGATATGACTTGAACACTGGGAGAAAAGCTAATGAGATTGCAAATGGCAGGCATCAGATATGGCTCTAACTGATCACAAAGGTCCATGATTGTCTTCCTACTCAGGCGATAGATTTGTCCTCCATCGTGTGCAAGTCTACTAGTGGGCGGTACGCTGGAGGTTGTCTTTCTCTCTTCATGTTAGGGTAACTATGTGAAAAAACAAACAGATTGTAGGTGACTTTTACAATATACACATAATGAATATGTTCATATACAAGTCAGACGTATCTGTGTCGATTTCAGAAAGAACATGTGACATCTTTACACTATCTTGTTATGCATCCTATGACACTCCCCTTGGTTCACATTTCCTGAATGCTCTAATACACTATACATGCATACCTATCTGTGACTATCAGTGTTTGATATTCCAACTTAATGTACATGTGAAACATATTTGTTGCACCTATGCTACATTACCGACGTACATAATATGTTGAGGATAGGTGTACATTTCCATTTACACCTTTCCCTCTACACACAGCTTTTACTGATCACATGCACAATTAGACTACTAAACATGAAGGCAGCACTCCCTGATATTTCACACAAAATAGGGAATCGTTAATGACGCAGATTCTCATACCCTTCCATACATTTAATTGCATCAAAATGGCAGCTGCCTGACCTACTGTACTGGACATGAGGAAATGACCTCACTCCTCCAGCAGATGTCTTCATGGCGGTAGGCAGTTACAACTGCGGTGGACATTGCCATTGGAACATATTTCTGCCTTGGATCAATGGCAATGTCCACTGCGGTGACAGTCCTGTACCTGGTGGACGTGACCACCATCTTCTGCAGTATTGCTTACTTGACTCCTGACACTGCTGCCAGCAATACCCCCACAATCTGAGCTGCTGTGTACTGTCTCTGGGAGCTATCATGCCATGTCCTACTGGTGGTATGGCCCTAGCCTTCACCCCAGAAGAGCTTGCCAAGCTTGTGGAGGTGGTCGTACCCCTGTATGAACAGCTACATTGTGCACCAGAGGAGCAGGTGAGTTCAATGGTAAACCAATGTGTGAAAGCTGGAGTGTATGATGATGTACATGAAATGTGAATTAGTGAAGGTTTTGCAACTCATGTCTGGGTGTATGGAAATGTGTACATGTGCATAGGCAGACATACAGATAGTGTGTAATGTAACTTCCTTCATACACAGCATAGATTGCAGCATGGACAACAATGATGGTGTAAGAAATGTTTTGGTAGACACTCCATGTTATGGACAATCATGTTGCCTGGTGATATGTGTGTAGTCAATACCACATACTGATACTGCATGTTGTATGGGACATCCACTTCACACATAGGCTGCCTGCAGATGCTAAATTGTGAAGGCGTTTGAATTTGGAGGATGGGAATGTTTGCCTACTAACTGTGACTGAAGTGTTTTGACCACTTGTGTTGGTGGGGTGCATGTGGACATGACTTTCTCCTTTTGTCTGTGTCATCCATGCAGGTCAAAGCCCATCACAAAAGGGAATCTGGCATGCCATCGCCAAGCAAGTGCGGACCCTGGGGGGCCACAGTCAGCGGAGCACCCACTGTAGGAAGCCGTGGGAGGACCTGAGAAGCTGAGCCCGGAAGACAGCAGAGACCCAGCTGGGGATGTCCTTCCTAAGAGGGAAGGGAGCCCATCGGACCTTGACTCCCCTAATGTCCTGAATTTTGGAGGTGGCCTACCCTGAGTTGGATGGGTGTTTGAGGGAAGCACATCAGCCACAGGGGGGTAAGTACTGATTACAGACATTTGCCTCTTCACTGTTCACTGTCTGATGTGTAAGTATCTAAACTGTAACAGTGTGCTAAGTGCTAAAGGTAAAGGGTCTCCGAACACAAGAAGTACAGTTGGTACCCTTGATACACAGGTGTGGACATGGTATTGTGTATAGGGAAATGTAACTCACCTATGTTAAGCCTATTGGATGACAGCACGTGACTGTGTCGTATGTATACCTCTACAGTGCTTTACATATGTGTCACCTGCTGTGTCATGCTTCCCACCTACTGATCCACAGTCCAGATATCCTGTTGGTAAGTTGTTCAGCACTTTGGTCTTAGTCCATTCCTATTCCACTGGATCTAGCTCTTTGTGCAACATAGGATCTCACAGGTGAGAAACAAGTGAAATATTCCTGAGTTGTAAAATAGATGTCAACTGCATGTGAGGATGTTCTCTCATTCAGATATTTCAAATGGCATACTTGCTACACTTACTCAGAGGTGTGAGGAGGTATCCCCATTGTTAAGTGTGGACTGTACATTGGCAAATGTGATGTTTGATTAGGGTGGACATCCTGCATGATGATAAGCATGGTGGTATTTATACATTCCTAGTGCAAGACATATCATAGACATGTGAGTTCAGACTATCCGTACATGTACGTGTTGTTGAGGATGTAAGTGGCTAGCATTCTATTCACTTAGGCAATTTATTTTGTCCATTGTACATAGAGCAGGACTCTATAGGTACACCATCCACTTTTTTTTTGCCAACATCATGTGTACATTGGTACTTCCTGCCATTTTTAAGAGTTAAGATTTAGGTCTGGCATACTTACTTTTGCTCTTCTGAATATGTTTTGAAGTATTTTAGTGTGGATAAGCTCATAGTGTTGCAGGTGTTGTAGTTGAAAGTTACATGTTGGTGAAATGGTATCTGTTTTCAGTCAAATTGCTGGAGTCTAGGTGTAAGTGTCAATCATGGTTTCTTTAGAAGTGGTTTATGGCAGTGTAACTGTACTCCAAAGATTTAAGGTGACTCATGTCTGAAGTGCTGATAGTGATGTTGGTCATTTGATCTGGTCATCTTGAGGTTGCTACTCAAAATGATTGGTGGAATTGTACGTGGCCTTCATACACACAACAGGCGTCCATTGTATTGAAGGTATTGGCATGCTCCCTGTGAGTGTATCCTGTGTGCTAAGTAGACCCCTATTGCTGCACATGACTTTGTTTTCTATGTGAGAATGACTAAGATGACTAGGTTCTGATTGTCCGTGCGATCCTTTGCAAAAACACATTTGATTCATGTGTTGGAGTAATGGTTTAAGAGTCTGTTATACATCAAAATTGGATATGCCAAATGGTGTAGATGCATCTGAGTTATTTGCCATTGTGAATGTTTTATACACAGTTATGTTTTAGTGATGTGATAGCTAAGCAACATGCTGTATTTTAATTGGAATGTGATGTGATGGGGTAACTTTCATAGAACATGACATCTGGCAATGGACTGAGCAAGTGTAGATTAGAAGTAGGTATGAATTTGAAATCAAACTGAGCACTGATTTCCATTGATAGTTTGTTGTTTCCCATGATGTTCTGTATATGAACATGCTTTTTATGTTGACAAATCATCTTGTGCAGGAATAGTTTGTGTTTTAGCTGCACTGATAGGATGGTGATGTAGTGGTCAGTTAGCAGGCTTACGTTGGGTGTGATATTATTGTTATATATGGTTGTGAGACGTATGATTTTGTGACACGATGTTGGCTCAAATGGGGCCAGATGTACAAAATTCCGTCTGAGTGACTCGCAATTTGTGAGTCGCAATGCCGGATGCAGGATGGTGTCCCTGACACCATCTGCGAGTCGCAAGGGGGTCGCAAAGGCCCACCCCATTAATATTAATGAGGTGGGTCGCAATTTGCGACCCCCTTGCGAGTCGCAGCACTCACAGGGATGGTGGCCTGTTGGAGACAGCAGACCACCATGTCTGTGACTGCTTGTAAATAAAGCAGTTTTTTTTTGTAATGCAGCCCGTTTTCCTTAAAGGAAAACAAGATGCATTACAAAATGAAAAATTAAACGTCTCAGTTTCATTTTTTTAGAGCAGGCAGTGGACCGTAGGACCACTGCCTGCTCTGAAAAAATGTTTTCAAGGGCATTCACAAAGGGAAAGGTATCCCATGGGGACCACTTCACTTTTGCGAATAGGTTACCGCCAGTGTGACCCTGGTGGTAACTGCGATTGCTTTGCGACCGCGTTCATGGTCACAAAGCAATCCCACATCGTGCTGCGACTCGCAAATAGGAAGGGGAACACCCCTTCCTATTTGCGACTCGCAGTCCCATTTACCAGGTTACAGACTCGCAAAATGGGAATGGGCATCACGATGTGGCTTTTGCGCCTCGCAAACATCGATTTTCGCTGTTTGAGAGGCGCAAAAGCCTTTCTACATCTGGCCCATGGTTCCTACCTGTTTTTACACATAGATGTGCTGTTACTGTTGTGTACGGTGCAATGTATGTGTATGTAAAGAATGTGATGACCGTACCTCTCTCTCTCTCTTTCTCAGCATCAGCATTGGCCTGCAAAGAAGATGGGGTGCAGCCGAGTGGGGAAGCTGCTGGCCACGGGACCCAAAGTGCTTATACCACTAGCACCAAGGGACCCAGTGTCCTAGAGGGAGAAGGAAGTGCCACGGAGCTGACAGGATTTACGCCTTCATCTTCGGAATCCTCCTCCAGTAGACAATCCCTGAGGGTGGCGGACTCATCTGGGACCATCCCAGCGCAATCTAAGTCCGCCACCTCCCTTACTACCTCCGCCCTCCGTGTAGTTCCCCACCCGTTTGGCCGTGCCCACTCACCTCTGCACCTGCCCCTTTCAGCCCTGCTGCCCTCAGTGAGGAGGCTATTGACCTCCTAAGGTCCATCGCAGTGGGTCAGTCGACCATCGTGATTGCCATGAAGGGACTAGCAACTCAGATCCAACGGAGTAATGCGTTCCTGGAGGGCATTCACAGTGCTCTGGCTGACCTACAGATATCATTCCAGAGTCTGGTGTCCACACTCACGGCAGCCAGTCACCCTTTGTCTCCAGTCCCCACTCCATCTTCCTCTTTCCAATCCCAAACCCCTCTTCCCTGACCCATCCAAAGCACACAGATAGACAGGCATACATTCACCTCAATATCCAAGGGTAGCTCAGACAAACACAAGCACCACAAGACACACCACTGGCATGCACCCAAGCAACATTCAGATGCACACACAGCAACTGTCACAACCTGGCCCAACACCCCCACCAGCCCAGCATCACTGACAGCACACCTGACACTCCTGCAGACACTACACCAACATTCACTGATCCAACCACCACACCAATCCTACCCACAGACAACACCACAGCAGACCCTCAGACATCCACTCCATTCACCACACCTGCAGACTCCACAAACACTGGTACACCTACATGCAGAACATCCACCATACCTGCAGTCACCACCCCCAACAAACAGTCACCCACATACCATGGCATCCCCCTGCACCTCCACCTCCCTCATCCCAAGACACATAAACGCCCACACTCAATCAGCCAACAGACACCTACCACCCACAAACATACCTCGCACAAACATGCACCCATTACATCCACACCAATACCTCAGACAACCACTCCCCCTCCCTCCACACCCATCCCTTTTTGCTATGATCGTCCCTGTTTATCGAAAAAAGCTTCCATTTCTGAGTTTGCCCTCTTCCCTACTCCCCTTCCACCTCGTGATACCCCTAGACATTCTGTGTCCCTCCCCAAGTCTGGCCCTACCACCTCCAAGACCACCCCTGCCCCACCTGCAAGTACCTATGCCCCTCCCCTGCCAAGAAGTTTACCCCCTCCTAAGAATATCAAACCCTCCTGTAAACCTATGATGAAGCCAAGACCCCCCCAATCTAGATCCCAGAGGTCCCGCACCAAAACCTAAACCCAAACTCCCTCCCCACCCCCTCCGATAAACCCTGAGGTGCCTGCCTGCCCCATAGATGCCCCTACCTGTAGAGGTTACATGGTAGTCAAGAATTAAGTTTGGGGCGCACATATGTGTACTGTGTGCATTGGCACTGTTATTTATGGACTGGCCTATGTCCTTTGTTTTCCAATTTATTGGATTTAATAATAATTAGAGTCAACCTGTTGTTGATTTCCTGCTTAAATCTTTGTCATGGATTTCTTTCCCTAGTATGGAAGTGTTTCTGGCTGACATAAGTTGTGTGTTGTATGTGTGTGTGAGTGTGCTGCTTAGGCTACCTGTGTTGTCTAGCCAGTATGTGAGGTTGTGTGCAGTGCTTTTGTCTGAAAGTGGTAGGGTACGTGTTGTGCGATGGACAACTGTGTGTTCAAGATTTTTGGTTGTGTTGGGATTGAGTGTTGTTTGTGTTGAGATGTGTTTGTTGGTGTGTTGTTTGGCTTTGTGTGCATTGACTGTGTGCGTTGTATGGTACATACGATGTTCTGTGCAAGTCGATCGGTAACCAGTGTGGTTGTGTATTTTTGTGTATTTTTTGCCTCTTGGTGTTACGTTGTGATGTATGTGTGATGTGTCCCTGAGTAGTGTCCCCTGTGGGTCCCTGCAATGCGATTGAAAATGGTGCGGTTGTGTTGTGGTTGTGATGTGTTGTGGTGTTGTGGGGTACTGTGTAAGTGTGGGCCAGTGCAGGATGTCCGTGCGTACCTGTGTGTGTTTTTGATGTGTGTATGTGTATGAGTGTTACAAATAAAAAAGTATGTGGAGCACTCCTATACACTTAATTAGGTTATGTGAAAGCAGTCATGAAAAGGAAACGAATGCAGTTGTATATATGTGAAAAAACAAATATGTACAGACTTTTGAAAAATATAAACAGATACATAAGAAGATGCAGTCCATAAACACCAAGTATTCCAAGAAAACCAATATTTATAACATCTTCGACAATATTTGACAGTGGAAATTAGACATACATAAATCAAAGACAAACACTAAAATGATATCCAAAATGAATCCATCCAGATATAGGGGGTCATTCTGACCCTGGCGGTCGGTGATAAAGCGGCGGCCAACCCGCAAACAGGCCGACGGTCAAAAAAATGGAATTCTAACCCTGGCGGGAACCGCCAACACAGGCCGCCACTTTAACACTCCGACTGCCACGGCGGGACCGGCAAACAGCGCGGCAGTCACCGCCAACAGGCAGCCGGCAGACAATGTACCGCCCACCCTATCACAACTCACCAATCCGCCACCTTTTCCGGGGCGGGAGCCCCGGCGATAAAAACACGGCGGAAACAGACTACCAACGGGAAAACGCTCACCTATACACACTCCACGAGGAAGGAGGACAGCATGGAGCCCGAATTACACATCCTACCAGCTATTGTCTACCTGCTCATCTACCAGGAGTACGAACGCCGGCGCAGACTACAACGGTGAGTACTGCACCTACGACACAGGCGAGGGGGGAGGAGGAAAGCTTACGGGCACACACATGCGCCATACACCCACCCCCCCACCACAAATACCTACACCCCAATGCCGAGCAACAAGTCAGAGTGACACCACACAAACCCCCCGGAATATTGCAAAGACACAATTTAAATGATCTATAAAATATATGTATAAATAGCTCCATTGAAGGAATGGCAAATATGCCATATAAAAGATACAAAAATAAGGAATGAACATAGTCAACAATATATCCATAGGCAAAAAGTCCTGCACATTCCGTCAAAGTTCCATAGTCCGTGGGCCAATGTGCACAAACACATGGGCAAAGCCCACACAGGAGACCAGATACCATTGGAGAGAACACTGCAGGGGCATCAGATGATAAAACTACAGGCACCTCAGGGGGAAGGGGGGGCACCTCAGCCACATGAGTCCACGACGCCAGATCCACGAGGGGCCTCCATGCCCACTGTCCCATCCTGGGGAGTGCAAAGCAACAGTCTCACAAGTCCCTACAGTGGGAGGCTTGCCCACTGTACCATCCTGGGGAGTGCAAAGCCACAGTCTCTCAAGTGTCTACAGTGGGAGGCTTGCCCACTGGACCATCCTGGGGAGTGCAAAGCCACAGTCCATCAGATGGATTACCGACTCCACTGTTATTGGAGGAGGCATGGTGCCCAGAGTGCTTCCTGAAGCCCTGCTCGACACAGAACCGGCACTGTCAATGGGCCAGCGGTGCTTGAGATGAAGGGCCCAGCGGAGCGGTGCTTGAGACGGCGGGGCCCAGCGGAGTGGTGCTTGACAGGAAGTGCCCAGCGGTGCGGTGCTTGACAGGAAGGGCCCAGCGGAGCGGTGCTTGAGATGAAGGGCCCAGCGGAGCGGTGCTTGAGACGGCAGGGCCCAGCGGTGCGGTGCTTGAGATGAAGGGCCCAGCGGAGCGGTGCTTGAAACGGCGGGCCCAGTGGAGCGGTGCTTGAGATGAAGGGCCCAGCGGTGCAGTGCTTGACAGGAAGGGCCCTGCGGTGCGGTGCTTGACAGGAGGGGCCCAGCGGAGCGGTGCTTGAGATGAAGGGCCCAGCGGAGCGGTGCTTGAGACGGCGGGGCCCAGCGGTGCGGTGCTTGAGATGAAGGGCCCAGCGGAGCGGTGCTTGAGACGGCGGGGCCCAGCGGAGCGGTGCTTGAGATGAAGGGCCCAGCGGTGCGGTGCTTGACAGGAAGGGCCCAGCGGAGCGGTGCTTCAGATGAAGGGCCCAGCGGAGCGGTGCTTGAGACGGCGGGGCCCAGCGGTCCGGTGCTTGACAGGAAGGGCCCAGCGGTGCGGTTCTTGTCCCGCCGTGGCCCTGTTCAGCGGTGCTCCTCCCGGCGGGGCCCGTTCAGCGGTTCTTGTCCCGGCGGGGCCCTGTTCAGCGGTGCTCCTCCCGGCGGGGCCCGTTCAGCGGTTCTTGTCCCGACGGGGCCCTGTTCAGCGGTGCTCCTCCCGGCGGGTCCCGTTCAGCGGTTCTTGTCCCGGCGGGGCCCTGTTCAGCGGTGCTCCTCCCGGCGGGGCCCTGTTCAGCGGTGCTCCTCCCGGCGGGGCCCGTTCAGCGGTTCTTGTCCCGGCGGGGCCCTGTTCAGCGGTGCTTGTCCTGTGTGTCTAGGGAGCCAGACCTGGGCAAGACTTCCCGCTCATTCACCATCCGAACTTGCGGTCGCGGCGCCCTCCTGTGATGGAGTCCTGGGCCCGTGGGTGTCGTCTGTCACACCCGGAATGGGGCTGGTGGGGCCCTCCTGGGCATCTCGCCTGATGCCTGACTTCTCCGCCCTGCTGCCCTTGCCCTCCTTCGCTGGAGCTCTGTGGCCCTTGCCTCCCTTGGATGATGTGGCAGGTGATGGGGCAAGGCTACTGTCCTTGGTGGCAGCCGTCTCAGGCTTGTCGCGCCGGGCCTTTTTTTTTTTTGTCCTCTTCCCGGGGGGGGGGGGGGGGGGTGGCTGTCCCCTTGCTGCTGGCCGATGTTCCTGCCCTAGGATCTGGTAGACTCCAATAGCCCTGCACTATGGTCACAGTAGATGCAGGGCTGGTGGTGGCTGAGGTGCTTTTTTTACTCTTACCAGATGGAGGGGGTGGGTCAGTGATTGGAACGAGCTCAAGGTTCGAAAGGAAAAGGACTTTGGAAGGACAGGGACGGGTAGGTGTAGTGGGTTTGGGAGTGGAGGAAGAGGATGTGGTTGTAGGAGAGTCAAGTGTGCTGTCTTTGGGTGCAGGTGCTTGTGACGGAGGCTGTCGTGAGGTGGATGGCTGTTGGGTGGGTGGCTGCCTGCGTTTGTGTGCTTTGGAAGAGGGGGTGACAGACACACTGGGAGAGGACACAGGGGACGTGTAAATGGCAGTGGGGGTGGTGACTGCACGTGTGCGGACTGTAATGGAGGGTGTGCTGGTGATGGAAGTACTGGCTGATGGTGGTGTGCATGCAGGTGTGAGTGGAGACGTCACAGGGAGGGAGGAGGGAGATGAGGAGGTGGGGGACACAGAGGTGGTAGTGACTGTTGGCATGTCTGCATCTGGATGTTGCTTGGGTGAATGCTTGTGGGATCTGTGGTGCTTATGTCTGGATGAGCTGCCCTTGGGTGTAGAGGTGTGTGCAGGCTGGTCTGATGGTGTGGATGGGATAGGCAGAGGAACAGGAGACTGGGACTGGGTGGAGGGAGTCAGAAGAGGGAGGCTGGAGACAGGGACAATGGCTGCCGTCAGTGCTGAGGCCAGAGCGTTGAACGATCGCTGATGGGCAGCCTGACCCGAATGAATGCCCTCCAGGTATGCATTGCTCCGATGCACCTCCCTTTCTACACCCTGGATGGCATTCAAAAGGGTAGACTGCCCAACAATGAGTGTCCTGAGGAGGTCAATGACCTCCTCACTGAGGGCAGCAGGGGTAACTGGGGCAGGGCCTGAGGTGCCTGGGGGCGAAGGAGATGCCCGCCTTCCTGGGCGAGCGGGCACGGAGCGAAGGCTGAGGGGCTGCTGGGAGGGCGGGGCTGGTGCGCTGGGTGGCGGCTGTACCTGTTGTGGCGGTGGGCACGGATGTTGCCGCCACCGCTAGGGAGCTCCCTTCCGAGGACGTGTCGGTGTCGCTGACGTCTCCACGGGTCCCCGTTGTGGAGCTCCACTCGCCCTCCGTCTCACTGGTGTACTCGGAGTCTGTTGTATGGCCCTCCGGGGCCATGTGAGATGCAGCTCCCTTGTGCGCCGATGCCACTTCTCCTCCGCCTGATGATGCTAATGCACACATGAACAGGAAGACAAAGAAAATGGGGGGGGGGGAGAAATGAAGACAGGTTGAGTGCATGCATTGGCAACACCGTTGTCGGAGAGGACAGACACAGAAGCCCCCTGAACTAGGCCGCGCAATGGGGGTACACTACTCAGTTATTGTGACTAGGCCTACGGGTCTATGGACGACAAATGCACACATGGGTGAGGCCGGACCATGGATAGCTGTACTTGGCACCCTACAGAGGTGGGGGGCGGGGGCACAGGGCCGTGTCTAACGGAGGGGCCTAGCCTACAGAATGCGCCCTGGCCTGGAGATAGCCACAGCCCTCCTCCCCCACCCAGACACCTTCACTGCGCGCAAAGATAGCAGAATGTGCTGATACTCACCCCCTTGTGTCTGCTGTGATGTCCTCACGCGCCATCCAAATCGGGGTAGGCCACCGCCAGGATCCGGGACATCAGGGGGGTCAATTGGCGGCTGGCACCCCTCCTACGTTGGGAGGCCATCCCCAGCAGAGACTCGGCGGGCTTTCTGGTCCAGCGGCGGATGTCCTCCCACCTCTTTCGGCAGTGGGTGCCCCGTCTGTTGTGGACCCCCAGGGCCCGGACGTCCTTGGCGATGGCACGCCAAATGTCGATCTTCTGATGGGCACTGACCTATGTGACATGTACAGGGTGGTAAAGGAAATCGCATCAGTTTTCTGCCTGGTCAATGTGAGTGGCCCCCCCCTCCCCAACCTTGCCATGTGGCACATGCTCTCATCTTTCGTGCGTTGCACTCCTCATTCGCTCCCCTCCCCACCATCTTACATACACCCCACTCAACACAGGCATAGCCCATTCAACGTGCACCCTGTGTACTAACCTGTTGGTCTGGAGGACCGTAGAGTAGCGCATACTGGGGGAGGACCCCATCAACAAGTTTCTCCAATTCTTCGGCAGTGAAGACAGGGGCCCTTTCCCCAGTCGCAGCAGCCATTGTATCTCCCAGACCGAGGTCACAGCAGCACTTGCAGTATAGGTCCTCTCCTGTGGATGATCAGGTCTCGAGTGATTAATCAGATAGAAAATGGCGGCCACGCCCGCGGCAGTGCGTACCGCGGCGGTGCGTACCGCGACCGCCAGCGCACATCGTCATTGGCTCCTGAGACCCATAGGGTTCAATGTTAACCAATGCTGCTTTGCGTTGCGGTCTTCGACCGCCTACCGCCACAGTGTGCCACGCCAGCGCAGTGACCTCACATCCCACTGTCTCACTTCACAGGTCAGGCAGCCGCCATTTCAAGGGCCCACATGGCATGATTTCTACTGCGTCACACAGGCCTAGGCCTTGCATTGCCACTCATACAAGCCGTTCCATGCATAGCGATTTGTGTACTGTGCAAGCTGTGTGAACGAACCTGTGGGTTGCTTGACTCTGTGCTCCATGTTGTCCTTCCTAGGCACCGTCCGCTGGGACTTGCAAGGAGAAGGATGAATCCTCCCGTGTACCGACCGCTGGTGGACCTGTCGACAATGGAAGAACGACATATCATACTTACATACCGGCTTGACAGAGCAACTATACATGAACTATGTGCCCAGCTGGAGCCAGACCTGATGTCCCCCATCCGCCAACCCACAGGGATTCCCCCTCTGCAGGTTCTGTCAGTACTCCATTTTTTGGCAAGTGGGTCTTTTCAGACAACAGTGGCCATATCATCTGGGATGTCTCAGCCTATGTTTTCTAAGGTTTTGTCCAGAGTGTTGTCTGCCCTGATGAAATACATGCGGAGCTACATTATTTTCCCAGAGGTGGGCGAATTGGCTACAGTGAAGGGTGATTTCTATGCCCTTGGACATATCCCCAACATCATTAGTGCCATTGATGGGACCCATGTGGCTTTGGTTCCCCCCAAAGAAAGTGAGCAGGTGTACCAAAACAGAAAAAGTTATCATTCGATGAATGTCCAGGTGGTCTGTTTGGCTGACCAGTACATCTCCCATGTAAATGCCAAGTTCCCTGGGTCAGTGCATGACGCGTATGTCATGCGAAATAGCAGCATCCCTTATGTGATGGAACAGCTACAGAGACACCGTGTGTGGCTAATTGGTGACTCTGGTTACCCCAACCTGTCGTGGCTACTGACCACAGTGAGGAATCCCCGGACCAGGGCAGAGGAACGGTACAATGAGGCCCATAGGCGATCTAGGAGGATCATAGACAGGACCTTCGGGGTCCTGAAGGCCAGGTTTAGGTGCCTGCATATGACATGGGGATCCCTCATGTACTCACCAAAGAAGGTGTGCCAGATCATCGTGGCCTGCTGTATGCTTCACAATCTTGCATTGCGACGCCAGGTGCCTTTTCTGCAAGAGGATGGTCCAGATGGTGGTGTTGTTGCAGCTGTGGAGCCTGTGGAGAGTGAAGAGGAGGAAGACGACGGGGACGACACGGACAACAGGGATACAGTCATACAACAATACTTTCAGTAGCACACAGGTAAGAAACAGCCACCCCAATTTACATTTACTTGAGGCCTCATGCGTATCCACTGTCTGTGTTTCCCCCCAGTTCCTGTTAACTGATTTGTGACTTTCCCTTCCCTTTTCAGAGCTGTATGACCCACTGCCTGACTTCAGCTTTGTTTGCCCATGGACTAAAGCTTATTGAAATTGGTATGTTGTCATCACAAAGTAACTGGACATTATTGAACCGTTATGTGTAATACATTTGTTAAGAATACAAGCAGATTCCTGTTAATTTAAGTGGAATAAGTGATTTATTTTAAGTGCTACATATAGGTAGATGATTGGGAAGCGGGGATGGGTGGGGGTGGAGTAATGTCCATGGCAGAGTCCAGTTCTCAGTCGCACAGGTGCATTGTCCATATGCCTGTGGAAGGATGGAGCAGGGGCAGTTCAAGGTTGGACAGGGTGACTATGTGGGACAGTGGGATGACATCAGGGGGTATCTTAGGCTGGCGGGGGTCTTGCAATCCTACTCTGTCTTCTTGTGAGATCTCAGGTTCCGCTTGCGGGGTGGTTCTTCTTCTGCAGGAGGTGGGGTTCTGGTGGCCTGTCGTTGTGTGGGGGCCTCCTGTCCACTAGCGCCGGCTGAGGTGGTAGGCTGTTCCTGGCCTGGGCTAGTGACAGGGGCCCTTTGGGGTGCCACATGGTCCCGCAATGTGGTGACGATCTGGGTAAGGGCCAGGACGATGGTCCCCATTGCGGAACCGATGTTCCTCAGTTCCTCCCTGAACCCCATGTACTGTTCCTCCTGCAGTTCCTGGATCTCCTGGAACCGGGCCAGTACCGTCGCCATCATCTCCTGGGAGCGGTGGTATGCTCCCATGATGGAGCAGAGGGCCTCTTGGAGAGTCGGTTCCCCGGGCCTGTCCCCCCCCTGTCGCACAGCAGCCCTCCCAGTTCCCCTGTGTTCCTGGGCCTCTGTCCCCTGGACGGTGTGCCCACTGCCACTGCCCCCAGGTCCCTGTTGTTGTTGGGGTGGTGGGTCAACCTGGGTGCCCTGTAGTGGTGGACACACCGCTGATTTACGTGCCCTGGAGACAGAGGCATGGGCCCGCTGGGTGGGAGCTGTGCTGGTGTTCCCAGAGGGGGTTGGGTCTGGTGTAGCCTGTGGCTGTCTGTGGGGAACCGACTGTCCAGAGGTCCCCGATGGGCCGGGCTGGTCGTCTGGCTCCAGGGAGACAGAGCTGCTGTCATCGCTGGGGGCCTCTTCTGGGGGTGGGATGGACATCTCTGGACCCTCCGTGGCGGTGTGTTGGCGTTCGGGTCCTGCAGGGGTATAAAGGTATGGTTATTGCTTCTGTGTGTGGCATTTCGTGTGATGGGTGGGTGTCCGTGTACCCATGTGCAGGCATTTCCTTGTGGGGGCTTTTGTGAGGGTGTCTTGTGGGGGTGATGTGTGTGTGCAGTGGGCATGCTTTGGTGATGGGTGTCCATGCTTTGGGGTCGCATGCAGGGCTTGGTGTTGGGATGGGTTGGTTGTGATGGTGAGCCTTTTGCTAGGGGTTGGTGTGATGGGGGAGGGGGTGAGGGTGGGGGTATGATTTGGCATGCAGGTGGGGTGGGGGTGGGAAGCAGTAGTGAAGATTTGCCTTACCAGAGTCCATTCCTCCGCCTACTCCTGCGAGGCCCTCAGGATGCAGGATGTGCAAGACTTCCTCCTCCCACGTGGTAAATTTGGGGGAAGAGGTGGGGGTCCGCCGCCAGTCTTCTGCACCGCAATGTTGTGCCTTGATACCATGGAACGCACCTTCCCCCGTAGGTCGTTCCATCTCTTCCTGATGTCCTCCCGATTGCGTGGATGCTGTCCCACCGCGTTAACTCTGTCCACTATCCTTTGCCATAGCTCCATCTTCCTGGCAATTGTGGTGTGCTGCACCTGTGCCCCGAAGAGCTGGGGCTCTACACGGACTATTTCCTCCACCATGACCCTGAGTTCGGCGTCACTGAACCTGGGGTGTCTTTGGGGTGCCATGGGGTGGTGTGGTTGAGGTGTGGGGTGGCGTTTGTGATGATGAGTGTGGTGCGTGTGGTGGTGTGTGGTGTTTGGTGCGTGGATTCTGTGTGGGTGATGGTGTTGTGTGCCTCTGTGTTGTGGGATTCTCTATTCTGTGCTCTCTCTCTAGCCTTCGTCAATGATTTTGGGTCGTAGGGGCTTGTGGGTGATGTGGGTGTGTGTTTTATATTGTGTTGGGTGTGTGGGAGTGGTGTTAGTATGTGTATTTCGAACTGACCAATGTGGCTGAGTTTTCTATGTGTGTGTGTATTTTGACCGCGGCGGTGTGTACCGCCAATGGAATACCGCGTTTTAAAGACCGCCGCGTGGATTTGTGGGTCAGAATGGTATGGGCGTATTTCTGTTGGCGTGACGGTGGAGGTTTGGTCAGCGCCATTTTTTCGCTGACCTTTGGTGTTGCGGATTTTTGTGGAGGTCGGGTTTTTTGCGGTTTGCCGGTTGCGGGTCAGAATGACCGTGGCGGTTTACCGCCGCCGCAGCGGTGTTATGGCGGCCTTCTGGCCGGCGGTAAGCGACTTTTACCGCCGAGGTCAGAATGACCCCCATAGTCCTGATGGTGATAATAAGGTTCAATCCAATCACAGAATTCAATCAGAAATAGTTCCGTTCATGATCGTAAAGTTCACTCTGATTGGAAAAAACAGCCAACAACTCCAGCCGACACGTGTTTTGTCCTATTTTGGACTTTATCAAGGCTGAATAAACAATAACATAAGTTGTAACAAGAATGCAATAGTTCTGAGAAATCCAACAATATAGAAATTCACTCATCTTTTTAATAATAACCCAATCCATATTGATTTGGATCTTGAGTTAATCACCAATTTAATATCATGCAAAAGAAAAAGTTCAACCGAAAATCACAGTAACCCATACGTGTGGTAATCCGTGCAATAAAGTCAGAGTACTAGAGCAGTGTGTCAAATAGTAGAGAAGAGAAAGAGGACCCGACTAGTATTTACAACCAATTACTGTATCTCTTTGGAAATAGGTGTTAAGGGCTGGGGAGGAGTAGCCCCCCAGTCTCTAGAAATGCTTTGAAAGGCACAGATGGTGCCCTCCTTGCATAAACCAGTCTACACCAGTTCAGGGAACCCCCAGTCCCTACTCTGGCACGAAACTGGACAAAGGAAAGGGGAGTGACTACTCCCCTGTCCATCACCACCCCAAGGGTGGTGCCCAGAGCTCCTCCAGTGTGTCTCAGACCTCTGCCATCTTTAATCCAGAGGAGTGAGGACACACTGGAGACCTCTGAGTGGCCAGTGCCAGCAGGTGACATCAGAGACCCCTCCTGATAGGTGCTTACCTGACTAGGTGGCCAATCCTCCTCTGAGGGCTATTTTGGGTCTCTCGAGTGGACTTTTCGTCAGATAACAACTTGCAAGAATTCACCAGAGTTCCTCTGCATCTCCTTCTTCGACTTCTGCCAAAGATCGACTGCTGACTGCTCCAGGACGCCTGCAAAACTGCAACAAAGTAGCAAAAAGACTACCAGTGACATTGTAGCACCTAATCCTGCTGGCTTTCTCGACTGTTTCCTGGTGGTGCATGCTTTGGGGGATGCCTGCCTTCATCCTGCACTGGAAGCCATGAAGAAATTTCCCGTGGGTTGACAGAATCTTCCCCCTGTTCCAGCAGGCACCAAACTTCAGCATCACTGGTACTCTGGGACCCCTCTCATCCTGACGAGCGTGGAACACAGGTGGTGGACCCAAGTGACCCTGACTGTCCAGTGGTCCAACTGTCCAAATTTGGAGGAAGTAATTCCTTGCCTCCCCTCTCCAGACAGTAATCCTGTACACTGCGTGAACTGCAGCTGCTAGGGCTTCTGTGCACTTTTGCAAGGAATTCTTTGTGCACAGCCTAGCCCAGGTCCCCAGCACTCTGTCCTGCATTGCTCAACTCCCTGAGTTGACCTCCGGCTTCTTGGGACCCTCTTTTGTTGTGTTGAAATGACCACCGTGCTCAGTCTTCTTGAACCCATGTTCAAGGACTTCTGCATAGTGCTGCCTTCTTGTGCTTGGGCTCTCTGTATTGCTGAGGGCCCTCTCTCTCTCCTTTCCCAAGTGGTGACATCCTGGTACTTCCTGGGCCCGGGCAGCACCCTTTTTATTTAACCATGACCTTTGCAGCTAGCAAGGCTTGTTTGTGGTCTTTCTCCAAAGAAACAACTCTGCATCCTCTAGCGCTCCGTGGGACATCTTCTGTGTGAAGGAGAAGTTCCTAGCACCTTTCGTTGTTGCAGAATCTTCAGCTTCTTCCATCTATAGGCAGCCATTTTGCACCTTCATCTGGGGTTTAGTGGGCTCCTGCCCCCCCGGACACTTTCATAACTCTTGTACTTGGTCCCCTTCCTTTACAGGTCCTCAGGTCCAGGAATCCACCTTCAGTGCTTTGCAGTCTGTTGTGGTCTTTGCAGAATTCTCTATCACAAGTTTAGTGTGTTTCTGTGGAAGAAGTAACACTTTACTCCTACTTTTCAGGGTCCTGGGGTGTGGTATCTTGGACACCCTTAATGTTTTCTCACACTCCAAACAACCGTCTACACACTACACTAGCCTAGGGGTCCATTCGTGGTTCACATTCCACTTTCTTAGGATATGGTTTGTGTTGCCCCTAGGCCTATTGCATCCTATTGTATTCTACAGTGTTTGCACTACTTTCTGACTGTTTTACTTATCTGATTTTGGTTTGTGTGTATACTTTGTGTATTTTACTTACCTCCTAAGGGAGTATATTCTCTGAAATATTTTTGGCACATTGTCACTAAAATAAAGGACCTTTATTTTTAGTAACCCTTGGTATTGTTTTCTTGTGATATAGTACCTATATCATATAAGTGGTATAGTAGGAGCTTTGCATGTCTCTTAGTTCAACCTAAGCTGCTCTGCTATAGCTACCTCTATCAGCCTAAGCTGCTATAATACTACTAATCTACTAATAAGGGATAACTGGACCTGGCACAAGGTGTAAGTACCATCAGGTGCCCACTATAAGCCAGACCAGCCTCCTACACTTATGCAGTAGAATTTATTTGAAAATACCAAGATAATTATTTTTGCTTTTCTTAAACAGCATAAGTTGACACATAGGGCATGATACCTTAGTAAGCAACTTAACCTTAACTTAAATTATTTTTAAAAATGTGCAATGCATATGTTTATAATATGATAGTTTACGAAAAATGAGGAAACACACCGTATGTACACAGTATGGATTTTGTTTAATGTCATCTTTTGTGTAAATGTCCATTATCATGAAGGACGCATGTTTCAAATTTGACAAAAATTAAATTAATTTAATACAGGTATGTTTCTTTACATTTCTTAAACAACAACATTACACACAAATGCATTACACATTTGTCGTAAATTGCTTGTAAGTGAAATTAAAAAATGCATGAACTTAGAGCTAAGGTAAACAAACAATTCAAAAGGAAATGAATAAAACAGAAGCTTACCTTCTATTCCAGTGACAATGGTGCTTTGTTGTCAAGTAGCAACAGCAAAGAAAGGACTTGGATGATCAGGTTCATGAGGGAAAGTGAAGTGGAAAAAAGAAAAAAGGTAAGTTTCTACCTTACATCCCTTCAAAACTGTCATCTCAGATGTGGAGGTTTACCCGCCATAGCTACGTCAACGGGAAAGCACACCAGGATTGGGCCTGCAGAATTATTGGCTGTACTCCCTCCAACAGCCTCTTTTGCCTATTACGCCATCAACGCTGGTGGGAAATTCTGGTGGAGGCAGCGGGATGTGGACAGACTACTGTCTGTGGATCCACCAGCATCTATACAGAGTGGGCAGACTGCTTAGTAGGTGGACGTATTAGCCGATGGAAAAGTGACAACAGGACCAGATCGGGCAAAATCTTAAACAGGTCCTTGCTCACCTTAGTAAAGCATCAAGCCTCATGGGTAGATGCATGGGAATGTCCATGTTCCAGCCATGGCATGCACTCTAAAAACAGGGTAACACAAGGCAGTGCTTTGTGCTGTTTTGCTTCATTCTGGATTAGCTAAGCCACACAGAGCCACTCAAGGCAGCCCCTCATGATGTGAGAGGTATTGTCCTGATGGACTTAACTCCATCCTCGAAATGGTAAATCATGCCTTTAGGGTTTTTTTGCTCTCTCATTAGATTGTAATGAAGCCTCTAAATTATACTGTGTTGGTCACTTCATTAGGGGCCCTGTGTGATATATTCTATTTTGATAAAATCACCCTACATATTAAATGGCTCGATGTTATAGGGGTGCAATATTTCCTATTCTGTTGTTTTCCTTTTACAAGTCATTATTTCAAGGTATTTTAGTTAGTTAGTTTTAGGCTTTGCGTTGCCTAGTAAATCACATTTAAGGGCTTGCACTGCGTTTCATTGCCTTGCATAATACAAGGGCAATTGAAAACCTCAATAAATCTGCCTCTAAGGATGTGGCAGTACGGCTAGTTGTGCAATGAAAGTGTTAGTGAATGGACTAGTGGGATGCATTTTTCATGAAAAGATGAAAGTAAATGGAGCATCTCTACACTTTGGGCATGTATTCACTACATCTCTGTGGATAGAGGGTGGATACCCAGAACTGAAGTGAGCCGAATAGAGAAAAGGCTATCCGGAAATAAAAAAAATAAAAAATCTGAAGTCTATTTAAGCAAAAGGCTGCTGACTAGTTCTTCCTGAGCGGCAATATAGGGTAGATGGTAGAAGTAAGGGGGTACGTCATGGGTTTTTCTTGTTAAAGGTGCACTATTGCTACTGCTGTGAGAGTCATCACCTATCACAAAGGCTGTGCCTGAGCCACAGTCAGAAAATTATATTTGAAAGAGAAACACCTCAAATCAGTTCTGAAACATCAGTAATGGATCCCCATCCCCTGTCTTTTGCAGGCCACCAACCCTGTGATTACAGCCAATCACAGAGGGTAGCAACTTGTTGACTTCTTAATGAATATTAATTAGACAGGTCATTCTGCAACCCCCTGTAATACACTATTTTATAAACCGACTGAACAGTATGTAGGATGGCTTGCAAAATACTATTCCATCTGCATAAAGTATGTGCAAAATTTTCAACCACTTTTTGCAAAAGAATTAATCATCAGGACCATAACTTCCATAAGTAGATGGATGCCAATTGTGGGAACATCAACACACTAATGGCGGACACTCAGAACCACACCTCCCAGGTAGTTCCATATTAGTCACAGTTTGGTGCACACCATCCTCAGTATCAGTCGCTGAAATGATACTGCTGCTTTGCAGAGAGAAATGAAGATCAAAAGCAAATTGATGCACCCAAAAAAATGGTCCGTCCACAATTCCATATATTTTCAAATTATTCTTTATTGTATTTCTAAGTTTTTCCATTAAAGCAGCCAAGACAACAGCCGACGTGTTTCACTCAAGAACATTGAACCTCTTCAGGCCTCATAAATGAAAGTATTCCCAACATCAATTTTCAAAAGGATTCCCTCTGTTCAATATATGCACTTAGATACTGCAACACACTAGTCTTCTTATTGCAACAGGGTGACAGTCTTCCCCACAGTTGACACCTGAATCTGTGTCTGTGCATCTCGTCTCACATAGCTGGTGTGTAATAAACCGTTTGCAATATGGATTGTTCACTCTTTTTCAGTTCTACCTGGTGTAAGTACCTGCTAAAATCTGCATAAGACATAATAAAACAAACTTTAACCTGTTTCATCAGTAGCCAGGTAAATAGGGATGTTTCTCTGATATTTCCACATCTACTGGCTAAGTTGTGCATTCTGTCTGCTGCTTATACACCCAGCACAAGAATAATTAAGTTTCTTTTCAAGTTATTTGCAAGACCACCGTCAACACAGTAGATCATTTTTGCTATTTAGTAACTATTGACATTTCTTTGTGACGTGCCAGACTACTGGTCAAATAATATATCATTTTTTTCTATTTAAACAGCTGCCATAAAAATAATTAAGTTTACTTGCTGTTTACATGGCTGCTGGCTTAACTGTACATGTGTGCTGCTTTGCCAGCAGCTGGTTAATGAGTGAAGTTTTTTAGTTTGCTTGACTGCTAGCCAAATAGTACAAAATGTCTGGTATATAGTCAGTAGCAAGGTAAATAGTGAGGTCTTTCCTGCTGTTTGCATGCCTGTCAGTCAAATAGTAAGTAATTTCTACTATTTAGCTGGCAGTCAAGTAAATAGCAGAAAAAAACAGTATTTACCTGGCGGATGAGTGAATAGGTGGTACATTATCTTAGATGTCTCCCACATAAAATGGACTCTGTTTCAGTATAAATCAATGCAGAAAGTACATTGCCCCTTAATTTCTTTTCAAAATCTCCCACATTCCAGTTTAAAAATTTCAGCATATATGGAAATGGAGAATACCATGTGGGACCTGGAATAACCTGACATTTTACAGCATGTTTGTTCCCGATTGTCGTCTTGTTTGCACGGGCAGATTTCTCCTACTTTTAGTAGGAAACACTAGTCAGACACAGGCGGCTAGTCCGCACCTGGTGAACTCATTATTGGGAAAGGCGGTATCTCCCAAGGAGATATTGCTTATCCTGACTCGGAATCCGGATCTATGTGGCTCCACTTGTCATTCGTGATTTGTAGGCGCCAGCCCTTCTCTTTACTTTTAAGTTACAAAAGCACCACAAGAACTTTTTTTGGTGACTTGCCCCTTTTAGAGAATCAATTGTATCGTATTTCTCAGAAAAAGAACATTTTATGCACCTCAAGAAATGAACAATTTGATCATTGTTGTTCTTGCCCTGTGCAGATAAAAATACATAAAACGTCCGGAGCACCCCAGCTTTAAAAAGAGTCATGCCGTGTACTGCCAGTAAAGTGCTCTTTGTAATGCGTTCGTATTGCGTCAACCCGTGTGCCGTTTTGTGATGTGCTAGTCAAGGCACAATTTAACATTTGCCTGCCTAAGAATGACTCGGTAGAAGTCTGCCATTAGAGCTGGACAAGTGAGCAAATTACAGCATTTACAAGTTCAGCTGAAACACAGCCAAGAGAAGGGACTTTGATTTGCTGCTATGTGCCAAATGAGCAATGCCGGAACAAATGTTCCAACACGACAGGTTTGGCACTTACACAGCTCCATAATCCAGCTGGGATTGCATTGATTAACTTTCAGTAACTACAGCTGATATGAAAAAACTGAAAAGTTTAAATACATGAGTTGGCGAACCACTGAAGTCTCACTGTAACTTTTTAATTGGAGTCGCTAGGATAGTTGAAATGTGGGAAGATGGCAAAGCTACGTGGTGGATTTTGGAATAAAAAATAGATAATAGAGAAATAAATGAGTCATATTTAACTGTTTAGGCAATTTAACATACATACAAGAATTGAAATAAAATGCTCTGCTGATGTTAATTTTATTTTAATTATTCAGTCATATTGTTAAAGTTATTCTCTCCTCTCTAGGAGGTTTTTTAGACCTTTGGGCCAGATGTACTAATAGATTTTGCAGTCTCAAGCTGTGAGTCACAAAATCGCCATGCTTGTGACAGCATAATAACACTATTTAAAGTGCCAAACCTTTTTGCAATTCAGAGAAGCCTTTCTCAATCGCAAAAGAGGTTTTGACATCATTCCAAATTGCAATTACTATGGGGCATGAAAGACCTGTGCCCGTATTGCTGCACATCTGAATGAAATGTATCATTGGTTTGTGACCACAGTTGCAGTTGCAAATGGTTGAAAAGCCACTGACTCCTGACAGAAGGCTGTAAAATATTTGCCAAGGTGACTCTCCTTGGGCACCGTTCCCTTTGGAAACTGGGTGGCCAGCCTCAGGGGAAGTAAACAGTAGTCCGGTGAACCGCTGTCTCTTCCCCAAATGTTTTTGAAAAGCAGGACCCATGTGCGTACGCTTCTGCTTTTCAAATCTTCTCTCTGCTCAGCGGCCCGCTTCCACCTCTCTCTGCAACAGTGGAATAAGGCAGGAAGAAGAGTGGTGTGTGGAGCTGTTGATTGGGGCCTTGTTGCATGTGCAGTACTTGGAATAGGAGGAAAAGTATTCACTCGTAGATTAGGAACCACTGAACAAGAGGTGCACACTACACAGACACTCGCCGAAGTGTCATTTGAGAAGCACATGCTCCCTCGCACTTAACTCCTTCTGCCTCCCCGCCTGCCTCTCCACCTCCAGTATATACATAGGTGTCTACATGTATGCCAGGCTCATGCACTCCAGTAAGAGCGTCATTTGGAGTTATAAAGTCCTCTACCGCCAGGATAAGCTCATCCTGCCTCATGTAGGAAGTGTGTGGCCAAAGCATTCAATCTCACTGCAGCACTGATGTCCACTGGATGCTGCAGGGTTTGACAGCAAAGCGTCAAGGGTGAACCTGGTTGCTGCATGTTGGACCTGGCTTTTTGACAGGGTCATCCCCAAACTTTTTGCCTCCTTCCTCCTATTTTTTCTGACCTGTTGTTGTTGGCTTTTGACCTCTGGGCACTTTACCACTGCTAACCAGTGCTAAAGTGCATATGCTCTCTGTGTAAATTGTACTATTGATTGGTTTATCCATGATTGGCTATTTAATTTACTTGTAAGTCCCTAGAAGAGTGCACTATATGTGCCTAGGGCGTGTAGATTAAATGCTACTAGTGGGCCTGCAGCACTGGTTGTGCCACCCACTTCAGTAGCCCCTTAACCTTGTCTCAGGCTTGCCATTGCAAGGCCTGTGTGTGCAGTATCACTGCCACTTCAATTTGGCATTTAAAAGTACTTGCCAAGCCTAGAACTCCCCTTTTTCTACATATAAGTCACCCCTAATGTGTGCCGTAGGTAACCCCTAGAGCAGGGTGCTGTGTGGGTAAAAGGCAGGACATGTACCTCCTAAATTCGTTTTTACACTACTGTGAGGCCTGCTCCTTTCATAGGCTAACATTGGGGCTGCTCTCATACATTGTTGAAGTGGCAGCTGCTGATCTGAAAGGAGCAGGAAGGTCATATTTAGTATGGCCAGAATGGTAATACAAAATCCTGCTGACTGGTGAAGTCGGATTTAATATTACTATTCTAGAAATGCCACTTTTAGAAAGTGAGCATTTCTTTGCACTTAAATCTTTTTGTGCCCTTCAATCCACGCCTGGCTAGGTTTAGTTGACAGCTCCTTGTGCATTCACTCAGACACACCCCAAACACAGGGTACTCAGCCTCACTTGCATACATCTGCATTTTGAATGGGTCTTCCTGGGCTGGGAGGGTGGAGGGCCTGCCCTCACACAAAGGACTGCCACACCCCCTACTGGGACCCTGGCAGACAGGATTGAACTGAAAGGGGACCTGGTGCATTTCTTAGACACTCTTTGAAGTCACCCCCACTTCAAAGGCACAATTTAGTATAAAACAGGGCCTCTGCCCTACCTCATCAGACACTTGCTGGAGAAGAAACCTGAACCAGAAACTACATCCTGCCAAGAAGAACTGCCTGGTTGCTCAAAGGACTCACCTGTCTGCTTTCTCCAAAGGACTGCTGCCTTGCTGTTGGCCTGCTGTCTTGCTGAACTCTTGTCTGGCTGTAAAAGTGCTCTCCAAGGGCTTGGATAGAGCTTGCCTCCTGTTCCCTGAAGTCTCAGGACCAAAAAGACTTCTCTTTTTCATTTGGACTCTTCGTGCGGCGAAAATTTCAACGCACAGCTTGTTCCGCGGCGAGAACAACGCCAGACACCGACGCTGATCGACACGACGCCTTCGGGGCGACCGGAACTTCGACGCACGGCCTCGCAAGGACAACGCCGCCTGACTTCCAGAGGGGAAATCGACGCGACGCCTGCCGTGAGAGCGAAACTTCGACGCACAGCCCCGCGGAACTACACGCAGCCGGAAAACAGGCAGGAGAATCCACGCACAGACCCCGGGACATCTGGTAATCCCTGCGACCCACAGAAAGAGACTGTCTGCGCGCCGGAAAACGATGCACGACTTCCCCGCGTGAAAAATAATGACGCAAGTCCGTGTGTGCTGGGGAGAAATCGACGCACACACCATTTTTCCACGTACCTCTTCTGTGGCCCTTTGCAGAGATTTTCCACTCCAAACCAGGTACTTTGTGCTTGAAAGAGACTTTGTTTGCTTTTTCAAGACTTAAGACACTTTATATCACTCTTCAGTGATATCTTTACAAATTCATATTGCATCTTTGATCGTTTTGACCTGCATATACCCAGATAAATATTATATATTTTTCTAAACACTGTGTGGTGTATTTTTGTGGTGCTATATTATGGTATTGTATGATTTATTGCACAAATGCTTTACACATTGCCTTCTAAGTTAAGCCTGACTGCTCGTGCCAAGCCACCAGAGAGTGGGCACAGGCTAATTTTGGATTGTGTGTGACTTACCCTGACAAGAGTGAGGGTTCTTGCTTGGACAGAGGGCAACCTGACTGCCAACCAAAAACCCCATTTCTAACACTGCAGTTTACTTAGACCAGGTGGCCATGTGCCCAATAGTAGCCTGATAGTAGTAATGTAGCCTGTGTGTCATGGGCTTAGTGCAACTTTGGAATCGATCCCACTGACTGCTTTTTAAGCTATAAAACAGCATTAAACCGGATTCAGTAGGACTTTGAGACTTCTGAGACCTGGTGCCTCTACAACTGCTGCTTCATTGGATGATATGCCCCTGCCTGCCTGTGTCTTGCTTCCCTGCCCTACTAGAGGTGCCTCGAGCTGCTATTTATTTCAGATTAGTGAGGAGGAACTTTTCTGTTGAGTTGGCTGCTGACCTGGGTGCTGTGAGCTGGAATGCTGTTCTGTTCCTGGGCACAATAAACAAGTGGGCTGTCAATTTATCAGTAAGTGTCAGCCCTCGACTATCTTCTGTTCTTTTCCACAGTGGATTTCAGTTCAATTCCTCCACTTTTGTGGGCCCAGTCTTATGCCTGCCAGTAGCCTAGTGCTGTAAAAAATGAAGAGAGAGACACAGGGCACTGTGAAGCAGCAGCTCCATGACCCTTTCATTCCAAAAGGCGTTAAAACACACTTTCTGGTGCCAGAGCTTACTTGAAGAGCAGCTGGATTTCTCCTGCAGCCCATTCTCTCCTGGTGATCAGAAAACTGTTGCCACACACTTTTATTACTGTTCCTATCGACCTACCCTGCCAACAGCAGTTTAAAAGAATGAATACTTTGTAAACGCCTCCCAGGGCTAGTGCATAAGCACCCGAAAGCAATCCTGTGTTATACCTTTGCAATTCATACACACCCTCTTCTATGACATCACTGCTCTAGCTTCTGCAATCAGGGCGAAAAAGACCTCTCCTGTCCCAGCACATGCACAACAGGCCACATCCAAATTCCAAACGCTCGCACCCAAATAAAACACACAGATTATCAGCCCATTTTACCACTGAGCCGCAAGTGGCCATTTAATGGTTTGTTTCAGCTGCTGGGTGTTTCTTTTCTTCTTGTTGCTTTTGCCCTCAGAGTACTAGGGGAACTCCCACTTTATAAGTCATGCTACATACAGAACTGTCTTTGTAATAGTATTAAATGTACTTTTCAAAGTTGATATGATGACTAATGCAAGAAATCATACCAAGTCGTGTGATAGTCTGATTGGTTTCCTTCACATTTCTCCTCTCTCCTGAGTTTGGTTGACTGTGAGGTATATCACATGCGCCCTTACTAAGTAAGTCCAGGACATCTCTTTAGATGAAGTATTTTTTTAAATTAGCATGAGTGTAATTACTAATATGTTTATAAATTGCCACAAACACTGAAACACTGAAAGGTCTAATCATACCCTTAGTTGTAAAATTATTTACCTTCGGGTTGCTTCATATGTAGCTAAAAAGCCTTTTCTTTCATAATCCAGACTCTTATAATATGGTTTTCTTGTAATTCATCTTAGGACCTATATGCATGAGTACATGGCCAACCATCAGCCACAGATAATACCTCCACTCCAGATCAGGATCAACCCTACAGTGAGGACTCCACTCCTGCAAGTCTGGATGATGGTGAGCTGCCTGGTCCATCTGGTCTGTCTGGGCAGATAGCTCCAGCTAGTCTCACTCGGCCCACATCTACACCTCCCAATTCAGCTGTTCCAACACCTTTGCCAATGGATACCTCCACTTCCTATGTCCAAAGTAATAGCACACCAATCTTGTGCCCCCTTATCCTGGTTGTTGTTGAGACAACACAAACATCACTACCTCCGGCTCAGCCAGGACCCAGTGAGATGGGGCACACTGGCTCAAGGGAACACGGTAGTGGGGTTAGGGGTTGTGGTAGGGAATCTGTGGGCCAGCAAAGTGAGGCCACTGGGTACACTGTCACCCAGACCACCATTGACGAAGTCTTGGTAACCCTAAATCAGTCCCAAGACAGGATTGGCGAGGTCCTTACAAAGCTCCGGGACATGAAGCAGTTGCAGAGGGAGCACATTTTAGAAATGCAGAATCACAACTCTAATGTGAGCCTCCTGACTGTGGTGCTGTTTGACATTTAGCACCATTTGTGTGGGCTTTCCCAGCAATTTCTACCCTTTCTGTTGCCCTACAACATCTGGTCCCACTACACCTGCCTCAGCCACAGAAAGGAAAGACCTGTCACATGCAGAAACACCTGCAACCACCTCAGTCCCTGCAACTGCTGATCACTCATCCCCCACTGAAGTTTCCTGAACTATAAAAAAGCAAATTATCCTATTGTCACGTTGTACTTACCAACAAGCTAGGCCCTCTCAGGTCCAATTTGTGACATTTGCAGGGGTATGCTGCAGTTTCGTAGGAATCATATGTTTGCCCTGGGAAATGTGAATACTCGCTTGAGATGTACAAATCTGTTAAGCAAACAACTTCCACATGGATTGAATGGAAGTTCTTATGATTTGGTAGACCTGCTCTCTGACATATAGTTGCAATAAAGCAGTATGAGTGCCATCAATTGCAACCACATGTGGTATGCCACCCAAAGCATAAAAATCTCCCTTCACATTTGTAAAATCCTTATGTCGTAAAAACTGGATGAAGCTGTTGATGTGTCTTATCATTGATAAAAAAGGACTTTTTGTAACACCCCACTGAAAGTTGGTTGTGACATGCCTACAGATACTGCTACAGTGTATTGGAAGTATCCTGGGGCCACAAAATAGACTACTGCCATGAGTTTTACTGTTGGTGCTCCTGTTGTGGGATTCCTATTGTGAGGCAGAAAATCTGGGTCCAGCTGATGACATAAATCTAGGATTGTCTGGCTATTCAATCCAAAGTTTTTTATAATGTCCCTGTCTTCCACAATGGCAAGGTCTCGAAAAAGTTCTGATTACTGTAGGCTGTCGTCTTCTACCTCTTTCTGGGCTCATAAGAAAAATAAATTATCACTTATAATGGTTATTCAAAACTTTGATAATTAACACATATCTTATGTCATTGTGAAATTACATATGTTTTTGTGACATATATGTACACATCAATTTTTTTGATGTTGCAAATTAGAATTACATTTTTTTACATGTCTCCTTTTTTAAAAATAATACATAAATAATACGTTTGAAATGTATTATTGGCACATCACTTTTTTAATGTTTTTTTCTAAAATTCTGTCAACAAAAGTATAAAATACACCACGTCACTACTGATTTTTAAAAATGTAACGCATTACATTATAATGTGTTAAATTTATCAAAAAACAGTGTTGTACTTATTTTTACATTGATAAACAAACTAGTCACCATTTTGAGTGGTGGTGACACACTTAACATTTAAAAATACACTGGTTCACAACCTAAAATGGTGGCCACCTGACCTTGTCATGAGGACATTGGAAAACTGACAGTCGTCGGCGGAAGTTGATAATGTAGTAGGTGTAACACTCCATGATAGACACAGCCATAGGCTAAAGTGTGTGGCGGCCATGCACGAAAGCCAATGGCTTTGCCTGTCTCCGTCGACTATTGTCTATGGTGTGTACATGTACAAAGCATTTGGACAAAAGCTGATTTGCCTCCTAACACTGCAACCAACAACACTCCCTCCACGTTTGCTGCTGTTATTGACATCTAGGAGCCAGGATGCCGAGCAAAGCAGTTTACAGGACCCCTAACTTCTCACCTGAGGAGTTGGAACTCCTCGCCACGAAGGTCTTGAACAGCCAGCTGTATGGGAACCCAGAGGAACAGCTACATGTTTGAGTGGGAAATGTATGTTTAAGTAACTTTTTTTCTTAAATACACAGACTAATTTGTCCCTTTTAGTTAGTTAGGGAAGTGTGTGATTGAAGTGTAGTCAACTGAATAATTTGGCAGGGAACATAATTACATAATTTTCAAATTGCATGCCTCTTACTTCCAGTAACCAGTAGACATTGTACCGAAAGTATTAGCGAAAAACAAAGCCATATGTTCAAATGAGAGAAATGTAAAGGGGAAGACATTGTTTTTTCAAATAATGGACTTGTCTGAATATTTTTTTCACTTTAGATGTATCCCATTTTCAGAAAAATACTAATCAGTATGTTTTAACCATTTAATGGTGTTACTGTTGGCTGTGGATCCCCACTTCACCACCTAGTCACACTTCACTTACAGACCTCACGGTCCTGTTTCTACAATATTGTAATTCATGTTTTTAATCTCTTTCACTGGGTCAGATGTCAATTTTATCCCAATGTTCATCAAGAGTGAAATGAATATATGTACCCATAAGCACTGATAATTATTCAAAATGTATTGAACATGACATCCATCCATAACATCTTCAATTTGACTCAGTGTATCTATGTGAATTATAATACCCAATGCATTTCGGGTCTGCTGATCCTTCTTCAAGGGTCTGTCAAAAATACATAAACTTTATATCAGAACTTAAACAATAAGAAAATACAGATTTACATGCTGTTAATCCACTTGAATTACTACTCACTGCATAAACACCAAGTGAAACTCTTTTAGCCTGAACTGAAACACCCGTAGCATACATGCTCATGTGTAAAACACTGGACTCATTTAAATCAAAAACACCGTATATTCAAAATTAAACAAATTCATGTGGTGCCACCCGTGCATACGAAAAGGATGATACTTGTTCAGTACATAATCCCACATGCATTTGTATGAAACTGAAAACCAACCTCCATGCGTCTCATTCAACACAACCACCCGTGCGCGCTTAAGGTGCTTACTAGATTGGTGCCTCAAGTGTAAGCCAAGCTTTAAACAAAAACCGTGCTAGTGTACTCGTGTTCTTACCAATACCCCAAGCAATCGATAACTACCAGATACATTAACCGCGTACTACCCTGCCACCATCAACGAGGTGCTTATTGCTGAACTTCCACGTCCTGTTATTTAAACCCATCAAGTGATGCGTTATCCCACGCTGGTTTAAAGGTGTATTACAATGTTAGTTGCCCTTGCGGTGAAGCGTTATCCTCGAGACCCTATTGTGTCCATAAATACAAGCTTAAAATGAAAATGAACCTGTCTGCAGCCAATGCCTTATGTGCAATGTAATAGGGAATGATCAATAAATGATATCCCACAGTTTGTCAACCTCCCTTTTTTTTACATTATGAGCCAGCATAATAACGGTTATAAATGTAAATCATAACAGGCAGAATTAAAAATGTGATCGTGAAATTAAAGAACGTAAAAAATAAAACATAAAATTGTGAAAAATGTGATTAAACCAGGATTAAAACTCTTTTTTGATTCTGAGCAGAGAAGTGCGTTTGATATAATATTGTGGTTATAACCCTTTAAAGGTGCCACATATTGGGAAAGTAATATCCTGTGCTGTAAGTACATATGATATAGGCTCTCAATTACCCATAAAAGTATGTCCTTTTCCTACACACACACTTGTTCCTATACCACCAAAAACCATGCTAACAGAGTCACACATGGCAGCCCTTCCATACTGCCCTTAGTCATTTTATGGAGTTGAAACCATAGTATCTGGCTCTAAAAACATTAGGCATTAAGCCAATGTAGCTGTGTGTGGGGATGTGTGCTTATAATGTACAAGTTGTTAAGCCTTCAGGAGCTCACAATGATTTGTACTGATCAGAAGTAGCTCCAACTACAGGAAATGTTTCAGACCCCTGGCCTGGATGATGTTTGCGGCCTGGATGTGTAACATGAGGACATTGAATGCGTTGAGGGTACTCAACAGGTCACTACAACTGAGCATTTCCTGAGAAAATTAAAATGTTGTTAAATAATCACAGCAATACAGACAAACTAAACTTCACAAAACATATTTTTCTTTACTTTTTCATATCAATACAGGTCAATGCCCATCAGAAGAATGTGATATGGAACGTTATTGGCAAGAAGAAGTGGACCCTTGGGGTTTACAACTGGCCCAGCCTTCACTGTTGCAAGAGGTGGGAGGACCTATGACGCTGGACCTGCAAGTCAACTGAAGTCCAGCTAGGCCAGTCCTCCCAATTTGGAAAGCGTGTTCCGCATTCAAACCCGGCTAATGTCCTGCATACTTGCAATGGCCTACCTGGACCTTGATGGGCAGTTAAGAGCCCAACAGCAGCATCAAAAGGGCTAAGTTATTTTATTGAGTTCTTATTGTTACTATTTTTTGATACAACAATGACTTATGGTATCACTATGTAGGTTGACACACATCCAAGGCACAAGAGGATTTCTGGAAGATGTCAGTTTTGCATAAGGTGTATGTTGATGTGTTTTGTGAATTGATTTGTGTTAAAAGTTAAAAGATGCCCCCAGATTCCTTATCACAACCAAAGCACTGTTTTTAGCAGACACATGCCTATGCAGTAACAAAAACGTACCTGTTTTTTGTCTAAATAATGAGGGACAGTTGTACTACACAGGTCTCTATTGAGGATTCTGTAAGATGTGATATTCCATTACAATTGTGAGTAGGTAATATTGGCCCTATTATAGGTGATGTGACATACAATGTACATAGGATGCAGTGTATGTTTCTGACTTCACATTGGTGAGTTGTTATTATGACCAAACAATACTGAGAATCTGGTAAAAAATGACTAGGAACATGAGTACAATGGCAACATTTCTTAGCAAAGACATTTGACACAAATGTTTTCACTGCAAGATTCAAGTCAGTTCATATTGACAGTAGCAGATTGGCATAAAGGCTTACACCTCCACAAATGGCATGTAGACCAGTCTGTTTAGAAAAACATGAATTTAGTAGGCAAACATTCTTAATTGAAATGGACAGGAATGAGTACACATTGATGACAGAGTTGCCCGTACCCCAAATACATTTTTGTACACTTTGTTATGTCCAGATGATGATTCAACATTGAAGGAAAGGGTTTTATGAAAGGGACTTCTGCAGATGAACAATGTACATGTTACAAAGCTTTCTTGCTTAATATTTAATTTTGTGACATGAGTTCACTATTCAAAACAAACTAAGAGGGCCATTTAGAGGTAATGTACAATTCTATGAGAGATTTGAAGTGTCGAAGTGAATAGATCTAAAATGAGATGGGAGCAATGATGGAAATTTGCAAAACAGTGAGCAAATGGGTCTATGATATGTGCCCAACATGCATGGGGTAATGGTGAAGTACACTTAGGGGGTCATTCTGACCCTGGCGGCCACCGGCCACGGGAGCACCGCCAACAGGCTGGCGGTGCTCCCACGACCGCGGCGGTTCAGCTGCGGTCAGAAGCGGAAAGTCGGCGGTCTCCCGCCGACTTTCCGCTGCTTGGGGGAATCCTCCATGGCGGCGGAGCACGCTCCGCCGCCATGGGGATTCTGACACCCCCTACCGCCATCCTGTTCCTGGCGGGTCTCCCGCCAGGAACAGGATGGCGGTAGGGGGTGCCGCGGGGCCCCTGGGGGCCCCTGCAGTGCCCATGCCAATGGCATGGGCACTGCAGGGGCCCCCGTAAGAGGGCCCCACGGTGTATTTCAGTGTCTGCAATGCAGACACTGAAATACGCGACGGGTGCAAACTGCACCCGTCGCACATACCCACTCCGCCGGCTCCATTCGGAGCCGGCTTCATCGTGGGTTGGGGTTCCCCGCTGGGCTGGCGGGCGGCCTCCTGGCGGTCGCCCGCCAGCCCAGCGGGAAAGCCTGAATGGCCTCCGCGGTCTTTCGACCGCGGAGCGGCCATATGGCGGTTCCCGCGAGGCGGGCGGCTATCGGCGCCCGCCTCAATCAGAATCACCCCCTTAATTTTTTGCACCTTGTAGCAAGTGAAACAGTCAAAGTATGAAATGTTTGCTTGATGAACCTCATGAACATTTTTAGTTGTACGGATATACTAAAAACATTGTCTGTGTCTTTTCAGCATCATCAAGAGCAGGTGAATGAGACATTGGCCATGAAGGTGGGAAAGCGGCTTGCTGCTGTGATTTGGGTACAGAAACATCATACATGGATGGACACAGTGACTTGGAGGGTGAGGGGACTGGCACAGAGGTCACCAACTCTATATCTTCTTCAGGGGCCTCCACAGAAGACCATGCCCTAGTGGTGGTGGACCAGACAAGACGTTTACCATCTGCATTCTTATCTGCCCCCTACATTCTCATCTCTTCCCTCCCTCTTGCTCAACCCCCAGATGACCAAACCTGCCCCCCTAAAAGAGGTGGCATCTCCTTTGCTTCAGGCACCTGCCCCCTGCCACTGACCCCCCAGAGTATGCTCAGTGAAGAAGCTATTGACCTCATATGTAGCATCTCTGTAAGCCAGACAGTAATTGTTAATGGCATCCAAGGGCTTAGTTCCTAAATACAAAAAATGGTTGTATTCCTGGATACCATTTGTAGTTTAATGTCTGTCATGCAGAGATCACTAGCAAAGATAGCCTCTGCACTGACTGCAGCCCCAACCAGCCCCACCATGAGCCCCTATTCCTGTCTCTTCCTCATCCCAAATCCCACCTCACATCCCAATCAAAAGCACACTCAATTCCTTGCACACACCCACTCCAACAGACAAAACCAGCACACACACACACACACACACATAAACACAAACACACCAAGAGACAAAAGCATACACCCATCCAACAGACACACACTACTGATACTCCACACACAGGCACCACAACAGCCACCACCACAGACACAACCATCACACCCACAACCATAACACCCACCACCACAGACACATGCACCTCCACCACCACAACAATCCAAACCACCGCCACACCTACACCCACCAGCACACCCACAAGCCGCACACATCCTCCTCTACATCTCACTCATCCAAACACAGTCTAACACACACACACATCGACATGCAACACAACACCCACCAGATTCGTGCTCAAAATCACCTGAACTTAGTACACCGACCAAACCACACACATTCAAACATACACACTCACAGAAAGGTACACACACATCTCAACACCCACTAAATGCCAACACATATACTCACCTGAACACCACACACCTTCCACGACATGCATACCCAAACATGCACCATATACACCAGACCCACATGCACCTGAACAAAAGACAAACACACACACCCAACACCCAACCCAGCTCCCTCTAACTCCCAAAGCCCATCCTCCCCACCCCTTCTACACCTTCTCCTCCAGATGCTTTGACTCTTGCCCTGACCCTGACGCCTGTCAGACCCACCCCGTCCCTCGCAAGAAAGATCATTGAGGTGCCTGCTCTGCCCACCAGAAGCCCCTTACCGAGGAGGTTGGACTTGGCAGTGTAATAGCTCTGGGCCTGAAGGCCCCAGGTTCCATTACAAACACTATGGTCAATTCACTTTTAATATATATTTGTTTTATTTACCTATGAGAGACGTATCTCAGTATTTGATTAAATTTAATTAGTTTTCACTAACTTTGTCCTGGCATTCTTTTTAAATTATTAGTAATTGATTGCTGAGAATGTTATTTATGCAAATGTATGTGACATGCACTTATTTCCATTTCTGACAATAACAACCACAGATTTTATTCTTGACATATTTATATGGTGCATATATTAGTGTTGGACATTTGTGATGGACTTGTTGATTTTGGTACAAACATTTATCATGATACTGATACTGGACACTTACACTAAAATTAAACATGTGTATATTTGTGTAACTTGTGAAGTAAATTAAGGGGGTAATTTCAACCCTGGCGGTATGGGACCGCCAGGGCTGAAATGACGGAAGCACCGCCAACAGGCTGGTGGTGCTTCCAGGGACATTTCGACCGCGGCGCACCGCCCGGGCTGGTGGTTTCCCGCCACGCTTGGCCCGGGCGGTTGTAATCCGCCAGGGCAGCGCTGCTAGGGGATTATGAGTCCCCCTACCGCCAGCCTTTTCCTGGCGGTTTAAACTGCCAGGAAAAGGCTGGCGGTACGGGGAGTCGCGGGGCCCCCTGACAGGGCCCCATGCGGCTTTTCACTGTCTGCTACGCAGACAGTGAAAAGCGCGACGGGTGCAACTGCACCCGTCGCACGGCCGCAACACCGCCGGCTCCATTTGGCGCCGGCTATGTTGCGGCCAAGATCCCCGCTGGCCCGGCGGGCAGAAACCAGGTTTCCGCCCGCCGGCCCAGTGGGGATCTCCTAATGACTGCGGCGGGGGTGCGGCTGCATTGGCGGCCGCACGGCGGTCAGATCTTGGCGGGCAGCATCATAATGAGGGCCTAAGTGTGCTAATTGTGGATAAGCCAATGTTATCATGATTTAGGGAAAAAGCACACGCCCTTTAGCACTGGTCAGCAATGGTAAAGTGCCTAGAGTCCTTAAGTCAGCAAAAACTGAGTCAACAAACAGGAGGTCAGAAGGCAACAAAAAGTCCGGGGAAACCACGCCACGGATGCCAAATCTAACAAAGGGTAAATCCTCTTTCCTCAGCTCTTCAGCTAAGGCTTCCAAACTTTAGGGGTGACTCCTGGGACTTTAGGGCTTTATCTAGCAAAGGCCCTGATTAGGGTCTAGTGCACATGCACTTGTGACTGGAAATCTAGGAAAAATTATTTTTTCAATTTGTTGTGTCCCTGTAGCCACGCAGGACATCACCCACTGACTGTTAAAGTCCACTTCTATGTCCTGGGTACAAGAGGGAGCTACTCCAGTCTTCAAAGGCTTCCTTCCAGGTTACTGCAAGCAGGGTCCAGGCTTATTATTATCTTTCATAGGTCCCGAACTTGTTCTGAGCAGTGTTTCATCAGATGCCACATCTGTAGGGTGCACTATGCAATAGGTGGGGGTGACTCATGGCTCCTATACAATAAGGTAAGACCTTGTGTCCCTTCCGCCAAGCACTCCACTGTTCCCCCTTTTTAAGGATCTTGGCATAAAACGCATCGGTCATAAAGCCCGCCTATGCCCTCTCCTGTACTGGAGGCGTCTCTGGAGTACCCCAGAACTTGAAACCTTTACTGATGCCCTGCAGGTTATTTTAAAAGCTGATCATTTTCACAGCATCCCCTGGCTACGATACATCAAGGGGTCACTTTACTCACTCGGGCTCAGTGAACTCTGGAATTCACCAACCACCTCCGTCTTTCCCTCGAAAAGCGAACTAAAGAAACTATATTGGCAAATGGCAGATCACGAAGATCTAGGGGCCGCACTTCACACTACATTATCTTGTGACTTTGTTAACTTAAAAGAGACATGCAAGTATGAGGCTTTTTGGGACATAATCACGGTCCCAAGGAAAAGGAAACTGTACTTTCAGCTCCGCACTGCAACGCTACCACTAAGACTTTTCACCAGCCACTGGTCATACAAAGAATCAACCGCTTGTCCAGCCTGCAAAGCCCCCATTGAGAACCTCCCTCACGTCCTTTTTGCCTGCCCCGCGTACACCGCCTCACGTAGGAAATGGCTGGCCCGGCATGCAGACTGCTGGGAGTCCGCAGCTCTGAAATAGCCCTGCGAATCCTCAGATCAGACACCAGGCCAACGCTAGTGATCGCCATTGCCAAGTTCATCGGAGCTAGCTGGATTGTTAGAGGGAAATTTTGATCTGCTTAATGGTTCCAACAAGACTGTCCCATCACACTGTGTGAGTGTATTTTATCTTTATTCCATTTTTATCATTATATGTATTGTTATATTTATTACTTTATGTATTTATTGTATTTATTGCTGCTATGCGCTTTTATGGCTCTTGTAGCCGAAATAAAGTTCCTTTGACTTGACTTGAATAAGGTAAAGGTTCCCAAGGGTAATCATGCCCTGTTTTTGAGAGATTCCTATTTACACTATTGCAAACAATCTTATAATGCACCTTATTTCTAAAATCAAAGATGGAGGAACCTTTCCTCCTTTGTGCACAGCCTTTGTGTTCACCAAAGGTGTGGCTGGGAAAATGATCAGTTCCTTCTCTTGTGTCCACTTCCTACTAATTATGCATACTGGATGGCTAGTGTGGGCCTGGGGAACAAAGGCTTGCCTCCCTTCAGGTCTCACTTTACATCTACATTTGAATGGCCATGTCTCATCATGGTCCCTTTCAAGCCAATCCAGACCCCAACTGTCTTTCCATGGAAGAAAAACACCTTTCCACACCAACTGTCTGCTGTTGGAGCAGGTTTCATACCTCATTGTCAGGGAGACACTGGCAGGCCCGCTGTTTCAAGCTAATGTTAATCAGCTTAAATGGGGCTCAGGCAGGAAAAGTCCAACTCACCAAGGAATCAGATTTTTAATAAATATGAAAAATAGACTTTAAATGACTATTTCAGCCATTATTTTGCTGTTTCATGTCACAAGTCACAGATAAACGTTAATAATCTGTACTTTGACATTTGCCTGGATCCAGCTACAGCTCTGATAGCTTTTGGGGCAAGTCACTTGAGGAACATGCCAACTTCAATTTCACACATGTTCCTTTTAAAAATATAAGGCACCCTAACTTTTGGGCAACAAGTTCTACTTAGTGGTGACTTATTAATATTTAAGAGCAAGGGTCCCCATCTAGCAGAAGGGATTGTTTTGAGAGGTTTGACAGTAGGATTTTAGGCTGTTTCAGTCAGGCTACACATAGAGAGCCTGATGCCATGTTTTAAAGGCCAACTCTGTAGATGTAGTCCATAGGTGGCATTCAACTTTCAGGCTCTGGGTATATTTACCAGAGACCTATTAGCATATTAAAATGAAAACAGGTGTTAAACATGTCGGACCTGCACAGTTTGTGTGATGTAGCCTCAGATTTTTGCCTTAACTGTTTTTGATGGCCCTAAAACTATGTGCCCTTTACACCTGCTAACTAGAGATAGAGGCCCTCACTCCGAATTTGCGGGCAGCGTAGGCCACCTGCCAAACTCAAACCGCCACCTGACCTCTGAAGCCATCAGAACGCTGCTGGGTGTTTTCCGACTTCACCACAGGGCCGGCGGGCAGAAATAGTGTTTCCGCTCGCTGGCCCTGCAGTGAAAAGGGCCTTAACATCGATGCTGGCTCATAATCGAGCCGGCGCCAATGTGGCAGTGCAGCAGCACCCATTGCGCATTTCACTGCCCGTAATTCGGGCAGTGAAATGAGCGATGGGGATGTGCATGGGGACCACTGCACTGCCCATGCCAAGTGCATGGGGAGTGCAGGAGTCCCCAGGGGGCCCCCGGCACCACCATTCCGCCAGCTTTTCCACGGTAGTGTGAACAGCCATGGAAAGGCTGGTGGAATGGAACTAGTAATCCAGCGGGCAGCGCTGCCCTGACAGATTACAACCGCCGGGACCGCCAGGCTGGAGTCATTATCCGGTGTGGCAGTGTTGGTGGTATTCCAGTAGCGTTTCGGCCGCGGTCGAAATGTGGCGGATCAGACTGTCACGTTGTAGATGCTCCTCAGACTCGGCGCGATGCAAATAAGGGTCCACCTCCTGACTCCACCAAGTCACCTATATAAACCACGGTGCATTGGAGTAATCGGGTGAGGGAAGGAAGGGGAAGGAACAGCAGGGACGGGATATCTGTAAAGAGAGGAATACACAGAGTTAATATCACATTGCCTGTCTACTCTCGCAATGTCTCGCTAAAGTACCAACGACCGTACCTGCCCATAACTCATGAGGGCAGAACTAATCCAACACCTATCTGTGCTCCATCTGAATCATAGATGGACGCCCCAAGCCAACAATTAATACCGATGATCTCCAAGGGGTTGCTCAACACCCACATTTATACAAGATAGTCACGAAATAATGAGGAGACAGAACAAAGAGAAAGGGAATAAAATTAACGATGATAAGAACATATCTCGTAGTCCTTTCTATGACTCAGTTAATCCACTAAGCCCCAGGTCATAGTCACGCAATTTGTAGGAATAACCCGGTGTTAATTCATTACGTATCGAAAAGAAAAATCGTCCCGGCAGTTCAATTCCCGCAAAAATAAACATTAACCCCTTGTCGAAGCCCAAACTATAATGTTCTCTGGCCCCAAGGATAATCGTGCTTTATTGGTAACTCAAACAAAAGACCGCCGTGCTTCAGAAGTTACCAGTGTCCTTATCGAACTGAAAAAGAAAGGTGAGGGATTCCGGCACCAAATCGTCTCACCGCTACCACTTCTCCTTCGTGGCAGGTTCCTCTGGGAAAATAAACTCGACACTCCCCCTGATATTGGGAAGGTCCCAGGCTCCACGGAAAACCGAAGGAGGAATTAAACCTCCTTGCAAACAACTCAACCTCGGAAACGCCGTCAGCAAGAGCCCTCGTTGCCCCTCCGACTGGTTTCTAGGAAACGAATAATGCACATTACTTCCTGTATGTGCTTGCTTTTTAAGCGACCTCTTCCCCTCTAGGCGTCATGGGATATGTAGTCCAAAAGGACTATGTTATCCCGATCGGCAATGTAGGCGCCGTGGCTAACACCTGACAGTACGCCCGCCTCCAAAGCGCCTCCTAGGACCAGGTTTAGAGGGATGACGGGCATGAAACAGCCGTACTGCCCTAGGGGCATGGACATTGCTTTCCGGCTCCCATGAATCGTCCTCAGCATTGTACCCCTTCCATGAAACCAAGTACCACAGCTGACCCCCCCGTCGTTTGGAATCCAACACTCTGCGCACCTCGTACTCCAGCTGCCCATCTCTGACCACCGGAGGCACCGCCTGCCGGGTCGCTGAAAGAGCCGGTTTCAAAAGGCTGCAATGAAATACCGAATGGATCCTTAAGGAAGCAGGTAAGTTGAGACGGTAAGCCACAGGGTTTATCTGGCGTAACACCTCATAGGGACCAATGTAACGAGGATGAAAGACGCTACGCATCTTGAAGCGTATATACTTGGTGGAAAGCCACACTCTATCGCCTGGCTGATATGCCTGCCCCTCACGCCGATGTTCATCACCCCACCTTTTATACTGTTCTTTGGCCTTCTCTAGATTGAGTCTTATCTTCTTTTGCACGGATTGCAGATTCTTAATCATGGCATGAACCGTAGGTTGATCCGTGACTTCCCTAGGTATGTTTATGGGCAACATTTCCGCGTGGAACCCCGTGTTAGCACGAAAAGGAGATTCTCGTATCGAACTATGCCAAGCATTGTTGTATGATAGTTCTGCCAGCCATAGCAACGAAACCCAGGATTCGTGAGCGTCCTTTGCATAGCACCTCAGATATTTTTTCAGGGTTTGATTGAGGCGCTCCGTCTGGCCATCGGTTTGTGGGTGAAAACTGGTGGACAGTGCGGATTCAATGCGCAGCACCTTGCACCACATACGCCAAAACCTAGCAACAAACTGGGGGCCTCTGTCCGAAATAATGGTTCTCGGTAGACCATGTAACCGCACCACTTGAGACAAAATTAGATGGGCGGTGTGACTGGCTGTAGGCAGATTTCTACAAGGGAGAAAATGACCCATCTTGGTAAGGCTATCGATTACCACCATGATAGCGTTGTACCCCTGATCCATTGGTAATCCTACCACAAAATCCACGCTAATGGTTTGCCATGGTTTATCCGGAGTGGGCAAAGGTATCAGTTTGCCCTGGCTCTTCGCGTTTTCTCCCTTGGCCCGTGCACATATCTCACACCGAGCCACCCAGGCCGCAACGTCTTTAGCCCAACCTTCCCACCTGAAATGTCGTCGAACTATTTGCGCCGTTTTGGTGTAACCAGGATGACCAGCCGTTACCGCATCATGACACCAATTAAAGGCTTGCACTTGGAGTTCACGTGTTGGCAAATACAAACGATTACCTTGCAACGGTATTCCATGCTTAAGGGTACGGTCCTGACTTAACTCCGCCCATTTCTTCCACTGAGCAGCAGACTTATGCTTAGAAACCTTTTCTAAGAAATGGGAGATATGAAGGGCACAAAGCACTCGTTCAGGTTTGATGATTGCTTCCTCAGGTCTTGAAGCGATGGTTCTCACGTCCTCTTGTCGAGACAGTGAATCTGCCTTGCGATTGTCAACCCCAGGACGGAAGGTCACCACAAACTCGTATTCTGAAAAAAACAGCATCCACCTCATTTGCCGCTGGGTAAGTTGTCTTGCCTCCTTCATATACTGCAGATTTCGGTGATCCGTATATACCGTGACCGGGTGTTGAGCTCCCCATAGGTAGTGTCGCCATTCTTGGAATGCCTTTTTGATGGCTAACAATTCCTTTTCTGCCACCGTATAGTTAAGTTCCGCAGCCGATAGTTTCCTAGATAAAAACGCAACAGGATGAAGCTGTCCGGAGGTTTTGTTTCTTTGTGATAACACGGCCCCTATCGCTATATCCGAGGCATCTGCTTCGACGATAAAAGGGGCATCCGGCTGGGGATGTTGAAGTATAGGTGCGGAGCAGAAGGCCTGTTTCAAAAAGCAAAAGGCCTCCTCTGCTTCCTCTGACCAAACAAAAGACACCCCCTTTCTTAGTAACCTTGTTATAGGTGACACAATGTGAGAAAAATGAAAGATGAATCTTCTATAGTAATTGGAAAACCCAAGGAAGCATTGCACGTCTCTCACACTAGTGGGTACTGGCCACTCCTGAACAGCCTGTATTTTTCTTGTCGACATGCAAAACCCTTCAGGGCTTAAATCCACCCCCAAGAACTCAACCTTCCGGACATGGAACTCGCATTTGCTCAGTTTGCAAAAAAGACTATGCTGTCGCAATGCTAGGAGTACTAAGGAAACATGGACAGAGTGGCGCTCCAGGGATGTGGAATACACCAGAATGTCATCTATATAAACGATCACGAAACGGTCTACGTATTCCTTGAGAACATCGTTCAGAAAATACTGGAATGCCGCCGGGGCGTTACACAACCCGAACGGCATTACCAAGTATTCAAACAGACCATAACGGGTTTTAAACGCCGTTTTCCACTCGTCCCCTTCGCGGACTCTGACCAAATGGTAAGCTCCCTTCAGGTCCAACCTTGTATAGATTACCGCCTCTTTCACCTGTTCCAATAACACAGGAATGAGAGGAAGAGGGTATCTATTCCTCACTGTATTCTTGTTCAGCATTCGATAATCGATGCAGGTTCTCAACTCTTTATTAGCTTTAGCTATGAAAAAGAGTGGAGAGGCTGCCGGAGAACAAGATGGTCTAATGAACCCGATCTCCAGGAAGTGATCCAAGTATTTTCTCAAATGCTTGGTTTCTGGGTCTGATAGAGCATATACCCTACAGGAAGGAAGGAGAGCTCCAGGAATCAGATCTATCTTGCAATCATATACACGATGGGGTGGCAATGTCTCAGCCTGACCTTCGTCGAACACATCCTTGAACTCGGCATAAACAGAGGGCAATATCACTGTTTTCTCCATCACTGTGGCCAACTGTAACCCTTGAGCCAATGCTAACATGGGGGATTCGTCATACAAGAAGCAGTTATTCTCACACCTCGAGGACTGAAAACTAACCGTCTTGGTTTGCCAATCTATAACAGGATTGTGTTTTCTTAACCAGGGCATTCCTAAAATAATTTCATACTGAGGAGCCTCTATTATATCCAGTCTAATTCTTTCTTTATGTTCCGGAGATACCCCCTTGAAGATCAACCCAACGTCCTCAGTATGTTCTGTAAGGGGCCCAGATTTCAGCGGTGTACCATCAACCGCCAACACTATTTCGGGGTCCTTTCTCGGAATGCTAGGAAGTCCCAATCTCCTAACCACCCCTGCATCTATGAAATTTCCCGTGGCTCCGGAGTCTATCATCGCCCATACTGGAAAATTTCGTTCTTTGGACACCAGCCCCACTGCTAACAAAAGGTTGGACGCCTTTTGCTCCTGTGGAAAAAGGGCTAAGGAAGTTAACCGTAACACCGGTTGGGGTTCTATAACGGGCAATTCCTCTTTCTCCGATGTTTTTCCTGCCGTAACCGCTGCCTTTTGGGTGGGGGAGTAGGAGAATCTCTTACGTGGTTTCTGGGGACACTCTCTTACATAATGACCCTTCCTGCCGCAATACATGCACAACCCCTGTACCCTCCTACTCTCCTTCTCGGACTTCGACAAGGGTGCCCTAATGGCTCCCACGTCCATAGGCTCCCCACCTATATCATTGGGAGTAGAAACAGATCGCACTTCCCTTTCTGGAAGGCCTGGTCGCCTATCCCCCGCTCTACGCTCTCCCCTTCTTTCTGCTAATCTGTGATTCAGTCTCAGGGTAAGATTCATAAGATCTGTACAAGTGGAAGGCTGCGGGTCTATTTGAGCGAGTATATCCTTCATGTCGTCTCGTAAACCTTGATAGTAGAGAGACATTCTCTTCTCTTCTGGCCACCCTGATTCTGGCGCCAATCTATTAAAGGTCGTGAGATAAGAGACCAGATCAGACCTCCCCTGTCTCAACTCCAGTAATTCCCTGTCAGCACTAAAAGTGGTTGTTCTATGATCAAACACCCTCTCGAACGCCGTCCGAAAGGCATTCCAGTCTGATAACAAGGGGTCATCGTTCCTGACTAATGGTACGGCCCAATTGGCTGCGTCTCCCGAGAGATAAGAAATAGCGAACATTACCCTGGAAAGGTTAGAGGGAAAAGACGCGGGTCTACAAGAGAATTGTAGAGACAACTGAGTTAGAAAGGCCTGAACTTTCCTGGGGTCCCCTGAATACCGTTCCGGGCTGGCCAAAGGGATAGGAGGGGAGACATTCACGGTTACCTGTGGTGTGGATGCTGAAGCATCAAAGGGATTCCTAGTAAGCCTTTCTACCTTTTCCTTTAACGCTGCTGCCCCCACCCTAGAATTAGCCAACTCTTGTTGCACTACTACTAACGCCTGTAATACATCATCCATAGACGCCATCTTTGCATTACACCGAGCGGGAGGAGCGTTATTCGTGGGTGCGTTATTCTGTCACGTTGTAGATGCTCCTCAGACTCGGCGCGATGCAAATAAGGGTCCACCTCCTGACTCCACCAAGTCACCTATATAAACCACGGTGCATTGGAGTAATCGGGTGAGGGAAGGAAGGGGAAGGAACAGCAGGGACGGGATATCTGTAAAGAGAGGAATACACAGAGTTAATATCACATTGCCTGTCTACTCTCGCAATGTCTCGCTAAAGTACCAACGACCGTACCTGCCCATAACTCATGAGGGCAGAACTAATCCAACACCTATCTGTGCTCCATCTGAATCATAGATGGACGCCCCAAGCCAACAATTAATACCGATGATCTCCAAGGGGTTGCTCAACACCCACATTTATACAAGATAGTCACAAAATAATGAGGAGACAGAACAAAGAGAAAGGGAATAAAATTAACGATGATAAGAACATATCTCGTAGTCCTTTCTATGACTCAGTTAATCCACTAAGCCCCAGGTCATAGTCACGCAATTTGTTGGAATAACCCGGTGTTAATTCATTACGTATCGAAAAGAAAAATCGTCCCGGCAGTTCAATTCCCGCAAAAATAAACATTAACCCCTTGTCGAAGCCCAAACTATAATGTTCTCTGGCTCCAAGGATAATCGTGCTTTATTGGTAACTCAACAAAAGACCACCGTGCTTCAGAAGTTACCAGTGTCCTTATCGAACTGAAAAAGAAAGGTGAGGGATTCCGGCACCAAATCGTCTCACCGCTACCACTTCTCCTTCGTGGCAGGTTCCTCTGGGAAAATAAACTCGACACTCCCCCTGATATTGGGAAGGTCCCAGGCTCCACGGAAAACCGAAGGAGGAATTAAACCTCCTTGCAAACAACTCAACCTCGGAAACGCCGTCAGCAAGAGCCCTCGTTGCCCCTCCGACTGGTTTCTAGGAAACGAATAACGCACATTACTTCCTGTATGTGCTTGCTTTTTAAGCGACCTCTTCCCCTCTAGGCGTCATGGGATATGTAGTCCAAAAGGACTATGTTATCCCGATCGGCAATGTAGGCGCCGTGGCTAACACCTGACACAGACCACCACTACCGCGGCAGTCCGATGGCCACCCCTAGTCTGGCGGTCTCAAGACCGCCAGACTCGGAATGAGCACCAGAGTGTCTCATCCTTTCAATGTGATAAAATTGGTGTACCCCTAATTGGCATAGGTAAGTTATCTATAAATGCCTGGTACATGATACTAACTGTACCCAGGACCTGTAAGTCATTTCTCACTAGTAGAATGCATCACCTATTGTGCTATCCACTATGGTGACACAGTTTGTCGTGAGGTTATTTTAGCAGCTTTTATGGCATGTTGTTTAAGCTATAGGCCTGCAGTTTGTGCCCCTTTGCTTAGTAACAATTTATTTTTATTCTTTTTTTTTCGGAGCAAAAGCTTCATACTGTGGTGATATGTATGTGTTCTTACGTTAGGGAAGTTTTCTCAGAACACCAACTGTTTCACTATAAAACATCCTTCTCCCCCTATACATTAGAGGGAGAGCTCCAGCCAGAAAATTGCTACCACATGCTGTTACTTCATTGCACCTCCACCTAGATGAGAGAGGACCCTTAGTAGTCCAACAACCCTCTTCGCTACTATGATATCCAGGTATGGGTGATGGTGTCTTCCTGGGGATCTAGAAACGGCCAATTAGGGCTAACACTGCTGTGCTCTAAGTAGTGCTTTAGTAGTGGAGGTAGGATTTGCAACACTTAGCATTCTGACACTTTGGTGGGACTTTTCTTATGTTTCACTTTCTTTGTCACCATATTGCTATTATTATGTTTTATTATCCTAATCATTGCAGTACATGCCATTATATCTAGAGCACAGTTGATTTAATAAAATATGTTGAACCAATTCCTGGTTTTGTTTGTCTTTGCATGTGTGACATGAATGTAACTGAGTGAAAAGGATGAGATCTGTTATACCACAATTTCCCTGAGAAATCAGAATGTTGTGCACGGCTACCACAAATCACTGCCAATTCCAGGTGCTGGTGAGGTACAGCTAGTTGTCCGGAAGGGTTAGCCTGACAGTTGTCACACAGTGTTCAATTGGACTCAGTTCCGCACAACCTGGTGGTGCTGCTGCCCAAATCCAGCAGTCTCATTACTATAATGAGAGCCAACACAACAAGTTAAAACTGGCTTCTGGCCTGCTATTGTAGCATGATTAAAGCAGCTTTTAAGCTGCAATTTGAATTCTCAAAATAAACCCTTCTGACAGGTTTAAACCTTCTTTTTAAAATTTAAGAAGTCACCCTCAAGTAGGCCTTACTGCCAATAAGACAGTCTGCATGGTAGTTAAGAGTAGCACATATAGAAATTAAGTGTGACACATATTCGAGGCTCTTCTGCAGCAGCCAATCCAATTGAGTGGGACATTGCGGAGAAGGTATCTGGTCTTGTAGCACTCCCCAGTGAAGGAATCCGAACTCCAAAAAAAGTGACTAAGTGCTGAAGTTAAAATCTTCACCAGGCAAATGGGCCAATTGAATCTTGCCATGGCTGCAAAATGTGAATTTGTCCCACTCAGAGCCTTCCTGCCAAAAGTCAACTGCTTCACTGGGACCTCATTTGATAGCCTTTAACCTAATGGAGCCCTTTTCAGCTCCAGCTTGCTGCCCTGCCCCATTGAAGATTTTGGACTTACAATTCAGAAACTTGGTCAAACCTGCTTTCTGTAGCCAACCTGCACTCCACAGTCAACCTCCAATTGCACCTAGTTCCCTGTCTACCTCGAACAGTTAAAAGCTTAACCCTATTTTTAAAGTTAAACTCTAAAAATTCATATCTTCAGTTCGCATTATTAGATTTTAGTCTTTTTGGTGTCATTTATTTACCAAAATGTACGCTATTTTTTAAAAACTGGTTGGAGATTTTTCTTGTGCGTGTTTTGATGTTCTTCTGTTTTGGTACTGCATAAATACTTTAGACATTTTCTCTAAGTTAAGCCTGTCTGCTCTTTGCTATAGCTACCAGTGGACTGAGCTGAGATTTATTTAGTGACTTTTATGTTTGATCGTTACAAGGATTGTGATCAGTATGTGAGGTTGGTTTCATCTCACAACTAATACTCCAATGTCTTATATTGGTGTTCATCTGTAGGATCCAGAACTTGTGTTTTGCAGTACTTTGGCAGTAAACCTTGAATTTTGTTTTTATTGACTTTTGATTTTACTTGGTCATTTTTCTAAAATTCATTCCTACCCTCCATTCTTGTACCTGTGTTTTTTTTTAAAAGAATGGAAGTTGAACTGAGTAACATGGAGAACCCCAGAATGGCAGAGATGAGGAAGATGTGCAAGGAAGGATGAGAGAAGCCAAAATGGAGGAATACCAGATTGACCTCTGAGCTTGGGAGGAGTTATGTCTGCACCAATCCAATTCACAGGAGCAAGGCATGTGGAGGAGATGCAGGAGAAAAATGAAAGTGAGTTTGAAGAGGGTCTGGTGCCAGAGGAGTGTGTGTCCCAAACAGCAGCCTCAGCCACAATGTCCAAAGCAGGGAGCATTATGTCTGGTCACATTTTGCTCCAATTGGAGGCAGAAGACAGACAGGCTGTGTGGGACATGAAAGTGAGGCTGGTTACACTAGCCTTGGAGGAAAGAAAGCTGGCTACTAAGGAGACAAAGGCAGCAGCAGAGCTCTCAGTGGAGGAGAGTAAATTAACTCTGGCCTTGGAGGTAATGAAGGTGCTGCTGGCCCATGAGACAAGTCAGAGACAGCTCGCCCTTGGAGCCAAGAAAGCTTCTGAATCCAGTGAAGATGGTGAAAGTGACAGTGAAGTGCCTAGGAAAGGTAAAAGTGTCCACATCCTCAAATATTTTGGCCCTTATTATGACCCTGGCGGTCGGTGATGAAGTGGCAGTAATACTGCCAACAGGCTGGTGGTAACTACTGCCAAATTATGACCCTGGTGGAAAGATCACCGATAGACAGCCAATGTACCACACCGACTACAGCCAGACGAAAGTCAAAGTTCCGCCCTCCATATTATGACATGCCAAACCGCCACCTTTTCCGGGGCGGTACCAACGACATTAAAAGCCTGGCAGAAACTGAGTTCAGAAGGACTCCCCATAGGAGTCACAGGGAAGAACCACAGCGCCATGGAACCTGAACCGCATGTCTTCCAGATGATCTTCTTTGTTCTGCTCCACCACGAACACCAACGCCGGCGAAGACTACGACGGTGAGTACAGCCACCTCGCACACAAGGGAGAAGGGGGAGGAAAAAGAGAGTGACACACACATGCACAACACACACCCCCCACACACACACAAACCATGCACACAACAGATGCATTATAAAAACAATTTTACCCCGTCACTCAGCTGAATAATGCAAGGACAAAACGATTTCGCAAAAGTGAATGTAATGAGATCAACACAGTTTGAAAAATAAGGTAGGCAAGATAATAGATATATACATACGTTCAGAAAAAGGGACACAGCCCAGTCCACAATGTTCGTAGGCCACATGGCCATAGGCCAAAATTCAAGGCCACACATGTCACCTGCTTCAACACAGAGAGAACACTGCAGGAGCATCAGTTGATAAATAGGCAGGCACCTCAGGGGGATGAGGGGGCACCTCAGCCAGGGGATGTAACAAGATCACTGGTTCTGGAGGGGGCAACCTGCCCTGTGCTTGATCCTAGGGAGTGATGGGCCACAGACTCTCAGGTGGGTGTCATACCCACTGGTTCTGGAGGGGGCAACCTGCCCTGTGCTTGATCCTGGGGAGTGATGGACCACAGTCTCTCAGGTGGGTGTCATGCCCACTGGTTCTGGAGGGGGCAACCTGCCCTGTTCTTGGTCCTGGTGAGTGCAAGGCCACAGTCTGTCAGGTGGGTGTCATACCCACTGGCTTTGGAGGGGGCAGGCGGGACATCAGCCCATGGAGGCAGGATTACATACTGTCTGCCGGAGGTGACGGCTGCACAGTGGTCGTGCTGTTGGTGGAGGGAGGCTCCTGCCAATCTCCTGCAACCTTGGACGGCTGAACAGTGGTGGTGCTGTTGGTGGGTGGAGGCTCCTGCCCATCCTCTGCAACCTCGGACGGCTGCACAGTGGTGGTGCTGGAGGTCGGGGAAGGCTCCTGCCCATCACCTGCAACCTCAGAAAGCTGCACAAGCATGGTTGGTGGTGGGGGCTATGTCACAGTTCCTGACCCAGGCCCCTTGGTCTTCCTGCCTGCTAGTGCAGGCTCCTTGGTCTTCCTGGCTGCTGGGGCAGGCTCCTTTCCCTTCTTGCCTGCTGGTACAGGCTCCTTGGTCTTCCTGGCTGCTGGGGCAGACTCCTTTCCCTTCTTGCCTGCTGATGCAGGCTCCTTGGTCTTCCTGCCTGCTGGTGCAGGCTCCTTTCCCTTTAGGCTGCCTGGTGCAGGCTCCTTCACCCTCAGGACATGTGGGCTGGATCCCTTTCCACCACAAGTGGGTGTGGTGACGACTGAGCCTGTGGACTGTGTGGCTGAGGTGCTTGGCTGGGTTCTTCCTACCCTGCCCTGGGGGTGAGGGGTAGGGAAGATGTCAATGGGGGATAGGAACAGTTTTTAGGGACATTGGGGTGGGAAGAAGGAGAAGGAATGGGAGTGGAGGATGAGGGAGTGGTTGTTGGAGTTGTCTGTCTGCTGCTTTTGGGTGCAGGTGCATGTGCTGTATGCTATTGTGAGGTGAATGGCTGTTGGGTGCATGTGTTTGTGTACTTTGGGGGGGCGGACACAGTGGGAGAGGACACAGGGACGTGTGCAAGGCTGTTGTGAGGTGTCTGCCAGTGAGGTGTGTGTTCTGCCTGGTGTGGTGATGCTGGTAGTGGATGATGATGTAGTGCATGCAGGTGTGAGTGTGGACAGAACTGGGTGGGAGTTGGTGGAGGAGGAGGATGGGGAGACAGTCGTAATAGTGGATGTTGTTGTGTCTGCAACTGGATGGTGTTTGTGTGAGTGCCTGTGGGATGAAGTGTGGTGCTTGTGTTTGCCTGTGACACTTGTGTGTGTTGTCTTGTGTGCATGCTCGTCTGCCTGTGTGCTTGGGATGGGACAGGTTGGGGTTGAGGAGAATGGGGCTGGGAAGTGGAAGTTGAAGGGGGGACGTAGAAACAGGGACAATGGCTGCCATCAGAGAGGAGGCCAGAGCCTGAATCGAGCTCTTTTGGGCCACCAATCCAGTCCAGTGTGAATGTCCTCCAGGAATGCATTAGATTGTTGCATCTGGGCTGCCAGCCCCTGGATGGCATTCACAATGGTTGACTGCCCTACAGAGATGGATCTCAGGAGGTCAATAGCCTCCTCACTCAGGGCAACAGGGCTCACTGGGGCAGGGCCTGAAGTGCCTGGGGCGAAAGAGATGCCCACTCTCCTGGGTGAGCGGGCAAGGGCAACTCGCTGAGGAGCTGCTGGGAGGGCGGTGCTGGTCCGGTGGTGGCGGATGTACCTGTAGCTGGGGTGGTCACAGAAGTGTCCGCCACCACCAGGGATCTTCCATCAGAGGAGGTATCTGTGTCAGAACCCCTCCAATCTCCACCGTGGGGCTCCTCCCGCCCTCTGTCCCACTGGTGCCCTCAGCATCAGTGAACTCTGCTTCCTGGGTCCTGTGGGATGCAGCTCCCTCTGTCGCCGGTGCCTCTGCTCCTTCACCAGATGATGCTAATGCACATAAGGACAGGATGACAAAACAAAAACGGGGGGGAAGAGACAAAGGATACACTTGGTCAATGGCTGCACCAACACCACAGTTGGCGTACACAGCACTCTCACACACAGGGAACAGGCCTACGCAATATGCCATTGCACTTCCAGATAAATAGTTAGTGGCCAAGGCATGGTGAGGGGCACACACCGCCAAAGGCAGCACACCTGGGACCCATGCAGCCCTGACCAGTAGTGGATGCCTACGAGCAAGGTAGCAAGATTATCCCTTCTGAACCATAGCCACCAGGGGACCTACGCTGCAATGTCAGGCCTGGCCTAGGGGCACCCACTGACAAACATCCCCCACTCGCATACCACCCTACCATGCGTAAGTTGCAATGATGGGCACTGTGCTCACCCCCTTGTGGCTGCTGTGATGCCCTCAAGTGCCCATCCAGTTCTGGATGGGCCACCACCAGTATGTGGGCCATCAGGGGAGTCAGGGTTCGACAGGCACCCCTTCCTCGTTGGGAGGACATCACCAGCAGGGCCTCCGCCGTTTTCCATGCCCAGCGTCTCAGATCCTCCCACCATTTGCGACAGTGGGTGCTCTGCCTGCCATAGACCCCCAGGGACCGCACGTCCTTGGCGATGGCAGGCCATATACCCTTCTTTTGATGGGCACTGACCTGCAGAGGCAATGCACACAGGAAAATAGATTTAGACAAACAGTCCTGCCTGTCAAACATATGGCCCACCATATCTGTATCCATCACCATTTACACACACATGGCCCAGCATGACATCCACCCACCCCCCTTACATGAGGTCTTCACACACACCACTCCATGCATTCATGCCACATGCATCGTGCCCACAGTGCACTCACTGTTGGTCTGGAGGCATATACAGCAGTCCGTACTGGGGTAGGACCCCATCCACCAGTCTCTCCAACTCACCCGAAGTGAAGGCTGGGGCCCTTTCCCCGGTCACACGGGCCATGGTAGGTCCCAGACACAAGTCACATTAGCACATGCAGTGTAGGTCGTCTCCTGTGGAAGGTCAGGTAGCAAGTGAGGAATCAGATAGAAAATGGCGGTCACCGCCGGCGTAGATCACCATTGGCCACTGTACCCATAGGGCACAATTATACCCACTGAGGAGTTGCACGGCGGTTCCCGACTGCCTCTCGAAATGGCACACAACGCCAGCGGAATTACCCTCCACACTGGACAGGCGGATGACATTTCGGGGGGGGGCAGGCCATGGAAAAATGCTGCATCACTGGTGATATTAGGACATACTGGTCAAACCACACTGACCCATTACAAGTTTACAGGATGCAAAGTTCTGTTGTGGCTCCGTTGTTCAGTTTGTGACCGGCACCTCACTCTTGTGTCCCTTAGATTCCTACCGCTGCGGATGAATAGGAGATGGAGACATACCCCCGTGTACAGACCCCTGGTGGACTTGGTAACACTGGAGGACAGGCACATTATCCTCACCTATAGACTTGACAGGGCCACAATCACAGAGCTGGGTGCCCAATTGTAGCCTGACCTGATATCTGCTATCCGTCAGCCCACTGGGATCCCCCCCCTTGTGCAAGTGCTATCAGTGCTCCATTTCCTGGCAACTGGTTCTTTCCAAATGACAGTGGGCTTGGCAGCAGGAATGTCACAGCCAATGTCCTCAATAGTGCTGACAAGAGTGTTGTCTGCCCTGATTAAAAACATGTGCAGCTACATTGTTTTTCCCCAGGTTAAAGATTTGGCCACAGTGAAGGCCGAGTTTTATGCAATGGGGCATATCCCCAAAATAATTGGGGTGATTGATGGAACACATATTGCATTTGTCTCCCCGCCAGAATAAACAGGTATTCAGGAATCGGAAGAGTTTCCACTCCATGAATGTACAGATGGTGTGCCTTGCGGACCAGTACATATCCCACTTCAATGCTAAGTATTCTGGGTCGGTGCATGATACCTTTGTCCTGAGGAATAGCAGCATCACAAATGTGATGGCCCAACTACAGAGGCACAGGGGGTGGCTAATAGGTGAGCCCTAGTTCCCACCCAGTATATGTTGGTGTATGGGTATGGTGTGAGCCATATGGGATAGTCTGTGGCTAAATGATGTCCCTCAATATTTCAGGTGACTGATTACCCAAACCTCTCATGGCTGCTGACCCCTGTGAGGAATGCCAGGACAAGGGCAGAAGAATGTCATAAAGAGGCCCATGGGTGAACCAGAAGGATAATTGAAACGACCTTTGGCCTCCTGAAGGGCAATCAATCAATCAATCAATCACGATATTTATAAAGCGCGCTATGTACCCGTCAGGGTTTCGAGGCGCTGGGGGGGGGGGGTGCGCTGCAGTTAGCGGTCGAAGAGCCAGGTCTTGAGGAGTCTCCTGAAGGCGAGGAGGTCCTGGGTCTGGCGTAGAGATGTGGGGAGAGAGTTCCAGGTCTTGGCGGCGAGGAAGGAGAAGGATCTGCCGCCGCAGGTCTTGCGCTGGATTCGGGGGACGACGGCGAGGGCGAGGTTGGCGGATCGAAGTTGACGTGTGGGAGCGTAGAAGTTTAGTCTGGAGTTGAGGTAGGAAGGTCAGGTGTTGTGCAGTGCCTTGTGAGCGTGGGTGAGGAGTTTAAAGGTGATCCTCTTCTCCACCGGGAGCCAGTGGAGTTCCCTCAGGTGAGGGGAGATGTGGCATCGGCGGGGTATGTCGAGGATCAGTCGGGCGGAAGCATTTTGGATGCGCTGGAGTCGTTTGATGTCTTTGGTTGGGATGCCTGTGTAGAGTGCGTTGCCGTAGTCCAGTCTGCTGCTGACGAGGGCTTGGGTCACCATCTTTCTGGACTCTGTTGGAATCCACTTGAAGATTCTGCGGAGCATGCGGAGGGTGTTGAAACAGGAGGAGGAGACGGTGCTGACCTGTTTGGACATGGTGAGGGCCGGGTCCAGGATGAAGCCGAGGTTTCTTGCGTGGCTGGCAGGGGTGGGTGGGGGTCCGAGGTCGGCGGGCCACCAAGAGTCGTTCCAGGCCGAGGGAGAGCGCCCGAGGATGAGGATTTCCGTCTTGTCGGAGTTGAGTTTCAGGCGACTGTTGTTCATCCATTCGGCGATGGATTTTAGTCCCTCGTGGAGGTTTGTTTTGGCGGTGAGTGGGTCTTTGGTCAGGGAGATGACGAGCTGGGTGTCGTCGGCGTAGGAGATGATGCTGAGGTGATGCTGGCGGGCCAGTTTAGCGAGGGGGGCCATGTAGACGTTGAACAATGTGGGGCTGAGGGAGGATCCTTGGGGGACGCCGCAGATGAGGTTGGTGGCTTTGGAGCGAAAGGGGGAGAGTCGGACTCTCTGACTTCTGTCGGAGAGAAAGGATGAGATCCAGTGGAGGGCTTTGTCTTGGATGCCGGCTTCCTGGAGGCGGGTCAGTAGGGTGCGGTGGCAGACTGTGTCGAAAGCGGCTGATAGGTCGAGGAGGATGAGGGCCGAGGTTTCGCCGTTGTCCATTTGATGTCTGATGTCATCTGTGGCGGCGAGGAGAGCAGTCTCCGTGCTGTGGTTTCGTCTGAAACCGGATTGTGAGGGGTCCAGGATGGAGTTGTCTTCGAGGAAGTGGGTGAGTTGTGTGTTGACGATCTTCTCGATGACTTTTGCTGGAAAAGGGAGGAGAGAGATCCGGCGGAAGTTTTTGAGATCGTTGGGGTCGGCCTTGGGTTTCTTGAGGAGGGGTTGGATTTCTGCGTGTTTCCAGCTGTCCGGGAAGGTGGCGGAGGTGAATGAGAGGTTGATGATCTTGCGGAGTTTGGGTGCGATGGTGGCGTTGGCTGAGTTGAAAACATGATGAGGGCATGGGTCCGTGGGGGAGCCTGAGTGGATGGTGTTCATGGTTGTTGTGGTTTCTGCGTCATCCACGTGGGACCAGGCGGTGAGGCGGCAGTCGCGGGTGGAGACGTCGGGGGTGGGGTCTGGCGGTGGGCCGGTGTTGAAGCTGTTGTGGATGGTCACGATTTTCTGGTGGAAGAAGGTGGAGAGGTCGTCGCAGAGTTTCTGGGAGGGCGGGAGGTCGTTGGCGTTGGCTTTTGGATTTGAGAGTTCTTTCACGATGCCGAAGAGTTCTTTGCAGTCGTGGGCGTTGTTGTTGATGCGTTCGGTGAAGTGGGCGCGCTTGGCGACGCGGATCCGTTGGTGGTGTTCACGGTTTGAGTCTTTGAGGGAGGCGAGGTTGTCGGGTGTGCGTTCTAGGATCCATTTCTTTTTGAGCTTCTGGCAAAGGCTTTTGGAGGTGGTCAGTTCGTCTGTGAACCAGGCTGGTTTTTTCTTTCCTTGGTTGGCGGTGGGATTCTTGAGAGGGGCTAAGGTGTTAGCGCATTCGAGGATCCATTGATGGAGGTTGATGGCAGCTTTGTTCGGGTCGGCTGCGTCGGGTGGAGGGTTTTTGACGAGGGTGCTGGTCAGTTGGTCTTGGGTGACTTTGCTCCAGCGGCGGTAGGGGGGTAGATGGATGAGATGCTGCTTGGTAATTTTCTTATAGGAGAAATGGACGCAGTGATGGTCGGTCCAGTGGAGTTCGGAGGTGTGGCTGAAAGAGATGTGGTTGCTTGAGGTGAAGAGGGGGTCGAGGGTGTGTCCGGCGATGTGGGTGGGAGTGTTGACCAGCTGGCGGAGTCCGAGGTTGAGGAGGTTGGAGGTCAGTGCTGCGGTGTTGGCGTCATTGTTATTTTCCAGATGGTAGTTTAGGTCTCCCAGGAGGATGTAATCCGGGGAAGCGAGGGCGTGGGTGCTTGCGAGGTTGGCGATGGTGTCGCTGAAGGGGGCTCTTGGTCCTGGAGGGCGGTATATGAGGGTTCCTCTGAGGGTCGTGTTGGGGTCGGTGTGGATCTGGAAGTGGAGGTGTTCGGCTGTCTTGAGGGTGTCGTCAGTGTGGGTGTGGATTTTGAGGGTAGCTTTGTGAGCGATGGCTATTCCGCCGCCGATTCCGTTGGTTCGGTCTCTTCTGGTGATTTTATAACCGTCCGGTATGGTGATGGCGATGTCCGGAGCCGAGGAGTCGTTCCACCAGGTTTCGGTCAGGAAGGCCACGTCGGGTGCAGTGGAGTCGAGCAAATCCCAGAGCTCGATGGCGTGTTTTCGTGCGGAGCGGGTGTTGATGAGGATGCAGTTCAGGTGGTTGGGGTTGAGAGTTTTAGTTGTTGGTTTTGTCGTTCTGATGCAGGAGAAATTGCAGGGTCGGCAGGAAAAAGGTCCTTTAGTGTTCTTCGGGGACGCCAGGAAGCACTCCGTGGAGGAGCCGGGGTTGAAAGCGCGGAGTTCGTTGGCCGAGTAGCGGATGCGGGGGGCGCGAGGACCAGGGGGGGTGGCGCTGGGCGCGGTCCAGGCGCGGATGGGCGCAGACGGGCTTGCCTCTGGCGCGCCAGCGGCGCGTCCACTGCGCGGACGCGCAGCGCCAGCCATTAAGAAGGGAGAGGGGAGGGGGGAGGGAGGAGCAGCTGGGAGGCGGGAGGGAGCGGCAAATGGGGGCGCGAGGGGGGCGGGGCCGCAGGGAGGCAGCGGCAGGGATCGGGGAGCGCACAAGGGGCAAAAAAGCACAGAAATCGAGGCAAAATTCAAGGCAGTCACAATACGAAAAAATACACAATAAGAAATACAATACTGGCACAATACACGATCGGGGAGACAGCAATCAGGGGGGCACAATGGGGGCAGAAGCGCCGGCGGCGAGGCACAGAAAAAACGAAAAACAACTTACGGGACGGCGGAAGCGGCACACGGGTCAAGTGAGCCCACTAGCCACCAGGGATGAGGCGCAGGAGGATGCCTGCGGGTGGAGGAGGGCCTCGAACACGCAAAAGGCAGCGTGGTCGTGGGACAGAGGCAGGAGGCAGCAGGTTGGTGCTGCGGTCGTGGGGGGCGAGCTCAGGACCTGAAACAGGTCAGAGTTCGCTCACTCGCGACGCGCAGCGCCAGCCATTAAGAAGGGAGGGGGGAGGGAGGAGCAGCTGGGAGGCGGGAGGCGGGAGGGAGCGGCAAATGGGGGTGCGAGGGGGGCGGGGCCGCAGGGAGGCAGCGGCAGGGATCGGGGAGCGCACAAGGGGCAAAAAAGCTCAGAAATCGAGCAAAATTCAAGGCAGTCACAATACGAAAAAATACACAATAAGAAATACAATACTGGCACAATACACGATCGGGGAGACAGCAATCAGGGGGGCACAATGGGGGCAGAAGCGCCGGCGGCGAGGCGCAGAAAAAACGAAAAACAACTTACGGGACGGCGGAAGCGGCACGCGGGTCAAGTGAGCCCACTAGCCACCAGGGATGAGGCGCAGGAGGATGCCTGCGGGTGGAGGAGGGCCTCGAACACGCAAACGGCAGCGTGGTCGTGGGACAGAGGCAGGAGGCAGCAGGTTGGTGCTGCGGTCGTGGGGGGCGAGCTCAGGACCTGAAGGGCAGGTTCTGGTGCCTCCATCTGACAGGTGGATCCCTGTGCTACTCACCCAAGAAGGTCTGCCAGATAGTGGTGGCATGCTGCATGTTGCATAGCCTGGCCCTCAGACGCCATGTCCCATTCCTGCAGGAGGAGGAGGCTGGAGATGCCCATGTGACAGCTGTGGACCCTGTGGACAGTGAGGATGAGGAGGCAGAGGATGAGGATGAGGACAACAGAACATCTGTGATCAGATAATACTTCCAATGACATACAAGTAGGACAGTGTTACTTCCCATTTCAATTACATTTGTTTGAATTTCTGTGGCACTGGAATGTGATATTTCCCACTTCTGTGCCCACGTACTGTTCCCTCTGGCAATTCATTTTGCAGATGTTGGTGACCTCACATATACTCCTGGTGTGATCACTGCAGCCAGCTCCAGGTCATTAATATATGCTCATATTCTGTACAGTTGATTTGCAATGTTTGTACTTGTCTCAATGAATACATATTTAATATACATGACATACCCCAAACTTCTGTTTTTCCAAGGGTGTTTATTGAAGTGCTAAAATATAGAGGGGCAAGTGCAATGGGATGGGGGTGATGATGGAGGAAAGTCCAGGGTATTGCTCCAGTCTGTTTGTAGTACAGGTGCATTGTCCAAGGGGACAAAGGAAGGGGAACAATGGCAGTTCAAGGTGGACAGGGTGACTGTGTGGGACACAAGGAGAGTCTCATTTCCTGGCGGGGGTCTTGGCAAGTGTCTATAGCTTCTGTCTGGATCACAGGGAATGCTTGTGGGGTGGTTCTCCTTCTGCAGGGGGAGGGGTGCTGGTGGCTTGTGAGTCCTGTGGCGGGGCCTCCTGTCCACTAGCGGCAGCAGAGGTGGAAGGCTGTTCAGATGTCTGGCTAGTGGCAGGGGCCCGCTGTTGTGAGACTGCCTCCCTCATAATATTGGCCATGTCTGCCAGCACACTTCCTATGGAGATCAGGGTGTTGTTGATGGCCTGCAAGTCCTCCCTGATCCCCTGGTACTGTCACTCCTGAAGCCGCCTGTTCTCCTGCACATTGTCCAGGATCTAGCACATCATGTCCTGGGAATGTTGATAGGCTCCCAGGATCTCTGCAAGTGCCTCCTGGAGAGTTGGTTCCCTGGGCCTGTCCTAACCCTGGCGCACATCAGTCCTCCCAGTTTCCCTGTTGGTCTGTGCCTCTGTCCCCTGAACCGTGTGCCCACTGCCACTGACCCCAGGTCCCTGATGCGTACTCACGATCGGAACAGAGGTTGATATAGCGACAGTTTACTCTGAATTTTATCCTCAGGTGGGTTCTTTTTGGTTATTTGTTTTTCTGCAATTCTGATATTGGGGCCATGTGTGGCCTCAGTTTTGCAATACTATTCAACTGTGTTACGTGATACAATATTAGTAGTATTACTGAATTTCGAATATATATATTATTTAGCAGATTTGAACGGCCAAATAGCGGAGAAGATTTTGGAGTGGAGCATTATATTAGCTTATAAGTAGATGACCCATTTCTACACTATCTTAAGATTTGAGACACAGGGCTGATTTGTTTTACAGGTAACTCGTTTACTGGCCATTCTTGAACCCACATTTTTGTCAGTTTGCATGATTAAAGGCAGACTACATATATATATTTATATGGTTTCACATCTACTCCCTGATTCTTTCTGGATACTAAGGTACTTTAGCCCATTGAGATAAGAGTTACTTTCCAGTGCTTTTTTATATTAATACATTTTTTAATCTCTTTACATCACACAAATTTGAGACATGATTGAACTTACACTAATAGGTTTCTGTTGGGAACTTTCCAGGTAGAGTCCACGTTTTGTGACACTTTCACGGGCATGTACACTACAGTGTGTGTTCTCATTTACAGCACTTGCCTCACTATAAGTTCACATCTATCCATCCCACATTTTTGGCATGGTGACGGGTCCATAAAAATCCTTTTGGTACTTGATGAATGTCCAAATTTGTTTACTGGGCATATTTTTGGTAAAATTTCAGCCCTGATGAAGTCGATTTGGTATCCCCTGGACGAAACACGTGTTGGCTGTGGGGTCTGATTGGAACATCATTCATGGCAGTATTGCTGAATAACTGACTGGATTGAGTTTGGACATTGATATTAAAGCTCAAGAGTTTTGGAATCGCATTGAAGACTGCCTCGCCTCGCAATCTTTGTGTTTGTATCTCACACCATCCTAAAGACACATAGCATGGTGTTCTACTTCAAAGGACAATTGCAGTAACTTCAGCAGATATTTTTTTACTCATTGTTATACAAGTGCTTATTTAACGAGTGCCTCTTGTTTGTTCATTATCATTGTCTGTTTGGCTTGCCACACAGTTGGGGATCAGGGGTGTGGTCGTCTAAGAGTGCACCATGTGATAATTCATGCTAAGACTCATATTCACCTCGTAGCCTTAAGCGCCACTCTTTCCCACAAGGAAACACCCTTTCAAAAGTAGGAATATCTAGCCCATCATGTCCTGGGAATGTTGATAGGCTCCCAGGATCTCTGCAAGTGCCTCCTAGAGAGTTGGTTCCCTGGGCCTGTTCTACCCCTGGCGCACATCAGTCCTCCCAGTTTCCCTGTTGGCCTGTGCCTCTGTCCCCTGAACCGTGGGCCCACTGCCACTGACCCCAGGTCCCTGATTGTCTTGGGTATGAGGTGTGGCTTGGGGTCCCTGTAGAGGTCGACACAGTGCTGATTGACATGTCCTGGGGACAGAGATGTTGGTACGCTGGGTGGGTGCAGTGGTGGTGTTTCCTGATGGGGGAGGCTCTGTGGTGGTGTGTGACTGGACCTGGGTAACCAGCTCTCCGGAGGTCCCTGATGGGCCAGGTAGGTCATCCAGAACCTGAAGACCAGAGTTGCTGTCATCACTTTGGACCTCTTCAGTTGGGGGACTGGATACTGCTGGCACCTCCTCTCCGCCGACATTGGCTGGGGTACCTGTGGGGATGTAAATTATGTGTTATGGTTTTTAAAAAATCTTTTTTCTCTTTTTTTGTCCTCATAGAAGCCCATTTTTCCAAGCGAGGGTCATCAACCTGTGCCCTCTAATACAAGAGGGCACGTACATTTTCACCTCTCCCGGTCACGACCTGTTCTCCAAGCCTGCTGATCGATGTGTGTTTGTAGACCAGCCATTCTGATGGAGTTGACCTCCTAAGGCCTCGGGCCAATAATCATTGGACTATAGAGTGGGAAAGTTACTACTTTGCTGAAAATGCTCCCATATGGCCCAGCAATCATCTCTATTACCAAGTGAGGCCATGCCCTACAAGCTATAAAAGTAATTTACAGATGCCAGCCAGTAGTGAACTGAGGGGGGTGAAGACGATATCCATCTGAAGCATATTTGTCTTCTGGCCAGTAATATCAACATAAACGTCAAATACTTATAAGATATGGGGAGCCATAGATCCCAAGTTGTGCCAGGTGCAACCCCAAAGATCACTAATGAGAGAGTCACTTCTAGTTCAACACTTATGATTTGTTTAAGTAGTCTTTCAATAGTGGCCCAGAAAACATTAAAGCTAACACAACTCCAGAACATGTGAATATCATTCGCATTAGCCTCCCGCAGCGTGCACAGTATCTCTCTGACTTCCCCAGGACTGACAGCTTCTGGGGAGACTAGTAGGCCCTATACAAGGTGAACAAATGTTTTTTCTTTAGTGAGGTCGATCTCACGACAGCCCAAAGCATAGAACAGGAGATTTCCCAAGCTTTTGCCACATCTATAACTGGTAGAGCTGCCCCACATGTCTTCTCAGACAAAGACAAGGTTAACTCTAAGGTCTCATCAACACCTGATACCAGACAGCAATTTCTTTGTGAACTGAAACTTGAACTCATTTTTCCTCCCAAGCGTTCTTCGTAGCCCCCTCATCTTGAAGGGCAGCTGCCCAACTGGCTAGCTGATAGTATTTGAACTTCGAGATCTTGTGTTCAGTTAGTTCCTCAAGCCTATGCCAAGACACCAACCTCAATTCTTCCATGATTTGTCCCCACCTTGCCACCCCCTTAAGTGGAAGTGCTAGTTTATCAGTAAGGCAAACCGGGGCCAGGGAACTGTAGTACTTAATTTCTAGTGCTAGTCGGACCAGCCACCACACTCTGGCCTTGAGAATCTTCAAACGAATCTTTTAAAAATATTTAGGATGGCCAAACTTGTATAAGAAATACCTGCCAGCTTCTGACAGTTCCTGAGTCATTGCACTCCAGAAACCCGTATGTTCTGGACTGTCGCGTAACAATATCCGCACGTTCTTCAAATTAAAAGCTAAGTAGTACTTATAAAAATCTGGAGCCGCAACCCCCCCTTTTTCTTTTTTCCTGCATAATTTTTGCCAGGCAATCCTCACCCCCTGAGATGACCACACAAACGAGGTTAAGTCTGCCTGTATCTTCTTGAACCAACACTTCTTAAATTCCAAAGGGATTGTATTAAACAAAAAAGTGAACTTTGGAAGGATAATCATTGTAGGAATATTGGCTCTCCCAATAAAAGACAAAGGAAGGCCCACCCAAGCTTTAAGCAATCTACGAGTTTCCATACAGACCTTATCAAAATTAATCTTAGCTAGTTCTTCAAGACAAGGAGTAACTTGGATCCCCAAATATCTAATTTGTTGTTTAACAAGAGGACTGTTATAGGAAGTGTTCCAGCACATAATCTCAGTTTTCTCCGAGTTTACAGAGTAACCCGACACCCTTCCGAATTCTTCTAGTCATTGTATAATTCTGGGAAAGACATGAGTCAGGTCACTGGTATAAATCATGAGATCATCAGCATACAAAGCAACCTTCTTTGCCCACCATTGACATTGGAAAGAGGAAATCTGGTTGTCAGCCCTAATTGTTGCGACCAAGGGCTCAATATAAAGGTCGAAAAGAAGGGGGGACAGTGGACATCCCTGACGTGTCCCTCTCTCGTTCTTGAATCTCGGGCATATTTTATCATTAACCAAAATACTGGCAACCAGAGCTTTATAAATGGCCTGAATCGCTCTAATAAATTTCGGACCCAAATCATATCTCTCCATAACAAGTTGCAAGAAACGCCAATTCACCCGATCAAAGGCCTTCGCAGCATCGAAGGCAAGAACCGTTAGGGGAGTCCTACCTAGAGTCATCAGATCTACTGCGGCTAGTAAGTCATGGGTTAGCTCATGCAATTGTCTGCCCCTAATAAACCCTTTCTGATCCTCATGGATCAACCTGCTAATCGAGTCCTGGAGTCTTTTAGCCAAAATATGGGTATAAATTTTGTAATCTGAATTCAACAAGGATATCGGCCTATATGAACTGCATAATGCTGGATCTTTACCGGGCTTTAAAAGAAGGCATATCACAGCCTCATCCCAGGATTTAGGCATATTGGCGCCTTCCAGTAGAAGAAGATTAAATACCTCCACTACAGTTGGCTCTAACTCCACACATAGTGCATAATATAGTTCGTTAGGTAGACCTTCCGGGCCTGAGGCCTTCCCCTTTTTTAAATATAGTATTGCCGCTTCCACCTCCCCCGGATCTATCTTCCTCACCAATTGTGGCTGATCAGTTCCCCTTAGCTGGGGGAGATGAACTCCCTCTAAATAACCCCTGCCGGCTATTTCCGACAAATGTAGGTCATCAGTATAAAGATCCTGGAAGAAATCTACAAAGGCCTCCTCTATCTCTGATGCAGCTGTGCTTAGGACCCCAGTGGTCTCTGATTTAATAGATGCAATATAACACCTGGAACGGTCTGTTTTAGTTTTCCAGGCTAAAAGCTTGCCACAGCCTTCCCCACATTCATAATGTGCAAACCTGCTGCTATCCCATCTCCTTCTATTTTTCTTCTCTAGAAATAGAAAAAGATCAGTCTTAGCAGAGTCTAATTGGACATCCAAAGTAACTTGCTGACTTTCCTGACCTGGGTGAATATTAGAGATTGCCTCCTGCAGAAAGGCTACCTGGGATTCAAGTTGTTTTAACTGATTCTTTTCTTCCCTATGTTTAAAGGTGGCCAAACCCTCAATTCTCCCTCTAATGAATGCTTTATAGGTGTTCCACAATGTTTGCAAGGTGGTAGAGCAATAATTAATTTCCAAAAATTCTTCGGTGTCCCGCCTCAAACTATCGACAACCAACTCATCCAAAAAAAGGGCTTGATTAGCCGTCCACCTGGGAGTGGATGATTGACTATTGAGGGAAATATGCAATTTCACAGCAGAATGATCTGAGAGGTGATCCGGGGCATGTCTAACGCATCTCACCCTTAAATTATTCTGTATTAAAAAAAAATCAATCCTAGAGCAATGACCATGCTTTTTATTATTGAATGTAAACTTTAGGCCTTCCCCACCCTTCTGGTGTCAAATATCAATCAAACCCAGGTCTGCCATTGCTTGTTTTATCCAGGAGCGAGTTTTTGGAGAATTCACCGTTGGTCTTGAGATGGACTTATCTGACATTGGGTCCAATAAAACGTTAGAATCTCCACCTATTACAATCGGATATTTTGCTACCAATAAATGGGTATACAATTCCTGGAAAGGTGCTGGGTCATCCACATTAGGCCCATAGTATCCTGCTATTGTGAACCAATTGCCATGCAAACTGTTAGGGTTTGTACACAGCAAAGAGCATGTCCCCTCTCACTGCACTAGTGGGTTCTGTAATAGCTCCCTTTTAAACTTACTATTGAAAGCCTTTCTTGTTATCTCACCTTCCCCGCCCCTAGGCTTCTGTGTATGTTGTTTAATGTGCTGTTTTGTTTACACATTGGGCCTTGCTTTTACCAAGGCTTCTTTAAAATACTCCTCCCTAGGCCATGTGTTAATCCAACTCATTTGTATAATAACTGAAACTCTGCACACCTTTCAAGAACATGTGCAGCATGTGAGGACCACACCCAGCTCTTCAAACCACACCCAGCTCTGCACACCTTCCAAGAACATGTGCAGCATGTGAGGACCACACCCAGCCCTTCAAACCACACCCAGCCCTGTCTATAAAAGGCATCCCCCGAGCCTCACCCAGTGCTTGTGCTCGTCTACCTCCCGCTTACCTGAGAACAGATCCCTCGGCGCTGGCACTCCTGCTCTTTACAGACTTTCATTGACTTCAATGGGCGCAGCTTCTGGCTCTTCCTTCTTCCGGTTTCCGGTTCCTCCTTGCTTCAGCCTCTCTCCTATGAGTAATCTGCAAAAGAGAAAGAAGACAAGGTTAGACTGATCAGTATCTCTTGCCAGCAACAAGTAAGTGCAAAACCTTTTATTACCTGAAAGAACTTTGACAACAATTTCTGGATTCGTGTACAGAACTTTGTGAAGCAAACATTGTTTTTTCTCATGGAACTTTTAAGAATCGAACAGTGGAAACCATTAACAGCAAGGCAAACAGTAAATCAAGGACTTTCACAAATTACATGCTGTATTTTGATGTAAAAGTACAGTATTTGTTTTATAAAAGATTCTGGAAATATGGGAAAAGTGAGTCTGCTATTGGGAATTTAGGCTTTTATTAGTTATATTATGATGAATGTTTGATATTGGTAATTCTGATAACGGTATTTGTTTAATGTTTTAGAAGCTTTACAGTAATAGAAAACACATCCCAGAGCAGTAACACATTCCAAACCTGGAAACTAGAGACCAGGATCCAAGAGGTACTTTTAGAAGAGAATTTCTAATAAATAAAGGGATAGTCAGGAACCCATTTAGGAATAGGTTGCACTTATCTGTTCTTTGTTTATGTTTCATTAGGCACCAGTTTCTACAGAAGTCAGAAAGGGCCGCAGATTTGTGCAGCACTTCAACAGTGGAAACGCAAGAACGGTGTTGTCTCTCTTTTTTATTTTATCCACTTCCCCCCTTCCCTTGAGCTTCTGTTCTTAGTGCACTGTTTTAAAAACTAGTGTGCTGGAACAAGCAGTTTCAGGGTGGGGTTGGATTGTCTTCAACCTCCATCAGAACTGAACAAGAACTCAGGTGAGCTGGGCTTTGACACAAACCCACCTCAACAATCAACCACCTGCCCTTGGGGTCTCTTATGATATTTACCACATTTGCCCTTCCCGATTTCTTTATGAGGATCGCCACACCCTTCACAGCATACGACTGATTTGTATGCGCATTAAAACCCACCCAATTCAAACTTTTAAGACATGTACTCCACTCAGACTGTAATAGATGAGCCTCCTGTAAAATGATCACCTCCTCGTCTATCCCTTTTAAGAAATCAAAAACTTTCCTCCTCCTCGCTGTAACCCGTAGACCATTAATATTCCATGAAAGAAATTTCATCAAAACCCCTTTGTAACTAGCCATTGTAAAAAAAAATCAAAAAATGCTATCGGGCAAAAGATCGGGGTATGAAAAGACTAACAGACTCTTAGCTAGACCACCCACAACATCCCTGAGGACATTAATGTACCCAATTTAAAAAATGTCTCCCCATGCTCCCCACCTAGTGTCAAAAGCCCGCCAACCAGTGCCCATCCCTTCGCCCTCCCCCTAAACCCAATTTGGGGGTGCGATGTCATGGCACCTTAGAGACCTAATGCTAAGAGCAGTACAGCGGCACTTCCCCCGAACAGTGGCCAATCACCTTGCAGCCCCTATTGATTTCTGCTGGCTAGGATTCTCGCCGACCAGTAAGGAATTACCTATAGTAATATCGCTGTGTAAAAAAAATACTTGTCCGCAATGACGTTGTGCTGATGGTAGTTCAAGCCTCCTTCCCTGATTCCTGTTCTCTTAAGTCATACCAGCACCTTGCTTTTTCAAAAGCTCCAAGAACTTAGTTGCCTCCTGGACGTTCTGAAAGACTTTCACCTGTCCTTTATGTAAAACTTTAAGTTTAGCAAGTTGGACTAGCCCGGCTGCCGCCCCCAAACTCTTCAAACTGTCTATTAATCTGACAAATTTGCGGCACCGGTGGGCAGCCGCTACTGACATATCTAGGAAAACACAAAAAGTGAACTTATCATACTTAAACTCCCTCGCGGTTATGGCTTGAGAGAGAATTTTCTCCTTAATTAGAAAATCTCCAAAATGAACAAGGATAGTACGTGGGTACTTAGAGTTAACAGGGCGGGTGAAGGGCACTCTGTGAGCCCTCATGATAGAAAAGTCCCCTCCTGTTTTGTCCCTATCTAGGAGGACGACTTTATTAATGAGTTCCGGGATAACGTTGGGTACCGATGAGGCTGCTTCAATCCCCTCTGGGACCCCTACAAATCTGAGATTGGAGCATCTGGACCTATTCTCTACTTCATCCAGTTTAAACTGGAGGTCCTCCAACTCAGATTGAATCTGGGGTGTTGTTGATTTAGTTTGGTTCTCAACATCTTCTAGGTCGGAGACCCGCTGCTCCGTCTGTGCGACTCGAGAGGAGAGGAGAGTTAAATGTGTATTCATTTGAGTCTTTTGTCTCTCTACGAGTCTCCTCCTGAGAGAGTTTTATTGCTCTGAGCTCCACCAATATCTGACCCATCAGTTCCTCCACGGTTGAAGAACCTTTTGTCTCGCTTGCCGTATAGGCTGGCATTAGGAGGCTGGAAGAAGAGCCAGAGGAGTGCGACATGGTATTCATGTTGCAATTGGCTCCAGATGAGATGGATGCTTCTGCGCCCGGTCCTTCCCGTACGAAACTTGGAGATAAAATGGAGAACTCACCGGGATTTGACAGGGTTGCTTTACTTAGAAGAGATCCCCTCTCCAACTCTCCTTCTTCTACACCCCTTATGCTTGATATAAGTGTACCTTTGGAGTTGCTATTAGGGTTTGAAAACAAGGGATAAGCAGGTTTCTTTGATTGATTCTTTGATTGATTTGTATTGGGTTGAGGGAGAGATGAAAGATGGTCAAGGGGAAGATTGCCTAGTGGCGCTATATGAAGTAATGCCGGTAGAGACTCAATGACAACACCTCTCGGATAGTTGGAGGGAGATTGAGAGTGAACTTGAGGAGACGGCTCCGTTAAAGGTGATGGGCACTCACCAGGTGGATACGTAGGCTCTACAAAGTTGAGCTCTGACATAGAAGTGAAACCTGAAGAAAATGGTGGAAAATCCTGAGACTGAGGAGACTGAGGAGATTCCCTCAAAGGGCCCACAGGATCTTGTTGGCTGGAGCTTAACCTGAGCCTCCCTGACACTGGGGTTAGGGTCTTGGATTTAGTTCCTTTCGGGAACTTAACCATTGACTGGGATTTGGCCCGGTGTCTTGCGTAATACGTTTCATTCTGGGGGGCAACCAAGTCACAACAGAAAGTCAACTGCAGAGCCAGGAGGCAGGGAGTGGAGAAAGACCAGGAAACAATAGCAAATCAGAAAATCGGGGGGGGGGACGCAAGGGGGCCACAAGCCACATCTACTCAAACGTGAGCCGCTTCCATCGCTCTCCCAAAGTAAATTAGAAATATAGTTGGGTAAGAGCCCTCCGAACTAACAAATCCCTATAATTGCCACACGCTGCTGATTTTACTTTCAGTATTAGGTCTTAAGACCATGCAGGGCAAAAGTTGGTTACACAATTCCAATAAACCCCCGACCATAAACAAAACTCCACTCCAACCCCCTCTGCAGTACTTTGAGTATTGGCACAGACTTTCAAGCTGTAACTAGGCACTCATCTGTAAATCTGCAGGCTGCGCTGTGTTGCGGGCACTCCTCGTTTCTCTTCCTCCTTCGATAGCCGACCAAAGGAACTTGCCCACTCCCCCAGCTTCCAGCCGATTCCTGTATCGAGGGGGGGGGACATCTATACTGTCAGTGCCACTGCAAGTCAATGCGGCGCGCGCACCATGCCCCTCAGAACTCCTTACTCTGTGCTGCCGGCTCGATGGCTCTTAGACCTCCGAACGTGAGCCGCTATACACTACTAGCCTTCTGCAAGACAAGGCGGGGATCCCAAGTCAGCAGCGCGTCCTGCTGCCATGGTACTGCTCCGTAGGGCTCTCAAACGCTGATGTGTTATGGTTGATGTGTCTGACATATTGTGCATCCGTGGATTGCCCTCTTTGGTTGTATTTGCCCTGGCAGCTTTCACTTGTGTAAGTTGGTGTATGGTGGGATGATTAGTTCTCTATAGTGTGCTTGCTTTAGTGATGAGTGCCCATGCAGGGCTGTGAGTGGTGTCCATGCATTGGTAGAGCATGCAGGGCTTGGCATTGGGATGAGTGAGATGTGATAGTGGGGGAGTGGGATAGAGTGGAGTGATAGGGGTGAGGGTGGTGGTATGTGATGGCATGCAGGTAGGGGGGTAGTAGTAGTAGAGAGTTAACTTACCAGAGTCCAGTCCTCCTCCTACTCCAGCCAGGCCCTCAGGATGCAGGATTGCCAAGACTTGCTCCTCCCATGCTGTTAGTTGTGGGGAAGGAGGTGGGGGTCCCCCACCAGTCCTCTGTACAGCGAGCTGGTGTCTTGCTGCAATGGAACATACCTTCCCCCATAGGTCGTGCCACCTCTTCCTGATGTCATCCCTAGTTCTTGGGTGCTGTCCCACGGCGTTGACCCTGTCCACGATTCTCTGCCATAGCTCCATCTTCCTAGCTTTAGATATCTGCTGCACCTGTGCTCCAAATAACTGTGGCTCTACCCTGATAATTTCCTCAACCATGAACCTTAGCTCCTCCTCTGTGAAAAGGGGGTGTCTTTGTGGTGTCATGGGTGTTGTGTGAGGTGTGTAGGTGAGGGTGTGTTGGGTAATGTGTTATGGTGTGTGATGTGGGGTGCATGTGTGGTGTATAGTTCTGAATAGTGTGTGGCTCTAGTTGTGTCTGTGGTCTTGATGTCTCTCTGCTGGCAATGGTTTGATATGGTAAAGGGTTGTGGGTAATGTGGGCATGTGTTTTATATGTGTGTGTGCATGGGTGTCAGGTGTCTGTTGTTTGAATTTTCCAGTGTGGCGTTGTTTTGTTGGTGTGTCCTTTCTGAGTGTGGCGGTATGCACCGCCAATGGTTTATCACAGTTGAATGTCCGCCGTGGTGATTCGTGGGTCATACTGTGGTAGGCGTTATTCTGTTGGCGTAACGGTGTGGGTTTGGATACCGCGAGTTTATCACTGACATTTGGTGTGGCGGATTTGTGTATGTGGCTGAATACTGATGGATTGGTGTGTGTGTGTCATAATATGGTGAACGGATAGCTGCTGCGGCGGCAGTAAGTTGGTGGCAGTCAGCGTGGTGGTAAGTGGGATATACTGCCAATGTCATAATGAGGGCGTTAGTGCCTAGCTATGTGCTGGGAGGAAATATCCTAGACCTGACCCCTTTGCCCAGGAATTCCGCCAGATGTTTCACCTTCACTACCCTGTTTTACTGAAGCAGGTTTTGTTGGTATTATGACTCCAGCACACTTTACTCCTGCTAACCAATGGCAAAATGCATGTGCTCCCTCCTTTAAAATGGTAACATTGGCATACACCTGATTGGTAAAATTAGTTTACTTATAAGTCCATAGTGAATAGTACTACATGTACCCAGTGACTGTGAATTAAATGCTACTAGTGGGCTCATTGTGCCTCCCACTAAAGTAGCACTGTAAAACATGTCTCAAGCCCGTTACTGCAGCCTGTAGTGCAATTTGAAAATGCCATGTTGACCTGGCAAAATAAATCTGTTGCCAGGTCTAAAATAACTTACCTCTAATTTAGGCCCTAGCAGCTCATAGTGTCATGCACAACTGTTCATGTGAATCTCGTTTAAAAAACATAAAGAATAAAGCAGAACATTCGGCATAGAATCAATCAATAATAAACTTCTTCAGTCAGTACAGTAACCATTCTGTCTGACAAAATCCATCAAGAATGCGGCACCCAGATTTACAGTAAATTTCAAACAAAGTATTTATTCATAAATATCATCAAGTGGAAATTATTTCTTGAGTAATGAAACAGGTGAAATAGTGATAAGTGTACCCCAAGTGAAACAAACCAAAACCAAAGCAAAAAGAAATTTCCAGTACCATAAAGTGATTGGTATATTGTTACACAATCTTAGGCAGCCACAATTATTCAAGGTGTAAATGGTCACATGGGTTGTTGCCCTATGTGAAAACCACCACAAGGCCTTCCTATTTATTATTCTTGGATAGACAGCCTTCAGTGGTGTTATTAAAGTGACATATAAGATGTTTTTCACATATAAAATACTGGGGAGGCACTCGGTGGCTGTTCCTGCCAATTGCAGGGAGTGATACCTTATTGCCTACTGAAGTAGCTGAGCAGATGAAGGAAGCCTGTATCACAAAATCTGTTCTGCCCCCTGAAAAATATTGCCTGAGGTTCAGGGATAGCCAGAAGCAGTCACAAAAGTCATGGGTGGATTTTGTGGATTCTTCCAGTAAGGCACTTGATGATTGGGCAAATGGTAGCACAGTAAATTAGTTGGGCCATGATTGATACTGAGCTCACTGTGCCGGTAGGACTTCGTAAGGAAGCTGAGATCAGGATCAGCACCAGAGTGTCAAAGGAGGTACCTGGGAGGGCCACAAGAGAGGTGGACAGGGCCCCCACCAGCTTAAAGAGAAGAGAACAGCAATAAACAACAAGGGTTCTCCAAATGCCACCAACATAATTTCCAAGGAAGGGAATCCAATTCCTCTTCTGACAATGGTTGCGGGGGACTTATTGGGGAGAAACCCATTGGGCCTTACCAGTGCTGGTCTGTTGTTTGCTATGACTGTCTCCAGTCAGGGCAGAAGAAGGAAGTTGTCATTGATCCCAAGAAGAAGCCCCTACTGCTGGGCCCACACCACAAATGCCCAGTGTAGTGCTAGGGGAGGGGATTGTCCCAGACAGTTTTAGGAACAGTGCAGAGGCTACCCTGGTGTCCTTAGGAGATAAAGTAATTTTACTCTAGGCTCACATTTCTGATAACACTAAAAAGTGCAGGCAGTGGTTTGCCATCAATGGACAGAGGGTGAAGGCTCTAAAAGACACAGAAGCCAATAGGACAACTGTCTGGTGTCATCTGATTTCTGCAGAGCAAGTTATCCCTGACATAGTCCACAAAGTTGTGACAACTGACAACCAGGTTAGCCACTATTCCACCTACAGGGGAAGATATAGGGGGTCATTTTGACCTAAGCGTTTTTCCAGACCGCTGAGGTTTGCCGCTCGGCCTATTATGACAGTTGGCAGCTCTCCGTCCTTTTACGGACGGAGAGCCGCCAACAGCCATACTGGCGGGCAGCGGGGAAGTGGAGGTTGCTCCACCTCCACCGCCACGCAAACAGAACACCGCCCAGCGAATTATGTCCTGTCATTCGGCGTGGCGGTGTTCTGTTGGCGGTGTGGTGTCGGCGGAGCTGCCCCCAGGGCTCCCGTCCCCTCCCGGAGGATCGTCGGACCAGGTAAGCTGATCGTCCATGAGGGGAGGGGGGTGGGGGGGTGTTGTGTGTTGTGTGCGTGCATGGGGGTGTGCGTGTGTGTATGTAGAGGGGGTATGTGAGTGCGTGTATGCTTGCAGGGGTGTTGTGTGTATGGGAATGAGTGCGTGTATGTCTGTAGGTATGGCTGTATGGATGTGTGCGTGTATGTTTGAATGTGGGTGTGCGTGTCTGACTGTGTGTGTGGCTGTTGGCATGTATGTCGGTGTGTGTGCGTGTATGTGTGTTGGTGGTGCCTGTGTGCGTGTCGTGTGTGTATGAGTGTTGTTATGTTGGGGGTCGGGGTGGGGAGGGGGGTCCTGCCTCCTTTGGGGGGTGGCAGGGAGGGTGGGGGGGAGGGGAGGGAGTTAAGGTGGAGGGTGGGGGAGACCCCTATTAGTGCCAGGGAAGGAATTCCCTGGTCCTGATAGTGCTTACCGCCATGGATTTCATGGTGGTTTCAAACCTCATGAATAGTGACGGCCGCCGGGCTGGAGACCCTGGTCTCCAGCCTGGCGGGCGGAACGGAGAACTGGCGGATGACCATGGCGGTAACCGCCATGGTCATAATACGCTGAGGAAAGACCACCAGCCTGTTGGCGGTCTTACCGCCGCTTCTCCGCCTTCCGCCAGGATCATAATGACCCCATGGAGTCCATGGCACTGTGAATGCAGCTGCGAGTCCAGCTATAACTGTAAGCTCTTTGTTGGGGAATTATCTGAACCATCTGGAAGGAAGTGGAGCTCAGGTCACATGTTGAAATGTGGTTATTGTCTCAGTCGGTGTTCAGGACCACACAGTCCATGGCAGGCCATTAGGGGAGTCAGTAGAAAATGGAGCCTGAAGTGGATATGTGCCTGCCCGAAAGAGAAGAGGCAAGGGACATGTGAAACCATCCCCATAAGTTCCCACGTTCCATAAGGAGGCTGACCCTGAGTGAGAGGCCTCATCACCTACAGGGGAAGATATACTGTTCTGGAAGACTTGTCTGACCTGGCCAATGGCAAGCTACAGGAGGACCACCAGGCAGAGTTCTGCAAGGTGTAGTTGTAGGACTCCACTCTTCAGGGTCTTCGACAGCAGGCCAAAGCCCGGAAAAATGGTGATACCCATAGTGATCACCATCTCTATTGGGGGAATCGTCTTCTATACAATGAGCCTAAACTCCTTCAACCATAGCAAATCAGAGTGTTGGTGGTCCCCAAGTGCTATTGGGGCTTGCTACTGGAGTTTGTTCATGATAATCCCTTGGCAGGACATCTGTGGCAGACCAAGACCTCTGACTGCCTGGTTATCCACTTTTGTAGGCCACAGATGAGAATCTGGTAGACTTGTTCGAGCTGGCCGGGTGGCGAGCTGCAGGAGGACCACCAGGCAGAGCTCTGCAAGCCGCAGTGGGCGAAACCGTCCTTTGAGGGTCTATAGCAGCAGGCCAAAAGCCAGAAAAATTATGATACCCCGGGTGGTCACTATCTCTACTGGGAGAGTACTCTTCTATTTAAAAAGCCTAAGCTTCTTGAACCTTGGTCCATCAGAGTATTGGTGGCCCCCCAGTGCTATTGGGCTTTCCTACTGGAGCTGGTTCATGATATTCCCTTGGCAGGACATCCGTGGCAGGCCAAAATGGTTTATTGAGACATTCAATGAGATCCTAAAGGGCATGATCATTGGTCTATCTGAGCCCCTGAGATATAAGTGGGATGTCTTGTTGTCATGTCTTTTGTTCGCATATAGGGAGGTACAACAGAAGAGTGTGGGCTTCAGTCCCTTGATTTTCTGTTTTGGGTGCACTGTGAGAGAACATCTCAGTTTGTGAAGGAGGGGTGGGATCAAGATCCCCACAAAACCTAAGAATATGTCAGTTACATGTTAGTTCTCAGAGCCAAGATGAGACACTACATGGAACAGGCCGCTGACAATTTAGAGGCCAGTCAGGAAATGATCAAGCAATGGTAAGGCCAAAAGGCTACCCTTGTTTAGTACCAGCCTGGCCAGAAAGTGTACATCATGGAGCCCCTGGAGACCCAAGCCCTCTGGGACCATTGGGCTAGGCCCTATGCAGTAAACGAAAGAGAACGGGAGGTCACCTACCTGGTGGACCTGTGGATTTCCAAAACTCCTTAAGAGTCCTCCAGGTAAACCGGTTAAAACCACACTTTCAGAAGTTCAAAGTGACAATGCTCATGGTGACATATGGTTGTGAGAAGGAGGAAAGTGAACCTCTTCCAGAACTCCTGTCATACAAAGAGCAGAATGGGTCAGTAGAGGTATAGTCCTCTCCCCCATACTAACAGACAGTCTACAGAAAGAGTGTCACCAGTTGCTGGGACAGTTTGCCTGATAGTTCTCCATATTCATGAGCTCACTAATTGATCTAACCATGACATTGATACAGATGGCAGTCTGTCTTTCAAAAATAAGATTTACAGGATTTTTGACAAGAGTAGAGCCAGTATCTAGGATGTGGTTTACAAGATTCAGGAGCTCGGGGTGATTGAAACCTCCTCTAGTCGTTGGTCCAGTCCACTGATGCTGGTACCCAAGGCCGCCCCACAGGGTAGTGTCCCATAATTGAAGTTCTATATGGATTGGAGGGGCCTCAGCTCAGTCATCAAGATTGATGCATACCCAGTGTGCAGAGCTAATGAGCTCGTTGACATGTTAGGGGCTGCCAAATTCTTCAGTACCTTTGACTTGACATTAAGATATTGACAGAGTATGCTGACTGAAGGAGCTAAGGTGTGGTCAGCATACTCCACACTAGAAGGGCACTTCCAGTTTTGGGTTCTGCCCTTTGAGTTGCAGAATTTATCAGATGGTCCATGGTTCATGTTTGTCAATAATATTTCTGCGACCTATGGTGAAGTGGCCTAGTATGGGTCAGCATTTTGAAAGTGAGATGTCAAAATTTGTATCTGTTATTGGTGTTTATGAAATAAAAAGTCCCCCTGGGACTCCTCCTGCTGGCCATCCCTACTGACCATGCCAGGAACCTCATCATCACCCCTGACAACAAGCTTTCGATGAACAAACATGTCAAAGCAGTTATATCATCCTGCTGCCACATCCTCAGAATGCTTCCCTAAATCTTCAAATGACTCCCCACGCACACTAGACACATGGTCACCCACGCCCTCATCACCAGCAGACTCAAATATGGTAATGCACTATAGATCAGCATTTCTAACCAGTTCACCCAAAGACTCCAAACCATCCAGAACACCACTGGCAGACTCATCCTAGACATACTATGAAGTGCACACATCACACCGTCCCTCACAGAACTGCACTGGCTACCCATCCAGAAATGCTTCAAGTTCAAGCTTCTCATCAACACCTACAAAGCCCTCCGCAATGCAGTACCAGCATACCTCAACTGCCGACTTTAACTCTGCCAACCTTACAGACACCTATGCTCCCCTTCTCTCTGTGTCACATGATTCCCCTGCATCCGCAAAAGCAAGAAAGGAGGTTGCACTTTCTCATTCATTGCAGCCAAAGGCTGGAACAAACTCCCTCTACAGATCAGGACCAACACCCCACTTCTCGGCTTCTGCAACAAGCTGGAGACCTGAAGGTTCAACTAAAACCACCTCTAGACCTACGCTCCTGCTCTGGTGCCTGGATACCATCAGTGATAATAAGCTGTGCCATAGAAATCTACATAACATAATGGCATAACATGAAATATTGCTGAAAGTGTTGAGCACTGAATGATCACTTCATGGCTTTTCACACTTACTGACTAAAACAATTTCTGGTAGAGAAATGATATTTTAATGCTTTCAGTTTGCTTTTTTGCAAGTAATCTTCTTGCCTTCTTTTAGGCCCCAAACTTCACCGCTTTTGTGTAATGGTCGATTGCCAACTTCATAATTCCAAAATTTGCCCTAATTGTCTACCACATAATACGGAATGAAATTAATAGTGGCTTTTCTGAGGTGTGCAGTATCAGACTCTTATGGCTGACAAGCCAAGATATTATTATAAATCACCAAGGGGTTCTATGTTATATAAAACACAAATCCACATGCAAATGCTTTTATAGACACAGCACTCTGATATCACAAATAATTTCCTCAAAATGTACATAATGAGGGAACCTTATTGTGTATAGCAGAATGTAAATGGAGTTCTGACTTTGAAGTATTACTTGGGAGGGTGTGCTGTTCTTCCACATCTTACACCCAGTCCCAGTGACCACAGAACACACTGTGCATGGCCTTTGTGCACATTGAGACTCTGTGTAGAGTGGTGGCTCTGGTCACACCCTGTACTTAGCCACCATGAAACTCACTCTGCCCCACCAAACTCTATGCTTGGCATCCAACCATGTTCAGCAGACTCTGAGCTCTGAATGTGGTCCCCAACCATTCATTGGCATCAGCTAACCTGACTCCAAAGGCTGCAGTGTAGAGAGTAGCACCAAGCAATGTCCTGCATGCTTCCAACACCCCGGAAGACAGATAGGTGCCAGTGATTCTCATACATTTTTAAAATTTAGGAGCATGGCCATTCCAGACATGGATAGTTACTGTTAATGAGTCACAATATCTGAAAAAACTAAAAACAAATCATCAATGTTGTTTGTTTACTGAAGGATCAACCTTTCCTTTTAGTAGAAACTTGAAAAATCCCCCAGCCCTAAGGAGTATTTTTTACGCTTTTTTTATTGGGAGATTTCATATGGTATAAAAAAAAAATATTATAATGCAAAAAGAACAAAAGGCAAATTTAACACCTTCTTCGCATACCATCTTACATATAGTTGGAACGACGAGGATACATATACTATTATCCCCAAAAAGACCTTCATACGAATCCGATATTGAAAACACCACATTATCTATTGTCGACACTTATCAGACTCCTGATCTCACCCTCCACAGCATTCCATATTCCCGTTAACCTACGGTTTCCTACAGACTGCAAAACTTCTTAAAAGACTGGGATCTGAGTACATAGCGATATTCCGATTCTTTGATTTTCTACATTTTAAACAACCATTGTGCATACGTAGGAACTGAATCGGATCGACAGTTTAGCAGAATCAAGGATCTGGCTATCAGAGCATACATAAACACTCTTTTTTTCAGCCAACAGGAAACACTTATATTTGAAGAATATCCAAGAACAGCAGTGTAATTATCAATATGAGCTAAAAGTGGAGTGACACTGCAGCTGGATTTCTGTCCAGAAAGAGGTGATGCGTGGACATTCCCACACAATATGACACCTGCAGCATCTATTAGGAATCCGAGGGTTAATTTTGTGTAAGAATGCCGGAGTTCTGTAGAGTAACCACTTTGCATAAAACTGCATTCTACAAAGATTAGCACCTTTGAACAAAGAGAAGTTAAACATGTTTACCTTATTCCACCTATACTCTGAGACTACAAGGCCTTCCTTAGACTGCCATTTATTTCGTGCTTTTAAATACAATAAATTTGTCTTCTGCCCCCTCAAGATGGCGACCCAGGAGCGGATAGATCTGCGAGTAGCGGACTCTATGCAATCTTCGACAAATTCTAGACTGTCCCTTATTTTACAGATGTCCAATTTATTTTAAAATTGCCTTACGCAAATATAGGACCCCTGCATAAATATTCTAAATTGTCTTATTGAGTGTGCTGTTTCTGGCCAATTTGTTCAACCACCAGCACTGAAAAAATCTGCAATTCAATGAATTTTGATTAGAGTTCCACCTGGCCAAGATATTCTTATTGGATAGAGAATGATTTCTAGTCCAGATATCGGCCAGGTGGGTTGTAGCATTAATAATCACAATATTGTAGTACTTGAACATTTGATCCCTACGCTTAGGAAGACATACTACAGTCTTATACCTGACCTTGTTGGGTGACTTTGTGATACGCAGGAAGTCGACAATCTTGTATTCTGAAAAGATCTGATTAGTGAAAAAGTTATCTATGCTCGTCTTACCATGAACTATTACCTTAGAAAAAAACTATTAGAGCAGTATGCAAAATTAGCAAAATAATATAATCTGAGATCTGGCAAAGCCAGACCCCCCCTCTTTTGGGGCTCTATAGAGTACCTCAATAGCGAGCCTAGACGTTTTATTTGCCCATATAAAAGTTGAGAATAAATCTTCAAGCTCCTTAAAAAAACTTCATCTGAAGGGCACATGGAACTGCTTAAAATAAAAAAATACATAAAGGAAGAACTGACGTTTTGATCAATGCTGCTCGCCCCATTATTGTGAGTGGCAGATAGGTCCAGCGGGAAAACAGTGCTTTTATCTTGTGAATGAGAGGCACATAGTTCAGGGCAAATAAATTATTCACATTTTCAGACACACATATACCTAAATATCTTTTAGGACGATGGTTCACTAATGGGTGGAACTCTATTGGCAAGGAGTCTTGTGTACAGTTACTCAACAAAATTTCCATTTTCAACTTATTTATTTTATAGCCACCCATCTCTTGAAATTCCTGAAATACTTTAAAGATCTGATCTAAATTTGCCTTGCTGGTTTTAGGAATAGCGCCATGTCGTCTGCATATAATTGAATAGGGGTCATTCCCTTTATTGGGTTTTAATTGCTTTGTTAGTGGTATATTCAGTTTTAAAGACGTTCGAACTGTGGTATCTTCCATAAAGGTTTCTATTCTCACATTGCCCTTCCTTCTACAAAAGTAATTTAGGGCCAGATGTACGAAACTTTTTGCACGACGCAAACAGCAAATTTTGCTGTTTGCGACGTGCAAAAAGCACATCGCGATGCCCAAACCCCGTTTTGCGATTCGGTAACCTGGTTACCGAATAGCACAATGGGATTGCAAGTCGCAATTAGGAAGGGGTGTTCCCTTCCTAATTGCAAGTCGCAGCGCTATGTTGTATTGTTTTGTGACCGCGAACGCGGTCGCAAAACAATCGCAGTTAGCACCCATTTCAAAAGGGGACCCCTTCCCCTTTGTGAATGGCATTAAAAAAAAAATTCCAGAGCATGCAGTGGTCCTATGGACCACTTCCTGCTCTGAAAAAATGAAACGAAAACGTTTCATTTCTTAGTTTTGTAATGCATTTCGTTTTCCTTTAAGGATAACGGGCTGCATTACAAAAAAAACTGCTTTATTTAAAAGCAGCCACAGACATGGTGGTCTGCTGTCTCCAGCAGGCCACCATCCCTATGAGTGCCTTGAGTCTCAAGGGGGTCGCAAATTGCGACCCACCTCATGAATATACATGAGGTGGGCCTTTGGGACCCCCTCGTGAGTCGCAGATGGTGTCAGGGACACCATCCTACATTCTGATTTGTGACTCGCAATTTGTAAGTCGCAAATCGGAACCTACCTACATCTGGCCCTTAATCACATGCCACACCTATGCCATTATAAATGGGATTCAGGAGATTTTTTTAAATGTACATATAGGTCTCGTCCAGATCTCCAACCCCCTTCAAGTCACCCTTCTTGCGAGACTTGGCACCTGATTCACAAAGGTAAACTTACACTTTTGTGTAATTTCATGTTTTTGTTTGCAATTTACAAAGCAATTTTATGAGTACTATCTTCACAACTGCTAAGCCTCTGCACACGTAGTGGAGAGTTCGCTCATAAAAAGACAGGCAGCCGTAAAGACCCTACTCATAAGATATCTTTGTTAATTGCAAACAAATGTAAACTTATCCAAAAGTGTAAGTTTACCTTTGTGAATCAGCACTTTTGTAGTCAATCAGAAACCAGTCCAAGGTGGTACAATTTCAGAAAAACAAACATGGGTTGCAGCGCCCTTCCCAAATCCACAAACATTTACTCCTGTAGTAGAATTGAATGTTAGGCATGTTTTCTTATGTAATAATGCAGTTCCACATACCTGTCAAAGTAATGAAGAGATGGCAGTTTGAACTTTCTCAAGTCTTTCTGTCAGTCTTCCATGGGTAACGCTCCCTTAAATCAGTTAGATCATTAAGGTGCCTCATCATAAAGTTAGGCACCTAATGTAAATTAGGGCCCATATTTCAAAGAAAACAAGCACTTGCAATGCAATGGGTCTCGCATTTCCTTGGGTTGGAGCTATTAGCATTGTAAACTCCTAACCGGACTTTTCTTGCCGCATAAACTGAAAATGGAAAGTCAATCAATCAATCAATTTTTGAAAAGGGTCTCAAGGTGCTGGGAGGGGAGTGGCCTCATCCAAAGAGCCACGTCTTGAGGTTCTTCCTGAGGATGGTGAACAAAGTGCTTTGTCTAAGGTTCAGGGGGAGGTTGTTCCAGCTCTTTGCTGAGATGAAGGTGAACGATCGTCCTCGGGCAGTGGTTTTAGGGATGCGAGGGATGAAGGCCAGGGCCATCTGGGCGCAGAGCAGCGGGAACTGGCAGGAGTGTGGAAGGAGACGCGGTGGTTCACGTAGGCTGGTCCTGCATTGTGTATGGCCTTGTACGTGTGGGTGAGTAGCTTGAAGGTGATTTGTTTCTTGACTGGGAGCCAGTGGAGGGTCCTCACATGTTGGTAGCTGTGTTCCTGGCGTGGCCGGTCCAGGACGTTATGGATGAGTTATAGTTTTTTGATGTTTCTAGTCTAGGTGCCGGTGTAGAGGGCATGCCGTAGTCGAGCTTGCTTGTGTCTAAGGCATAGGTGACTGTCCTGCGACAGTCTGCTGGGATCCATCTGAAGATCTTCTGAAGTTTGAGGAGTGTGTGCCAGCAGGAGAAGGCAACTGAGTTTACCTGGTGGGTCATAGATAGGGAGGAGTTGAGGATGATGCCTAGGTTGCGGGCGTGCTCAGTCGGTGCAGGCAGGGTGCTGAGGAATGAGGACCACCAGGAGTCATCCCAAGCTGAGGTGGCGTTTCCGAAGATAAAAGGAAAACAGTTTCACACATGCGAGCCGACGGCCACCATGAGCATGAGCACAAAGGAGACACACAAAAAGAAACAGAAGTTCGCTCGCAGTCAAACGTATCGGCAAAATGCCAATTATCGATGTAACTGGCAAAAGTGCAATTATCCATATAACAGGGTCGGTGTCATGCAAAGCACTTAACTACTGCCCAGCAAGATCGTGCTGCGTAGGAAATAAAAAGAAAAAGTAGTCCAGAAGCCACTCGGAAAACACGGAGCCTCATATGTTTTCAGGAGTATACCGGTGCGCTTGAGGAAGGCTAAGCACTGGAAAAAGCATGACGTATGCATGTCTTTCACTAATGAAATCAAGCAAATTATAAAAAGCAGGCCCACAATCCAATGAAAGTGATGGGCATGACATGGGCGAGGTTAAAAGCCCACAGAGAGATTAAAGCAGGGACAGAGCGCTTGCGCTCGACCCTTATGACAGAGCACAACGCTGTACCAAAATCGGCAGCGCTGCACTCCGTCATTTTCACAATGCAGGGATGCGCTGTATTTAATTGACTATGTAGCAACCCTGCATTGTCCCCTGCGCTGGCTCTAAATTGAGCTGCCTAGTGCCAACGTAGGCATCCTTACACCATCGTGCAAGGATGTCTGCATTGAGGGGTTTGATTGTTTATGTGTGGGAAGGTGTTCCTTCCTGACCATAAACAATCAGTAATGATGATTTGGCACTTCTGTGTGAGCTGCAGAGTGCAGCACACACAGAAGTGCCAAAGTGTCATTTTGAAATGATTGTTTATGTGCAGGAAGGGTCACCTTCCCACACAAAAACAATCATGTCTGGCATTGTGCTCCTTCTATGCTTGCTGAAGAATGCAGCACGCATAGAAAAAGCAAAAAATGAGGAGGAATACAAATATTCCTTCTCGTTGCGCCATGCTAGCGCCACCCCTCTGGGTGGCGTTAAATTTTTGCACTGCCTCATGTATATGAATTCTCGGAAATCTGAGGCAGCTTCAAAATGCAACGGGCGTTGCTGTGGCAGGCCCGCAGCAACACCAGTTGCATGCCCCTACCACGCAAAGGGCTGTGTGTGAAGGGGCTGAATTTACAGAGTGGAGTCAAGCCACAAAAAGGGGCCTAACGCCACTTTTTAAATACGGTGCAGGGCATAGCGCCACTGGAGCATCACATAAAGTGATGCTCTGGTGGTGCTAGGGGCTCTTGAATATGCCCACAAGTTTCTAAACAGTCAAAGGTGGTATCTGTTGAAATACCAGTCTTTCCCATCAAAGTATCCTTCCACCAGTAGTAAGCAGATTATTGACTTGCATGAAGTCTGATTTCTGTTTCCTTAAGGGAATGTTGCCATCCTGTATCCATGATTTTGTAGTTTGGCCCATATCCCTAATATGAGCCATATCCATTCACACTGATGGAGAGTAAAGCACAATTTTGTAATGTGTGACGGCCACGAGTCCTGAAAACCTGCACATCTCAGATGACACAGGTTACAAACCGGTGATATTAATAGTAGTGCTCTGTGGTAAAAAAAGTTTTTGAAGAAACTCAAGTATGTTTAGAGGTGCCTACAAACTCATGCACCCCTGTAAAGATCCACCTAGAAGCGTAATCTACCAACACAAAGACATTCGAAAGAACTCACATTATCCATGCCTAGTTATGACCAAGGAAGGTACCTTCACAAGGGATAGAGGAGTACTCCTCACCTTTTTAGTTTTGTCTTGCTTCGCAAACTCCCAACTTTCTCTTGGTGCACGCATTTCACTAAGATGGCACTAGAGGCATTGTGCATGATACCAAAATCACCTCTGCTTGTCACTCTTAGACAGACATTTAAATTGTCACCCTCACGGGCGTTACACGTTACTGTAATTAATACTACTGACTGTTTATATAGTTGACATTCCAAACTGAACGACAGCTTGAGAATTACAGTGTGAGCATTGTGAAGGTAAATAGGACTCGGTGTTTTAAATTCAAAATGTTAAAGTACTAAGTGAATTTCAGTCCACAAACTTTAAACTGCAAATAAATTACTACGAACTGGAGCACAGTGGACTGCACCTTTTTGTTTTGTGTGCTTTTTGAAACACGGGCAGACTGGAAGCACTTTGAAAATCCGGCCAGAAAACAAATGTTAAAAACGAGAAGTGTCTCTCGAAAGTTGGAAACAAATTGCAGAAACTGTTGGTAGACGACCGGTTTAAAATGAAAACCAGAAAGATGATGCCAAGTAGCAAGTAGCAGCAGCTCAGCATGCAAGATAATAAAAGTGTACTAATCAATTGTGTTGAAGACTGAATAAATACTGACAGGCAAGAAGAGTGCAGAGCACCCGTCCACACAGTGAAGAGGAGATCATTAAACGCACATATAACTGCTGTCAGCGCTGTGTCTGATATGCAGCCCTGATTAAAAATGCCTTTAGAATCCTTAGAGGTCATTAAAGAGATGCATGGCAAAGGGGACGTATTTTAACACTTCCCTAAGAAATAAAGCTTTCAATGGAGATTAGTCAGTAGGCGGCTGCAACGCCTGGCTGGAAAGGTTTTAAACAGAATAAAACATGTTTTTCCCTTTTTGTAGCAGAGGGCTCTTGCATCCTTCCCCACAAAACAGCAGTTTCCATCCTTGAACATTTAAAACAGGTACACGCCCCACACAGATAAAACGATAAAAACAGATGCCATGCAAAATATGGAGTTGCCCTGGTGAAAGTGTGATTTGCAGTAGTTTTTACAACAGCTGGTTGTTTGTATTAACCCACAACCGATTTGGCAATGACATCTACATCAGAACATTTGAACAACACGGGGAGAAACCGAGGAACAACAACCATACTATCCACACATCAAACCCCTCAATTATCTTTGTTACATTTATTACATGCTACTGATTTGGACTTCTAGTGCACAGAAACTTGCACAGTTTCACAAGAACTGTTCTGGTTGTGCAGTAGAGAGGCTGCATTGGGCTTTCCCTCTTTAGACGCCTCACCTGCACCTGCAGCGACTGCTCTGAATGTTTCTGTCTATATCTGCAAATGAGGAGCTTGCACTCAGCTGTAGTCATCATCTGGGGAGATTGAACTGGACATATATGGGGAGGCCATACTGGGATTTTAAGGACAGACATGAGTATCCGGAGGTCTCCTTGACTTCTTAAGGCACTCCCTGAGCATGAAGATGCCCCAAGTAGGACTTGAAGCCCTTCCGATGCACTGATGACATCTACTCCTAGTTTGGCCTGCCGGTGGCTATACCTTTAACTACGTTTACCGTAGGTTTAACGAATGTTAAAGTCAGGTGCTTCTTGCGACTAGTATATATTGACACGACCATTTGCTTCAAAGAAAGCAAACGGCTACCGATTGCATTGCTCAAACCCGCTGGCAGCCCTGGTTTCACAAGGATAATTTCAACAGCCACCAAGTACTCAAAACTGAAGTATCTAGACGCCTCTAGTAACCAGAAACTACATTGGCTCCCTGAGTATACGTGGAATAGCAGTCACAACCTAGGTCAAATGGGGTGGAGCATCAGGGCAAGTAAAGGCTCAGGGATGCAATACAGTTGTCAATGTTCACCGAAAGTAGTGGTTACACTACACTTTAATGATAACTCAATAATACATTTTAGAATTCAGATTAAACAGTTGTATACCTCTATATAGTGGTAATAATAACTAAAGTCCCCTTTACATTCACATTACAGAGTATTTGTGTTTATTAGATGATTGTGAATGTAAGCACAAAGAAAGCACAATACTACAGCAATAATTGTAGTCCATTAAAAGGACTACGCATTGTTTACAAACAATGAATGATTGTAATCCTTAGCTGACCACGACCAACAACACCTGCCAAATAGGATACTTTGTTACAAGTGGGCAATATTTATTTTACACAATCCTAAAAGTAAACCAAGATGCTGGATGCAAAGATAGTGATGTTTTTCATCCAAAACGCAGGTATCTTGCTACTTCGGAGCTCTAAACATTCCAGATCCTTCTCCCACTCACAGTGGTGACTACCAAGGGTGATGATTGTGGGTCAGATCACGTCTAGGCAAAGAGAAATTAAGGCAGAGCGTAAAAGCTCTCCACCTGTGTAGCTTATCGGCTACACAGGTGAAAAATCCTATTGACTGGCTGAAGATCACAAATGAAAACACAGTCAGCAATGAGAAGTTGTCCTCTGTGGAAGAACCAGGCTAAGTCACCACACAGATCCCCTGCACTTTGTAACAGTAGATTTCTTTGGCAGCCTTTGCCTATTTCTGAGAAGGGGTGGAGTGGGCTTATTGAGTGGTGTCAGTCCCTCTGGATTACATGGGCTTGATCCCATCAAAGAGAAGGGAGTGACACTCAGCTTGCATTCCGGGTTCACTCACAGCTGTCCTGTCTATGTGAATTCAGATCCAAAAGCTGTTCAATAAGTTGAGGGCAGTGCTTAAATTGTAAAAAAAAATAAGTGCCAGGGCCCTCGTTAGGAGGCCGCTGTTGCTTGTGCCTCACAATGTCCCTACCATCGCTGCCAATGACAGTACCAACACAACTACTAACTGTTAGACCTGACAGCCTTAGGGTGGTCACCCCTAACTTTTTGCCTGCCTCCCTCCACTTTTTAGACACTGTTTTTGCTGGTTTTAAGACTCTGCACACTTTACCACTGCTAACCAGTGCTAAAGTGCATATGCTCTCTCCCTTTAAACATGATAACATTGGATCATACCAAATTGGATTATGTAATTTACTTATAAGTCCCTAGTAAAGTGCACTATAGGTGCCCAGGGCCTGTAGATTAAATGCTTCTAGTGGGCCTGCAGCACAGATTGTGCCACCCACTTAAGTAGCTCCTTAACCTTGTCTCAGGCCTGCCATTGCAAGGTGTGTGTGTGCAGTTCACTGCCAGTCGACTTGGCATTTAAAATTACTTGCCAAGCCTAAAACTCCCCTTTTTCTACATATAAGTCACCCCTAAGGCATGCCCTAGGGAACCCATAGGGTTGGGTGCTGTTTAGGCAAAAGGCAGGACATGCACCTGTGTAGTTTACATGTCCTGGTAGTGTAAAACTCCTAAATTCGTTTTTACACTGCGGTGAGGCCTGCTACCTTCAAAGGCTAACATTGGAGCTGCCCTCATATACTGTTTGAGTGGTAGCTGCTGATCTGAAAGGAGTAGGAAGGTCATATTTAGTATGGCCAGAATGGTGATACAAAATCCTGCTGAATGGTGAAGTTGGATTTAATATTACTATTTCAGAAATGCCACTTTTAGAAAGTTAGCATTTCTCTGTACTTAAATCCTTCTGTGCCTTACAATCCACGTCTGGCTGGGTTCAGCTGACAGCTCCCTTGTGCATTCACTCAGACACACTCCAAACACCGGCTACTCAGCCTCACTTGCAAATATCTGCATTTTGAATGGGTCTTCCTTGGCTGGGAGGGTGGAGGGCCTGACACTTACATGTCAAAGAACAGTAGCCTGCCCTCACAGAAAGGACTGCCACACCCCCTACTGGGACACTGGCAGACTGGATTGAACTGAAAGGAGACCTTTTGCACTTCTAAGCCACTCTTTGAAGTCTCCCCCACTTCAAAGGCACATGTGGGTATTTAAACAGGGCCTCTGCCCCTACCAACTCAGACACTTCCTGGAGAAGAGAACCTGAACCAGAACTTGAACCAGAATCTGCAACCTGCCCAGAAGAACTGGGCAGCTTTCTGTGAAGGACTGCTGCCTTGCTGTTGCGATGCTGCCTTGCTGCTCTCTGGCGGTGCTGAAAAGTGCTCTCCAAGGGCTTGGATAGAGCTTGCCTCCTGTTCCCTGAAGTCTCAGGACCAAAAAGACTTCATCTCTACAAGAAGGATTCCTTGTGCGGTGAAAATCGACGCACAACCGGCCAGAAACGACGCACAGCCTGCATCGCAGTGAAAAATTCACTGCATGCCGAAAAGGAACGACACAGCCCTACTTCACAATGAGCAGATTGACACAGCACCAGCGTAGCGACTGGAAATTCGATGCACGGCCCACTGGATCGACCCACAGACGACCCAGAATGACGCAGCCTGACTTCCAGAGAGGAATCGACGCAGCGCCTGCTGTGCGGTAGAAATGTCCACACAACGTCTATTGGATCAATGCAGCCCCTGTGACTTCGTCCTGTCAGTGCCAGAAACCCCGCAACCCTAAGAGTATCCACAACCGAGCACCGGGAATCGACACACAACCGTCCCTGCGTAAAAACTAAACGACGCATCACCGTGTGCGGCCCGAGAAATCGACGCACACCTCCTTGTTTTCCATGCATCTCCTCCTCTGCGGTTCCTTGCTGAGATTTTGAACGCAAACCAGGCACTTTGTGCTTGAAAGAGACATTTATTGCTTTTTAAAAGACTAAAGACACTTTATATAATTTTTACAGTGATATCTCAACATATAATCATTGCATTTTAATTGTTTTGACCTGCATCTTACCAGATAAATATTATATATTTTCCTAAACACTGTGTGGTGTATTTTTGTGGTGCTATACTGGGTTATTGCATGATTTATTGCACAAATACTTTACACATTGCCTTCTAAGTTAAGCCTGACTGCTCAGTGCCAAGCTACCCAAGGGTGGGCACAGGATAATTTGGATTGTGTGTGACTTACCCTGACTAGAGTGAGAGTCCTTGCTTGGACAGGGGGTAACCTGACTGCCAACCAAAGACCCCATTTCTAACACTAACCATCAGACACCTACATGTGTGACAGTTCAGAATATTTCATACCCCCAAAGCTATAAGAATAGCTTGGGTGACAGGTATTAACTATTTTTAAAGAATATTTAATTAATAAACAACTGTTGTTATGCTGATCACTACATTAGACAAACAGCACTACCATGTGGCAGACTGTCATAAATGCCGTATTGCCAATTAAGTGCCGGTGCCAAGCACCAGACACCATCAGCCCAAATTAAGCACTAGTTGGAGGAAACCATATTTCCTAGTTTAGGCACTTGGACAATGACACACTGTCAATTCGAGTTAGTCCATTCACACAGGAACATGTGCCTATGTGATGAAAATCGGGTAAATTTTTTAGGAGGCAAGTTTGGTGGGAAACCTTGTGTAGTCCCTCTATACAGTCCTAGAAAGGACTGGAAAAGGGAAGGGGGTATGACTGACCTCTGTCAATAGCATTCATTCTCTATTCTGCAGTCGGCATTCAAAAATAAAAGTTCATGAAAAGTACTGGATAACCCTAAATACATTTTCTATGTATGTAATATTCATGAAGCATTTATCATGCACTGGTGTTTTCTGATACTATTGATTAAATAATGTTCACAGACATTACAGACATAAAAGAATCATACAGAAAAGTGGCCTGATGTGCCCCAAGCCACTGGACTTTCTTTCCATAGGGAGGCTAATAGGCAGCTCTTTTAGGGAAGGGCTGAGCATAGTTCGGTCAACCTGGCTGCCCTCCGAGTTCGAGAAGCACTGTAAAGATGCCTTGGGTAGGCACTTTACCTTTCATATGCAGTGAAATACACAAAGTACAATCATGTGTTTTTGTTCTTCAGATTCCTTGTTTCTATTTTCCGTTATTCAAATGGAAGAGAATCATCAAATGTGTTTTGTCCCCGATTTCTACGGACCTATTCAGGGCTACGATACAAGAGCAGAACAAATCATCAAAAGAACTGTTTTGCGGGTCTTAGTGTATTACTTCCTATCCAATAATCCTAGCTGATCTCTGTCTTATCATACATTGTATCCTTAAGAATGCATGGCAGGGACCACAGTGGAGGGTCTTCCATTTAAGTGCACACCAGAGAATGTATGTGAAGATCACCACATCTCATATATGTGAGGTCTCTCGGGCACAAATAGGAAGAGGCAAAGGCAGGCTCATAAAATGAACATCACTCCAATACTTGGCCCAAAGTAAACAATATACTGGACCCCTCTTCATTCAGGGATCTGACACCAAGAGAATACAAGTGGGAAGTCCTAACATCAAGTGTCTTCCTTACAAAGGATGATAACCCTCCTTTGCCGTTGATGGTATATATATATGTCCTGTTTGTCCCTTACTGAAGTGGGAGGACTGAGATTTTGGTGGGCAGCGTACTCTGTGATGTTTGCTATGGAGTACTCTCCCAGCCAAACTCTAAATTAATGGCTAAGTGACCCTTGCATCCAACTGCTAGGAAAGTTCCTTTTGGTCTTCCAGCCTTTTGCTCCTCAGGTTGGGCTTCTGGCACCAAGCTTCTCTCAAGTGAGGTCTCCTGCAAGCCCAGTTCTCTGAGGTTAACGGACACCTCTCAAAGTCAGGAGTCCATCTGCTGTTCAGGAAGCAGGCAAAGAGGAAGTCAGCCACTTGGCCCTTCTTAGAGGGCAGTTCCAGCTCCTGGTGCAAGCAGGAGTCAGACATCTTTGAGTCCTTCAGTGAATCCTTTTTTTACAGCAGGAGCTAGAAGTCAGGAGTCTTCTTTTTCCAGCAGGGCCTTCTTCTGCAGGTGGAGTTTTCCCAGTCCAAAAATGTTCCAAGGAGTGGTGCAAGAGGTACCAAATTTATCCTATGCACTCGCTGGTGATTGAAGAAATTCTGCCATCCGATCCTAACTGTTTTCTCACAGTCACTTCAACTCTATTTGCAGCATGTTCTCTTTGCCTTGCCATAAAATCACCTAAAAGCCCCTATTTAGTTGAATTTTCCTCCAACCTGACTGGCCCCAAATTGGTTCTCCACCCCCTTCACATTTTAATGGACCCTTGTTATCTAGGGTGGCCCTGTGTAGAAATATGGAGAAGGCATCATTGGCATCTCCTAGTCAATTGAGGTAATGTAAAAGCTGTCATTTGTCCTGCCTAATATTCCTGTCGGCACCCAGCTAGCTCATCCCTGCTGAGCGGTCAGGAGTTAACACTTCTTTGTCCTTGTGGGTTTACAGACATGCTATTGTTTTCTGAGCCAGGGTTGTTAACTCCATCTCTAGTGGTTTGATGAGTGGCAGAGCTGGTTTAAGTTACTTCTGGCTCAGGCAGTGCAAAGTACATTTTTATAGTTATTTATCTACTTAAATTATCAGCAATCTGATTTCACCAATAAACCAGATTTTGAAAATTAAGTCAGAAATAACTTTGAAGGACTTTGCTGGCATTTTTCCAGGCGGCAAAATGAAATGTATTATTTGAATCCTACTTAGCCATCTACTATGAAAAATGTAGCTGGACACTCAGTAACTCAATGACAGTGAGGGCACACCTTTTCAAATGTTGTGCCTTTTTGTTCATATATTAGAGAGTCTGCTTTGTGATCTTTCAAGATACACTTTAAGGGTTAATTATTAATATAAAAATAGGTTTTCCTATACGGCAAAGACACTTTTTCTTGCCATATGTTACTGTAGCACCTTTAAAGTGCAGCTCAGCCAGAGCACAGAGGTACTCTTAGCAGCACATATTTGTGTCATGTATGTAATACACAATGGTGCACACGTGACAATTAACTCTCTAGCCATTGGTGCATTTTCTGTGCATCTGCAGTGACCACACATGAAAGTTAAATATCTTAAGTGGGTGAAACCAGTTTTACTAATACTAATTCTAGGCATTAATTCCATCAAAACAGGGCCCATAAAAAGCAAAACTGTGGGGTGACCATGCAAAAATGGCAACACGCTACACTGAAGTTGTGTCTCTGTAGTTAGTTTCATGCAGCATGTGACTCTTGTACAGTGCATACTGTAAACTGAGTTACCTCTAAGTGTCTTGGGGGAATTCAAGTTGTGGGTGGGGGTTGTTCATAAAGTGATATGACTGAGAACTCGGAGTTGAGACAGAGGACAGTGAGAGTTTCTCACAGTGCATCTGAGTGGGTCATAAAGGTGTTCAAGCTACATGCTCATCCAGTCCTGGGCCTCTCTGTATAGTGCACAGAATAAACATACCAGTTGTAATTACTATTTTTTTAAAATATTTTTTTTTGTTAATTGCATGCCCTGTATCAGGGCTACAATGAACATCAAAAGTGTACATTGCAAAGTTGGCACAACCAATCAGGAATAGTACGTGCAATCATCAATCAACAGTTTATTTAGGAAGTGTACACATCATTCCCAAGTGTCCACAGTGAGGTAACCAAACCACATACCCCACCCCTCCGTCTCCACTTCAATACTCCCACAACAAGTGCATCAGTTGGTGCATCAGTAATCCGTAATCATCCAAGCCTCTGGCTACACACCTCGATGGGTTCCGGCTCAGCCTGACCCTTAGGCATCAACTTCCCTCCCTCCTAATATCTTCCAACTTCCATGCCTGTGTGACCCTCTGGACTGTGTCTTGTGAGTGCGAGCCCAGCTTGCTTCCCCCAGCCATCCCCATGTGTACTGTATATCCTCCAAAAATGAGGCCCACGTTTTTAAGTCCTCCTGCAATTTGCCATCTTGACGGTTAAGTTTCATGTGTGCCTCCCCCGCCAGTGCCCACTCAATGATGTCTTTACACCATAATGTAATTAATTCTTATTTTAGGTATAACTGTAAGAAAGAGGAATGCACAGCTTCTGAAATATTGACAGTGTTAAATGTAAAGAAAATAGTCTGTTTACGAGTGAGACGAGAAAGTGTGTGAATGATTGTCTGTGCACGAGAGAGAGAGTAAGAGATAGGGGACTTGGTGAAGGGGAGGCGATGCAAGAAAGTACATGCAAAAAGACAGGATGAAAATACAGTAATGAAAAGAAGGAGATGACAAGTGAAATATGTAGATCAAGGCTTACAGAAAGATGTGGCTAAAATAAAGGCATAAGTGTCTAACAGAGACGGAGATTGCAGACGAAAGTGGTGTGAAAGCGAGAACAGGATTGAGACACTCCGAAGACCACTACGTCTTCCACAGCCCTTAACAATGTTTAACTAATAGTCTTACATTTCAGAATTGACTCATTTTCAATTCAAATTATTCACAACATAATCATATTTGTAATTCATTTATCTGATACTGGTAACCAGCATTGGAAAACGCAATACATCTCACTTGTTTTAGGTGTACATTCCTTGTTGTGTGATATGCCTGGATGCAATAACAGTGCCAAAGCATTTTCCTGCTAAGGATTGTGCTTTAAACAAGGTCAATAAATCTTTTCACCCAACATAAGAGTATGGAGAGATAAGGCATCCAAAACTTCACGACAAATCAATTGAGAATGACAGTATGACCCATGTGACCATACAAGGGAAACTTCAGTCTGAAATAAAGTTAAAGGGGTTTCATTACAAAATCTGACTAAAAGTCATGTAGACAATCCTCAAAACAAAGTTATAAAGATACAAAATCACGATTGGTTGACCAAGATTCAAACGAACTAGCATCAATAGAACTAAGCATCCGACAAAAGCAATACGAAACATGAGTAGGATAATCTGATGTACAGAAAACAAGTCATGTTCATTTCTTTTAAGCATTAAGACAATTTAAAGTAATCTATGCTTAGCTAGCTAGGGCAAGGGAAATCTAGACAGATTAGCAAATCAAAGTTACTGTGTGCTGGGCTGAACACATGTGGACAAAAGGTTAAAAGAAAAAGGACAAATCGAATTTGGAAAAATGATATCTGGACCAAAAGGTGACTAACCAAGTTGGCAAAAAGTAAGTAAAAAGAGAAAGCGTCAGCATTTCAGAAGCTGGATCAAGAGTCTTCTTCTTGGGGTCAGGCGAAAAGTTTTGAAACTCAGCAAACATGGTAGAGGAAAGGTAAGGGTTGAGAGGACTATACCTCTCAGAATCCAAGGGGTCTTGCAATAAGGAAAGAGTGGGGAAGACTGACCAAAGTCCAACTGAGGAAAGGTATATTAAAGTGCGAGATGATTCATTTATCCATCATTCCACATGATGCAGAGGGTATAATTCTCCAGTGAAAATCAGTTATGAGACATGGATTGCAACATTAGTGAAGATTCCCATTACCAATTTGTGGAAGGCATCAATCTTAACTCATTAGTGCAGGTTTAAACAATTGTATACATAGTCCGATTTCACAGTTCCTGAATGTACTGTGCTCAAGGTTAGTTTGTGTAAAACAATAGAGCATCTATTATCAAGCTAGCATTTTATGGGAACAATCTCTGAAAGAAAAGTTTCCATTACAGTTCACGTTAGCAAGAATGACAAAACATTTTTCTACACAATCATGAAACAGGGCCATGCAGGTCTCTATTAGGGTAAGAAAGTGAATTAAAATGGCACATTCATTTATGCAAATAAAGCACATATGGTATTCAGAATTATAAATTCAACATTAATAAGCTTTGTCAGTGCTCATTTTGCAATAGACTTAAATGAAATAGCTCTGTTAATACATTGTCATAAGAATGATGCAGAACTGTAATCTTCAACTTTTGCATGTCATATTTTAAACACTACTCACTTGAAATCTTTTACTGTTGTAGTACACACTATTAATTAACATGGTATAGAATAACATGGAAACAAATTAATTGATGAGACATGAAGTTTAAAGGCTAAACCACAATAGTTTATTTTAATAACCTATGGTAAATGCACATTAAATGTCTTTCAGTGCACTACATTACAACAAACCTATTGATACTTCAATTAACAGAATACATAGATTGCCAGTACAGATGATCAACGTGACATTAGGGATAGCAATAACATGTCTGCTCTGTCAACAGAAAACTCAGGGAAAGGCACCCAAAGCAATGAGCATGGTGTGTGAAGCCCAGGGTTATAGTCTGCCTGGTTTAAGTCAGGCTCATAATCACATAGACCACACCTCTTGGAAAGTATTCCCGATTACACTTCTTTAGCAACTCTCCTTGTAGAAATCTTCCACTTTTTTCATCCCACTAAAAGCACTCATGAGGGATACACAGGGAATCTGTAGAGTTAGCTTTAAGCAGAGCACACATCCTCCACAGTGAGACAGCGATAGTTAACAGAGTCGATGTGGGGTCGACTGGCACCAAAATAAAAGTGACCCTCATTAGTGAATCAGACAGCTAACAAAAGTGGCCCACATGTGCAAATCTCGGTAGTTTTGAACTTGTAAAGAGACAATGTTGAGGTGCTTTGTGAGGTGCAGTCAACGTTTGTGAAAATATCGGGGAAATCAACAATTAAAAATCGACCACAAGCCCAAAAGCTGGCCCACACACTGACCTTTCAACCCGGCTTCCAGGCACCACCCGATTGCCCTATATGCCAATCTGACCCTGAGTCATGTCTCTCTCTGAAGCAGAAGGTGTGATTTCGGATCAGCTCTGTGAGCCATCAGTGGTCCACCATTAATTGAAGTATTCATGTTGTATATTTCAAAATGCTAAAAGAAGGCCTTCTCTCTCCATGCCTTAACTTCCTCAGCTGCCCTACTCTTGTTTTAAAATGTAAACTACTTCTGTATGTAAAGGTATTGGTGAAAAGGATGGCACTTGATTATACTGTTTAAAATGTCTTTCAGGCTCTTTTGAATGCTGCAAATTATTCTAGTAAACTAATCATTCTTGCGAATGAATTTAAATCTGGCAACATGACAGTGGTGTTGGAACCGTATCATGCATCACCTCTTATTCTCAGATTTATGACCGTCAAAGCCCATGGATGTGTTGTTTATACTGCAGTGCAAACAATAAAATACCAACAATGTACACAGCATGTTTCATGGTGGGGTGCTGTGATATAGTCAGGGAAAGCTTAAGGATTTTACAGGCCCTGAGCCAAACATATTTTAGGGGGCCCTGTACGGAACAGTTTTGAATTTATGAACCAGTTTCAGCTCTTTCATTACCTCTTTGGGCACATTCTAAATGCGACTACATCTAATATTCAAGAATAGTGATGTGTGTTTTCAATAATATAACACAGCAGCAGCAGCTCACTAATGTTACTGCAAGTAATCTCTGTGGCACGCTACCATTTCTCATATGTGAGGCCCTGTTTTGATCGAAAATAAACTTTTGATGGATGTTGCATGAAACAAGCACACTGCACCACCGGAGTGTCATTTTGCATGGCCTTTCATAGCCATGTACATATGAAACTCTTACACATAAAACTGCGTGAAAGATGCCTTCCATGGGTGTTGCTGTGGATCTTTCCATGAAACAACCATGGAACCCGAAGGAATCTGATGCATTCTCAGATTTACAAGTCTAGGAATGTGTCAGATTTCTACATCACCTCAGGGGTGGCAAAAGAATGACTCAATGGGGAGAAATATATTTACTTCAACATTTTTTCCTCTTTCAATGCTACAGCACACATAGAAAGATGAAAGCACCTCGTGATTATTTTTTGCAGGAAGGTGTCCCTTGCTGCACAAAAACAATCATCTCCGCAATGCAGGCATCCTCACACCATGGTGCAAGGGTGCCTACATTGGCACTAGGCAGCAATCTGTGCACCAGCGCAGGGGGAGAGGACAGGAATGTGCCACATCTTGTAGATATGGCACATTTCTGCCCTTTTCCTGTGGCGCAGGGCAGAACAGCAAGGCACTTGCTGCGCCACCCTGCCCTACAGGCCTTCATAAATGAAGCCCAATGTTTCTCTGCAAAATGTCTGTGATAGACTCTCACATTTAAAATAAATGAAAGGAAACGGTATTTAAACCAATCTGTTCAAGAATCATTCAAGGTCAGCAGGGAAAGACTCTGCAGAACAAAGCTGGCCTTATCAGGAGGCCCCCTTAAAGCCCTAGGCCAGAACTTTGCCCATGCCTGAAATCGTCTCTGGATATAGTGCCTGGTTTATATTAAGCCAGAGCTCAGAGGGTTAAGGTGACTTCTTCAGTAATGTATGATATCGTTGATGTGGAGGGTTTGGATGCTCTTCAGCTTTCAAGGATGCCCCATGAGTTAACGTGTCTGCTGCAAAACTCTATCTGGGGCGCCGTGGAATTGATTTAAATGTCAGCGGATTGACGTGGTCTGTTACCACCTTGGAAGGTTATAAAATGCTAAATTGATAGCAGCACCTGTTATTCAGAGCAGTGTAAATCTGCAAGACTGTGCGGGAGGCAATATGTGGAAAGCAAGTTACCACGCGTCACCGTATGGCTTTTTAAAGGGATGGTGTAATAATGTTCCTGGTGTAGTAAAAATGTTAAATCAGGCTTGTTATAACTTTATTTGCTGTAATGAACTTGTGGAATTTGTATTATCGAGTTGTAATTTTCTACAGTATTGTTTTGCAAAGGCACTGAAAGTCCTATAGTTGTGGGATTTTGTTGCGATTGTTTGGATGGCACAAGAGTATCCCTCGGACAGCTGTGTGTGGAACCCAGGTAGTAATTGTGCTGTAGGTGGGGGCAATTGAATGTGAAAGTGGTATGGGTGGTACCTTGCATAGTAGGGCCCAGGCTAGGAAATATGCTTGATTTTTCTTTACACATAGAAGCGGAATACAGCTGCGAAAATTGGAAACTGGCAACGTTTTTTAATATACGCTGGGCCAGTTGAAACCTTGACGTTGGTGCTCTAATTGAGGAGACAGCACAGAAACTGATTTTGAGTTGGTGCTTTACCTACTGGGGATCAGTGCAGACAGTGGTGAGGCAATGTATACATACTAGGGCAAAGCAGAAATTGAAATGGCAGCGTTTTCTAGGGCAATGTGGAGACTGGCTTCCTGGCAGTATTTAGGGCGCACTGGGTAACTGCTCTCTGAGCTTCGAGCATATACGTTATGAAACCTCTGACTCTTCAGATCATCAGACATGTACACAGCACGTAGCCCTGTTAAAGTTTGTTTCTAATGTTTTTGTGGTGTGTTAGTCTGTAGAGGAACACTGATGGGCATAATAATTAAACATAATAATTAAACATCATGATACTTATCTTGGCATAGGCATTGGAATGGCTAATATTTCTAGGGGCGTGTAGGATCATTTCAGCCTTGATTCTACTGTGGCAGAAATATTTGCGTGCTATGTAGCCTCTGTTAGCTTCCATGTACAGAATGTTCTTAAATGTGTGGAGGCTGTGGTCAAAGTATTTTTCTAATTAATTGCTGACACACATGACTATGTACTTGCATTAGAGGGCTACAAGCCGTGGGGCTTATTTACAAGCCCTGTGTGCCACTGGAGCATAATTTTTTGTGACACACCGGCGGTGCATAGTGCAAGTCCATACCTACAAGGCCATGCAAAGCCACTTTGCCCGTATTTCATGGCCTTGTAGATACGATGTAAGGCAATGCGGCGCAAGTCTTACATTGCCTTACACTGCGTGAAGGAGGCATTCCATGCGTGTTGAGGTGAGTTTTCTGATGCAACACTCAGGGGTTTTGACACATTCCAATATTTACATGATTTACAAGAAACGATAAACCTGGGAATGCGTCAAAATCTTACGCCTCCCAGTGGAGGCACAATGGGGAGAAATATCTTTATTTCTCCTCAGTGTTTCCTCTTTCTATGTGTGCTGCAGAATAGCACACATACAAAGTTGAAAATGCCTCCATGGATAGTTTTTGAGCAGAAAGGTGTCCCTTCCGGCACAGAATCAATCCTGTCTGTGACACGGGCATCCTAGCATTATGGTGCAAGGGTGCCTCCATCAGCGCTAGACAGCCCATTGTGCACCAGTGCAGGCAGAGAGGACAGAAATGCACCATATCTCGGAGATATGGCACAGAGCAACAAGGTCACTTGCTATGCTGCCCTGCGCCACAGAGCTTTTTAAATATGCTCCTGAACCCCTGTGGTGCAATTTCATGTTAATTGTGATAGGGGCTGCTGTCAGATACATTAGCCAAGTTAGACCAGATTAGCGCTTTCACCTTCAGACATTAATCTGAGATGAAAGTCAGAGTCCTCCAGTGGGGCAAGGCTACAGCATGTATCTGAGGAATTCTTCTCAAAGTGACTAGCAGTTGGATGAGGACCCCCTGAATCCGTTGATTTTGGCAGGAAAAACTCTAAGTGGGGAATTTAAATGTTCACTCCCAAGTAAGTCCTTGCATCAACTGGATACTTTTGGTGCTTTCGCCTCATCTAGATTTCTACATTCTGACTTAGCCTCTTTTTTGGAGATCTTAATCCTTCAGCAAAAGTTTCTGGCTGCATCTGACGATGAGTTCCTCACGGTCACATACCTTCTTGGTGATTACCAGCTGAAACAGATTTGCTGCTATAGAGAAGCTCCAAGCAAGAGAAACCTATTTCTTCAACCAAGAATGCTCGTGCCTTGGGCGGATTAGCTGGGTTGATTAGTCCAAAAATGTTCTGATTTCCAAATTTTCAGAGTTGGTAGGAGAAGCTTAGTTAGACACAGCCGAGTGTCCAGTGACCTCAGGAACAGCACTTGGGGGTGGTAACTCACTTTAGCAGATGCTAACAGCAAGGTCCAGTCTAGATCCAGTTGCTCTGGTCAGCTGGGCACCTCAGGAAAAATCCTTCTTGCATCTTGTGTCCCTGTAGCCATGCAGAAGGTCCATCAACTGACGTTTTGAGTCCACTTCTTTATCCTGGATACAAAGGGGGAAGTTCTAGTTCTTCAGGTCTCATCACAGGTCTCTAGCTGCAGGTGCAGTCCTTATTCTGTTCTTCCACAGGTACAAAGTATCTTCTGAGGAGACTGCCTTGGTAGTGCCATGCTTAGGTTTGGCACTAGCCAGGAGGTGGGTGTCACTCTTCCCTCTTCCCGAATCAATGGGGTAAAAGTTCCCAGAGGCAACTCTACCCACTTCTTCAGCCGTTTCTATTTTCCTTACTGCAGACACTTCCACAGTGCACCTTATTCCAACAATCCAAAATGGAGAAACCCTTCCTCTCTTGTGCAGAGCCTATGTGCCCACCCAGAGGTGTCACCAGGTGTAGGAAATTCACTTTTTATGCATAGTTGCACCAAATGTGTTACCCTTTACTCAACCCTATTTTTGCTGGACTTAGAACTTTGTGCATTGTTATGCCTGGTGAACAAGAGTAATGTTCCTGTGCTCAGCCTTTTATGGTTACATTGGCTCATTCCTATTTGACTAATTTCAACCATACTCCCTAGTATATGGCGTAGAAAATGCATGCAGAGCCTGGAAGTTAAATAGCATAACACCTGAGGACTGCAGAACCTATTATGCCATCCAAAGAGTAGACCTATAAAAATCAGCTTCAGTCTGACAATCGTAGCCTGACTGCTTATGTGCAAAACCAGCAGTGTGGCCTGTCAAAATATCCCTTTGGACAAGCAAAGTCCTCCTTTTTAATTATTGATGTCACCCCTGTGTAGGCTTTGTAACCTACAAGGTATGGTGCATAGTATTTAAAAGTGGGATATGTAGAGAATGAACCATGCCCTACAGTGACAAGGCCTCACAAACAGTTTTCATTGTGGCAGGACTAGCTGTCCTATACAGAAAACCAGAGTACAGATTAACTTATTAATATTGCTAACTCAGGTTTGGAGCCTCTGAAAAAATCATTTACCAACCAGTTGAAACAGTTATTAAAAATCTAATTCAATATTTAAGCAGGATTTTTAATAAGGATCAAGGAAAAGTAGATGTTAGAAAGCAGCCTTTAGTTTCCTCCTGAATGCAAATTTGTATTAGCTCTCCAGCAGCTGCCCAGGCTGTACTTAGGGCCTGATTACAATTTTGGAGGAAGGTGTTAATCCGTCCCAAATGTGACGGATATACCACCAGCCGTATTACGAGTCCATTATATCCTATGGAACTCGTAATACGGCTGGTGGTATATCCGTCACATTTGGGACGGATTAACACCTCCTCCAAAGTTGTAATCAGGCCCTTAGTCTTTAATGAGTTTTGAAAATCCTTTCAGAGACCACTCTATAAACCACTTTGGCAGATCAACCTGAAGTGACAGGGATGACTCCTCTGAGCTCAGATGAACATTTAGGGTGGGGGATGGTGCTCCTCCTGTGGACACAACAGTGTGAACTCCTTCCTGAAATGATTGTCTGATGTACAATATGTGCATCCTTGAAAGGACTGATACAGGACCAATTCAAAATTCTTGTTTATCCACTGTCTGGTTGCTGAAGAACCCTGCTTTGTCTTACCAGACCAGCTGTGTAGAGTCATTTTGCAGAGAAATATTGTGTTTATTATTTCAAGCCACACCTATAAAAAGTGTCTTTTAGATCGAAACAGGACCTCACATATGAGAAATGGAAGGATGCCCACAGAGAGTATTTACAGTAACATCAGTGAGCTGCTTTGTCTTAATAGATTTCTGTCTCGTTTTTTTGTTCTTGTTCCAGGGTGTGCTTAAAACTGGATTTTCGTGTTACATGTCAGAGGATACTAATAATTTTCATAGTCTAATCCCCTACCTTTTTGAACTTTCTGACTTCCAGATATTCAGCAGGACCAATCCACTTGGTGTTTCTAACCCAAGCTCCATTACACACTTTCACTTTCACTTTCTATTTACTGAATAGAGACTGCCAGCTAACACTCAATTTCTCCATATTCCTTGTCAAGCTCTCTTTCTCAGACTCTCTATCACTAGTACAGTCTAACATCTATTCTTAAGCTAACAATTCATGAGAATGTTCCTGCAAAGGAAAAGACATACAAGCAGAATTGTTAGTACATGAATTCAAATTAAACTTATATTACAGTTTTAGGTAAAAGCAATGCAACTTTGAACACACAAGTATCAAATGCCACTGAGAACAACATTTTAAGTGCAAATGTGAAAACATTAGTGCACACGTATACATGAGTTCTTCTCTTTTCTAAAGCAAATACAATTAAGTAATATGAGGATGTTTTTATCTCATTTCAAAAGACTACTCTTCATTTAATAATGTTAAACCCCACAGAGTATATGATTTTCTAGTCCTACGGTGAATACAGTCCAAAATTGAGTTCAAGTGCTTTACTTTATACTAATAACATTAGAAAACACAAAGTATGTAGTGATAAGTGCACATTTATATATCGCGTATATGTGATGTGTGAGGGTGGACCAAAGTGACACTGGTCAAGTCCCCCTCTCCGATGGCGAATTAAGCCATCACATCAAGATATAGATCTCTTATCAGTTGGACCAATTAAAACCTTACATGCATGTTCAGAAATGCTTGCTTGGATTCCTTCAGCTGCTTTATGTCATGATAGTATCTGCACTGTCTGATTTCTAATTCTATGTCTTCTCTCTTCCTCTTTACTCCCTTCTTCACATATGCATGATTGTATCCCTAATAAAGTCAAAATAAGAATAATCCACAGAGAGCAATCATCAATATGGGTCTCAAGATGCTTTCAACAATTCCATTCCCTAAATTACCAAACCATCTCCTAACAGCAGAAAATCCAGTCCTATATGCTTCACATGCAACTGTTGCATCCAAACATTTCACATCTTTTTCAGATCAGTAATGTGCTTAATATACTTTTTCAAATCCTTGCTGAAATAGTGAAATTAGGTACAGCACTGCTGAACTTTCAACATCCTGCAGACTCTGCCCTACTTTGTAAGAAGAATGGCTAACACCACTCAGTTTTACAAAACTATAGATTGAATTGCTAGCATTTCAGTATCTATAGCTAAAAGTGCTCCAGCTGTATTTGTGGACGGATTATCAACTACTGTGGACAACTTTCTAATCTTATGAGAACTCGGTATCACTCCTACAGATGGAATACTTGCACCAAATATATCTTCAACAATTTCACTAGCACTAGCACCTCTTCATTCTGGTATGTTCTCTACCTGCTGGATCATTAATATGCAATTGTAATTGTAATTACCTGTAATTAGCATTTTTCTACCAACATAGTAGACTCCAGGAATAACAGCATCCTCATCATAGAAATATAATCCCCAATTCCCTCGTATTTCGAAAGTATGATCATATTCAAGGTTAGAAATTGGGCCTACGGTTGGCAGAAGTATGTGCCCTTTTCAAGTAGAGACCACAACCCGAGTCAGGGAAAGTCAGATACACACTTTAAACTAACCTGTGCTCACCCTCTGGTAGCTTGGCACAGAGTAGTCAGGCTTAACTTAAGAGACAAAGGGGGTCATTCTGACCTCGGCGGTAAAAGGCTCTTACCGCCGGTCAGAAGACCGCCATTCTACCGCCGCGGCCGCGGTAAACCGCCACGGTCCTTCTGACCCACAACTGCCAACCCGCCAAAAACCCGACATCCACGGAAGGCCGCCTCATCAGCGGTCAGCGATAAACTGGAGATGACCAAACCTCCACCGTCACGCCAACACAAACACGCCCATGCCATTACGACCCACGAATCCACGCGGCGGTCTTTCAACCGCGGTATTCCATTGGCGGTACACACCGGCGCGCTCAAAATACACACACCCATACAAAACACAGCCACATTGGACAATTCAAAATACACACACCTGAGACACATACACACACCACTCCCACACACCCATCACCATATAAAACACACACCCACATCACCCACAAACCCCCCCAAATCGAAATTCTGAGACAAGGTGCAATACACAGAGAGAGAGCACAGGGAACGCAAACCACAACACACACAGGAACCCAACATCATCACCCACACCACATCCACGCACACATCACCACACACCATCACTCACATCACCACAAACACCACCCCACACCTCATCCACACCACCCCATGGCACCCCAAAGACACCCCAGGTTCTCGGACCAAGAACTCAGGGTCATGGTGGAGGAAATAATTAGGGTAGAGCCCCAGCTCTTCGGCACACACGTGCAGCACACCACAATAGCCAGGAAGGCAGAGCTATGGCAAAGGATTGTCGACAGGGTCAATGCTGTGGGACAGCATCCCAGAAACCGGGAAGACATCCGAAAGCGCTGGAACGACCTACAGGGGAAGGTGCGGTCGATGGTGTCAAGACACAACATCGCTGTGCAGAAGACTGGCGGCGGACCCCCACCCACTCCACCCGAATTCACAGCATGGGAGCAAGAGGTCTTGAACATCCTGCATCCTGAGGGCCTCGCTGGAGTAGGCGGAGGAATGGACTCTGGTAAGTCTAATCTCAACTACTTCACCCCCCCCAACCACCAGCATGCCAACCCACACCCCCACCCTCACCCCCAACCCCCCAGCACACATCCTCCCTGCCAAAGTCTCACCAGCACAACCCACCCAACACAACACCAATCCCTGAATGCCAACACAAACCATGGACACCCATCACCTTAGCATGACCACTGCACATACCCATCACCCCCCCCCAAACCACCCTCACAACTCCTCCCACAAGGGAATGCCAGCACTGGGGGACAAGGGCACCCACAAATCGCACGCCATGGCACACACAGAAGCTATAACCATACTCTTTTACCCCTGCAGGGCCCGAACGCCAACACACCGGCCAGGAGGGTCCAGATTTGTCCATCCTGCCCCCAGAACAGGCCCCCAGTGATGACAGCAGCTCTGTCGACCTGGAACCTGATGACCAGCCCGGACCATCGGGGACCTCTGGACAGTCGGTTCCCCACACACAGACACAGGCCACAGCAGACCCAACCCCCTCTGGGAATACCAGCACAGCTCCCACCCAGCGGGCCCATGCCTCTGTCTCCAGGACGCGTCAATCAGCGGTGTGTCCGCCACTACAGGGCACCCAGGCTGACCCACCACCCCAACAACAACAGGGACCGTGGTAGTGGGCACACCGTCCAGGGGACAGAGGCCCGGGGAAACAGGGGAACTGGGAGGGCTGCTGTGCGAGAGGGGGTTGACCGGCCCAGGGAACCCACTCTCCAAGAGGCCCTCACCATCATCATGGGAGCATACCACCACTCCCAGGAGACGATGGCGACGGTACTGGCCAGGTTCCAGGAGATCCAGGCACAGCAGGAGGAATGGTACATGGGGTTCAGAGACGAACTCAGGAACATTGGTTCCGCAATGGGGACCATCGTCCTGGCCCTCAACCAGATAGTCACCACATTGCGGGACCATGTGCCACCCCAAAGGGCCCCTGTCACTAGCCCGGACCACGAACAGCCTACCACCTCCGCCGGCGCTAGTGGACAGGAGGCCCCCACACAACGACGGGCCACCAGAACCCCACCTCCTGCTGAAGATCAACCACCCTGCAAGCGGAACATGAGATCACACAAGAAGACAGAGTAGGATGCCAAGACCCCCGCCAGCATAAGATACCCCCTGATGTCATCCCACTGTCCCACATTGTCACCCTGTCAAACCTCAAACAGCCCCTGCTCCATCCTTCCACAGGCATATGGACTGTGCACCTGTGAGACTGAGAACTGGACTCTGCCATGGACATCACTCCACCCCCACCCATCACCGTTTTACTATCATGGACCTATATGCAGCACTTAAAATAAATCACCAATTGCACTTCAAAAATCAAGAGTCTGCTTGTATTCGTTACAAATGTATTACACATAACGGTGCAATAATGTTCAGTTACATTGTGATGACAACATACCAATGTCAATAAGCATTAGTCCATGGGCAAACAAAGCAGAAGTCACGCTGTGGGTCATACAGCTCTGAAAAGGGAAGGGAAAGACATAAAACAGTTGAAAGGAACTGGGGGGAAACACAGAAGGTAGAGATGCAGGAGGCCAGAAGTAAATGTAAAATGGCGTGGGTGATTCTTACCTGTGTGCTACTGAAAATACTGTTGTATAACTGTGTCCCTGTTGTCCGTGTCGTCCCCGTTGTCTTCCTCCTCTTCACTCTCCACAGGCTCCACAGCTGCTACAACACCACCATCTGGACCATCCTCCTGCAGGAAAGGCACCTGGCGTCGCAATGCAAGATTGTGAAGCATACAGCAGGCCACGATGATATGACACACCTTCTTTGGTGAGTACATTAGGGATCCACCTGTCATATGCAGGCACCTAAACCTGGCCTTCAGGACCCCGAAGGTCCGTTCTATAATCCTCCTAGTTCGCCCATGTGCCTCATTGTACCGTTCCTCTGCCCTGGTCCGGGGATTCCTCACTGGGGTCAATAGCCAAGGCAGGTTGGGGTAACCAGAGTCACCTATTAGCCACACACGGTGTCTCTGTAGCTGTTCCATCACATAAGGGATGCTGCTATTTCGCATGACATACGCGTCATGCACTGACCCAGGGAACTTGGCATTTAGATGGGAGATGTACTAGTCAGCCAAACAGACCACCTGGACATTCATCGAATGGTAATTTTTTCTATTTCTGTACACCTGCTCATTGTCTTTTGGGGGTACTAAAGCCACATGGGTCCCATCAATGGCACCAATGATGTTGGGAATATGTCCAAGGGCATAGAAATCACCCTTCACAGTGGCCAAATCACCCTCCTCAGGGAAAACAATGTAGCTCCGCATGTATTTCATCAGGGCAGACAAAACTCTGGACAAAACCTTAAAAAACATAGGCTGAGACATCCCTGATGACATGGCCACTGTTGTCTGAAAAGACCCACTTGCCAAAAAATGGATTACTGACAGAAGCTGCAACAGAGGGGGAATTCCTGTGGGTTGGCGGATGGGGGACATCAGGTCTGGCTCCAGCTGGGCACACAGTTCATGTATAGTGGCTCGGTCAAGTCGGTATCGAAGTATAATATGTCGTTCTTCCATTGTCGACAGGCCCACCAGCGGTCGGTACACGGGAGGATTCATCCTTCTCCTCGCAAGTCCCAGCGGACGGTGCCTAGGAAGGACAACATGGAGTACAGAGTCAAGCAACCCACAGGTACGTTCACCCAGCTTGCACAGTACACGAATCGCTATGCATTGAAAGGATTGTATGAGTGGCAAGGCAAGGCCTAGGCCTGTGTGACGCAGTAGCAATTAAGCCATGTGGGCCCTTGTAATGGCGGCTGCCTGACCTGAGAAGTGTGACAGTGGGATGTGAGGTCAACGCGCTGGCGTGGCACACCGTGGCGGTAGGCGGTCGAAGACCGCGGGGCGAAGGCGCATTGGTTAACATTGCACCCTATGGGTCTCAGGAGCCAATGACGATGTGCGCCGGCGGTCGCGGTACGCACCGCCGCGGGCGTGACCGCCATTTTCTATCTGCTTAATCACTCGAGACCTGATCATCCACAGGAGAGGACATATACTGCAAGTGCTGCTGTGACCTCGGTCTGGAAGAGACAATGGCTGCTGCGACTGGGGAAAGGGCCCCTGCCTTCACTTCAGAAGAGTTGGAGAAACTTGTGGATGGGGTCCTGCCCCAGTATGCGCTACTCTACGGTCCTCCAGACCAACAGGTAAGTACACTGGGTGCACGTTGAATGGGCTATGCCTGGGTTGTGTATGGTGGATGTAAGATGGTGGGGTGGGGAGCGAATGAGGAGTGCAAGGCACGACAGATGAGAGCATGTGCCACATGGCAGGGTTGGGGAGGGGGGGCAATCACATCTAACATGCAGAAAAATGTTGAAATTTCCTTTCCCACCCTGTACATGTGAAATAGGTCAGCGCCCATCAGAAAGTCGACATTTGGCGTGCCATCGCCAAGGAAGTCCGGGCCCTGGGGGTCCACAACAGACGGGGCACCCACTGCCGAAAGAGGTGGGAGGACATCCGCCGCGGGACCAGGAAGACCGCCGAGTCACTGCTGGGGATGGCCTCCCAACGTAGGAGGGGTGCCAGTCGTACCTTGACCCCCCTTATGTCCCGGATCCTGGCGGTGGCCTACCCCGATTTGGATGGGCGCGTGAGGACATCACAGCAGACACAAGGGGGTGAGTACCAGCACATTCTGCTATCTTTACGCGCAGTGGAGGTGTCTGGGTGGGGGAGGAGGGCTGTGGGTGACATTAGGCCAGGGCGCTTTCTGTAGTGTAGTCCCCTCCTTTAGGCATGGCCCTGTGCCCCCGCCCCCCACCTCTGTAGGGTGCCAAGTACAGCAATCCATGGTCCAGCATCACCCATGTGTGCATTTGTTGTCCATAGACCTGTAGGCCTAGTCACAAGTACTGAGTAGTGTACCCCGATTGCGCGGCGTAGTGCTGGAGGCTCCTGTGTCTGTCCTCTCCGACAACAGTGTTGACAATGCATGCATTCAACCTGTCTTTATTTCTCCCCCCACCCTTTTTCTTTATCTTCTTGTGCATGTGTGCATTAGCATCATCAGGCGGAGGAGAATTGGCATCGGAGCACGAAGGAGCTGCAACTCACAAGGCCCCGGTGGGCCATGCTACAGACACCGAGGTCACCAGTGATACGGAGGGCGAGGGGAGCTCCACAACGGGGACCCGTGGTGACACCAGCGACACTGACACGTCCTCGGAAGGGAGCTCCCTAGCGGTGGCGGCAACATCCGTTCCCCCTGCCTCAACAGGTACAGCCGCCACCCAGCGCACCAGCTCCGCCCTCCCAGCAGCCCCTCATCCTTCGCTCCGTGCCAGCTCGCCCAAGAAGGCGGGCATCTCCTTTGCCCCAGGCACCTCAGGCCCTGCCCCAGTTACCCCTGCTGCCCTCAGTGAGGAGGTCATTGACCTCCTACAGACCATCATTGTTGGGCAGTCTACCCTTTTGAATGCCATCCAGGGGGTAGAGAGGGAGGTGCATCGGAGCAATGCATACCTGGAGGGCATTCATTCGGGTCAGGCTGCCCATCAACGATCGTTCAATGCTCTGGCCTCAGCACTGACGGCAGCCATTGTCCCTGTTTCCAGCTTCCCTCTTCTAACTGCCTCCACCGTCTCCCAGTCTCCTGTTCCTCAGCCTATCCCATCCACACCATCAGACCAGCCGGCACACACCTCAACACCCAAGGGCAGCTCATCCAGACATAAGCACCACAGATCCCACAAGCATTCACCCAAGCAACATCCAGATGCAGCCATGGCAACAGTCACTACCACCTCTGTGTCCCCCTCCTCCTCATCTCCGTCCTCCCTCCCTGTCACGTCTCCACTCACACCTGCATGCACACCACCATCAGCCAGTACTTCCATCACCACCAAACCCTCAAGTACAGTCCGCACACGTGCAGTCACCACCCCCACTGCCATTTACACGTCCCCTGTGTCCTCTCCCACTGTGTCTGTCACCCCCTCTTCCAAAACACACAAACGCAGGCAGCCACCCACACAACAGCCAACCACCACACGACAGCCTACGTCACAAGCACCTGCACCCATAGACAGCACACCTGACTCTCCTACAACCACATCCTCTCCCTCCACTCCCATACCCACTGCACCTACCCTTCCCATTGCTCCTAAAAAACTTTTCCTCTCCAAACTTGACCTCTTTGCACCACCTGACCCACCCCCTCCATCTGGTAGGAGTCCGAAGAGCACCTCTGCCACCACCAGCCCTGGATCAAGTCTGAACATTGTGCACGGGTTTTGGAGTCCACCCTTTCCCAGCACAGATACATCGGCCAGCAGCAAGGGGACAGCCAGCCCCCCCCCCTGGAAAGAGAACCCGTAAAACCAAGGGCCGCCGTGAGAAGGCTGACACGGCTACCCCCAAGGAGCAAAGTCGTGGCCCGTCACCTGCCATAACATCAAGGGGAGGCAAGGGCCAGAGAGCCTCATCGAAGGAGGGCAAGGGCAGCAGGGCGCAGAAGTCAGCCAGCAGGTGCGCGGACCAGGAGGGCCCCACAAGCCCCATCCCGGGTGTGACGGAGGACACCCACGGGCCCAGGACTCCATCACAGGAGGGTCCAGCAACTGCATGGTCGGAGGGCGAGTAAGCAGGGAGTCCTGGCCAGGTCTGGCTCCCTTGATAGACAAGAAAGGCACCGTTGAACAGGGCCCCGCCGAGAAGACAGGCACCGCAGAACAGGGCCCCGCCGAGAAGACAGGCACCGCAGAACAGGGCCCCGCCGAGAAGAAAGGCACCGCTGAACAGGGCCCCGCCGAGAAGAAAGGCACCGCTGAACAGGGCCCCGCCGTGAAGACAGGCACCGCTGAACAGGGCCCCGCCGAGAAGAAAGGCACAGCTGAACAGGGCCCCGCCGTGAAGACAGGCACCGCTGAACAGGGCCCCGCCGTGAAGACAGGCACCGCTGAACAGGGCCCCGCCGAGAAGAAAGGCACCGCTGAACAGGGCCCCGCCGAGAAGAAAGGCACCGCTGAACAGGGCCCCGCCGTGAAGACAGGCACCGCTGAACAGGGCCCCGCCGTGAAGACAGGCACCGCAGAACAGGGCCCCGCCAAGAAGAAAGGCACCGCTGAACAGGGCCCCGCCGAGAAGAAAGGCACCGCTGAACAGGGCCCCGCCGTGAAGACAGGCACCGCTGAACAGGGCCCCGCCGAGAAGAAAGGCACCGCTGAACAGGGCCCCGCCGTAAAGACAGGCACCGCTGAACAGGGCCCCACCGTGAAGACAGGCACCGCTGAACAGGGCCCCGCCGAGAAGAAAGGCACCGCTGAACAGGGCCCCGCCGCGAAGACAGGCACCGCTGAACAGGGCCCCGCCATCTCAAGCACCGCTCCGCTGGGCCCTTCCTGTCAAGCACCGCTCCGCTGGGCCCTTCCTGTCAAGCACCGCTCCGCTGGGCTCTTCCTGTCAAGCACCGCTCCGCTGGGCCCCGCCGTCTCAAGCACCGCTCCGCTGGGCCCTTCCTGTCAAGCACCGCTCCGCTGGGCCCTTCCTGTCAAGCACCGCTCCGCTGGGCTCTTCCTGTCAAGCACCGCTCCGCTGGGCCCTTCCTGTCAAGCACCGCTCCGCTGGGCTCTTCCTGTCAAGCACCGCTCCGCTGGGCTCTTCCTGTCAAGCACCGCTCCGCTGGGCCCCGCTGTCTCAAGCACCGCTCCGCTGGGCCCTTCCTGTCAAGCACTGCTCCGCTGGACCCTTCCTGTCAAGCACCGCTCCGCTGGGCCCATGTGTTTGGTAGACATTGGCCCACGGACTGTGGATATTTGACACACTGAGCAGGACTTATTGACTATGTACATAGCTTTCGCACTGTTCATGATTTTTGCTTTGATATTTCATAACAATAATTTTCCATGACTTCAATGAACCTAATTTATACATAAATTTAAATTAACATTTTATTATGTCTTTGCATTTTTCAGGGGGGTTTGGGGGGTGTCACTCAGTTGTTGCTCTGCATTGGTATGTTGATAGTTGGGGGGGGGCGTATGTGTGTGCCCGTAACCTTTCGTCCTCCCCCCTCCCCTGTGTCGTAGGTGCAGTACTCACCGTTGTCTTCTGCGCCGGAGTTCGTACTCGTGGTAGATGAGCAGGTAGACAAGAGCTGGTAGGATGTTTAATTCGGGTTCCATGCTGTCCTCCGTCCTCGTGGAGTGTAAAGAGGTGAGCGTTTTCCCGTTCGTAGTCTGTTTCCGCCGTGTTTTTATCGGCGGGACTCCCGCCCCAGAAAAGGTGGCGGATTGGTGAGTTGTGATACTGTGGGCGGTACATTGTCTGCCGCCTGCCTGTTGGCGGTGACCGCCGTGCTGTTTGTCTGTCCCGCCGTGGCGGTCGGAGTGGTAAAGTGGTGGGCTGTGTTGGCGGTTCCCGCCAGGGTCAGAATTCCATTTTTTTGACCGCCTGCCTGTTGGCGGGTTGGCCGCCGCTTTATCACCCACCGCCAGGGTTGGAATGACCGCCAAAGTGTAGAGTATGTGTGGAACACAGGCACAGAAACACAATGGAAACACCACAAAAAGACTCCATGCATGTTGAGAAACATGGAGAATTTTTATCTGAGTAAAACAAGACCACAAACACCAGAAATCTAATCAGTAGAAGTTGAGGTATTCATTCTTGAAGGTTAAATGTGAAATGTTGCTCAGAAGCCATTAGCAGTCAAAAGGTTACTTGAGGTTGCGAATGACCGGTGCATATCCAAAGTTCAGGCCAACTGCGATGGAGAGTAGGCTGACTAGAGAACCCAAGCAGGGTCAGCTGAAAATGTACCTTTGATGGAGCAAAGCGTTGACATCGAGGGCATGATGCGCTGACCTTTTCCACGCAGTCGGGTCACTGCATCGCCATTTGGCTCCTTTGAAGTGAATGCGATGCGTCTTTCTCAAGCCTGCAGGCTGTGGATCCGATGTCCTCAAGGAGCCTCTGGTTTGGGGTCATAGGGCAATGTGGAAAATGTTTGTGATGATAATGTGTGATGAATTGGTTTTTGCAGCAATCATCTGCAGAATCCACTTCTGAGGCCCGGGACTGAAGAGGGGCACCTCAGGATTCACAGATGGCAGAGTGCTTCAGCATAAGGAGAGTTGTAGGCAGTCTTGGTGTCCCTGAGAGTGCAGGAGTACAGGGGGCAAGCCAGCAAGCCTTTGCATTCACTCTGGTTCAGCAGGATGGGTCAATTCCTTGTGTTCAGCAGGGCAGTGATGAGAAGGCCGCAGGGCAGCTCAGCAGAGAAGCAGTTCCTTGAAACAGTCAGTCCATACAGAGTCAATCCTTACAGCACAGCAGTCTTTACTCCAGCAGAGTTGTTCCCAAGTCCAGTACTGATTAGATTTGCTATAGTCAGAGCCCCAGTACTTATACCCAAAAGTGCTTTTGAAATGGAGTTGACTTCAAAGCAGCTCCTTGAAGTGCAGAAGTCCCCCTTTCATCCAAGTCCTCGCTTCAGACTATCGGTTGGGGGTAATTAGCCCTTTGTGTGGGGACAGGACACTACCCTTTGAAGTGTAAGTGTGAGCCCTTCCCATCCTCCCTGTCCAGGAAGACCTATCAGTATGCAGATGAATGCAGATGCAGGTGAGTGTCCTCTGTTGTGGCTGACTAGAGGGAATGCACAAATGTAACTGTTACCCAGCCAAGCCAAGACATGGATTGGAGACAGGCTGTCAGACACACAGAGCAGTGAGAGCACAGAAATGTCCACTTTCTAAAAGTGGCATTTCTAAAATAGGTATCATAAATCGGACTACACCAGTAAAGAGGCTTGATCATTACTATTCCAATGATATGAAAAATTATGCAGCAAATCCTTCCTGATCAGGATTTACAGCTTAAAAGCAGTGGTGGCTGATCTCAATGCCAACTGGTGGGCAGGGCAGGGGGACATACACCAAAAAACACAGATGAAACAATTAAAATAAATATAAAATAGTACTTACCAGCTGCTACCTAGCTCCCCTGCTTCTGTCCCGATCCCCGACTCTCAACAGTCCACAGGATGGTGCACACTGCGTAGGCTTTCAGATGCCAATCCAGATGCTGATCTCATGCTGGGAATACTATTACCCAGCATGAGAAAAGTGCTGGGATTGGTCTGAGCAGCCTGGTTTGGTGATCAGACAGTGCCTTGGTTGGAGAAATACTAACTGCACATGCCATCTTATGATGGCTGGCCAAACTGACATGTGCACTCACAGTGACCACCACTCCTCCTCCCTACCCCACTCTAAGACTTGCTGGCACAGTGAAAACTAAAACGATAATAAGATTGCTTTATTATCATTTATTTTTAACGTTTCCTCTGCTGGCTATCAGCAGTGGGGTGATGCTCCTCAGCCATAATGAGGAACCATCACTGCTTGAAAGTATATTAAGGAATTCCCAACGCTAGCCTATGAGAGGAGTAGGGCTCACAGTAGAGAAAAATTACTTTGGGAGCTTTTTATTACCAGGACATGTAATACTTAAAGGTACATGTCCTGGCTTTTACTTACATGGCACCCTGCCCTATGGGTTACCTTACAGATGACTTATATGTAATAAAGGGGAGTTTAAGGCGTGGCAAGAGGTTTTAAATGCCAGGTTGAAGTGGCAGTGAAACGGCACACACAGGCCCTGCAGTGGCAGGCCTGAGGCACGCTTTCAGGGCTACTTAAGTGGGTGGCACAATCAGTGCTGCAGGCCCACTAGCAACATTCAGCTTACAGGCCCTCTATGCCACTTTACATGCGACTTATAACCAATCATACCATGTTTATGTGAGAAGCACATGCACTTTAGTACTGGTTAGCAGTGGTAAAGTACTCAAATCCTAAGGCCAACAAAAAGAGATAGCAAAAAAAGGAGGTGCAAAGTAAAAAGTCTGGGATAAGATCACTCTAAGGAAGCCAGGTCTAACATACTCTTACCTACACAATTTGTGTCTAGTCTGGCTTTTCTAGTGTATAGAGAATATACACAATTTCCCATGATGTTGCCAAATCAATGCTAAAGCTGCTATATCTCCTATTACTAAATGTTCAATCTCCTCCTTGTCCCAGTTTGATAAACGTGTGTAATTTGCAGATCTGGCCATTATGTTTCTTCTCCTGTCTTCCACTGAATCTATAAATTTCTTCTCCACATCTGCCAAGATACAGTTTAAGTTGTGCCTATGAGCATAAGTTGTGTCTAATGTCATAGTAGGCTTGAAGAAGTGTCCAACTATTTCTAGTGTTTTAGTATTTGGTTGACATGCCACTTCAAAGGTTTCAACAAAAGAATCTCTGAGAAAACTAAGTTATAGTTTAAACAATAATATTGGAGATGTCCCTTTCCATAGACTAGACTCAACAACAAACTACATAACACACCATAGGTCAGAGGTACATGGTCATCTGTTAAGCCCTCTGCAGTAGATGCAGCTAATTGCATACATACAGATCAATCCATACCATCCATAGTGTCAACATACTCATAAATCAATTCGGAATAGATTGTCAGCATACAATCTCCTCTAGATGCATCTACATGCAAGTCTTTCTCATCAAATAAACGCAAACTATCATTATTGGGAAGTGACACTTTACGAACATATGTAGGCCCAATCTCCTCTATGCTAGAATGTGTGAATAAACATAATCCTACTAGCAAAGCAATTAATACTATAGTTATTACAACTAACACTCTTGCAAGTATGTATCTCTGTCTATTATTATTGTTATTAGATTCCATGGCTTTTCTGAATTCAGCCTGTTAGTGAAAGGCAGCAACATCAACTTATTTTCAGTTGATTCCTGTTTGTGCCATAGTGACAAGGCAATGCCTATGCAATGCAGTTACATTTTTATTTACAAAGCCTTCATGAGTCTTCCTTAGCCATACTCTCTGTTCTTCTAAATCACAACCTTACTCTTCTACTGAATCAGACCTGGGTACTCTTCTTTTTCCCTACAGAGTCTATTTAAATGTCTCTAATAAATGCACAGTTCAAATTCACTTATAGTTACATCCAAGATACCGTGCCTTAGTCTGTTTAGTGGCAATTTAATTTCAAACTTAGTTCAGCCACAAGGTTTAGTTCAAGGAGGTTCATTTCTAACAAAATATAGTAAGATATGTCCACTCAGGTGAGGAGTACCTCCAACAGGGCACTCTTGCTCTGTTTGATCTCTGCATTTCATTATCTCTGCCACTTAGGCCAAATTCCTCAGTTTCTTCCAGAATAGTGGGTGGTACTTTCACTTCAGGCAGACTCTGTCCTCTTGGCCACTGGTCCCCAGGCATTACTCGCTTTACTACTGCACTAGGCCCAGGATCTGAGTTTGATGCAGTCAACACTTAGGGATGAGACTCTCTTGTTCCAGCTTCAATTGTTGAGAAGCTCAGAACCATCTCAGGATGAGCATGTGCTGTCCCAGACTCTTGCTGGTCACAAACAGCTTGGCTAGCCTCCTCCCTCTGTTTCACTTTAACCACCAGCACTTCAGGGAGAGGTGCTGTTATATCATCAAGGGGACAAGGGACTCTGTGAGTATGTGCTGCATGCACCCACTTGGGGAGACCTCCAACCTTCACAGTTGTACTAGTGACCAACCTAATCTGGTAGGGTCCTCTCCAATGATGCTTCAAACACGTTTTACAAATGTGCTTCTTCACCATAACCTATTTGCCAGGACTAAGGTCATGCTACTGCTCCTATTGAAGCGCAGCTGTAGCCTCTCCAACCTGATGAGACAGAACACACCACATCAGGCACTTCTTTGCAGTACTCAAGAACCGTGTCATTTGTAATGTTAAGAAGCGCATTTGCAGACTCAACTGGCAATCTCATGGCTCTGCCCATGACAATTTCATGGGGTGACAATCCAGTCTAACTATCAGAACTACTGTCAAGTCTCATTAACGCGAGCAGCAAAGCATCAGGCCACTTCAAAGAAGTGGAAGCACACTTTGGCCAGTCTGGATTTCAGAATCCCATTGACTAATTCCACAAGACCTGAAGCCTCAGGTTGATAACTTCAATGTAGCCTGTGCTCCACTTGCAATGTTGTACACAATAATCTCAGGACCTCATTGTTAAAAAGGGTCCCTCGGTCTGACTCCAGAGAAGTCGGGAACCTGAACCTAGGGTTAAGTTACCTTAACAACAGATTAGCCGCTGTGAGACTGTCAATTCTCCTGATTGGGTAGGCTTCAACCCAACACAAGAAGATACACACAATAACAGGACACAGCTCAGCCCATTGAACAAAGTTATTTCAATGCAGTCCATCTGCATCCTGTTAAAGGGACCACCTGATCTCCCTATGAGACTCAGTGTTACTGAAGTTCTTTTGCCTACATTCATCTGCTTACACACAACACACCAGTGACAGAACACTTCTGCCATCAGTCTGAACCTTGAATTAAACTATGTCTCCTGAAACAGTTACACCATTGCATCCCTGCCATAATGAGCAGGTCCATGATAATGTCTCACCACTGGGGGTAACAAACTATCTGGCAATACAGTTCTTCCATCTACTGAAACTCAAATATCATCCTCATCTCTTTAGGACAACCAGCTGTAATCCAACTCTGCTGTTCTGCTTCCAGCACCTCCTCCTGCAGTCTCTGAACTTCCTCCCGAGTTAGCAAAAGGTTGCTATCAGCGTAAAAAGTCACTTCAGATGATCTGAAACAGAGCATGCTCTAGTAACAGTGACCAATTCAGCCACTTGTGCCGGAAATACTGCTTGAAGCAAGGAGGTTTCAACCACACCTGAGACAGTAGAAACTACATAGGCATCTGTCAGTCTTCTTTCATGGTCTTGTGAACAAGAGCCATCATCAAACTTCACATGATCTGATTCAGATTGTGGCACATCTTGTATGTCAGGTCTTGGCTTTTTGCATACTTCAGTAACATCTAGACAGTCATGCTCAACTTCACCTTCCACATAATTTCCAGGAATTGGCAACAAGTTAGCAGGATTCAATGTTGTACAGCTTTTGAGAGTGGCAATACTCACAACAAGTGTGACTTGCTCATAATTAGTCAAACGGCTATTGGTAAGATGTTGAGTTCTGGTGAGGGTCAACAATATTTCCACAGAGTGGGTAACAAAATCATTCAAAGTATGACCCTTAACAATGCTCTTGCACTGTTCAATGCTGACACCGCATTAAGACTGCAAGGCAAAGCGTCAGCTACAGGATCAAATGTAGCTGAAAAATAGGCAAAAGGTCTACAAGCATTCCCTTGCATCTGAGTTAGCACTGAAAGAGTGCATTCCTCCCTCTTACTGCAAAACAAAATATAGCATTTATTCCCAGAGTAGGAGCACAACAGAGACTTTCTCTCAGCTCTGAGAAGGCACATATGCAAGTGTCATCCCAAAGTACAGGATCTGACACAGCCTCTGTAAAGGCTTGGCCTTTAGGGAAAAGTTGGGAATCCAATCATGACAGTACGCCACCATTTCCAAGAACATCCTGACTTCTTTTTGAGTTATTGGCGGAATCATTTGCAGAATTGCTGAGGTTGTTTCTTGTGTTGCCTTCCTCACTGTTTTCTCAATGTGATGTTTGAGGTACAGAACTTTTGTCTTATAGAACTGCAACTTTTCCAGGGATACTTTGGCCCTCATTATGACAATGGCGGTATTGACCGCCTACCGCCGCTGCGACTGGCGCCAAAAGACAGTTGCCGCGGCTACCTGCCACCCGCCATATTATGACCTTAGCCAGAATTCCGCCAGAAGGATGGCGTAATTCTGGCTGCGGCCACTGCGGTGGATGGCAGTAACGTGACACTGCTGCCAGCAGCAGCGGCACGCCAGTAGACCGCCGCAGAATGTATCATGACACATGATACGGCCTGCCGGTGTTCTTCTGGTGGGTGCTCCGACAGGGGAGGAGGGTGGGGGAGTTGTGTGTGTGTGTGGGGGTGTTGGTGTATGTTTGTGTGTGCGTGCATGTGGGTGTGTGGCATGTGGAATGCATGTGTGCATGCATGGTTGTGAGTGTGTATGTTGTGTTGTGTGAATGCGTGGGTGCTTGTATGAATGTAAGTGTGTGTGGATGTGTGTGTGAATGGATGTACGCATGCGTGGGTGCATGTGGGTATAAGTGTGTGTATGCATGTGTATGATGGTGAGTGAAAGTGCGTGTCTGTTGTGGGGGGGCCTGGAGTGGGAGGGGGAGGGTGGAGGAGAACTTTGGGGAGGGGGCAGGGGAGACCCCTATCAGTGACAAATTCCCTGTCACTGATAATGCCTACCGCCATGGTTTTCGTGGCAGTAAGGAAGCCACGAAAACCATGGTGGTAGGTGGGGTCATAATGCCGCAGGTGGGACAGTGACGGCCGCCTGGCTGGAGACTGAAGTCTCCAGCCCGGCGGCTGTTACCGCCATGGCAGAAGGAGTGGTGCAATGGCGGTTTGGTTTGAGCCAAACCGCCAATGTCATATTTTGGGGAAGAGTACCGCCAGCCTTTGGCAGTACTTTCCCCCAAAATACCGACATCCGCCAGGGTCGTAATGAGGGCCTTTATGTCCATTCTCAGCTAAGTGGATCAACGGGGCAATGGCATCATGCTTGTATGCTTCCTTCGTATTTGCTGCCACCAAAAGGCCATTAATATACTGGACCAAGACTGAATGAAAAAGAATTTCCATTGACTCCAGATTCTTTTCAAGGATCTGGTTGAAAATGGAAGGACTCTCCATATACCCTTGTGGGACTTGGCACCATGCTGAAACACGACTGCTGAACCAAACTGCAAAGAGAAACTGGCTATCCTCATACAACACTATGGAGAAAAACGCTTGGCAAAGATCAATAACAGTGAACCACTCGGCCTCACATGGAATCTGAAATAATATCTCAGATGGATTCTGTACCACAGGACAACAAGGAACAACAATGGCATTAACCTTTCCCAAATCCTGCACTATGCAGTACTTGCCATTAGGTTTCTGCAAGTCCATAATTGGTGAGTTACATGGACTCCCCATAATCTCTTTTAGTATGACCTGTTGAACCATTGAGTCAATCACATGACTAATCCCAGCAATGGTTTCAGGGGGTCAGATTATATTGTGGGGTTCTTGGATATTCAGCATTAGGTTACATTGTTATGCCGATAGCTTTAACACCTCCGATGAGACCTATGTCTTTTCCTGTAAGGTCCCAGACTTCAGGTAATACTGTGTCTCTCAGCTCATGAGGCAGCTTAACTCTTGTCAGCATGGGGTACATCAACAGGGAGTACATTCTAATATCTGAATTCTGATTTACAGCTTAAAGGCAACATCTTCATCATGAGTTTGAAACACAATGCTTTTTGGGGTACCATAGATGGAACAATTCAGCTTACATAAACGGTTGCGTCCAAGCAGACTTGCTGGACTCGAATCACACACCACAAATTGGTGATTCTCCTCAAAGGACTCTATTTTAACAGGTACAGCTTCAGAAACAGGGCTAGTCAATTGTTTATTGGCAACTCCTACAACTTGGATCCTCATTCCCAGGAGGGGTAGGTTGGGAACCTCTGCTGTTCTCACTGTATAAGTATCAATCAAGAGTGATACAGGGTGGACATTCACCTCACCATCCATGAATGGATCAATCTGGTCTACCGCCAAAGTTGCACCAGGTACACAATGCTCCTCCCCTCTCAGGCAATGCCATTGTGACAGGTCTGAGTTGTAATCATTGTCTGTTTGTGTCATAGGGCACTTTTGAGACATACACAGATTCACCAAAGGCTTTTTATTTGAAATATGGGCCTGATTCAAGTTAGATCTGGAAGCATTTGCATTCTGTTGTGGCATTGGGGTGTGTGGAACCTGCATTCTTATTAATTATGTTACCAGAATTGCAACAACACTCCCGCTTCCAATGCCCTACTTTGCTGCAGATGTGACAAGGATTTGTTTTCTTCAAAGCAGCCACATCAATCTTTGAACTTGGATCAATTGGGATACAATGACCTCTACCCTATTGTGGAAATATATTACCACCTTGCATTGCCGAAGCTCCCTGTTGATACACTCCCTGCATAGAATCAACATTCCTAACAAACTCTTGAATTTGACTTCGTTATGCAGCTTATATTTGTGCCATCATCAGCTTATCTTTTAATTTCTTTTTCTTTACCTCCAATTCATCACTACAATATTTGGCATATCCCTCTATTTCATCAATTGACCCACTCTGCCAACAAATCGAATGCTGTTGAATCATCATGCTAATCTCAGATCTCAATCCATGCACAAACCTGAACATGAAATGTTCCATATCTTTGGTCTCAATAGTCTCCATCCCACTATGCTGTTTAAACTCCTGCAGCAATCTCAAATAAAGAGAGTGTCCTCTCCATTCCTATGTTGTGAACTGCAACATATGTAGATTCTCCCAGACAAGTCCTGAGAATGCCATTGGCCTTTGATACATGTAAATCCTCGATACATTTACTGAATAGAGACTGTCACTTAACACTCCACTTCTCTATATTCCTCATCAAGGTCTTGTTCTCAGACTCTTGATCAGTAATACAGTGTAACATCTATTCTCAAACTAACAATTCATGTGAACGTTCCTGCAAAGGAAAATACATGAAAGCAGAAATGGAAAATAACATTTCTTGTTGGAAGCCTAGTTATGACAGTTTAATCATATAGGGGGTCATTACGACCCCGGCGGGCGGTGGTATAGTGGAGGTATTACCGCCAACAGGCTGGCGGTACCTACCTCCACTATTATGACTTTGGCGGTTTGGCAAAAGCCAAACTGCCAAGTCAACAGACCGACTGCCACGGCGGTAATGACCGCCGGGCTGGAGACTTCAGTCTCCAGCCTGGCAGCTGTCACTAGGCCGCGCATGGCATTATGACCCCACCCACCGCCATGGTTTCAGTAGTTTCTGTACCGCCACTGATACCATGGTAGTAGGCACTGTCAGTGCCAGGGAATTCCTTCCCTGGCACGTATAGGGGTCTCCCCGCCCCTTCCCACTCCCCAGAGTCCTCCCCAACCCTCCCCCTCCCTCTCCCAACCCCCCCGCACATTTACACACAGACACGCACATACATACACACACATGCATATACACATTCACCCACGCATTCATACATTCATACACACTCACAGCAACACTCAGGAACATACATCCAGGCACACATGCAATCTCACGACACAACATGCACGTATACTCACACCCACTCATGCACACACGCATTACACACGCATTCTAGCATTCGCACACAGTCACACACACCCCCACACATGCACACAACACCTCCCACCCTCCTCTCCTGTCGGAGAATCCGACTTACTTGCTTGCAGGTGGTCCTCAGGCAGGAGACGGGACGTGGCGCTGCTACCATGAGCAGCCTCCGCCGCCATGACCGTGGATGGAATTTCACCAGCCTTCTGGCGAAATTCCGTCTACGGTCATAATGCCATGGACGGTCAGTAGCTACGGCGACGGTATGTTGGTGGCCGTCGCTGTGGTGGTAGGCGGCATTTGCTGCCAAGGACCTAATGAGGGGCATAATTCACTTTCACACATTTAATACATGTCAATGTGCACATATCAGTACAAATATATTACAATGTCAGTACATGAATTCAAATAAAGCTCATTTTACAGTTTTAGGTAAAAGCAATACAACTTTGAACACACAAATATCTAAAGCAACTGAGAACTGCATTTTGCATGCAAATGTGAAAACAATGGTGCACATTTATATAAACTCTTCTTGTTTCTAAAGTAAATACAGTTCAATAGTGCCAGGATGGTTTCTATCTCATTTTAAAAGAATACATTTCATTTATAAGGTTAAAACACAGAGTATATGATTTTCTAGCCCTACAGTGAAAACACTCCAGAACTCAGTTAAAGTGCAACCCTTTACATTAATAATGTTAGAACACATAAAGCATGTAGTGCTAAGTGCACATATATATTGTGCATATGTGACGTATGAGGGTGGAGCAAAAATGACACTGCTCCAATGCCTTAATCATGCACCATTTTCTAAGAAATGTCACAACTGACATTTCAGAATTTTTGTTGTTTTCCACCTACACACAGTATAACAATCCAAGAATGCTATTTAATTGGAAGTGTGTGAATGCAGAAAGGTAGCAAGTTTCAGTTCTTTTGTTACGCAAATCTAAAGAAAGTATTATTTAAACCAAGGTTTGAAATTTGCAGGGTAGTCTCAGTAAGACAATGCAATGCAATTTAAAAATGAATTGCCTTCCAGGACTCTCTTGTCAGGAATGTCCGAGGTTGGTAGATTTGTTTTTGCGGTACAGGCGACCTACAGGCAAAATACATCCATCTTCCCACATGCCAAACATCTGTAAAAGAAAAGAACTGTATAGCAGGTGGGATGCCTTTATTCTTTGCCCAGTTCCTATTTGTGTGGGCAGCCCATCCACATCGTCGTGGGACCATTTGTATTGAGAGAAGAGAGGGAACATCAGTAATTAGCTATTGTGCATTTCAGTGTTTTATGAGCATTATGGGAAATAGATGAAAGGTAAGTATGCTTTTTACATAGTATAATGTTTCCAAAGTATGCTGGGAAAGAAATGTTGGCGAGATTCACTCCATGGATCCTCTGGTCTCAACTTTTCAGAAATGTCTGCAATTAGCATTGTGCTGCGTGGTGCGCGACCTTTGTGCCAAAGCTATCAAAATTCCATGCGCCAATTCTTTTTAAATCACAATCCAGGCTGGGAGCGCAGATCATGCCATTTAAATCTGACTCATGAACTTTTACAAGAAACATGGATTGTGACCCACAGGTGAACCGGCTACAGGCATGTTATCATTAAAAGGAACAAGAGATTAAAAAAATACATCTACCAGTTCACAAATTGTAAGCATGATTGAAAGCATATGACACCTGTCAACTGCTTTAACTTCAAGTATGTTTTCTTCCTAGATGTTGTGAAATAACTAAATTTATGTAAGCAATCATTGGGTGCGCAAGGACAGACTCCCCTCCTCATTGAACATACCAATATTTATCTTATATAGTGTGATTACATCTTCAGTAAGATTAAGCTAATGACCCTTCAGTCACTATTTTTCGATAGAATGGGTACAGAGAGGTTCTAATGCAATATCGGTTGTAAGTCTCCCAAGCTGCTTTCATTCTAAATTCCTAGAATGTATGCAGGGAAATTATTAGGACACCCTCCATAAAATGACAGAGAGCTAGCCATCTCAGACAGAGATGGAGGAAAACCTGCAGATTGTCATGTGGTGCCACTGAAAAAAAAGTGTGAGGAGCAGGCCCTACACCATAGGACTACTTGAAGCATGTAGAGCCCAAGAGAAATAAACAGATGGGGGACTGAAGTAGACAGAGCCCCCGCTGAAAGAATCTGAGATAGAGTGATCTGTGGGCTTGCGAGGGCAACAGCAGTACCAAGACTGACAGTGGTCAATCATCCTTCAGCACATAGTCTTCCTCGTTGGCGCCAGTCCTCCACTTGATTCTTTGACTGCTTGGCTCGTGGTGCTGCAAAGGAACCTCTCTGATCTATGCATATTAGACTTCACTGACTCTTCTGTCTTCCGGTTCAGCACACCTACAAGGCATGGAGAGGGTGTCTACCTAGTTTCAGCAATTATGGGTAGTATCAACTAGAGGCAGTAGGATAGAGCTAAAACCATAAATAAAAACAGTGTCTTCCTTGATGTGCATAGATCTTCACTGTTCATTCCTGCAGTAAAAGGACTCCTAGGTGATGTATTGATACATTTAGTCCTTCAGTCGAGATTGATGAGCAGAAAATACTCGGCTGGGTTGATCTTAAATATGAATGACGCTTTCCCCAAGCAATGGCTAAAGCAGGCTGACTGAAAAAGATGCCACAAAACCTGTCTTTGTTTTTTTCTATTGGGATGACATGGGCTGTCACATGTTCTGAAACTTCAACTGAAATATCTCATGTCTGTGAAGTGACCGACGACTATTACTCATCAGAAAGAAAGCTAGAAGAATGGAGGATGCTTTCAAAACATAAGTACATATCCAGACTTCTAACAATTTCTGACGTTAGCCACACTTATGTTGTTGCATGTACAGTGATCTAGGACGGCAGCAATACACAATGAGGTATGATTAGATCACCACTTTGTGGAAACACATAGAATCAATGGCAGAACAAGGTATTTTAAAACTTGCTAATAAATGTCTCTGTAACTTGGTATTCTCAGTGATAATGCCGAACCCAGTAAAAGTGATGGGGGGTGGGGGGTAGTATTACAAGTTGATTACTGTAGGTTGCTATAGGAATGGGGCATAACATGCACACATGAACCCTGATTGCTGAGGACTAAGAAGGACTTGGGGGTTTGTAGTAAAACAGCGGTATAATTGTACCTGGGTGTACCAGATATGTTAAGCCTGTACCATTTGTAATTCCATTTTGTTCAAACACACCCAGTTTCCTCCTAAACCACTCAGATTGACGGCCTGGGAGCCATATACGTGTTTGTAAATTGTGGATGGATACTTTGAAATTGCGCTAGAGGTAATTAAAATATTTGTGGAAAAAAGTGTAATGCTGTTTTTTTTGGGATGTCTTTGCCTGATATGCATTGTGCGTTAGCCGGGTTCGGTAACAGAAAGACAATAAATAATACATATTAGAAATAGTGTGCTTCCAAGGAGCAGCAATCACTCCTGAATAAATAGCCTCTGCTAATACACAAGGGTTGTAATGCAGCGGCTCCACTGTACTAGATCTTTATGAGCGCCTTCTGATCGATTTGGAAGAATGCATCCTTGAAGGCTAACCAAAATACACCCTTATCTAAACCACAAAGCAATACAATGACCATTTCAGTGAGCTACTGCCTGGAGCAATGACTGCCCCAGCGCAGAAGAGACATTGTGCGTATTACAGCAAGCAGAGGGGTTGTTTCTGCAGACACAACCTTAAAAGATGGCATGGCGAATTCACCTCAGTGCTATTAAAGCACGGCTTAAATGGAGGTGTATTTTAAATCAAATACCTCCCAAGGCCATTGGTTGGAAAGAAATGGATACAGCCGCTTACAACGAGCTTAAGCATTCTTCAGTTCATAATGTCTTTTATGATATTAGCTTTAAAAAAGGCTTATAAGCTTACAATTCCTCGCGTCAAATACATTCAAACGACGCATCTATCCAAGCTTAATGTGATTGATTTCTCAGGAGTTCAGTGGGCCAAACAACTTCTTTCTTGCCTGGGTTTACTTTTAAATGTGCACCTGCATGCATATTAGTTTGTGATCTATTGCCAGCTGTTCTCATTTTTTAGCTAATTCTCAGTGTTATATTAACATATTAGCACTCTAAAACACCTTGGGGCAGATTTATGAAAAGTGGCTTTTTCTTGCGCCCCATAGCGCCCTCCCAACTTCACTATGTGTGCGTCATATTTAAAATATGGCACACCATGGCTGTAGTTAGGTGTGCTAGCATCATAATTTTTTAAGCAAGTCAAGCGCTTTGCAGGATTAGTGTAAAAAACGCAGGCGTTAATCCTGCAACGCACCTATGGAAGCCTCCCTTTAAGATCTGAGCAGGCATTAAAAGATTAAAATCTGTTAGATTTCTTTGTACCATTTTTATGCCCCACTAACGGGGGAACCCCCCGGCATACATTATGCCTGGCACAGTCATAATGTAGAGCAAAGAGTTACAAGGTGGCGCAATGCATGCATTGCGCCACTTTGTAAATATGATGTGGCGTTTTGGGGCTTCTAACGCCCCATTAGCGTAAAGAAATGACACTAATGTGGTGTTAGAATGGAGCAAGGCCCTCTTGAATCTGGGCCCATATTTATAGCTATGTATAAATGTGTATATACACACACACACACACACATGCAGTATGCCCCCCCTCACAAACATCATATATTTTTATCAAACCGTTTGTCAGTGGTTTCACAACTGTATTTTACACAAAGGAGATAGAACTGTGAATTATTTTCTGTAACTTACAGTGCTGGTTAAAACATATATTCCACAATGACAGTGCTGCTCTTAGAACATTAATCAACACATCTGACAAACTCACCCTTGCAGGCCCAGTCTTGATGCAAGCATCTATCAGTGAATCATCCCTGTGAAAATACACATTAAAAAGGCAGAAATCTGTTAGAAAAAAGCTACCCTGTCCCACATTGCATTTTCTTTCTGAATTCTGAAAATGCCACTTTTAGAAAGTTAAAAGGAACAAATGATGGAAGGAATGCTGAACAATATAAACATTCACCCCCAGTGACAACGTTCTGGGCTTAATCCATTGTTTGCCCACCATGCCACCCCAGATTGGACCCAGCCATATGCAAATCAGTCCTGACCCTGCTCCTCATGGGGATAGTCCAGCCCAAATCTCAAGGCCATGTCCTCCCTGGGCTGAAAAAAGGCATCTTCGGATCGGTTTCAGGGTGTTACCCCTCACCAGCCAGGCTAGCTTGAATCCATGGTGTAGTGAGCAAGAAAACCATGTCAGGGCATACCCTTTCCACTTAGGGCATCATAGGCAACAAGAACAAATGATGGACGGAATGATGAACAATAAAATCATTCACTCCCAGTCACAAATATCTGGGTTTATTCGATTGTTTTTTGCCTACCACGCCACCCCAGATTGGACCTGGCCATATGCAAATCCAGTCTGGATCCTGCTTCTCATGGGAACAGTCCAGCCCAAACTGCAAGGCCAGTTCCTCCCTGGACCAGAAACAAGCCTCCTGGGAACCGGTTTAGGGGTATCACCACCAATCAGCCAGGTATCACCACTCATCAGCCAGGTTAGCCTGAATCTAGTGGTGCAGTGAGCAAGGGACCCACGTCAGGGCATACCCTTCCCACTTAGGGCAACAATGGCAAAAAGAACAAATGATGGACGGAATGCTAAACAATGCAAACAGTGCAAACAATGCACAAAGATCTGGGTTTATTCCATTGTTTTTTGCCCACCACGCCACACCACGCCAGTTTGGACCCAGCCATATGCAAATTAATCTCGACCTTGCTTTTCATGGGAATAGTCCAGCTGAACTGCAAAGCCAGGTCCTGCCTGGACCAGAAACGAGCATCCTGGGACAGGTTTTGGGGTATCATCCCTCATCAGCCAGGCTAGCTTGAATCCAGTGGTGTAGCGAGCAAGGGACCCATGTCTGGGCAAACCCTGCCATGTAGGGTAACAAAGGCAAAAAGAAAAGATGATGGATGGAATGATGAACCATGCATTCACCCCCAGTCACAAAGATCTGGGTTTAATCCATTGTTTTTGTGCCCACCACGCCACTCTACTTTGGACCCAGTCAGAATGTTTGACACTGTTCAGCATTCTGTCCATCACTTGTTCTTTTTGCAATTTTTAGAAAGATGGAATTTTTTTCTCCTAATCATATGGTGCCTGCAGTCTGTATCTTGGGTCACATGACTAGGTGGAGTTGCCAGTTGGCCTTTGTGTAGTCCTCTTAGATAGTGACATGAATGGGGACTAGATGTTGACAGGATGGGCCATTCTGCCAGGAATGAAGAAGCGAAGCTGTGCACAGCCTCACTCACATTTCAAAGTAGCTGCCTCAGCACACACACAAAGAACTTCACACTAGCCTTTTGTCACCACAAACATCCTGTGACCAGGTCAGAGAGGTAGGGTATGACAGAACCATCTCTTGGGGTAAAACACCAGAAGTTTCTTCCACATAAAAACTGGCACCAAGTATATAGATATAACCTTCAGAGCCATTCTTGTGCCTGTGGATATTACATAAGGAGGACTGCCCTGCTGCCAGAAAATTGACCTGTTGTTTTGAGACCTGCCTTTTTCACTGAGAAGGATGATTGGATAAGCCCCCTTCTTCTCAGGCAGATTGACTCCAAGGGTCAGAGGCAGACCTCTAGCTCTGAGCTACCAAGACACAACAATCTCCAGAGGCCTCCCTGAAACTGCCCAGCTGACCTGCTGCAATGGACCTGCCAAGACATGCAACTGGACCTACCTGAGCGCGGCTGGCTTCTGCTGCAGTGAGTTCCTGGTTCCCAAGAGATGCCTCTTAAGGTGCTTCCCCAGGTCCGAGATCTTTGGTTGGCACTAGTTAAGCTATCTGAAGAGAAGGGGAAAATTCTGATAGTTCTGGCACTCCACGACTGAGAACCCTCCCGTTTGTGCGAGATCTCATGACTCATGATGACCACTAATGCAAAACTCCGGTGGACCCAGCTTTTTGTACTACAACATCGGACAGTATTAAATGGCAATGTGAGATCTGCCCTTCATGCTACATCATCAACAACCTGTGGTGACTGCCTACACAAAGTTCCAGCAACGACCATCCGCAATGCCTGACAAGATCTTCACACTACAGAGACGACCATCCACTATGCCCTGTCTGCTCTTTGTGCTAGAAGGAACGACCAACAACGACGTTCCCCCTGCTTCTCGCGTCCTCGTCCCATGCAAACTGGATTCTTCACACTAGAATTTAGAAGGTAACTTTTCCACAGTTAGCCTAAACTTGTGACTTCTCCTGGTCTAGCACGACTGCATGACCCCCAAGGTATGCTTTGTGCTTTTATGGGCTACTTAAATCCTTGATATCGCATATCTCTGGTTCTACTGAGTGGACATTTGGTGTCATTTTGTTTATAAAAATTCACTCTATCTTTTTTTGTAAATTTGTGTGGGATTTTTCTTGTGTTGTGTTTTCAGTTTAGTACTGTTTGTGTGCTGCATAAATACTCTACATATTCTAAGTTCAGCATGACTCTTTGTGTGCCAAGCTACCAGAGGTAACTAGAGGTTTAAGCACATGTTTATTTACTGACTTTTTTGTGGTTCACTCTGACAAGAACTGTTGCTTTTCTTTCACAAGAGTTACTCACATACACATACTCACATGTACTGTATATATATATATATATATATATATATATATATATATGTATACTGATGTTGGCGTGGTCACTCCGTACCAAATCGCTGGTGGTGCGGTTATTGAACGCGCGCCACCACTTTCTACAATCCACACTTGCCTCTAATAATAAATCAGAGGAACAGCACTCCAGAGCGTGTATTCTTGAATTTTATTATGCAAGCACAACAGGAAAGCGCTTCGGCATAACTGCCTTCATCGGCCTGATGGATGTGTCGATATATACATATTTCTGATTTTAAAGTATTAAAGTGTTCTCCAAACTGAAAATGCACTACGAAAATGCACTACGATTCTGCACCTGATGTACAATGCCGCTACATGCCACTCATTAGTAACATTGTAAACTTTTAACAAAATATCTGTAATTCTTCTTATATCCTGTTATTCCAAGTTATTTCAAGTTTTAACATTTTTATCACTAGTAGCTGTGAATTTTAAGAACCAAATTTGTTTCATAATCTTTTCATATTCCTGTATGCTCAGATTTAAATTATTAGCCTCCAAGCATGTTTGGATTGACAATAAACATCTCATCCATACAGTCTATATTGATTTGTGAAGCCATCACAATCTCTTCCGGTCAATTAAGTTATCACACTATGTATTGTTTCTTAAAGTCTGTTCAAGCTTCTCTTTGTTGCAGTCTGCCATCTTCTGCATAAAGAGTAAATGCTAGTGAATCTTTGAAGAGGTGAACGTTTGTGTTCATCCCTCCTGTCAGGTTCCCCCTTTTCAGCCAGACAAGCAGCCTAAAAAAACATACACACAAAGGTCATTCTCATTCACAACTGCCCGCTCATATGCAAAATCATAGATTCACATGTGCCCACTTTCAAGCACACACACAAATGCACAAATTTCAATAAGAGCAGAAGGTCGTGTCTTCTGCTCTCATTGGTTGACACTTAAGAGGGGCAGCTATTCAGAGGGGGATGAGGTATCTGGAGTGAGTGCTTAACAAACTTCCTCAATGAGGGCGAGCCAATTGCTTACACTTAACCAGGCCATAATTATTTTTTTTGGGCAGTGCGTGGTGTCCCTCACTTTTGCCTCAAAGACATATACTGTGCATGTGAGATTTGGTTGATACTGAAGTTGCCCATCCCCAGTGTTTTTTTAGCTACCTTTCTGCTCCTACATTGCCAAACTAGCCAGTGGGAAAGAGCTGATCAAGCTGTCAAATCCTCTCTCCTACCGCCTCCAAGTCTAGTGTGGCACCACCACCAATCCCCCCAATGATGGGCTAACCCTATGTATAAGGTGTAAATTGTTACAAGGCATATTGCAAAAAGAAAATATGACTAAAAATCTACACATTGGGTTGGTAAAAGTAGATTAAGTAGAAGTTTGATTCTGTGTGATCTTGATATGGGAATCATTGAATAATTGTTGGCCTTGGGCTTGTCAAACCTTTAACGTCACTCTTAGTCCCTAATAAAATATTCTTTAAATTTTCAATGAAGATATTAACAGAAGGTTTAAGTCCCATCAGGATTCAAAGGTTTAGAGACAAAACCACAGACTCTGAAACAATTGTCTCTGGGGACATAAACTGCTGAAAGCAGTTGAAATCTTTGGGAAAGCTAAAAGGGAAAATGATAAGTTGCTGGGGTAATCTGACTCTGAATTACCGATTCCTCTGGTTCTTCTTCACTTCTTAGTGGACCTTCACAGTCCTACTTGTAATTCCCTGTTAACAACATATCCCTGAGTTACTATTATCCTCAATGTTGTTAATTGCAATGGGTGAAGCTATTGGGTGTATTTCCAGAATGCTCATTGCGCATTTTCTACATAGTCACCCTGATTTCACACATTATTCTGAACCATATTTTTACAGGTACTAGGACTTAGGGCCCTGTATGCCTCTTTTCGGTGCCACGGGGTGTGTGCTCTGTCCATAGATGGTATTGGTAAAATTGGTTTCACCCAATATGTGTTTTTGCCACTCATGCAAGACTAGATTAAATGGTACAGAAAATCCACAAATGGCATGGGAGTTAAATGTCACATGTGGGCTGCAGTACATTTATGCCACCTGAACCTATGACAACAATATATGACTCCTAACAACACCACTGCGCCCTGGATATGCTGCAGATGAATGACAGTCCACTAACACTAGACAAGGAAAACTGCTTAGTAATGTAGGAAAACCTGTCTTATGTTAGTGTCACCCCTAAAGTGTACCTTTGAGATGTTTGACTCTTGTGATCACTGCCCAGTAGATTCCACTTGGCTTGCATGTACAGGAATGTACCACGTTACCTGCTTGAATGAGCGATGTGGACAGACTGTGACCTATGCCCCTCACGCATCTCCCATAGCATACCTGGAGATAATGATTGTTGTTCAATTATCAGAATGTGTCAGAGATTATCACACATATATTTAATTTTAGTGGGTTAATAGAACACATTTCCCTAAAGAATGCTCACAAAAGAAATCCACGCTATAAGTTTAAAAGGCTTTATTAATATATTAAAGTCAGATTTCAGTGCAGAATATATTTATAAAGTTGATTTGCTAATATAAACAGTATGCTGATAACAATGGAGGCAATATATGTAAATAGTATGAGAATTGGCATAGTCCTAAATAATTTCTAAATTCTTGCCAAAATAGGAGCTCCTTAAATGACATACAAATACCTATTCACAGTATTGACAAGTTTTCAGTCTGTTTTTGCCTGGAGGCAAGGATGGTCTTTGTCTGTTACAGTTCCAATGCAAACTAGAAACTATGCAAAGGATTGAGCCTTAGAATTTTTTTTTTGTAGGTGCTCCTTTTGGGATGTCTCTGTGTTTCCAACTCTAAGAGCCTCATGTACAAATATTTGGAATTGCAATTTCCTAATTGCGATTTCATGTGAATTGCAATTAGGAAATCACAATTCCAAATGTAAGAAACTTCATTAAATTTATTTTGGGTTTCCGGATGGGTCGCAAATAGACCTACCTCATTAATATTAATGAGGTAGGGGGAAATTTGCGACCCACTGGAAAACACAAAAATCACAGTGATGGTGGCCTGCTGGTGTCAGCAGACCACCATGTCTGTGATCGCTTTTAAATAAAGCAATCTTTCTTTTTAAACGCTGCCCTTTTTCCTTAAAGGAAAACAGGCTGCGTTTAAAAAGAAAAAAATGAAAAGTTTCAGTTTCATTTTTTAAGAGTAGGCAGTGGTCAGTGGGAATCCGTTTGCGACTAGAAAAATGTTTTGTACATGTGGCTCTAAGTTATTATGGATTGCTTAGAGCTGAAACATAAATATTATCCATGAAACTAAGGTAAAAGTTATTTAGATATATTTTAGCCCGATTTCTGAATCAGTAATATATTCAAGATTATTTTGTTGAACTGTAAGGTAACAAACATTCAGCAATATATGAGGTTTATCTGGATACAAAGTAGTCACTTCTCCAACATATATTGCTACTTTCAAACAATACATAAATAAAAAGTAATATATGAAAGTCTTTGAAAGTGAAGGTGATACTTCCTGTGCATGTCTGGATGTTTCCTCAGATTCAGTTTGCAAGATTCCTCCAGGACTCCTCTGCATCCTCTGCTTCAGCTTCTGACCGTCGGATCACCCGCAGACTGCTACAGGAACTGCTGTAACTGCAACAAAGTATCCAGGAAGACTCCTGTGACCTGCAACTTCAGCTCCAGCCAGCAATTACAACAGTTTCCAAGGTGTGCACACTCTGAGGACTGCCTGTCTTCACCCTGCACCAGAAGAACCAAAGGAATCTCCCGTGGAGTGACCGAGTCACTTCCCTGCTTCAGCAGGCACCTCTCTGCAATGACAACTGGTACTCTGGGACTCCTCTCCTGTCAATGAGCGTGATCCCTGGAATACAGGTGGTAGACCAAAGTAACCCAGACTGTCCAAAGGTCCAGCTGTCCAAATTTGGCAGAGGTAAGAGCTTGCCTCCCTGTGCTGCGACAGGACCCCTGTGCACCACATCTTCTGCAGCTCCGTGGGCTTCTGTGCACTTCTTCCAAACGTCCTTCATGCGCAGCGTAGCCCAGGTCCCTAGCACTCCATCCTGTGATGCACAGCTCTCTAAGTTGTTCTCTGGCGGAGTAGGACCCTCAAGTGTAGTGTAGTGCTACAATGACCACACTTTGCAACTCCTTTCTTCCTGTGATCTGGGACTCCCGTGGGTGCTGCCTGGTCTTCTGAGGGCTCTCTGAAGTGCTGATAGCCCCCTCTGTCTCCTCGGTCTGAGTTGAGACCCTTGGTCCCTCCTGAGTCCATGCAACTCCTCTTTGACGCAAACTGCATACTTGCGGAACCAAGACTTGTTGGCAGAATCCAGCGATGCAAACAGTCTGCATCCAACAACTCGATGTGAGACATCTCTTGCACCAAGCAGGAACCCACAGCTTTCTTCTTTGGTGCATTTCTGTACTTTTCTTTCAACTGGAGAATACACTTTTACACCTTCTTCCATGTGGGCAGAGACTCCTGTTCTTCCTGGGTGCTTCTGCGACTTCTGGACTTGGTATCCTTTCTCCACAGGTCTTCAGGTTCAGGAATCCATTGTTGGTTGCTTGCAGTCTTGCTTGGTTCTTTCATAATTCTTCATCACAACTTGTAGTGTGTTCTGCGGAAACTTGCTGTACTTTACTCTTGCTTTCCTGGGCTCTGGGGTGGGGTACTTTACTTACATTTGGTGTTTTCCTAAACTCCCAGTGCCCCTCTACACACTACACTTGCCTAGGGGGGAATTCGACATTCGCATTCCCCTATTTTAGAATATGGTTTGTGTTGCCCCTAGGCCTATTGCAATCTATAGTATTTTCTACTGTTTGCACTATTCTATGACTGTTTACTTACCTGATTTTGGTTACTAGTGTATTTATTGTGTATAATACTTACCTCCTTAAGGAGTATTGCCTCTAAGATATTTTTGGCCTTGTGTCACTAAAATAAAGTACCTTTATTTTTGGTAACACTGAGTATTCTCTTTTATTGTGTATAAGTACTGTGTAACTATAGTGGTATTGCAAGAGCTTTGCATGTCTCCTAGTTCAGCCTTGGCTGCTCTGCTACAGCTACCCCTAGACAGCCCAAGCTGCTAGACACTGCCTACAATTTACTAATAAGGGATAACTGGACCTGGTATAAGGTGTAAGTATCTTAGGTACCCACTACAAACCAGGCCAGCCTCCTACAATTCTGGATCGTCTATTACTAGTATTACTGACAAATTGTACTATTTTGGGAATGGTTCTATCCGGTTGTTTCTGCCTGACAAAAGTGCTTTCGCCAATATGATTTCCATAGTATTGATTTAATGTTTTTTCGTGGATGAATTGTCATTTAAATGGAGGTCCATTGCCACAAAAATATACATAGCAATAAAAGGTTACAATATCTTGGGATGGAGAGATCAAGGTGCACTTGACATGGTGCTCAGACCAGGAACTGAGTCTCCCATTTCCCTTTTAGATCCCCTGGTGCAATCCCAAAAGACAACAAAAATACGCGAAGATCAATTATCTTAAACTTAAACATTAACAAAGTTGCTTGAGAATCATGATTCTCTTTTTGAGGATTGACTTGGGGTGGTAACAGGATTCATGCAGAAAATTATCTTTAAAAAAGATGCGGTGCATAAAATAGGAAATATTCCTTTAAGTATCAAGGGTGCAGTTAAATGATCATCTTGATACATTGTGCTCTGATAAGGTCATTGAATCTGTCTATTCCTCAGATTGGGTGTCCCCCATTGCGGTTGTCAGGAAGAAGAATGGGGATATGAGGCTCTGTCTAGTCCTCAGATCTCTCAACAAGAACATTTTAATAGATTGTTTTCCTCTCCCTAAAATTCAAGAAATGCTAGCACAATTGGGAGTCACCACGGTGTTTTCTACTATTGACCTTAGGGCAGCGTATCACCAGATAGAATTGTGTCAAAATTCCAGACCATTACCACCTTTAATTACACCTTTTGGTGCGTATAGGTTCCTGAGACTACTGTTCGGCATAGCTGCTGCTGCACCTGTCTTTCAGAAACTAATGTTTACATTTTTTGGTGACAATAAACAGGCTCTGACATGCCAGGACGATATCCTGATATTCACAAGCAATGAGAAGAAGTATTTGGACATTCCAAACAATGTTTTGAGCACACTGGAAAGACAAGGTTTAACAGTAAAAAGAGACAAATGTTGCTTCATAGCTTCTGAGGTGGAGTACTTGGGACACATTTTGTCTAAAGCAGGTATTGAACCCAAGGCAAATTTGGTTGATTCAATTAAACAGAGCGCAGAACTTACAGACAAAGACTAGTTAAGATCCTTCTTATGATTGTGTGAATATTATTCCAGATTCATAAAGAATTTTGCTTTACAAATTGAATCCCTAACAAAAATGTTACGCAAAAGGAATGAATATGTGTGGGGGTCTGAAGAACGTGAAGCATTCAAAATTATGAAACAATTAATTGTTGATGTGCCTGCCTCATCACCATTCAAAGATGATGCCAAGTCAGTTGTGACAGTAGATGCTAGTGAAATTGGTCTGGGGGCATTACTATCACAATTGACAGAAGGAAAAGAAGGTACAATAGCTTTTGCCGACAGACGCCTGTCCACAGCAGAGCGTAATTACAATGCGATTGAGCGTGAGGCACTGGCCTGCGTGTGGGCAAGCATCTTTTCATATGTCTGTGGGGAATGAAGATTTCCCTCATTTCAGACCACAAACACTTAGGCCCCTATTATGACTTTAGCGGTCTTTTGCAAAGACCGCTAAAGCCGCAGGCACCAGAAGACCACCAGTGCTAGCGGTGTTCCGCCCACCATATCACGAGTACTGAAGGATTTCCACCACATTTTAGGCAGAAATCCTCCAGTAGTCGTGCTGGCGGTCGGAGGCGCATGTGTGGTTCCACCATCGGCCCCACCAAAAGGACTCCGCCAGCCGTATTACGACCTGTAATACGGCCTGGTGGTGTCCTGATGGCGGGGTGCTACCAGAGGTGGAAGCGCCCATTCCATGCCAGACGGCCTCCTCACCGGACAAGGTAAGTCAGATGTCTGACAGGGAAGGGTGCGGGAGGGTAGTGGGTGTTGTATGTGCATGTGTGAGTGGGTGTTGAATGCATGTGTGAATGTCAGCGTGTATGTGTGCTTGTATGTGTTTTTGTGTTGATGAATGTATGCATGTATGAATGCTTGTGAGTGCATTCGTGTACGGATGCCTGTGAGTGTATGCGTGTATGAATACTTGTGAGCAAATGCGTGTATGTCATTGTTAGTGTATGAGTGTATGCAGGATGCGTGTCGGTGTCTGTGTGTGTCTTCATTGGACTGCTGGGTCAGAGAAGCTAATTTCTCGCGGGTCGAACCACCCTGGCGGTACAATGCGGGGATGTGCCAGGTTGGCAGAGGTGGATGTGGCAGGTTGGCAGAGGCCAACCCGCCACACTCGTAATGTGGCAGTCTTCACTGCCAGCCCACCAGCGGTGAAACCGCCACCGTGGCCCTGGCGGTCCTCTGACCGCCAGGGTCATAATGAGGGCCTTAGTGTCTTTGCTGTCTGAGGAGAATTTGAGCAAAGCCGGTCTCTGGTTAATAAAGCTGTTTGTAAGAATGTATGAATCAATTTTGAGGTAAAACATATTGCAGGTGCAAAGAATGCCAGAGCGGATTATCTATCAAAGTGTCCTTTGGAAGTGAAGGAAATGATGGATGATGAGGTTCCGTATTTGGTTGGGAAAGTGAATGGTGTGGTAATTTCCAGTAAAACTATTTCATTTTCAGAATGGAAGGAATGTGCTGAGAAACAGACTAATTCCCCAAGGTTGTTTAAGGAAGTGCTTAGTAGATCCTTCCCATTAAGGCCTTTTTTGGCAGAACTGGCACAAAAAAGGGTGCATGACTTCTATTGATGCCCAGACATGAACAACAAAGTGGATATGTAGGTGAGCAGTCAGACCAACAAACCCTAATGGTGTATCAGATTCCTATGTGCCCAGTCACATTTCCTAAGGGTCCAAGGGAGAAGCTGGGTATGGATTTTATTAGTCTCATGTTTATTTACCAATCTGTAAGAGATATGCTTTGGTAATTGGTGATTACTACTCTAAATGGGTTGAGTGCAAGTTTATGGAAGAACCCAATATAGAGGCATTAGTAGCATTTTTGTTTTCTTTGTTTGAGAGGGAGGATTATCCCAGGTTACTGTTACGGACAATGGGGTGCAGTTTAAATCCAATGCCGTGCAAGAATTCATTGCTAACCATTGCATCAAACATCTCACTGCCCAACTGTATAGTCCAAGGCAACAGGCTGGTAGAAAGAATAACTGAATGTTGAAAGAAACAGTTCATCTAGCATTAGCTGTTGGGGTAGCTGTATCTAAAGCAGTTCAAGACAGGTTTTGGAGCTATCATAAAACCCTGCATGCCTCGACAGAAGTTTAGCTTTTTGTGTTATTAAGAGGCAGGCATTCCTCCTGTGACTTATCTCCGGTGTGGGTTTTAAATAAGACTGAAGCAAGCAAAAGAGTTCCTAGTCGTGAGGTGGTGCGATGCAAGATAGGAGAGTAGCAAAAGACATATAAAGAGAGGTATGATGCTCTTCACAATGTTAAGAAGGTTGTTGGTGATATGGTGAAGATTAAGAGACCTCAAGGACAAAAGATGCTAGGTTCCACGTTTTTCCTGCCACATGTGTGGTGAAAGTTGCAAATCATGCCATCTCGGTTGAAAATGGCATATGGTGGAACAACAGTAAGGTGGCACTAGGCAGAGGAGAACATAAAAGTGGTTCTGGTACAGTTGAGGGAATGCAACATAGTGACGTTTCTGAATCAGAGACTGCGTGGTAGTTGGAGGATGGTTTGAGTGGGGTTGATCAAGCGGAGTTACCTGAAGTCAACCCTCGGTTTTGTAATGAAGGAAATGGAGATTCCTATCTCATTCATGAAAATGTATTATCTCCTTGCTCATCTGGGGAAGCTACCAAGGATGGCCAGGGTAATGTGTCTGATCCAATTTGACCCTCATCTGACGCTGAAAGAGTATGCAATGTGAGGAATACTGTTCTTCGTGCGTATTTACATGAATATATCATGTACTCATTTAGTGATTGTATGCCTATGATCTGTTTTCCTTAGTTTTATTTTATCCTCATTTAATTATTATTGGTTCAGTTTATGTACCAAGTTAATTTTTTAGATCTGTTAAAGAGGGAAGATGTGTTATGGGTTGCAATTACTTAAGTGACATTTGTAATGGAATCTGGTTGAATTATTGATCAGGGTTGGAATGTTGCAGTGACAGTTCTTGTGGAGCATTCTGGGGGAAGACAGTTGACCTTGGACTGGCTACTGTGCTGTTCTTTCTGCAAATAAACTCATTTTCATCATCAAAGTCTTTTTTCTCATGTTGTTATTCACAACAAAATATTTTATATTTGACCCACAGTATAAATATTCTTCTTTGGGCACCACAGGCAAAACATATTTCAAAGAAAAGCAGTTTCACCACTGTTATGAGTGATGGTTCAGAGAATGTGTTCTAGGCCGTATAACGTTCTCCTCTGTGCATTCATCCATCAGAGTTTTTGGAACTACGCAGAGTTATTCCAAAACCTGCTAGCCCTGCCAGTGGAGCGGAGCTCACCCTGCGCGTGCTGCAGCCCAGCATGGGCAGCACAACGCAAGTGCAGACAATCTGCGCTTGCGTTGTAGAGCCCACAACTGGGCTGCAGTGCGCATCGGAGCAAAGGAGGCAGCCGCTAAAGAAGAGAAGACTCGTCGTCATCGCATGGCAAGGAAATGAGCACCCCCGGGAAGACCAAGGTAAGTCCTTATGTCTTCCTTTTGTTGTCAGGCCAGAGATGTGGGCATGAAAAGCTGCCATTTCAGACCTCTTGAGCACAGGCCTGTGCTGAGTGCACGGCGCATGGGACAAGCCAGTGCACAACAGGCCTGGCAGCTTTTGCTGCCTACAGCCCTGGCCTGCATTCAGGGCAGGGCCGTAGACAGCGAAAGAAAGTTGCTGCTTCAGGCGTCTTGTGCACCGGCCTGCCCCTTATGCACTGCACACGGGACAGGCTGGAGCACAAAAGGCCTGAAACAGCAGCTTTCACTGCATAGGGCCCTCCTGAATGTGCCTGATTTCAGAAGCGCTAAGCAGGGTCGGCCTAGCTGATTGGGTCTAACCCTGCTTAGCATTTCCGAGATGGGTGCATTCAGTAAGACTCCGCGGGTCGCAGAACTCCGCCGCAACAGAATTCCACAGAGTTTTTTTTCAACTCTGCAGAATTCCACAGAGCAGGACTCCGTTTATACCACCCAAGCCTAATATTATATATCTGTACACCCTGGGCACATTAATGCATGTACTGTTGTTGATAGGTATGCAGGGTTTCCAGTATATCTTGCGTTTCAATGCACATGGATGCCTTTAAAAATCAAATTAAATAAAGAATCTAATAATATTACAATGTCACTAAAAATAAATACATTATTTAAACTGAATGGATAAAAGGCCCATCTTTGTCTTCCCAAATGTTCCCATATTCTTCATATTTGGCATCAGGAACTTATGGCTTCTGATTTTTTTCTTTGCTTCCTGACACTTGTAGCCCTGTATGTATCCTGGGAAACA